>NC_079154.1:7377500-9777500 GCF_947563725.1 Argiope bruennichi
GATCAGATTCCACATCTCACATAAACCTACGCAAAATTAAAAAAAAAAAAAAGACCGAAATCAATTATTAGCAACAGTTCAGAAGAAATCTCAAGCCATCCTAACTTGTCACCAGAGCGATGTGTTCAGTCCAAAAAATTTAAAAAAAAAAAAAAAAATTATTTTTTATCCTTCTAATTTTAATTTTTTTTCTTTTATCTGTGACATTTTTAGTCTGTGATACATTTTGACTGTGATATTTATAAGCTTATCTGTGATATATTTTGACTGTGATATTTTTTTAGACTGTGATATTTTTTTTGACTGTGATATTTTTTTAGACTGTGATATTTATACCCTTATCTGTGATATTTATAAGCGCATCTGTGATATTTATAAGCTTATCTGTGATATATTTTGACTGTGATATTTTTCAGACTGTGATAATTATAAGCGTATCTGTGATATTTTTTTGACTGTGATAATTATAAGCGTATCTGTGATATTTTTTTGACTGTGATAATTATAAGCGTATCTGTGATATTTTTTTGACTGTGATAATTATAAGCGTATCTGTGATATTTTTTTGACTGTGATATTTATAAGCGTATCTGTGATAATTATAAGCGTATCTGTGATATTTATAAGTTTATCTGTGATATATTTTGGCTGTGATATTTTTTAGACTGTGATATATATAAGCGTATCTGTGATATCTATAAGCATATCTGTGATATTTATTTATGAGCTTTTTTTTTCTGTGATACGTATATAATTTTTTGTTTTATTATGTTGTAAAATATTTAAGTGTATATAGTTATATTAAAAATATTTAAATCTTTAAAAAAAATTAAAATGTTAAATATACGTACAAAAAAAATTTAAAACTTAAAATGTCTATAAAAGAATTCAATGTACGTTTTTAACGTATTCATTGTACTGTTGGTATGTAATAAATACATATAAAAAATACGAGCTTCTCGATTATTTAGTGTTTATACAATTATTTCACTTATATTGTGTTTGAAAAATACGAAGACTTCATGCAGTAATAAATTAATCAAATATGTCATATCGATACGTAGATCAGAAGAATTTAAATAATTTTATACCAAAATTAAAATTGGTAGCTACCATTGTCTAAAATGCATTTATTAAATAAATTTTTATTCATAGCTTATATCGTCTGTCGAATTTTTTAGAAGTGTATCTTAACTTATAGCATAAAATAAATATAATGCTTTAAACCAAATTAGAAATAAATAATAAGTTAAATATAAAAACGGAACCAAAAAGAAAGAAATGATGAATCCGGCCTGAAGACTTTTTTAAGGGTCACCCTCAGAAGGGTTTCAACCAGGTGTTTTTGTCTGTGAAACGTCTAACTTTCGTGCCAAAATATTAACCCTTCGCGTCCCTTTAAGAAATAGTATCATAAAATCAAAGACAATAAATTACACAATAATAAGCAAAATAGTATTTCAAAATTTTTTAATCTAAGCCAGACCAAAGTAAAATTGAATTAAACCAAACTACAAAAAGACCATTTAATCATAAAACAATTAAACATCAATAGAATATAAAAGCAAAGAACATAACAGTTGAAAGTAAAAATTCCAAAAACTTTGTGAAGAAAATAATCATATCAGTGCAAACTCACAATGTTAAACTAAATTTCAATTTTCCCGCGTTTAAAGCTGCATATACGTATAAGCTTGGTCAAAGTACCTCGACATCATAAGAAATAAATTGAATGATCTCAGCGCCATCGATCTAGTTAAAAAAAACAAACCAAAATGAATAAACTAGAAAGCATATCTTTAGTTATGATAAAATAGAATATGTTAAAAAAATAGCTAACCCTTCTCTTATTAAAAATTCTATATAGCAAATGTTTTTGAGAAAATCATTAGAAGTTAAGTTTTTAACGAAATTGTTTGTTGCTTCTATATAAGAAATTTCGATATTGCAGATTTTTTTAATCCTGTTAAATTGTAAAAAAATCAAATTTGTGAAAACTTTAGAGTTTAAATTAGAATGGTAATTGCTAAGTTTTTCCACTAAAAATTTTTGTTTTTACGTCCTGATAGGTAGCTTTGTGTTGATTTCCGTTCGTTTCAGTTAAACTTAAGTCTTTTGGCTAACAATTATTAACATGAGCATTAAGAAAAATGTTTAAGAAATTTGTCGTGTACTCGCCTACGGTACACGGGTTCTTTTACTGTGATTGAAAAAAAACTACTCTCCTTGAAAAAATAAACTATAACATTTATTTCTACGACAAGACAAGCTATTCTATATACATATTAAGTTTAACTGACTGCATTTCCGAAAGTAAATAGTTCAGAATCTTTTCAGCTGCTGATCACAACGCTGTTTTGTTTCAAGTTTGATTTCAAGTTGTTGTTGTTTCAATACGGAGTTGAGTTGTTACTCGCTTCGTCGAAGATCACGGATTCATGCAACACTCTCACCTTTTGGGTTTTTCTTTTCAAGAAAACTCAAAATGTTCTTTAGTCCAAACAGTTCACAGGTCCAGTCGTTTGGGAGCTTGAATCTTACAGCCGAAACGGGTTTTCATGGTATTTAGATTTGGTAGAGACGTTTTGTCCGATTCTGTTAGCTTCTCAGGTTGTTCAACATATTACTGTTGTACTGTCTCTTCTTTCTCATCTTCAATTTCAGATGCTCTCTTCTCTAGTAGATTCTCTACTGAAGGCGTTTGAACCTCAAGGGCGTAGAGACGCTGTACAGGTCTCAGAAATTCGCCGTTTTTCGTTTTTACTTTCACAAGACGAACTGAACCGTCTTTACCAGGGAATATTTCTGTTAATTTTCCCAGAGGCCAATTCAGACGTTTTTGATTGATTACTTCGACAATAACCACTTCTTCCACCTTGAAATCGTGGGGGTTTTATCATTTTCTTAGTTTGCTGCCTCAGCTACCCCAAGTATTCCAGTCGGAATCGATTTCTGAGATCTTCTTGCAGTTTACACCTATACAGTCGCCGCTTGCGAAAATACTCAGGAGATAGTTCCAAGTGGTCAATATCTGGAATTCCATCTTTCCTACGTTCTCTGAGGAATGAAGATGGTGTTATAGGTTACAAATCATCGTGTTCAGAAACGTAGGTAATGGGTCTTGAATTTACAATGTCTTCGCAATCGCATAGAATTGTATTCAATTTTTCTTAATTTAGGCATGCTTGACCTAGAACTTTCTTCAGAAGGTCTTTTACTAGGGCAATAAGGCCATCCTCCCCACCATGGAGCTGATGGTGGTATAAATTTCCAAATGACTTCCTTCTTTTTCCCTTCTTCTACTACTTGTTTCCAGTTAATACAATGAAATAGTCTACTTGTTCCAACAAAGTTTGTTCCATTATCCGAGTATATTACTGAAGATCGTCCACATCGTGCAATAAAACGCCTCAGCGCTAGTATGAAATTTTCCGTTGACAGCGAGGAAAGAAGTTAAAGGTGAATCGTTAAGTTCTTTAAAGTCGAGACTCTAGCTCGAGATTGAAAAAAGTTAACAAACACTTCGTCACGAAACAGCACGCTTAAGAAAATACAAGTATCATACGCTTCGGCAGTTACATCAAAAAAGACATGAAGACTGACAGTTTCTTCTTCACCTTGACTCAGTTTCATCCACCGAGGTATTTTGATGTCTGAAAGATTCTTTATTCCCTTCAGCCAGTTCCAAAATCGTTTAGATAGACCTTCTGGCAGGGCATCATCCCACTTAAGTCCAAAATTCCAGGATTCTTGAAGCATAAACTTTGGAATGAAGGTTACGGGAGAAGATATATCGAAAGGGTCAAATATACTCTGAGCCAAGGAAAGCAGACCTCTTTTAGTAAGAACCAGGTTTTCATCTTTCGGACAGTTTATGATGCAAGACAGTGTATCTTGTTTTAGGTTCCAGTTTAGGCCCAATAAGGGTACAGTTTGGCGTTTGTTGGGTTGATCGATAGTTTCAAGTGAAGAGTTTGATCGCCAGCCTCGTAGATTGAATTTTCCTAACGACATCAACGCTTGCGATTTAACTATGAATTTATCTGCTTCATCTATATTCTTCAAAATTTCCGCAGTATTCAAGAGCTCTTCAGGGGCTTTTTCCAGATAGTAATTCAAAGTTGCCGCTAAAAGGAATGGACTGCAGGTGACACCAAACACAACTCTACGTCTATAGATTTTCATTCCCTTGTCTTTGGTTTTCCATAAAAATCGCAGATAATCCTCGTACCTCTCTCTGATTCCGATCTGGAGAAATGCCTTCTCAATGTCAGATGTTATTCCAACAGGAAATTTCTGGAAACGATTCAGTAGGAAAGGAACAAGTTCAATTAAATTAGGACCGCTTTCTAAGCAGACATTCAGTGAGGGTGTACCCTTTATATGTGCGGATGCATCGAAAACTGGCCTCACTTTCGTAGTAATGCTGTTCTCTTTAAAAACAGGCCTGTGCGGAAGATGGTATGCATTTAACTCTTTTTTATCTTAAATTTCTTCAATGACACCGTCAGCGATCCATTTTTTAAAGACATCTGCATATACTCCAACCTTCTCGGATTCTACACGTTTTTTATAAACAGAAGAAAGTTGTTTCTCGGCCATTTGTCTGTTCGGCCATTTGTCTAACACCCAAGGTAAGGCGACTTCGTACCTCCCTTCCTCATTAATCGTCAGAGTGTTTCGAAAATAATCTAAAGTACCTTGATGCATTTCAGTCTTCTTTTTCGATTCAGCAGGGTCAGTAATTCCAATGGCTTCTAACTTCCATAAGTCACTTATATTACAATCTTTTATAAGTAAGTTTGTCACTGTCATGCTTATAGAGTCTGAACTGCTTGGTGCTCTTCCCATACGTGTCCAACCAAGCAAAGTCTCAGTGGCAGTTAATCCACAAGTTAAATTGAGGATTTTTCCAGTCATCAATTTTCCTGCTATGTCAGCACCAATAAGCAAATGGATAGTGGAAGAAGAACAAGCTGGTAAGCATTCTTGATCCGTTAGATGGATTCTATTATCCTCTAGTTCCATATTTTGGTCGGTTGTGGAAATAGGCGCAGACATGAAAACTTGTTTTTTAATTTTGAAAAAAGTACTTACAACAACTTTTCTTTTAAGAAAATGAAAGAAGTAAATTATACTAAAATAATGTAGTAAAGCAGAGGGTGTGGTCAACCGAAAGTTTCTCGCATATTTCTAAGTAAATCCTTTTTTCCCTGCCCGAAACGGTTTGAAATCTATTAAATCTGCAAGAAACAGTCGTCTGGGTGAAGGCAATTATGTTCACTTTGTAATTTCATACCAAATCTGCATCTTTACATTTATTACTTTTTCTACTTTTGAAATAATGAATGAATTACATAACTAAAAGCTTTAAAGTAGAAATGGCTTTCAGTTTTACCGCAGGCAAGACTTTCGTGATATTCAAAAAATAAAAATTTTACTAAAAAATATTGACTCGTTTTCATCCATTTCTGTTTTTTAATTTTAAGATGTATTTTGAAGGAAAAAGATTTCAATCTTGGTATCTAGACGCAATACATCATTCGGGTAGTAAAAAGAGCAGGAAAAGTGTTAGTTCACTATTTCACGAGCATAAAAATAATCTCTATGACAATAGATTTTCTTAGACAAATAAAAGAAAAAAAAATGATTACATGCTCCATAGTAGTCTAGGGTTATTTTTACCTTTTTGAACAAGAGGTATACATATATAAGATAATGTAACTGTCATTAAAAACATTTCAATGTATTGAGAAATGCTTTTATAAGTATTCGTCGGATCTGAACACGATAATGCATTGATGAATGAAATTTGATATGTATGATCTATGAATATATTTTTCATTTCATTCGAAGTTTGGATCAAAGTCGTCAACAGGAATCTAACTTTTATATGAAAATCTGATTTCTCGAATTATAAGAAGACTTAATAAAACAGGAGCTTTCTTTCTCCATACTTATTCGTATATGGTACGCGGTCAATATTGCTTCTGCTAACTTCGTTTCTTATTAGTACAATCAGTAGTAATTTCCTCAATTCCGATTAGTATATATGTTACGGCCAAAGCCCGAAGTACGGTCAGTTCGCGAATTGGCCAGCCAATTCGCGAACTGGCCAAGAGGTTTGGCCAAAGTCCGAAATACTTGCAATTAATATTGTATTTTCTACTTTGGCTGGCCATTTCGCGAAGTGGCCGAGAATCCTTGGCCAAAGCCAAGGATGTGATAATCTATACTTATAAATAAAGTTCAATGTGTGTGTGTGTGTGTTGGCGCTCTACAGTCCAAACCGTTTGACACACAGTTATCAAATTTGGCATACATATACCTTGGAGGTCGGGAATGTGCACCGTGGAGAGATTTTTTAAAATTTTTAATTAGAATTTTAATTAAAAACTAAGCGTAATTTCGGCGTTTTGTCGCTATAACCAGAAAATAATACAGCACAAAATCGATTTTTGCATCAAATTAAAGCTCAAAAAATTATCTTTTTAATGATACCAATGTTTTAATTTATAAATTATGCTTAGATTTTTAACGAATTTTTAAAGAAATATTTTAACCATATTTTTCAATAATATATTTCGCTCAAAATAAAAATAAAATTTAATCTGCACGAGCACGTCAAATTAAAAAAAAAAGCTTTTATCAACTTGTTGCCATCACATTGATAGAAGTTTAAATTAAAAAATAAATCAACTATTATGGCAAATTTAATAAATAAAACTGTAATTTTCGGCAGGTGTCTGTATAAAATGAAATAAGATATTTTCTGAAAAATAAAAGGTGGAAACGGTTTCTATGAGCTTTGACAATACCTACATTATTAATTCAATAAAACAATTTAATTTAAGGCAAACTTAGTTTAATATATTTATAATCATTCTAATCAGCGACCATCAGCTAATTTGGGGCATACATTTGCTAACAAAATGGTCTAAAGGAACTAAATAATTATATTTAATATAACTTTAGTCAATAAATGCTCCGATGAATCAGGAATTTTAAATTTTTACTTAGGTTCTCTGCCTTTTGAATCATATTTAACAAAATATTCTTTAGACACCAATATTTTAAATAAAAATTGTTGAACTCCAACCAACTAAATCAATCACTAAAACTGACTGATTTATGAAATTTCAATATCACTCTTCTATAAAAACTGGCGATTTTAGATTACTTCACCGACTGTCTCAATGAAGATACGCTTGTTTTCTGCCAGGATTTCTCGACAGTGATTGACATGCGATTATGAAAATGTTGATTGTTCTAAAATTGATGCATAAAAACTTCATAAATCGGTCAGATTCATCGCAGAAGATAGGGACGTTTATTTATTTATTTAAAAGTTGAAGTGTCAAGAGTATTTCGCAGAATATGATTCCTTGGGACCAAAAGACTGTGTAAAATTTAAAACTCATAATTTTTCTCATAAGTTCATTTATTGACTGAAATAAAATAAAATATTTTTATTTGCATCATTTAAATCTTTTGAAAGTAAAAAATTAATTTTACGATGAATCAGAGAAATTTTTGTTGAATAATTCTTTAAGATATTATATAAATTATTCTGCAGTGCACATATAATTTCACTGCCAAACGACTCTGATTTCAATTTTCATATTTAAAAAAAAGACATGATTAGCTTCAATATAAAAAGCTTTTATACTGATTGCAGTTTAACATTTCCACTTTAATTTAAAGTAGAAATTTTATGGATACTGACAGAACATTAGAGAAAGTAGTACAATGAACAGAACTGTTTAAGGCCTACATAAAAGTATGACTGAATCATATAAATACCAAAATATGAAACTCAAAAATATTTTGCAGAAAAAGCTACTAAGAGAACAAGTTACATTAATTGAAAATTTTAGCGATCATTAATACTGGCGAACCGGCTGGTCGCCAAAGGCGGCTAATGGTAAATAAATATAATGACATTTATGTATAAAATATAAATAAGGTCATGTTGTAGGTGAAATTCGACAGATAGCGCAAACAAAGAAATGTCTTTAAATGATATTAATAACAAAACTATATTTCCTTCACATTTGTTTTAATTAGCCCTTATATTTGCTATTTGTCTTTGCAAAAAATTTCATATTTTTGAAGCGATATTTCGGGAGACAATGTGATCTGGGATCTTTAACATTAGGTCCATGGAGCAGAAAAAGACTAAGGATCACCCTTAAAGGTAATTGAAAACTGAATACTCAATTTGCCTTTGTATTCATACATGATACACAACGCCTTTGCTCAAGATATAATTCGTTCATTTTGACGGACGCAAATCTAATCTTCACGCTATCACGTTGTTACAGCATATACGTTCACTGAATAATTTCTATTATGGCTTTAATATGAGAACAGAATAACACGAGATCATATTTTTATATATTACAAGCTTATTTTTAACTCAGAGGTGTCACTTATATTTGAACTCGTTTCTGAAACAATTGTACAAAACAGTACACAGAAGTACTCATTTTTAAATACTTCATTTTTAACAGCGTGTAAAACAATCTGCTCTTGATTCCTTTCTTCCTACTTTGGCCGATCGTCCCAAGCCACTTCGCGAATTGGCCGGGTTACCCATTCTTAAATGTAATGTGCACCATGCAAACTTGTTTCATGTTTGTGAAGGTGAAAATGTGAAATTTTTTACATTCACTTTATTTTGCATAAGTATTTCGAAATTTTTTGTATTTATGCATTATAGATGATAGTACAATATTTTAATATTTTCAGAAAGTAATTATCAGGCAATCGTTTAATATAATTAAAATTTGATCGTGTACGACCTATTAAGGAATCTCCCCAGCATAAAATTGTGGATCTGAGGCTATGAACACCTCAAGTCTCACACATGAGAGTTGTGTGCCTTTCAGCATATGTTACAAATCTGTAATGTTTCTTCCCAACTCATTTAGTTTCATCATAAGAAAGACAGTTTTACGATCAGCTCTATTGGATGCTAATCTGATGTCGGATCAAAGAAAACTTGGCGATCATTTGGCTACTTAGCGACGAATTTGGCGACAAAATGAATGATACTGGAGTAGTCAAGAATTTCGACGATAGGACCAATAGGAAGAGAGTTATATTTGATTGTCCGAGAATATTCAGTGCCCTTTTCCGGAAGCTAAAAATGGCCGGCTATCGAAGTCGCATAGAGAGTCACATAGTTAATTAGTGAAGAAATATTTGGATCAGTCCAGCGAAGCACAAGTGTTGAGTGTAGCTCAAGTGATTGGTGGACTGCAAATCGGTACCGTGCGCCGAGTTTTACAGACAAGTATTGAAGCAGCATCGAGTTTGTATATTGTGTAGCCAGTCATCTAGTAGGGAGTCGATAGTTGAGCACAGCTAAAGCGAGGAGACAGTGGAGAATAGCAGGCGTTTGGAGAGACTTTAATGAATAGTTACGAGGATTCTCTCCTCCTGCCTGAGTTCTCTTTGACAGTTTTTTGCTTGTGTACATCTCGGTTGTGTTTTGCCGTTTGTGTATTCGCGCCTTCGTATTAATAAACGTCGTCATTAGTTATTGAGGTCTACTTATTGTGTTACACCATACACTCACTATAGCGAACCCGTTCGAGTTTTTACGGAGTTAATTTAATTTGCGTAACACACAGTATAAAAAATCGAATATTTGGATGTCTTTTTTCCGACGGATTGAATATTTTCTTAAAATGACAAATGTAGTCACAAGATTATACACTAAATTCCATTTATTTAAATTACTTAATTTTTGAAATCTCGCATTTACATACAAGTGAAGGAACAGATCAATAAACTATTAACCTTTTCACAGATTTAATTCAAAATTTGATTAGGATAATCATTTTAAATGTTAAATCTAATTGCCACATTCTTTCCATCTAGCTCTTTAAATTTTTAGTTTTTGTTTTCTCTTGTACTTGGAAAACTGAACAGACAGATTTCCTCTGAATGGATTTCGCACAAACTTTATAGAAATCTACAAATTTAGAGTTAAAATCAAATACCAGATTTTACCAATCTAGCTAAAATCATTTTTGAGCTCGCATACAGGTGGACATATTTCCGACAATGTGTTTTTCAAATTCAGTGAGGTCTGCAGTTGGGAGATTCGGCACAATTTTCATGTCGAATTTTCGGACGATTGCAATATTTTCTTTTTCTATAACTTGCATACGAGAAAATAAAAGTAGAAAATAATTAAAATAAAATAAATAGTGTCGGTTAGGGAATTGGAAACAAATTTTGGTAAGTTGCTATTTATTTCAATGTAAAAAGTTCTTATGAGAAGAAAAATAAATTTATAATTTATGTGAGTGCATGACCATGTTCTGGAGGGTTAATTAAACAATGATTGTTTTTCCAAAATAGTTTATTAATTAATCATTATCAGTTTGTGCTACGATCATAAACACTCTAAATCATCTGGGATTACTGGGAAATGCATTCTGGTTGCTAACTGATTAGAAGAAAATATATTTATATTAATAAGAAACTATAGTTTATTGTTCTAGAATTTACTTTATCGCCCATGTCCAAGTATCCTAAAGTACTGGTTTTTTTTTTTTTTTTTTGCTAAAAATATATTTTATTTCTTGGAATATTGCTTATAAATTGTCGTAAGTAAACCCTTATTTAAAAAAACAAAAAAGTGAAGTTACAATATCGTGAAATTTAGAAAAGAGATAAACAGGATTTTTATGGTTTTAATAGCGCCGGGATGTAATGCGATTATTTGCATTAGAAAGCTCCATTACTCGATAAACAGACTATAACTAAAATAGCACAGTTTTAAAGTCAGGCAATTTCACAGAATTATGAATATGAAGTTATAAAAACACAATTTATCTGAAATCTGATATAACCAATATTCCAAGCGAACCAGCTGGTCGCTTGAGTCATGTTATTTTAGTAGACTTAGAAATAAACATATGCGCTCAGTTCATTATGTACATAAACCATTCTAATGGAACCAATCCCGTAACAGCACAGCGCTTCAAAAGCGTTCAATTATCTTCGAACTTTCGCAGTAGTGTAATTTTACTTTTTTATTCGTTATGGAAACTACACAAATATTAAACAGAATTTTTTTTCCCGTAACTTTCAAAAACAGAAAAAAACCGCGCAATTAAATATTTGATGAAATACAGATGCTGGTTTGAGCTCAAAACAACGTTATCTATTGTTAAAAGTTAGATAAATATATTAAAAAAATTTCCAAAATATAAAAACTTTTCTACGAATATTAATTAATTTTAAAAGGTTGCAAAATGGATTTTTTCAATTTTTTTTTTGGAAGTTATCAGAGAAAAAGTCAAAATTTCGCCTAATATTCAATTAATTATTATTAAAATTTCAGAACATTGACCAAAACTGGCCCCATTTTAAAACATTCCCAGCCTCTAAAATATATCTGCACGAAGTTTGGTTACTCTAGGTCAAACAATATGGTCTGCAAAGCGACAATACTTTCTCTCATATTATTAGCAGAGATGTCATCCTGATGTGGAGTTTCAAGAAAAATTCTAATTCCCAATTTTTTAAATTCGCTTGCTTTAATTTTGATTCTTGCTAACGATGCCCTTTCACGCCATTCTTTCTTTTATTTATTCTTTTATTGTTATGAATGAACAAGACAGATAATTAAGGGAAGTGATGGTTAATAAATGGGGCATTGCTTAGTTCTGGTCCAATTCATCAACCCAAATTCAAGAGAGTAAACACAACGATCGATTAAGAATTCCTACTTAAATCAGAGGAATCAGCGTCTTAAATTAAATTTTTTCCGACCATTTTGGCTATTCAGTTTCATTGAAAAACTTACAATCGGGAAAGTTCTCCCTTCGACTATCTCGCACACTTTTGCGATGTTACGCTTTCTGCCCTTGATTTTATTTGTGTAGCTAAGATAAAACCAAAAATGCAATTTGAACAATCACTGAGTCCACTGATCGAATCTAAAATTTTGCACAAGCTTACAATTTTGATACATTTCATTCACCTAACTAGTTATTTTCTATGTACCATGTTCGCTGAAGATAATGTGACAGACAGTCAACCAGATGATACATTTGGTCGAAAAATGCAAACATATTTATGATTCTGATAAAAATTTCAATTCATTAACTCGTTTCGGTTATAAATGATTGTATTCCTCTGCAATCGGACAGGAGACGGAGGTTTCGTTGATTCATTTCATCTGAAATTGGACAGGAATCTACAATTTTGGAACAAAAATCAGATAATAAAATTCATACTTCTATCTCGTTGAGATTTTCTGTTTCCACGTAAGGTGACAAAGAGGCACAGTTTCAAAACTACTGCTTTCGAACACGGGAAGTTCTAAAGGCTGAAGATTCCATCAAGGTCAAGATATCAAGGTAGAACTTTTAAGGGTTGACGTTTTTTTGTTTTTTTTTGTATATATTTCGAATTCCAGAAATTAAAAATAAAAGATTAATTATCAGAACAGACGTGGTCTCAATCATTTTTACCACTCATTTAAAGCGATTTTTTTTATTTGAGCGGCAAAAACTCATTTCTAAAAATGTAGATGTAAGCTTGAGCCTGAAACGGATGCGATAAGTTTTATTTATACCGTCATCTGCTTTCATGAAAAATGAAACCTTTGACATGTTTCCCGAATACAAATAGAAGAGAGCAAGTTAAATATTAACTTTCTAATGCACTAATGGATTTGCTTTCCCTCTCTCTCTCTCTCTATTGGCCGATGCCTGCTGTAAGGAGAGCATCATTATTATCGGGTTTCGTAGTAGTTAACTTTTATCTTCTTCTTAACTATCACTTTAGTAGTAGTTTAACTTAACGTTGTTGAATGAACAACTTTCTATAGTTCAGACCTTTCGTATTCGTTTGGTAACTGTCTGCGCAATGTGAATTTTCAATTGAACTAAATGAATTTCCTTTCGTTGTAATGGTACTAGCTTCTGACTGTTAACGCCTACGTGCCCCTCCCGCGATTTTCTTCCATTGTCTGTCTCGTCTCTGAGATCTGAGTTCATGAAGTTTCGGTTCCTTTTGAGGGTGTCGAGTTCAACGAAAGTTCATTTTCGTTCATATCACCCATGTGACTAGATCTGAGTGTTTTCCTTTTGAGAAAGAGAATAGTCTCTGTCTAAATTTTTTTAACCATTTCCAATTTATTTTGAGAGTTTATGTTTGATCCTCATAAATTTAAAGTTCACAATCAATCCTCTGCTCTAATTTAATGATTGAACTATCCTCCAATGATATCATTCAGGCTATGGTAAAACTGCAAATATGAAGTTGGAGTTTATGAATTTCTTAACCAGCGGGACTGGTCTCCCTAAAAATTTCTCGCATACTCTCTAATAAAGGTGAATTTATATTTCAGACACATCTTTTGAGAACCGATTGGAATTAAAAATTTACACAGAACTATAATTATAGTACCAAATTTCATATATTTAAGTTTTTGTGTTGTCGCACTTACTCGTTTTTGAAAGAACTGACCGATAGACTGTCAACCCGTTGTAGGATTTCACTCAAAATTTGATTGGTATCTACACCATAGATATTAAATCTGCGTAACGAATTTTATCCATCTAGTTCTCTTCATTTAATAGTTGTAGCGTTAACTTATATTCGAACAGCCCGACAGATAAACTTTCTCGGAATAGAATTTGCTCAAAATTTGGCAGAAACCTACAGTTTAGTTTTATTAATGTCCCGTTTTAAAGCAACACTGGGGCTACTTTGGGGCGGACCTGAACCACGTACAGTGACGAGGAAGACACCTGAGCTGTCACCCCCTTTCTACACCACACCAGCGGGAGCACGTTTGGCCCGAACGGATTTAACGTGCACCAGAACCGCTTATACGACAGTTCTTTGATGGAATCGGGTCTCGAAACTGAAACCCTCCGGGTCCAGAATCGAGATCTCACCATCCGGCCAACGCTGCCCAATAGAAGGCTACAAATTTGGTGTAAAGACGATATACCATATTTCCTTCATCTGGCTCAAAGCGTTTTCGAATTACCTTTCTCACAAAGAGACAGACAGACAGTCATACCACTACTTCATTCCCCTGTACAGGATGAGCATGGAATCTTTCGTGATTGCAAAACATCAGAACGAAATATTCTTTGAAATTCTTACTATAAAATTATTATCATTGCATTAATCCTTAAAGTTTCTTTAATCCTCGAATAGATGGCGAAATATGTCTGTAAGCAATTATCAATGAATCAAATGTTTATTTATTACGAAGTAAACATTTCAATGAGAGTAGAAATATGATTCTGTGTATAGAATAGAAAAAATTTTAGACGTTTTTATCTATGGCGGATTTAGATCTTTTGCGGTCTTAGGCAAAGATTATGATGGCACTCTTTAGTTAATTTAGTTTCGCATTTCAACACATTTTTAACATATTAATGATATATTTTAGATTAATCTTTTTATTTTTATTAACTTTGTGGAATTGAAAGAGTATTTATTTATGTATTAGGACTCAAGCCTCTCTGGCATCTACGTTTATAGGATGTCCTCCTTAGACCGATTTTG
Source organism: Argiope bruennichi (assembly GCF_947563725.1). Classification (NCBI taxonomy): domain Eukaryota; kingdom Metazoa; phylum Arthropoda; class Arachnida; order Araneae; family Araneidae; genus Argiope; species Argiope bruennichi. The sequence continues at coordinate 7,392,054 of NC_079154.1, forward strand.
CCGAACTTCTATTATGTAAAGTTAATTAGATTTTCCCTTTTCCACCCCCCCCTTTTCTTCTTTTTTTATGTTTTTTTTTTTTTTTTTTTTTTTTATTCTCTAAATTTTTTCTCTAAATTTTTCACTATCATTATGGAATTTGACGTATTACTTTTTTTCTCCAATAGCCATTCTCTTCTTATTTAATTGCATCTGTTTGGTAATCAACTTTCAACATTGTTAAGACTGAAGGTTAAAAACTTCAATTTCAAGTACTCAACGATCCATCCTTCAAATCGGCACTGTAGTGTACATTGTTATTTAAGCAAAGACTCGGTGTCTTTAATATTCTAATAAGAAAGTGAACTTATAGGAATCTGATTGATTATATTTGATAAAATGTTCATATTATCCTAATATTTTATCATTCATAGAGAGAAATTGTATTTTTACAAATTTATTTATTTAGGAACTAGGGAAGTAAAGTTTTTTTAATGGAATTAGTAGCGACCCCATTCTCAGTCTAGGTGTTTGCCTAGTCAGAAATTAGCTACTGGCTTTTATAAAAACCAATTCTCTAAATGCCTGGGCCGTAAAGCACCTATCGCAGAAGTCCTGTAGTTGTCAGTTTTCGGATAAACGTTTCTTGCCACATCATGCATCTTCTGTCGCTTGGGGGCTGAGGTGGCCTGGTGGTAAGGTCTCGACTTCGGAACCGGAGGGTTTTAGATTCGAGACCCGATTCCACCAAAAATCGTCATATCAGTGGGTCTGGTGCACACTAAATCCGTCGGGGCCAAACGTCCAACCGCTGGTGTGTTGTGGAAGTTTGGAGAGGGGGGGGGTGCCAGTTCAGGTGTCTTTCTCGACATCTGAACGCGGTTCAGAATTACAAGTTCCGTCCTAAAATAGTTCTAGTGTTGCTTTAAAACAGGACAATAAAACTGAACTAAGAAAACTAAAAATTAAGTAATATTACTCTCAGTCTGTGCGTCTGGCAAGTGGAAATCCGCTGACTGTTTTTATAAAAACAATTCTCTGGACCCCATGGACTATAAAGTACCCCCCCCCCCCCGCATGTGTGCTGAAGCTATCGGTTTTCAGACAAAAGTTATTTTGAAAACGCATTGAAGGAGATGGGACACATTATGTATCTTCTTTCTCCTCCTCTTGATTTCTATATTTGGAGTTATAGCAGGAATGAATGCCGCATTATCTTATGATAGTGAAACTTAGAAAACCCGGATAATAGATGAATATTGTATTAAAAAAAACCCACGAACGAGAGTGGTTTTCCCAAAACTTTCTCGCATACTATCTAATAAAGTTGTCATGCCAGAGAGCTCCTTACATGGCAATGGCGTGTAATAGTTACGAAATGTCAACTTTTGACGTGTATTCAGCAATTTTATTGAATCTATCTTGTCATCCTTTGTGAATTATTTGGCAATGAATGCCTAGCATGCGTTAATCGTATCCGAAAATTGAATTTATATTTTAAGCACTTTTTTTCTCAACCGACTGAAATAAAAATTTGACATAAAACTACATTTGTAGCCACAAAATCCCGTACCAAATTTGATATATTTCATTGCTTTTTTTGAATTATCCTGTTTGCAGGCTTCTGAAAGTACGTACCGACAGATGATAAATCTTTTATTCGATTTGGCTCAAAATTTGAAAGGTGTCTAGGCTGTAAATGTTAATTCTGTGGATTAAATCTTATTTATGAAGCTCTCTGAGTTTTGTATTATCATATTAAATTATATTCGAACAGACGGACAGATGAACTTCCTCTGCACAGATTTTGATAGAAAATTTGATAGAAATCTGCAAATTTGGCGTAAAGACCTTATACCAAATTTCAACAGTCTAGTTCAAAGCGTTTTTGAGTTATATTCGTCACAGACGGATAGACAGATGGACTTTTCTCAAAAATGTGTTTTTGAAACTCAGTGAGGTCAGAAACGTGGAGATTCGTCAAAATCTGGAGTTTGAATGTTTTGACGTTTACAGTACTTTCTCGATATTTCGCATACAAAAAAGTGAAAATGGAGAACATGTGACATGAAATGGAATGCCGGCATAAAGTTTTCCTCCTTTGTAGTATACTGATATTCTCTCCGATGTAAAGAAGGAACGCATTGGTACTGACTAAAGTGAAATATATATAACAAAATCTTATAACAAACTAAATTATGGTACTTCCAGTTTACAAAAATCAATGTCCAAAAAAATTCATTTTTGCGCAAAAACTTTTTGTAATCAAATAAGATATTGTGTTCAAACAATATATTTTTAGATTTCAAAATTACTATTATTTTTTAAATAAAATTTAAAATCTTGGAAATTAAAATTTTAATAACATTTTTAATAGACAAACCGGCAGAATTTAAAATCACTCTATTGCATTTAGTCACATAAAAATATAGAAATAATGACAAGAAAAGAATGTGATAATCGTCAGAGAAAATCTTATTTTGTTTAGTAGAATTAACAGCATTCATCATCTAAACATGACCTCAAATCATTGAAATAAAAGATTCGAAATATCTCTTGGAGAAAATTTCAGTAACTGTTTCTTGCAATATGAAATCACCCCAAAATGAGTCGAAATGTTACTTGCAAATGTATAACCAGCAAATCCTCTTTTGTATGAACTCATTCACTAAAGAACAGGAGTTTTGACCTTAGAGTATTAGAAGTTGCTATTGGCTGGTAGTAAAAAAGTACTTGAAGCTTTAGAGTTGTTATTGGCTAATAGTAAAGTCTCAGCTTGCCGATTCGATTCCGCAACAGATCTATCTTATACGTTAACCTGGTCCAAGCTAAATCTGAATTGGAGAGTGCAATTTCTTCCACTCGTGTGAGATGGAATTAGGAAAGGTAGTTGCCGGCTTAGTTATCATCCACGTCATCTGACTACGGTTCAAAATAATTAGATTCATTCCGCTATAAATGTACCTTGTACGTTAGCTTGATCCACGCTTTATCTGAGGTGGAGAGTGAAATTTCTTCCTCTCGTGTGAGATTTCCGGTTATGTGTCCTCCATGTCATCTGATTATGGTTTAGAATAATAACATTCATTCTAAAATACCCCTAGCGTTTTTTGGAACATAATAATATAACTGAATTAACCTCGAGGGAAGTTCTTCAGCTTTACAAATGTTTAGCCGTTGTCTTGGAATTTTCTGAGTCTTTTTATATCGCGCCCAAATGTCTTTTGTAGTAATCAATTCAATCTTTTGTGAGAGACTAATGCATCAAAAAAATGTATGCATGCGAAAAAATTATTCTGTGCATCTTTTTTTTTTTCAACTTAATTTATTCCATGTTTGTACTGACTGAATTTTGGAATTCGAGATTTCCATCTTTATCTAATACGCTAGAGCTCTGAAATTTTATACAGTCATTTTTTCCCGATGACAACACACTATTTTACTATTTTCAGATATAGATTATCAATAAATCAGTGGATTAAATGAATCGTCTGTATATTCCATTTTGCACAAGGTTACCTAATGTTTATTAAAGTAGATTATAAATTAAAGAATAAAAAGTGGAAAATAATTTAAGAAATTTCTTCTTAATGTTTAGTAAGAATCTACATTGAAAGTTATTTTTAATAAATTTATTTATTGATTAATGGATTTAAAGAGCTTATTAGAAATTATATATCGAATGTAGTTTACAAAAGAGTGATTAAAGCATAGAAAATAGAACAAAATAGTTGGCAAAACATCTAAACAATCAAATTTAAATTAGAAAGAATAGATAATTAAATTTGTATAGTTTGATTTTACTAATCATTCATTTTTTTTCGCTGAGACGTTTATTTAATGCCCTCTTTAAAGAACCAGCGGGAGTGGTCTCCGCAAAACTTGCTCGCATATTCTCTAATAAACTTGTCGTGCTGGAGAACTCCTTGTATAACACTGTCGTACAATTCGTACAATAATTACGAAATATTCGCCTTTGGAATGAGTTTAGCATTTTTATTAAATCTCTCATATCATCCTGGGTGAGTTTCTTGGCATTCTTAATCCCTGGCATGCAGTTAATAGTATCCTAAAATCGAATGTTTGTTTCAGACGCGTTTTTTCCAACCGATGAAACCAAAATGAGTCACAAAGCTATAATTGCAATCACAAAATCACACAAATTTAAATTATTACGTTTTTGAATTATTGCATTTACATTAATTTGAAATTATAGACCGACAGACAGTCCATCTCTTGTTCGATTTCGCTCTTGATGTCAACAATATAGATATTAAATCGATGTACTGAATCTTATATATCTAGCTCTCTTCGTACTGTAGGAATCATGTTAACTTATAATCGAACCGAAGGACAGACAGATTTCCTCTGACCAGATTTTACTCAAAATGTGTTAGAAATTTGCACATTTGGTGTAAAGACCGTATACCAAATTTCAACAGTCTAGTTCAAAGCGTTTTTGAGTTACTTTTTGTCATAGTCAAACAGACAAACAGAAGAACATTTTCCAAAAATGTGTTTTTCGAACTCGGGAAGATCTGAAACGTGGAGATTCGTCACAATCTAGAGTTCTTTTTGAAGATTACTACACTTCCTCTATACGCATACGAAAGAGTAAAAGTTATGCTATATATGCAGAAAATCCATAATAAAATTGTTGAGATAGAGTTTTAAATAAGAACTTTGAATCCAACATGATACACGATTATCGAATCTTCTCTATCAGCTTAGATCATGGTTTAGTTACAAAAATGAAGAGGTTTCCAATTTAAAAATTTGTTTTCTAAATATATCAAGAGTTCAGTTCATAGGACAACACTTTTTTTTATCTGAGAAACGCCGCTGTACCGTTACAGATAATAATTCAAGGTTATCGTGCCCTATATTCAGAGGTATATTTAGTGTTAAAAATACTTTTCAAGAACTAAATGAAAGACAGCCCATTCAAGTACCTGTCAGGACCAGAAGCCGTCGCAGCTATCGGTAGCTCATCTTCGCTGAAATTAATAATAAATAAAATCTGACCAATAATGTTCTCTTGTTCACTTACAGACTCCTTCTGTTTTTGTGTTTGATACCAGCACCATTTCAACACGTGATTTCTCACTCATCGTTTAAAATGGTGGAAATATTTTGAAAAGTGTTCTTAAAATTTCTTCTGATACAAAAATAGGACTTTTAATTCGAGGAAAATATCAAAAATAAAAGATGGTTGTAAACATTATGAAATGTATTACAGAAAAACATCTGTCACAAAATGTTATGCTAAAAACATATTTTTACAAATCAAAGTCTTCTAAAAAATACAAACCGTTTTTGCGAGGGTATTATTCAGTTCCGGATAAACAACAAGCGCCTTAATCAAGATTGGCGAGCGTGTTGTAAGGTTGAGTTGATTTACAACCGCTTCATTTGCGTGATGGAATACCCGAGTATTTTTCTGCAAGACATCAAAATACGTTTCGGGATTTCGAAAATAATTTTTATATAACATCGAACAGTGACGCACAAAATAAACAAGTGTATTTATTGTACACAACATGTCCGAATTAATTTGCAGAATAATTCATTATGTTGACGACATGAAGCATCATTAATATCGTGCTGCGCCATAAAAAGACCTTATCTAATAACGCATTGAATTCTCAATAAATGAATTAATCTTTTGTTTATAAAATATACAGAGCATCCAGTCTAATTGCGATCAATGAGTAAATTTCTAAACTATCTCAGAGGCATATTCTCTTAATTTGAAAAATATTTATATTTAATTTGTTTGAATGAATAAATATTGAAAAATTTCAAAAACTCAATTTTTATATAATGCACCAATCATATAAGTCAAATTTAGAAAAAATATTATCTACTATAATCTTAAACAAAATAATAATAATAATAATAATGATTGTCTACGTTTAAGACGACCAAGTTATGAAGCTTTGAATGTTACAATTTTAGATGAAAATAGTTGAATTCTCCGATCTCAAAAGCGCTCTTAAGGGATCGTAGGCAAATCAAATGACAAAATATGTATTTCCATACAGTATTTGATTCTATTAGTGACATTTTAGAAAAATATTCTTTACACACTAATATTTTAAACAAAAAAACACATATTTTAGGATTAAACCCAACCGAGTTATAAAGCTTTACATATCGCTGTTTGAAACGATTTTTAACATCTCAATTCCACGATCTTGAAAACGCCGTTGAAGAATCGTATGCAAATTTATTGCATTATTACAAATTACACATTAACATGCTTTGGCATTTAGATTCTGTTCGTTGCATCAACCGAAGTGGTATTATCATTGCTTTGGAAAGATATTAAATTATTTATCTTTAATATGTATCATATTTAGTCATTTTATTTCACCTATAATACATTACTGTTCTGAGTTTTGTCATGATAAACTGATCTCTTAAATTAGAAATGATCAACATTTTGATAGTTAGTTGATATGTTTATAAAATTAGGAATTATAAGTATGCTTATAAATGTATATTGAAAACAAACCTAATCTGGCAATCATGCGCATCTCTGTTTATCGTTTATTTACGTTAACGTCTCGTTTTAAAGCAGCACTAAGACTATTTTGGAACGGACCTGGTCATTTTGAATCGCGGTCAAATGACAAGGGTGACATTTGATCTGGATGTATTTTCCCTCAATCAATCCGCGTTTTGGATGGAAACCAAATTTGGACACAAAAATAGGATTGTAGTCACAAAATCACATACCAAATTTGATATATTTAAGTCACTACGTTTTTGAGTTATCACATTTATATGCTTCTAAAAGTACAGACAGACAGAAGGTCAACTCCTTATTGGATTAGGCTCAAAATTATGTACATGTCTACAATGTAGATGTTAAATCTGTGTACCGAATTTGATCCATCTAGCTTTTTTCGTTTTACTGTTATCAAGTTAACTTATATCCAAATAGCCAGACAAACAGAACTTCCTCTGAAAAGATTTTGCTCAAAATTTTATAGAAATGTACAAATTTGATGCAAGGAACGTATACCAAATTTCATCTGTCTAACTCAAAAGGTCTTTTAGTTATCTTTATCACAGAAAGATATGATGTCAAAAATGCGTTTTTCGAAATCAGCGAGGTCTGAAACGTGGAGATTCGTCAAAATCTCGAGTTCTAATTTCTTGACGATTGCTGTCTCTGTACTTCGTACACGAGAAAGTAAAAATGCTCGAGTGATAGAGACTTTTAAAAAATAAGTGCTAAAATTTTAAAATTTGATTCAAGGCATTAAACAAGATTGGATTCCTATACAATGGATGGGCTAAAACAATATCCTCACGTGCCGAGGAATATTTAACACAATTATTAAGAAAGAAATGAAGTAGTTATTAAGTACGCGTTTAAATTTGAAATTTTATCACATTATCATTCCAGTTTTCGAAGGTCTCGACCCTGACCTAGAAAGTCCTTGTTAATGAAAGGCAAAAACAAAATATAAAGCAAAAGTTACAGATAAAAATGAAAACAGCATACATTTGGCATACAAATCAATCCGTACGCTATTTTATTGCAAGAAGTAGCCAAAAGTCAAAGCCAGATAAAATTTCTGCTTCAGTGTTCAGTACATGTTTGCTATCTTTTTGATTATCAATCCGTCTAAAAATTGGTACGAGAATGGGTATTTTTGTGTATGGGTATGTATGCGTGTACCATCAACTTTTTAAAAAAGTTTTTGACGATAAAAGTCTCAATTCATAACATCCATGGAAATATTCAATCGATTCTTCAGTAGAGGATTCTAAAAATTTATAATAATATGCTTATTGAAAACGAAATAAAAGGAATACGTATTCCCAATAATTTATTCATTATTATTTATTTTGTCTTCATTCAAATAATTCACAATTAAATCTTAAGAAATTAGAACAACAGACTTTTCAGGTTCTATTTCAAATGCTTTTTTTGGGGGGGGGTCGTTTTCAAATAGACTTGCTAGGCAATCATCAGATGGATCCAATAAATTTTGCGTTTAAAATATACAAAGGTATCCAAACATACTCCTTAGTTCTCAGAAACTTTAATGAATCCTTTAAAATGCCTTTTTTTCTAGTTATTGTATATTAAACTATTTTTAAGATTGAGATTGGTTTAAGAAATGTGATCATTTACCTTAATAAATAAATTTGAGTTGATTAATTTATTAATTTGCTTAATTATTAATTAAGTAACTAATGAAACGTACCATTTTTAGGGAGATTTAAAACTCAAGCATCTAAGTTTCTATCTTTTTGAAAGATTTGCCTGAGCTTATGCCATCCTACATAACTTATAGAAATTAGTTAAGAAAAATAGCTTTTCAATGACACAATTTTCATGTCCATGCAATTTTTTTTATATTTAATAAAATTTTCTAAATTATTTTTAAACACAGTTTGCAATAGTGCTCTTTATTACTATGAAATTTAAATCAGTTTTTAGTTCATTTTTCTTTACAAGGGCAACAGATATTTTTTCTATTCATTCGCTTTTGAAATGCTCATTCATCTGGTTCATTGTGGCATCAGCTTTCACATTATAATCTTTATGGTATCTTTCGTCATTTTGATATAATTTTACGAACCAGTGAACTTGAGTTATAACAGTGAAATAACATTATAACAAGTGTTAGTGGTCTCTCCAAAATTTCCTCGCCTACTTTCTAATAAAGATATTATCCCCCAACCCAACTCCCCGCAGAAAATGACGGACCTTGATTAAGGCAGAGAACGCCTTTCATGGAATTGGCGTACAATTTGTGACGAAATATTAAATCTTTCGCGTGAAGTTGGCACTTTTGCTGAATCTATCCTGCGTTCATTGGCGAATTTATTTATTTATTTTTGTAATTAATCCACGGCACGCGGTTAATAGTACCCGAAAATCCAACGCTTTAGACGAAGCTTTGTTCCAACCAATTGAATATAAAGTTTGACGCAGAACTACTATTGTAATTAATCACAAGATTACATTCCAAATTTGACATATTTAGGTTACTATGTTTTTCACTTTTTGCCTTTACATGCTCCGAAAGTACAGACAGACAGGTGGTCACCTCCCCTTTGGATTTAGTTCAAAATTTGATATCTACAGAGGGCAAATCTGAGAACAGAATTTTATCCATCTAGATCTCATCGTTTTGTAGTTGCCGTGTTATCTTATATTCAAACAGCCGGGCAGACAAACTTTTTCAGAATGGATTTTGATCAAAACTTAATGGAAATATACAAATTTTGTATATTCAGGTTACATTCTTCTAGCTCAAAGTGAGGTTTCAGTTATTCCTGTCACAGATAAACAGACAGACAGACATAATGCAAAAAAATGTGCTTTTCGAACTCAGGAAGATCTAGAAAGTGGAGACGTGTCAAAATCTCGAGAATTTAATCTTATTCGAATATTTTGACTGCTACAATGCTTCCTCTATCCATCGTATACCAATAAATAAGAATGCAGACGATAAAATAAATAATGCAATTTCATCCGATTTATCTTTCAACAATTTTATGCTGTCATTCTTTTTTTAAACCGAGTGATGTAAAAATCGCCCCACACAAAGTGCACTGGCCAATCTTTCAGACCAGACGAAGAGAACGACAGACAAATTAAACCGAAGTATGTTACAACTTTTCGGGTTTGAAGTTAGAATTTCTCTCTTTTACTTTGAAACACATTTTGTTGTGACTGAGTGGCCGAGGCTAGATTTGTCAAGCTATGCATTTTGTATGAGAGCTTTTATTAGAACGTCATCATCTTTAAACCAGTTTTAAATAAAAAAAAAAATGCGTTGAAGATTTTTTTATTAAAAAATAAGGACGACTCACGTTTAAAAAAATAACTTTCCTTTTTTTTGAGCGTGGTCATGATTTCATGCAGAACATCTGCCGGTTTCTCGGTAAACTCGACTGCAATCAACTGCAGCTGCCCATCAGACTAAAAATAAAGATCTGGCTTTTATCAGAGGAAATTTATTGTGACATTTCGGGTACTGGCTTTTATGGTTTGGTATCTTTCATCTTGATTTGCACAAGGGAGATTCAGGTGACAGATTGAAAATTATACTAGAGGCGTTTATTCGTGGTTGCGTAGATCGAATTACAATTTCATTTGTTGAAACAATAATGCTTTTTTCTCGCAACTTAATACTCAATACAGAAATTCTCGCAAGTAAAAATAATAAAAAAGAACACTGGAATAAATGATTTCTTCGTTTATTTTAAATTATTATTTTAAGCAGTTCTACAACTCTACCCTGTGAACTTAAAAACAAGTTAGAAGAAGTTTTTTTCGTCTCGATTTCAAGTACAGTTGTAAGAAGGAAAATTTTGTGATAAGATTTATGGCATGATGAAGAAAATTTTGTATTTTATTACTTCGGAATTAAGAACCTTAATTTTTCCATTAATGCCATCTAAAATTTTATTTAAATCTACAGTTTTAATGTCAAAAACACACAATTTTATCTATATAGCCTAATGGGTAGATATTACATCTATATAGCTTATAAAATATATCTATATAGTCTTTCTATATAGCTTATATATCTATACAGCCTAATGATTATAAATGTATTTTATCAATATGTCTCTTACATATACACAAATAGACAGAGCCCTAGATAATCATCCCTTTATCGATTTTGGCCCAAAAGTTGAAAAAGTTGAATGTCTGCTCTTTCGTGCTTTCCGTGGCAGAATTCATATAAAATTTGATAAAAATCTACAAATTTTGCAAAAAAAATTGCATGGAAAATTTCTTATTTGTAGCTCTTTATGCTATTGAGTCATCGTGATCTAGGTAGACAAATAAATATGATTTCTGTGGTATGTTTTTCATATATAGGAAGATCTAAAAAGTAGAAATTCACCCAACTTTCAAGCTCCAGTTTTTTTTGACAGTTTCAATATTTTTTTTTCTTTGTATACGAGAGCCGTATCCGTTTGTGTTTGAACACTTTACCAGCCAATGCCTGTTCTTTCTTTAGTTCCTGATTGGTCCTGACAACTACTTCCCACTATACCTTCTCTGACTTGTTCTAGTTCATTCTTTCGCTCCTGAAGCTTTATTCTAATTTATTCTAAACATACTTGTTCCTATAGTGCCCATCTGATTACTTTCTCTTTTCAACTTCTACCATCTGTCTTTCTCATTTTTATTGTTCACTCCATGTCTTTCAGTCATCATAAATTTTAACTCCCATTAGCTACGAATGAAGGCCGGTGGCCAATGTATGCTCACATTTTCTCATCCTGCTCACTGGAACACTCTGCCACCATGTTGAATAACTAGAAGAGTGGTCTCCTTAAAAATTTCTCACTTATTCTTATTTCTTAAAAAACTATTATCCCTCTTTTCTAGAATAAAAATTGTGGATCTTGAACGAGCCAGTCAGTGCCATGGCTGCTCAGATTTTTATTCTCAGACTTCCACACATGAGCAATTTAAGCTTCTTAATTCAGTAACGAAAACATGGTACGCATTTTGTTGGCTTTCTACGAGGCCTATTGAAACCAACATTTAATATAGAAATATAAATTTAGTAAAAAAAATCCCATGCTAAATTTAATTTATCTAAGTGGTTGCATTTGGAGACATAGCGTTTACATGTTTTCAAATGTACAGACAGTCTATACATTGGTGAATCTGCACTTGATTAGCAACGCCAGGGCTACACTTTAGTTGCTTAAATTATGCACCAAATTTTAACCATCTAGTTTTAAGTTTTGAAGTTATTGTGCGTAATTGCTCTCATGCAGACTCATTTTCTGCGAATGGTATAAAACTTTGCTATAAAACTTCAGATTTTATGTAAAGACCAAGTATCAAATTTCATCCGCCTTACTGAAATCTGAGTTGCTATGTTCACAAGTTAGTCGATGTATTTCTAAAAATGTGTATTTCAGATTCAGGGAGATCTGAAATGTGGAGATTGGATTAAATCTCGACTTTGAATTTTTAACGATTACAATAATAATGAATACAATAAGTGTATGAGAAAGGAGGGGGAGCAGAGAGCGGGAGAAAGCATTTTCAAAATGATACTTTCAAGGTACACGATTACTCAAAATGCAAGAATAATTCCCTCCAAACTCTCTCGCATACACTCCAATAAAAGTATTATCCCAAATAATGCCTTTCATGGCATTGGCATACAATAGTTACGAAACCTTTAGCGTGAATGTAGCATTTTTACTGAATCTGTCGTGTGACACTTGGCGAGTTTCTTGGCGATTGATCTCTGGCATGCGATTAATAGTATTCGAAAATCGAATTTGTGTTGTAGGCGCGTTTTTCTTAACCGCTTTAAACCAAAATTTGACAGGACTACACTTCAAAATCCCATACCGAATTTGATTCATTTAAGTCATTGCGTTTTTTGAGTTATTGCGTTTGCATGCTTCTGAAAGTACAGACCGACAGATGGCTAACCCCTTGTTCGATTTGGTTCAAAATGTGATAGGTATTTGCACTATAGCTGTAAATTTGTATACAGAATTTTATCTATTTAATTCTTTTAAGTTTCATATTTACTGTGTTAATTTATATTCGGATAGCCGGGCAGACACTCTTTAAACGAATTTGCTCAAATTTGATAGACAAATCAACACATTTGGTGTAAAAACTGTATATGAAATTCCATTCTTCTATCTCAAAGCATTTTCGAGCTACGTTTAACACAGGCAGCCAGACGGAATCACAGAGACTGTGTGTTTCCGAACTTATGGAGGTCTGAAACACAGAGAGTCATCAAAATCTTGAGTTCGAATATTTTCGTGGTTACAATACTTTCTCAATGCTTTGTATACGAGAAAGTAAAAATGCAACGAGTTGTGCGCAAGGAATTCAGCAAATCATATTTCGACCAAGATTGCACAGCTGTATCAAATGTTGGTAGATTGCCTCCTAGAAGTTTGCCTTTTGGTTCATCCATATCCATGTAACGAATTCAATTCACTCACTTAGTCAGGAAAATGAAATTAAAAATATTTTTTCAACACAATTGTATTTCTTTATTAAATTTTAGACAATCCCTGAGAAGTTTAACTATCTCCTAGGCCGTGTTCATTGAAAGTATGTGAAATCGAACAAACTCAATAGCTTAATCAAGTGAAATTTGGTATGTCGTCTTCACTTCAAACTGTAAATCTGTATCGAATTTTAGACCCAGTTGGTTACAGGGAAATGCATTCAAAATTCGTGTTCTATTTTCTAAGAAGTGCAAAATGCGTGAAAGTGTATAGACTATCATATGCCACTTTACAAGTATACGTATAAATGACTGAATATTCTTTTGGAAATAAAAGGCTTATATAACTATGTTGCATCTTATGTAGGGTTGAATCATGTAATAAACCATTTGAATTTTAAAACGTGCTTTATATAAGTAAATTTCATTTGATTGTAAGAATATTAATTCCTCAACTTAAACAATTTCATATTTTAAGACTATAAAATGCAATAATTTATCATCTAACTAGAATATCGTTATAAGGGCTGTTATGGTAGTTAATATTTTATAGGAAATCTCAGTAAGTTTCGAGAAATAGGTTAAAATACAAATTTATTATTTTCACTGGCAGGCACTTTTAAATTTTAAATTACTTTTTTGCTTTTAGTTTTATTCTGAATGAATATAACGGATAGAAATTTTCAAACCGTTATATTCATTCAATTTTTCTGTGTCTTCTCGATGAAAGTAATGGAAGCTTGGAAAAAAAAATATTATTTTATCCAAATACACCGGCTAACTATTTTCCAATACCAACAGATAAAAAAATTTGTCACATTCGTATATGCAATAAAACAGCCGGTGGAAAACTATACCATAAATATATATTGCGACACGTAACATGCACTAACCCATAAAAAAGTAAGAAAACATCACTATAGAAACTATCTCCATGAAACGAAACAGTTTTCTCTTCCGCTGAAATAGGAATCAATAATGTTGTTCATGAGAATTTCATGATTCACATTTTTCTCCTCTGAAGACATTTACAACAGGGTGTGAGTCAGATTCCAGACATCGCTCGGCGCGTCCTCCGAACGAAATCGATTTCGAAACACGTGCTTGACAAAAACGTTGGAGCGGCTATCTGAGATGAACGGGCAGCGTGATTCCCAGATCCTTTCATGTAAAGTTGTGATGTTTCCCTTATTAAGTAGGGATTTCTCGATTTTTGACTCTTTGTACAGATGTGAAGGTTCTAGAAAGGATGCCACGATATCATACCTTTTCATTTCAACCCGCTCTCTTGCCCAGCAATACAGAATTTTCTAACTTTTTAACTACATTAGCATTTGTAATACTAAATAATAAGAATCATAATAAATAATAAGAACACTTGTAAATAAGAATCATATATTGTAAATAAGAATAAATAACAATAAGAATCATAAAAGCATTTTTTCCAATTCAATGCATCCTAAATAGAGCGTTTATAATCCAGGAATAAAACATTCGAAGTATATATTATTCAACCAGCTGATATTGCACCTAATTCGAAATTAAAATACTTACATGTCTAATATTTTATAAAAACTTCTTATCAACTGACACGTTTTTTAATGAAAAAGAGAATATGAATTGAACCAAACGATTTTTAAAAACCGTCGATAGATTTCTTTATTTCAAAATCGTCTACATTTTATAAATTACTTATTAAGTTTTGAAAAATTAATAAAAATTAAAGGGAACACTATATAATAATATCAAATAATTGAAAACATAGAATTTTGAATTTTAAGATGGCATTAAAATATTTCTTGTAGAAGAAAGGGCCCCGAAGTTATTTCGGAAAAATGACAAAGGTTCGGTTAATTTATGTTTAAGTGAATATTCAATTAAATTTAGCAGTTTGAAAAATGGACAGAATTCTTTTGCCTGTCTTAAATAAAAAATATATTAAGTTCATGTGAATTCGGACCAGTTGTTTTTGTCTCCATCCTTGTGGGGCTGCAATAAACTTTCATTTACGTTAAAATTAAATTCGTAAATGACATTAAAATAAATTAATTCGTAAATCTATATTAAAATAAATTATAAATACAATACATACTGTAGAAAATAGCGGGTAATTATACATAGCAGCAAATATCAAAATTTATTATTGATGATAATTAATGTATGGAATGAGCCTGTGGTAACCAATAACGATAACAAATATAATATGTCAGTCTTATCTTCGTTTATTTAAAGCATACTTCAAATAAAAGTCGCAACCGTGTCCGATATTTATTTTTAATTAATAGCATGATTTCCCAAAGAAGACATAAAGATGATTTAATTTACCAAAGATATAATGTACTGAATTTTTGGAAATAAAAAAAACAGCAATTTTGTGTCATTTATAAAAATTTACTATGAACTAGGATTTTAAACACAATGATTTTGCCACGGTAGGGGAAAAAAGTCACATTTTATTTTTAAAATATCAAAACAATATTGAATAAATGAAAATAAAAATGTATCCAAACATTAAAATGAAAGAAATGACAATTCTAATAATATGTGCAAAGAAAATTAACTTGCTTTTAAAAACTGAATTCATTAAAAATGATCAGTTGTTAACAACATTATCATGGCCCGATCTTCCCTACACGGTGCAGTTTAAATCTCACATTTTGACGACAAGATTCAAATGTCTGCCCATGCAAAAAGAGGCCATCAGCCCAGGCGTCTCTATCATCATCCGACCACTGTTTAAATATAGCCTTTCCCAAACAGTCCTCTTGTTGTTTTCAATTGGGAGGATACCATAAAATTAAATTTCACCATTCATGGTGTGAGGACATCTGGTTTTAATTAATTATAATAGTTTTGTAATCGTTAATTATGTTAATCTTCATTACATGTAGGGTCTTGGTATAAGAACATCAAGGTCACCCAATTGAACGTGAGAGTCTCGGATTTTGACTTTTTACCTGAACTTGATTCCCCACCCAGTATCCAGATTGTGTCTCATTAATATTCAGGATGTCTAATAACTTCATTGAAGATGCTAATGAAGCAGGGTTTATTCGTATTACTTTTGCTCTTAGAGTCTAATTTAATATAAGTAGAACTTGCATTATCCTGTTATTAAAATTTCTTGGTAAATTAGAGGGCGTTTCTTCTTGAATTTCTCGTCGAATTTGGCGAGTTTTGCGCTTTGTAGTAAATTGAAAATAGCGATTATATTTTTTACTTTCTCGTATTTTTTATTTTCTCGTATATCGTAAGTATAAAAGAGAGAGAGTATAGTAACCGCCGAAAAAATCGAACTCAAGATTTCGACGAATCTCCACGTTTCAGACCTCCCTCAGTTAAAAAAGCATGTTTTTGGAAAATGTCCGTAAGTCGGTCTGTCTCTCTGCGACAAACATAACTCCAAAACGATTTGAGCTAGACATTTGAAATTTGGTATATGATCTTTACACCAAATTTGTAAATTTCTTTCAAATTTTGCGTAAAATCTGTTCAGAGGAAGTCCGTCTGTCCGGCTGTTCGAATATATGTTAACACGAAAATTACAAAAAGAAAAAAAAAGAGAGAGAGCTAGGTAGATAAAATTCGGTAGACACATTTAAAAACTATAATGTAGACATATGTAAAAGTTTGATCCAAATCCCCCTATGGGTTGGCTGTCTGTCGGTCTGTACTTTCAGAAATAAGTAAACGCGATCATTCAGAAACGCAAAGACTTAAAGATATCAAATTTATATATAAAAAAACCCGCATTTATAACAAATTCGATTTTGGAATATTATTAACTTATATCAGAGATGAATCGCCAAATTACTCGCCAAGGATATATTTAATATAAATGGTAAATTCACTCCAAAAGTAAATATTCCGTCATTATTGTACGCCAATGCCATGTAAAGCGTTCTCTAACACCGCAAGTTTATTAGAGAGTATGCGAGAAAGTTTTGGGGAGACTATTCCCACTGGTTTCCATTATTTTTCTTCTTCATTTTGTCCAAATAGGTCTAAAATTTAGCACATGTTTATAATTTCAGTAACAAGACGACACGCGAAATTTCACCCATTAATGTCTTTTGCTTTTCAATTATAACGCTGATTTGCTCAACAGACTGTCACCTCTTCGATGGCTTTTGATATTTTGCTATTTTGTAGATAGAAATATGTATCAAATTTCATCTTCATAGCTTTTTTGTTTTTGAGTTATCCAATATATATGCATATAGACGGATTGACAGACCAGTAGGTAGATTTTGTCCAAAATTCTAAACGTTTACAATTTTGGCATGAAGATTTCGTCCAAATTTCGTTCGTCTAATGGGTTGCGCTTTTGTATATATCACATTCACAGATCGATTTGCCGATCTGAAGAGTGGGCCACGGAGTATTTGAGTCTATCTGGGAATCTGTTATGTCCGGAAGTACTCCGGACATAACAGATTCCCAGATAGACTCAATTTCTGGCATTCATTTTTAGTCTCAGGAAATTGCAAATCTTGGAAATTTATCCAAATTTAAAGGTGAAATTTTTTGACGGTTTAAAGTTTGTTTTCTTCTTTCATACTTCATATGCGCAAAAGCAAACAGAAAAAAAAAAAAAAAAAAAACGCCTTGCGGTTGTAAGGATGCTTAACATATCTTTTAATCGTTTTATATCAGCACCGGCGATTTGTACACTTTTTGAGAATATTTATATAAAGAATTTTTTTATTCATTATGAAACCACCGAGAAGGGTCCTCTCAAAACTTGCTAGCTCATATTTTCTAACTTCCCCTTTCCACTTCGCATAAAAATGGTGGGACTTGTGAAAAGCCGCGCATGCTCCAAATATTCTGCTTTTTACTACTCTATACATGAGCGTTTTGTGCTTGGTTGTATAGTGAAGAATGTTGCATTTTGGGCATTTTTTCAGACTGAAAGGAACGAAAATTTTACACAGAACTGCAATTTGGTGTGTTCACTTCTCTATCGAGTTCACTTCTTCGCGGCTAGATATGCAAGTAAACTTCCTGTAAATGGATTTCGTTCAAAATTTGCTGGAATTCTACAAATATCTTGTAAAAAACGTTGAACCAAATTTCAACCCCGTAATTCAAAGCGTTTTTGAGTTATCTTTGTCACAGACAGACAGACATAATGCCAAAAATGTATCTCTCGAACCGAGGGAGGTCTGAAAAAGAAGATCCGTCAAAATCTCGAGTTCGAATCTTTTGAATGATAACGATGCGTTCTTTATACTTCGCATGTAAGAGAATAAATATATTTCGGACTCACGGTTCGAAACAGGAAGATTCGTCAAAATTCAAAATTTGAATTTTTCATCTGTTACAATATTTTTTTTTTTTTTTTTTTTTTTGTATAACCCGTGTTCAGGATGGTGAAAACCGTCTCATTCTGCTGTTACAAGTGTTTCGGCAAACTAGAATAAGGCAAACTAGAAAGCTGCCCAGGATTACTAGGTTGAGAGAGCGTCTGGATCGATTAAAAAATTATTTTTCCTAGTTGCCAAATAAGTTAGGGTACATAGAATAAGATTCCTTGAACTAGGAAATGTTAGAATAATTTTAACATTTTATCAAGTGTAATGGAACAGGTGCACGTATTCCTTATTATGTTCAGTTCGTTTTTAGAATATTTATAAAATAGAATATCTGCTTAACAATATTACTGTATATGAAAACGGACATCACATTGTCCGAAATCGTAACAAATAGATTTTTAAAAATACATGTCCACCGCAAAGTTAAAAAATTAAAAGGAATATTAACCTAACTATTAACTAACTACTCTGACTCGCCCGTAGGCACATGGATAAAACTGAATGACCGAACCATTGCGACAGTAACACTGTGGGAATTGTGGTTGAGTCCTAAGGGTCATCACCGGCTACGGCACAACCCTTTCCTAGGGATGTACATCCCATCAACGATGGGAGATAGCCACCTTCCCCACTTCTTTCTGTATCCACCATACCGGAAGCTTCCCATCCTCATTTTTGAGATGCCCCCCCCCCCAACGGGAGGGAATATCAACCTAAAATAGATCACTAACGTTAAAAATTGGAAACTAAGTTGGCCATCTTATTAACAGAGAGATCTCATAATGTGCACTGCCTTGACCGCGAAACGTCTCAATGCGTCTCAAGCAACGGGATCATTTCACCTAAGTGCGTTGTATGTGCACTTTGCCTTCATCTATCCCCCCCCCCTCTCCCAGAGGATCTGCGGATGATACTTAATTATAATCCTCAAATATCTGACCGCGGTTCAAAGTAACCCTCAGAATCAAAAGTTTGTGCAGTTTCAAAATTGGAAGAAAGAAACTAAAAGAAATTTTATGACTTGTTATCAGGTTTTTTAGAGGATCGAAATCTTCGCTGTTGTTTTTTAAATTCTTTCTTTATCCATTTTGATGATTCGTATTATAATAGCTTAGTTATAATTTTTCAGAGCAATAAAAGAAAGCCCTTCCCAAATTCAAGAGAAGAGACATGGGCCGATTGACATGAATGTTCATGAGTTTGGAAAGTGAATCATAAAATCTGATACAGCTGTTTTTTATAGGCCAATTGAGAATACTGAAATTCTAAAAAACAATAACCATTACAAAGGGGTAACTGCCATAAAATTTGGCACATATGTTTATTCTTGACCGACTGAAATATTGTAACGGTAAATCAGTTATAGACATTGATTTAAGATGAGAAAGAAACTGCCTTAATGAGCTAGGGCAGCAAAGCTTATCAAGGGCGTTTAGATATTCAAAAGGAAGATACTTCAAAAGGAAAAAGCTTCAAATTTGCTTATATATATTTTTTGTTTTATTTTATAGTTGTATTTAAGGTACTACGTTTAAAAAGCAGTTTTTGGGCAAAATTCACAATTTTTTTTTATTGCTTTATTTCAAAACCCATTTATTTGGGTTTCCAAATCTGTGTTTTTTTTTAAATTCTACTATAAATAGAAACCGAGATATATGATGTTTTATAAACCACTGTAGCTGAAAACGAAACCAGAAGTACCGGATGTTAAATGATTTCTAACATTTTATCAAATACATGCCTCCCAGAATTATATTTATTTTATAATATATTTTATTAGCAAGCTACTCGTATTAGAATACGTTTTGAGTAGTTTTTATGCCGAAAGGATTGACAATGACACCTGCTTTTGAACATTTTTTATATTTACAAAGCAGTTTTAGTACCAGACAAATAAAAACTTTAAAAATGAATTTTTTGAAAAATGTATTTCGTAAAAAAATTCATTCGCAAAATATATCTTAAAAACTTATAAATATATTACCTTGAAATTTTGCATATATCTTAAGTGCTTCCAAAAGCAATGAATTAGGGATATAACTTTGAACTGAGTAGTTTTTCTTTTAGAACTACCTAATGTAATTTTCAACAACGAATTTTGTGAAATTTTTAATACAGAAATACTAAATTAGCTTTAACTTTTTAAAAATGCGGATATTTCTTAGATTCTAGTTCATTTCCTTCACCAAAGCTGTAAGTAAGTTGTGTACGAAAGTAATTGGAATATCTGGAATAGAATTTTTTTGTAAAGTGTTTTGCTTTTTGTAGCAGTTTTCACATTTTTTTTACCAAATTGACACATATTACAGTATCTCAATTGACACAGTATTTTTATCAATATTTTCCATTATTTGTAATCACATTGATCCAGGAAATGAGCTGAAATAGCTCATTAGAGGGATTTTTCAAAAATGTGTCCCTGTTTGTAGAGACACATTTTTGAATAATAAGCATATATTTAAATTTTTATAATTCATTTGAATTTTAGACCAAATCCTACCTCTACAATTTGCAACTGGCAACAGCTTTAAATAGCCGATTCAAAATCAGCGGTGTTTCCATTCAAGGTTGTCATTCCCCTCAAGGTCTCCAGATCATTGGCAGTGCAAGGACAGCAGCCGACCGGAAAGGTGATTGCCAAAGCAGAGAGGGAATTTTTTTGTTTTTCTTTTTCAAATGATTGTTAAAGACCATTATTTAACAGATTTCATAATAAAAGATATCCGTCCTGTGTGATAAGTATTATTATTATTTTTTTTATTTCTGATCGAAGGCACTCCTTTTTTCCAACCAACTACAGTTCGCAGTTCAGGAAACGACTTTCAAAAGAGTATTCCTCTTTATTTTAACTTGAAACATTTGTCTTAGCTAGAAATTTCTTAATGGTAAAATCAGAGATTAATCGAATAATTTATTTTATCAATCTTATTCTCAAGGTCATAGATTTATAGAAGTCTTATAATATATTAATTAGAAATGAATGATAATATGTTTTGATCGATGAAGTTAAAAGAGAAGGTAGTAATTTAAAACATTGTAGTTACTCATTTTATTTCAATAAAAGTTTTGTTATTGAAAATCATATTTTTACTTCCTCATATGTAAAAAAAAATAAAAATAATAATAATTTGCTTATATTTATATGTATATAATAATCTAACGCTGCCTGTAACCGTGGATGGAAACTCTCCCTCGCCAATTTGGTCTTTGTTACTATCGAAAACATAAATCCCAACTTCTAGTTTGGTATTAGGAGAATCGGTCAGGTTATTTAATGCGCAAATAGACTGATTTATCTATACTATACTATCAAAGCTAAGCATGAATAAAAACTATTTATAAAATCATAATCATCCCATTTTATTTACATTTTTTATGCTAGATTTTAGCAAAGATCAATGAGCTCATGTCTGAAATTTTTTGCTGATTCATTATATTCTCACTTGAAGGCCAATGCTTTTATTCAACATTTTTTTAAAATTTTGTATTGGTATTTTTTTTCCTGTTAGCTGATCACTATTTGTTTCGATCCGATTTTAGTAATCAGTTTTGATTTGAGTGTTCGTAAACATTATGGGTAGAGAAGAACTCACTAAAAGGAAACGGGCCTTCTAATGTTATTATATACTTACATTTATTATGTATGGCAAACAATAATTTTTATTTGTCTTTTTTTAAGTCTTTTGCCAATGTGCATGAGATTTTTTTTATTGCAGTTTTTATTATTATTCCGTGACAATCATATCTGAGATATTGTTAAAGGATAATATCCCGTTTAGAAGAACGCCTATTTTAGCTGTCTATACTATTTAAGTGTATATTAAGAATATTAAATTTATAAGTCTTGAGATTTAATCGTAATGGGATAAATATCAGCCCCTCATAAGGCTGACTTAATTTTAACCGGTAGTTGAGTGCTGTTAACTGCATACTTAATACAAAGAATTTTTAATTCTTTCTCTCGATTACAATTGAGAGCTGCATTTGAATGCTACATTTGTGCTCCCATGAATGTCAATTGCGTTTATTTAATAGTTAGGAATCTTAACTAATGACGATTTTGAATTGTTCACATTGACAAGTGTGTTTGATGCATTCAATAAATTTGGTTGTCTAATTGACGTTCTAAAAATGTATTAAAATGTCTTTCTGAATTATTCAACGATTTTTATCTGATCTCACTGAACTGTTGTAAAACTTTATTGCAAATACATATATTATTATGAATTTATAAAATTGCGTTCCTGCGTATTAAATTTCATATAAAAAAGATAACTTTATAAATATGATAATGGCTCTTAAATGGATTCCGAGTTCAACGACAAATTTGGTGATAATGTGGCGATGAAATTGATGACAAAAAAGAAGGATCTTGAATATTCGAGAATCTTAGAGATAGCTCAATTAGAACTCAATTTTCTGATGTTTCTTCGTGAACATTCGATTCCCTCTCACAAGATTATAAAAATCCAAGAAACGGATTCAGGAATAGTCGACTTAAGTCATTGAGCGAAACTTTTTTTGGGAGTATTGACCGGCTGCGAGTTCTCCCTGAGAACCATGTATTATTACAATTATTTATTTCCGATTGTGTGCTGTTATTTATTGCAAGTTTTGCATTGTGTATGCTTCTTCTTGGTTTTGTTATTTGTGTTTATGTTATAAAGTGTGCCCCAAAATTAACGCAAAATTTGAATTTGTCACCACCCGCGTTGTAAACTGTTGGCAACCTTATTAAAAATATCATTTGACATCTGATAGTTTAAGGTTAGTAAAATTGGAGTGTTAGATTTGCAAGATTTGAATTTAATAAAAACACAGTTTTTTTCCCTTTAAATTATTATATTTTTATTGAAACGTTCACAGGATAATGTTATGTATGGAATAACACATAGGGCAAATGGGTTCCATGGTTTTGCTGGCACATACGCACTCTTTTGTCGAAATTTTCCACTACCATTTTGAATTTCCTCCTCCAATGCGCGTGTTTGTGGGCTTGTTGGCATAGACCTTTGACTTCAAATAACCCCATAAAAAGAAATCCGATTGTGTTAAATCACACGATCTAAGGGGCTAATTTTCAAATTTTCGAACTTTGGTTACCAGATTTTCTTTATTTTTTTAAATATTGTTCAACAATGAAAACACGGTGCTCTGTCGTATAACGCCCCATTTTCACTAGCCCTAAACTATCAGCTGTCAAATGGGATTTTTTAAATAGGGTTGCCCACACTTTACTGTATGAACGGTGGCAAATCGAAATCGTGAGTTAATTTTGGCTCACCCTTTATTATAGAAAAATTTCGTGCAGAATAAAGTATCATTATTGAGCCTATTCGACTTATTCCTTAAGAATCGTAACTAATGAAGATTTTGAATTGATCACATCAACAAGTATGTTTAATGCATTGAATAAATTTGATTGTTTAATTGGCGTTTTGAAAATGTATTAAACAGCATTCTGATTTATCCAGCGATTTTTACCTAAGATTATTGAGTTATTGTAAAAATTTATTGCAAATATATACATTGTTATCAATGTATAATACTGCGCACTAACACTGTTTCATATAGAAGAAAGATAGTTTTAAAAATATAGTAACGGCTCCTAAATAAATACCGAGTTTAATGATAAATTTGGTGACTTTGCGATGAATTGGAAACAAAAATGAAGAACCCAGAATATTCGATAATCTTGGAGGACTCAATTCTATTCGGATTCAATTTCTGGCATTTGTTCTAGAATATTTGATACCCTCTCACGAAAAATTTAAAAATCCGAGAGACGGTTTCAGGAGTAGTAGATTTGAATGACTGAGCAAAGTCTTTCTTTGGAGTAGTGATCTCCTGCGAATTCTCTTTGGGAACCTTGTGCTGTTCCGGTTGTTTATTACCTATTTACTGCTTATGTGCTGCAGGTGCTGCACTGTGTATTTTTCATCTTGGTTTTGTTATAAAGGGTGTCCCAACATTAACGTAAAATTTGAATTTGCCACCATCGGTGCTGTAAAATGTTGGCAACCCTATAAAAATATCATTTGACATCTGATAGTTTAGGATGAATAAAAATGGAAGGTTACACGATAAAACAACGTGTATTTGAATTAAACAAGAAGCACAGTTTTTTCTTTAAATTTTTATATTTTTATTGAAACGTAAAGCACACAGGATAGGTTATATATAGAACAACACATAGGACAAATGGCCTCCGTGGTTTTGCCACGGATACGCACTCTTTTGTCGAAATTTTCCATGACCATTTAGCATACATGTGGCTGAATTTCGTTAAGGCAGGGTTGAATTTCCTCCTTCAAAGTGCTTTTGAGCTTTTTGACATAAATCTTTGACTTTAAATAACCCCATAAAAAGAAATCCGATGGTGTTAAATCCCATGATCTAGGGAGCCATATTTCAAATTTTCGAACTGTGACCGCAAGATTATAATTATTTTTGAAATAATATTGTTCAACAATAAAAACACATTGTTCTATCATGTAACGCGTCATTTTTACTAACCATGGTTTACAAATGGTTTTTTTAATAGGGCTGAGAACACTTTACTGCACGAATGGTGGCAAATACAAATCTTGCGTTAATTTTGGGACACCATTTTATATAGAATTATTTCGTATAGAATAAATTTGAGACTATTCGACTTTACTTCGTACAGCCAGAGGACCAAATTTAGGATTTTTCTGTAATAGTATATATAATAGTAATAGTATTTTTTACTTCCTTTAGAGATTTTAATATTCATAAATTTTTTTCAACAATCAAACGGAATGGTCTAATGTCAGGTATGCAATGAATTTCAAGATAAAATTAACGTATTTGTCATATTTCATACGTTTATATTTTTGGATAAAAGAAAAAATAATCAGACGAAATTTTATTACCTACCCTGAGAATTCTGAACATGTGGCTTTTACGATTCAAAAGAATTTTAAATGATCTTGTTCTCTAAAATACCGCGACAGCGAATGTCTTTCTGTCCGAACTCAGGTACAAGAGAGTTGTTCATGAACTGTACTTAAAGCTGGCTGTCATATTTATTATACCTGACAAATTCCACCTTGAAACTCAAAACGAAACCAGAATTGTAATTACCTTCCATATAATAAAGTATGTGCATACTAAAATAAGTTGATTATATGTTATGAGATATCCTCTATCCTGCGTGTCTTAAATTTTTGAATGCATGTCATATTTTCTTTTTTTTTCTGTGGCATTGTTCAAGAAAGTGCATTGGCCGTTAACTATTTTTGCAGCCGATCGAAATATAAATTTGCTTTTAATCCATTAATGGACGTGATCGATCGATCAGCAAGGCATTCTATGCCTTTCCGCTTTTTGCCGATGGCTCGTTTTAATATTTGATATCACTGTCTGTTTTGAAAGGAAACATATAGACTGTGTTATTAAATTGACATTTTTGTCTGAAAATAAAGCAAAAAAATGACATATGAACTCCAAAAATAAGTTTTAGATGGAATGGATATGAAAACAAGTAAAATATTTAAGGAAGTAATTTTAACTATCTGCCTTATAGTGCATGATTCGTCATTTCTGATGATTCGAAGCGCTCTACAATTAATTGTGGGCAGACTTTTCCAGAGTACGGACTACTTATATTTTTTTCCAAGGTGTTGCGTTCCACCCAGTGACGTAGGTCTTGTGAGCTACAAAAAAGTTCTACAATCTTTATTACAACTTCATAATAAATGCGGAAAGTGTACTTACCAACATAACTACAAATATATTAATAATAATTAAACATATTAATATAAAATAATATGACGGCATTTGAGAAATTGTCGAGTTTTCAAATATTTTTTGCACTTCAACTTACTTAATATTTTAACTTAACTTTCAATTAAAAATTAAAAATGCAGTAATTCTATGCGAGAGTCAGATTCCTCATCGGATTATGAAAGGATTCATTCCTCACAGGGATTAAGAAAACATTTTCATTAGTGTATAAAATAGTAATTACTCTTTCATTTTATTATTATTTTTTAAAATCTTTTCCAAAACATCTGGAGTAATTTATTTTTAATAATCAACGGATGTCATAATTTGTACTTATATTGCACTTGCAAATTCCTAGATCGCAACATGACTTGGATGCAGAGAAGAATGAAATAATGAATGTCTAATTTTAATCCATCCATTTAATTGAAATGTTTCCATCTATTTAATTTAATCCATCTATTTAATTGATTTTAAACACTAAGCTTTTCTAAATTGCATTTAATATTAATTTTTTTACTAAATATTTATATTAATAAAATATTACTTGAAAAATCATCCAATAATAATGGTAATATATGATATGTATTAAAAATTTCAAATATAATTTTATGTTCCGTTAGAAAGAAAAAAACTGAAATGAAAAAGAAAAAAAACATTTTGAAAATAATTCCTTTTTTTTAGATGCTTTCATAAAAGATGCAAGACCTTCATGTTCCGTTCTCAAGTTATGACGAACTGACTGCAGATTTCTTATTACTCCTTAGGCAATAATGCAAGATCTTGCCCAAAGATAATGTATTTGTTAGAGGACATCCGCTATAATTACATAAACAAGTTTTTGTCAGCTTCAACATGCATCAGATTAATTCTTGTTTTGGTAACTATTTATTTATTATGTTTGCTGTGCAGGGTCGTTGCTTTTCGCTGTAAATAAAATGTCATCCTTACAATTGCTACAACAAAAAAGAGAAGAAATTAAACACTTCTATGTGCAGCCATATGAAGAAAAAAAACTTATTTTTTCTTCCTTGTTGATGAACTATATTAAGAGAAAGTATTCCCACTGTCAAGAATTTCGAACCAGAAATTTTGACGAATGTTGACGTTTCAGACTCTGAGTCTTTATTTGAGAATATGATACTGAAACGCTCTTTGAGCTAGATGGATGAGATTTTGCAAGTGACTTTTACACAAAATTTAAAGATTTCTAGTAAATTGTGCTGGAAATGTATAAATTCATAGATTTCAAGACATTTAGAAAAACTCTATCTGCTCGACTGTCCGTTTACAAATGAAAATGACAAACACAAAACGTAAAGAGCTAGATAGAGAACATTTGGAGTGAGACTAAGCGTCTAAAATAAAAATCTGTATCAAATGTGGAACCAAATTTGACATGGGGTTAAACAAATTAAACTTGAACAAAAGAATAAAAAAAATTGAAGACAAGACAGCGCTTTAAACAAAATGGATGAGAGTTTGCACGTGGCCTTTACACGAAATGTATAGATTTATTTGCTCTACGGTTACAGATAAAAATTTAAAAACCGTAAAGCGCTAGATAAATAACATAGACATGAGACTAAAAATCTAAAATATAAATCTGTATAAAATGCGGAACCAAATCTGACGTGGGGTTAAACAAATTAAACCATGAACAAAAAATAAGCATTTAAAAACGTTAAACGTATTGAGCTAATTGGCCATTTTTCTCTGACAAATTGCTTGCAAAAAATGCCTTAAGTATAAAATTTAAACATTTTCTTCAATTGTAAGTAGGGATTGCAATACTGGACCAAAATTACAATACCGGTATTCGGTATTTTTTAGATCTTAATACCGGGATACAGGTTTTAATACCGGTATTAGAAATTTTAGAAAAAGAAAGAAAACACAGGTGCTACTTTGTTTTATTTGCCAGTTTTATTAGAAAGGGTAAATATCACAAAAAATAATTTGTAACATAAATTATAACAGTATATAAAGAATCACAAAAAAGTAAAGAAACAACTTATTTATTTAAATCACAAAAAAGTGTAAATATCACTATTCAGTCTGTGGTACTAATACAAATTTTTGAAATGGGATCTTAAAAAACATAATGCATCGATTGTACTGTCATTAAGCCTGAAAAGAAATTTTTTGTAAAAATTACTAGCTGTCGAAAACGCTCTTTCGGCATCTACGATAGTTAGTGGTACTGTTAGCAATGCGCGATATACTTTTTCCAAGTATTTACCTCTAAATCCCTCGTCTTCCAATAAATCGACTTCTTATCGGAGGATTTTGGATATAGCTGATTTCTGTATTGTTATTTTGGTTCGATGAAATTTTTTTTATTTATCGCTAATTCTAATTTTTGTTAAAGAGACAAATTCTTTTCACTATCGACATTAGTGTCATCATAATCTTCGATAACTGAACAGAATTCTTTTGAATGTGGATAGGTGTGTGGGTAAAAAATTGTAAGAAAATTTAATAAACTTAATCAGATTTGAATTGGTTCCTTTCTTTTCTTTTTTTTTTCATTTTCATTTTTAAAATCATTATAATTATGTAAATACCATAAGACATTTTCTATTTCGATATGAATTTCTTCTGTGGGATTTTTGAATGTAATATATAATCTTCAGATAGTGATGTGTGCTGTTAGGAGTAAACGGTGCCAACGTGTTTTAAAATCTAATATTAACATATATTCTGTTTTATTTTCAGTTAGTATGTATTTTAATAATATATCATCTTTTATAGAGGAATGTTTAAATGTCTTAACAATTTTTCGAACTTTATAAATTATAGGAAGCAATTCTTGATGGGTTAATATTTCATCCTCATTAGCAATAACTTCTTCAACAATTACATTGTTATTATCTTCATTGTCAATATCACTCTCACTCTTATTCTCTTCAAAGTTTCTATATCCATAGTATTTGGATTCTTCTGTTCTTTATTTTTTTGGTATAATGCATCTACTACTCCTGGTTGAATTCCATGAGCATAGCACAATTGCTGATTTGCACCCATCAACTTTCCAACTTTTTTTCATAACTGTTGCTCCATCAGTCATTATGGATACAATATCTTCTTTCAGGGATAATCCATGTTTCGCTAATTCAGATTTAAGCAATTAATTAAGCCATTAATTAGTTAATTAATTTCACCCGTTAGGGACTCATAAAAACAAAAACGTATACTATTTTGCTATATTGGCGATCCCTGAACATATAGTGGAGACAATTTTAAAAATTTCTAGTAAATACCGAAAAACCGGTATTTAAACTTGTGAATACCGGTATTACAAAATTGTACAAATGGCTCAAAATACCGGTATTCGGTATCCCGGTATACCGGTATTGCAATCCTTAATTGTAAGTGTTTAAATCGATGTACAAAACTCAAATGTACAAAAAGAAATAGGAGAGCTTTTTAAAAGTCAATAACTGATTTTTGTATTTTCAAATTATGAATTCTTTTCTTCTAATTTGCCTCAGATACATTAAGATCACATATTTATCATAAAAAGAATGTAATATGTATCAAAAACTACTAATAATGGCGAATATGAGCCTTTGTATGGATGTGTATGTTTTATCACTTTATGGAATAATCAGTTTTGAGATTAATACTTTAGTATCTTCTTGAAGTTCATCAATATCTTCCTCGTCACTTTCAAATAAAATATCAGGTATTACCAGTTTGCTATCCACCTCCTCATCGCTATTAATAGCTAAATTCTTTACATTACTGGAGGCGTTCCAACAATGAACACACGCCGATTCCAACAAAAAACTGGCGTGTAAGCGGCTCTGGTGCACATTAAATCCGTCTGAGCAAACGTCCTCACTGCTGTGATGTAGAAGTTTGGGGAGGGGCGTGCCAAATCAGGTTTCATCCTCATCATCTGCCTGCGGTTCAAAATTACGAAGTTCGTCCCAAAATAGCTCTAATGTTGCTTTAAAAAGGGATGTTAATACAATTAAACTAAATCAACAATGAACATATTGCATTGAACAACATAGTTTGATCCTCTTACAACTGCAATTTATTGGACGTTTCTTCCCACAATCAGGAATATATTGAGCAGGACAGAATCAAATGCCGATATTACATAATTGTTATCAATTTCTACCTATTGTTAATTTTTAAAAATCTAATTTGAGTTCTCTTTTCCTTGTTAATCCATAATTGGATTTATTGGTAAACTTTCAGAGAATACTTTTGGGCTGCTGCTGCTTAAAATGGGGGAAAAAAAACAATGTTGCCAGTTTTGTTAAAAGAAGATTTGATACAACAGATAATGGACATTATTCGATATGGGGGAATCCTAAGGTGGATATTTAAAAGCGAAGCTTTTGCATGCTTTCTAGAAAACTACCCGTTTTCTTAAGCTTCAAACTACAGCTTGTAGAGCATCTTAAATTTTTAAAATTAAAATAATACTCCAAGCAATTTTGAATTCCATCGGCTTATTTTTTCTGTCAACATAACAGCGTATCTTACAAACATTGTCAGATTCCAGAAGGTTTACAATTGATCATCAGCTATTATACAAAAAATAAACGAAATAATATTAGCAAAATATGTTTATGAAAGAAGAAGTCGTTTGCTTTTACTTTTAAATAATATTTTAACAAAAAAAAATAGTAGCAGTTATAAAATGTTTGAAAAGGAATCGTTTGCTAAATGTCTATTAACAGATTTAGATTATGATATTTACCGAACACAAGCAATACCACCATAAAATACATAACGGTGATATAAATCCTTAATTTAAGGTGAGTATTAAAAATTTATATGAGTGCATTTTTTCATTGGGATCTTATTCTTGCTAAAATGCCATAAAAGATACAAAAGCCAACATTTTTTTTTCAGGATTCTTAATAGTTTTCGACTTAAATTGTTACTTAAAAGCAAAACTTCTGTTCTTTTACAATAAAGAAACTGCAAATTGATTAAAATTTTGTAGGATATATGCTTATGTTTGAGAGTACAGAAATCTATTCATTTCAGTCAGTGATTTCGAAAGTCGAAATTCTCTTTAAAAATTGTCAACAGATGGCGTCACGAAATTTCTGACTCGTGATTGTTTAATCAAGCAGTTAAATTTTTCAAACCGAACGATATTTTTTTTTCACCATTTTGTCGTACAGAATAATAGTACATGCAATTTAATAATCATAATGTTTTTCAGTGCAATATGGGATTACAAAATAAATCATAAAGTCCAATGTAAATCTAATATTAAATTTAATAACTATAATTAAAAATAGTTTAAGATTTTTTTATTTATGTTTGATGGAATTTTTTATTTTTCAAATTTATTGTTTCTCAAACTCTTTACCAAGAGATTCGATGGGAATAGATCTAAAATGTATTTTAATTCAATAATGATTAAATAATTTAATAATAACTAAGTTCTGAAATTATTAAAATAATGTATTGTTGTATATTATAGAAATCGCACAAATATATGCAGAATTTTAAAGCTATTAGTGAAAAATCGATCACTAAATTCTGTCTTTAATAACGTAAAACTAGTTGTTAAATAAAATCTCTGTCTATAGCTATGAAAATTGCAATTTATATCTTTTTAAAGATTTATTTAATTATGATAGTTCATTATTTAATTTTCTCTATTTCTGAATTTTTGCAATTGATCTATTTATAAAAAGCAAAATAACAATATTTATAACAAGTACTTTTCTGTTATCTTACAGATAAGCGATACTCAACATTTTTTCTTCATTTAATTTAGCTTAGTTTGATAAACGTCCAATTTCAAAACCACTCAAAGGCTATTTGGAGACGCCATTTCAATTCCTGATCAAATTTCGAGGAAGACATCTGACATAGGCGCTCATTTCTGAACTTCAACGTGACAACTCATGAAGGGAGGCTTCATATTCTATAAAATCTACGAATCTGTCTTGCAGTCTGGTTTTCATCCAATTTCTCCATGTCGACAGTATCATGTTATGTTCTCGTCATGATATGCCTTTACGACAATATCGAAAAATATCAGCCTGATGGACACATAATCAGATCCTGATGCAACAAATCTGATTATTTTTTACCTTCTATATCGTCGTTTCTTTTTTATACACGAATTACTATTGTCAAAAAATAGTATTAAAATCAGTCTAATCAATTGGTAAAGGTTGCAATGTCCACTAATGCGTATTGGATTTCCTTTGCTTTATGACACTCTTTTAGTAGAAAATGTTTCTTCTGGCATGTTATCTATTGACGTTTGTTTACTTTAATTACAACTGTGTTCGGAATAAAAATAAACAAAAGGTTTCCTAAGTATTATTCTTTGTTCTTTCCAATGATTATATCCAAGGTAAGTTATAGTATATTTCTTAGATGTGTAGATATAGCTGTTACGAAGGAAATCCAATTTCCTTTTTTGGATTCTCTGCTGAATAGAAAAGTAACTTTCCTAATTTTCTCTGAAGATTTTAAATGTGGAGCAACTGAAAGCAGGTCTTTTGATTCAAAGAATTTTTGTCAAATTTTCTTTTCAGTCGGTTGAAAGATAAGCGCACAGAATTTGTACTCGGATTTCTTCACTATTATTAAGAAATACGAAATTCTAAATTCCGAAACTCTGAAAATAAAAATCTTAACAATCGAAAAAAAATGATAGCTAAAAAATACTGATTCAAACCAGCTGGAGTGGTCTCCTCTCAACTTTCTCGTACGCACTCTAATAAACCAGAGAACACTTTACATGGCACAGGCATGCAGCAGTTAATAAATATTAACCTTTGGCGTGAATTTAGCATTTTTGCTGAATCTATCGTGTCATCATTGGCGAAATATTTGGTGATTCATTTCTGGAATGCGTAATAGAATCAAAAAATCGAATTTGTGTTTTAAGCACGTTTTTCTCCACCGATTGAAACTGATTTTTTGACACAAAACTGCATTTGTAGTCATAAAATCCCATATCAAATTTGAATATATTTAAGTCATTGCGTTTTTGAAGTATCGCCTTTATATGTTTCTGAAAGTCAAGACCGACAGACAGTCAACCTATAGTTGGTTTGTCTTAAAAGTTGTCAGGTGTCTATACTATAGATGTTAAATCTGTGCACCGATTTTCATCTATCAAGCTCTCTTCGTTTTATAATAATCTCGTTAACTTTTAATCGAATTGCTGGAAAGACGGACTTGCTCTGAACAAATTTTACTCAAAATTTGATAAAAATCTGCAAATTTAGTCTAAATACCGCATACCAAATGTCAAGCATCTAGCTCAGGGTATTTTTTAGTTATCTTTAGCACAGAGAGACAGACAGATAAAAGGGACATTTTCTAAAAATGTGTTTTTGTGAACTCAGAGAGGTCTTAAATGTGGAGAATCGGCAAAATCTTGAATTGAAATTTTTTTGAGGAATTACTATACTTTCTCTATAATGCATATATGAGAAAATAAAAAGTGTGGTATTATTAGAAAGTACAGATAGACTACGAGAAATTTAGTTGGCAAAAATATACACTTTCACATGTTAAAACATTATCTAAGGTTTTTTACTGAGCGCGCATATATGTATAGAAAACTGACAGATGGTCCATTCTTCTACGGGCTTAGTTTCAAATTTCATACAGAGCAGCATTTTAGATGCTTCATGCGTATACCAAGTTTCATCTATCTAGCACTTTATGTCTTTGAATTATCCTGTTCATTTGATAACCGGGCAGACACGCTCTGAATGGATTTCATCCAAAATTTGATACAAATGAACAGATGTGGAGTAGAGATTATATGCCAAATTTCAACCATTTAACTACAAAACATTTTTGAGTCATCTTGTTCACAGAGAGCCAGACAGATGGGGAAAAAGTGAAAAAAATGTTTTTTTAAGACTCAAGGAAATCTGAAACGTGGAGAGGTCCTCAAAATTCCCAGTTCGAAATTTAGGATTATTTTAGTTTTTTTCTCTTTGTATTATTCATACACGAGAAAGTAAAAACCATCAACATGAAACATTAAACAAGCGGATATTCAAAAATATACACAAAAGTGGTTTCATAATAACGTTCAATAGATAATCTGTCAATCAAAAACACTTAAAAACTCTCATGAAATTTCAGCTTGAATTGCGCAAGGTGCCAAATGGGAAAATCAATAGGATGAGTTCTTCACTACATCTCTTTAACTTCCTGGAATTTCTTGGATTAGATCCAATGACTGCATTGATTGCAAAGAATTGCACGGATTTTGTTTTACTCAAAGTCATTGCACGATTGCATGATGTCATGCAATGTGAGTATTCTATTATTCTTCGATCCAGTTTTTTCGGAACTTGAATATATGTAATTATACAAAGTTGCTGGAAAATAGACGATTGAATCAAAAATATTAATTATTTAAAACCGGGATTATTTTATTGCATTGCATAGATGATGTAGATTTGAAATGAACAAGAATTCATTTGCTACAATGAATTTTGGCTTATTCGAAGATAAAAATTTCTTCTTAAAAAAAAAACCTTTTCATTTTAATTATTTCTCGCTTTATGCTCCTCAAATTTTAACGCATAAGTATTAGAATTTTGAAATCAATAGTTTTTTTTCTATTTCAATACTAATTGGCCTCACTTTTGTAAAATTAAAATTTAATTAAAATAAATTAATTTCTTAACTAAAAAATAAATTATGAAAATATAAAATAATATATTGTCATTGCGAATACATAAATGCACAACATTTCAAAATCCTAACACATCAGGAAGCAACATTATATAATTCCATCCTTGAAGGTGTGTATAGTTCTGAGCATTATTACTCAAAGAAACAAAGAACTAAATGAGTGAAATTTGACACACGGTTTCGTATCTATCAACTTTGTTTACTTATTAATTTTTGCCATTATTGATGAAATTGTAACTTTCATTCAAATTGTAAATTAAATCACACATCTGGAAGATTATCTCTCCACTCCTGTGTAAATGAACACTACTATTCAAAATCGAAGCAAGGAAAGCGCATGAAATTTAGCCCGCCGCTTTATCATGAGCATTGCAAATTTATACTGCATTGCGTCACCAATGCGTCCAAGATTTGTCTGTGTTTTTAATTATTCTATGACATTTTAACATCACTATACTGTTTAGCTTAGTTATATTAACGTCCCGCCTTAAAGCGATGTTAGGGTATTTTCTTAATTGCGAGGAGTGGTCAGACGGCGAGGACGACACTTGAGCCGGTGCTCCCCTCTCCAAGTTTCCACACCACCCTAAGTGAGGGGGAGCTTGCCCCATCTGGTTTTGGTTTGTGCCAGTCTCGCTTACACGATGGTCCTTCAGTGGAATCGCGTCTCGAACCTGAAGCCTTCCAATTCCGAGACCTTAACACCATGCCACCGCTGCCCCACCTTTCTATAACGACACAAGCTACATAGCTATACTGCAGAAGCATACAAGAAAGTAAAGGGGAAGAAATATCTGCTATTTCATTGAAATAAATTCCTAGTAGAAATACTATTTATTGCAATGTTCTTATGATACTACTTCGAGGATATTCCTGAAGATCTCACATTATAGTCCTAAAACTACTTTCGTCCAAAAATTAAAAAAATTGGTAAATACACAAGGATAATTATCCATTTAATCGCATCTTTCATTGTTCTTCTTAATAGCTAATACACAGTTTCCAACTGAGTGACAATTTAGAAATTGTATCATCAGCACATTGTTCTATGTCTCCAAAATGCAATTCGATACTTTGATAGTCACAAAGATTTTGTTGCAATGTTGTACAGCATCTTGTGCTCTTCGATTATGTGATGGAAAAGAGTATTTTTCCCCATCTAGAAAGTGAAGATCGACAGATATCATATTCCATAGAATTGCAAGTTAACCGACAGATATTGGTTGATTTGCAATTCTTTGGAGCTAGTAATGACGTTCACAGTGCAAAATCCAGGTCAGACAGTTGCAGTTACTATAATTAGATTTTGGGAGGCGTGGGGAAAATCAAAAGCCACGTTAGAATGAAACTGATGAGTCAAAATGAAATTCCGTGGAAAAATGAAAATCAGCATTATTTGAATTTATCATTTTAGTCATCTTTTTGCTTTACAGTCAGCAAGATGCTTATCAGTGAAAATACCTCCATAAAGTCCGTAAATTAAGTTAATTAATATTTTTTGTACCACTTTCTGTTTCTACTCCATTTATGTGTGAATGGATGTGGAGAGAATTGCTACATTTCCAAGTTTTATTAGTTTTGATTCAGATTTCATCTTTTATATTTCGTACATATTTTGGTTATATTTCTTTATTTTAATTCGAGAATGTTCTATTTTTACTTTCTCGTGTATCAAGGATAGAGAAAGTATTGTAATTAGTAAAAACTTCGAACACCTGATTTTGACGCATCTCCATGTTTAAACCTCCTTGAGTTCACATTTTTGGGAAATGCCTGCCTGCATCAAAGATAAATTAAAAAAAAAATGCTTTTTACAAAGACCGCATTTGGTATTTGTACCAAATGTGTAGATTCCTATTAAATTTTGAGCAACATCTATCCAGAGAAAGTCTGTCTTGTCTGTCCGTCTGTTCGAAAATGGGTTAATACGATAGCTACAAAACAAAGATATTTAAATGGATAAAATTCGGTACCCAGACTTAGCATCTATAGTACTGACAAATGTGAGCCAAATCCAACAAGGGGCTAAAGCCTGTCGATCTGTATTTTCAACAACATTTAAACACGATAACTGAAAAGCGCAATTGCTTAAATTTATTTTTCAGTTTCCATCTGTAGGAAGAACGCATCTAAAACACTTATCCACTTTTATTTGAGATTATGCGAAAAAGTTTTGAGGTGACTACTTCCGCAGATTCTATAAGTGCATTTTGGAATGGAGGATAAAGTAAAGAACTTTATTTAATAATTCTAAAATGCTAATCATAAAACTATTTGCAAATTTTTTTCCTTCCAAATCATTTGCGTTTCTGGAATATTGCTTTCCCACACTTAAAAACTGAACAATCTGATTTTAGTCTAACTGTAGATAGATTCCGCTAAAAACTTATGAAGATCTGCAATTTCGGCGAACATTTCTCAAATTACGTTTCATATGGTTAGGTATTTGCACTTTTGAGCTTTCGATTTCGAAAACTATCAAACATAATTCAAAAACATTCCTTTCGGAATTCGAAAAGTCTAAGGCATGAAAATTCATCAAAATTTTGGAGATATATTTTTTTGATGATTCCAGTACTTTCTCTTCATTTACAAGAAAGTAAAAACAGTTAAATAGAATTTTCCATTGACGATAAGAAATCTTCGCGAAAATTAAGAAGTTTCGGGAAGGGGTTGTGCCTTCAGCGCCAGAAAGTATGTATGTTTGTGTTATCTTTGAGAGAATGCACTTCTTGTTTCGATGAACCCCTCTTAGATAAGGAAAAACTTATCTCCTTATCTCAATAATCTCGATCCATGAAGGTTTATAAACTTATAGTTCTAATTTATGTTCGTCGAATGAAATAGTCTAGATTTGCGAATACTATCCTTATATAAACTAACTAGTTTGCAATATTCTATAGTCATGTGAAATAATAGATGTAAATTATCGTTTCTTGTATTTAATCAGAGAATTATTTAGAATTTATAAATAGCTTATATAAAGTTGACCTTTTATTTATTTCATGTTATTATATTTTCAATAAAATTAAATTTTTGTATTCGAATGTAAGGTTTTATATCCATCAAAAATTCTATTTCGATTTATATTCCTTTTATTTCAATATCATTTTTTGCTTAGAACTGTAAACGAATGTAAATTTAGCCCTTTGTGAGGCCATTTTAAAAATTAAGGCGTTTAAAGCTATTAAATATTTGCTTGTATTTTGATCTTTTTTCATTTTAAGAAGGCATTTATTGAGAAAAATCAATATATATCAATCAAAATATTTTCCATCATTTTCTACAACTTTTTCCCGTTTTCGTTCAATAAGTCTTGCAATTGTTTGCCTTCGAACTTTTTGGGTCCTCCAAGCCGTTTTTTGTCAATGACATCGAAATCACCCCTCTTAAATCGTTGAAACCAAAACCAACCATTGGGATAGGACGAAGCAGCATCACCATACGTTTCTAAATGTGTCTGATGGGCTTCGGCAGCAGACTTCTTCAAATCAAACAAAAAAATATCAATGATTTTCGAAAATGCAATTTGGAGCTTTCCCTGATTGGGCTCTTTATACATTCAATAATACTAAATAGAAAACATTCAAAATGATAACAATAAAGTATAGTAAATTGGTAAAACACAAAACCATTGTCCTTTATTTAGATACTTCGGATGTTTACCTATAGGTATCGCTGATTACAATACATGCAAGCATCTTATGTATATAAGAGTGAAACGATTTGATTCAGTGAATGAATATTCTATTTTATCTTAACACTTGTTGTACTTTAAGATGTGTAGTTCATAATTTAAAAAGGTATTCTGGTTTTGCTATCAAATAAAATTTAAACGTAATTATGACTCATTCAAGTATGTAATTCTCTCATAAAAAGTCTTGAACTGATTTATGAAGTAAAAATCTAATTTTATCAAATAATGAATTTTTACGTCAAAAATTTAATTCATGAATTTTTATGTCAAACTTTTGCTTAGCTCATTGCTGGGAGCGTGCATTAGATTCAACTCCAAATTGAAATTTTAAAAATAAATTACTCCCGTTTTTCTGAAACTGAATATCAGCCTGTTTCGAACAGTAGAATATAATATTTCTACATCTCTTTAGCACTTTTCAAGAGACCAGAAGATTAGTAATGTTAACTGGGTGAAAAGAAAGAAATCAACTACAACCCAAAAACGATGTACCGAATTCGGCAAGTTCTAGATACAACATGTTTACCTGGTCAAGTATTTTGAATCATGCATGTCGTACCCAAGAAGTAAATACCCGACAAATTTTGCAGTTCTAGATGCAAAGTTTTGCATCATAAATCATTTAGAATTGTACTTGTCTCACGTTGCAAATTACAGATTATATCCAACCTATAAATTTACAACAAAATGTACCGAGTACTTAACTTAAAATAAAAAAAAGGTTTACCAAATTATTTAAAAAAATTTCTGTGTTATAAACTTGTTCTAGAAGTAAGGAAACAAATTCTGTGAATTGGTGTTGCGTTTAAAAACAACGGGAATTAGCCGTATGTAGTTGTACCTACATATGGGTAATAATTGTGTAAGCCAAGTTTTTCTAAATTAGAAATTTTTAAGAAAAGTCGGGAGTAAAAGATACATCAGACAACTAAAATTCGAAAACGAGAGAATTAAAAATTAACAGACTAATATAATTTGAAATAGTTATAAATATCGTTTGGCATTGTGCGATTTTATCGATATCTATTGACAATATGATTCCCATGGTGATAATAATTCATTTACAAATAGAAATAAAACAGCTAAATTGTGATGTCGAATTTATTGTAATCCTTGAATGACTACCTCTCACGAATAAAAATCTCTATCGTATAATCTGGAAGCAAAAACAATGCACTCGTACGTTAAAGATAAACTAAAACTAGCGTATTTGCTCAGATAAAGAGGTCGTCAAAAAAAAAAAACTCTGACAAAATAAACAATTTATGAAGAGTTTAAGTTCTCAGAAAATATTCATCTTAAGTGAAACAAAATATTCATTTTATTCTTGTTGAAACAAATTCTTTTTTAAGTAAATAGTTCTGATATGCCAAAGCTAATATTTACTGTATCCATAAACACTTATTTTATAATTTACTTTATTTTTTTCAGTTTTTCAAATGCTGTCTGTCATTTTCCAAACACAAAAATATTCATTTTACAATTCTGTCGCAAACGATATAAAATTACAACTCTGTAAAAATAAGATAATATTTTTAAATAACTTATTTAACTCAACTTCCTGTTCGGATAAATAGAATTTTGTAATTGATTTTTCAATCTCGATGTGCTAGTCTTTTAAAAATTTCGTACTCTTGTGTGTTTTTATAACGATATACTATTTTATATCTTTTTCGGTTTGTGAAAAAAGTTAATGATGATGTAGATATCGAGTATCGAAGCACTTCTGACTTAAGAGTATTCTTTAAAAGTTCTTGAATCAGAGAATTCTTGTTAAATTTGCTGAATGCAATTTTGGGGCAGACCTTGTAAGGTTCTGTGGTTTACAGTTAAATTTTAATTATTTTGATTTAAAACAAAATATGACTTTAATGACACAAAAGTTTAATTGTTACACAATATTAAGGGTGTTTATGAGGAAGTGCCAATTTAATAATACCTACAGTAAAGATAGACATATTACCGTTCATTGTGACCGAATTATGCTTAACAGCTGATAAGTTCATTGTTGTGGGGTATCTTTATTATCACTTAATTCATTTATATAAATTTTGAATGCCTGTTAGGGTAATCGAATGCAAACTCTGTGTCAAGCTTCCATAATATTCATTATAATTACTATTAATTAAAGAAGACATTAGAAATAATTTAAACAAAAACAATATATATTTTTTTGATACAATAATAAAAATATTTTTAAATATATTAAACTATAGCTAGTTTGTTTTACCAGAGTATTGCTTTTTTAAGAC
Source organism: Argiope bruennichi (assembly GCF_947563725.1). Taxonomy (NCBI): domain Eukaryota; kingdom Metazoa; phylum Arthropoda; class Arachnida; order Araneae; family Araneidae; genus Argiope; species Argiope bruennichi. The sequence continues at coordinate 7,432,696 of NC_079154.1, forward strand.
CATTTAACTATTAATATAGAATGCATTGCTTTAAAACATTACTTTGTTATTTAATAAGAATAAAAAACATAAAATGAATTAAATCAGTCTGCTACAAATTATTATTCATATAAATTAAAAATTGCATGTATTAGGAAATAAAGGCTGAAGTGAAAACCCTTCTTCGGGATTAACATCTAAAAGAAAAACGTTTTTATCTTAATTTTAATACTGTCAAAGGCGATTGAACGTTTTGAGGGATGGGCTTGAATTTCATCATATCTTTTAACGATATAGTGAAATTCAACACAGTTACAGATTTTGTGTAAAATTTAATTTAAAAATTTATCAAAGATAATGAACAAATTATACCGAAATAAAATTAATATCATTAAAAAGGTAATTTTTAAAGATAATGAAAAATTATTTTTCCTTTTTGTGAAATAATTGTTTAGAACAAAATGTACATCAGTTTCTTAAGCAAGTTACAGCAATTACCAATCTTGTGATTTCTCAAACCTATTTTCGCCCTCAGTTAAACCTTCTATTTCGTGCTTACTTTTTATATAATTTTTTTCCTCTGACAGAAGGGAGGTTTCAATGATACGGGGCCTTCTTGCATTTCTAATAACATTTTGCAATTTCATTAATTAACCTAACGAGATGTTGAGTTAAATGAAGCTGTTAAAAAATATTCATTGAAGCAATCGGAGATGTTTGTATAGCGATTCGTTTACATTTGGTTGTTGCCATTTGACAATAAGTAATACAAACTATTTCTGTGCAGTGAACATTAATGTTTTATATACATAAAAAGTTAATTTATGTAACGAATGCGCCATAAATTTGTGAAAACTTCAAAAATTCTTATTAAAAGAAATAATTTTCGAAAAACACTTCGGAAAATCAGTGGGTTATTGGATTTTTTTCCTTGTATAAATAAAATTATTCCAAAAGTTATCGAAAGACACTTCACACTTTATATTGAAACATTTTATGCACATCAGACAAACACAAACAGACGATGGAGCAGATTACAATAACATGATAGTGTACATTCATTTTAAAGTAAAAAATGTTCAACATGACTACCACCACAAAATATTAGACAAGAGAGATGCGTCATTATGTCTATGTATTTTTTGTTCTTATATATTTTTCAATAGAATTTCAGGATCAGATTCTATCAAGTCAGTATCAAATTTTGAATGAAATCATCTATTAGAGAATTTCCTGCCGTTGTGTCCATTCGTGTGAACACCGTCATTGAAAATATACTGCAGGCTACAAAAATGAAATTTGATTTTTGTTCGTAGTGTCAAAACTGTTGATCTGTACCATATTTCGGGAGATACTGATCATCCAAAGGGTGCCCAAAATGTAGGCGCATTTTTTTTTGTTGGATAAAGTTAAACACAAAAATGTGCCATATTGCAGAAGTACATGAAGAAGAAAAGTGCTCATTAATTTTTTTTTTTACTTTCTCTTATATGAAGTATAGAGAGTATTGTAATTATCAAAAAATTCGACCATGAGATTTTGGCGAATTTCCACACCTCTCACCACATGAATCGGAAAAACACATTTTTGGAATGATGTCTCTCTGTCAGTCTGCCGACACGAAAACTCAAAACTGCTTTCAGGTAGGTTTTTGAAATTTGGTATGTGGTCTCTACACCCAATATGTAGGTTTCTATAAAATTTTGAATGAAATAAATTCTTAGAAAACGTATTTGTCTAAGAGTGGATATAAAAACAATAAAATATAGCCAGCAGAAGTGATTTTCCCTTATACTTTGTCGCATATTTTCTAAAAAATTGTTACTCACAACCTCTTGCAAAAAATTGCGCACCTTGGGGAAGACAGATAACGCTTTACATGATATTGGCGTACAATACTTAGGAATATTTAACTTTTGGCATGAATTTAGCATTATTACTGTATCTCTCGGATGATCCTTGGCGAGGAATTTGGCGATAATCCCTAGAATTTGGTTAATAGCATCATAAAATCAAATTTGGGTTTTATATGTGTTTTTCTCAACCGATTCAAACTAAAATTTGACAGAGAATTACAAATGTAATTAAAAATCTCATAACAAATTTCAAATATTTAAATCATTATGTTTTTGAGTTATCGTAGGACAGTTATTGAAAGCACAGACCGCCAGACATTCATCCCTAGATGTATTTGGCTCAAAATCTGTTAGGTGTCTACAATATGGGTATTAAATCTGTATATCAAATTTTATCTATCTGGCTCTCTCCATTTTGTGGAGAGAGCCAGAGTTAGCTTATATTTGAACAGCCGGATAGACGAACTTGCTCTGAATAGAATTTATTCAATATTTAATGGAAATCTACAGATTTAGTATAAAGATTATGTGCCACATTTCATCCATCTAGATAAAAGTTTTTTTTAAATTATCTTTGACATTTGCAGACAGACAGAGAGACTTAATTCCAAAAATATTTTCTCGAACGGAAAGAGATCTCGAACAAATCTAGTTCGAATTTTGAACGATTACAATACTTTCTCCATAATTTGTATACATATAAAGTAAAACACTATCCAGATAAAATCTGATAACAGATTTATCATCTGAAAGGCAGAATAAAATTGGAACATGATCTGTTAAGGAAGTACCTATGTTCGATCAGTATTTTCGCATGTACGTTAATGTGATCATTCAAAAACGTAACGAATCAGAAAAAATGGAATTTTGTATAAAATTTTATAAAGATTTTAATTCTATGCCAAAGGTAGGTTTCAATGTTCGGACATTTTACATCTTTAGTGCAGATTCGGCTTTCTTTATTATATAATATTATGAAGCGCATAACACTCATGTGCGGCACTCGGAAAATAGATATCTGAGCAGTCGTGGCGCTCACGTTATTGCCCAAAGTTCATAATTTTCGTGCGATGGGAGAGGGGGAGGATCCCCTTTATTAAGGAGTAAATGTGTAAATTTCAGGAAGACCGCTCCTGTTGATTTATTGTAGCAGAAAGTTTCATGTGAAATATATTTCAGCATCTTTCATCATCTAAGAATGCATAAAATGCAGAGATGATTATCGGAAAAATCACACATCAAGTTCAGAGAAAAAATATGACTCAGCTCTTGAGACGAAAAATTTCGTTATTATCAGATAATGCTAAGATAAGATGAGAATCCATTGGCTCGTGTTTTTATTTCCTTGCAACATCGTCGTTTAAGCAAATATTTGGACGACCCACCTTCGATCACCCGACGTCTAATATCCATAGAGGTCGCGTGTGATGGGCGAGCCGCCACGTGCTTTCTCAGGCTGAAGGCAACTTTTTTTTTTCTTATTCTTATTCTTTTTCTTTCTCTCTCACCTCTTTATCTATCGAGTGAAAAGGTCATTGCTTTCTAGAACTTTCAAACTTACACTACAGCCTGGGAACTGACTTATTGATTTTAAGGAATGCATCGATTTTATGTGAAAAGTTTCTGGCTTGGGTTTATGGGAAAGTAACCTTGGCATTGACGTGGCATATCATATCATGTATTTATCGACGGATCGTATGGCAGGAAGCTGAACTAGCTTTCTCAGACCAGCACATGCAGTCAAATCTATTTCATACTTACAGGACAGCCTGGGAATTGCCTTATTGATTAAAGGAATGTATCGATTTTATGTGGCAAGTTTCTGGCTTGTGTTTATGAGAAAGAAAATCAAGTGACCTTGGCATTGACGTGGCACACCATATATTTATCGACGGATCGTATGGCTGCTGGTAGGACTAGCTTTCTCAGACCAGCACATGCAGCAAAATTAGATTCACGTAAAGGGGATGTGTGATAACTTCTGTTGGCATCCAAGTAGCAGCTGAGAAAGAAATCTGACTTGCGTCAAATATTTAGGAATGGATTTCATTCCTGGATAGATTATCAGGTTTTAGTGACATAAATTACCTTTTTAATTTCAAGAAATGTATCAGTTCCGTTTTGGTCTGCGTTTATAGGAAAGAAATTCAAGTAATTTTGACACAGAATATCAAACAACTTATCGATGCATCATACATTTGAGTTCCTCTTATTCCTTTTATTCTAGCACATGTAACCAAATAAAAGATTGATGATAAAGGAGATAAAAAATAAACGAATTCCAGTTTAGTGATCACTTTATATCCAAGCCAAATGAATAGTAGATCAAATGGCCACTACATCCAAAATATTGTTTAAATAATACAACTCTATAAAAATACAACAGAAAAAAAAGACATTATAACGTCATTCGCATTGTTTATTCGCTTTAATTAGAAACAGAAAAATCGATACAATGTACAGGGCTGTAAAACATACATACTTAATTTTTCTTACTTTCTTAAAAAGTTATCGAAATTATTGAATTATCAAGCATTCCTTGGATAAGCCTTTCATATGATTAACTTCAGCAAAAAATCAGTACGGTATTGGAATGATATTTTTAAGGTTCAGAGATTCAGAATTTTGTGGTGCGATGGTGATTTCTTTTCTGGTTCCTCTTCATCGTCATTGACCCCATGCTGTATGTTATCAATTTGTCGATTCATTCGTTCATGACAAATTTCTCCTTCTGCAATTTTTTAACAGTCTCCCAGTTTACGTCGATAATGAACCAGGCATCGTAATATTTTTCGGATAGGTTTACTAACTTTTCAATGAATTAGGCCCATCCTCTCGTTTGATTCTAACAAAACTATCATGCCGAACCACCTGAGCACCGAAGTCGATCACTAGAATTGGCGGATTTTCTCAGTATTTAGATTCGGGAGATCTGTTTGTTCTATTTTGATCTGTACAGCCAATCTATCGCTATATCCTTAATAACTAGAAGTGGCTATTTTTACCATATGCTCCGTAGCCTTTCTTTAAAAAAGTTATTAATGTCATTTATTAATAAATGCATTTTATTAATAAATGTCTTTTTCTGTTTCTCATATACTAAGTATAGGAGAAAGTTAAAAAGGTCAATTTTGAACAAAATACGATGATCAATCCTTTAAAAAAATTCGACGCCTTACACCCGAGAGTCAAGTGTATATCTTCCATACAGAAAGAACATCTCATTTTACTTCCATGTATACGAAGCATACAAAAATATTTGTCATCGTCAAAAAAAAATTCGCACTCGAGATTTGACGAATCTACTCGTTTGAGACTTCTCTAAATTCTTAAAATACATTTTTTGATTAATTCTATTTGTATACACGATTGCATAAAACACATTTAAATAGAGGTATGAAATTTGGTATGTAAGCTTTACATCATATTTGTATATTTTTATCAAATTTTGAACGAATCTATACACAGCAAGCCTGTCTGCAAATCTGTGCGATTGCAAGTGAACAGAGAATTTCAAAATAACAATAGTTTCATCATAAAATTTGGCACACAGTTTAAGCCATATCATATCAAATTTTGTACAAACCTATAAAAGTGTTGTCCACCTGTTCGTCCGTACGTTTTCGTGTAGTTAAATACAATAATTCAAAAAATGCCACAACTTAATTTGGTTCGTAATTTCGTTGCTAAAACTGTAGCTCTATATCAAATTTTTGTTTCGTCAACTAAAATACATCCAAAATGCATTCTTCATTTTCTCCACCATATTGAGAAACAAAAAATGCTCATGTGTGGGGACCATAAAATGAAAACTTGAAGCATTCATGGTGTTCCTTGCCTTGACCAAGCTCCCTAAGGTTTATCGAGGAAGGAGGGGGATAATACTAGCTTTATTAAGTAGTATGCTAGAGAGTTTCTGGGAAAATCATTATTATTGATTTAAAAGAACAAAAAGTCATCCAAATGAAATCTTTCAATCCATTAGCTGACCGTGGTCTGATATCCATAGGTTTAGCGAGTGGCTACTGCATTAACAAATCAAGAAAATAGGTTCCTCTTCACAAAATGACAAATAGTTGCTACTCTTCAAATCTGAGTTATAACATTTTTAATTATAATTAATCTAGAGGCCCTCACACGCCTGCGACGTCTGGTTGTCGAATAATACAAAGGATTATTTATGTTTATAGCATCTACATCTCTGCAGTTCATAGTCTCTGTTTGGAGCAGCATAGTCAACATTTTGACATTTGAGTCATAAAAAAAAAAACTCAAACCAAACCAAAGCATCTTCCTCACAGGACAACCATAATTTGATGAAAATGATTGGCTTCGGGCCAAGAAGAATTAGAGTGGAAATGCCACGTAAACTGATCTAGTTTTCATGTCAAACCTGATGGAATAAAATACTGCTGATGCAACCTGTAAACTTGGAAAAGAGGTACCAGTTCATGTGTCTGCCATATAATCTGACCGAGGTTTAAAATTACGAAGTCTGTCCAACAATAACTCTAGTGTTGCTTCGGTATGGAAGTTAACATAACTGAATGAAATGACTTTCCAAAACATTTTGTAATATTTAATAGCTTAATTATTTATATAATTTTGTATATTTCGTAATATTTTATACAATAACCATTGGGTTTGTCATAGAAATGCTTTTTTGAAATAAATCTCTGTTATCTGCCGGTTTGCTGAGAGACTACTAAAATAGCAAGTTAAGAAAACAGGATCTGTTCTACAAGATGTCAGCAGCTGTTCGTCAAATAGGGAATAAAAATTGTAAATAAATAAAATTAATTTGTAAATTAATAAATAAAATTATTTGTAATTATAAAACTTGTAAATAATTTATGCATAAAATTTGTAATTATTATTCATCTAAAGACACTCATACACTTACGACGTCTGTCAGTCGAATCAGATAAATAATCTAGTTATGTTTATTAACATTTGCAAGACATAAAAGAAGTTTATCTTTTTTACGCGTTGAACAATTGATGCTATCAGAAAGTTCATATCTGATAATCTTAGTATACTAATATATCTTTTTATTTTTCTTTCTTATACATAAGGTCAATTGAAATAAATGGCATGTTTGTGACAGCAAAATTCTTTTTATAATTTAATAAACGCTTTTTAATGCAAAATTTTATGTCTGAGGTAAAATATTATTATTATTATTATTTTCTGCTCATTTTATTATTTTCTCCTTTTTAGTCTTTAATTCATAGTTCATGAATAATGTTATGTAATCTTTAAATCAAATTTTTTTTTTCTCAAATTCGCTGCAAGTAGCATGCTAGCATAAAATCAAAGCTGCATCTCTTCTCGCCAGACCAAGTTATTATTTAGAAACAAAGAAATTAAATATTGATAAAAAATGTAGCACTTAATGTTAAAAATTATTCATTTCACCCAGATTAATTAATTAAATTTCCTCCGGACTAATTATTTAAAAATAAGCATCCATTATTTAATTGTATTATTTTATGTTGCCATCTAGAACAAGCCAGTGAAAAATGAATACAACTGATGACATCCGTAAATTAACGAAAGCAGATTATTCTGATGACACAAATGGATTAAATTAATTGATAATTGATAATTAAATTCTGAAAATATTAACAAACATTTTTGTCATCGAAAAAAAATGCACAGAATTTCAAAAATGATTGAAAAATCGACTACAATATTCTATTTTTGCAAACATTAAGTAAGTCAAGGTAAATGAAAATGTGAGGAAACAGATTTCATAAATCCTCTGAACTTTATAAATCTCTGAAATCGTTTTCACATTTCTAAAAGCTAGAGGTGACTTTTGAACGACAGGTACCGAACTGAAGGATATAGGTTCTTTGTTTGCAAATAATAATGTGTTTTTAACATTGCTATAATTTGAGCATTATTTTTATCATTGGGAAATGATGGGGACTTAACCGAACAACTGTGACGAAGCAAGAAATTTGATTTTACAAGAAAACACTTTAAAATTCTTTTTTGGACATTTTACTTCGGTAAATAGTAGATTTATAGGAAACACTATCATTTATTATAAAACTGATTGTAAAAATTTCATTTTTTTCCCGAATTTTTTCATCTGTCACAACTATTTCCATAAAAGCACTTTTGAAGATAGAACAAATATAAGGGAAGATAATAAACATAAAATAAGAACAAAATTTGTTCCTAGTAATAATTTTTTCATAAATGCACGTAAATCTAAGACACTTAAGTTAGTACTTTATTCGGTTATATCCAGACATACGAAAGTTATTTGAAATGATGTTTAATAAACCCAATATTAAGACGAATAAAAGGCTGAATTACTCAGATTTGGTATCCAACCAAAATTGTCATCGTCTATTTTTAGCATATTTTTCAAGTTTGTGTCTATGAAAAACAGGCGAAAGACGTCATCCATCCATGACCATAAAATGTCAAGATATCCTTATCCTCAATATTGTGTCAAACTGACAGCTGGTGGGAGTTTTCTTCGCTGAAAGTTTTCTCTTTTTACGATGATTCAACGTGACAAAATGCTTTTAAGGTTATCTACACTAAGAATAAAAGCGAATAAATATGTCATATCGTCTCTGTGTTTGTACTCTAAACAGATGATTGGCTCCAAAGTTACTAAATTTGGCACAAGCAAACTTCAGAGAATGAAAATGTGCAACTAGAAAGGATTTTTCGAAATTTTAATTAATTAATTATAAGCGTATTTTGGCACTTTTCAGTGATAACTTCTGATTATTATCAGACCAAAATAATTTTTTATATCATCTTACAATGTAAAAAAAAAAGTTTTAATTATCTCAGTTTTGTTGACTTGTAATTGTCCATATAAGTTGTATGGGTGCGTACGTGTATGCACGCGATTTTCTCGAATTACTTTTTTAAATGATATCATTAATAACAATATTCTTCGCTGTTTGAAAGAATCTCAAATAAATTCCATTATTTTATCAAATCTATGGATCGCCAAGTATTTTTTTTTATCTGTTAAAAAATTATTCACAGTTTTTGGTATACTGGCTTAAAAACATAATAAAAACAGTTATTTTATCTCCTTTTTTCGCAATAAAATACAATTTATTTTTATTTCTTAACAAATTTTTTTTAGCTGAATGTTTTTATAAGCATTTTTTAAAAAAAAGAAACTTTTGTAAATTAATTTCCCCCCTCTTTTTTCCATAGAGACAAAAATATGTTTCAAACTTTTATAGAGAAAAAAAATTAGCTCTTTTGTCTTGAATATAGGAGAAGTCGCAATAACAAGTTGATTTTATTCTTTTTAAAATGGAGGATTTAATGTAGAAAAGGAAAAGTACTTTCCTCTTTTTCAAAAAAGATACGATCTTCGAATACCCTGTTTTTGACTTCATTCTGAACAATTCATCTGTTTCTGGCACATAAGAAGATTTAATTTGATAAGGAAATTAAAGCATTCACTTTTTCCTTGTCAACTAAAAGATATGCAGACGTCTTATTGTAATTCGTCATTCTAAATATCATTAGTTCATTGATTCACATTATTACTATTCGATGGTCGCCTCTGGTATCACAATGTGTATGAAGGTATTTGTTTAACATTGAAATACTTTCTAGAATTGCATCCAAACAAAATCTTTTTGTCTTGGCACTAGGAGGAAAAATAGCCAATATAGTTTACAAAGAAATATTACGAAACAAGCTAAATTTTATTTTCATATCAAATTATACATTGATAAAAAAAAAGTGTGGAACAGTGGGTACAATGAGTTTTTTTTAATGTTTTTAAATTTCAAAACAACTTTCCTATTATATATTTTTAGTGTATTGTTTTGTCTATGAACATATCATTTCTTTTACCTTTTTAACAGTCTAAATATTTCGGAACAGCTTTGATATACAGTCATTTTCGTCAAAAAAAATTATTTATCGCCAAATTTTAGCGAAATGACAGAATGTGACGTGAACGGCAGCAATAGCGTAACGGTAGCAAAAGCGCCGCCAAAAAATGACCACCCTCGCAAGGTGTCAAACGACTGTATATCAAAGCTTAACAAATATTTCTGAATGTGTGCAATAAAAAAGGGTTTTGTAATTATTTTTGATTACTTCTAAATATATTCTTATATTTGTTTGATGTTGCGTGACATGCCCATGTCATATCGGGTGGAATTAAGCTTAAGTTTAAAGCTAATTTCTCCTCTTGGGGCGTTATGCCACGGGCAACGCTGTGCGGGTATTGCTAGTACATAATAAGATATAACATCATTCATATCGTATGAAAGTTGCAAAAACTGAAGGATATAATCAACAGTTGTCTAGAAATGACTTCAACCAAATCAAGAACATCCTAACCTAATCATTAGCTGTAAAATATTTTTCAACAATAATGAAGGGAAGTATGAATATACACATGCCTCCAAAAAAACTTTTCCATCTCCTTAAAACAACCTCTTTTTTGATGCTGTCTGAGCTTAAATATTTCATTGCGACCTCAAAATACGTTCTCATCACTCACCTTTTTCCTAATTTACTCTTAGCCTTTATTCTAAGATGCTTATTTATTTATATTTTTAATTTAAGACAATTTGTTCGTTAGCTAAATTTCCGAAGTGATCACCAAATCCCATTTTACATTCAGATTGAGAAAAATCACACTGGTAATGCCACTCAAAGAAATAGTTAAGTGCACCAACCAGGTGCAAAATCAGGATCATTGTCGACCTCTTACGGATAAAAATATCAAATTCGTGCGTCCGTGTGATTGCTGATCTACTGAATCTGGAGATGTCGTCAGTGAAAATGATTATGACAAAAGATTTGGAGTTCATAAAAATTATTCCAAAAATGGTACAACAATCGAATGAGTGTACTTTCAAACTTTCAATCTACGGTTTATTATCTTTAGACCAGGAATTCACAAATTTTTATCTATTGTCATCCTTTTTTTAGCAATCCAATCGATAGCGACCCGCTTCATCTTCGACTCATTGAATTTCCGAGTATTCTTCCAATAATGGTCCTAGGGTCAAAAAAGGAAATTTCATGAAGACAAAAACATTTATTGTAAAATATATTAAATCTTTTCATAATTGATAAAGGGCTACTTACACAAATAATAACTGAACTGAAATAATACTTACACAAACTGCATTGAACGTTCATGGCAAAAAAGTACTTTTTGATTAGGTGGGCGGAGTCTGAAGAACAGCATGGAAACATAACCATACGGGAAGTCACCCATTGCGACAACGGGAGACGTAACAGAACAGAACGCCGTCTCATACCCCCATATCCGTGACCATTCTGGTCACTGAACGGTTTGGTGGGCATGTTACGGGAATTTTATTTTATTTAATTAACAAAATATTTACAGTAGGAAAAATGAAACAAAAATAACTTTTTACAGAATTTACAATTGTATAAGAAATTATATTGAGATGAGACCGTTTACATAATTTTTCAACTTAGAAATATAATTTGTAGTAATAAACTTAGAAATATAATGCTGAGAGGTAAAATGTGTAAAAATATACATATAATCTGTGTTCACTTATTTTTTATGATATAGTAGATCATAATGTAGTTAAAAAAAATCAGATGGAAAATAATTTGAGAAATGGAAATGAAGAGAATCTCTGTTTGATTGAAATGTGTGACAGGAGACTGCTGTGCAAGACGTGCAGCTCAAGCTCATGTATCTTTTATGTTCTATGTAGTAATGTTTTATCTTATCTCCTTTAATCTTAATAAATATATCTCACATATTAATGCTGGTCGTTGCCTTTTCCCACACTATCAAGAATTTCTTCCTATAATTTATAAAGTTCGAAAAATTGTTAAGATACTTAAACGTTCCCCCACAAAAAATGTCATATTACAAAAATATATATTAACTGCAAATAAAACAGACTATATATTAATATTAGATTCTAAAACACGTTGGAACAGTTTACTCCTAACAATGGAACGATTTTTGAAACTGAGAAATCCAATCTAAAGAGCAATAATCGACTTAAACCTGCAAATTAATTTTTCAGATAGTGAACTCGACTTCATATCCAGAACTGTAACAGCTGTACTTCCAGTAAAACTGGCTGTTGAGGCATTATGTCAGAGAGATTCTAATTTATTAACAGCTAATGCAACAATAAATTTCATGTTGCAGTCACTGAAAGAACAGCACACATCACTATCTGAAGAATTATATATTACATTGTAAAATCGCACAGAAGAAAGGCATACCGAAATAGAAAATGTCTTACGGTATTTGCATAATTATAATGATTTTAAAAATGAAAATGGAAAAGAAGGAAAGACTAACCAATTCAAATCTGATCAAGTTTATAGCAAATTTTCTTAAAATTTTTTACCCACAAACCTGTCCACATTCAGAAGAATTCGGTGCAGTTATCGAAGATGATGATGACACTCATGTCGATAGTGAAAAGGAATTGTCTCTTGAATAAAAATTAGAATAAGCGATAAATAAAAAAAATTCAACAAACAAAATACAATACAGAAATCAGCTATATCCAAAACCATCGGACAAGAAAGAAGTCCGACAAGAAGATGAGGGATTTAGAGGTAAATACTTGGAAAAAGTATATCGCGCATTGCTAACAGTACGACCAACTAGCGTAGATGCCGAAAGCGCGTTTTCGACAGCTGGTAATGTTTGCACAAAATTACTTTTAGGCCTAATGACAGTACAATTGATGCATTATGTTTTTTAAGATCACTTTTCAAAAATTTGTAGTAGTACCACAGACTGAATAGTAATATTTACACTTTTTTATGATTTAAATAAATAAGATGTCCCTTTACATTTTTGTGAGTCTTTATATACTGTTATAATTTATGGGTTACAAATTATTTTTTGTGATAATTACACTCTCTATAAAAACTGGCAAATAAAACGAAGAAACACCTGTGTTTTCTTTCTTTTTCTAAAATTTCTACTACTGATATTAAAACCGGTATCCCGGTATTAAGATCTAAAAAATACCGAATACCGGTATTGAACTTTTGGTCCGATATTGCAATCCCTAGTAATCAGGAAATTCCATTGCCAGTGAAGGTCAAAGAATGTCAAGAAGATATTAGAATATTCGCCAACAGGTGTTGTATCTATCCATGAGACAAAACATTTGTCATCCTAACCTACGATGTTTCAGTATTACGAATTAATGGGGAGCCAAAAAAAGTGATCTCTCCAAAATTTTCTCTAATAAAGGTGTAATCCAGTGGTATTACACCTTTGCATGGCATTTGCGTATAACTTTTACGAAATATCAACTTTGGTGGGAATTTTTACTGAGTCCATCGTGCGATTCTTGGCAAATTTTTCGGCATTTACTCTTTGACACGCAATGAATCGAAAACAAAATGTGTGTTTTATGCGCTTTCTTCCCAATCGATTGAAACAAAAATTTGACGCAGAACTACTATTATAGTGAAAAAAATCACATACCATACCACGTTTGATATATTTAAGTTACTGCGCTTTTGAGTTATCACGTTTGCATATTTATGAGGGTACAGACCGACAGACAGTCCATCTTTTATTGGATTTAGCTCAAAATGTGATAGTCGTCTTGACTATAGATGGTAAATATATGTATCGAATTGTATTCATCTCGCTCTCTTCGTTTTGTATTAATTTATATTCGAACAGCCGGATAAACAAACTTCCTTAGAGCGAATTTTGCTCGAAGTTTGACAGAAATCTGTAAATATTGCGTAAAGATCCGTCTAGCTCAAAGCCTTTTTGAGTTATCTTTATCACACATAGACAAATGGACAGGCAGAATTTTTTTTTAAATTTGTTTTCCGAACTCAGGGAGTTCTAAAAAAAATTCGTGAAAATTCATCAAAATCTCGAATTCGAATTTTTTGACAATTACAAAACTTTCTCTATGCTTAGTAGACGAAAAAGTAAAACTCTATAACAACATCTAAGCTCTCCTGTAACACGAATGAATAATTTGTATCCATTGATTAGTTTAGTTATATTAACGTCCTGTTCTAAAGCAACACTAGGGCTATTTTGGGACGGACCTCGTCATTTTGAACCGCGGTCAGATGATGAGGACGACACCTGAGCTAGCACCTCCCTCTCCACACCACAACCAGCAGGAGGACATTTGGTCATGACGGATTGAACGTACAACAGACCCCCTTACACGACGGTTCTTCGGCAGAATCGGGTCACGAACCCGAAACCTTACCACCTGGCCACCGCGGCTTCGTATCCATTGAACCACAACACGTGTTTCATTATAAATTAAATTTTGATGCATCGCAGAGGTTTATGGTCTATTTTGCCCACTATTTAGAACATTAAAGATTTCTAAGAACGCAGCAATGCAAGAAGTATTATATCACTGCTTTACTTATATTTAATGTTCACTCTAAATTTTCCACAGAAAATTCATATCCATTTTATTAGTTTTCTCTCAAAACTGTTTTTACAAAAGCACTTCAATCGGAAAAATGCAACAAAAAATAAGTAAATCCGCAACAAATTGGAACTGCAATAAATTTATCATTTTAGCATGATAGTGGCACTTTAGTAGGCTCAAGCTGGTTATATCTAATGGCATTTTGTAGCTATTATTATTTATGAAGGTTGAATGGGCTAGATGACTCATTTATTTGTCAAGCAATGAAAGTTATATTCTGCAATTGACGCATCATTCAGTTTCATACAAATAAAACTTTGAAGACAGACGTCATCTGAACGTGTTTTCAAACACGTGATCTGTCAAGAAATTATTGTTGTTATGTCAAGAATGACAGAGATTACAAAGCAGTTCTCTTCCACTTTCCTCCGTCATTTTTATGACAAAAGCTGGGGAAGTAATTAAATGGAGACTTTCATGACAAGGAGGTAGATGTATTTATTTATTTTTTTTCTCTATCCTTGAAATATCTCTTTTAATATGAAACTATTTTTTATGTTCAAAAAAATTAGAGGTTAAAATTTCAAAATTCATATTTAATTCATTTATTTTAATTACTTTATTTTGTGAAAGAGGAAGAAATGTTGCCTTGGCCAGATAATATTTTAGAAGAAAAATGATTTGAAATCAATCTTTCTAAGAATGTATTTTGAAAATCAATTTGTAGAGTCACGAGACTCTTTATAACTACTTCATTATGAAGTAGATGAAAATAATAGACGCGTTTCAGGAACAGTTATTTAATTATTTTCCAAGTTCCACATTTCACAAGACAAAACAAACACGAACACGAAAATACACGAACCCTCACTTAGAATACAATCTAATAATGACCCCAAAGAAGGATCATGGGAAATATACCTTTAATGTTGATAAGGTAACGCCATCTGTTGTATCAAAATGGACGGCAGCAGAGTTATGTAACTAACCGCTATAAATTATTAAATGGATTAAAAGTTTGAATTCAGTTTACGTCTATTTTATAAAAGCAATATATAAATACGTATATAGACAATAATATATAAATATGTCTATTTTATATATTATTATCATTACTGTCTTTGTGAAGCCAAATTCAAAATACCTGTTATTTTTTATTGGGGGAAAAAGCTTGATTTTCTAGAAAAAATTTTAAATTATTTATTAAAATTTGTCTTATTTTTTTGAATAAACATTTGATATTAAAAGTTCAAATGTTTTCCGAGAGAATACAAATAAAAAATTTTCTTAATAAAGAGAAATTTTATTCTTAGGAAAATAAGATTTTTGTCCCCTTTACTCAAAATAGGATTGCCAGAATAACTATAACATGAGGCGTGTTTTATTTCTATATATCATATCAAACTTTTATGGGAAGTTTTGGAAGCTCTAACTGTTAACAGTTATTTATATTCACTTTTCGTTCAAAAGTATTCAGAGAAAAAAATACTATAAAAATACTCTAATTTAACATTCAGATTTTGATGAAATTTCCATTTTTTAAACTTTCAGAGATTTAAAAAAGAACCCCACCAGTCTGTCGATTATGCATAACAAACAAACGCAATGAAAAACTAGATGGATGAAATTTGGTCAACGGTGTTAAATTCGAAATGATTTATTTCTATCAAATTTTAAATGAAACTCGTCGATGGGAAGTCTGTTTGTACGCTCACTGATGTAGAAACAGACGATAAATAAAAAACGTAAGAAATTACATACGTGAAATGTGGCATATTTTATCACTGGAATTGTAAGATATATAAAAATTGTTGGGTGTTTTGGGCTGACTGCTTACCTATCATGAGATTCACGGCTTGAGAACATGATAATAAAAAAAATGCAAGAAGCTAAATAAATGAAATTAGACATACTGAGTTGGAATTATAATATTATGAGCTTATACTAAATATTGTATCCGATTAGCCAAGAGGAAGAGTTCTTAATGTGTGCCTGATTCTTTTCACTGAGGTATGAAAGTTAATACAAACCATGATACAAACCTGCGGGAATGGCTCCCCAAAACTTTCTCGCATACTCTCGTATAAATTTGTCATGACAGAGAACACCTTGCATGGCACTGGCCAACAATAGTTACGAATTATTAATTTTTTGGCGTGAATTAACATTTTTATTGAATCTATCGTGGGAACTTCGGCGAGATTTTTGATGATTCATCCCTGGCGTGCATTATTAGTATCCAAAACCCGAATTTGTGCTTTAGACGCGTTTTTCCCAACCGATTGAAACAAAAATTTGACACAGAACTGCACTTGTGGTCACAAACTAATACATATCAAATTTGATATATTTAAGTCATTGGGTTTTTGAATGATCAGTTTATTTATTTCTGAAAGTGGAGATCGACAGACGGTCGACCCTCTTGACGGATAGGGTTCAAAAGTTGAAAAGTGTCTACGCTAATGTGCACAACATTTTATCTATTTAATTCTGTTCCTTCAGTAATTATCGTGTCCTTACATTCAAAAAGCTAGACAGACGGACTTCCTCTAAATGGATTTTACTCAAAATTTGATAAAAATCTGCAGATTTGGTGTAAAGACCATATACCAGATTTCAAATGTCTATCTTTTTTAAGTTATCTTTGTCGGAGACTGACGGACGGACATTTTCAAAAATGTGTTTTTTGAACTCAAGGAGGTCTGAAACGTGGAGATTCGTCAAAATCTGGAGTTTGAATTTTTTGACAATTACTACATTTCCTCTATTCTACGTATATGAGAAAGGAAAAAGGCGAGTGATGTGTACTTATGCTAGTTCTGACTGAATTTTCGGATGGACAATTGCTATATTAACCTCTTAAAACGTCGAAATGTTTTGTTTGAGAGAGAGGAAAGAAAATGTAGATAATTTTCTATCATTTCTAAAAAAAAATCCCTTTCTCGGAATTATGTATCGTGCAGCTATTTCACAAGATTTACATTTACGATAGTACGTTCAGATTTATAGCTTCCAAATGGAACGAACGAAGCGAAGAACTCGAACTTTCTTCTTTTTTTTTTAAATAAATTTTCGCAGAATTCTTTCATGAACTAAAAGATTATATTCTTTTCAAATGGCTCATTTTTATTTTACAAATTTTGTATCGTTGACAACTCGCAAATGAAAAAATACCACTACCTCGTTAAAAAAAAAAAAGCAGTAAACAGAAGGCGCAAACCTTTTAAAAGCAAATATTTCATTAGTTTACTCGATTCCTAGTTTTTATTTATTTTGTTGAACCTTCCATATGGATTTTTGAAACTAAGTTTGTGTGAAATTTTGAAATTCAATTAGGCACCATGCTGAAGGAAATGAAATTCAGTATACATCTAACATCTGAACTGAGTTTGAATGTTTGTTAAATGCGTATTATTTCTGGATTATAAAAAAAAAAACATCTTTGAATCTGTTTAACTCCTTTCACTCAATGTTCATTCGAGAATAGGAAAAAGAATTATAATAGAATAAATCCTAGACACAGTCCGTTAAAAAAGCATCCGGACACTTATTGTTGTTCTTTATCTATAAAAGTTAAATCCAAGAAAAAAATGTCGATTGATTTGGAAGAATCCCTCTTTTAAAAAATACCTAAATTACATTCTCAAAGGGGACTATCAGCATATTTATATTTGCATAATCTTTAAATTTTCCAATCGAAATCCCTAACTTTTCATCTTTTAAGGAATTCTGCAAAATGAGAATTGACCAATTTATAAATTTTTAGACAAAGCGGTTTAAAATAATCGGAGATATAAGGAAAAAAAAATTTAGGGGTTGTTTCAATATATGCAATCGGAGCATGTATCCATTCCATTAATATTTTTCTTTATTCAAGCTTTCATTTCAGCCGTTAATATGGTAAATTTCCTCTAAGAAAGATTAATACCCTTTTTTTAAAAAATGCCTTTAATAGCACTGAAACAAGAATTCGAAATTCGTGCTTTTATTTTTACATTTAATTGTAAGTAAATAATCAATAAATTGTCCTTTAAAATAAACAAAAAAATTTACATAAGTTTAGCAATTAATGTTAATAAAGCAAGTTTAAATTAAATTTGTATAGCAATTAAAAAATAATATTCAGATGTTTATTTTCTAAAACATACCTTCATAACTGAAACGTAAATAACTTTATGCTATTCAATAACATGTTTCCATTGAACGATGCTTTACAGATATTTTTATATAATTAATCACTTTTTACCATAAAAAGTATTTATTAAAAAAATAATTTAACGAAAAATTTATACATTTTATTCCATTTTTGAAAGTTATTTTGTGTAAATTTAGTGACTCTGTCTTGTCAAGACGCAAAGAGTTGCTTTTTTATTTTATTCAAAAACTAGCCGTCTTTGATGACCAGCCGGTTTGCCGGAGATATTGTTTATATTTTAATTGAGTTAAATCGTTTAAATATGTTTCCATGATCATGATTCTTCAAATTGTCAAAAAATAAATTCGTTTTACTGTAATTGTCTTATATATGTTCTGTTCATTGTATACAGGAATTATTCTAATGGAGGCTAGTCCCAAAATATCATAGAGATATTAAAAACATAAATGTCCTGTTCATCTAACTTTTGTGGCACTGTAACTTCACTTTTTTTATTCGTTTGGCAAATTACACAGATATTAGATAGAAAGATTATCCCTTAGCTGGCTAACCATGAAATAAAAGCACTTGATTAAATATTTGATGAAAAATTGAAAACGGTTTGAATTTCTGGGCAACAATGTAATCTATAGTTGGAAATTAAGTTAAAAATATTTTTTAAAAATAGCCCAAATTCGGAAAAAATTTGTAAGACTATTAAATTGAAGTTTAAAAAACAATTTTTTTTAAATTTTGAAACGCTATACAATTTATTTTTGTGCAATAACATTTTCGGAAGTTATCACGAAAATACGCCAAAATTCAAATTAATTTTTATTTAATTAGATTTCTAACAAAAATTTAAAAAAAAAAATTCGCGAAATACACATTTTACTCTACAAAGCATATAAGTAAGAAATTCAGTAGCTGTAGTAAAATAGTTTGACCTGCAGAACATCAACATGTACACATACTCATCTTTATAAGAAGTAGAAATGTTTTATTTCTGTAAACATTTCACGTTATATAAATTTGTATTTTGTACAGAATTTTTCTTCTGTGTTGTTTTTATTAATTAAAGATCTTAAAAATTATTTCAACGTTGTAATTGGCTTTCACTTTTATGAAATGAAACTTCACTTGAAATGTAAAAGGAATAAAATCTGTCACATGTATCGATTTTTTCCACCCACTTTAACATTTAAAAAGAAAGAACCTGAAACAACGTTGAAAGACATGATTTGCTTTCTGTTATTTTGTTTAACGATTTTTTTCATTCTTATCAGAATTCTATTGAGAAGATGAGATGATTTTCAAAAAATGTGAAAATCATGCCATTCTGAAAATCTTTGGTTATTGTTACTTATCTTAAGACATATTCGATGGAAATAGATAAAATTTACAATAGTGACATTTTAGTCTTGCTTCCACGATTGGCATCGAAATTTTTGCAAGTCTATAATCAGAAATTTTTATCTTGTAAGTTTAAACCTGAATTAGAATTAAACCTGAAACCTTAAACCAAATTTCTGAAAATGGTTTCTATCTTGAAACATATTGGAAATGGGAACTCTCCTTCAACATTAGGAGTTCAAATTTTCAATTGCTTATCACTCATCATCTGTTTACTAAAAATTACAAAATGTTATATATATCAGTACTACTTTTATGTGTGTATTAATTAATACATTCGAAATTGGATTTATTGCTATTGGGAAAATTACATTTTAAATCAATCTAATTATGGAGAAGAGCCCTTTCATGAGAAAAATATTTCATACACCTACAGAAAACATACTTGACAGGCATTGACAGTTTTTTTTTTTTATTGTGCGGTAATTACTGTTTTAATGAAGAGCTATGCCCACATACTTGATTGACGGCAAGAAGAAATCATTTGTACTATTCACCGTGTCGCCATCTATAGCATAAGAAGTAAAATAAAAATATAGGCCAAAAACAAGATAGTCTTTAATTTTGTAAAATATTGTGAATTCTGGAGGCTTTCAACAACTGTCATTCATTGTGAATTTCCCCGTGCTCCATGACTCAGGAGGATTGCTAAGAAATCTTTTCCAGATTTGTAACAGAAATTCTGAATTCGCTACAATGAGAACAGTGTGCACAATTATTGCAAAAGAAACAACATTATAGTTGGGTTTCATTAATTTGTTTTTGATACTTTGATTCAAATTAACCAAAAAAAAAATTGTTGATATTATAATGCTTTTTTTTAAATTTGTAAGCATTTAAGGAGAAAAATTCAACAATGGGATGAAACTAATGAAAGAAATTATTCCGTAAAAATGAAATGAATGAAACAAATGAAATTATTTCTCTTTATTTTTGCAATTTCGATGATATCTTTAAAAAAATGGCAATTAAGAATTTCGCGATACATAAAAAGAAAGCTAAAAATAAATTATTTTTATTTGTTAATGAAGAACTTTTAGCATGCCGTTTAACCACAATTAACATAAAAAAAGACATTTTTAAAATCCCTAAAGTTTTAAATAGATTTCCATTTGACATTTCCACCACCTTATTCGACCCGAAATAAAATGTATTGATTTTGGAAAGGCTCATTCTTTAAAATTAATAATTTATAATAATTTGTCTTTTGAATATAAAGATATGTTCGACAATAAAATAAAATTCAGAAAATTACAAATTATGTGTAAATAGAGTGATTTGTATATTTAAAATAATTAGGGAAATCAAAGAATCAGTCAGCAAGCCCTAACCACTGGCCCAATTTCCACAATTTTTATTTCATATAAAAGATCATGATCCGTAGATATATCATCAATGGTCACATGTGCCACAACAGTCCGATTTTCAAAAGAAATATCAAAATCCCTACTTCACAATACATTCTTTATGGGAGGGGTAATAATTTTCACATTTATAATAGTATAGATAGAGAAAGCATTATAATGGTTAAAAAATTCGAACTTAAGATTTTGTCCGATCTCCACGTTTTAGACCTCCTTGAGTTTGAAAAAAGTATTTTTGGAAAATGCCCGTCTATTTTCTGTGCCAAAGATAATTCAAAAATGCTTTGATGTAGACAGATGAAATTTGAATACAGTCTTTACACCAAATTTGTAGATTTCAAATTTTGTATGAATTTAGAGCAGAGAAAACTGTCTGTCTGGTTATTCGAATATGACAACAACACGATTAACATGATAACTACAAAATAAAAAGATCTAAAAAGTTACAATTCGATGCACAAAATTAACACCTATAGTCTAGACAATTATGAAATTTTGAGATAAATCCTAGTAAGGATTGACTCCTTGTTGTTGGCCTGTACCCTCAGAAACATATAAATGTGATAGTTCATAAGCGCAGTGACTTAAATTTATCAAACTTGGTATGGGATTTTGCGACTACAACTGAAATTCTGTGTCAAATTTTTGTTTCAATCTGTTGGGAAAAAAGTGTATTAAACACACTTTCTAATTTCGATCAACCGCATGCCAAATGTTAATTGGCCAAAACACTCGCTAATAATCATATGATAGATTTAGCAAAAATGCTGAATTCACTTCAAAGGTTAATAGTTTGTAACTATTGTACTCCAAACCTATGCAAGGCGTTCTCTGGGATAACGCCTTTATTAAAATGTAGACGAGATGATGAGAGACCGCTCCCGCTGCTTGTTTTAAGTTTCATGATGTCAACTGTGGTTTTATTTGTCATTGTAACATTCCCCGTTTCCTAGTACTGATAAGACATTTACAGCCAGCTGTGTTGTCGCTGTTACTTACTAAACCCCTCGAGAAAGCCAGATGGTGGATCTTTTCACCTGGGTGGTCTCGCATCTGTTCATTAGCTACTACAGTAAAAAACCACATGGGGGGATTCCTCGTCCAAGAGATATTGATAGTACATTCAAAGAGAAAGGGGTGTCCAAACATTTGGATGCTAGATGTTTCTCTTTGTGAAAGGAACTTCCCACGACCCACTGGCGCCGCTGAGAGAGCATATGGCTGAACCCCGATTGGCCGAAAGAGAGCTCAAATGACCAATGTAAATTAAGAGGCGGAGATTGTCGCCGAAATAAAGCGCGGAGTTTTTTTAGGAGAGTAGAAACGAATTGCAGGAGACGGTCGGACTACGCCCACGAGTTCGGAGTCTGAGAAACTACCCCTGGAGTGGTCGTGTTGACGTGATGGAGAACTGAGTTTTAAGAAAAACCTTCGACTCTGACTGTTGTGTCTCCTACTACAGGTGTAAATAACTATTTATTTAACCAAGATTAGAACAAGTTGTTCTTTGTATATATAGGGCTGTAAAATACAGAATTGTCTGGAAATTCTGCTCCGTTATTTGATCAGTTTAGATCAGGACATTACATCATACGTGAAATTGTTGTTTTTATTATTTAGTAACGCACTTAATTCCTTTTTTGGAAAAAGTATTTCTCTCATCTGAGTTAAATAGACTATGGACTAAACTTCGAATCAATTAGCAATAAAATATTTATTTTAAAACCTCTCTAGCTAAATTTCTGGAAAATAAATCAAATTTTGAAGCTTTTTTGCAATCGATGAAGCACTTCAAGCTCTATTGACAGCAAAAGGGTTTTTCATCAAGGGTTGACAGTTTTTGCTTGTCTTTCAAGACTCCTGTGAATTTTCGAAATAAAATACTGAGCATTTTATAGATTTGAGTTTATATTTTTTTCTTCAGAAGAGTTCTAATATATTCACTGTAACTGTTATTGAAAAAAAGTTCCTCTTTTAAGGGTTTTTAAGAACTGCTAATGGCTGGGCAAGATTTTTTTCTTTAAAATGATATTACTTTATTTTAGAGAGCGGAGAAATGTAAATGACAATGAGAATGTATCTAGAAGTCATGAAATTTTTTATGAAATAATTATTGACTAAATTGATATACTTCCGAGAACTCTACTGCGATAATTCTCCCCCCCCCCTCCCTTCTTCTTTTCTTAGAAGATACACAGTGAAGCAATGATTTTAAGATTTTGCTCAAAAATCAGAAATGGAGGTGGAAGATGCTGACCATTGATAAATTATTTCGAAGTGGAGAACTTTCATATGAAATTATAATTGACAAAATCGTTACAATAGCTGTGCCTGGAGACACCTTGTCTTTTTCCAATGAAAAGGCGAATCCCTTTTTATTACAGTATACCTCCATGATGTTGTGTGGTATTCTCTATGCGTACAATATCATGAATATACATTATTATTAAGTATTTTGAGCTAATAGGGCAAAGAAGTACAGATTTTGAGAGTTTCCTCGAAAATGGGAGGTGGGGCAGGTAAGCATCAATAATGTATCTAAGATCATGAGCTTTCTTGTGAAACAAAAATTGACAAAATCTGTATAATGGTTGTAACTGGGGATCTCTTTGTTTTTCCAGTAGAGAAGGAACAGTGAATGAGTACTTTTAATGATTCTCTCAAAAATGGTAAGTGGTGGCGGAAATAAAATCATTGATGAAATATCTAGGGTTTATGAGCATTCTAATGCTAATAAAAATGAATGCCTGTCTATTAGTAATATGCATTGCATACCATAGCCTCCAAATTTAGAGGATGATGAATGTGAACATCTGGGCCCTTTTTTTCATATTTATTCAAATTTTGGTTGAATAAATATGAAAAAAAAAATGTCTTCGCTTTTTCTTCCGTTTTTCTACAAGAATAATCCGCCGAAAAGGATTTTTGAACCATTTTAAAATACAAAAGTTTATCTTTCTATAGGTTTAATTATTGCATATTTAATTTTTTATTTTACTCATTTATTTACTTTTTTACTTTCTCGTATACGTAGTATAGAGAAAGTATAGTAATCGTCGAAGAGGTCGAACTCGAGATTTGAAGTATCTACACATTTTAGACTTCCCTGAATTCGAAAAACACAATTGTGGAAAATGTCCGTCTATTTGTCTGTGACAAAAATAACTCAAAAGACGGTTGAAATTTGTGCTAAAAGCTTGAAATTTGGTATACGATCTTTACAGCGAATTTGCAGATTTCTATCAAATTTTGTGTAAAATCTGTTCAGAGTTAGTCCCTCTTTTTCAATATAAGATAATACGATAACTACAAACGAAGAGAACTAGATAGGTAAGATTCGGTACACAGAATTAACATCTATAGTGTAGACAGCTATAAAATTTTGAGCTAATCCAATAAGGGGTTGCTTGCCCGTCAATCTGTATTTTCAGAAGCATGTTAACGCGATAATTCATGAACGCAATGACTTAAATGTATCAAATTTGGTGTGGTTTTGTGATTGCAATTATAGTCCGGTATCTAATTTTGATTTCAATTAAATGGAGAAGAAACGAATTTAAAATTCAAATTTACTTTTAGTAGAAAGTACGCAGAAACTTTTGGGGAGACAACTCTCAATGGTTATAGGGAAAAAATAATGAAAAAGCGAAACAATAATACCATTCCCTGGGTACATTTTACGCTGGCCGTGAAGGAAGAGGAATTTTTATTAGGGGCGAAAACAATCTTATTATATTCGGGACACCACTTTCCACCATTATGTACAGGAGTTAATTTTAATTTTATGTTTGGGTAATATAATTTTATTAAATTTTCAAGCACTATAATCCATGTGGATGTGACGAGTTTTAATGAATAAATTCCTTTTAATAGCTTAATCTTTTTATTATTGATTAACAAAGGTAGCTGTGATGATTTTTACATATAAAAGTTCAGTGTGAAGAAAGAATTTATATAACACGATGAAGAACATATGCACTGCTGTCCAGATTATTCTTTTCCACCTATGCCTAAAATGAACATTTTACATGAATTCTTCTACGCAACAATTCAAATCACGGTTTTTTACAGAGGATGATCTTTCATAGAGATGACGAACATTTTACGAGTGGTTATTACGTAACCAATATCAAAAAGTCACAAATACAAGTGATCAATACTTTTCAAAGAGAGGTGTGATTCAAATCCTTGATCCGATCTTACTGGTGATATTTCGATTACAGGTTTTGGATCACGATAGAAAGTAACAATCGAAACGATATCACTGAAATTTACCGGAGCGGTGACTTCGCTGGAAAGTAACAATCGATACGATCTGTCCAATGGAAGCTCTCAAACATAACAGAAAAGGAGAAATCTGTGAACGTATTGAAAAGTGAACGGACCGGTTATTGGAATCATCGTATCACTGAATTGCATATCACTAAAATTTATCGGAGCGGTGACTTCACTGGAAAGTAACATTCGATACGATCTGTCCAATGGAAGCTCTCGAACATAACAGAAAAGGAGAAATCTGTGAACGGATTGAAAAGTGAACAGACCGGTTATTGGAATCATCGTATCACTGAATTGCATATCACTGAAATTTATCGGAACGGTGACTTCACTGGAAAGTGTGAAATCGCCGCTCCACTTAGGGATGACGAATATTTTCAGAGCGGTTATTACGTAACCAATATCAAAAAGTCACAAATACAAGTGATCAATACTTTTCAAAGAGGGGTGTGATTCAAATCCTTGATACGATCTTACTGATGATATTCGATACGATATCACTTAAATTTGCCGCAGCAGTGACTTTACTGGAAAGTAAGAATCGATACGATCTGTCCAATGGAAGCTCTCGAAAGAAATCTGTGATTGGATTGAAAAGTGAACGGACCGGTCATTGGAATTATCGTATCGTATCATTGAATTGCATATCACTGAAATTTATCGGAGCGGTGATTTCACCGGAAAGTGCGAGGCTTCACTGGAAAGTGTGAAGTCACCGCTCCACTTTATGGGAGTGACCGATATTCGTATTTGATGATGCACTATTCCATACAAATCATTTTTAATTGCTCGTTACATGATTGACTTAGATTACACGTACTCTGTTTACTGCTGGCGCCATCTATTGGTAGAATATAGGACTAAAGTAAACATTTTAAAGAAATGACATATATTTTTAACTCATCTTTTCCAGAAAATGGTTCACTCTAATAAATAAATTAAATAAATAGTTTTGAGAAAAAAAATAAAATTTAAGAAGTAAGCTGAAACAGATAAATTAATTCAATCACACGTTAATTAAATTAGTAAATTAAGTATTAATTACAATTAATAAATTTTATATTTAATATTAAGTAATAATTTTTAATTAATAATATGATTGAAATAACAGATATCTGTAACTCATATTTAAAAATAAAAATAGCAATATTATTTGTTATTCAAAAAATCGTGGATTATGCATCTCTAGCTCCACTTCATGAGAGTAACCGGTCTTATTGGTATTCGTAAGTGTTGATGCACTGTTCCACTCAAATCGTTCTTAATTGCTTGTGATTTGATTTTGCATATATTCCATTTACTGCTGGCGCCATCTATTGGTGGAATATAGGACTAAAGTAAACATTTTAAAGAAATGACATTTATATTTAATTCAAATTTTTCAGAAAATGGTTTACTCCAATACAAAAATTAAATAAATAGTTTTGAAAAAAATCAAATTTAAGAAGTAAGCTGAAATAGATAAATTAATTCAATGACACGTTACTTGAATTAGTAAATTAAGTATTAATTACAATTAATAAATTTTATATTTAATATTAAATAATAATTTTAAATTAATAATATGATTGAAATAACAGATATTTGGAATAAATATTTAAAAATAACAATAGCAAAATTATTTGTTATTCAAAAAATCGTGGATTATGCATCTCTAATCTTTCAAGCTCCAATGCAACTCTTCCCAGCTGATTTCTCGTAATGAGCTAGAACTTTTGCTTGGTGATTATTATCTGAAGCTTAAATGGACTAAAAAGAGAAGAGATTGGTTCACGTTGAAGATGTTCAACTTGCTTGAAAATATTGAAATGTTTTTTTTTTTTTTTTTTCCCATTTATATTAAATGAAAAGCATTTTTCCTTTTCATCATTCTTATCCTCTCGATTTTACTTGGACTAGCTTTGTTTACAATCGTGCTTATAATTAATAAAATACGAAATAAAATTAGCTTGGTCATAAAATTGAATATAAAATAGCTAATATCAATCTCATCAATTCATACATTTTAACCAAGTTCACACTGTTCTAT
Organism: Argiope bruennichi; assembly: GCF_947563725.1. Lineage (NCBI taxonomy): Eukaryota > Metazoa > Arthropoda > Arachnida > Araneae > Araneidae > Argiope > Argiope bruennichi. The sequence goes on from NC_079154.1 coordinate 7,460,148, forward strand.
ATGCCTATCTAACAGACAATTAAATACTGAAAGTGAAAATTAAGGGAAATATAAATGGCAACAAGACTGAAAGAAATGTTACCATAGCAACAAAAGATTACCCATGCTATTTAAAATTTAATAACTGAAAATGATGAAAAATCATGTAAATATAATATAAAATTAGTCTTTTGTTATTGCTGTAGACACATGATAATAATCTCGCCATTCTTTGTGAATCAATCATCCCAATATAACGTTATTTCCATTTATCACTTCTGAAATTTGAAACTGTTTATTTATAGTGCTTCTTTAAATATGGAAAATGCACTTCGTGAAGATGTTCCAGTTGGAGTCTATAGAACTGAAGACAAGATAACAAATCTAAAAATAAAGTAAATGCTTTGATATTTTGCTTTAAATGATAACACTTAACTTCAACATAAAACTTTTGTGTTTAATTGTGAAATTAGGTATAGAAATAAATAGATATAATATTCATTATATTTTGTAAATATGACGCAAATTGTAGCAAAAATCTATTATTATTTTTTTATTCATTCATTCATTTATTTATTTACTTTTTCCTATACAAACAGAAAATATAATAATCTACACATGTGAACATGAAATTTGAATGTATAGCCTAAAAAAAAATTTTTATATGATACAATAGTCAAACGGTAAGATTTTAAGGACAATATAATTTTTAAATCGCAAAATATTGCTACATAACTGTATCCTGTACCACATATTTAATGAGTTGCTACTATTTTGCAGAGATTAATGAAAAATTTGTATTATGCTCTTTAGTTTTAACTCATGAACCTCCTAATTTTAGACTTACCTGATTATGAAAAATATATATTTAGAATTGTGTCCATCTGTGAATTCAATAACTAAAAGATACTTTGAACTTGAATGAGATTTACATCAAATTTGTAAATGTCTGTCAAATTTGGAACAAATAACATTAAAAGGAAATCCGTCTGTCTATATACAAGTGAATATGATAACTGAAAAACATAAAGATTTTGCACATGTTTAGCATCTTAAATATAATCCATATCAAATTTATAACTAAATCCATCCAGGGATTAACCATCTGTCTGTGTATTATTTTGCATGCATGTGAAAGCCATTATTGAAAGACATAATAATTTAAATCAGAGGTTCCCAAACTTTTTTTTCTCGTGGACCACTTTCAAAGTTTTACTATTTTCAGTAGACCCTGTGCTGCTACATTTCTACTATATTCTCAAAACTCCTAAAAAATATATCCCTAAATTGGGGGTGTTAAGAAGAAAAAAAAAAAAAAAGTAGCACATTTTCAGTTTCAAAAAAGTAGCACAGCTCAAGTCGCATTTCATCCCTTTGCAGGTCTAAACAAGCATCCCGGACGAGCGGGCGGCACTTTGGAAGTCTCGATATGTGGTGTACACTTGTACTATTATCTATTGTTCTATTTAATTCTGTGTTTGAACTGAGTCTTGAATACTTCTGAGTACCTACCTAGTGAATGATGCTACCTACCTACGTTGATAGATGAATCCAAGCCAAAATTTTTGTTCTTTATTATGAAAACTAGAAATTTTTTCGTGGACCCCCACTTACAATTTGTGAACCCTTGTTTTCTTTTCACGTCTATGTGGACCCCCGTGTGGTCTCCTATGGACCCCCGGGGGTCCACCTGGACCACTTTGGGAACCTACGATTTAGATAAATGAAATTTAGTTACATTTTTAGTATCTAAAGTGTAACTTGTTATTAAATTTTGAACTAAATCTCTCAAAGGTTGATTATCATCAGTCTGTGATTTCACATGCATGTTGATTCATTTGCTAAAAAATAAAATTGCTCAAATAAATGAAAATTGGTACATGATTTTATAAGTACAATTGAAGTTTTGTGTCAAATTTTGGTTTCAGTGTTTAGATAATAGCTCCCAAAATAAATATTTGATTTCTTTTTTTTTGTGTGTGTGTTTGTGTATTAATTGAATGTCAACAATTAATAATCCTCCTATCCCCCCCCAAAAAAATAATCTTTTAAAATCTCATTCTAGATTCAGTAAAAATTCAACTATAAAAACCATACAATTAATATGCAAGTAATTCGTCTAACTCATGCAATTAACTTAATTCATGCACATCCACTTAAATTATGCAATTAATATGTAAGTACTTTAGTACAAAACACACAAGTATCATATGTGAAAATAAAATTTCACTCATAGCATTCATGACCTTACCTAAGGCCAATTTTATGCTTGGGACAATCGGAGAATACCTTAGTTAGAGAATATGTAATAATGTTTTGGAGAGACCATTTCTTTAGTTTCATTACTGTTATTAAGAGAAAGCAACTGTTAAGACTTCAGATTAACACCCAATTTCTTGCCAACTGTTCAAAAACTCACAATCTTGAAGGTCTTCAAGAAATCATAACAAATGCCTTTTAATTTTGCAATAAGAATTGTAAGGATTTTTATTGCAATTTTAAAAAGTACTACAAGAAATTGCTAGATAAGAACTACATTACCAGAATAAGATCATTATCTTTTTCTTCAGCTGTGAACTGGTTGTTCAAATTCATAATGAAAGCTGATAATTTGATCACTTTTTGTTGTAAAATTTCAAGAAAGTTTTGTTTGTCAAAAAAAAAAAAAAAAAAAAAAATTACAACAATAATTTAAGTATTTTAATTCATTAAACTTTAAGGAAATATTTAATCTGCAAATAAAGCAGACAGCAAGTTTCTTCTTCTTTTTTTTTTATTTTAAAAATGTTTCATAATTGCTAATAAAAAAGAATTTAGAATCTGCAAACATTATGATATATTTATACAGTAATGATATAAAATTATCACAGGTAATTTAAAATTATGTTATTCTTCCTTGCTTAAGTTTGCTAAAAGAAAGTCAATTAGTTATAAAAAAAGGGGGGGTATTAAATTTCCTGATATAAACATATATTAGATAGTTATGAATACATTTTTTTTTACCCAACATTCAATTTTTGGTTTAAAAAATCAAATTCTAAATTTTAATTCATAAGTTCTATTTTTCATTCAATTTGAAATATATTTATTTCTTGCATAGAGTATCTATTTAAATTATTAAAATATAACAGGAAATAATTCCAGTCAGTTAGCTATTAATTAAAAATCTACTTGAAATAAAAAGTTAAAAAAAAAAGGGAACTAATTGCAATTTTAAACTTGATTTTTTTTTTTTTTTTACTTATATTATGCATATTAATGATAATTATTCATAAAGAGATTACTTGCTCTTTATCAAAATTTGGATAGTTGATTTCATTTTTCTATCTGAAAATAATTGTCATTTTTATTACTTTTCAATGATGCATATTTTTTCACTATTCTGTTTTAATGATATCACTGTTATTTAATATAAATTTAACATCTGGATTATGTTTTCTATTTTTTCCTAATTAGTATTAAGATTTAAATGTTAATATTCTTACTCTTTATAGAATGCTTTATTTATCTATTTATTTAACAAAGTAGGTTTGATTTGTCAGCTCTTTATTTTATTTTATATTTTGATAGTTTAACATTATTAGTTGTCTTTCTTTTCAGAGTAAAAGTGAGAAAAATTGCTAATGCATGTTTCACTGAGAAAGACTCTTTGGCTTTTGGTGATTCAAATGAACTTGAATTAGTTAATTTAATGAAATCTTCTTCTATATCAGCTGAAAGAGTTTTTAGGTGGCAGGAAAAGGTTGAGAAGACAGTAAGTATAAGAAAATTATTTTTGAAAAGTCATAAAGATAACATTTGTGAAATGATTTATGAAAATCATGCATATTCTTTTTCAAGAAATTGAATAAAATTATTCACAATTGGTCTGTTTAAATACAACTTAGTACGGTAGACTTAGTGTGTATACTGATAGCAAAATATCAATATAATTTATGCACAACTCATACAACATTTAGATGCAATTTTAGATAACTTATTTTGAACAACAAAAGCAGTCTTTTTGACTTATATATGTAGTAAAATGTTTTTTTTAAATTATTATTATTATTATAGTATTCCTCCCTCATCAGTTTACTTGACAATCTTAGGACTAAGCCAAACTTGCCACCATTATTTTACAAAATTAATTTATTATTAATATTTTAATGAGATTTTACCACTCCCTGGATGATATTTCTTTGTTGCTTGGCAATTAAACTTTAGGCTCTGTTATAATGTGGAAGTAATCATAAATCTTCTTGAACTTTTTTCTCGTAAGAAAACTTCATGTCTCACCCGCATTATATTCTGAAAATTTTTATTGTGATCCTCAAACTGGAAAATATTTTTAAAATGAATAAAATTATAGCAATTAATTCACAACTTTTAATTAAACATTTTAAATTAAGGTGATTTTGTTAACTATTTTTATTTCAAATATTGAAATATTTGAAAGTGGTGTTTTGAGAAAGTTTTATTAATCTGATGTTGTTTTCAATGATTTCATTAGCGAGTGTGGCTAAGAAGCTCTTATTAAAGTCATAGAAAGGTTATATCTGAGGAAAAGTATGAAAATGTGAAATTAGATAGCATAATTATATCATTTTGAGAAAATAGTTTAATACTAGGTACTAATATTAGATTATTACATACATTCCTTCTTAGCATTGCTTCGTTGAATAAATCATGAAAAAATAAAGTGTTTATAGTAACAAAAAAAATTGATAGTGCTTAGTGTTATTTTATAGCATCAAATTTTGTATTTAATTCAATTTTTCTCCAAAATAAATGTTTTTTATTTTTTTAATAATGAATAGGGAATGACAATTATATCATACTTTTAAATCCTGCAATTGCAATAATAGATGAACTCAAACAAACAAACAAAAAAAAACAAAAAAAAACATGAATATTAATTATATTTGATAATTTTTGTAATGACTAACGATTGATAATTTTTCAATTGTTATGATTTGTCTGTGATGCAAAATTAATTAATTAAAGAGATACTCAAAAATTTAAGACTATTTATAAAATGGTAATGAAGATTAAATTTTCATTTAGAGAACGAAAAACAAAACAGAACCGGTTTTGGACATTTTAAAACTGTTTTCATATTTTATTGTAGGATGCACCTGAAGATACATCTGATGGCAATGCAAGTTCTAGTAAAAAGGATTCTATTACTATACACCTTTATTCGCATGACGATAATGATATTCTTTCACCTCAATGGAAGGTAACTCATGAAACTTCTTTCTGGAATTTTTTTATTCTTCATAATAATTTAGTTTATTACTTTTTAAACCATTTTTCTTTGTAAAGACTTGAGGATAAAAAACAGATAAGGAACACATTGATTGTTGGCAAACAAAAATATTTCAAATTAATTCATTTAAATTCTAATATCATAAATTAAAATAATTATTATATTAAAATATTTATTTAAATAAAGAATGATTTTAATAATTATTTTTAAAAATTCAACGAAATGTTTTGATTAAAGAGTTCTTCATGTGTTTATTTCCTTAGAAATTTAAAAAAAGAAAGAAAGAAAAATGAGGTGAACATTTTTTTGATCCTTATACGTAGTTAATAGTGAGGAAAACTGTATTAGAGGCATAATATGCCTTTTTTTTTTGTCTCCAGTTGTCATTAGCAGTTTAACAAGAATTGATAGCTTCCAGAGCATAGAGTTATACTTTCTTCTTCTCATAATATTTCAACTTAAAAGGCCACATAAATGCACTAATGCTTTATCCTCATTGTTACAGAAATATGATCTTGCAAAGCATGAGAAAACCAGAATTCTGGATAACTCAGAAGCAAAGTGAAGTCATATAGCAGCAGTTAAATACTCATAAATTTTAAGAATCTGGATAAGTTAAATTTATCATGCACACACATTCCTTTTTTTTTTTTTAAATTTAATTTGGGGAAAATTCAGTTTATGGTAATGGCTTGAAAGATTTGATTGCTTCCAAATTTCCAAATAAATATATTTCTGAATAAATAATTTCCATATTATTCTAAGTGCATTGGTAATTAAATAACTGGATGTTCAGTTCTTCATTATTTTTTATCCATCCCCCTTCTCTGAAAAGAAATATTCATTCATTATTTATGCACATATTTTTCCCTCTTCAGAATACTAAAACATACACTTATCCCTCATCAAAACCAACCCACCTTGAAACTCAAATCTGCCAAATGAAGCCTAAGACAAGACTTTATTTTCTGGATGGTGAAACATGGTATGTGGAGCTCATTTTATTTAAGGTATTTTTATAATATCTGATTAACCCCAGTTCCTAATTTTGTCCTCTCATTTAGGCAAAAACCATTATTTTCAAGCATTAAAAGAATCATCAAAGAGAAAAACAATATGAAAGAAACTTATGTCTCTGTAGGTCAGTCAATGGCTATCATGGCAGCATTATTCTTTGAAGATGGGTATGATATTAATGAATATTATTTATGGAAATGATTAGCCTATGAAAAAATAATTTAAGTGTCTTAATGTTATGGATGTTAATTTATTATTCAAATACTAGTATATAAATGTAACTCTGAGAAATTCTTTTATTTTTGCAAGAAATTTCACCTTTTTCTGTTGTTATACTATAGTGCAGCTACTGAAGAAATAGATTTATGTTTCTTACAAGTTGACGATCACGGTACTCTGACAGTTATACCGGATTTCAGCAAAAGAAAATCATATATTTTTATAAACAGTCGATCTGGTGAATATATATTTTTCTTATTCTATTGTTGACTTTATTGATTTTTTTTCTCTCATATTCATAATTCTTTTATTCATGATGGAAATTGAATCTTTAAACAAAAGAAAACAAAGCATAACTTGTGGCTTGTAATTTATTACTTCATCGCAAACATAATTTCCACTGATAATTGTTGATATTATTTTTATAACTCAGCAAAAATGATTTTTTAGTAAATTCTTGTGTAAAATGTTTCATACATTTTTTAGAAACTTTTGAATATGAAATAGAAAATGTGTCAAAAGTACCAAAAAGGTAAGTATTTTTTAAAGATATTTTCCCTAAAGATAATTAATAAAATTATTGTAGAATACAGAAAAATATGTTTCTATGAATATTTAATTTGAAACTTAAATGTTTTCAAAAAATAGTTTTACGTCTCATTGATAAAATTTGATTGGAGATATTACAAATTTAAAATTTTGCAATTTGATCAATTGTTTAGGTTTACATAAATATGCATTCAGGATTTTATAGATTTCTTCTTCTTTATATATATGATTAATTCTTAGTACGATAAAAATAATAAAAAAAATTACTGATTTTGATAGGTGTTTACTACTTATTATCAGTTTTGTAAATTTTGAACATTCATTAGTTCAGTTAAAAATGAGGTTTATGATATAAGCACAAATGATTTGTAGAGATTTATTTTAATGGCTCTTATTGTAATAAAAAAACAAAGCATTTAATAAAAATGCTTTTGAGAAACTTGGGAGAAATTTTAATAATACTGCTGTATAAAATTCAGTGGTCAGATTAAAAGAACTTCAATGTTGTGTCAATGTGCTGTCAGAAAGTAGGATAAACATAGGATCTGTGAAAATGAGCTACAACATTTCTTTACTTTTTTTTTGCTATAAAATTTTTTTATTACTATTTTCATTTTTCAAGATTTTTTTTAAAATTATTGCTAAAATTTGATGTATGTTAGTTGACAGATATGCTGATTGTAAAACACTATTTTTCATACATGTAATTTTTTAAATGCTACTCAAACAATAATGTTTATTTATTTTTTTGTAAAATTATGACCTACGTATTATTTATTTACACCCACATGAAAAATATTTGTGTTTATGTATGTTTCTAATTTATATACAGAATAAGTTAACAATATGAATACTGTACTGGATTCAAAAAATATACAAATTCAAGTAGTAAAAATTATCAGAAAATATAAAAATTTGAATAGTAAAAAGAGTCATTGATAAAATTCAATGCTAAAAATATTGTTACCATTTAGTCTTTTTCATTATTTAGATAATTTCTGCATTTGAAAGAAAGACATTTTTCAATAAACGTGTAATTAATTATTTAAGAAAACATAATGGAACAAGTACCATTTTTGCAATTTATTTAAAATTATTGAAACTGAATTCTAAAAATATGATGATGCATTTTATTTCTTACAATACTAGATTTATTTAAAACTTTTGATGAAATTTCTATCCAGTTAATTGCAAAAATTGCATTATGTAGTATTTATTATTTATCTCCCAAGATTATTGTATCAAATTTTTACTTTATTCCTTTATCTTCTATTTTTAAATCATTCAATGTATTAAAACATATAGTGAAGATGATAAAAATTGTTTTCTAAATGCTGTAGTACTGTTTGGATTTATAATACAAGCAATGAAGGGGAGAGAAGCATAGTTTATATTTTTAATGTCCAAAATATATGCAATAAATTTTAGTTTTATTTTATCAATTTCATATTATTGTTCATATCATTTCTTAAAAATCTCTGTTTCTCTTTACGGAACAGCTCTGCAATTCAAAGAGAAAAAAACTTAATGAGAAAGGTACATTTTTTCTTTATTTTGTGATTTAAATTCAGTAAATAAACACTTCATACCAGGTCTGAATTTATTTTTCTCATTTTAGATTGCATTGTATAAAAGGAAATTAAAAGAAGATGCAATTCGAGAAGAATTTATAAAGGCAATTTATTTTTTCCCCCTTCCCTTAAATTGTTAAATCTCAGTTATATGCTTTCTAAAATTTATAATTAAATAATAATAAACATTACAGCTTCCTCCAGAAACTACATCATTCGTTATAAACTTTGAAATTGGTAAGTAAATTACAAAATTAGTAATACTGTATTTGAAATTGCTCATAAAAGCAATATAAAACTCAATTTTATTATTGCAAGCTCAATTGTGTTTTTTTTTTGAAAACATATGATTTAATACATTGAAATTTTCTTCACAATACATCCTATTATTAATTAAATTCTTTAATTTAGTTCTTTGTTCTGTGATACATGTTACTTCTTTTAATTCAAATGAAAAGGGAATAAATATCCTGTTGCAAGTAAAATATGTGAATATTTTAGATAATTCAAATAATTACATATGGAATTATTTGGAGCTTATAAATAAAATTTAATTGAATACATATGAAATGATTTACAGCTTGTACATTACATTTGATTAAATAGTAGAGCAAAAGTTTCAATTTCATTACAAATGATTAAATTAGGACTAATTGCTGTATATTTAAAACTTTCAGAGATACTAAAATTTGCGAATATATATTGAGTCTTGGCATACAAGATTTGTGAAAATGTGCTTTTAGTGTGCAAGAATTTTGAATATTTCTTTAATTAACTGGGCTTTAAAAGTTAAATAATTAGTTTCCAAATAACACAAACATTCATTCTGAAACTATAAAGCAGTGGACGAAAATACCATTTTTGTCATCTGTGATTTTTTAGCATGGCCTAATTTTGATTTTTGCTTTTCACATTAAAATCTGGATAGAATCAACATTTAACAATTATTTCAATACTGTGGCTGTGTTATGTTTTCTTGAGATGTAGGTCACAAACAATTAAAAAAATTAGTACGAGAAAATCTATTACAATTACAATGAAGTGAGCTAACTTCTTTATTAATTAAGTATTATCAGTTAATTCCTTTTTTTTTTTTTTTCTGATTAGTTTTGCAGTAGGAAATCTGACACCATAAGTTGAATAATTAATCTTTCATTTTTTTTTTTTTTTTTTTTTTTTTTGCATATTTAAATTTTAAAGAATATCTTATGTACCTATTTTTTACTAAGTAAGTTTGAAATGACTGATTACTGTTTAAGAATGAAAAAATGGGTTCAAAACAATTGTATGATATCCTGTTATTTATCATTTCTCATGTGTGCTTCTTTTTTGTTTATGATTAAAGCTACTTCATTTTCTGAGAGACCTCATGCTCTTTTGTTAAATTCATTGTTTTTCATATGAGATCGTTTATTGTAATTAATTTTTTGTTGCCTTGCTTTACTTTTTTAATTAAAAAACATAATTATATTCAAGCCTTCTTTGTTTAAAGGAAAATGGCAATAAATAAGTTAACTTCTTATATCTGCATGGGTATTTTTGTGATAAGATATGTAGCAGCATTTCATATGTATGTCTTTTTTAATTCAGAAAATGTAAACACTAAAATGATATAAATGAATATTTCATTTTTTTAACTGATTCTTTTCAAACTTTAATTGATTCTTTATAACTTCCACCTTCATAAATTCATTAAAAATGCTGTACTTTGTTTTTTTTAAGTTAAAAAGTTTTTGGAAAATTATTTACTTTGTAAAAATAATTTAGTAACAGTGTTTGCAATTTTTTTTTTCTTCCTTCAGTTTCTGCTAAAAACTTCTCACCTCCAGATATATTTATTCATTACCTCATCATAATTCCAAAAGGTGAGAGCCAAAATTTAGATTAGTGCTATTTTTACACTTTTTGTCACTTGATTTTAAAAATACTAGTTTTATTTTTCACATTATAGGTTGTACCTCAGAAAATACATTAGAGGGTGTCACAGAGACATGTAGAAGGAAACTTATGAATGATGCAAGTATTTTATTATTGTTTGATTAAAATGCATTTAATGACTGTTACTAATATGAGAACATTATTACAATAAGAATATTTATGTAAATAATATTCATTTTTTTTTTTTTTTTGTCTTTTTCAGTCTGCAGTGGCTTATTATGGATATACATTTTCTATAGATATTTCAGCAAATATTAATGGTAATTAAATTAATTAATATAATTACAATAAATGGTAATAACTAATTTCTGTATTATTATTTTTGAAAAAGATTAGTTTGAATGAACTATTTTACAAATACAATTGTCTCTAACATAGCTCAATTATTTTTGTTAATATATTTTCTCTATTGGAGGTGTAAATAAGCACTATTAAATAGTTCTGTTGTGTCATTTAGAATATTCCAATATAATGATTGAAACATAGATTTATAATTAATTCAGTGCATCTACAGTAGTACATTTAGAACATTGTATCTTGGTGTAATTATAAATACTATTAATTAGTATAATATACTCTTGAAATAATTGCTTAGTGATGACAGAATAGCAAAAAAAAAAAAAAAATTTGTAATTATTTAGGCATAAATTTAAAACAATCTCCCATTATAAAAGAAAAGAGGATTTCTACTTTGCATACCCCCATATTTTTTATCTCATTCAGTGTTTCTGTAACTGCTTCACTGAATATTGCAGGCAATAGTGCTTTGTTAAAAGAAATGCTTATTTCAAATTAAATGAAAATAACTTATCTTCCATGATTTCATAATGACATTACATGAATATTAAGAAAATCTTGAAGCAATATTGAACTACAAATTTAGTTTTCTTGCCATTTACATATTTAAAAGAATAAGGGCAAATCGATGAACTAGCCCAAATTACTGGTTTGATTTCATAATTGGTTCATATGAAAGCTCACGACCCCTAGATATGCTATCAATACTTTTTATTTTGAGACATTTTTCAAAATCAAAACTGACATAAACCTCAGCCTCCACATTGGGAATGAATTACTAGTTTGAAATATAACTAATGAATCCAAATGCTTTATCATTAGTATGCAGCTTTGTATTATTGTTGCAATTATTTTATCATTATAAGATGTAATTAATCACTGCTGACATAGTCAAACATATTGACATTAATTCAGAATTTTTATGAAATATATCTCATCAAAATAAAAGTAAGTTTTATTTTAAATGATGACTTCATAAGAATGTGAGAGTATTCTAAATAGTTAGTCATGCTTGCAGTGTGTCAAAATCGAAGTTGCTGTGTTTTGGGGGGGGGGGGTACTGTCTTTTATTTTGCAGCATTTTTTTATGCAGTATGGACGTGTTAAGAACGGATGATCCATGATGACATATCATCTAGAAATCATAAATTTTCATATGAAATAAAAATTGGCAAAATCAGTACATTAAATATCTTATTTAGAAACTGAACTGAAAAACCCTAACAATCTTTTTTAAAAGACTATCTTCCATCATGAATTATAAATAATTTTATTACAGAATGAGTACTGAAGTATAACGCTTTTCAAATTTCTCTTGGAAACCAATAATGGTTAAGACAAGGCATCACTCATTTGATATGAAATTAATATGACCATTTGTAGGATTTATATAAAAATTAGTACAATATTTGAGGGTGGTTCTTTCATTTTGCCAATTTTAAATACACAGATGGTGGATGAACATCTGATCATCAAAGGCTGCTAGTGAATTTTTCAAAACTAAATTGTTAAAAGATATTTAATTATTTTATAAAACTGTGAATTGACAATCCAATTAAATTAGGATAAAAAGATACCTTTCAACTACTATTAAGTTATTTTGCTATAGATATTTCATAAATAAGAAAAATAGATTGTTTTTAAATGTATTTAGCTATATAATGTATATAAATCTTAATGAAGTATTTTAATTAAAAAAATTTGAATATTGCTCTTTAAAGAAATATACTTTTTAATTCCATTTTATTATTTATAAATTCTCTAATTTTAATTAAATATTTTCAGAATTTAGTGGAGAGTCATTGAAAATTATACTTGAAGCCACTGCAGTAGATTACTGGGGAAATTTTCGTAATGAAGGATATGGATACGGAGACATTCCACTGATTCCAGGTGATTACTGCGTTTCCTCCTCGAATATATTACAAAACAGGGGAGTATTTGGCTTTATTTATTCATTTATTTTCTCATTTAGGAATGATGTCTCAAGATATTGGTACATGGAAAATTGAGCCAAGCACACTTAAGCACAAGTTGCAGAACTTTTTTATAGGAGGAATGCCACATTTAGATGACCTCTCTTACATAATTAATCCTAAAGACACTAAGGTAATTTTCTCTAACTTAAATTCCTCCTATTGGTTGGTTTTTAAATCAATAAATGTCTGAAATGAATTAATATTTGTCTCTGAAAGAGTTGAGATTTTTATATAGCAATTTAAATATTTTTTTAAATTATGTTCTTAGGATATAAGCAGAACTATTCTAAAATAAAACACATGTATTCAGTTTTCTTCACTTGCATGATTCTTTATTTTTTTTAATTCTGAGAAATCAACCATGATATATTATTTCATACCTTAATATTTGCTTTTAGGATTCACAACTATCCAAGTACGGTGTCCAAACCATTTCAAGTGGAGTAATTACTCTTAAATCATCTATAATTCAGCAAACTCAATGTTGACATCAACCATTTTATGACAAATGATTGTATTAAAATATTCTATAATGTGCGGTGCGATTGTTTTGAACAACTACCTAGACATGGATTTGTGATTAGTATTTTAATTAACTCACTTCTGCAACAGAGGTAACCATATTCAACGAGATACATGAATGCAGAATTCTTGCAAGTTTATATATTGATATACAAGAAGTGCCAAATAATATTACATCCAAAATATAAGCCTTAAAAGCACTGTGTCAGCATTCACCTTAGAATAATGTTCAAGTGAATATCTGGCAAAAAAAGTTTGCAGTTCATTTCCCCCCCCCATAAAATATTTCTTAAAAAGTTTCATTTGTATTTTTTTATATAAATGCGATGGAAGTATTTTATTCTTCCTATAATAATTGTCATTCAAAAAATAAGCCACTCTAATTATTCTAGATGTTTATTCATGAATGCTTGTGACAGACAAATAATGAACAATGAAGAAAAGGCATAAGTCTAAGCTTAATTTTCTATTTAGAAAACTTGTACAAAATTACTGTTAGAAGAGCTTAGTTCATATAAAACAATAAGTTGAGATACTTTTTGATTCAAGCACAGCATCACATTATTCCAGTTAATAAAACATATCTTGTGTCAGTCATTTAAGTAAAGAAAATAGAAGCATTGTTCATTTGATGTTATTGCAGTTATCTTTTTTTAGCCCTGTCCTTTCATAGAAGTGAGGCCAGCTCTTACAATTTCGTCCACTAACAACAGGTTTCCGGCAATAGCTGAGCTGTAAAGAAAAATGATTTTATTCAATTTTTCAATTATGCATTCACGGAATTAAAAAAAAAAAAACGGCCTTACATAATTTTTCATAATAAATACTAAAAATATTTACCATGAGCATAACAATTGTTTCTTTACCCTGTAGTTATCAAGAATTCCAGCAACTTCAGGAACTAAAGGTTCTCCTACAAAATAATTATTAATTTTAGTATTAAACACCTTTTAAAAGCACAAATAAATCAGCTAACAATAGAGATTTAAAAAAATAGTGTTGAAGGGATAGTTCAAATTATTTTAAATATAGCTATGACTTCCACATGTTTATACCTAGTTAAAGATTAACTCATTTTAATTCTTAATAATCTGGCTCTCCTTTTTTCATTACCTCCAAGACAAGATAACTAATTTAGCATTCATATAATGGATTTTAACACCCTTTTTTAGGTTCAGTATATGAAATGAGAATCAAAATTGTTCTTTCATCATCTACCTCAATATTACTGCAAACTTGCATCTACACAATTTCTCTTTATACACATATAATTTTATACCACATTTTTTTGAAGATGAGAATAATTTGAAAACATAACATTACACTACATAAGTAACTTTTAATGATACAGAAATACCAGCATATAACAAAGACATACTTTCGATAAAAATTCAGTCATTTCAGTTAATCTAAAAGCTTAAAGTAATCCAATATTAACGACAAAAATTGTCTTTCTGATTATGTATGATTAAATATTTGAAAATGAAAATTTGCTTCTAATAAAAAGGGGGGGGGGGGTGAGACTTTGATGTTATGAAACTATTTTTCAAGTATACTACCCCTAACAATTATTTGTAGGGTATATTTGATATTAATCAATACAAATGCATTTATACACAGATGCATTTATACATCCAATTTCTAAACTGTCAGTGAATTTCCACATGCCTGCAGCAAGTAAAAAAGCTTTGAATATGACTATTTCAGACCATTCCAATGACTACTTTGAGAAAGATTTGTTAGTGCTTCCTTCAGGATACCTTTGATTGGGATAATAATTAGATTGCAGTTTTTAAAGTACTTCAATAACCAAAAAAAAAAGTATTTCTGAAAAAAATTCTGCTATTTTTAGAATGGATACCTAGTATCCATCTACTTGTAAGTGATATAATAAACATTATTTTTTAATTGAGTACTTAAAACTATGATATTCATTTTAAGAAAAAATATTATATATTTGCTATTTAGCTTAAATTATCTACAAGACCTGTTTCTATATCTAGTCCAATGAGCTGTCCTTCAGCAGAATTATATTCCTGGATCAACTTGACCATAACTTCTTGAGGATCATAGCCTGCATTTGCAGCAAGTGTTTTGGGAATAACTAGCAGAGCATCTGCGAATGCTTGCACACCCAGCTGCATGCGTCCCTTCACTTGCGATTTGTATTTTAATAAGGCAGAATAGGCAGCAATTTCAAATGCACCTGCTCCTGCTACGAGGCACCCTTTAGAAAAGAAAATTGAGGAAAAATACATAAAATCAATTACACAGTGTTAACAAGTAATACTTCACCTTAATAAAAAAATATATAGCATAATTAAAAATTAATAAGCATTAAAATTGGCTAAATATATCATGTTTCCTTGAAATATTTTATCATAAATATATCAAGATTTAAATTTAAAATAAAACCACTAATTAACCATAAAATAGTCTAGAAAGATAATGCACATATTTTCATATTGATATATTTTAACTTTAGCTGTTAATCTGATTCAAAATACTTTGTAGATTAATTATTTTCAACATCTATCATTCATGAATTTTGAAGCATATATACTTCTCAAATTTAGCACCATAATAGTGGACAATACTATAATAAGAAATACATTTATTCATCTGACAGATCGAATACTATCCAAACTGTTAGAAGAGAATACCAGCCACCCAACTTTGGCATTTTGACAGAACTGGAAAGAACACAATATTCTATTTTAAATTCATTCATAAACCAGTTTCAAAAAATTATGCACTATTGTCTTTGGAAACCACTTGGCCTGCCAAGGTTGTGTTTAATTTCACTTCAATGTCTTATGCATAATTTTGAAGTTCATGCTTCTTCATAAAACTTATTTTTATGCATCAAATCGTGATCATGTCATCTTTTTGTTGTGCAATTTCACTTTCGGAATTCTCATGCAAAATAATTAATAGAATCTTTTCCTTTATTTCAAACAATGAAAGCAATTTGAAATTCAGTGCAGCAAAATGTGTTAACAAATTATGCAAAAAAAAAAAAAAAAAAAAAAAATGAATGACAGGTAAATTGATAACACAAGAAAAGATAACACACAAGGTTAGATTAACCGAATCATTTTAAAATTGTGCTGAGGTACACATAGCCACCTTCCAAAGTATATTTATAGCAAATTTGGACCACTAAGTTCTGGTGAGGCACTCTGCAATTTGGCCTGCAGAATACCAAACAAACATTTGTTCCCCTTTATCTATACTTATAATAAAGCTCAATGTGTGTGTATGTTGGCGCTCTACAGGCAGACCATTTGACCCACCGCTATCAAGTTTGGTACATGTATATATTGGAGGTCGGAAATGTGCACCTGGGGTTTCTTCTTTTTAAATTTTTAATTGGAATTTTAATTATTAATTAGGCTTAACATTTTTCGGACGATTATTTCAAACATCTTATTTTCTTAATGTTTGATGCATTTAAAATTAAGCATTATTAATGCAATCTATCGTTCAGATTGACTCTGAAGTACTTTTCAATTAAAATAAAACAATAAAGGAAAAATCTGCATAGCGTTACCCCAACTGGCATAGAAAAATTCATGCATTTGTGTTACCATAACTGGCATTGAAAATTCATGCATGCACATTGTGTTCCGATTGTTGACAACTATTTTCAACGGATGCGGACTTGATTTAAATTATTTTTAGATTAGTTGTAAGCTTTTGTAATTAAATATTGTATTTATGTTAGTTATATATTCTTTTGTATATGCTTATAGTTTTAAGTATATCGTTTTTTTAACTTGTTTTTTACCAATTATTTTAAACAACTCTTTATTTTCTTAGTGTTTGATGCATTTAAAATTAAACGTTAATTAATCGATCTGCTCATGATGAATCTGAGAAAATTTTGTTGACAAATACTTGAGATATTACATAAATTAAGATAGATATTCTTTAGTGCCCATAAGGTTTAAATGCTCAGTGACTCTGTTTTTAGTAATCATATTATTAAAAAAAAAATGCTTTGTTTCAGTAAAAATATTATATTAATTGCAGATTAATCATTTCCACTTTAATTTAAAGCATAAATTCTACGGGAGCTAACAGAACATTAGAGAGATGCATATTACATTATAATTGAAGGCCTTTATAATATTATGAGTGAATTATATAACTATCAAAATTTGAAGTTTTAAAATATTTTGATGAAGTTATTAAAGTAGGGATTAGATAAAATGTTTAATTATTAAAATTTGAACGAGCATTAAGATTATCGAACCAGCTGGTCGCCAAAGGCAGCTAGTTATTAATAGAGATAACAGTCCCAAAATTGCCAAAATGGGTTTTAATTGACAAAACTAATATTGTATCTAAGTATATGAATAATTAAAGAATTTTAGTGAGGTTATATATTGTAATAGCAGTAATGATGTATTGCAAGAAATGTATCTTTTTACTTTTTTTTAACCTGTTAATTTTTAATATCCTATTTATAGAACAGCTACATTTCCTTTCCATGGCTAATAGAATTTTCACAAAAATTTAAGGAAATTACTCAGAAGCAAAGGACAAACAAATGTTGGAATATAAAATTTAATTTTTATCTTTGAGATTACAGACCAGTTAAAAGCCCAAGCATCTCTTAAAATGGGGGTTTTGATAAGAAACAAAAAAATTTTCCTTTTTTTCTAGTATTCAGAAGATAAAAAAAAATTCTTCAGCTACCTATGGAATAACTTATTCTTCAGCTTTAATCAGCAAACAAACTATTCACCACAAGGAAGGTAAAAGACAGGGCATTGAAATTATTATTAGGGCAATTGGGAAAAGACAGTTTTACAGATAATGAAACCCTAATTATTTTACAGTATTGCGGTTATACCATCTTTCAATATTATATATATATTGCTGGTATAGAATCCAAAAAGGTCAAAGAGAAAAGGTTAAATGTTTAAATCCCTACCCTTTAGAGTTTTTAATGCTATAATTATTTCAACAGTCCCAGAAACTTTTTAGTCACAAAATTTATGCAAGCTAAAGGGAGGTGGTAGGAAAAAAATACTTACCATCTTCAATGCAATTTTTGACAGCTCTGAGTCCATCATAAACAGCATCTTTGACTTGAGTCAAAGTGTGATTATTTGGACCTTTGATGAGAATGGTCACGGAATGTGGGTTTTTCAGATCTTCAACGAAGGTGAACTTATCTTCACCCAGAACATGCTCATATACAATGCCAGCCTCACCAAGACATTCTGGAGTTAAATCATCAACAGAATTTACAGCTTCACCACCACAAGCAAGAGTTAACCTAAAATTTACAAGAGAATTGTAAACATAAAATTTCAAATTATCAGAATTTTTAAAATGAGTTATTTTTTTAACCGTTTACATTCAATCTTAAAAACACTATCTTAAATTTATAAACTTCAGGCTTAAAATAAACCGGTTTGTAGCTTTTCAACACAATAGCAATTTTTTTTTTTTTTTAAAGATGACTGCAACACACTATTATTATCCTATATACGAGAGAGCCATGAAAAATTATAGAACAAATTAAATATGTTATATATCTATGAAGATTGTAAAATTAATTATCTAAATAGGTTATATATATTTTCCCAATGGATAAATTTATATATATATGGGAATGTTACTTAATTTTTTAGAAATGTATATTCAAGATATGAAATTATTTAACTTTTTTTCCTGTATTCATTACACATAAACAGAAATCCAAGAGAAAAAAAGTGTCAACTATCTTAGATAAAGCAATAAAATTGAACTATTCTAGCATTAATAAGTATTAATAGTTTCCAATTCTAGGTTTATTTGATTTTAAACCAAAAAGAAAAGAAAAACCATCTTCTTGTTTAGTTTAATGATCAAATAATTACACAATGCACTGATTGAATAGAAACTTAATGTACTTTTTATTAAACATAAAATAATGATAAATATTTCATACTAACAATATATTAAAACAAAAGTCAATCACTAAAATTATAGCACTCAGATAATTCACACAAAACAGTAAGTTTCATTTATAAACATTTTTACTGTTTGGTATCCATTTCTTAAGTTGCAATGCTTACAGTAAAATAAATTTTAATTTATAATTGCATTTAAGAATGTTTTCCAGATGTGTAATTTAATACATCAGGGGTGTTTGTGGGACCCCAAAAAATCCCCTGAAACTTTTACGGACTTACTACCGGCATTTTTGAGTTTCGAGAGGGGGGGGGGGAGAAATGAAAAATTACAATTATGAAGTATTGAATGACCTAATTATAAAAGTTCAATGAATTACTTTTTTTTGCAAAATTAATAGCCATAAATTTTCAAACATATAAACTACTACATTTTATGCAAATATTTTAAATTACCTGAATTAATTCTTTTAAAAATTATCTAATTTCTGCTGCTTTTTTTTATTTTCTGATGTTTGTGGGCTTGTCTTTCTTTTGTGGTGAACTTCATAATTGCAGGAAGGTTGACTTTTATTTTCCTCATTTACAGTTGAAGAAATTTCCTCGAGAACTGCACATGCAGAGGTAGAAGCAGTTTGCTTTTCTGCTAATGTAGAAGGTTTTTCAGAGACTTTTATAGGTGACTCATCTGAAATACATGTTTTTAAGTCCTCTTGATATGTTTTCCAACTTCTGTTCATATTCAGTAAGAGATCTTTGTGAATTGGATCAGTCATTGGATTTTTTGAGCCATATTTTTCACATGAGGTTTCTTTAGAAGCCATTAAATCATATTTAATAGTCTGCACTGCATCTAGGGAATCAATCTTAAGAGAGGTTCTATAGTCAGTGACAAGTGTATCCATTAAGTTGAATGCACTTTCCACTAATGGGCCATGGAAGCAGCTAAGGCAGCTTTGACCAATTTAGCCAATGTAGGATACTTATAATCATTTGTGAAATCATCTTTTAAATTAAAAACTTTAGACCAATATTTATCAATTGTACACTTGACTTGATTTCCACTTTCATCAGATGTGTAGAGCATTTCTTTGGTGATATCAATATCACTCTGGTATAACCTTATTTCAGCTTCTACTTTTGACTTTTCATTATCACTAAAAATATGGGACATAAAAGATGATAATTTTTCAAAAGCTAATATTGCACTGGTTTTACCTCTTAGCTCTGGATCTAATGCTGTAAAACTAATTAGATATGAATTTTTAAGGGGTAATTTCTGTTTCATATGCTGAAATTTCAAAGTGAAATTCTCTTGCGTACATAAATAAAAAAATATTTCAATAAGCGAAAAGAAAAATTTACACGTGCATCAATAAATGAAACGAAAATTTTACACAGCGGAGAAAAAAAAAGTTGCGAAGCGATCAATAACAAATAGCAAATACAGCGAAAAATTCCCCTTCTCTACTTATTGGCGCCACGCCAGGAGAGATAAGACCTTTGAACCCAGAGTCACGTTATCGCACATCTGGTTGAACGAAGTCTCTCCCTTTTTTTTTCTGCCGCGCCTACTTGCCGAAAAGAATCCAGAAGAGAATGTCCGAGAACCGGGAGAATGAGTCATAACTCGCAATAAGGAAAGAACAAAAAAGAAGTTTTTTCCCGCTTTTCACGCATTATCACTGCTTTTGGAGAAAGAAAGGAAAAGTTTTCACCACACACACTGACCTTGCGTTTTCTGCTTTCAAAGCAAACAAAATTACCCAGATCAAAATAAATAATTCATTATTATTCCTACTTCCTTTTGAACGACGATCCCCGGAATTTCCGGGTATCGAAGTTCAAAATCCCCGGAGTACAAACACCCCTGATACATTCATCAATATACCAATTTTTTAAATTTTTAATTTAAAAATAAACTTATAACTGTCAACAAAAAGCAAACATGTTCAAATAATGTTACTAATAGTTACATAAAAAAATGATATACACATAAAACCTTTCTTACCTTTCCATATTCCTTCGTTTGGCTCTTCTCAAAGCAACAATGCCTTCTTTGCAAAGCATATCGAGAGACATAGGGTCAATACCCTATAAAAAAGGAAAGATTCAATTTTGTTATAACTTTATATAAAATTATTTATTTTTAACTAGTTTAATATGGATTTAGTAATTAATATTGAGCTACTTAAACTTCTAGTTGCCCTAGGAATATATATATTTTTTGGAAGTATAGATCAATAGCTGCATACATATTTATTATTCCAGTAAACAACTTCTTAGGCAATTTATTAATCATAACAACATTTGATAATCTGGAATGCAATAAATTGACTCGTAACAGTGGTTTATAAAGAGAGACCAACTCTTTGAAGCCTGGAAATATATATTTTGTACCACATTAACAATAGAAATATATACCGTTTCTAAGGATATATTTGTTTTTTCCTGCTTTTGGGCAAATGTACAGAATTTGTTATTGCAATAATCAATAAAATTAATAAATTGCTTTTCTTTAGTAAAAACATGCACACTTCTCGTAAATAAAACATTAACATACATTAAAAAAATGTTTTTCATCTAAATACAATTTTAATAACATAACAATTCTATTAAATATATTAATATCACAAACCAAATAGAGAGAGAAAACAAAACTTTGAAACTCATTTCGAGATCAGAAATTTCCCTTCAATGACAATTTGAAAATTGTTTGAAGAAATTCTAATTACTTAATATTTGGCAAGCCTCTGTAAATTGCTTTTAAAAGAATAGTATGACAGAAAACCATAACACTAATCACTAAACAAAGATTTTAATCTTATGTTTGCATAAAATAATCCAATAAATCAGGATTATTATTCCTAAATAATAATTATAGCAAATTACCTTTTGATTGATCACTACAAAACCCTTCTTTGTTCCATCACAAACAGTCTTCTTCAGTTCTATGATTTTTTTAACACGTTCTGTGATAAACTGTCGCTCAGCATTTACTAGTTTTTCTCTTTCTTCAGCAGATTTATAGAAAAAGCCAGCATTCACTTCACTACAAGTAATATTTAAGAATCAAATATATATTTCAAATTATTAATAAAACTATTTCAAAGTTTATTCTCTATGGAGAGAAAAAAAAATCCTGACAATCTACAAACTCAAATCACTGAGCCTATTTAACCAATTCTAACTATTTCCAATAAAAGTTAATACTCCCTAAAATGTCAAAAATGATCAACTGTGTCTCATCTCTCACATTTTGAGAAAAACATTTAAAACATCATTTCATTGAACATTCTCAATAGAAAAAAATTTAACAGAATCTCCTTCTCCAAATAGCCTAAACCATTCTAGTGCCTTAAAAATTGCTTTGAAACAAAAAATAATTACCCCTGGATATACCATCAATGGTAACTTGCACATTATCATTCTCCATTATTAAGATATATAGTAACTTAAAATTGGTGCAGACCAGCCTCAACAAATGTACGATTTTTTTTTTAAATTCATCCTTCTATAAAAGCATGGCTAACCACTAAATTATATAACTATAATTTAGGATACATTTAAATCTAAGACAACTCACCTTTTTTCATATTCTAAAGACACATTGCAAGTGAGAATATAAGCATCCTCGACTTTCTTTTTCATATCTGGATGGCGAGCACCATGGTCAAGTACTAAGCCTCGGACAAGAGCTGTGTCCATTTCCGTCTTGTGTTTCATTTGCATAATTTCTACCATATGCAAATCTATCGGAATTCCAGGTCTCTGGATAGCCAAAACTGCATCCACACAAATCTAAAATTAAAAACCACTGACATGAATAAAAAGCATTTAGTTTCAGGTAATATGAGAAGAAGTAAATATTTTATTAACTGAAACATTAAAGCAATTAAACATATTTTAAGACAATTTTAAAATCACATAAAGAATAGGAGAAAGCAATCTTTAAAGTAAGCAGAATTAATCTTTATTCTAACAAATTCAGTTTAAAGGCAACAAATAAAATATTTAGTCTAAGCAAGTATTTTTTTCATTTTTTATTTACCAATGTTAAAATGATTTCTTTTTCTTCTTCTGAATAAGCGCTAACAGCAGAGGATATTAATTGATAATATTGCTAATTTCTTAAATTTATTTCCATGCAAAACAAATTTCGATATTCAGGGGGACCAACATTTAAATCAAAGTACAAAAAGAATGACATGCATATAAAATAAAAGTTTTTAACACATTAAAAAAATTAAAAAGCATTCCAAGTCCTAAAACATAGCTTTAAATTTATCAACAAGAGTAATTTGTTAATGTTTTTTATACACATTTATAGTTTTTAGAATTACAAATATACAAACTTCAGTTAAGCTGTCAGCAAGTTTGGCCCCAACTTTAGTTTTCAGAGAGGTATTAGCAACGCTAATAAGTTTTTCTCTGTCCATCTCACCAACAATTTTAACACTTTCCAACACTTCAAGAGCTTTGTCTCTAGCTAGCTCAAAACCTTCTTGAAGAATCCTGGGGTGAAGACCCTTAAAAAAATTATTGTAATTGAATCATTCTGCAATAAAATCAAATAAGTGCATAATTATTAGTGTATTTACTGTTACACATTCTCTTAAAGACTAATAAAAAAAATTTTTT
Organism: Argiope bruennichi; assembly: GCF_947563725.1. Lineage (NCBI taxonomy): Eukaryota > Metazoa > Arthropoda > Arachnida > Araneae > Araneidae > Argiope > Argiope bruennichi. The sequence continues at coordinate 7,484,020 of NC_079154.1, forward strand.
TTACCAGCTTTAATCAGTATTACTAAAGTACAATTAGCAGGACTTTTCCCACTTTCCATGTTCATCTTGAAAGTTCAAATTTATTTGCAGCTGACAAACAATACCTCCATCTCACATCTATGAAAATTAATTATTTAATTTATTGATACAAAATTTTCTTACTTCTCATACTACTTCTACCCTTTGTGAAATTTAAAATACTATTATAAATTGATGGCAATAACAGCTGCTGTAAACTCTCAGCAATCCTTATATTGCTTACATTTTGGAATGTTAATACACATATTAAGAAACATTTTGTAAAACCATGCATTGATGGGGTTGGTTAGAGTTCATTAAATAGTCCATTTAGGGTTAAAAGATTAATAGTTATATTACAAACGAGGAATTTAAATAAATTTCAAAATATAAAAAAGAAAAAGAGAGAAAGGGAAATGTTCAACTGCAGCATATCATTTGCTTGCTTAGCTCTTATTAAATCCTTACAGCTCAATAAAGAGCTACTTCAGCTACCTGGCCCTTCAATCAATTGCAATTAATGACACTAAAGCAACATAATATTTGTTCAAATATATTCTGCAATTCATTCTGCATATGGACAGTTTTTAATTAATAAAAAGTGTAAATTTAACTGACACAAAACCTGCACTAAAAGCTTTCAGATGCTTTATAATATTCAGGAGCAAAATTTGAAGAAAAATTTATATAAAAGTATGTATGCATGTTAAGTTGGAATATTTATGCATATAGTACACTTCAACAGAAAATTAACATATAGTAATTTGTGTTTTAATTTCTTTTAAGTAAAAACATCATTACAATAGAAAAAAACTGAAATTCTTTCAACTCCTTACGTATTACATTCAACTTTTCCTCAGTACTTTCTAAATTTGATTATTTCACTCCTCAAACTTTTATTAAGAATTGTTCATCTGATAGACATGTTTTATATCAACTTGACATTATCTCAATTTTTTAGAACTTTTTCACAATTCTTCAACTGCACTTTGTTTCCTGAAAAAAGGAAATGCTTACAATCTTAGTTCTAAGATTTCGAGGCAATTTGATTTTTCACTATATTTCACATCATGAGACTATAAAAGATTTATTATTATTATTTTTTTTTTTTTAGATTTTTCAATTTTGATTCTTCTTTCACAAGGAAAACTGCCTTCTAAATCAGCTTGCATATGATAAAGTATTATTTTCCACAATTTTTATCTTTTCCTAGATACACAGACAAAAACCTTCAATACTAACTTTTTCTGATGGATATTATCTCAAAAATATTGAAGATATCACAAAAATATTGAAGAATTTGTTACTAATTTAGAAACTGTTCAATTCTGACATGTACATGTTAAAGCATGATTAAACTAGCACCCATCATTTCAAGAACATCAAAACCAATCTTTTCTGATGTTAGCCAATAAATATTCATTTCAGCACCAGTTGTGCTTCATCATGATCCCAATGAAGAAGATTGTGACCTTTGAGTATCCACGCTGGAACACAATTGACACTCTTTCCTTAATTTTTTTTACTAGACTGATTCATTATTTTCTGCATTTTGAGAAATTGCCCCAAATTTTATCAAGGCCAAAATCTGATTAAGAGTTTTTCAATTTTGAACTGTAATTTAATTATTTTCATTTTCATAAATTTTTGTGCTAGGAAATCAAGTGAGAAGGAAATTAAGCCTCGGAATAGAAAAGGTTTCCTAAGCATTTTTTTAGGAGAAAAAAATATATGATTTTTTTTTAATGGCCTCTAAATGGATCTAGATGATCGACGATGCTTTTTAAGGACCATGGCAACTCTGTAATAGAGCAGTTAATAAGAACAGAATTTTTTAAGTGTAAAAATAATACCAAAATAAGAATTGAACCATAAGGAAAAAAGAAAAAAAAAAGTAATGAAGATACAAGAAGACAGTAGTACCTCAGCAATATAAAGATCAGCTTGTTTGAGAAGTTCACCTATCAGTAACACAGTTGAAGTAGTTCCATCACCAGCTTCATCATTTTGGGCAGTAGATGCTCGGGCAATTAGAGATGCAGTAGGATGCCTAATTTGCTACAAATGAAAATGTGTTCATCAAAATATATTCAAGCACTTTATGTTATGTATACATACAAAATATATTTAAGTAGAAAACTAAAAAGAAGAACAGTAAAAAATCTATAGACTTAAATAATGAAAACATACTAAAAGGAGAAAATGAAGATTTTCAATTATAATCTAATTAAAAATAGCATTCATTTTGATAAAATATTTTATTTGTTACAGTAGGAATTATGAAAATGAGAACATTTCCCATATTACCTGAAGAAACAATCTTTTAATAAATTATTCAGAATACAGAGTGAAAAAACTAAACATCCACTTAAAATCCCAACAAAGTGTCATTTTCAAAAATGACAAAATTTATTGAAAATTACAATTTTGTTGAAGTAACATATGCAGGTTTAAGAGTTAATACAGTAAACAATAACTCAATATAGTGAGAAGCACAAAAATAATTTATAGTTTAAATGACTGCTAGATATCCAAGTTTCAAAAGAATTTTTAGTTGCAATTCAAGGAAAAGGACACAGCAATATTACTGAACATATTTAACAATTAAATGACAGAATAAATTTCAGTAAAAATTAATGCATCTCTAAAAAAATAGCTAAAAAAAATTCCAACTAGATAATAAATGAAAATTATCCATAATTAAGATAGCTTAAAAATTAACTTGTCAGAAACAAATTAGTTCATCTACAAATAACAAGTTAACATTTTATGATCAATATTTAATTTTCCTTATTCACATTTCAGAAATGTATATTTTTATATATAAATAAATAAAATATAAGTTTTCAGTTCATGAATCAGCAAGAAAAAAATCATTCATCAAAGAATCCACTAATGAATCAAACTATTATTGATCCAGCAATCATAAATTTTATTAATTAACCTTATCATTACTTTTTTTAGCACTTATCTCAAATAATGCAATTTTTTTAATAACTGATAGCAGGCAACAGCATTCAACTCACCATTTCATGCAACAGAACATTTCCATCTTTGGTTATTTTAATATCACCGGCTCCTGATACCAACCTGAAAAATTAAACAGGTTAAGATTACATTATATTTCAGTACTAACTTAAAACTAAAGTAAAACTTGAAAATAAACAGGAATATCTTTAAGAGAGTTTAAAATTAATAATTAAATATAATTTATAAAACACTAATTATAAACTTTTAATTTATAAACTATTAAAAGCCCTCTCCCCCTTTTGCAAATTTTGGGAGAAATAAAATGTCATCCCATTAAGTGTCAATACAAGAAACAGCTAAATTTAATTAAACATACTCATAATAGTGTAATTGTTTAATAGATGAGTAAGAGTAATTTTTCATAAAGTTAATCTCGCTACATTTATCAATTTTCAGGGATTCATACTTTTTACCTGGACTAAACAAGTTTATTTATATAATTTTTTTTTTTTTACTCGGTAGTAAAACAAGAAAAGCACACTAATATATTTATTTTTATTATTATTTTTTGCTGGTTCATATTCATTAAATTACTATAAGAAAAAAAATTAACACATAAAGGATTTCATGACTTATATCCAGAATCGATATTTCACCTTTAAATAAATAGTCCTATATCCAATGGCATAAAATAATTTTAAGTATCAAGACATTATTGCTTATTCTATATTTTAATTTAATCAAAATCTAGAAACAAAAAAAATAGATCTAGTTTTAAAACTTGAATGTAAACAATTAAAGAATTTTCAAGAATCAAATTCAGAGGAACATTTTTCAATTATATATATTACATTACAAAACAATCTGTCTGATTGAAGAAGGTGAAAAGTCTAACAGACTCAGTAATGGATAACAAAATGCAAATCTAGATAAAGCATACAAGAAGCAGTACTTGCAGTAAACAGCTGAAATCAATAATAAACAATCATAATAGCTAAAGTGCTCAAAGAGAAACAGCAGTAGATGACTATTTCAAAGAGAGTGTGGTGTTTGAGATCAAAGCCTGACTACCGACTTCCTCTCACTTACAAGCTTTGCTTTTATCACTCCCAGATAAAACCCTGAATATATTAAAATGTTATAATATCTTCATTTTTAAATCATATACTTCAAAAATTCCAATAGTTTGAGAAATTTGCAGCCTAGCCTTAGGACCATCAATCCATTCAGATACCAGAACAATCAGCCATCCGAGTCTTGATTCTCTTCCTTACCATGAAACTAACAAGAAAGCAATATTACAAATTCTTAACTATATAGTTACAAATTTGTTTAAATTAATTAAATTTGTTTAATTTAAAAAATTTAATTAATTGCTAATAATATTTTTAGAATTTTGTAAGCATTGATTCGTGGCTCTCATTTTTTTATTTTAAAAATTCATTAATTTACATAACTTATTATAAACAATGTATTATGTTTATTAAAATTTAAGAAAATTTTTCATTTATTTAACAATTTACTCCAGAACAGTCATGCTTATACTTATTTATTAGCATTTTTAAAAAATAAAGTTCTAAAACTGAAAATTTATTAAGACAAGAAAGTACATAAAAAAAGATGTTATTTCCAAAGTAAATGCTAAAAAAATAAAATTTCAAAATTTAAAATGACAGAATAGCATGAAAGGTAGGACAAATAATATTTACTTGAACTGATATTCTCTTGCTAGCTGATATTTATTATTTACAAATATTATAAGTATGCTACTAAAAGTAACAAAATCAAAGCTATTATTTTCCTTTTGAATGTCCTATACAAGCCTATATTTGAATATAAATGCTATGAGAAAAAAAACAACTAGAATTTTAATAAATATAACAAACAAACCCTGCATTTTCTAATCAATGAGAATTTTTAGTAACATTCTTTGAAAAATTATATTCTCTAATTTAAACAACATAGTGGGGAGGGAGAAAGGGGTCAATGTCATACAAGATTTTTTTAAAGCACAAATATTCAAATCATTATATTTAAAAATAAGACTGTTGTATGTACTAGAAGGAAAAAGAATGAATTCTGAAAAATACTTTTTATTGTTATTTTCCGGGCGGGGGGCACATTTTATATTGATCTGCAAGATTTTATACAGTATGAATATTTTAAGTCATTATACTCGTACCTTTTAAATATTGGAAGGAAAAAAAGATGAGATTTGAAAAATACTTAATATTGATACGAAAGCTATCTTTCCCCAATAAAATAATTTATTATTACATATTTTTCATCAATCCTTGAAAAACAGAAGAAAACCTGTTAAATATTAAACTAAAGAATACAGTTTATTGCCATATTTGGAAACTGTCTATAAAAAATTACATTTGTCATTTATATCATACTTTTTTAGTGTTTTATTATCATTGTTAAAATGTTCACATTCTATGTTAAAAAAGAACATTCATTATTAAACTAAATCGTTTCATCTTATGAAAGATAAACAAATTAATAGAATATATTAGAAAATATATTTACAGTTCTCTTAACCAATAAATAAGCAGAAAAACAATAGAATCACAGAATAATGTACAATGAATATTTATTTCGGAATAAGAAACTATTTGGAATAAGAATAAAAAATTTGATAATATCAATGTGTGCATTTGTGAAATATTCACTCCTTTTCTTCCTCCACATTTTTAACTAATTAAGTTGATTCCTGCAATATATACCATTAAGCTAAAGAAAAGTATAAAAGCAGCATAATATTGAACTATGATAAGCATGTTTTTTTTTTTTTTTTTTATATTTTATTTATACACTTATTGAAGAACCTGTTTCATATTCATCTTTGTTTCCAAAGAAAATCCAAAATTTGTTTACTGAAGAATAATCTATAGCTGTGTTAGTTTTAAGTATTCATATCTATCATTTATCATGATTTTTATCTTGTTGGAAAACTGAAAATCTAAATGGTCAGAATATTTCAACTGAAAAACAACTCCATAAATTCTTTGGATTAAAATATTTTCACTGTGATTTTTCAAGTTCCTAGGTCTTGCATATTAGATGGTTCTATAAAAGAAAATCTAACAATCTAATATTATATATATATATATATATATATATATATAGATTGTTATATTTTCTTTTATAGAACCATAAGACATGTTTTCTTTTATAGAACCATATAGTGTGTGGGTCATTTTCAAAATTCGGTGCCATTTGTTGTCCATGTGAAACACATTTTTTTTACAAGATGTTATAAAGTTTAAATGATTTTTCTTTTTACCATGCTTTTTAGCAGGCAATTTCCAGTGGAGAAACAATAAAATTAAAATAATTCATCTGATTTTTTATTTTTTTTTCTAATAAAGAAGTTGAGAGGAAACAAAAATTCAGCTGTCCAAATCATAAAACTCAAAATGTTTTTTGCTGCATTACTTTCCAAAAATTAAAATTTTTATTCTGACATATTTTTTTATTGTGAAATATACTTTTAATTATGTTATAAAGAAGGTTTTAATAACCTTTTAAGAAGAATAGATGATTTTTACCAATTAAATACAGCTGTCCAGACATTAAGTCATGTCTGTTACCATACAATATTTTCAACATTTTAAGGAACAAGATTGAAATTTTGAAATGACAAAACTTGTATACCAGTGAAACATGTTCTAAGAAAGAAATGCAAGCAGCCATCTTGAATGTTTGATTGAAGAAGCTGAAGCCTTTTTGTGTTAAGTATTTTTATTGCATGTCATGTCTGTTACCTTAATATTTTGTATAAAATATATTTATTTATTAATTTATTCTACTGATTAATTTAGATTTTTAGGTTTTTAATTTTAATTAAAATTTATTTTCATGTTTTTATGGAATTATTTAGTTTTCTTAATTTTTGTACTTTGAAATGTCATGTCTGTTACTCTATATAGTAACAGACATGACAAACATGGTAACAGACTTGACATGTTTCAAGATTTGAAATATGGTTCAATTTTTGGGTTTGTTTTGTTTAAAATTTAGTTGATATTTTAGGAAGAATTTTTTAAGGGGGGGGAGGGAATAAATGTAAGTTCTTACTTTTTAAAAGCGCATATTTGTTACAGTTTTCATTTTTTCTCTTATCTTCTTTGTTTTTTATTATCACATTGTATTTACTGAATTGATTAATGTTTGCAATGTTATCAAATCATTTGCTTTATTAAACTTTATTTCTGAAAATTACGTGTGCAAACATGCTACAGAAGTGCAGGCATTTCATTTCGGAGGATCGAGAAAGCAGGCAACTCTGCATACTAGCGTTTTATATCGAAGAAACCAGCATGAACCAATTTCGTTCTGCACAATTTCTGAATGTTACGACCATGGTCCTGCAGCAATTTCAGCTCACCTTCAGCCAATATTCAACGAGCTTAAGAGAATTTCCCCCGAAGTTGAAATTATCCACTTTTTTTCTGATGGCCCTACCACACAATATCGGCAGAAGAAAAATTTCTTCCTTTTGAATGAGCATATAGCAAATAATGGTTATAAGTATGGATCATGGTCTTTTTTTTAGGCTGGTCACGGCAAGGGTGCTGCTGATGGAATAGGGGGAGCCATTAAGAGAGCTGCTGACAAAATAGTTGCACATGGGACAGATATACCCGATGCAAAAACTCTGTTTAATGTTTTAATAAATAAAACAAACATTCAGCTTCATTATATCTGTGAAACAGATGTAGAAATGTTTAAAAAAATAATTCCATCTGATATTCCGGTTTTAAAAGGAACGATGAGCGTACATCAATTTTTTTCTTTTGGGAACGACTGAATGTTTTTTAGGGATTTAAGCTGTTTCTGCAGACAGAAAAATGTCTGTGACTGTTTTATAGTTAATGTATTTGCATTAAAAGAAAATGAACAAGAAAGCACAGCCATGACAATAAATAACACAGAAAATAATTGTAAATCTTTTTCTTCTCCTTTATCCAACAATTTTCAACAAGATATTCAAGAAGGAAGCTTCGTACTTGTAAAATTGGAGGGTAAATGATCGATAAAATATTTCGTTTTAGAAATAATCGACATCCAGGACAACAATTTTACAGTTAAGTATTTAAAAAAAGTCAGGAATCATGCAAAGTTTTTTTGAGAGGATGATAAAGAATATAATATTGAAGCAGAGGATATTGTAATGAAACTTCCAAATCCAAATCTAACTGGATGCTCTTTTCGCCAATTACAATATTTGATGTGGATCTCTCCAAATATGATGTTGAATAAATAGCATTGTAACTCAAGAAAATACTAAAAAATAAAATGTGTACACGTTCCAATTCTGTATCTGTGAATTTCAAATAATATATACATTTTTTATTTTTTTAATTTTATAGTAAAAAGTTATGTACTAAAAGAGAAACACATTTTAGCTTAATTCTACCTTTCAAGCTATACATCAAAATTTGGCTCCTGAATTTATGTCATGTCTGTTACTCAGTGTCATGTCTTACTTTGTGTTATGTCTGTTACCATTTCAAAATTTTCCTTAAAAAGTTTAAATTGACATAATATTGCTACAATTAGAGTTACATATTAATTGACTCTGCCTAGTATATATAAGAATGACAGACATTTTGCATTAATTGTTTTTTATAGTATTTTATATTAAAAAAATCCTTGTAAGAATTCTATATTAGTAACAGACATGACAAACAAAAGTATAAAAATACCATAAGAAAGATTTTTTTATTCAAAAGTCTTTATTATATGGGTAAAATGACTCTATACTTATATTAAATATAGCTTTACTTTATTGTACACTGAACTTAAATACAAAAATTACAAGAAAAATGTCCGGTAACAGACATGACAATTTTTATCATATCTGACCAAAAAAACATCAATTAAAAATATATAAAAGAAAAAAATGTATCAAAAATATTCAAGTAATATACAGAAATAATGTCTGTTTAATAATATTAAGAAAAATTTACTAATTAAAATTTTTTTTATTTTTGTCTTTTCAATTTCCAAATGGCACCGAATTTTGAAAATGACCCGTGTATATATATACATACACACACACACACACATTTCAAATTTATGAAAATTATAATAGGATCAGAGCATATTAATAATAGAACATTCACATGAGACATGTCACTTCCTCATTAAATGTTCCTAACATTTTATGTTTCAGAAGAAGCTATCAAAGATTAAATTTAGATGAATAGATTAAGTAGAACAAAGAAGTTCAGAATGTCACACCCATGGTTAAAAAAATTACGGATAGCTATAGGAAGAATTCGGAATGGAAATTAGACCGTGTATATTGATATAAATTTCATTGTTCTATCAAAATTATATTAATATATTAGATGATAAAGATTGATATTGAAAAAAAAAAAAAACTGAAACAAGTCGCAAATGCCATCAAAATTTTTATGCCTTTAAAATTATTACAGAATTATGCATTTTTGAAGCATGTAAATGGAAAAACATTAAATTCAGATGGAAATATTTAAAACCTTTTTGGTAAAAAATGAAAATTCACACAGATATTTATCCATTAAAAGAACACGATGCTGTTAACACCAAATATCAGAACAATATTTTTTTTAAAATTGGTTATTAAGATAATTTTCGATCTCTTACTACTAAAAATTATGATTTAGACGGGTTGAAAAGTAATATATATATATTTTTTCATGATTCTGAAAACAGATTTGAAAAAACCGGCGTAAAACACGTGTGACAGATAGTCAACACTTCTTGTTTCTATAACAAAAACTTACATTTTCATGGTACCCTTGGGCCCCAAATTAGTTCTAAGAACATCTTGCAGTCCTTTGGCTGCTTCGATATTTACTCCTAGCGCTTGAGCTTGACGAGCAATTTCAGCCTTAGGATTCAAATTTAGAAGAGCAGCCATCTTTAAGCTTTCTGTCGTTCCTTAGTCACTGACACAAATGTTGCCAGATTACCTTTGAATAAATGCGTCTTAAAAGGAAGAGGTAAGATGATTGATTGATTTATCTAATTCTTCAGAAGATTCCACTAGGAAACATTTTACTTTTGACACCGTCAGTATGTATCAAATACACTACGAATATTTAATTTTTGAATCCACTGACCATCTTGCAATAGAGAACGACATAATGTGCTTTTAGATGTTAAATTATATCCTCTAATTATCTATTCACGTGACTGTTATGCTATGCTAATAGACATATCGCACACCTAGATCTAAAGGGAGCTAACTCAAAAATCTTAGTTTTTGAGTTATGCACACCATCAAATTGCTTATTTCAATACCTACCGACTAATAAAAGAGATTTAAAAATGATCTTCACTATTCGACGCTAGATAGCGACAAATGCCCCTTTTGTTGAACTAGCCAGCCTCGCTCTCTCTCCTCCGCAACAGGACATCTCTAGTTGCAATTCAGTATTACAAGCGGAGCGCACTTGCCTGTCGTAAACAAATTGTAGTTATTTTGAGTTGTACCTGTGTTGTCGAAATTTGAAGCAGTATTTTTTTGAGTTCTCGCCATTTTGATGGTTTGTGCTGAGTAAATGAATGCAACATTCTGAGTTGAACCAGTATTGCTGGCAGGGCGAGTAAAGTTTTTATTTTTATTTAGAATTCTTGCCGTATTGTTGAAACATTTTTGAATTTATAGTTGAGACTGTTTTGTTGAGTCATTTTTGAAACTCTTATATTTCTTTAAAAAACAAGTTAAATTTACCTTTTAGGCTATTGGCGATTGGAGTCTTTTCATTTGAATATAATTTTATTTTCATTCTAGCAATTACATAGTTTGTTCCTTTTTTACTGATTAATTTTTGAGTTAGATCTCTTTAGATGAGCTCCACCAAGTCTAATTTTACAACATCGCTAATGAGGTCGAAAACGTTATATTGATGGCTTTTTAAATTTATTTGACGCACAGGATCCTACAGTTTAGTGAAATAAACATTTTCTATTTCAGACAAACACTGAAACGTGGATGGTTTTTAATAAATATAGTATTAGAAAGAGAAAAAAGGCAATATCACTCCTATCATATTTACTCAACGTGCAACTCTGGAAGATGACTTGAAGATGTCATCAAGTAGTGATGAAGTCTCATCTACAGAAACTCATGCCGCTTTATCCGTGGTTGATAACTCTATTCCGAGCACGTTTAAACAACAAAAGACTGGTGAATCAAACTACTTTATTTCACCAATCCGAAGCGATGAAAGTGATATTGAAGACTCCGATGAAGATCCTAATTTCCGATTGGTTCACAAAAGTAAGACCCCATCCAATGTCGTACCTTCTATTGCATCGTTGACGTCGTCCAGCACTAGCAGAAGCAGCTCGAATTCATCGAAATCTAATAGTTCGTTGGACACTGAAGATGATAGTGAGCAAGTAGACCCTCAAAATGTTACGGTTGCTGGAACTAATTCCCAAAAGCTTGAGGAGAGAGAAGAAAGGAGTAGAAAGAGAATACGTAAACCAGCAAAGTGGAAATCGAAAGTTTCAAAAGTGCTAAGAGATTCTCGCAAAGCCTGCCAGTCTTTCTCGAAATCGAAGAACAAGTGTCACAGAGAAAAGTTGGACCGCCCCGTGGAGAAAAATGTCGGCTAAAATGCAAAGATAAGATCGATGAAATGGGACAACAGCTATTTGATGCATTTTGGGAACTCGGCAATCTTGAAAGACAGAGATAATTTGTAGTACGAGACTAGCAACAAATAAAACCTAAATATCGATACTCAAGCACACAAGATTTTAGAACACTTAACACCGCCTTTTATTTTGAAGTTAATGGATCCAAAATTAGAGCATGCAAGCCCTTTTTCAAATCCACTCTTGACTTGAGCTATAAAGCGATAAAAACAGCACTTTCCAAGAAAACGGAATCAGGAGTTATTCAAGCCGATTTGAGAGGCAAACACGTCCAATTATTGACTCACAAATTAAACAGAGCGTTATAGATTTTATAAATTCTATTCCAAGGATTGAATCTCACTACTTGAGAGCTCAAACAACAAGAGAATTTATTTCAAGTGACAAATAATTGGCCGATATCTGCAGAGATTATAAAAAAATATCTACTTAAAGTTAAAAACAAAATGATCTTAATAGATTATTGCCATGCCCATAGTACACAACGATACTCAAAACTTTCTTCAAATAAGTACAAAAACAGTTTTATAGCTATGGTTGGTTGACCTCAGAATTCTGAGTGTTTTTGAGTTTTAACAGAGTCCTGAGTATTGTTCTGTAATAATGACATTATTAAAATCTAATACTAAGAATTAACAGAGAAAGGTCATACTTAAATATAAATGAAATGTGATTTTTTATATGCATTTAAAATTGTTTTTTATAGAACGTCAGGTTCCTATATTTTTTATGTTGCGTTAAAATTTATAACAAACTTTTATTTCTTAGTATTACTTTTATAATTAAATAGGACATAAGAGACTGTCATTAATTAATTTTTATAGTATTATTAATAACAAACACTGATTGAGTTCAGTATTTCTAGTGTTTTCTTGCTAATTTATCTTCCAATATACCCCTACTGCTGGTCCACAGACCGCTCTATGAATTGGACTAATTATAAATAATACAAAATGCTATTACATTTTAAATTTATGTTGCCTCTTCAAAAGAGAGCCAACTAAAAACTAAATTCACCAACAAGGGCTCAACTAAAAATAATGAAACAAATATACATACATTATAAAGCAATAGGGAAATAACTATAAAAATCTAATTTTCAGTCCCAAAACATGATTAAAACACAAGATTCCTACAATATATTTCTTCTAGCTGCATATATAAAGCATAAATCAATACAGAAAACTCCTGCAGTGCACAGGGACACAGTAATCAGTTTTTCGTCTTTTCTGAAAAAAGTGCTTTTTTGAGTTAATACCAGTTTAGATCTAGGTGTGCGATATGTTCAGAAAGTTTGTTTGTAAACAAGATTGCAATAAACAATTTCTCTTTCTTTGTATACTTTAGTATTAGATATTTAAGTAAAACAAAAATGTATCTCTTAATAAATATGTTCAACTCATTTCACATCATACATCAAACTTTCTATTGCTAAGAGAAACCCTCCCACCCATCACAAACCCCTTATCCAACAATCTAAAGTAGCAATTTCACTAGTATTAAAATTTTATATGAAAAATGTCAGACATGTAATTATCAGTGTGGTTAAAAAAATGGCCGTATATTATTTTTCAGATAGTGAAGCTATAGTTAAAAATATCGCAGACAAATTAGAACAACAAACGAATATGCTCATTGAAATTTTTCAAAAAAAACTGTAGAAAAATTACTGCAAAGTGTTGCCAGCATGTTTCATCAAGGAAGAATCAAACAAATCTCCCGGAAGGAGAATAAAAAAGGTACAAAAGTTGTGACTCAAACTACGGGCATTCCGATGCAATGGGATGCAGGTGGTCCTTCAAGTTTAACTTTTTTTAAAGTTTTTTTTTGGCTTAGTTCTACTCGTTTCCCTTTTGTTTTACGTGTTCCTAAACATTGGAATTGCTTTTCCTCCTTTTCAAAATTCGAATTTTCCTGCCTGCTTTTCGAATCCCTTTTGCTTTTTGTTCCTTTTTAAGTCCCAATCTGGGAGCAGGTTCTTATAATCCTTTTTATTGTTTTTTAATGACCTTTCTGCAATGGAATTGCAGGGGCATTAAAGAGGAAAAGCTCTGGCTTTCTATTCCTCCTTTTTCTACCTCTTTCTTTTGGGTCTTTCAAGAGACTTTTCTTTCCGAAACTGATATTTTTTCCTTTCCGAACAAAATTTTTTTCCGTGCACACAGACAAAATAGATTGGGTGGTGGTCTTCAAATTGGCATTCCCGCTAACATGTCCGGTAGAATAATTCCCAACAATATTAGAGAAGATTTTAACTTGGAGCTTTTAGCAGTCGAAGTGCAATCCCAGAATATTAAATTCAACATCATTAATTTATAGGCTCCACAAGGATTTGATATTGACCAAGCAAAACTCTTCTTTGATTCTCTAACTTTACCTACTTTCATTTTCGGCGATTTTAATTTGCACCACACTCTTTGGGAAGCATCCCGTTCATCAGCTTTGAGCAACGATTTCGTTGATTGGCTAACTTATTCACATTTCATAATTCTCAATACAATTATTCCCACTCACAGTTCCTTAAGAACTCAATCTATCTTAGATCTAACTCTATGTTCATCTCATATTCATAATCAGACATCTTGCTATGAAATGGATTCAACTTTCGATAGCGATCATAACCCGATAGTTGTTTCCTGGCCAGTTATAGAAAATGTCAGTCGCAACTTAAAAATAATTAATTGGACGAGGATCACACAACAAACACATGAATTTTTTAATAATGCCAACCAATTTTCCATTGAAGAAATTACGGTGAACGCAATTAAGATAATAACCCAAAATACTTTATTTAAACTTTTGTCGCATAATTATGCGACAATAAGTTAATAATAAATAAGATTTCGTATAAGTGAAAGAAGTGGTGCATTTTTGTGCATGGAATTTTTGTGAAACATATTTTTCAAATATTCAGAGTTAATCATAGATTAAATTTGGTTATTTTGCCACAAATCTAAACCTCACTAAACATAAATTATGAAAATATTAGAAATTTGAAGTAAGTTATTAAATAAGAAGTAAGTTTGTGTTTGTAAATTGTTGTTTATTGAATATTCGCTAACACTAACATTTATAATGAGGTATAAAATTAATGCAATATGAAATAACTCTGTAAATTAATAATAAATAAAATTTCCTATAATGGGAAGAAGTGTTCCATGTTTGGGTATGGAATTTTTGTGAAATATTCAGAGTTAATCATTAATTAAATTTGGTTCTTGTGCTACAAAACCAAAATATAGATCAAGAAAATATTAGAAATTTGAAGTAAATTATTAATTTGTGCTTGTAAAATGTTGTATGTTGGACATGAGCTGACACTAACATTTATAATGTGTAAAATTTCTACAACTTGAAGTAACTTTGCATGTTAATAGTAAATATAAGGAATTTTGTAGAATTGAAAAAAGTGCTGCATTTTTGTGTATGGAGTTTTTGAGAAATATTCAGTGTTAATCAAAGATCAAATTTAGTTCTTGTGCCATAAAACCAAACTAATCATAGATAATAATAAAAAAAATTAGAAATTTGAAGTAAATTATTAATTTGTGCTTGTAAAATGTTATCTATTGGACATTAGCTAACACTAAAATTTATAATGAGGTATAAAATTTCTTCATGAAGTAATTTTGCAAAGTTCATAGTAAATAGAATCAGTAAAATTGAAAGAAGTGTTACATTTTTGTTAAAATAGATAATAAAAAAATATATATTAGAAATTTGAAGTAAATTATTAATTTGTGCTTGTAAAATGTTATCTATTGGACATTAGCTAACACTAAAGTTTATAATGAGGTATAAAATTTCTTCATGAAGTAATTTTGCAAAGTTAATAGTAAATAGAATCAGTAAAATTGAAAGAAGCGTTACATTTTTGTGCATGGAATTTTTATGAAACATATTTGTGAAATATTTAGAGTTTAACATTCATCAAATTTGGTTATTTTGCTACAAATCTAAACCTCACTAAACATAAATTATGAAAATATTAGAAATTTGAAGTAACTTATTAATTTGTGCTTGTAAAATGTTTTCTATTGAAGAAACACATGATAGGAATTATATAATTTAGTGTTTTAAACTATTTTTAACCATTGCATTAAATTTTAGGGTGTTAAAATAGGAATTTGTGTTTTATTCATTATTCTTTAGAAATTATTTGTTTATTACTCACATTAAGCAATATAAAAGTATGTATAGTAAAGAAAATATTTTTTTAATAAGAATTATATATTTTTCTGCTTTGAAATTTTATGAAATAGCTTTTAAAAACAGATGATATAGGCAATATATATAATACATCTACTTTTAAATTTCTAATATCAGTTAAAATCATACTGATTAATTATATAATTGAAACTATGATTATGTTAACATTTCTTCCCATGCATTAAACAATGAAAATAAATAGGAAATATCAATGAAGGAAATAAATCTTATATGTAGATAGATGTTCAGGTGATCAAATTTAAAATTTCAGATAATTTTAACATTTGTTTATTTTTTTTTAAAGAGCAGTAAAAAAATGTCATTTAAACATTTTATAGGGTAAGATTGTGGTAAAATCTATGTTATAATAATAGTTAAATAAACGTTGGAAGAATTGTTAGAATGACATTTTCCATGAATTTTTATCAAAAGCAAATATTTTATGGAATTTTAAATTTATCAAAATAAGTAACAAACACTATTATTAATATGTAAAAAAGAAAAGTAAACTAGTTAAAATATCTCATATCTTTAGTCTTTTGACAAAATTTTTGAAAGTATGATAGTTTTAAATATTATGACACTATTTTCTAGTTTGAGAAAATTGAATAACCACTAAACTAATATTTCAGTTTGACACCAACAAGTGTTCAGAAAAAAGCGCCTAATGATTGGTATTGGATCGTCCATTGCAAAAATACATGGGGAAATGGTTGGTATTGGGTCGCCCATTGCTAAAATACATGGGAAAATGTTTGGTATTGGGTCGCCGATTGTTAAAACACATGGGGAAATGATTGGTATTGGATCGCCCATTGATAAAACAGGTCGCGAAATGCTTGGTATAACGTCGCCCGAGATAATAACACGTCGCCAAACAATCGGCAAATTCGCCGAAAACAAGTCGGGGCGATCTCGCCCCAATCTCGCTCGTTCCGTGGGGCGATGCTTGGCCAATGGTTGGCCAACGATCTTTTGCTGCTTGGGAAGTCTTATCCTTTCTTGGTAGAATCTTTTTTGCCATAATTATGAAAAGCTCAACAAGTACTTTCGGAAAAAAAGCTATCAGAAACATTTCTGAAACAGATTGGATGAAACGCAAAATTTGCAAGTCGGTTTCGTTTTCATGTTAAAACGACTAAAAGAGGATATTGGAAAAAATTTGCACAATTTTTTCTAATCCAAAAATGTTTTTTTTTAAATTCTAAATAAGCTTTCGAATCATAAAAATCCTACTACAAACTCTAAGCACAACAACTTTATTATACAAAACAATCGCTATATATGCGATCCTGCTCATCAAAGTGAATTATTTGCAAAGACTTTTTCTAATCAAAATACAAATATGGAACCTATTCCTTTGGATTTCTCTGGAATAAATTCCTTCCTCAACAATAAATTCGAAATTTGGGAACTTCAGAAAGCAATCCATAAAACTAAAAACTCTACTCCTGGAGCTGACAACATCCCAGCCACCTGGTTCAAAAATCTCAACAACGATCAACTCTAAATTATGTTGAAACTATATCAACATCAATTTGATTCAGCTGTCATCCCCAAAGAATGGAAACACGCTCTAATTATTCTGATTCCGAAACCTAACAAAGACAAAACCAAAGTTTCTTCCTATGCTAGCCTCAGTTTTTTGCAAAGTCTTTGAACGTATCCTCACTCAACGCATTATTTACTATCTAACTTGCAACAAAAAGCTACACAAGAGCTTACACGGTTTCATACCCTTCAGAGATAACCAAACTGCAATTTACAATATTCAGACCAAAATCACTGAAGCTCACGAACAAAAAAATACTTCATTGGTGTGAATCTCGATATCAAAGGTGCATATGATTCTGTTCATATAGACAGCCTTGTTTTTAAATGCTTACAGCTTGGTATAACAGGCAACATGGCAAAGTGGTTGTTCAACTTCCTTCAATCCAGAACTTTCCAGACTACTTTTCGCTGGAGGCACTCCCTTTCTAGTAACAGGACACTGAACAAAGGGTTACCTCAAGACAGTGTTCTTTCACCAATTCTCTTCGTTATCTTTATGCACGACTTCTACGAAACCATAGAGGAAGGAGTCGAATGTACTCTCTTTGCAGATGATATCTTTGTCTTTTGTAGCCATCATTCCTGGGGAATTATTATTAAAAAAATGCAAAACACAATGGAAAACATATACAAGTGGTGCAATTATTGGAAACTAGAAATTACTCCAGAGAAAAGTGCAATAGCTGAATTGTCCAAGAAAAAAATTGCAATCTATCCACACATTTCTTTTGCGGGGCACCTTTTAAAATGGAATGAAACGATTAAATTTCTTGGCATTCATTTTTCTAAAAAGAATCAAAACTCAGTTATCTTTAAAAATCTTAAAAATCATGCACTTAAAAAGATAATGGTCTCAAGATATTTGCATCAAAAAACTATGGCCCCAAAAGATATTATTAATATTACAAATAATAGCATTTTCAGCATTTTTTATTATGGTTGCACAGTAATTAACAGGTTTTCCGAGACTCAATTTAAAGCATGCAATACAATTCAAACTATTGCCCTGAGAATTGTTTTAGGCCTCCCAAAATGGACCCCTAAGGTTGTCCTCCTGAAAATTGCTTTTCAGGAAATTCTTTCTGAAAAAATCAAGAGATTAGCTTCCCAGTTTTTAATTAATGGTTTATATTCTCCACTTTTAACAGAGTACTTCCATAATAATCAGGAAATTAAATTAAATACCAAAGACAAAAAATCCCTTTCGTTTATACTCAATAATTTAAATTCTTCTACCAGCCAAATTATCACCTTGCCTAAAAAAACCCATCGAATAACTCTAATAACTTTGAAATTTTCCTTACGGATTTTAAATTTCAAAATAAAAATCTGTCTGATTGAAATTAACAACTATTTTAATGAATGCATTCGGAATTTCTTTCCTGATTATTTTATCATTGCTAACTGATGCATTCAAAACACTCCAGCACACCTCAATTGCTGGTTTTTCTTCCATCCAAAAATTCATGTTTCAAGTCCATCCTGTCAATTCCATTTTTACTGCAGAAAGTTCAGACATTGCTGAAGCACTAGATGTTCTCGTTGTTCCTAGTAAAGATTGTCTGATTCTTACAGATAGCTTCTCTTCGCTTACATCGTTGAAAAATATCTCCATCCAGTCGCCAAAAATTATTCAACGTATAATCTCCAAAGTTGAAACTTTAACCAAACTAAATAAAAAAAAATATCCTTCCTCTGGTTACCTGGTCACTCGAATATAATCTGGAACGAGCTTGCAGATCGCTTAGCCTGAGAAGTTACAGAAAACATACCTTGGATTGAATGGATCTCTCCTGAAGATATTATTTCAAGCCTCAAAAAAGAGTCTCATCAGATCACAATGAATTATTATAGAAACACTAACTATTTCATCGCCTTAGGTGACATCCCTAGCATTGAAGCATTATCTTCTATGTTCAAAAATCGGTGGGAAGATGTTGTTTGGCCAGACTAATCAGCAAAACAATTATAACACCAGGACTCTTGAATCGTTTTAATCTCCAAAATGATCCCCTTTGTCATGAATGTAATTGCATTAATGATATTGAACAAATAATTCTCTCGTGCAAAAAGTATACATATTATAGAGACAAGTTGTGGACTTTTCTACAGTTAGATAAGCAAGATATCTCCTTCAAAAATGTTTTGGGTAAAATTACTGAAGATCAATCTGCAAGCACTCTCTTCAAGCACTGAAGCATTTCAACATCTATTAATTTAATTGACCACATTCTGTTGTGGTCTCTTTGTGTCTCTTTTCTTTATTCACCATTCCGTGTTGCGGGAACTGTCCGTCTTTTTGTACCTTTTCTTTTCATTGGAAATTTAGAATCTCGATTATGAACAAAATTGCATCATCTCAACTGCTTTTTAACTTTTCACTGACTGAAACTTCATCTGGAAGCAGCGGATAACAGCCATTGTAGCTATAAATACCAATAACTTCTCAAAATTCACAATGTATTTCTATGAAGTGTCGAAAGGTGTATGAACGAAATTTAATTCTCAAAGAATCGATGAAATATATTTTTCTACAACATTTTAATTTGAATATGTAAAGTCATGTGCACATCACATTCATATATTTAAAAGCAGAAATGATTTTTTTTTTCATCTTTACCGTATTACCACAAGATATTGTTCGACATCTCTATAATATTGTTCGTTATTATGAATGCCAGACAATATCATGCAAATATTGTAACAACGTTATGAGGATTTCGTGCTAAGCGAGTACTTATAATAAGGATGGATGTGTATTTGTGTGCTCTACAGGCCAGAACATTTGACCTAAAGCTACCAAACTTGGTACATATTTACATTTAGTGCACCTTGGAGCAATATATATGTATATATTTGGAAATTTCGATTAAAAATTTAATGAAAAACTAAAAAAAGTTGGTATTTTTCTGCAATAATTTCCAAAATTATTACAGTACAAATATGATTTTTGCAGTACCTTAAAATTAAAAAAATATATATATCTTTAAAATGATACTATATATTTTGCCTTATAATTTTTCTATTTTTAATTGTTTTTAAAAAAATATTAAGTTTATTTTACAAACTATTTCATTGTTGAAATGAAACTCAAACCATTCTCATTGTTATCACGATATGAAAATTCGGCTTATTTTTCCTTTTTGAACAAACTTCAGAATCGGATATGCTTTCAACAAATTTTCTGATATTTTGTTGCACTTAAAATTAAGATCTACGTTCAGAATCGAGGAATGGGCAGAATATTAAAATGCCCCCAATTTAAAATGCTGTTTTTTTTTCTATGATATAATTGGATGTATAAAGATGTTGACAATAAAATTATAGAAATGCAAAGCATAATGAATAGAGGCTGTGCAAGACCTTTGAAATATTATAAGTTATATGTCTATCAAAATTTGAAGTTTAAAATATTTTGCTGATTAAATAATTGAAATTTTCAGCAATTATTAATCTAGGTGAACCAACTGGTTGCCAAATGTAGTTAGTAATAAATAAATAAGTAAAAAATAATCAAATAAAGAAATTATTCTAAGAGATTACCGGACTCGAAATAACCACTAGATATTATTTCCAGAAACACACTATTAATAGATTTTCTTCGTTTAAAATTACTTCGTTTTGTGCGAGATCTTCAACTAAACCTTTACCATTAGCCTATCCTTTACAGGCTACCAAGAAGAGCTTCTCTGAAAGCACTATGGATTTGTATGCAACATCGGAAGGCGCAAGCATGTGTTTCATCTCCCAATGAATTCTTCAAATAATATGCTTTTTCCCCTATAACTTTAATCTGAATGTTTAAAAATGTGTATACAGAGCAATTATATTTTTATAATCTGAAATAGATTTATTTTCATCAAAAAATAAATCAAAAATTTTGAAAAACCATTAAAGAATTGAAGCATTATTTTAGTATAAATCTGTGGCCTATGTTCAAACTGATGACCTATTATAAGTAGGAAATACGCAGATCTACCTTCTGAGTCATATATTAGATTTTTTCACTCAATATTTTGAATTTAAAATTTTCATTCGGCAATTGTGTACCATTTGAGACGAATAGCTTTTCTGAATTCACAGTACATTTCTTTAGAAGGTGTAAAGTCGTGGGAATGACTTTCAGTTTTCGATGTATTCTTGATATATTGTGTTTTATATTAAAATTACTGATCTGCATCTGTAAAATATTTTGTATATCCCAAGCCTATATTTATATATTAAAATATTTTTTCCAAAAAAATAAATTTTCGAAAATAAAATTCTAATAGACAATTGGATGTTTGCTTTGCTTAAGGTCCATCTATCACTTCGAATAATCTTATTAAGTGTGCCTATATTAAACTTCCAATTTATCACATCAAGTTGTTACTATATTTTCTTTCAAATGAAAAGATGAAACTGCCAGTTTCTATAAACCGACTAATATAAAACGGAATATAGGTGCTTTGATTTCGGATCATTTATCGGCTCGAATAAATTGAATCTTATTTACGTATTTCATATTTCATTGTATCAAACTAGTACAAATGTTTCTTTCAAACGGAAAGAAATTTGTAAAATAATCACTCTTGATTACTTCTTCCGAGATTTACTGAAAACTTTGTGAATGATCAGTGTTTTGATTTGGATCCATTTATTGGTTAGAATTGTCTATTCTGTTGTCTATCTAAAACTTGTTATATACTCTTTCGGTACATTTGGCAGCTAAGACTGGTCATATAACCGTTTTGTCTGTTTTTTTTTTTTTTTTATTTAGCACTAAACATATCATTACCAGTTAAATGAGAAATTATGAACTTTTGCGTAGAAAATGCGCATAGCATCTTATCGCTTTTGCAGATTTGACATCATGACTTTTCTAAGAATTATATACAACTAATATTCCATTATTATTTTATTTGCATTTCATTTATTTATAGTAATACTTGTCGTATACCGTTATCTACCACAACCGGCCATTTTACCGGAAGAACAATTTTTTTGCTTTATATGGTTATCGGAGCAGAAATTATGATGTAATGCGTATTCAACGTATTGTATTCAGTTAGTTGTACATTGATTTAGCTGGCATAAATGCCTTGATTTTGTACAAGCAAACGACAGACGAAAATACCTCGAGACAAGATTTTTTACTCCACTTAACGGTAGAACTTGCCGCCGATTTTCGAGACGCCCGTGAACAACCAAAAGAAAGAACAAATACAAAGCAATCGATGCCTAAATCTATTACAGATTCTTATCAACATAAGATATGTCAAATTTGATATTGTAATGAAAATAAAACCATTAAAATTTGTCCTAAATGTGAAAAATATGTTTACGGAAAAGTACAATGGAGACATCCTGCATATGTAAAAAATACATAAGCAATGAATTAAAAAAATGTATTCTTTGTGTTTATAATACATTGAAATTGACAATATAAATTTTGTTTAATTATAATGAAGTTAATTTGTTTATTTCTTTTCTAACATTCATATTTCATACATTCAATCAAGAAACATAAAGTTCGGTCATTGGATCGGCGATGTAAGAAATAGGTATGTATTAAGTGTAGGTATGTTAAGTGTTAACTTTTGATTTAATTGACATGTCTATAAGCCTTTTAGATACTATTATGCACATCACCGATTAAATCTGTTCCAAAGGCAAAAATCCTTTCTAAAAAAATCGGTGTCCAAAGACTTAATGGATATATTTTTACTGTCCCATTCATCATATCAAGCTGTACTGATGCTTCTTTTTTCAACTGGAATTAAATATATGATGTGAGTCATTTCGAAGATTTCAATCCGAGATATACAGAAAAATAGATGTTTTGGTTTCGGTTCATTTGTTAGTTTAAATAAACTTAGACTTCTAGTCTTATATATATTAAATCTTCTATATTATATATATATGAACACTTACATAAAAGCATCTCTTAAAACGAGACAAACTGAACCCCCCCCCCATTTGAATAAATCTATTGACCCAAAGACTTTAAAATTAAATTTATATATTGTCACTTCCCATTTTATTATATCACCCTTTCAAGTACTCTTATCATTCTTGATATAAAATTAGGTATCAAATGGAAAGAAATTCATGAAATGAGCCATTCAGAAAGGAGACATACTAAAAATCCAGCGAGAATGTTATTCCTAAAACTTCCTAGCATACACTCCAATAAAGATATCATCCCAAAGAACGCCTTGCATGGAATTGACGTACAATAGTTACAAAATATTTACCTTTGACGTGAATTTAACGTTTATACTGAATCTATTATGTGATACTTGGCAAAAGTTTTGGCGTTTAACTCCTGACATGCGGTTAATAATTTTAGAAAATAGAGACGCGTATTTCCCAATCGATTGAAACAAAGTTTTGGCACAAAACTACAATTATAAAATCACAAACCAAATTTGATATACGAGTATTTAAATCATTGCGTTTTTCAGTTATCGTGTTTGTGTGCTTCTGAAAGTATAGGAAGACAGCACATTCAACCTCTTTTTGAATTTGGCTCAACATTTGACAGTTGTCTGCACTACAAATATTAAATCTATGCACCGAATTTTATCCACCTTGTTTCTTTTTCTTTTCTTTTTTTATAATGTGTTAGTTTTATTCAAACAGTCGGGCAGACGGTTTCCCTCTGAATGGATTTTGCTCAACATTTGAAAAAAAAAAAATCCCGAAATTCACGAAATTGATATAAAGACCATATACCAAACCCCTCCGTCTAGCTCAAAGCGCTTTTGAGTTATCTTTATCACAAAGAGATACATGAAAATTTTCGAAAACGTATTTTTCTAACTTGGGGAGGTCTACAACGTGGAGATTCGTCAAAATCTTGAGTCCGAATTGTTTGGCGATTGCAGCATTTTCTCTATGCAACAACATATAAAGTAAAAAGATGCTTTGATTTCAGAACATCTATCAATCCTATTTAGTGAAATAGAATTGATAATTTTGATTCAAAACGAATTGATGATAATTACCATTCTTGAAACATTCGAGCCAGAGCTTTGCTAGTTTAAAAACGACCCAGGCTTTGAGTGTGAGATGACAAATGAAGAAAGTAGGGAAAATGATGAAGCATTGATATTTTTATTCCTTCTGTTTGATGACCATTTCTCAGATGACATCGGAGATTGTATCCGTGCTTCTAAAGCATGTCTGGATTCCAATAAATTTTAAGGTTGATGCGGGTCGTTTGTGACATAGCCGGAAGGTTTGATGAATCGATCGCGAATCTAATTCATGCATCAAATTATTGAATTTTTATTTCGAAATCTGCAATTAAGTGAAAGTATCAAGTAATTTATAGTGCAAAAATCTTTTAAAACACTTTGATATGTCAAAGGCGTAAAATTGTTATAAGAATTATGATAACGAGAAAGCTGGATAATTTGTACAAAATAATGGGTTCAATATTTTTACTGGTAGAGGTCGCATTACTCAGTTAAATGAATGGACTAATCAAAAATCTTATATATTTTCTTTGAATAGACATGGAAGACGGAAGGTTAAAAATAGAATAATTAAAAATGCATCCAATATTTTTCGTTCAAGTTGAAAGCAACGCTTTTAAAATCTTAATTGGGACTATTTTTTAGATATTTTGCTGTTTAATGATGAATATCTTGAGCATGATAAGCTTGGCCCAAAATTTGATAGATTTATAATTTTGGTGAAAAGGCGACATTTCGAATTTCTCCTTTCTAGCTATTTTTGTGTTATTGTATTCTGCCACACACACAGACATCATTCAAAAATTATTTGTCAAACGCAGATGAGATTTTCACTTAAAATTCGAGGAAAATTCCGAGATCGAATATTTTTGATATTTAAAAATTTATCATCATTTGTTTCATTATGAAGTTATATCTTAATTATTATCTTAATTGTAAGTAAAACATAATTTCAAAAATTTTACTGAAAGCCTGCCTTATACTGAAACTTACTCAACACGAAAAAATCAAAATCCTTATAACTTAATAATCAACTGCTGGAAAATCCCAGGATGATATATAAGTAAAAACAATTTATTTTTAACAATGAAATATTCTGTTGAAAAATATGCTTAAAATATTTTTTAAAAAATTGATTATCAATAGAAGGAAAATTATATGGCAAAGAATTGGTATAAGTGAATTTTTTTAAAAAAAATTTAAACGTTTTAAAATACCTTTTATTTGGCAATCGCGAAATTTTGGAAGTTATCCCGGAAATACCTCAAAATTTCGTCCAATTTTCAATTGATTAAAATTCCAAATAGAAAATCACTTTTAAGTGCACTTTTCATCTTCTAAATTATATTTATTCCCAGTTTAATAACTAAAACAAACGGTTAGGTGTCGTCACTCGCACTCATATAGGCAGACGCAAGTCTTTACTATTAGAAGAGATGGCCGGTTTTCGTAGCGTCACAATCGTATAACCAAATGACTACATGAATCTTCTGACTGCGTACCGTCCTTAGTAGAAGCTCTGTTGATTTCAAAATCGGCATGTCATATCTAAAATGTATTACTTAACATCACGAATTGATTCTAGTAAAGATGCTTCTTGCTTTTCCGTACAGACTTATATTAAATAATTGGATGTGTATAGATTATACCAGTTTCTTTCTGCAGAAAGTGCCATGGATTATAAAACTAAATTGGCAAGACGTATTTGACGTTTCATGTGAGCGTTAATTCTTTCACTTTAAATTTTTCACGAGACATTGAAAGAAATCCAGTATGCTGAAGCTTTTGAAAAAAGTATTCATTCCATCGTCTTCCAGGTTTTTATGTTTTCGATACATAATTTTTTTTCTTGTGGAAAGTGAAAGAACAGAACATTACTGAATTTACAATTCTGTAGGGTATGTAATGTTATTCAAAAATATCAGATGATTTACAATCCGAATTTTAAAATTATGAGCAAAAATAAAAGCCTGAAAAGCTCATTGAATTTTAATAGTGATATAAGGAATAAATTTTAAAAACAAGAAAAAATGAATAATAAATTCAATTTTCTACGTTCAATATTAAATTGAATAAATATATTCAATTCAATGTCTCATAAATCGTAGGGGGGGGCGTACAGTCAATTGCTCTACGAATATTCTAAAAAATATGGCATACGTAACAGAAACAAAGGTAAGGTGTACAAAAGATACTTATAGAAATTAACACATATTAATTAATTCTTGCAGACAGAAAATCTCTAATTAAATAGAAATAGCTCAACCAAGGGCACTCTACGGTTTTAGTTTATCAACCCGTATTATAATCAATATACCAAAGAGATATTCACTCGTTTGAGCTGCTCTTGAGGTTTATATAGCTTCCTGTCAACGCGTATCATTTCATGAAATTCTTCTGAAGAGTCTCGATTTCAAATAGAGATAAGGTATAATTCTTGCATCTACTCAAAGCTATTTGAGCACAAAGATTTTCATTAAAAGATTATGTACCAAATTTCATTTATCTAGCTTTTCTTCTTTTTCTCAGTTATCCTTCTCACAAACAAATGCAATTCCAAAAAGAGGGTTTCCGAACTCAGAACCCAATTTCAAGATATAATTTTTTTGAGAGTCTATACAGCAGGAAGAGTTTATAACAGGATATAACCCGTCTTTGAAAGAAAATGTTACGTGCAAATGTATTTTAAACTTCTGATTCTTCTAAAAAAAATCCTGGATTCCACGAATGGGTATTTTGCAAGAGATATTGAATTATGCCTCTATTCTATTCTAACCAAATATATTTTTCTGCATTCTGACATCCTATTATAAAATTTATAATCTAAACAGAATAGAACAAAATGTCTAGCGTACTCTGTCAAAATAATTGATATCATCTTGAAACTCAAACCTTGGATTGTGTATTACTCATATGATAAAATGAAAACGAGAAAAGAAAGTCGAGCATTGCATCCTCGATTGTCAAGAAGTAAGAAGACTGTAATGGAAAAAAAAAGAATGTCACTTTTTATTCCAAAAGCGTGAATTCTCTTTTCAGTATTGTTTTGTCATACTTTTTTTACCAACGGATTCATTTAATTGAAAACATACGTAGATTATTTTGAAGGTTATCAATTGTGTGGCTATACATAAATATAATAAGTCGAGTGGGGCATGTATGCCTGAGATTTCACCTGCAACAGTCATGAAAACAGCATCCGCTTTGCTCATCGTTGGGAGCATTCTGCTTGTATTTTTTGACATGAGCCGCCACCAGTCTGCGGCAAGTGCCGAAGATGCCCAGCCTTATGACGAGAAGCAGAGCGTTGAATTTCATAAGAAATTGCTATCATGTATTGCATGCAGTAAGTTCAGATATTTTCTACTACACGATACTTATAAAAAAAGTGTCTGCCTATATATATATATATATATATATATGTGTGTGTGTGTGTGTGTGTGTGTGTAAAGACATTCATTTTTTAATATAAACTTCATTAATTTCTTAATTTTTATCTCAATTTAACCCATATTAACTTAATTCTAAAATGTTCTCTTATTTCCTGATCCAATTCCACGTTTTTTTAATTTAATTAATGCTACGTGAGCTCTGTGAAACGGCTTTAATCAGCACTTTCATCCGCTCCGAGTGAAGGGATAAAAATCTGTCAAGACAGGAAAATTCTTTTAAAAGATACCTATAGTTAGTTTTTCTAAATCGACATGTATAAAGAATCCCCATCAGAATAACATGGTATAAAACCATTGGGAAAAATATTTGGTTTTCTTTCGGCATTTTGCATTTGTATTGCGATGTGCATGGACGTCAGTTTCATAGTTGCTTTCTTCTTGTACATAAATTATGCGAATAAAGCGAAGTGTAAGAATTCAAAAATGTCTTCGGTTATGAATTTGCTTAAAAAATTATGGGTTTACATTATATATATATATATATATATATATATATATATATATATATATATATATATATATATATATATATATATATATATATATATATATATATATATATATATATGAGTGTATGTGTGGGCTCGCGCGTCTGCATATGTATATAGATGCGCTATTCAGATAATTCTATAGCATTTATATCCATAAAATCGTAAATCGTAATAATATTTCAAATCACATCGAGGCCTAAAATTTCTATTTAATTTTTTTTTGTGTCTGTTTGAGATGTTTTACTCGTTTATATGCCTGCAGTATTCTTTTTAATGATTGCAGAAGAAAAAAAAGTCTGTAGACCGTTAAAAGTGAAGAAATAACTGTCGTTAAAAAAATTAGCTTTACATTTATGATATAATCTACTGAATTTTGAGAAATGTTTCAAAATTTTCCAGCTTTCTTTAATAATTTTAAGAATTGGAAATAAATTCCTCTGTCTACATATTCTAATCCCGTTTTCTTCTTCAAATTTATGGGATCCTTATATGAACATTCACTTTCATTTAAAACAATAATGATCAAAATACTTTTATTCATTGGCTTTTAATTGTTTTCTGGAAGATTCTCCGCCGATCCGTTTGTAGAAGTTTTACTTCATCACTGATTTCGCACGGAGCCAAATTAGAAAGCCAAGAATCATTACACACTTTAAACACTAATAGCAATAAATTTTTTGATTTCATTGTATGTCTCTTCTTTACTTTTTATTCAGGCATATCATTTATACCGATTTTTATCGCTTTTTGTTCACCAAGTGATATTGTCACAAAGAAAAATCAGCTTACAAAAAAAAAAAAAATATTTTGTGTTATCAGTTTTATTTTATACTATTAAGGTTTTGATTCCATTTATATTTATAATACCACGGACAACGGTGTATGAATTTTGCTAATACAAAAATAGCAAATGAGACTGTTTAATGTTCTCCCACTTCTTAAGTTGTATACGGATCTTGGTGGAGCCCATGGAAAGGATGATGAACCATTGGGGGTGGGGGTGGGGATCTCAGCAGCCTGATAAAATTTCGGCTTCGGAGTTGAACAGTACCAGGTTTAAAGCCACAAATTCAATTCCACCCGAAGATCTGTCGTGATGTTTGTCCGGCGAACATTGAATCTAAAATCAAAAATTAAATATACTAACGCGGAGCCGAAGTTTAAAGAGTTGTGAAGACTCAGGCATTATCCTCATCATCCGACAATGGCACAAATTTATTATGTCATCCATTTTAATTTATTAGGTCTATGGTATGCAGACAAATCCATCATATTTGTAGACATGAAATTTTGCACACAGGTAATCGGGATGGTGATTCAATACATAGCGATAAAATTTAATACAGAATTGTTTTATTTAACATGTATTATTTAGTGTGATTTAAAAAAAAATCATTTGCTCATAGTATCATTTTAAAAAATTGTAGAAAGAAAATTAGCGCACCATCGAACAGAGGAAACAGTTATCATTCTAAAAAAGAACTCGTAATTTAATTCAAAATCTACTGAACTTCAAGAAATTTTTTCCAAAAAATTTTAAGAATTAAAGCTAAAATTCCTGCATCTGACATTCTAATTCTGTTATGTTACACACATTTTTTATGGTACTTATTCGAAATTTTCCCACTAAATTAAAACAAAAACGGTTAACATATCACTTTTAAATATCGATTTTTAAGTATTTGTTTTTGTGTTGTTATTAAGTACAGTTTCTACAGTTATTAAGTATTAAAGTGCTGAATACAATTCTTAATATCGATCCTAATCGAAGAAATGTCGATAGAAAATATTAGTAACAATCTTTTATTTGGTCAGTGAAGAGAGAATAATATATTGAATTAGCATCTCACATTGATAAATCAATCAATTTAAACAAAAAAAATGTCATAATCGCTAGATGCCAAAATTAGAAATTGGAATTTGCGCATTCGATAATGACGCAGAAAGAGGGAGTGAAATATTTTTGAGTCCAGTCAGTATTACAATGGCGGTGGACGATTGTATATATACCAATTTTATTTCCTTACAATATTTTTCTGTAATTTTAAGAAGAATACCTTTTGCATTGTCTCAAAGTGGAATGCTAATATAACTAAAAACTGTGATTTTAATATTTGAAAAAATATTTAAAAGTATATTTAAAAAAAATATTTATCATTGTTTTAGTTACTGAATTTATATCCTCGTTCATTGTGGGGGATATCAAATAAATTTTTTGTATAAACGTTTTCGTTATTAAAAAATTAGAATAAATTTTAAAAACAAATAAAAATAGACGAATCACCCTAATATTATTATGCTATGGTGTTTCGCATTGAAGTTTGAAATTTTTAAAGAATTTTTCCTATAAAGTATTTTTACATTTTAAAGAAGATATAACTTAATTAAACACTACGAGTGGTAATTTGGATAGAAATAAATTAAACATTTTAAATTATAAGTAACAATTTCATTTATGGCAAGACTTAAGATAAAATAATCCTTTTTATATACGGAAACATAGTTTTTAATAAACAGAAATTAAACGCATGAATATCTAGAAACTTCACAAAAATTTCTTCATAAAATTTTTCAGCAATTATTGAGGAAACCATATTTAGTAATTTAGATTTCTATTGGGATAGAAAATTATGATTGTCTTTTTTATTTATATAAATCTATCACAGTTATATTTAAATTAGTGCATTTTCAAAACTCTTACTTACTGTTTTTTGCAGCCAAGGACGATGAAGCAAGAACAGATTACATTTCTTGTACGATGCTAATGCCAGATTCAGTAAGTACTTTCAGTCTATACATTCATGCTTTCTGTAAGTAAAAATTGCATTTTTTATTAAATACTGATAAATATTGAAAATTATCACTCTTGTGCCGCTTTTGATAGATAGCTGGAAAATACGCTCCTTTCCTCGTGCGCATATTTCACAAATGCATATTTATTTTGCAACAAGGAACTTATAGACTGGTCATCAAAAGAAGTGACTTTTGTTTTGGTAAAGCATTCTCTATAATTTATCTAAGAAAGATAAATTATAAAGAATGTATTATCTTTCTATTAAGAATTTCTATAGAGAACCTATTATCTATCTATTATCTTTCCCTTCCTGTCTATTATTTAAGAAAGAATTTTATAAGAATTATTAACTATTTGTATGGCTTTTGTACCATTAAAAGAAACAAACCAAACCTATCTTTTGTTTTCAGAGCTTTTTGTTTTTTTTTTAAATTTATTAGACCACAGCCTTTTTATTTTTTTTATTTTATTTTTTTATGGAAACATCTTAATTTTTAAGAACCTTGGGAATAAAAGTTAAAAAGAAGAAAATTAAATTTTCCTTATATATGCAAGTGATTAATTCTTTAATTTTAAGCTTCCTTTAATAGCCACCAGGAAAAATGCCCCATCTTAGATACGATACTGATTGTTAACATTCATCGGACTGACTCCCTTACCACTTACAATCTGTAATTATTATACATCAAGAATCTTAATTATTCTACGAGGATCGAAGTTTGAATTTTATTCTTACTGAAGGTCGTTTGTCTGCCTTCCTCTTATGTTCATTTTCGTAATTTAATTTGACATAAAATTATCTGTAACTTTGAAATGTAAACCATCGGCATTTAGTATTCTTTCGATAATTCTTCTATACAGCACACTGTATAAAGATACTTTATTTCAAATCATTCCATGTTTTTTTTTTTTTTTTTGGAATTAATGGTAATTTGTCAAACAATCGAAATAGTTTTACAACTCGGATTATGGAGTTTTAAGCTTCAATGGAATACCATCGCATATCTTTTTCTTGTCTTCTAGATCATACCTGATATGCAGTCTTCCGCGAATACATATTTTCGCCTTTCATGAATTCATTTTTATTTTCTGATTCATTGGATTCATTATCGTGGTAACATTTTTATGTATGGGTGTAAACGTGATAGCATTTTTATGTATGAATGTAAACTTGGTAGCATTTGGTAGCAAACTTGGTAGCAATATTATGAATACATATTATGTAGCATTTTTATGTATTATGCGTGATAGCAGTCTTATTTCATGATTCACTGTATTAATCATGACCGGCTTTTCATGATTCCTTTTTAATCGCCAAAATAATGTTTGTTCGAATATTTCTTTGAGGCACGAAAGCTTTGCAAAACTAAGAGATCATGGAAGGAAACTATTTTTTTAAACGTTTTTGTGATGAACATGTAATTTAATTTAACATTTTAGAAATTATCCCTTTTTTATAACTATCAATTGTAAACTGAACTGGTGTAGTTCATTTACTCTAACTAAAATACATTAGTATCTGTATGATGGCTCGGGAAAAATTAACCGTGGAAATAAAACTGTAAGATAACATCAAAGAAAATCATTTGAACATTTCACTGTTTTGAATTTTATAGGAACAGAACAATACAAAGGAATAAAAAGAAACTGTTCTTTCTTTTATTTAAGATATATCTTTAAGAAATTTCCGGTGCAAAATATTTTCTTATGAAAAAAAAAAATCCTAACAATGAAGCCTATTGTATATTTGTTGTATTGAAAATTTTATCTTTGCCAGCTAAGAAATAAAGCAAAACCATTAACTCAAAGCTATTGTTTGATTGCAGAAATACATCGAATTAGACAAAACATCAAAAATAGGCATGTTTTCATTGCAATGATGAATGAACTATTCAACTTTTAATGTATTTTATAAAAAAAGTGCATTTCAGACAGAGATTTGTATTGTTTCTATAATAATTATTTCCTTAGTATAGTTACCTTTTCGACCATTATAAGAAATAAATGATGCAGAAAAAGGAATACTAACATTCTCAAGGAAATATTCAGTTCGATCAAAATAATGGGGAATATTTTCGTTCGTTTTTACTTATATAAACATCATTACTCATCAGACATCCCATGCTGTAAAAATTACAAGTTCTTGAAAGAGTTTAATGCATTTTTCGGTTTATAAAAACAAACATTTTCAGGCATACATTTAAAGCACGCATATGCATGAAATATTTCACATCTAAAGCTGTAATTTCTTTCATAATAGATAATGGAGAATTCTCAGCAAAGAAAAAAATTTTTTTTATCAGGAACTAATGAGTTTTGCTATCATGATGATGAAATTATATATATTGAAGAAATATATCAAATATATTAGAAATAACTATTGTCTAATTTTCAAGTATTCTTCTAAATTCTGTTTGTAAATTATGAATTAAAAATTCACAATTAAAATCCAGGAAAAAATTTTCTTCTAATTCTTGTTTGTGCAAAAGTTAGGTAAAGAAATGTAAATGTAAAAAAAGTTCTTTCAGTTAAAGTTTAAGAAATGTAAAGTATAAAAAGTTCTTTCTTATTCTTAAACTTCAGTTCTAAACACACACACACACACACACACACACACACACACACACACACACACACACACACACACACACACACACACACACACGCACACACACACACACACGCAGAATAAAAATGGTTTTAAATATTTCAGTTTAATTTTTATAATTTTTAATTACTGTACGAAGGGGTATCAATAAGCAACGCACAACTTTTTGGAACTATGATAAAAAACACAACGTATGACAAAATAGAACGGAAATGAAAGCATTACCAATATATTATTTGACAACATAGCAGCCATTCATTGTGAGCCATTTGTATCTGCGCTAAATCAATTTGAACATCTCGGTCTCACAGAAAGCTGTGGGTCCCTATGAGGTCATCCTCACACTCAAACTTCTGAGTGCCAAGGCACCTCTTCATGGGTCCAAACGGATGAATATTTGTGGGGATCAATTCCTGGTTGTATAGTTGGTGCTCCCGTGAAATGGTGGTTATCAAAATAATGAAAACAAACACCTTAGATTTATAAAGAATCCTTTATTAGTATGGTATAGGACCGCCTTTGGCATGTAATACAACTTTGATTCGCTTAGGAATCGATTCATAGAAGTGTTGAATAGTATTTACAGGAATGCTGTACCATTCTTCCTGGAAATATTGTAAAAGTTTTGGAAGAGATGCCGGTGGACGATATCGATTCCGTATTGAACGCTATAAAATAGACCATAACGATTCAATTATATTGATGTCGGGTGACTGTTCGGGTTGGTCAACTTCGTGTTCATCAAACCATGAGTGGACAAATTTCGCTGCATGGATAGGTGCATTATTATTCTGAAAAATTCCATCTCTTGTAGGAAACAAAGTTTGCAACATAGGATGGATATCTGGGCAGCTAAAATTTCTCTATACTTCTCCCCAATGATCCTTCCTTTCAGGGTTACGATTGGTCCAGCAGAAAATCATGGCATGACTGTCCATATAATGACAGATCCACCTCCATGCTTGACAGTTGGAAGGAGACAATCACGATCATACGCTTGTGCAAATGTTCTTCAAAAGTACACCCGTCCTGTTGTAGAGAAGATGTGAAACACGTTTCGTCAAACCATATTACTTTCTTCTACTTACCAATCGACTAGGTTTTGTGAGTATGACACTACTGTAGACGACATTTACCATTAACATCTGTGACAAGTGGCTTGGAAATTGCTGCTCTGCCATAAATATTCTGTTTATGAAGGTGCCTTCTAACTGTAATCACTGGAGAATCCAGATGGGTATTGAACTCTGGCATCACTTTTGCTGTAGTTGTTCTCTTTTTAGACATTACAATCCGCTTCAATACCCGTCCCTCTCTTTCACTGAGTTTCTCTTTCCGCCCACTATTTTGCTTTGCCGAGCTAGTCTTGCCGCTCTGTGTGTATGCTGTCATGACTTTAGACACCATACCTCCAAGAAACGCCTAAAAGCTGGGATGTTTCGGTCACACTCGCTCCAGCTAGACTGGCTCCTACAATTTGGCCTTTTTGAAAATCTGAGAGGTCCGACACTTTACGCTTTTGAAAGAAAAAAAAAATACAAGAATTACAGAACTTCAATGAAGCTAACACATACTACCAGAATATATACATTACTATTTTTATTTAAAAAAATGGTGGCTATTATTATATTTTAATGCTTACGAAGCGCATTTAAAAATGTCACTTTTATTCACAGGTATTTCCATTATTTTGATAATCACCTGTTTCTTTTCTGTTTTCTCCTTTTGTGCAGTTTTGAAACACCCACTATATAATCCTGAATTAGCAAGTTTTTTTTTTCTGTTTGGACCCATGAAGAGATTCTTCGGTGATCAGAAGTTTCACTCTGACGACGACCTCATAAAGGCTAATGGCGTTCTATAAAACTAAATTAATCAAGCAATGGGACAAATGCCTCAATATGAATGGCATTTATGTCGAAAAGTTATAATTGGCAATACTTTAATTTTTGTTTCATATTGCACAGCATTTTTTATTACTGTGTACAAAATTATCTGCATTATTTATTGATATTCCTTCGTATATAATAATGATCGAATTTATAAAAGTTAGAAATTATTCTGGATTTCGTACCTAATGTCTTTCCATATTATTTATATAACTTAACAGTGTCGAGAATGGATGCAGCAATGCAGCGGACGTTACGTCAAAAAATGGGATGAACCTAATGACTTCTTCACCCAGCTGTGTGGCAAAGAGACGGCTATTGAAAATGTAAGTAAATGTAGCAAACGATAAGATAAAATAGTACTTTTTGAACTTTAATTTTAAAGGGTATTTAATTAAAGTAGTTCAAGTTTGAAATATTTTCATTACATATTATAAAAGAACATTTCTTTTTGTAAAAACATTCTTTACATTTTTTTAAATAAAATTCTCTTTTAAGTATATTACAAAGAAGGGGCCAAATTTTCTTATGGATTAAATAAAAGAATTGGAATTTTTTTTTAAAAACCCTTTTATTTTCATTTATTTTTATGCTCATATCTGACTTGTATTAACGATAAGTAGAAAGCGTCTACTTTATAATAATATGAATTAAATTAAAAATGTATAGATTTCTTTTATTGTATGAATATTTATATTAAGAGTACACTATATTACTTACTGAATTTAGCATTGAGCTAATTAGAGAAAAGAAAAACCCATTAGATACATTTAGTTATTTAAAGAAGAAAAAACACTTTTAAATACTTTTTTTTATGATTGGAAATTTTGTACGAATTCTTTAGTTTTATTGTCTTTTTTTTACGCATGTTTGAAAAGTAATTTTAAATTCTTATGATAATTAAAATACAAATGATATAACATTAGCGTATAATATAAATATTTGCATCGATTCAATTAATATTTATTTAATATTTTTATGTGAATATTACATTATTCATTATTTACATTATTTACTTTATTATTTCATCTATTTGCTATCTGGTGACAGCTTAACAGTAATTGAAATACTTTTCCTCGGGTTGTAAATGCTCTCTAAGAAATTGTTTTTCAAGATTTGAATTAGATTTTTAATTAAAAATAATTGAAATATCGGCATTCTCTTCAATTATTTCGGAACATATAATCGCACAAAAACTATCTTTACACTACTTTAAAATAAAAAAAGATTTAATATTACGGTATTATCAACTTTATTTGTGCGTAATTTTATCTTTAATTTTAATAAGAATTTAAAAACATTTTAAAGTATATATATATATACTTATGCACTTGCGCCGATATTAAATAAATTTTTTTCTGTGCACATTATCGCTGCTATATAATGAAGAATAAAATTTAAAAAATAATTTAAAAGCTAAAAATTCAAGTCTAAAATATGCCACGATGTTTCGGACTACAGATTGGAATCTCCTTTAATTTTTTTTATCTTTGAAAAAAAAAATGTCTTACCAGATGAAAGCTTTTTTCCGGCATTTAAGAAATCTTTGAAACATGGTCATATCGGACATAAGTTTATATAATTTTTTTCACTTGACGATGAGATACAAACACAAGAATACAGAGTCAAATAAATTTATAAACATAAGTGATTTTATATATAACAACAAGTTATCTACATCATGCTGGGTTTTCTAGTCTTTTCTAGTCCTCTTTCCTTCAGCAAGAAGTGCAAAGGATTCCAAAATAAAACTGGTGCAGCATACTTGACATATATATCATAAAAGTATAAATTCATTTTATAGTAATCCAAATAATATGCAATAATTACAATTCTATAATTTATTCTTTCGTTTTATATGGTAAAACCCTTTTTAATACGCATATTTCTCGTTGAATATGAATCGCTATAAGAGACAAAATATATTTGATTAACCGAACAAGGAGATGGTGTTATTCAAAAGGATTAAACTAAAATAGAAATGTTAAGAAATGAATATTTTTATTGAACCTAGCTGTATCTTAAAGTATGAATTGTCTTTTGACTTTCTCATATACTTTGCTTATTGTGAAGTTAATTGAGTTTGCATTCAGAACACTTTTCTTTCAACCGCTTGTATCCTAAGCTGGATAGAGATCTGCAGCTTTGGTATACAATCAAATATGAAATTAGTAATATATATTCTTGTGTTTATATACACACACACATTTGCTATTGGAAGGATTTGATCTAAAACCTGATCCAGATTAAAAGTTCTGATGATAAAAATCATATACCAGATTTCATCCTCTAATTCTTCAAACATCTTCGTTGTAAATTCAGATTAGTTGTCTAACTTACAGCAGGCACATATACATGAATATATAGATTAATATGCAATCAAACAGCGGTCAGATTTAGTCTAAAATTTGATACAGATTAACAATTTTGATAATAAAAATCATATGCCACATTTCATTTATTGGCCCATCGCATTTTTGTATTGCCTCATTAATAAGCACACAAAAGGACGGACAGGGACTTACCTTTGGCAAATTTTGTCTGAAATTTGATATAGAACTGGATATTTTAGAGTGAAGATTATCTCCGTATTCCATTTGTCAGATATTTTTTGATTTATCGTATTGCTACGAATTTACGAATTGTAACATTGTACTCTACGCGGTATTTTCATAGTAAGGAAAGGTAATTTTATAGGTAAATTTAATTGATACTGGTGGGATGTTGAATCA
Organism: Argiope bruennichi; assembly: GCF_947563725.1. Taxonomy (NCBI): domain Eukaryota; kingdom Metazoa; phylum Arthropoda; class Arachnida; order Araneae; family Araneidae; genus Argiope; species Argiope bruennichi. The sequence goes on from NC_079154.1 coordinate 7,522,363, forward strand.
ATGATTCTTTGGCCTTGACGACAAACTTGGCAACGAATTTGATGACTCTGACGACGAAAACGAAAGTTCTTGAAACTGCAAGAATTTCAACAGTATATCAATTAGCACCGAAGATTCAATATCCTTCTAGAAACGTCTTTATCTTGTCATTAAAACTATATAAATTCGAGAGACAAAGAAAGAAGTCAATCAATTGAGTTGAGCTCTGGAATGATCAAGCGAGTTGCATCGAAGTAAAGCAGTTGAATTATCTCTGAACGTTTTGTGCTAATGCATTTAGTAGCGATTTGCTGCTTGTGTGCTGGTATTTACTACCTATTTTTGTACATGCTTCGTCTATGTTTTGCTACTATGTATTCATGTTTTCATCTAGAATAAAGTGCTTTTATCCGTTATTGAGCCTGTTGGACTTTTCATCGAACAATCCACGGAAGAATTTTGGATTTTTTTCCCTTAACATATTTATTGACTATTCGAGACTGAGAGATAAAATTCTTCAAATAAATCACAGAACTGAAATAAATCTGAAGCTTGAAGATTCGTCGAAATCTCGAGATGGAATTGTTTACATTTCTCATAATTTTCTTCATAGATAAATAAACTAAAATTTATAGTTTTCAAAAATTATTTATTAATTTTAAGTATTCTGCTGTCCAAAAGACTAGAATAGTCTACGCGAATGGGTATATTTTGGAAAAGAGAACATGTAATCAATAAAATTGTTTTCGCTCAAACAGAGCAATTTTCAGTATTTGGATTACCACTGTTTTTTTTTTTCATTCTATTTACAGTAACTTGATCTTCAAAATCCTATTATATGTTCTAGGTAATTGAATGTAGCAGACCACCAAACGAACACTGCAATGCTACTGAAGGACACCGCGTAAGTAATGAATTTTGTGACTTTATAAATTTCAAGTAAAATTATTAGTCTTATTTCTAAAGTTTCAAAGTAATACAATTTAACTAGAAGGAATTTACAATCTTAAAGATTTCAGAAGAACCGCTTTAATGCTAGTTTATCAGCCAATGGTAACTCATATAACAAGGCTGCATAACTACGTTTTCCCTGAAATAATTTTAAAATACTTAATATCATATATTTTTGTTTTAACCTTATTTGGTTATTTTTCTGTATTGCGAATTCGATATTCCATAGAAATGAAAAAAATTAACAAAAGCCAAAAAAGGGAGACATAAAAAAAAAGAATCATTAAGAAGATGACAAATAAGGTGGAGCTGTCTGCCGAACAAAACTGGAGAATATCAAAATTCTCTTGCTGTACATACTGTTCATTTTAGTATCCTGAGATGAGCACTTTTCGAAGTTCCTATTTCACTATGGGGTGAAACGCGGAAGGATGTACGCCTCTCCGGAATTTACTTAATATAAACATCTTTTCCTTTCATCTTTCTTCTCAAACCTATTTTGTCAAGTTAAATCCATCTTAACACAAGCGCAAAAGCGCAGAGAGTTTTAGAATCCTTTGGCAAATAATATTAAATCACACAAAGATGAAAAAGTTTTATTTCCTTGAACTTCGTGAGAATAACTTGGAAAATGCGCAGCTCAGGTTTCGTGCTCGGTCAATTAACGTTTTTTAGTTTTGGTTTTCCCATCCAGAGTCGCCATCTTTTCAAATTCACTATTTTTAGCTTCGGATTCGCTTTCATGTTTCTCCGATGATGATGGAATCACATCCGGCTTAATGCATACTCGTTTCCTTTTGTTCGAAGCCACTCATCCGAACGCTGATAATTATTTTAAATATAATTCAGATAATTACATTTAGGTACTTTTCTGTTTCCGAGGCACGTTGGTGACAGTTAAATCATTTTCACCAAATCACCAAAATTGCAACAAATTCGCCAAAGTTTTTTTTCTACGCAACTTTGTGCCATACGTGTAATGAATTGTGTTTGGTTTACCACAATTAATTAAACATTACGCCAACAGTTTGGCGATTTTTTTACGGCAATCGGAAGCGGGAAAGTATCCATATTTAAAGTGCTAGGCAATTTAGAGAGGAATTAAAATTAGAAAAAAAAGCTGTTCCACAAAAAAAAAAAAAAAAAAAAAAAAAAACAGGCAGAAAGAGGGAGAAACATTTTTTGCAATGCCCCTTATTTCTGAATGATGAACCGCCACTGAAAACTGCTTATCGGACCTTTTTACCCTAAAAAGGAAAATGATGATGACATGCGGTGTAACTGGTGCTGCGACCGTATACTTACTTCAAGCTATAATGTATAGTTAGGCAAAATTTATATATATATTTTTTTCATTTACACGCCATTTCATCGCATTCCCGAATTCATTCTTTATCATTATAAAGTACTTCTTTGTACGGTTCAAGATTCGGTTACAAGTAGTTGTTTCCTTTCTAAAATTATCAAAATATCTCACACAATAATTAAAGAGAAATTTTCTCTCTAAATCAGGGGGAATAATGGACTTTTCCTCCCTACAATTTAATTAAGTCATTCGATGATGCAGAAGATTGTGAAGATATTATTCCATTTTTCTTTAAAGACGCATTAAATTCCCTTGAAAATAATGAATTTATTTTTTTAAACTAAAACCCAGAGAAAAACAATCAATCAACTTAATTCGATTCATTAAACTATACTTAATAATCACAGACAATCAGCATATCAGACCACAATGCAAGATTTTTTGAATTAAACGTTTATTTGCATGCACATACATTGTATACATTAAAAAAAAAATACAAATTTAGTATTCAAGATAGGTAATAAAAATATGATTTTCAGCACCTTTACTTTAAATTTTTAAATTAAATGTTGCTTTCAATATTATGTAGTAATGAGTTGTGGTCGACCAGTTGTTCGCCCCAAATCTTGATATAAGAAATAATTAGCAAACCCAAAAAGCCAATGCCTCAACTAGAATCATTTTGCTAATTTTTGTTTCATATGAACAATGCTCTGTTATTGTTTTATATGAAATAAAAATAGAAATAATGACCTGGTGAATTTAAGTTAAAGTCAATTAGATACAATTCAGTAGTCCCCTGCTAACTACCAACGATTTTTGAGAAAAATATTAAAAATACTACTTTTATACTGTAATGCTTTCAAAAATACTATACATTCTCAAGGGAAGAAGCTTTGATCGAATTTTCTTGACATAAACAATAAATAAATTGTCTAATGAACCGATTTCGACAATAGTTTTATTTCATACTAGCCGTCTTTGGCGACCAGCGGGTTCGCCAATCTTAATGTTCGTTTAAATTTTAATAATTTAATATTTTACACAGTTCCTACTTTAATAGATTCTTCATCAAAATATTTTAAAACTTCAAATTTTGATAGTCCTATAATTCACTCATAATATTATAAAGGCCTTCAGTCATAACGTGATATGTATCTCTCTAATTTTCTGTTAGCTCTCGTAGAATTTATGCTTTAAATTAAAGTGGAAAGAATTAATATGCAATTAATATAATAATATTTTTTTACTGAAAGAAAGAATTTTTTTATAATATGATTACTGATAACAGAGTCATTGAGCGTTTAAACTTTATGGGCACTAAAGAATATCTTTCTTAATTTATGTAATATCTCAAGAATTTGTCAACAAAATTTTCTCAGATTCATCATGAACAGATCGATTAATGAACAATGTTTAATTTTAATAAAATGAATCGTTTAAAATAATCGGTCGAAAATAGGTTTAAAAAAAACTACTTAAAAAACGATGTACTTAAAACTATAAGCATATACAAAAATATATAATTAACATAAACAATTAATTATTATTACTAATAACATAAACAATTAATTATTATAACTAACATAAACAATTAACAATTAAACATTAACAATTTAATTACAAAAGCAAGCAACTAACCGAAAAATAATTTAAATCAAGAATCATCCGTTGATAATATTGTCAACAATCAGAACACAATGCGCATGCGTGAATTTTCAACGCCAGTTACAGTAACGCAAATGCGGGAATTTTTTACGCCAGTTACAGTAACGCAAATGCGGGAATTTTTTACGCCAGTTGGGGTAATGCTATGCAGATTAAAAAATTTTAATTTCCTTTATTCTGTGTTATTTTAATTCAAAAGTACTTCAGAATGAATCTGAAAAATCGATTAATTAACAATTAGACAGTGCCCCTGACCTCAACAACTAGATTAAATCCGGCTCCTTTGCAGGATAATTAACCAAATGGAATGCTCTATCATTATTGTTCAAGTATAATTTGAAACAATGCTTTTGTTTGTATATAGTGACATTTCAAATAGTATTTTATATTATTGTAATTATATTTCATTGTAATAATTAAAAGTAACAAAAAGTACTATCTTAAATTACATTTGAACAATAATCATAGATCATTCTGATTGATTAGCTAAAATTCAAAGTGGTGAAATAGTCATGTTGAAGATGAAGATTAGCGAAATCGGTTCAATTGTTGAGTTTGATAGTCCTGTGAAAGATTTGTTTTTCAATAGCTCTCAAAATCGAGATGCAGGAAAAAGGGGGGAGGGGGAATATTACTATTCATGACGTATCAAAAGCTTGTGAGCATTCATTTGAATTAAAAATTATTAAAATTAGTTTAGTGGTTGTGGCTGAGAAAATTTATCGCGTGATTTCCCCATCGATAATGTACAGTGAAGTAGTGTTTCTTCGATTTCTCTCGAAAATGGAGGGTGAAGGACAGTAGGTGATCCTTGACGATATATCTAAAAGTCGCGATGTACAAATGAATATCATATAAAATAAAAATTAGCTAAATCAAATTAGTGGTTAGATTTAGATGACTAGTTCATTGGGTTTTTTTCCATATTATTTTAAATATATGTATGCACTAATACTATCTAAAATATTAAATTTTTACTTTTAAAATAATTTTTATTAATAACATTAAATTTGTGTTAGTAATTTTTTTCTTGTAAAATTTTTATAATACGTCTTTTAGCCGATTCCTTAAATGCCCTTGTGACTGAAAATCTTCATAGTAAAACGTGAACTCAAATACAATTTCCTCGTGATTGTCATTTCTGCCTTTCAAGAGTAACATGGAAAAATGCATAAAGCAGAAAGTGTTTGGACATTTTTGTTCGAATAATAACTCTACAAATGCCGAGTAGTTGTTGGTAATTGTAATGATATTAGCAGATATAACTATTTTTGCAATTAAATATGATAATTCCGTTTTTAAAATAAAATAACTTAAACAAACCAACGTTTGTTCAAAAAAAATTATCTGCTAAGCAATTGCATTTTTTTTGAAAAATATCAAAAGTTTGGATCAAAAAGATTTGTTATTTAAAAATAATTATTTAGAATAAGTGTTACTCTGAAAAACAATTTTTTTTTCAAAATTGTATTTCTATTAGAAAAAAATAAAGCGTTTGGAAATATCACCTTTCAAGAAAAGCATAATTAAATTTAAACTTCAACTGCAAAAAATTCTCACAATTAGAGAAAGGGAATACTTTGATGCTCTCTGCAGTATGCAAAATACACTAGTTCTTTTTATTCGCTAGAAACATTTCACGTTTTATTTTTTTACGAAATAGTAATTTCTAACACATATTGTATTTACTTTTTACAGGAAGAAGAGAAACAAATTATCGAGAAATACAGGGTACGTTAATCTTCGTTTTTTTTTATTTCCGTTTGATTTAAAGAAGTATAGAAGCCTTTTTTGTAGTTATTAAAATATATAATATAAAATATCATCTGTTCTTCTCAATTCCCAATAACTATTTCTTTAGCTTAAAATCAACGTTACTAATCAGTAGAAACTCTGAATTTTTCGTCCGACGTGATGCCAAAGAAAACAATAGCGGATTAAGACATATCTTTTAGCAATAAGATAACATCCATTGTGAGGTTGCTCTTTTAATAAATTGGTCAATTTAATGTCACAATTCAACATATCTTCAACCTAATCTGTATGTCAATAGTTTATTTCTGATTCGTTTTCTTTATCTTAATAACTGTAAATATATACATATATTTATTTTGCTATGATTCTTTGACAGCGCGGCAGCCACGTTTGCATACAATAATATTTAAGCTGATGCTCACTCTTTATAAATACTATAATAACTAAGTGAAAATAATGAATCACTTGAAATCTAATAAATTATACTTCTTCTTTGTCTGACCCATGACGACCCGAAAGGGTATGAGACCTTGAAGGTCACGGGGGGGGGAATAAATTTTGCTTGATGAAGTTTAATATTTTCTTAACATTTCATAATTCATGGAATATTTATTTTTCTATTTTTTTAATTTTCTCATCTGGCAATTAAGCTAATAATAATTTACGTAATAGACTTACTTCTTACCTTCTTTAGACAAAGGGATCTAGCCAATATCCTAAATGAAAATTTGCTATTTGTAGAATGTTGAAAAAGTATTCGTTATAACTGGTAAAAGATAAGCATTAACACCCGAACACGTAATAAAGAACGTGCAATAAATTTTACTGTCGAATGGGTATCGTTCGAGTTTTATCGCATACTTATGATATTCATAACCATGAAATGTTATTTTTTCAATTGGTTTGCCAATTTTAGCAATAACTTTTGTTCTATAAATATAACTTTTAAACGATGTAATATTCTTCTTTTTTGATTACCGTGCATATTATGATATATTTTGCATGTTTATATAAATAACAATGGGTTATTTAACTAGCTGAAATAGCTAGTGTTGCACAGAATAAAATTATTTCTAAAACTAAGGACTATAAACAATTTTAACTTATTAGAATCTTTTTTCGCTATAGTCTGTTCCATTTATTTTTCGTTCGTTCTCTTCTGTATCGTCTTGCCAGTGGTGTAGCAACCTCGGAGTATTGGTGCCCCGAGCTTCAGTCTTATGGGCGAGCGATTGAGACAATGTGAAGGAATGAAGGAATAATGTTATACTCTTGGCGTCACCTACATTTATTAAGCTTTTGATAACGATTAAGAGAGGAAAAACTATGCATTTTCTCAGGTTACCCTCCCTATGTCACTACGACAAGGTCTTTGTGACCTTTCTTTTTTTCTCCATACTTCAAACCATTTATCACGAGTCTAGAAGCTTTTAGGTGACCATTTTCCACCTCATCATCATTGCTATGGCGATAATAGAAGTTACTTTACATCACGGATTTTATTGCCATAATTCAAATTAACTTTCTTCACCTTTTGGTGTTTCTGTGCCAGATCTGAAAAATACCGCATAATGATTCCCTTCTTTTTTTTTTCCATCCTATCTCTTCTTCCTTTGCTAAAAACGGAATCCAGTAGCTTTGAATTATTTAACACATTAATTAATATCAGTCAAGAATCTGCGAAAATTAAATAACATAGAATTAAGTAATTAAAATAAAATCATTGAGTTGCTTTAAGTGCGTATTGAAAGATCTATCTACTATGAAATGGAAGAAAAAAACAAAAAGTTGTGCCTTCGAGTTATAGTTTAAAGACAGCAATATTTTTATTATATCTTTAATAGTGACAAAAACACAGTAGTGAACGATCTGATAAAGCAAGTTTGACTAAATTTAATAAGAACAATAAATAGCATTGTTACAAATGTGTTTAAAATGAATTCTGAAATATTTGTAAAGAAGATTCCATATTATATTGTTATAGAAATATTATTATATAATAACAATATTTCAAGATACCAATGAAAAATCGATATCTAGAAAAAAATTTATTGAATGCTTTTGTGGAAATTAAAACAGTTTCTAACAATATTTACTTAAGAAATTTACAAGAAAAAAAAACCCACCCCTGAACAAAAATGTTGAAATTGGCTCAATGATCGTTATTTAACTTAACATCTAAAGAAATAAATTAGTTTTGAAAGCTGAAAATAGCATAATTGATATAAAAATGAACCCTAAAATATCATGCTCAGATATCATGTTGTGATGTCATGAAAATACAGCCAAGTGAATAAGCCAAATTTGTCTTTTAAATTTGTTTAGTTATAACATCACAGTCGGATAAAACACACAACATAAAAACCTTTACAACATATAAACAACAGGAAAATTCATACATTACAATATTTGTAAATCCATTACCACGACCATTATCTAATCCACAAGATAGAACACCATCACCAGGCATCAATGCCTTTTGCTTTCAACACCATATAACAACATCACACAGCACAACACCATGCTGACTCTCCCCGAAAAAAATCTCCGTCTGCCAAACGTACTACTGTGTGATGTCATCACATTTTTGATCTACATGAATACGATTCTGCCATCTATCTTCTGGCAATTTTCCGGTCAAATTCTTTACAATATCTTTGTATTGTGACAGAAAAACAGATAGACCCATATATTTTGTGTTTCATATTACAGATCTATTACAATAAATACTTTTATACTTCCATATATAAATCCGGTTGAAAATTTTTACCGAGACTTATTTAGAAATTCGGCTAAAATTTTTTTTTAAATTACCCAAAATCCATGGTAGGCCTGCTCATTCAATAGATAAATATTTTATTAAAAAATTCACAGAAATATATATTATTAACTTAAATTTAAGAAAATAAGAATTCTAAATGTTAGTGTTTTTTTTTCTTTTCTTTTTTTCACTGAAATGTATGATGTATGTTTTTTTTTTTTTTTTTTTTTTATGTATCTTTGCAGGCATGCGTCATGGATGTTATGAAGAATCATTGCGAACTGTGAGTCTTTCACGAAAATGACTTCCTGAGAAATTCCTCTATTAAAATGTGGCAACAATTCTGATTTATGAAATAAAAGCAGATTTTTTTCATAACGACGGTTGTGTTCATTTGCCTTGATTATCTTTTGAAATTTGTAAAACATAATCACATTATTGTCACGGAAAGTGTATTTTATGCTTTCTTGTTCATTCAGTTTCGAAATATTTTGCTTTATCTAATTATTTTGTCTGCAATATATTGTTTTAGGGACGGGAGAGATGAAACTTTATTTTCATAATAGGGATACTTTTTTCCTAAATCTTATATCTTTAAATGAACAATATTTATTCCGTGTATCTCGGAAACGGCTCTAACGATTTGGATCAAATTTTATATCTAGATAAGGTCTTCTTTTTAAGTTTATCTATATAAGTGCCTTTCTTGAAAAAACACGATTTTACACACACACAAAGACACACGTACGCAAAAAAAAAAAGTTGTTTTATAACTAACTATTAGAGCCTTTTTCTGTCTGCTCTCATGCTGACAATGTCATACAGCGCCATCTCGGGCCCGATTTCCCCATGGTTAAACTGAGTGTTAGTTCAAAAATGTAAGTGATGACAGATAAACTGTAAAATAAATGCTGCAATATAGATCATTATCTACCATTAATATGTATATAGATTGTTTCGAATAACATATTAAACTAAGTGCATTCATGAGGGTTTTTTTTATTTAAATGACCAATTCATATATAGGTAAGATTGAAAAATATTTATATTGTAGCACTAGAACTGTAATGCATCGCCGGATGGGATGATAGATCTCTTCCTTAAACGAACATTCTGGCAACCCCTGACACTGGAAACAGAGTATTTCCGGAGTTTTTCTTCAGCTCGTGTGCGGTTCCCTTGCTTGCATGTGAAGAACCCATGTTTACTTAAAGAATGTAATTTTTATGGAATTAGTTAATTAAAATTTCTTTTAAATTATTGCTTGACTAATACCTATAATATGTAATTAGCATTTGATTCGTATGTAAATAATTTCTCAAAAAACAAATCCATCACAATTATACAAAAAAAATCAATTTGTAGAGATAAGCTCGGTTTCCCTGGTACTATTTTATTAAAACTGATAGTTTAATTAGACCAATTCATATGTTAGCACAGTGACATTGCAAATGTCCTGTTATAGTCATTCGATTTTTGCAGTTTATTTATTGTCTTTAAAGTCGACTAACCTGACAAAGTTTATTCTGAGCATTTAGAATGCATTAATATATATATATTTTTTTGCCATTTTGTTTAAAGTTACTTTTTTTACACGCGTAATTTTGGAATAAATTCTGTTGAAGATATCAGTAAATTAAATGTTTTGTTGTTTCTTTGTACTGTTATATTTAATTTCTTTTTAAATCTACTTTTACATATATTAAATTAAAATCAATAAAAATTATCTTGTTTTGGAAGAGAAAAGAGGGCTTTCCGAAATTTACATTTCCTATAAGTTCATTTTGAGCTTAATATGATCTGCAAATACACAGAAGTATTCCATGCTTTTCTTAATTCGAATTTGATGGACCATAAAAATCAGAATGCAACGACTTTCGACTTTCGTTCCTTTTAATATCACCGATTATCAAACCATACTTACTACCTGTCTCAGTCTTCCGAATCCATGATTTCCAACATCCATATCCACAGTTTTCCAATTCCAAGAAGAAGAAAGAACTGAAATTTCTATAATCAGTAATGTATAAGAGAAATTTTTTTCACATCTGATACTAAATGTGATAAAAATCCACCACAAAAAAATTGACTATTTTTTTTTTTTACTTTTTTTAATAAAATTTGGAAAATTGAGATAAGTATATTGCTTCTGAGGTGACGATATGTATATCTATTTTTAGCAAACAAATAACAAATTTTCTTCAGAAAGTGTTTTTCTGAATTTTTATTGGAAAATTTCAAAGATATTATTGGAATTATAACTTATGGAAGCTAATCATCTGCTCATTGTCTAAGGTCTAAAAGGCATTACAATGCTTAATTCTATCCTGCAAAAAAATAAATTAAAAAAAAATTAAAATTATGAAATAAAAATGAATAGTGAAATTGCGGGAAAGATATTTTTCGTTTACTCTGCTTGCATAACATTTTACTAAAATTATTTTCAACCAGACATTAACAGTAATGTCCTTCTGTAGAAGTGTAAAAAAATGCCAAGGAGAAAAAATTTGAATCCCCCCCCTTACTTCCAAGCGTAACTTATTAAAAAAATTTGTTTCTGCCAGCACCATTGCGTAAATCAAAACTGCTCACCGAGTAATTTGTTTTAAATTAGGGGATGATTACAAAATTTCCGCCGCTTTACTGGATTTATTACGTGTGGTAACTAATCATCTTCGCAATGCATGCACGCTACTTTTTGACGACTTGTGCTTCCGTGACAAATTCAAAACTAACTTACAAAATGAAAGGATGTTCATGCAGCTGGGCAATTTTCTGAGAACTTCTATTTATGTGCAGGTCAATTTCAAAATTTTGTGGTTATTAAGAAAAAAAAAAAAAAGCTTTTTCTTATTTCCTCCAGAAAATAGCATGAAACAAAAATTATACTCCAATAGGTTTTCAGTCGAAGTTCCCGATATAATTTAATAATTGTCCTCTTTAAATAACTTGCATTAAATATTGGCCGAAGAGAGAAGACATTTCGGCCTTATACGTGGCCGAAGAGAGAAGACATTTTTGAATTTTTAAAACTTCGCTTTATTCCCCCAGGGTGACATAATTTATATACAAAAAGCGAGAACGAAATGGACGTTCTTTCACAAGCGATACAAGAACGAAAGAACGACAGAAATATTTTTTCCGGTGGTTTTATACTGTGAGATTCTGATAGGGATTTCTTTACACGTAGCTTGACAGATTTTTATCCCTCCATTCGAAATGAAGGAACTTGCCGATTTCGGCAGTTTTAGAGAACTCATGTTGCATTAATTAAATAAGAAAGGTGGAATTGGATCGGGGAATAAGAGAACATTTTAGAATAAAGTTAATACGGATAAATTAAGATAAAAATTAGTAAATTATGATTATGAAAAAAATGATTTTCTTACATTATTTACTCAAAACGGTAAATTTTGTTTATTAATGTTTTTTTTTATTTATTTTTATGAATACACTTTATACATTGCAAATCTTTTTAATGTCTCTCTTACAAGAATTTTGTTTTAAGAAATTTTATCAACAAAATAACGTTTTACTGACTTATTGACTTTATGAAAAATAGACTTTCATAATACTGTTGCACAACAACAAAATTTGGTCGCAGTTACTTCAAAGTAATATTTTTTAAATGTGATAAAAGATATTTGCGTTTTTTCTTTCTTTCTTTCTTTCTTTTTTTTTTTTGCTAATCATTATAAATTAGTAATTATTATTATTATTCAGTAATTATTTTCATTCTTCCTTCAAAAATTTAATCTTATATTTTTCTACCATTTTAAAAATCTGAGATGAAAATGTTTTTAAATTTCGTATAATCATTATAAATTAGTAATTAAATAATAATTTAATTACTAATATTGTAACTAGTATTGAAACTTTGATTAGAATTAGAGTTTATATGAGACTAGCTACAGCACGCAATAGTTGGTCTCATGTGACCATTGCTTAGAAAGGGGTACTGTCTTTAAATTTGAGTTTTTTTAAACAACAACTCTCTAAACTTTTTACTGAATTTAACTTGAGTAAAACCATAGAGAAAAAGAAATGCCTGTTCTATTTCATGTAGCAGAAACGTAATAATTGGTAGCTGTTTCAAAGTTGGATACGAGCTTGACAAAGGTTCATGTTCTTAGGTCGAATCATAGTAACTGTTTTTACCTTAATGCGCCCTTAAAAATTTAACTTAAAAAATAAAGAATGCGATTACTTTAATAGTAATTTATTTCTTGAATTTGTCAAGGATTATTTGATTATTTAGGAGAAACGAATTTCTTTTATTTCTTCATTACATAATTTAGAGAAATTATGTAATGAAGCGCTTTACTTCCCCCAGGGTGACATAATTTATATACAAAAAGCGAGAACGAAATGGACGTTCTTTCACAAGCGATACAAGAACGAAAGAACGACAGAAATATTTTTTCCGGTGGTTTTATACTGTGAGATTCTGATAGGGATTTATTAGCGCTTTACTAATATAAAACACATAGAGAAACATGAGCGTGAGCTGCACGTCTTACAGTCTCACTACCCAACTCTCGTCTGCCAATAATGGCGGGATAGCATCATGTGATGCATGACGCAACATGGCCAACATGGCGCCATACAGGATATGGGATCTGTCAGCAGTTCCCACATAATATATATAATATATATAAACATTGCTCTATAGTTTTCAAGAGCAAGTTTGAACTCAGATAATAAGATAATAAATCTTGCACCGTGTTCCTGCTTTCGCCTTAAATTTCAAAATTTTGGCGCGATCACAGATTAGAAATTAGGCAAATGCACACAGAAAGGGTTCAGAACGAGCACAAAGATCCTAAAATTAAAATGGGTAAAATGCTTATCACAAAATATGAAGTTTTTCTAGAGCATTTTTTAAGCATATTGAAACAAAAACGCCCCGACTAGTCATCCAAGTATAGATAAAATTTGAGATATTAAGACTGATTCACTTTTTTTTTTTTTTTTTTGCAATCAGCCTAACAATGCTCAATATTAATAATTCCTCTAGTTGTTGTATATATGTTTAAAAGCAAATCATTTTCTGAATCATCACAAAATATTGCACCTGTGAGTAAGGGCATTAAAATCTGGAAGATATTTATTAACTTAGACAAACAATGTTCAATGTTATTAATTCCACTAGTTCTTGCATATATAAGTTTAAAAGTAAATCGTTCGCTGAATCATCACAAAATATTCCAACCATGAGGCCGGGAACATTAAATTTGGCAGATGTTTATTAAGAAATGATTTTTCTATTTATTAAAAGCTAAATTCAACTTCGAAAAATTATGTATTCAAATGCTGATCAATGCATTGTGTGAAAATACCTTTGTAAACAGGAGATAATTATTTTATTTTCTAGACCAGACATCATTTTGATACCAAAACATATGCTAGTCTAGACAGGCTGATATCCTGTAAATAATATCTCAGAACTGATTGTTACATATTAATTAATGAAAGTTATAGAAGAAATTCTGACAAGAAGGCTTAAGAAATAGAAAAGTATTATTTACAGTACATTTTAGATGTAGATCTAAACCAACTAAAACCAAAACTAATCATTAAAATTCGAATTAAAACAAGTAGTGATAAATTAACAGAAAAAAATGCAATACCGAAATACGAAATTTAAAAAAAAATTGAAAGAAAATGATAGCAATAATCTTCAATTTGGTCAGTGAATAGAGGATATAATGAAGCAGCAAAAGTATGAAATATAAAAAATACAAACTTCAGCACACTGACCTTTGCTTTTTATACAAATTCAGATGCATTTACACACCAATAAATAAATCAATTTAAACACTGAAAGAAAAAAAAGAAACTTGTATCAGTTACTAGACGCCAAAACCAAAGTTAAGATTCCTCATTCGCGAATGACGCAAATTAAAACGGCTGAGACTCTTTTAACTTCATCCAGCGTTACAGATGGCGATGGAATATTATATATACTGATATTAAGAGAATAGCATGCATTGGTAACGTGGAAATAAAATTCTACAGAATCCTTCAGAGTATCATTTCAATCCATGAACCTGCTGTTTCCAGCCGAGATTTACTACAACACAACTGTATGGGTCAGAATTTAAAAGTACTTCTCAAATTAAATTCTGTCCTTATGATCAGTATAACGTGCCAAAGTCATTTCCACTGATGGCCATGTTATTCTACAGCGTTCTGTTTCTTTTTATGGAGAGCTACACATCTAATTTTATGGGAGGTTCTTTAAAAGTTCTAATATAAGTTCTTTATCTAATCTGATATCTAAATATAATAGATAAAAGAAAGAGGAGCGCGTTTTGTTTTGTTTACAGAAATGCACATCGAGAACGAAGCTATGAATATTTTTAACCAGAATGTTAAAAAAAAAAAATTAAGAGCTCGCTTTTATTAGTCTACTAAATTACAGAAAATATTTTTTTAATCAAAATATAGATGTCCAAATAGAAACATAAATGCAGGAGTACAAATAAAACATAAAATGCAGGGAGTTCCTGATTGCTATACACGATCTAAATAAGTGCTTTAATCATACTTAAAACATGTTTTCAATTCTTAAAAAAAATCAATGTTTTTTATATATGAACTTTTTTAATTTTATTATTTTTTTTTTTACTTTTTAATCTTCAGAATATTTTTAAGCTTATTATTATAATATTATGAAATAGTTGAATCTGAGTAATCACTTGAGCTGAAATTTGTTGTAATGAATAATGAATAACGCAGTCTTCACAATATTGTGATCAAAGAGACCAATCGAATATCTCCGCTTTTAAAAACAAAGAGTTTGCGTTTTAATTTAACGATTTAAATTTAGCCTTTCTGAAGAGTTTGAGCTTTGAAAACTGGAATAATTAAACATATTGTCATTTCTTTTGGGGGTATTTTTTTTTAAGAAACAGATATTTTGTTAATTTAGGAAAGAAGCATTAAAATGCATTTTCATTCTTCATATAAGTAACCACGACTAAGTGGCGACTAAAAAACAAAGATAAACCATAAAATTTTAGCAGATCCATAATGAAATAATTAATTTTAGAAGTTTAAAGTATAATTTTGATGTAATATCAAGCAATAATTTAGTTTTCTATATTTTTTAATATTATAACTGCTAAATTGCTTTTCTTTAGTAAAATTTGGATCCTTAACCAATTAAAATTCTTTTTAAAACTTGATAAAAGGATTTTAATTTAATATCTGAAATCAACATTTTTTCATCTTAAATTTAAAATTAAAATAATCAATTTAAAATAATCTTAAATTTAAATGAAAAATATTTAGCAAAAGATTGTTTACATTAAAATTATACATAATTGATATCGGTTATAAAATTTGGTACTTTTTGCTGGTGAAAGCCATGTTTAAAATTCGGGAAAATGGTTTTTATTTAATATCTGTACTGCAGCTCTTTAAAAGTGATCTAGCAGATGTGTGTTTTACTTTTAAAAAAACATGTTAAATAGTTGCTAAAAACAAGTAAAAATTAAATATAAGCAATTAAATCCTTTATTAAAATTAAAATAATTAGTAAAGAGCTGTTTACATTCATGCAGGAATACATTAGGAGATTTAATAAGAGCAGTCTTATTTTATGTTCATACTTCCAATTATTTCTAACAGTTTATTTCATCTCCCTTCAAAAAATATATATATATATATTTTAGAATAAAAGTTTAAGTTAAATATGTTTTAGTTGTTTTTTATTTGAAACTCGAAGGAAAACAGTGGTAATTAATTTTCAATTCTTTGCCATTTTACTATCTCATATATGAACTATACAAAGAAAAGGTATTAAAATCGTCAAAAAAAAAAAAAAAAATCCGAAATTTTGACTTTACTTTTCCCTCGATTCGAAAAATACATTTTTAGATTATCTGGTCATTGCTCTGTCTGTTTGTACACATGATAACACGAAAGCACTTTAGGCCAGACGCATGAAATTCGGTACGTGGTCTTCACAGTAAATTTGTAGATTTTTATCTAGTTTTGAACTAAATCAATTTGTCTGTCTATCTGTCGAAGTACAAGTGAATACGATAACTATAAAACGTAAAGAGCTAGATGGATGAAATTTAATACACGGTTTTAGCATTTAAGGTGTAGATCCGAATCAAATTCATCAATGTGTCGACAGTCTGTTGTTCTATGCATTCGCATATATGTAAACGCGATAATTAAAAAGACACAATGACTTCGATAAATGAAATTGGATATGTGCTCTTGTTACTAAAATTACAGTTCTGCGTCAAATTTTGGTTTCAATCAGATAACGGGAGGGGGGGGGGGCACATTTAAAATACAAATTTACCTTCAATAGACAGTATGCGAGAAAGTTTGGGAAGACTGTTTTCGAAAGACAATCAAAATCTTTATAAGACATTTGCGAAGTATTTCGGAAATACCATCCGTTTGTTATAGCACAATACCATCTATCTTGCGATCACTTGACATAATTTTTTGATGCAAAATGTCGGCAAAAATCATGAATACAATTATATATTTTTATTAATTAAATATCACTTTGAAATATTCAAAATTCAGAATTAAATTATCATCAAAATTTCTGCAAGTTATTTATTTTATATTTGTTTGCAATTTGCTTAATACTTTCGACCTGTATTATTTCTGAACGTATAAATATTTCTAGAAAAATTGCTTTTTATATTTTAAAGATATTTTAACAAAAGTGTCATGATCTAAGTTAATTTTCTTTTTACTGGATTTGAAAGATTTTAAATGTTGGCACTTTTTATTTAAAACGGTGTAAGGAATTAAAATTCCTTTAATCAAAATACAAAGTTTAAGAAATAAAAAATAAAAAAAAATCCTTCCAATTTATGAGAAAAAATTTGTACAGTCATTTTTTTCTTTTATATGAAGCAAATATTATATAAGTGAAGTCCGTAAAAAACATTGTAGCCTATTGTTGCAATAAAGTTGGAAATATTTACTTTATAAGTTGCTATTAGTAGAATATTTTTTGTTAATGATCACTGATATATTTTTAAAAACTTTTGAGATATATGAAAGCATAACCGACATGAACAACAGACTTTTTCAAAAATTATATTACTGTAAAAACTATAAAAATCTGGACTTAACTGTGTGCTATAAAATATGAAATCATTAGCTGATACTGATTAAAGTAAATAATTTTTAATATATTACAAATGTTTCGCTTTTGAAAAATATTTTGCAATTTGATTCTAGAGCATTTAAAATAGGCTTACAAGAATAGTCTTTTGAAATCATTAATAATCACCATAAAATTAATGTTATTTTATTTTATTTCATGATATTTCTAGAAAAAGTCATTTTTATTTTTATTTTTACAATGCTGTGTTACATACTAATTTCATTTCCTGCTCAAGGAAAATGTTGCAATTCAGAGGTGCATGCAACGCTTTAGAGATTCACATCAAAAATCGATTAAGTATTGTTTTCTACTATTTTATATTTTTCTTTTATTTATTTTCCGAAAAGAAGTAAGAATCATTTGAAAGAGATAGTCCGAGTATTTTGACAGAACAAACAATAGCCATCTTCCATATTAAAAATGGAAAATACGTCCAATCATCCAGCCCAGATTTTAAAGAACCTTGAAAACAAGTACAAGCTTGCGGAACAAATACTTTAACCATAATTACCGATACGAATTTTCTGATCTGGCCTTCGGACATGAAGCAGCATTTTCTTAAAAAAATATTTAGTTTATTTTTATTTTAAAGTTAATTACTTTGATACACGAAAGTACTATTTCGCTTATTATCACTTTTATGTAAAATTCAATGAAGCATTGTATTGAAAATTGAGGTTACAAATTCAGCGAAGAATGAATAAGTGTGGATTTTTTTCTGGGAATGACTTCTGAGATTCTGGCAACCAGGAAAGCATAATTTTTTTTTAATCGTAAGAATATGATATAAAAGGTTTAGAACTAGTACGGATATTTCACATCAGAACTGCTTTGCTACTCTAAACTATCGCATTAGATTTGGATTCCAAAAATGAATACATTTATTATTCTCACAATTTCTTTTGCTGTTTTGGCATCTTGTAGGGCCGATGATGACGACAAAGAAAAGAGGAGGGAAAGAGTTGTGTCTTTTTACAAGTGTATCTCTTGTGGTAAGTCAGATTTCTTGAAAATATTTTAGAGAATCAGAATTTAATTCAAAGGCAGACGATTTTAATGGAGTAGGTAACATTGTTATCGTGAATTATGACCGCTTAAAAACTGGTTTAAGATATTTCACCAATTATAGAACATTCTAATCGCCACAATTTACTATTCAGATAACAATACTGAGTTTTATATTATATGTACAAAATAAAATTTAATTTACTATTCAGATAACAATACTGAGTTTTATATTATATGTACAAAATAAAATTTGCTGAAAAATTATTTCTTTAACCGTTTTCGCATTTTCTATGGAATCATGGTTAACTTTTAATAACAAAAAGAAAAAATTAGTTCTTACAAATATTTATTGTGATATTGAATCATATATTACATATCGTCACAGAATTGATAACTAAACGTTATCAAGATCTTTTTTAATTTAGAACTTAGTTTTCATTTTAAAATTCATTCATTTTGCAATATTTTAGAATGTCACATTTTAAAAACGAAAATATATCTATAAACTACCCAATACATTTTAATGGATAGTATGGTCTATAAAATATTAGCTACTGCACCTACGACTTCGCTATTGTTTATCCATTTTATATATATGAAAGTAAAAAGAAAATATAATTTTAAATTGTACAGTTTTCTAGTTTTTACATTTAATCCCCTTTCAAGGTCTTAAATTTTAAATAATAATATACCTAATTAATTATTACTTAAATGATTTGGGTTAAACGACTTTTTTAGTCTCATCGTTTGGCGCATATTTGAAAAGACTGATGTCACAACTTCAAAACATGCGATTACAGCGGAGTTTCTAAGCTAATACCGACAACTTTAAAGAATTTTCCTTCAGCTTTATTAAATTACTAATATCCATACCTGGCGTTGCTCGGTATTAAAATTTTTCCTGCATAACATTCCAACACAGAAACTACTTTAGTATTATATTTGTATTTTTAAATATTATAATCTATAAACCTCTATTCAAGACAAAAGCTTTGAATTAAAGGAGAAATTTAAAAAAATGCTCGTAGAATAGTTCAAAATTTTAGCACTGTCCAGCAAAGCAGTACCTACAAATTTCCTTATTTTAAAATTTATTATTTTCTAAAATTTTAATCACAAAAATGAAATTGTTATTGTTGGAAAAGTAAAATTTTTCATTTTATAGTTATATAGTTTCGTAATAATTTCCTTCGAAATTTCAGCAGAAGAAGGCAAAATATGATTAATTTCTCATTACCTGAAACGGATGCTGTCGTCGAACATGTGCTTCAATTCTTTGCAAGAGCTTGACTTTTCTTTCCTCCACTTGAGACATTGACTTCTCTTCGCTTTTTGGTATCTTTAAATCATTATTTTAAAACAAATGAAAGCTTGGTAAAAGAATATGTATTAAAATAAAGCAGGAATTTAAAACAATATGTTTGAGTAGCTCAAAGTTGACAATAATTTTAATACGTTTGAAGTTTTAAAAAAATTAAATAACAGTTGAAAGAAATATTGTGCAAAAATAAAATTGATGTTTTTGAAATCATAAAATTTTGGATTTGAAGACAGTATTTAAATATTTCTATTAAGATTATTTGTTCCAATTTTACAGCAGAAAAAAGACGAAACTTTGGTTAATTTCAAGTTGATCGAATATTAAGTTCAATTTTGCACTTTGAAAAATTGACAGCACTTGTTTTCCTGTCTTAAAAAATAGCTATGCAAAATTTGGTTGAAATCGGCCTAGTAGTTTAGGAGGAAAAATGGAACATACATACATACGCAGCCTCAGTGACTTTATTTGTATTAAGATTTTAAAGCAAAAAGAACGGGAAATGAAAAGCATTCAGAATGGAATGACATATTAGTTAGAAAAGAGGATTGCTGAAATTTAAACACTCTTTCCTTTCTCAATAGATTCCTGGCCCACTTTACACAGCAGAAAGCTGGACACAATTTTAACTAGGTTGAGGATTGACGCACACTCGATTCACATACCGTTGATGGGAGACCCAATACCATTTTGCTCAATGTGTAATAGTCCTATGTCTGTTTTCCACATTCTTGTAGAATGCCCACGGTTATCTATACAGTGTCTTGCATGTTTTCAGAAATCTCGCCCTGATTTGGGCGAGTTGCCTTTCAAAATTCCGCATGTTGGCTTTTATAGTTAGAAAAAAACTGCTTTTTATAATCATATATAAATATTAATCATCCTTATTAGTATAGTACCATGTCTTACTTCATTGTTGCTCTTTTTTATGACTCACAGTTTTAAACTTTTAGACATTTGGATTTTTTAACATTCCATGTTTTGATTTTATTATAAATTGATACAAATATTTTAATTTCGTAATGTGGCGCAACTTAGCCAAAGATGGCTTTTGTGCCATAAAAAAAAAAAAAAAAAACTCAACTCAACTCTACTCTTTTACTATTACCTGTAAGGATACTTTACTGAGTTACATGGAACAAATTTTCTAATGCCTTGTCTTGCTTCATTTCATAATTCGGATCTAAGCCCTGAGTAGCAGATGCGTAAAATAATCTTTAAATGACAGGTATATTAAAACAATTCAAAAGCCCTGTAAGATTGTAAATGTCTGTCTTTTTTCCTCTTATAATATCAATAGATTTATAAGTAATAAAATTTCCTGACTGTTCGGCTACTGTTCGTTTCAGTATCCTGAGACGACCACTTTCCGACGATTCTATCTCGTTAAGGGGAGAGACGCGGAAGGATGAGTGCATTTCCGGAATTCTCCGTCATTCTTTGATCTTGATTACTGCCCTATTAGATATTTTTTTTGTATAATTTTTTTCCACGTGCATGTGAGTATCGTGTCATTTCTGACCGTATCATTTTAATTCAGTCTGCGAGTAATCCGAATTTATTTTATTGTTAAATGTAAACATCCCCTCCTTTCATCTTTCCTCTCACCCCTATTTTGACGAAGTAAGCCCATCCTAAAAGCGCGGAGGGTTTTAGAATTCGTTGTCAAACAATAATTAGGCCGAGTCAGTGGTGAAAGGATTAAGGATAGTACATTTATTTTATTACCATTTTCATTCTTAAGCATTGGCATCGAAATTCATAAAACCAATAATGATTCTTATAATTTTTAAAAATTCAAAAAAAAAACAAAAAAAACATTGCAGATTAATTCGTTTAAAGAAGAAAATGACAAAAAAAAAATCGAATGTTGTTAAAAAAAGTGTTATTCGTTTATTTTTTAAAATTTTTTTGAGTGGAAGGAAAAGGAAAGGGCTTAATCTTCAATCACAGGTTAAGCAGTTTTCAAAAGTTTTCAAAAGAAATGTCACCGCATACGTGCACTCAATTGTTTGCAAGTTTGCAAAGTAATTACTTGACCAAAACGCTTGCTTATATCGCAAACACATTTCTCATTTTGAGTTAAGATCTGAAGTAACACTGAATGCGTTGTACGAAATTTGGAAAAGTAAATAATGTTCAGGAACTGTAATCCGTATTCACTCTCCTGCTATTTTAGGATATCCAGTACTTGAATGTTAAACTTGGATGACATGACAGTATTGATTAAACAGAAAAAAAATTGTATTGAACTCGAATTTTTTTTAAAATTCGATTCTGTCAAAACGAGGCACAAGAGTGTCTATTGTAATCGGTTCGCATTAACTTTTCATGTGAATTTTTTATTTCTTTTGAGTCAATTTTTTAATTATTGATTATTTTTTAATTACTAAAATCTTTTATTTTTCAACAGAAAATATATTAATGTAAAATTCGTTACCCTTGACTTTTCTTAAAATATACAGTGACATTACCTACTATTATTTAAAATGACTGTATGACTTTTATGTACAAGGACAGATGCGTACAGTCATAAAACATCAATCAACATTTTGACAGCCGCATGCGTAACTGATAATTTTTGGAAGAGATTTCAATGTTTTAAACGTTATATGCAATCATGATATATGGTAAAATTTCGCATGCCCTTATTAAAATGTTTATAATTTTCACATTGCGTTTCGTTAGAGATAAATTGCTGTTCAATGAATGTAAATAAAAATATTTGAAGAAAATTATGGTAAATGATATTTCTTCTTATTTAAATAACATATTTATTTCGAAACAAATAAGAATTTTTGATACACTTTTGGTAGTTAATATTTTAACTAGAAATTCCTTATTTTAGAAAAAATCAATGACTTTCATTGATTATTTATTTGAGGATCACGTATTTTTGAACCATGAGCAAGGAGCGCACATCAGCAGAAGGAGTTCATATTTTTCCTGCTCTAAAAGGAAAAACGATTAATCTTCATTAAATTCAACTTACCTTAATTATTAAACACGGAAATTCTTCCATAGAATTCGGTTCCGAATCTACGACACTTAAATTGCAAAATTGAAATTTTATCCCGTTTTAACAAAGGAAAAAAGATGAAATAAATAAAGGGATTAGGAACGCAAGTCAGCACAGAATTTGATAAAAACATCGAATGTCATTGGACAATTTTATAGATCTTTACACACTTCAATTTCATACTTTATTTTGAGCATTTTTTATTATTTTTGTTCTCCATTGCTATTAACTTTTAAAAAACCGATATAACCACATTTTTATTGTAATTATGGATATTACAAATATGGCAGTCCTACATATTTAATCCTTTGCATTCGGTTGCCTCCTTTCGTTTCGTTCAGTTATATAATGTCCGGTTTTAAAGCAACTCTAGGGCTGTTTTGGGAAGGTGTTCGTAATTCTGAACCACGGTCAGATGACGAGGACAACACCTGAGCTGACACCCCCTCTCCAAGCTTCCACATCACACCAACGGGAGGACGTTTGCCCCCGACGGATTTAATGTACCCCAGACCCGCTTACATGACGGTTCTTCGGTGGAATCGGGTCTCGAACCTGAAACCCTCCGTTCCGCATCCAAGCATTCCCCTCCTCTTACATTCGGGTGCCTCCTCTCAAGCACCATTCTAGAGGATAAAACTTTTTGACATTTAGTTTGTTTATTTTTTGAATTTTGATTGTTAGAAATCCTATATAGTGGCAAGAAATTGTAGATTAATTTTTCGCGGAAATTCAGTTCAAAACAATTATATATATATTTTCGGAGCCATAAATCCTTGTATAAGTGAATAATTATGCATCGAATTATTGCACCGAGTGCAAACATTTAATAAGCACTTTTCTGAAGAATAATGATTGCAGTTTCTTTCAACTTATATTCTCTTATTATAGGATCTAAAGAAGCCATCACAGCGTATGAGAAATGTGCTCAATTGAAACCTGAGAAGGTAAACATTATTTTTGAAAAATGTTTTCAAACATCTGAATACTGTCTATTTTTTTAAATCTTCTCCGCAGATTTTTATTACTTCTCTTCCCAACCCAGCTTACTTGGAAAGTATAAAACTTGATAATCATAGTTATTGAATTAGTGCTTTAAAACCGTGGTGCTCAAGTTTTAAATTTTTGACACCTTTTTATTAATTTTAATCGTTATTTATTATTTATTTATTTTTCTTTCGCCACTCTCTCTTAATGACTTTTCTCAATTATTAAGAATGGTTTAAATTTATTTTGAAATAACTATTTTCGGAAACTTTAGAGGGTAGATGATCTAAGTGCATAAAAAAGCAACAGATTTTTCTTCCCAAAATATTTGCAATACATAGTGCCAATGACAGTTCAAATTCTTATTCGTATTTAATGAAATTAATTACATTTATCAAAAGTAACTAATAGCTTTAGGAGAGCTTATAGCTTTAAATTCCATTTTCATCTGCATTTTGACATTTGAGCTGTATGACATTTGAGCTTGACATTTTGAGCTGCTGTCAGATGAAAAGGACGATGCTTCAGCAAGCGCTTCTATTTCCATATCATGACAACGAAAGAATGTTTGCCTTCGATGACAGATTTAACGTACATCAAGTTGATATATAAAGCCAGAGAATCTAATTTGAATTCGGGACTCGAATCCACGATTTTGATGCTGAGACACAAATTTATCTACAATGTTACCTTTGGCTTTAGCTTTTTGAGTGACTCCAGTTAATGCCTTTAAATAAAAGATTGAATTTTGGAATAAAAACAGGATGGAGTGGGATTACATCTCCCTTAAGAATTCTTCAAAGTTTTAATTAGTTTTTGTGGCGGATACAAATTCAAATGATACTCAGAAGAATTTCGAAGAATTTCTTCAAATCACCTATTGATAATAAATTAAATTATGAAATGCAATTATAAACTAGTGATAAAAAATTGTTCTAATTTAGAATTTTTGACGAATATCCAAATTAATTTCAAATAGTGGCCATCGTAAGGAATTTATTCTATTATTACTGCTAATATGATTGTAAGTTAAAGGTTGAGTAAATAATTTCTATTCTTCTATTTAACTTATTTAATGTATATTCAATTATACTTCGTAATTAGGGTTGCGTGTAGATGTGGTTGACTCCAATTATTGCGACATGTTAGAAGCATAATTTTATTTACTTTTTTG
The DNA here is from genome assembly GCF_947563725.1 of Argiope bruennichi. Taxonomy (NCBI): domain Eukaryota; kingdom Metazoa; phylum Arthropoda; class Arachnida; order Araneae; family Araneidae; genus Argiope; species Argiope bruennichi. Next base: position 7,547,440 of record NC_079154.1, read on the forward strand.
ACCGAGGCGAGTGCGCGAGCGTTCTGCAGAAAAGGAGAGAATAGCTTTTCAGAAGCATTGCGCAAGTCAATACTCGGATGATGGGCAGCGCGCCAGTTACGTCACACACAGCCTCGACGGAACCTGTAGTTTACAGATTTATGACAGGCATTCACTACAATATAGAAATAAACATCAGATTTTCTGTATGGGAACAATGTAATGACTATTTTTATTTTACATTTGTACAGAGCAAGATTCATCTTGAAGAATGCCTGAAAAAAGTGCTACCGGAAGAAATACTAGAGGACGATTCAAAGCGTTGGGATTATTTTTGTCAAAATCCAGCATCCCTTGGAAAAGTATGTTTATATTTATTCTTTTATCGTATGATTAAAAATTCAGTTTTTCAACAATATTTCGTTTCAGTATTGATATCCCCCGGAGGGGGAGGGCACCTCGCAATTGAGGATGAGAATCTTCCGGCATGGGGGTTGGTTCTCGCCACCCCTGTGGGTACACGAAAAGGCGGGAGATACTGACTCCTTCAATCGATGACGGGACGTACTTCTTTAGGGAAGGTTTGTACCGTAGCCGGTGATGATCCTTAGGACTCAACCACAGTTCTCGCCAGTGCTGCTGTCCGCTCATTCAAGTTTTTCTGTGTGCCTTCGGGCGGGTCGGAGTAGTCAGTCTATGACTTTCCATTATCGATTAACGAGATTTTTTAAACTACAAACATTATTTTAACTACCAATGGAAAAGGTATAAAAAGAAATAATGTTTCAAAATGCAATAGCGATTTCTTCTCTCCTGAAGAGAAAGTAATATTCCCGATATTCGTATCCAGAATATTTCTTTTGTAGTGTTCTTTTAGTTATTTTCCACAAAGTAAAAATTGGCAGATAGATTATACAAAGGTATTGCTTGCTATACAATTTTTCAAATTCTTGTTGAGATTACCAATTTTGTTGTTGCTTATGGCACTTGTCACAGATAAACCCGCTTGACGAAGTCAGTGATTTTACCGTCTCTCGTTTCAGTAGCGCCATCTAGGCCTAAGAGTACGTCTTAACTACTCATGCGTCACAGCCCTTCGCACGAGGCGTACTTTATTCAAACATTTCATTAACAGATCGTAATTTTGGCCTTAATCAAAGAACGATTACCTTTGACCCAGTAGCCCCAGTGATATTGCCTCGACTTGGAGGACTTCGTGGATAAGAAAGGCTTATTCGTGCACCATCTATACGGAGATTCTTCGGCCATCTGGGTTCGAACTCTCAACCCAACGCATGGCAATCCAACGCCCTACCAACCAGGCTATCGCGACCTGAGGTTACCGATAATTATATTAATGTGTAATCAGTTGGTATAGAACTCAAAAATGAATTTGTCAAAGAATGCAGAAATAGAATTTTTACATTATTTTTTTTGGCAATTTTTTGTATTCTTGTTCATAATAACTGATTTTACGAATATTCTCATTCAGATAATTTATGTAATAATTTAAAAAAGCTGAGAAAAAAGTACTATAACTTAACACATGGATCTCTCTTTATTGTTCCATAAGAAGAGTAACTGAAAACCTGAGCATTCTTCTCTTCGTATAGAAAACACTTTTTCTTTTAAAGTATCCGACTAGGTTCGGAGACGAATAAAAAAAACAAAAAAAAAAAAACATAATTTTTTTTTATTGTACCAAAGATCTAAAACAGACTTGAAAGGTCACTATTAGAAGGAAAAAAATACACTCATTGTCTTTCGTTTTTGAGGGAAAAAAAACTGTTATTTAATGAAAATTTAGCAAAATTTTCGATGTTAGGAGAAACAGAGTAAGTTAAAAAATAATAAAAATATTTAATTTTTATTTCAGTTATATATAGCTAAAACTACATAAAACGTAACATACCACAAGATAAAAATTATTTGAATAAATAACATTTTTATGGATATTTGAAGTTGCCGTTGTTGAATTTTTTGTCAAAATTTGTCTATGTTTGTGACTTAAAGTGTCTGTAAAATATGTCTAAATAAAGCTATCTTAAAATCTGCGGTCTATCACACCCTCAAAGGTTTTGGATGCGTGCAAACCGAATTTCATGAAATTTTATTGAATTGATTTTGAGATATCTTTTTTTTTTTTTCCGTGAACTGTGAAATATGCTTTCTTTAGAAAACGCGTTTAGATATTGTACTTGCAAATTAGTTCATCCAAATGCGCTGGAAACAGATGTAGTTTTCACGTTTTTTTAACAGAAATACCTAAAATTAGCAAACTACGGCTGAGTACGTAGAGAGTTAATATAAATATATCAAATACATTTTAGAGAATTTTTTGGTAAAAATAAAATAAATCACCCATATTCGGTTACAAATACCACTATTTCCATTTCATTTTTATTTGTTGTGTATTATTGAAACTACTGCATCTATAGTTCTGTCTTGCATACATTAAAAACAAAGTCTGCTTTAGAATCTACGAAATTTTAGACTTTATTTTCAAATCATTAAAAAAATAAATTAAAAAAGCATTTTTATAACCTAGTCGGATATCTTAATCTATCTTTTCTGTTTTACGAATCAATTTCTGGTTTATTATTTATGTATTTTGATTAATGAGACATTATTTAGTAAAATTATCAACAGAAATGTAATTCCGTTTAAAATTGTGAAAATATCATTGTTTGTTAATTATTAAGAATCCAAAAAATAAGTGAAAATACATTTATCTACTACAAAAAAAAAAAAAAAAAAAAAATCGTCAAAATCGTATTTTGTATACTATGCTTAAATTGTGATATCTGAACAATATTTTTACAAGTTTATTAATGAATGTTTCATTTTTTTCCAGACCTTTGACTGCTTGTTCATTGAAGAGTACTTCAAATCGGTAAGTTATCTATCTATACATTTGAGTTAAGATAAACGTGCATGAATTTATTTTGTTTTTAGCCATTTATACAATTACACTATCTACCAATAAGTAATTGAACACCTACGAAAAAAAGAGATAAACACAATTTATTCATATTCAATAGTTGGTAGAGCCCCCACCTGAGGCAATTACAGTCTTAATTCTCTGGGACATGCTTTTCACAAGTGTTTGGATGATGGACAGTGGTATTTTCTTTCACTCAGCTTGGAGAAGACAAGCAAGTTCTTTCACCAATTTTGGACGGTTGCTGCACTCTTTAATTCGGCGATCCAACTAGTGCCAGAGGTTTTCTAAAGGATTTAAATCTGGATTCTGGGCAAGCCAGCCAGTCCACTCTAGTCACCCCCAATGTCAACATACCAATCCTTGGTGGACCTCGCAACATGATAAGTGGCGTTATCATCCTGGAAATAATAACGATCCAACCCATAAAATTGCCTCAGCTTAAAAAGCACATTGTTTTTTAGAATAGTGGAGTAGCAGTCGGCGGTGAGCTTAACATGAATTGGGATCAAAGGTCCCAATCCATAACATGAGAAAATTCCCAGACCATAATTCCACCTCTGCCAAACTTTACTGTAGGCACAATGCATTCCTGCAAAAGGCGTTCTCCACGCATACGCCAAACCCAGACTCTGCCATCTGACCGATAGAGATTGAACCTTGATTCATCCCCCAGATAACCTGTTTCCACTCATCTACTGCCCAATTTCGAAGTGCCTTGCACCATCTCAACCGAGCAGCGCGGATGGATTTTGTAATCAAAGGCTTATGAGCAGAAGCACGACCATGGAAACCAAGCATAGGTGCTTCCTTGCGGAGGATATTTATTGAAACAACAGTCCCAAATACTTGTTGGAACTCCTGGAGTATATGGGCCATCGGTTTGGTGAGGTTTTTTTTTAATTTTTTTGGACAGCACTCTTCGGTTTCTGTCTCTTAGTTTCGTGAGTTTGCCGACTCGAAGCACATTCCGACAATTCCCATTCACATCTCCACTCATATTCACTTTTAATTACGAAAGCTACTTCGAATTTAGAATGTTGAACTTACTAGATATGCTCCTTAAGTATCGGCCATTTCTATGATATTCAGTAATTACGCTTTTCTCGAAGTCCGACAGCTCCGAATTTCGTCACATCTTGCATGCGACTAATGCCAATGATGTTTTCTACACTATATATAAGTACAGAAGGCGTGGCATAGATCAGGATTGCAGATATCTTCATTTGCATGGGTGTCTACCATACTTATTGGTAGATAGTGTAGATTACTCATCAACTACACGTCGAATCATCATCCAATAAAACCTTCGATTATCCAAGTTTATTGAGACTGGAATCACCTTAGAAAATAGAAAATTCGTTAAGTAAAGACTAAATGTTAAATCATAACTTTCTTTCTTTTGTCAAGTTTTCCAAAAATATTTATCTGAAATTGCAAAAATAAATCTGAAAATACTAAAACGCATTAACCGAACCATTTTAACCATATATTCGAACAATTCTTTCTAAGAAAATACACGACACATTTAAATACCCATCCCTAATAAGAACCACATGACGGTAGCGAATTTTTTACTAGGTAGATACCTAGAACTACTGCACTAAGAGGTACCGTAGGCAAGTCAATTAAAACAGGTAATTAATCTAGTTGCCATATAAATAAGTTTGTAAAAAATACAAATTCTATGAATTATAAAATACTAGCATTAATACGTTAAATTATTTAAATCATTCGATGTAAATAATAATTAATTATTATTTTATAATTATATAAAATAATAATTATGTGTAATATTTGGAATATTAATTATTAATTTAACTGGTTATGCCACATTCCATTTGACAGATCCCGTAAAACAATAATCTTTAATGTTAAAGGTAATAACTTTTCTGTAATCTATCAAAAAATTTAAATGCTTTTATATTACGAAAATCATTAAGTAATAATTAAGGTTAATATTTCAAGAATTCTATTATTTTAGCATTTTTTTCCTATGATATACTAAACAATAAAAGAGTGTATATTTTCTCTATTATTAAAATAGAATAAAATACTTGTTAAAATTAAAAATGTGTTATAATGTGAAACAAAATTGATCAGTTATTAAAAGGGAGAAGTCATAATATGCATTACTTGAAGCTTCAAATTCCCAAATCTGTTACTGATTATTAATGCAAATTCACGAATTTTACTAAATTTCATTGCTTCTTACGCACTTTTGAAATAACTTTTTAAAGATGTCCTCAAAAGAATATATCCCCCCTGGACAATGTGAAATTTTCCAACAGATTTACAATGCCATGCTTTTCTTGAAAATGCATGATACTCACATTATTTAAATTATTGCTCATTATTTAAATTATTTAGAATGAGATTTTAATTTTTAGTTTCGTTAAATAACATCTTGGATTATCAAAGATCACCTCTCAATAATGAACTCTTACTAACCTTTGGAACGTGAAAATCGGCTCCAGTGTCAATCCTCTTTCTGAAAAAATTGTTGATATTGTTAAAAAATGAAAAACATAATTCTATTTCTATTATCGGTACAGTTAATAGAAAACTCGGTTGGTAGATACCTAGATAATTGAGCTGTTATTGTACTTTTAAATCCTGTAAAATAGAACTAAATAAATTACAGTTGGTATTATTTAATTAAAAGAAATTACTTGGAATTCGTGAATATTTAAAGTGTTCTACGGATTAATTGATTCAAAACGGCAGCATATATCCAAAGTAGAATATTTCATAAAAATTGATAATGCAAAAAGATTAACTGTTATATGGTTAATCTCCTTTTATTGATTTTTATCCTTCGCAAATTCTCTTTTATATAATAACAAAATGAATAAAATTTCTTTTTTTTTACTTTAGATATCTACAAATAGGAATAAACAAGAACTCACAACTTATTTTAGAAATAGATAATATCTTAATACTATATCTTATTTTAAAAATAAATAAGATTTTGTAATAAGTAATGCAATTTTTTGAACTTTTTTTCTAATGTCCTCGTGGATTGTACTATTTATAAAACAAACGTTCCAAACATAAAGATCTTTATACGCTAAAGCATTTTTAGAAGCCAAATGCTATATTTAAGAAATAACTACATTCCGATTAAAATCAAGGAATAAAAATAAACATAATATTCTGAGGTGAGTATTCATATTGGCAAGGATTTTTAACTTGAGAAGCAATCAACTATGAATTCGGAAATTTTATATTGTTTGACATAGAAAATTTAAAATAAGTGTAATCTTTCCTGTCTGAAAGATAGAATGAATTCTTGAAACAGAGAAAAATATATATAAATAGAATTTACATTCTAAACAGACCTTGAATTTTATATCTTGCATATTAGCTATTTGCTGAAAACTAAAAAACTCTTGTTACTAGAAATATATATCTGTTTGCAATATTTTATATTTAGAATCCGTTGTGCGAATAATTCAAAGTGTATTTTTAAAAATATTTTGTTGATTAAAATTTAATAATAATATTCTAAGAATATAAGCTTCTTTCTTCGCATGTTTTAATTCAGTCGTGATTTTGCAAGCAATCATTATTACATATTCACTTGCAAATGGCAGATTGATTGGATCAATTCGACAAATTAAAATTTATCTTAATTTTAAACATTTTACTCATTTTTATTATTTATTGTTTCGTTTGTAGCTGACTGATGAAGATTTAGCAGCATTGATGAAATTCAAAGTAAGTTTTATTGCTTTATTTAATGAACACATTTGTTCTAAATAAAAAAAATATTCATTATAATAGAAAATAATACTCAATTAGATTAAAAAAAGATTTCATATCGCATTTCTAAAACTTTTGATTTAGCATTTCACGGGAATTTAAATTAATTAGTCAGCATTAATTGCACTACCAACTCGAAAAAAATTAGGTAGATAAATTTTTTTTCATTATTGTTAGTGTTTTCATTCCTTCTGAATTTTAGGCGAAAAACAATGAAATATTGCATTTTGAAGCGACATCGATAATGATGATATCGATATCATCATCGATAATGATGATATCTTTGATATCGCATAATTCAGCGTTTATGCAAAATATATATTTAACCTGATCTGTACCGTCACATTTAAATAAATAATTAAAATGCAGTGCATTCAAAAGAGCAAAAGCGTGCACAACTTCTGATATTTTCAGCAGCTGAGCACTTTGACATATATTTTTACATTTAAGCAAATAAATATTTCTGCTAGTTTATTTTTATTAGAAATTTATATTTACATAAATGTGGCAATACTGGTAATACAGGCAATACTAAAAAAATAAATAAATAACTTTTTAGCGTCTAGCTTCTAAATATTGCAGCAATCAGAAAAAAAATTTCATTCAAAATCGCTCTAGCATACCAAGTTTTATACGCTTATAAGCTTTTAAACAGAGAATGTTTTTGGGTTTTAGAGACAGACCATGAGCGGTGAAGATATACCGAAATTTTCTCCAAGTTGTATTATGAGAATCATTGTAATAAATAGTCTTCCTACCAAAAATCACAGAGGGTCTCGGTTTCGGAAGTGGAGGGTTTCAGTTCGAGACCGGATTCCACCGGAGAACCGTCGTGTAGGCGTGTTTGGCCTAAGCTAAATTCGTCGGGGCCATACGTTCATCCACTGTATGGTGTGGAAGCTTGGAGAGGGAGGTGCCATCTCAAGTGTCGTCCTCTTCATTTGACCGCTGTTCAAAATTACGAGGTCCGATCCAAAATATCCTTAGAGTTGCTTTAAAATGGAATGTTAATACAACTAAACTAAATTAATTTTACCCGAAGATGGCGAGTCATTAAAATCAGCATGCAATGAATGCCCCTTTCTTTCTTTCCTTTTAATATCTCCGCCAGTACAGCTCAGGTGTCGTCCTCGTCATTTGACCGCGGTTCAAAATTAATATAATCCTAGTGTCGCTTTAAAACGGGATGTAAATATAACTAAACTAAACCTACCTAAAATCAGTATCTATTATGCTTATTTAGCAAGCATGCGCAATATGGTTTCAAATATGACTAAGTAAAAGACCAAATTGCATGGTATTATAACACAAATAGCGAATTCATTACCTTTAAGATAGCAAATAATATGAAAGAGAGGAATTAGTCCTATATGGAAGACAAAACATTTTCTCTAGAAATTAATAGAAAAGTAGTAATTAATAAAGAATAAAATATTAATAGAGGAAATGGTAACACATGTTTCATTTAACCAGAAATTTTTCAAATGAATGCGCCTGCTTTTCAACATGAATACATATGTAAATGAAAATAGTGCTTTTTCATTTTATATTTGTTTCCTATTATGTTGTCCATTTATTGTGAAAAAAATTATATCGTCTGTAAATTCATTGCTTCATCCAACAAATTATACAAATAATAAATTTTTTTGTGAAAAATACAGCTACTTCATGCTGTAATTAGGTTCGTATCAAACATCATCCCATTCCATTAAGATTTAAACTAATAGCGACAAAATTTTTTGGGGGACATTTTTTTTTTTTTTTTTTTTTTTTTAGCATGGCTCTAACTTAGTCAAGTATCTTTCTAGTTCTACCTTTTTCTTTTCTTTTCTAATACCTAAAGAAAATTGTCCCTATTAACGATGAAATTGTTTGATGAAATTTCTTTATTAGCACGAATATAGCACACAAAATCCACTTAAATATGAATTGTTTCAATCATTTTGCATATCTGTGTAGAAAAGCAATACATTTTTTTATCAGTTATTATAAAATTATTTTCTGTATTCTATTTTTTATTTTGAATATTTTACAGTGAATCCCCCTTTTTGTAATGAAATTTATTTCTTATTTACTTATGATTATAAGCATTTTAATTTTAAGAAATTACAGGAAACGTATCATATTGTTCTTCCCTCTCTATGTGTTGATAATCTCCTAAGACATTTCTTATAATCTCGGTTTTTATCGCAACTCTATTTTAAAGCAAAATGCATATTTCAAGCCTTCACAATAAGTCGAAATTGCTTCCAACCTCTGTTTTTCTTTTTTAAAAAAATGGGGACAATGAAATTTTTGTTTAAAAAAATAAATAATGTTATCTCATTTAATTGATATACTTTTTTTAATCATGATATAATTTTAATATTGAATTGCTTGATTTTTCATCAAGGTATGAAATGAGGATAAAATAGTTTTGGAATAATGATATACTCTTTTGTATTTTAGGACTGTGCAAAAGGAATTAAAGAACAGTACTGCAAAGAGTAAAGAGGCAAAGAGATATTTTATATAAATTTTATATCGATGTTATTTTATTATTTCAGAATATGTTTATGATAAAAGAGTTTTATATAGTAGTACTGTAAAGATTTTTATGAATAATAAAAGTATATCTAGATTATAAAAATGATGTGTGTTTATTGGTGTTAACTAATGTAACTATAAATAATAATGATTACAGCATTTTTAAAATATTACAGAAAATGTTAGTTTAAAAAATCAGGATTTGTCCTCGTCATCTGACAGCTGTTCAAAATCACGAGGTCCGTCCCAAAATAACCCTAGTGTTGCTTCAAAACGGAAGTTAATATAACTAAATCAAACCAATCGGAGGTCAAGAATTGAGTTCAAGAACTCCGTGACGCATCCCTCAAATCGGCAAGTTATGGATAAGTCACTATTAAAGTTGGAAATAATTTTTATCTTCATTTTACAGTTTGAATTATTCAATATGAGTTTAAAACAATCGGAAGGCTAAAATTGATTCTTTATCATCTAAACTATTATCAAATTATTTTCAGTCCTTAGAAAAAACAATTAAGTATTACCAATTGAAACAACCATAGAAAATGATTTTGTTGCAATCACGTAATATAGTACTTTTTTGCAAAATAAATAGCTTTAAAGTAACATATATAAGTAATATACAAACACGCTCGTTTATATTACTGAAGAGCTTTGAAGTTTTGAAGCAAAAGCGAAAAGATTATAACAGTCGGCAAGAGACACAAACACATGGAAAATTTCAATTTCCTGGTGGTTTAAGGTAATTTCATGATTACATTTCTTTTTTATGTATAATTTCTAAAAAGAAAATACAATTTTAGAAAATAATTTGTTATTTTAAAAGGAGAAATAAAACACATTCACACTGTCACTTCCAAGATAAAGATTATTTTAAAATTTAAACGCGTCTAAAATATTCGGTGAATGGATGAATATCTCAGAAGCAACGTGAGTGAGAAATGCGACCAGACGTAGCAAGGAGCGTAAGAAATCAAAGCAGTTTACGTTACTACGAGCAGTTGAACAGCGTGTGTGCGAAAACACATGTCAAATTGAAATGGAGCCATGGATTAACATTAAGTTTTGTTACAATTTGGGGAAAACGGCACAGAAACGCATGCATTGTTGGTGCAGGTATGCGAAATAGACGCTGTTAGTAGAAACTGGTTTCGACCTGTTCAAATGTTTTCGAGAGGGAAAGGAAACCATCGATGATGAACCGCATTCGGGTCGACCCTCAAGAAGTGCGACAGATGCTGTTGCAAAATCGCCGCCTGTCTCAACGATGGATATTGGAGGAAATGGGACTAGCAAGGACAGTGTTATCACCATCATTCATAAAGATTTTCGTAAGCACAATATTTGTTCCCATTTCGTGCTGCACTCATTAACCAACGAGCAGAAGGAAACCGGTATACACATTGCTGGGGATTTCATTGACACGTGATGATCAAGATCCAACCTTTCTGCAAACAATCGTCACAGGAGACGAGAGCTGTTGCTATCAGTATGATCAGGAGTCGAAGCGGCAAAGCATGGAATGGTGCTTACCGTCTTCTCCACGCACCAGAAAGTGTCTCCTACAGAAGTTCAGGATTAAGACACTCCTGATCGCTTTTTTCAACATTAACGGCATGATCCACCAGGAATTTGTTCACCAGAAGGGTGGACTGTTAATGATCCACCAGAAGGGTAGACTGTCAATGCCGAATTCTACGAAGCTATTTTGAAGAAGTTACTGCTGCTCATCCAAAGTGTTCCCCCACAGTTGTATAGAACTGGTAAGTGGAGTCTGATGCATGATAACATCCGCCCCCATACTGAGATCGGTGCACGCCATTTCTTGGCAAAACGCCACGTAACTATCCTTGCACATGCACCGTACTCACCTGCGAACTTCTTTGTTTCATCGCCTCAAAGGGATCCTGAAGAGCACATGTTTTGCAGACATCCGACGACATGTGACATATGTGCTCAACTCCATTCCAAAAGAGGTCTTAGCTGACTCATTCCAACAGTTTTATCAACGATATCAAAAATACATTGTGGCCAATGGATGTTACTTTGAATGAGAAAAAGGTATTTTGTTCCCATGATTTGTTTTATGTTCCGATTCACCGTACTTTCTAGACGCACCTTGTACATTCAAAAGAATCAAAATAAACGAATTTTTTAAGCTGATCATTTTTTTCATAATTTTTCCATAATAAAATTTTAATTTAATTAATTTTTTTTCAGGTCATTAATCTTTAGTTCACGTGCATTAAAAAAAATTAAAGTACGGAAATGAAGCAAAAGTAGAAGTTTTATTTCATTTTTTGTTTTCAAAACAGGCAACATAATTTGTTGATGCTAGAATTAAGCAAAGTTAGGAGCTGAAAATCCCTTTTTGGTCCCAAAGCAACTGCAACAACTATGGAAAAACGTTTCATACAAAAATTGCTCGTTTGAACGAGACGCTAAATCACCTAATTTGATTTATTTTTCCGTTTTCAATCTTAAAAGAAGTTATAGGGAAATGGACATTTCAACCTCCCACTATTTTCACTCCCTCTGAACCAGATGGCCCACCTATGAATTTTTACCCTTCTTATAACATATTCGAAGCCGGTTACAATCCAATCAAAATTACTCTAGTTATCGTGTCAACAAGATAAAGGTAAACGGCGTACTCGTATAACAATAGAACTAACGCGCGCTTATATTAAAGTGACTATGTTGAATTTATTGAGACAAGTTACAGCGCATTTAACAGTAAAATAAGCAAATGACAACAACAACAACAAAAAAAAAAAAAAAAAAAAGAGAGAGAGAGAGAGAGATCGGTTTATAAGTTTATTTGAAATATGCACAATATAATATAGCACAGAAAAAAGTTCCATGCAGTTATCTGTAAAATTGGCTTAGATATTTGCGATCAAAATTACGAACTTTTAGTGATCTGAAAAAGAATTTGCCCTAAATTGAAAGAAACTATCCGGCATTATCGAACAGTTTTTCCTCATTAAACAACGGCGAAGTAAAATTTAAATAAACGAGAAAGCAATAATAATAATAAATTTGAAAACGGGGTTGGAATATCGAATATATTTTTCAATTTTCGGACGAACTCTTTTTCAAAATATAGAAAGGTCCATTCATCTACGATATTGTAAAAACTTTGACAGATGTTTTGATTTGATGCTGGCTTTATACTCGGCCAGTAGGCAGCGCACAAGTCGAAAGGGACTGATTTATGTTTGCTACAATTTTATATAAGATAGATTTGGGCATTCCATGCTTGGTTAAAACTGCCATTTTGGCGTCCCTGAAATTTTCTTTTTCACTGCGTATCATATTAAAATGTTGGATATTTACACAAAGAAACATGGTAAAATAAAAAAAGGTTAATATACCTAAATTTAGAATACTATAGAAAAGAAACGACAAATAAAATGAAAAAAAAAAAAAAAAAAACCCTTTTAACAGAAAGAACGAAGAGCAAAAAATATCGGAATTAATCCATGATAAGCTATCAATTTTTTTTACGCCAAATTCTACAAACGTAAGTGCAGTAAGAAAAAAAATACAATGCAGCGGCATGTTGTTGCCCTGTCACTTGTAATCACTTGTTGGACGATCACTTACCATGGAACGAAAAGCATTTTTCAGCCTTTCTACACATGCGCTACCTACTGGCCGAGTGTAAACTCGACATTAAATTCAAAATGGCGTACTCGTAGCCACACAGAACTAACGCGAGCATATAGAAAAGTGACTATGCTGAATTTATTGAGACAAGTTACAGCGCATCTAGCGGCGGAATATGCAAGTGACACAGAAAAAAAGGAGATCGGTTTATCAGTTTATTTGAACAATGAACAAAATGAAAGTTCCATTTATCTATGATACTGTAAAATTATCAGATGTTTTGGTTTGACATAATTAGAAATTAAATTATAATGACTGCATTATTCATGCTTTATTTTTAAATTCATGATTCCACTGCGTGCAGCTTGAGACAATGTATCACCAGTCTTCTCTTTTCTGTAAACTTCTTCTGACAATAAGCACAAGCAAACGGTTTCTCTTGCGTGTGAACTTTTTTATGTCTTCTCATGTTAGACGAATCATTCGTAGAGTAGGGACACAAAACGCACTGGTATCGAAATACGTCTCCTCGTTTTACTAACACATCTTTCCACAATTTCGATCCTGAAATGAAATAGAATGGAGCCAATCATACAAATAATTACTTGTATCACATGTTTAAAGTAAAAAGAAAGGAAAACGAAACATATATAATACAATATCTACTAAATAGCGAGAAAAAAAATATTGATAGCAACTTTTCTTTTATTTTGAGCTTTAACACTTTTTTCAAAAACTGTCAGTATAATTTCAGAAGTACTAAATTTCACGAAGTTTCTGAAATTTTCTAAAGCTGAGCATTCTTACATAATGTCACTAGTAAATATTTCTGTTGATTTATTTTCTTCGATCAGTTTTCTTCAAACTATGAAACTTAACTATAAGGGCGGTTAAAAAATTTTAAATTAAGGGAAGAAAGTAAGTGTAAAAGTTTTTATTTATTTAAATTAATGTGGAAACATATATATTAAATTAATCGAAATCAGAGGTTAAAAATTAGACACACACACACACACACACACACACACACACACACACACACACACACACACACACACACACACACACACACACACACACAAGCGCCACGTGCAATGATAGCTCTTAATTTAGATTCTAATTAATTTCCTAATTTTTGTCTAAATTAGTAAATTTAATATTATTCTAAAATGTCCTCTTATTTCCTGGTCCGATTCCCAATTCTTTTATTTAATTATTACAAAATTGCTGACTTCGTCATTCGCATACCAGAAATGAAGGTATAAAAATCCTTAATACTTGCACATTTTTTAAAAAAGATACCTAAGATTATTCTGCCGAAATCGATACGTGTCAAATAAATTCCTATCAAAATCTCATTGTAAAATCAATGTAGGGGAAAATTTCGGTCACTTCGCTCTCGTTTCGCGATGTAAACAGACGTCTTTTGATAATCGTTCCTTCCTTATACGTAATATACCTCCCGTGATGAAATAAACCGAAATTATCAATTCAAAAGTTTCTTCTTTTTAGGCTCGTATCTTCAAAATTATATTTACATATATACACAGGTTTCTATAGGCCATGATTCTGATTTTTAATAATTTTTAAAAAGTTAATTTAAACATTTTTTATCAGTTTCAACTTTTTTTGTCGAAATATTAAGCCTATTCATATGCTAATATTAATGTTAAATTAGTTCGTACGGACATTTTTATTTGTACTTTTAATACATCGAATAAAAGCAAAAGTTTGAAAATGCGCGTGCAGTAATCAAACATTGTCCTTTAAAATTGCTTCAACTTCTTTATTTGTTTGAAATATTTTGACTCATATTTTAGCACTTTTAAAAATGTTACCACGTCCAATTGACGCATAATCTTTTTATTTTTTTTCTTTCCCCAGTTTTGAGTTCATAGAATAAGATTTTATTTTACTTTTATTGTTAATTTTTATTACATTATTATGTGCCAAATGGCAAAACTAAAAATGTCATTTATATCAAAGCCTTAGAAAAGAAGGTAAATAATAACTATTAATTAGGGTTCTAAAATTTTTTTTATGGAACTGAATATAAAATTCGAAAAATGCTAAACATAAAAAAATATATATTTGTTCTTTCTTACAAACAAATAAACACAGCCGGAAGCGCAGCACTGCGGCTAGTAAATAAACATAAAAATATAATAAATAATAATAATAAAAACGAAAATAAATCATTAATATGACCATTTAATTAAAATATGAAAATGAATTCACCAAATTATTAAAAGTGTCTATGCAACGTACATTGCTTAGAACTGTAAAGTATCTAAATCAACTATTGGTTAATATTTCCAGATTCTGAGTCAGCGTGAGAGTGCCAGGTATTCCTATCCAACGACAAAAACACCTATCTTTGTATGAAAATTGTAAGGCTTGAAAATGGCCACACCACAAATACTCCCATTTTATTTCCTAAATGAATCGCAACTGAGAAGTACTCATGAAGTTCTGATTGAAATAAATACATTTTTTTTAAAAATTAGGGTATAGTTTAGCAATAAAGACAATTTCTTTTTCATATTCCAGCATTTAATTGGGGGGGGGGGTAAATTTTCTGGTAGACATAATAAGATAATCATTTTAAAAACATTTATTCTTCTAAAAAATGAGATAAATCTTTCACAATCTTGCATTTTGAGATATTTTTTTTAATTGAGAGAGGTTAATTATACAAATGATGATCTTTTCCAATGACAAATATTATATTAAAAGATCTAAAATTAAATCAATCCACAAAAAATAAAAATATTATATGTTAAGATGGATGGTATCATATCAATTTTATTACAAAGTGATAATTTCTAAATGTATAAATTCAACTAAATTCCAATCAATGAAGTTTATTGCATAACAAAATATACCAATTAAATACTAGAAATACTTTTATAGATGCTTTTGATCTTCAAATAAGAAAATAATAATAATAACTAAAAAAAAAATAACAATTTAAAAATATACAAATATAGTTCATTGCATATTTCTTATTCAAACTGTAACTGAAAAACATTTTTTTTTAAAAAAAAATCCATTATTAAACTATTATTCATTATTAATTTATTCAGGATTATATTATTGAGAAGCTGAATCATTAAATTTTCTTTATTTTAAAAGTCTCTCAGATAAATTACAAAGAAAAATTTTGTTTTAACCATGGAAGTCTTTTTAGTAGAAAGAAGAGGAAAAACATGAACATCTTTTCTTTCTTAATATATTAGTAATTATAAGAATTTTCTAAAAACTTTCACCACAATAGATTTTTTACAAGACTTTTATACAATGCAAATGGAAAACTTTTAATGAAAATGTTAAGAAAAAATAATATCAAACATCTAACAAGCAATGCATTTACATTAATAGATATAATTAAACCAATAATTATTTCATATTAAGTTGATACAAACACACACACACACATATATATATATATATAAGCATTATTTTATGTGAAGCAGGATGCAGTTTTGAAGACAGTGAAAAGATTTTCGATTTCGTGACGTCATTTTATTTCATTTTGGAGAAGCAGGTATATGTACAAGCGATGAGCACACACACAACACAGAGAGGAATCAGGAAAAAGCTCTTGAACATTTATCCCTGGTCTTATATAACCTGAGAAATTGATAGGGAAAATATTCCTTCATAGTGCTAATATATAATGAGATTTCGATAGGGATTTTCACTACATGGTCGACGAGGTAAGGGTTTTAAAAGAATGTGCTTTCTGGACATTTTTCTCGCTCTTCAGGCAGAGTGTGGGAAAGCTAGACTTTTATCCGATTCGGCAATTTTACAAAGCTTCCTTGAATTAATTACGTAGAGAAAGTGGAATTCGATCACGAAATAAGAGAATATTTTAGAATGAAGTTATTATGGGAAAAATTAAAATAAAATATTGGAAATTAATTAAATTGAAATTAAAATATCATTATATAAAATTAGATCTGATGAAGATACTTTATACTTTACTGATATAAACAGTATTAAATTAAATGTAAATAAGAACACAATTAAACATTACAGTACATGAATTTAATATATCATCATCGCCTTCCTCCAAAAAAATCAGGTATATAATAATTTTTTCATTTTTTTCATGCATAACAATTTCCATTTGCCGCATTTATTTATTTTGGATATTTGAAAATACTTGTCTTATTAATATTATAATTTATAAGCATAATATTTAAATAGTAAATTTTTTTCATTTTATTGACTCCATACAGTTTTATTGAATAGTAACACACCTAATAAAGTGTTGCTGCTAGACTTTATTGTTATTGTTGCTCTTGACAGGGGCATAAGGTTCATACAAAAAACATATTGGAGAAAGGAATTTAATTTAAAATCAAGGAAAATTCTTTTTTTTTTTTTTCCTTAAGGTATAGGGCTATCTCCATTTTTAATCGATTCTGATATACATTTCCTCTCAACTGTGCCACTTTATATATAGTAAGTTTGTGTGCATGGTACCTAGACAATCCAGAACAGTAGCATATATAACTTTTCTCAGAACATAAATTTAATCATTTTTGGTATGAAATGAAAAATCCATGAGCTCTAGTTTTCCATTCTCTTCCAGTTTTTAGGATACACAAAGAGTGAAATAATACAATTCAATAAAGAGAACAACTATCCTGGAGGATTTTTTTTACATTGTGCTGAAGTGCAAAGGCAACAAGAAGGATCTGTTCTCTCCCCTCACATACAAACAAAATTTGATGAGAGATAGAATTAGTGAAAAGTAGGGATTGCAATACGGGACCAAAAGTTCAATATTGGTAGTAGAAAGTTTAAAAAAGAAAAGGCGCGAATTTGTTTTATTGGCCGGTTTTATCAGAGAATGTAAGTCCAATATTCCAAATTTTTTTTCTGAATGAATATTTATATTTAAATAGCGTCTATTTTTTACACTTGTACATTCGTCAAATGTAAGACTAAATTTTTCACCATTTACTTTTAATTGTATTAGCTCGTGTTTCAAAGAATTGCGAACACCTTTACTGCAGTTTATAACAGTTCTTCTTATAGTGTTAATCGATGTTGGTATATTTTTAAAACCTCTGGCGGACAGTGATTTTATTAATACGGAAAAAGTAAAAAACACTCGAAATGGCAAGGCATCTAATGCTGTCATTTTACTTATAATTTCCTCCAAATTATCTTTTTTTTTTTTTCCCTTCAAAATAATATAAAATCTCTGGTGGCTTGGGCTTAGAAACTGTGCTTAAATTTGCATCTTCATCGAATTAGATTCTTTCCTCTTTAACAAATTTGTATCATGTTTCGTTTTTAAATGTGTATGGAGTCCACTTGTACGTTCACTTTAATAACTCTTGAACATTTTTTGCATTGTGCCACCATATTCTTTTCATCGTATAAATAATGAAACCACACCGAAGTATTATCAATTGATTTTTTGTGTTCTTTAAAGTTATTCATTATTATGGGTTATTATTTATGAGTATTATATATATATATACTAGCCGCCTTTGACGACCAGCCGGTTCGCCAACCTTAATGTTCGTTAAAATTTTAATAATTAAATATTTTATGCAATTAATACTTTAATAGCTTTTTCATCAAAATATTTTAAAACTTCAAATTTTGAGAGTCATATAATTCTCTCATAATATTATAAACGCCTTCAGTCATAACGTAATATGTATCTCTCTAATTTTCTGTTAGTCCCCGTAGAATTAATACTATAAATTAAAGTGGAAAGGATTAATATGCAATTAATATAATAATATTTTTTACTGAAATAAAGTATTTTTTTGTAATATGATTACTGAAAACAGTCACTGAGCGTTTAAACTTTATGGGCAGTAAAGAATATCTTTCCAAATTTATGTAATATTTCAAGAATTTGTCAACAAAATATTCTCAGATTCATTATGACCAGAACGATTAATTAACAATGTTTAATTTTAAATGCATCAAACACTAAGAAAATAAAACGAATTGTTTAAAATAATCGGTTGAAAACAGGTTAAAAAAAACTAAAAAAAAACGATGTACTTAAAATTATAAGCGTATACAAAAAATATATAACTAACATAAATACAATTGAATTACAAAAACATGCAACTAACCTAAAAATAATTTAAATCATCAGTTAGAATGGTTGTCATGACAACAATCAGAACACAATGCGCATGCGTGAATTTTCAACGCGTTACGGTAACGCAAATGCGTGAGTTTTTCTACGCCAGTTGGGGTAACGCTATGCAGATTAGAAATTTTTAATTTGCTTTATTCTGTTTTATTTTAATTCAAAAGTACTTAAGAAGGAATCTGAAAGATCGATTAATTAACAATATTTAATTTTAAATGCATCAAACATTAAGAAAATAAATAGAATCGTTTCAAATAATCAGCCGAAAAATCTTAAGCCTAGCCTCATGACTGTTGGCGGAAAAAACTGTAGCCGTACTCATTTGGCGGTGGGAAAATGAAGATATTTTTGGCGGGAAAGTTAGTTTTTAATTAATAATTAAAATTCTAATTAAAAATTTAAAAAAAGGGCTATCCTATCTTTTAAGTTAGATCAAACTGCACACGGTGTGCAAATTTGATTAAAATCGGTTAAGTAGTTTAGGAGTCCATCGCGGACAAACAACGTGACACGTAATTTATATATATTAAGATAAAATAAATCTGAAAAATATTTTGAACCCTAAACTATGATATGCAAATACATTGTAAATAACAAACTCACCAATTAAAAAAAATATCAAAATATTACGTACTTTCTACACAACTACAACCTTGTTTTCACAGATACGAATCCTGCGCGTGTGTAGTATCGCTCAGAGCTGTAATAGGATAGTTTTGACCCGCCTCCTTGGATGATTCACTACCAGTATTTTATCACTTCTCTTGATTGTACGATGAAACTTTGAATTAAAACTAATTAATTTCGCCTGTTAGGGAAACATAAAAACAAAAACGTATACTATTTTGCTATGTTGGCGATCCCTGAACATATATTGGAGACAATTTAAAAAATTTCTAGTAAATACCGAAAAGACGGTATTTAAACTTGTGAATACCGATATTATGAGGTTGTACAAATGGCTCAAAATACCGGTATTCGGTATCGCGGTATTGCAATCCCTAGTGAAAAGAATTGTTAAAGAGGTAATAAAAAGTGCTACAAATATTTTTAATAAATACTCTTTTTTTGTCGATCTAAAATTTGAAAACACATAAGAAAATTAATAAAATACACTAACTTTAGAAATAATAAATAATAACAATTTTCTTATAAAATATGCAAAAATAAATTCCCTACATGGACATTTATTTCAACCTTTTTTTTAAGCAGTTCTGTAAGCACTTATAAAATTAAAGAAAGAAAAACAGGAAATGTAGAGATTTTTTTGCAAAATTTTTAATTGAAATTTATTAAAAATTAGTCTTTGTTCCATAATTTTTATTATTACACGAGTCAATATTAATAAAATGCAAAAGTTAGACAGACAGAAATACATTGCCCTGCAGATGAAGCAACATTACAAGATGCAGATAAAAACGCTCTGATTTTAACAATGTATATTATAATAATAATAAAATTACGAAATCAATGAAGTACTTGTTTGACATATCCACCCACAATTCTTTTTTGAAATCTGTCAAATATAAACCTAACATTAAAAAAGGTAAAAACGTTTTCAAAACACATCAACAATTATTATAGTATTTTGTGGATGATAGCCTTTGCTGCAGAAAATCCCAATTTATCCATTTAATTCAATTACACTATATGCGAGTTATTTTTAATTTAATTAGTAACATTTTATTCCATTACAAATGCATCACTGTTCAATGTTAGTATTAAAAGCTAAAGCACTTTTTCCTTGATTACAATGAATTATCTGCCTGTATAATAGGTAAACAAATCAATGTTTGATGCGATTTAAAACAGGCATAATTGATATAAGCAGAAACACAATAACAGGTTTATATATTATCAGCTATAACTTATGTTGACTGTTGAACTGTTATATGACAATCTAATGTGTCCTTACATTTCCAATGGAAAATAGATACGAACTTTCAAATATAATCAATGCCTGATTTCATTTAGAAAAGGAAAAATAAACAAATAAATAAATAAAAATGGTACATATGAAATTACATGATACACATAAACAGGTTTTTACATCATCAGGAGTCATTGTTTTCTTTAGTGCTAAGACACCACTAGAGAATTCAATGATGTTTTGAAAATATTATGAAAGCCACACATGATGCCCTTAAATGCCCTTTCAATGCTAAAAGGAAAAACAACAACATGTATACTGCATTTTTAAGTTTCATTTGAAACACAACATGTTTTCACATCAAACATTATTAAAGTTTGGTATGTTGAGATGTCATGTGATAATCCAATGAATATCTGAATGTACAACGGAAATCACACAGAGAGCATGCAAATGGTTTTTCTCCAGTGTGCACACGCATATGAGTTTTTAAATAATACTTCTGGCTAAATGATTTATTGCAGAGATGGCAAGATAATTGGCCTGAATGCTGCAAGAGATGATCAACCAGTTCAGAACGATCTGTTGTCTCAAATTGGCATCTATCACAAGAAAGTTTTTGCTCAGCACTTGGAGGTGGTGAATAAGCTTCAATTTTAACTGTAGGGATTAAAAAAAAAAATTGTTATAAAATTTAAAAATGAAATTTTTGAAAAATAGTTAAACATTATTTAGTATTAATTTCATTAACAATATTTATCTATATATCTATAAATACATGTATTATATATATATTTAAGAATATGAATATAGTAAGCTTTATTTTCATATGAATTATTTTAATGAACATGCTAAATCAAAAATCAGTTTCAAATAAAATCAAATTACATATTTTAGAACAGAAAGAAAAACAAAAATAAAGTTTTTTACTTTATCAAAAATCTTTCAAAATACAGTCATTTAACATATAATTCATAATATAATTTTATCTAAAACATATTCATATAGAATGGGTTAATCAATCAATAAACATAATCTAATCAAATATATTTATTCATTAATTATGAATCTGCCATAGATATTTATGTGTGCTCTCTCATCTTTTCAAAATTATTTCACTCAAAAGATCCAAACATAAATAAATAAACCACTTATTTAACCACTTTATTATTATATTAACCACTTAATTATTATTATTATTATATTAACCACTTTTTAAACCACTTATTTATATGCAGCTACAACAAATATCAATCTTATTTGGTTTTTAATGTGAATACAATTTAAAAAATCTTTTTGTAGATTCCAAAACATAGTGAGTTTGGTTATATATATATATATATATATATATATATATATATATATATATATATATATATATATAATGCTATGTGACACAACACTTGTGCAGTCATACCCTTCTTCAAATTTCTACATCACACCAAACAGAACCATATTTGAACTTGATAGATCAAACATACATTAGGCCCATTTAAATGGCAAATCTTCAGGACAATAGTCTTGAACTCAAGGCCTTGCAATCACCAAGCCCAGATTTTACAATGAAGCCCTATATTAAACTTCTCTATTCATCATGAATTAACATTTTACCAAACTGAAATGTTTTTTCTTCAAAATATGGATTGCAGTTGGAAACTGCTTCACAAAGTCTTGATTTAAATAAATAAATTTTTAAAAAATGAAGGTATACTTTAGAGATAAAGACAAAACTTTTTTCATATTCAAATATTTAGTTACACAGCTAATTTTTCTAGTAGACATAATAAGACATCATAATCATTTTTAAAAACATTTATTCTTCTAAAAAATGAGACATCTTTGTCATTTCAACATTTAGAGATAATATTTTTTAATAATTACACAAAATGGTGAATTTTTTAAAATTTAAGTATTCTAGAGAAGGATTTAAAATAAAATCAATCCACAAAGAATCAATATATATTTAGATGGATGGTGACATATTATTTGTATATTGTATTTGTATTGATAATTTTCAATCATATAAATTTAACTAAATTAAATCCAAATCAACAAAATTAATTATATTATAAAATACACTCATTAAAGGCCAGAAATACTATCATAGAAATTTTTTATATTCAATTAAGAATATAATAAAATATTAAAAAATAA
This sequence comes from Argiope bruennichi, assembly GCF_947563725.1. Classification (NCBI taxonomy): domain Eukaryota; kingdom Metazoa; phylum Arthropoda; class Arachnida; order Araneae; family Araneidae; genus Argiope; species Argiope bruennichi. Next base: position 7,570,426 of record NC_079154.1, read on the forward strand.
CAACTTATTTTTTTAAAATTATATGTTTTGAAAATAAACATATTATATATATATATTATGTAATGATTTTTAAAAATAAAAATAGAATTCATATTCCTGCACTGAAAAGCTATTTTTTATAAATCCTTGAACAAATTAGTATTTTAAACATGATTATATTATATGTAATGCGGAATATTAAATTCTCAGAGAAATAAAAGATAAATTTTACCTTAAACATGGAATTTCTTTTTTAACTGAAAGAAAATGCCAAAGAATGAAAAATATTAAGCTAATACCATTTCTTTCTCAACATATTAGTAATAGAAAGCTTGTTCTGGAAAATGTCACATTACAGATAAGATTTTCACAAGAACATTCATATTATGTCAATATAAAAACCTTAATGAAAATCTTCAAAAAATAATACCAGACACATGTAGTAAATATAACATTTGTGCATCATAAATAGGTATGGGTTCTGCATCAGTAAACATCACTAAAACAAGAATGATTTTATATTAATTTGATACAAAATTATACAGTTAAAATAATTCAATAAAAAGAAAAATTCAGTTGTTATGAAGATATTTTATAGTTTACTGACACAAATGGTATTAAATTAAAAGTATATAATGGCACAGTTGAATATTTCAGTATTTATAGTCAATGTATCATCATTGCATTTATTTATATTAGCTGAAACATTTGTCAACTTTTGGTATCTTAAAATATTTATTTTGCTATTATAGTAATTTATAATAGTAACATTTAAATATTAATAAATAAATATTTTCTTTTTGACTCCATACAGCTTTTTTACATAGCAACATATTTAGTAAATGTGCATTGCTACTAGATGATATTATGATTGGCGCTTTTGAGGATGTCAGAGGGGGATGGCTTATATAATGAAAATATTGCAAAATGGTACCTACTCTTTCTTAAAATTAGAATGGAAGAAAATTCCTGTTTTGAAAGATACAGAGCTGTTATCATTTTTAATCATTCCACTTTTACATCCCTTTCAACTGCATCATTTTATACACATTCAGATTGTGTGGCAAGGTATATTGATAATGAAGAATAGCAGGATATATAACTATTTTTTAATACATAAATTTAATCATGAATTTACTTTTGTGTTCAATTTAAATCCAAGAACTCCTATTTTATGTTCTCTTTTAGTTTTCAGGACATACAAAGGTAAAAATAATACACTCTGTGAAGTGTAAAACAATCCTGGAATCACAGTTCTCTTACGGTATGCAGAGCATGCACATCAAGAGTGAGTCCCTCTTCCGCACACACCAATGAAGTTAAAAGGGGGAAAGAATTAACAAACATTGTTGTTAAAGAGATTTCACAGAAAGTGTTTAAATATTTTTAAAAATTACACTAGAATTTTTTTCCTCAACCTAAAATTTGAAAATATATAAGAAATTAAATACAATTAATGAAATGAATTAATTTTAGAAATAATGGATAGTTACATTATTCTTATAAATAAATGCAAAAATAAACTCCTTACATGGATATTTATTTTATTTTAAAATTTATTTTAACTTTACACTTCTCTATTGTTTCATCCCAGTTCTGTAAAAGTTTATAAAATTTTAGAAAAAAGTAAAAAATGTAATTGGAAATTTTTCGCAGTTAAATTTTTAATTGAAATTTATTAAAATTAGTCTTTTTTCTGTTAAAATTTTTATTAATTATTTATATATCAGTCCAAATTAATAAAAGACAAAAGATACACAGAAAGGCACCACTGCTTAATTTAGTATTACAAGTTCAATTACTTTTATTATATGTCAATGAATCATTTGAAATGGGGAAGAAAAACGCTCAAGTTATAACAGCAGAAATACAAAAGGAAGTTTCTATATAACTTATTTTGAAAGTTGAACAGTTATTCAGGGAATTCTTTTCTAATCGATGTTGATGTTTTAAGTTGAATTCTAATATAAATCAATGCTTAATTTCAATTAATTAAAGAAATATATATTTCAATAATAAAAATACATTAGGTAAATTTGGGGGGCATATTGCGATTTTAAGTTTAACAATAATAAAAATAAAAAGGATTGGTATATATCAGTTTAAACATAGCATGTCTTTGCGTCCTCAGGTATCAATCTACTCAGGTATGCTGAGCCCTCATGTGTTTATTTAATGAAGACCTGAATGTACCACAGTAGCAAAGAAGATGCACACAAAGGGTTTTTCTTCAGCATGCATACACATGTGAGTTTTTAAATAATATTTCTGTCTAAATGATTGTGGCAAGATAATTGGCATACACGGTGCAAAAAATGTTCATTCAGAATAATCTGTTGTTTCAAATTGGAATTTATCATAAGAAAGTCTTTGGTCAGCATTTGGAGGTGTACAAGCTTCATTTTCAATTGTAGGAACTATAATAAAAATGATATAAAATCTGAAAATAAAATGGATGAAAAAATAAATAAATATTATTCAATTTTAATCTTCATAAGACAGAAAAATATATGTAAGAACTATGAATGCATTAAGCTTTATTTTTATATAAAGTACTTTAATGAATATATTAACTCAGAAATCAGTTTCAAATCCATTCATAATATTACATCTTTCATAAAAAAATGAAAAACAGAAATAAAAAGTTTTTTAACTTTATCAAAAGCATTCAAAATGTATTGATTCAGCATATAATTCATAACATAATTTTATATAAAATGTATAAAGTACTTTGATCAATTAACAAATACAATATACTAAAAGAGGATAATCATTAATCAATTTGCAGAGACATTTACGGGTGCTAAGAAGATAACATGCCATTGATTTTTTTAAAGTAAAAAAAAAACCTCAAGAAAAATCCTTGGACAAAATAGCATGTGGACAATAGTATATAATAATGAAATTTATAAAAAATATATATAACAAACCTGACATTATCAAAATAGTAAAAGCATCCTGTATCAGACAGTTGGGTCAGATATCAAGATATAATAATGCATTCCTAGCTAAACAAAAACTTTTTAAGAATAGGAAATATAGAGAAGAATACCAATGGCGAGATGGCTAGACAATGTTGAAAAAAAACCTGAAGCATTCTTGGAGCAGACAGCAAACCGATGGAAACTGTCAAACTGGATAGGAACAAATAAGGTAAATTTGGGAAGAAAGCCTTGGCCTGTAATAGGCTATAGTGTTTGACAAGTAAAATAATAAAAACAAAAAATCTTGTTTAGTTTTTAATATGCAAAAATTTTAACAAACCCTTTTGTAAATTCCATTATATAATTAGTTTGTTATAAAAAAAAAGAATGCAGAAATCAACTATGTAAAAAGTTAGGCAATTGCTAGAATTTTATTCCATAAACCAAATATATTTTCATTTAATCATTCATTTCATATGGATGTTTACTGAAGATAAAATTGTCTTTGAGAAGTAATTTTTAGTTATTTGTCATTGATATACAGAGGAATTTTCATTCAGCTTTATCTGCTAAATTCTTATCCCTTTTTGCAAATTTCTTTCAATGAATCATATCATAAGCAGCAAAAACCCTTTTCTTTTAGCATCACAGGAAGAATTCAATTTGAATAAAATCTTAATAATCAAAAAACATCTGAAACATCATTTTTACTATCAAAATTTCTGCTAATTGCATATTACTGCTTATTTCATTTTATCATTTTCTGTAGATTTCCTGTACTCCCCACCTTCTTTTGTAAATTTGGCAAAAATTTACTCAACAATAATGCTTGTACTACTCATAGTCGGGATTAGAAAGAAGCTATATCTCATGCTGATCATTCTTTAAACTGTTGCTTACACAACTGAATTACAACTTGCACTTTCCCTGATGTGCCATGTATGTCAGTTTGAAGAACCTTTTAACTTTAGTGAATAAAAACGTTGATACAAATAAATAAAATAAAATAAAAAATAAATGTTAAATTTGATGACAAGCAAGAATTTGTGAGCACAGTTATTAGGTTATTTTCAAAAACACAATTTTATAGTTCTTTTGTTGTTGAGGTGAATGCCAAAATTGCTAGGGATATTTATTATACAGAAGTCAAATTCATCATAAAACAATTAATTTATACTTCAGCAAAAATAGTTTATAATTATCCATTTCAACAGATGATGTATAAACTAGTAAATTAAATAAAACATAAAAATATTTGAATATTTAGAGCCTTTTAGCAAATATATAATATAAAAAGGAATCAATAAGCAGTATTGAATTTGTACCTGGTACTTGAAAGGCAAATCTTTTTAGTAATTTTCACAACCATTATAAAAATTATCATAGTTGTAACATGAAATCAATATATTAGTAATTATCTTAATTTTTCAACAATTATGGTTTGACAATTTGAATATATGATCATTGGTTTGAACAAAAAAAAAAAAAAAAAAAAAAAAAAGGTATAAGAAAGAACACATTTTACATAACTGATATTTTAGATAAGTAAATTCTTAAATGTGCTTATTCATAGGATGAAAGTCTAATAAACTTTTCAAGTAAAAGACTTACCACATGTAACACAAGAATGTTTTTTCAACAGATGATGCTTCATGTTGGATCGATCATTAGTTGTACGAAAACAATTTTGACAAAAATATTTCATAAAGGTACATATATAGTATCAATGAAAAATTCTATAATAGAGAAAAACATGAAAAGGCAGTCATTTTATATTAGCTTTTAGGAAATATATTATACATAAATTAAAAATGTACAAAAAATATTTAAAAAAATGTGTCATTGCATGCTTTTTGTTTATGTAAAAAGGTTTTTTAAAATCACACACATTAAAGCAATAAGCTATATGTATATGCATTAGATATATATGCAATATATCTAATGATAACACAGCAAACAACCTTCATAACCAAACAGCATCAATGAAACTCATGAAGCAGATATTACTATATAATGAAAACATTATTTAAGGTTTAACAGATCAACTTGCTATTATGTTTTTTGTTCTTCTTGTCGTAGTCTAATATTCTCTACGAATAAATGAAATTTAAAGATACTGTTAAAAAATTCTCACCAACAAACAAAAAATATTCATTAATAGAAACATTAATTTCTAATAAATAAAGTCTAAAGATAAAAGTTTAAAAAAAATTCTACTATATAGCTAATAAAAAAGCAGCAGTTTCAAACTGCCAAGAAATTGAAATTCCGATATATATATATATAAACTAAGAGTCACACAATCTACAAAATTACTAACAAATACATAATTTCTTTAAATGATGTTATTGCACAAGAAAAGCGAAAAAGGAATGGCTTGTTCATTTTATGAATGTTAAAGATTAGATAACAAATAATAACATTCTCTCACTTCACTTTCATATTACAATATTTTTATTGATTAATCACAAAGTATTCTTACAAAAAGTTACTTTTTATGTTAACTAAAAATTTGTTTTTAGCAGTTTCATTAATTTTACATAAACTAGCCACTTACAACGATTTTTATAAAATTCAACAATGAATGATACAATTAAATATTCACTACAATAAGTAATGATAAATAATTGCAATTCCATCACTTTTTTAAACTTAAAAACATTTGTCACAATAAGTATATTGCTTTGCTAAGAACATTTTTAGCAATATTTTTCAAGAATATTAATTTTTTTTTCTGTATTAGAATATTGTTGAATAAATAAGTTATATAGAAACAGTAATGCAATTTTTTTTTAAATATATTTTCTTGAGTTTCCCTGAATAGTTTATACAATGAAGTTTTAAACAGTTGTCACACACAAAAGTTTGTTACAAATATCACAAATTTAAGGATTTTCTTGAGTGTAGGTTCTTTGGTGATGTTCCATGTTGAATTGACCATTTGTTGTGTAAATGATTAATCCTCCAAAAATATTTACTAGTGGTATATTCTGTAGTATTATTGCCATCAGAATCTTTTCAAACTCCCAGTTCAGATTAAAATTTTTGTCCTTTAATGATAAGGAGAAACAAAAATTTATGCTCTAAAATTACAAAGAATATTCTTTAAATTAAAGACCATTTTGATGTCATTTGCATTCATGTGACAGTCTGCTTGTTTCAAAAGGCAAGTTAATGTGTGTCTGTATATATAATGTCAAGCATCTTACTAATTAATAGATATGGTCTGTAATCTGATTTTTAATAGTATGAAATGAAACTGCTTCTTTCAACTGCTGTTTATCTTCAAAAATTCAAAGTTATGGTAAATGTCAATTAAGTGAGAAAATGGTTGAAATATAATTAAGAAAACATCAGCATCAATTTGCACTGGTCAACTGTTTGTAATCAATAGTTGATTACAAATAGCACAATTTGGGATATGGAGTCACTTAAATTCACAAAAATAGGGAAATCATGACTTCCTTGTTCTCATCAAAGTTCCAAGATTAGTTCTGTTAAAACTATGTTTCGGGAACAAGAAATTGTGCCATTGATGGGTTCTTAAATGCACATACAAAGCAATAATAATAAACAAGATAAGATTTTAAATTATATCACAGGAGAGGAGATGTGGATGCCCCCCTGATAACAATCAATTAAATGTAAAAAACTTTAAACATATCAGGTCATTGCAACTATAAATAAGCAGGATGCTTTGCTATTGGACTTTCTGATGCAAAGGACAAGACCATAAGAAAATTTTGCCAACAATTCACAGGAAATATCATAGAAATCTATCAAGCAATGGTGTATTGTTTCATGACAATTCAAAGCTGCATGTTTTGGGTAAAATTCAAAATCTGATTAGACCTTTTGTGATGACATGATACCTAGTTTTGATGTTTAATTGAATGATTACCATCATTTCCTCTATTTCCAGACCTTTTTGGGCATTTAAAAAGTAATGAAGAATTGGAAATGAAAGTAAATAATTGGTTTCATTAAAGTAGCATAAATCTATGAGGAAGATATCTAGAAACTAGTTTATTATGATAAATGTATAAATAAATAATTAAGAAAAATAGAGACTCATATGTAGCATCAAAAAGTACATGCTTTTTTGCAACTTCCCTATTTGCTACATTTTAATTTCAAATTGGACATTATTAAAAAAAAATAAATCTTCATATAAACTAAGAAGTGATTATCCATAAATGAAATAACAGTCAGAAAAACTAAAGTCAATAACATATCAAAATCATATGGCTTCAAAACAAATCACTACAGTACAGGATAAAAAGAATTTCAATGCCGGCACAAAAACCTTGACCATTTCTTTTTTCAAGATGTTTACAAATGACATTAGCTTCTGAATCGATAACTCATTATAAATGATAAAATGCAATATGCAGATAAATTAAGTATCCTTAAGTTATTCAGTAATTTGTAATAATTTAAAACTGGTAGATGGATAAAATAGAAAAATTCTGCTTAAACAATTTAATTGTAACAGCATGGATGAAATAAATATTTCAGATAAACTAATTACTTCTTTAATGGCCTGTAAAAGATTAAATGATCTTCAATCTTCATTTAAAAGTAAATAAGAAAAAATGAACATATTGAATATGTTACAGAATAAGTGAATATATGCTAAAAAATTTTTCAAACTTTATAAAATGATTTTTCTTGAAAAAATAATACTTTATTCATTTAATTTAACACATTAGATCATGAATTTCTAAATTTTGCAGCTAATTTCTAAATGCAACAAGAAGTGACACAGAGACATTCTTCTGGTTTGCTTTTTTTTTTCCTTCATCTTTTTTTCAGTTTTTAAAAAATAATAATGAACAAATTTAAATATCAGCCTAAGAGTGGCATGAAGTAATTTACAAAACAGAAATAAAATAGATAGGCATCAGATTATTTTGATATTTTCAAAATTATCAGTTGAGATTAAGATCAGCATAATAATTTTTTTAGTATCAACTTAAATCACTGTCAAATCATATGGTTCCAAATAATAAAACATTTTTAATTAGTAGTCATATTATTATAATTTCACAGAATCAATAACAAAAATATATCATTATATTCTGAATTTTTTATATTACCAAATTTCTTATTTAGCCTTCTTATATATAATAAATAGATAAGCCAATTATAACAATTTTTTGGAAAATTAAATGATGAATGAGAAAGTTAATATTTACAATAATTCAATTGATTATTTATACTCAAGCCACTAGTTTTTGAATTTAAATGTATTCTATTTATGAAATTTACAAAATCACAGATAAGCATATGCAACAATCTATATACAGGTTGAAATAGGAAATCTTCAGGAAATATTTTTTACAATTATTAAAAAAAAAAAATCTATTAAAGAAAATATGAGTAATAGAAACAATTATATAGAACAAAGGAAAAGATATGTTATGCAGGGGTGTTTGTGGGACCCCAAAAAATCCCCTGAAACTTTTACGGACTTACTACCGACATTTTGGAGTTTCGAGAAGGGGGGGGGGAGAAATGAAAAATTACGATTGTGAAGTATTGAATGACCTAATTATAAAAGTTCAATGAATTACTTTTTTTGCAAAATTAATAACCATTAATTTTGCAAAATTAAGACCTTTGAACCCAAGTCACGTGATCGCACATCTGGTCGAACGAAGTCTCTCCCTTTTTTTTCTGCCGCGCCTACTTGCCGAAAAGAATCCAGAAGAGAATGTCCGAGAACCGGGGGAATGAGTCATAACTCGCATAAGGAAAGAACAAAAAAGAAGTTTTTTCCCCCTTTCCACGCATTATCACTGCCTTTGGAGAAAGAAAGGAAAAGTTTTCACCACACACACTGACCTTGCGTTTTCTGCTTCCAAAGCAAACAAAATTACCCAGATCAAAATAAATAATTCATTATTATTCCTACTTCCTTTTGAACGACGATCCCCGGAATTTCCGGGTATCGAAGTTCAAAATCCCCGGAATTCCGGGGTTTCCCCGGAGCACAAACACCCCTGGTTATGTATTAACTTGTTTCCTAAAATGATTTATGCTATGAAGTTTTAAAGAGTCCCCTCGGGCAAAAGCTTTGCCACAAATATTACAAATGTATGGTCTCTCTTGAGTGTGAGTCCTTTGATGACGCTTCAAATTTGATAATTGACTAGATGAATAAAAACACATAGAACAAAAAAATTTCTTCAATGTAGAAGATCCTACAAAAGAACATAAGAAAATTTTATTTTGATTTTTAGGAAGTAAGAATTTAAAGTACATAAATAAGTTTTTCATACATTTTGAAGAAAAATAATGAAAGATAAGAAGCAGGGAAAAAACAAACAATGCACTTAAAAACAAAATCAACAAAAAGGCACTAAGATCAATACTATTCAAATTCTACTTCAGCAAATCTCATTTACAAATGACTTCATGTTATTTAACTACAACCATTTAAGGGTAAAAACTCGTACCTTTAATCATTATGATCCTACTGAATAATTATTTAAAAAGATTTTAATTCATAAACTATTTTTTCCCCAACATTTCAAATAGATTTTTAAGACAACAATAATACACTGGTTTAAAGAATAAACTGTTGAAATTTACATGAGCTTTTTGAACATTTCCTCTTGTTATTTCATCTATGAAACATTTGGGGTTTAAAAAAATTATTAACACAAATACCTTACAAATAAGCTTAAGATCAGAATATATTATGAGTTGAAATATATAATTCTCTTTTAAATAGGACACCGGTTTCATACAATATAGTATGCAAAGGTCATTTAGATCATAAAAATTCATTATTAACATAATAACTTATATAAATATAAAATTCCATTAATAAAAATTATGCTTAAATGCATATATTTAAGTAATATGACAAATCACTTTTCTTGGCAATCTTTTTCAAATAAATAAACAGATTAAGGTAAAGTATTCACCAATCAAGCACTAACAATTTTAATTTTAGGAAAGTGAATGATTTGACATAGTATTCAGACAATCATGAAAAGAAATAACAAAAATTCTAAATCTTTTTTTAATTAATATAGACAACTATTAAAGCATATACAATACATACATGAGAAATTCACGAATTTTCATTTTCTAAAAAAAAGAAGAAAAATTCTACTTAAACTGTAATATTGTGAATCATCAAGTAAATTTATTTCCATTGCAAATTACAGATAAAGGTTTAAATCATTCTAAATCCTATTTGCTGTAAGAAGAAATATAAGTATTAAAACTGTATCTGTATAATGCTTTTACTAAAAAAAATTTACAAATATGTTAAAATGTCTATAAATTTCTGGAGCTCACAGATAGTGCCACCAAAAGGCTAAATGATCTCATTTTTGAAACAGTGTTTAAATCGCTCATAACATTGTAATGGCCCCTTTCCATTGTAACAAGAGATTTTTTTAAAAAAAGTATTCACCTTTTTAGTCAGCAAATTGTACAATTCTGTTAAATGAAAAATCTTTTAGTTCGCGACTCAATGGAATAAAATGAATAGTTTGTGAATATTTTTGCAAAATCGAAAATAACCAAGAGTTTTTCAGATAAAAGCTATTCTAACACAAAAACTGAAAAACTTATATGAATCTTCTATAATTTGTGTAATAAGTAATTAATTTTAGATACTCCTTGTATATCTGTTTATAAATTTTTCTCAATCCAATTAAATAAAAAATTAAAGCAATAAAGAACATTTTTAAAACAATTCATTTTTATAAATTAAGTGCATTCAGAAACATGCAGAATATTTAAAGAAATTAAATACTCAGTTAATATTAGTATATGAAGCATAAAAACAGAAATGAAACATTTACCTTAAAAATACAAATCTTGGCTCATTTCAAGAACTTTTGAATGATGCTTCACAGAACACTTTTAAGAAAATGTTTGGAAGCATACTGGATACTTCAGATTTTTCAAGAGCATATAAACTTAAACAATCTTTGAAATGACAATTCTGCTTAAAAGCCCTTTGATAAACATTACAGATTAATGAATACATTTGATTATGGGCTTTCTCTTGTATTTACAGTGTGAAATAAAATCATAAGACCATTCTGAAATCGTATTATTAATCTTATTTTGGAATGGCTTGTTTTCTATTATCAGTTTTTCAGCTGGAATTAAGAAACATATTGATCTGATGCTAAATTGCTTATTTCATTTTCATTTTGAAATTTATTACTGTACTTTCTGTATATGTTGCTAATTTGTTTTGTAGAGCTATTATTTACTTTTGCATGAGGTTTAAATTTATTTTCTTTTTATTCACAGAAAATAGTTTTTGTTATGATTTCACATAAACTATTTCCGATGAATAAAAAGAAAATAAATTTAAAACACATACAAAAGTAAATGGCAACTATACAAAATAAGTTAATAAGATATACAGAAAATCGTTCAAAATGAAAATGAAATAACAATACAACCTAACGTCAGATCAACAAATTTCTGAATCCGAGCTGAAAAACTGATAACAAGAAACAAGCCATCCAAAAATGAAATCAATGATAAGGAGTATTAAATAGATTTCAATTTTAATAGAAAAAATTTAATATTCATCGATTTATAAATTCTTATACAAGAAAACAAATAATTTATATTCATCTTATTAGTAAATTTAACTTTATTTAAAGGAATTATAGACTTAGGAACAAAAACTGTTAGAGTAACACCCACCAGTATAATTTATTTATTATTATCATTTACATTTCAATTCATTACCTTGGAAAAAAAACCACACCTAAATTAATCTAAACAATTGAATTTTTAAAATATATATTTTTTTTAAGTTTTCAAATGCATGGCATATTTGTGAAATATAGGTTTTAACAGAAAATATAATTCTAACTTTCTTTTAAATTGGAAAGTGTTTAATGGAAAAATATAACATTTTAAATCTTAATTATATTGAAAGCTTTTAATAAAATTAAATTTACTTCACTTCTTCTCCCTTTTAAGAAGGGATAAGCAAATCGGATCTGAAAGAGATTATAAAAAGGGAGTAGAAGGGTGGAAAGTCCTGCTTTTGCTAAATTATCAATGCTTGCACTACAATCGGCATTTATGCAAACAATTTCGTACTTTGACTTTTTAAACTGTTTCTACTTAAGAATTTAAATAATAATAATAATGTAGTAATTCAATTTATAAATTAAGAGATGTTTACATACAAATCAACAAAATAAATGTAATTAAAATCAAGTGGATAAAATGACATGTAAAAAACTGGCATAATATTAAGCACAAAAAATTCAAACATTATGGTAATTATTTATAAATATGCATAAAATGTTTGGTATAGTAATATATTGAAATGATTTTGGAATTATGCAAAATTCGGAATGTTACATACTAAGAAAAAGATTCAATGTTTTATTCCAAATAAAAATTAAACAACAACCATTAATATCAAATAATTATTTTATTAAAAATAATGATTTTAATTAGTATTTGTATTACAAGAAATTGAAAATAAATTATCTTAATGAATAAATTAATGCACAGACAATATATCTATATTACAAGCACAGAATAAAACATTCCAATAATTACAAAAATAACAAAAAAAAAAAAAAAGAATGAATATGAAAAAATATAAATAAATGTAAGACATAACATTATCTTTCATACTCATATATATCGCAAAACTTGCACATATAAGGTCATAACGTTCAAACAAAAATATAGAACAAAATATAATCTACTTCAAATGAATGGTGAGTAATGGAAAAGTTAGATAATATCAATGACTAATTCTTTTGCAATGCCTAGCCATAAAATTAGTTAAAAATCAAAATGGTAGATTTAGAAATTCAATTAACATATATGCTTTATATAAAATAAACAAAATATGAAGGAAATAGTAGCAGATATTTAATTTATTAATTCTTTAAAATAATATTCACATATTTCAATTTGTAATAAAGCCAAAATCAGAATTAAAAAAAAAATACTGAAAAACACATGTATATGAAATTGCAATTAAATCAGAATGAAATATTTTAAGTACCAAAATAATAAATGGCAAATATTATAACATATTTAAGAAATCAACTTTGATCTGTATGTGCTGTTTGTTCTCAATTTAATATCTTAATATCCCTACTACATTTTAATTGTACATTTTTTTAAACTTTCATCCCTGGAAGAGAGATATAAATAAGATTAAATCTTCACGTGATGAATTTTGTTCATAGATATATCAAAAGAAATATTAGGAATCACATAAAAAAAATATTTTTTAAGCCTTTATGTTAAGAAAAGTTGAAATTAAAAAAGTTTTAATTATAACAGATACCATCAAAAAAATTAAAGTTAGCAATTTTAAAATACTGTAAATTAAGAATCATTGGTCTGAATGACATAACATTTCACATTATTATTTTTTCAATTAATTTTTCCCCCATCAAAATCAATGTTTTCCTTCAATTGATTACATAACTATGTTATATAATTACTTGAAGTCTCTACAATAAATCACAAAAATCACACAGTAAATTTTGAAATCACAGATCTCATTATAATCACCGAGCATATCGAATATTCTTTAAAAATTGAACTATGTATGATTATATTAGTAATATTTCTTAAAACTCTTCCAAATTTATACATCCAAATATTTTAAACTTACTAATTAAAATAATGAGGCAGGCTCAATACATTTTAGAAGAAGAAAAAACAGAAAATATTACCCAAGAAAAGAAAATTGACTACTATTAAAATGAAGAAATGGAATTGCAAGATTTTGTTAATATAAAATTTAGTTCAGCAATTCAACCACTGCAAGAAGGAAGCCAAATTTTCACACTCTAAAATAATATCTCAAATTTCTATTCAATTTGGTATTTTTTTTTAATGATAGCGCTTTTATACAGAAATGAAGCTTTTGCCTCTAACAAAAAATTATTCCACGGATTATTTCAGACGAAAAAAGAAAATACGATCCAGGATAAAAATTTCCTTCTTATCTAAAATCAAAATTTTAGTCAATGATTATTTGTACGAACTTTTGTAGCCAATAAATGCCTAGGATTGCATAAAATTTGTTTAAAATACATTGTAGTAATTCAACTTTTTAGTTAGCCAAATTATTCTGATATTAGAAAGGCATGCTGGCAATATTAAATTTGTCTTCAAAGGCTTAAAAAAAACCTAACTAATTATGCTGCACCTACATTACTTTTAAATGTTCTTTTTAAAACTTTGTAACAATAAATTTCAGAATTTCCATTTAAAAAACAATCTTTCTCAGATTCACTTTGAAATGAGAGAGAATTGGAATGAGAATACCAGTTACCAAAATAACAAATGTTGGCACCTAAAAGTCTTTTGTAGAGTAAATCCTGAAAGAATAAGAATTCAATAAAATATCTTTTTGAAGTAAATTTAAATGGTACTGTTAATTAAACGCTGCATGCTTCTTCAGAACCATTTTTTTTTAACAAATATGTAAAAATTCAAATTATTTATTATTTTCTTGGTATTTATAAATGGTATTTTATCATTAGTTATGTACAAACTACAAGGAAATAATAAAAAAAAAAAACCCTTAACAATACTTAAAAATTTCAAAATTTTTTCATCACCATAAATTAATGACTTTGGTGACAACGGCTGACCAACTGATAGAAAAATGAAAGTAAAATTAATGTGAGATAAAATTTATCATTTAGATGTAAACCGAAATGCATATACTATTTCCAATTTTGTAATCACTCCTAATATTTAAACAGAATACATGTCTGTGTTTACGTGTTCTATGGTTGGTTTTGATGTACAGCTACCAAATTTGGAACAAATATGTTTTGGAGAGAGGAAAAGTGTGCTTGGGAGCAATCTGTAAAAATTTCAATTAACATTTAAGTGATACTTTTGCTCCACATTAAATTTCAAAACATTGTCTTTTTAATGCTATCAATATACCTATTGTGCAAATTTAATCTAAATTTTTACAATTTTTAAAAATATTCCTTTGCATAATTTTTAACAACAGTTTTATTTGTTGCAATGACTGAATTCTTTGTTCTATCAAATATATAATTACATGATTTTCTCAGATAGTTGAAAACTAGGGAAGAAAGATCTTATTTATTAGTTTTGAGTTTGAATAAGGAATAAGAAAATGAAGATATTAAACAGAAAAAGGCAACATACAATTAGAAAGCAAAGTGCTTACATAGTTATTCCTTTAAGAGCATTAAAATGTCATGAGATTTGACTTTTATTAGCAAGATTTATAAACACAATAAATAGAATAGTTAAAAATAGTACATTTCATTGTCCATCACAATTCATGTTTGATACTGCAACCAATATTCCACCAAAAGAGATGGTAATCAACATGATTAGTAACACATAAATCATTCTTGATTGCAAATTATTTATAAGTAAGAAAAAACTAAATATTTAAAACATTTCCCTGTATTCGTTCCCCCAAATTCTCTGTATTCTTTAAGTATTCCCTGTATTTTTCATTTCTATCTCAATAAAAAATTATACTAAAGCTTGAAGTGTTAGTATTAATCTCTAAAAATTCTCACTACAACAACAAAAAGGTTGCAATAGAGAAGAAACGTTTCCCTCTATAAATTAGAAAAAGATTATTTTAAGAAAATATTTCTTAAAACTAGTTTCATAAGGATCACCATAATATATGCATATAAAGCTAAAACATTTTTAAAGATATTTTAACAAACTAAAATATTTAAAGAGTAAAGATGATAATTTTTTCAAAAAAAAAAAATAAATAAATAAATAAATAAATAACAAGTTAGTTTTATTAAATCAATAACAATCATTAATACTTTTGATAACATTCAACAGTTTGAATATGTTCAAATCTTATAAAGAGTTTTAATACATGTAAAAACAAGGATTTAACAATGACATATCATGCAAAAATTTCCACAGTCACACTAAATTATATTAATAAATGCATCACAAAATTTACTTTCAAATGTGACTTAAACTACGCCATTCAAGGCTGGCAAATATATATAAAAGTAACGTGGATGGATTAACAGAATGAAAAGGAAATAAATTTAATAAAAAAAATTATCATTTTATTAAGAATATAATTTCTTATTTGAATTATTTTCAACTTTTGAATTTTTTTAATTTATTGTCAAATGATGCCACCGATACAAAATCAAAATTGAATAAAATTAATTAATTACTCAATTCAAAAAAATATCAATATATTGCACTGTTATTGCGAACATACAAGTACAGTTTTTAGTTTAGTTTAAGTACATTAACATTCCATTTGAAAGCAACAGCAAGGATAAGGATGACAAGAATATTTTGAGATGGACACCGTAATTTTGAGAAACAGTCAGATGACAAAACCGACACCTGAACAAGCAAAACCTTCTCCAAATTTCTGCACCATATAAATGGGAGGGCAGTTGGCTCATGACATCAGATTTAGTGTTCATCAGTACATATACACGATGGATATTTAGTGGAATTCAAGTTTTGAACCTGGAATCCTCAAACCCCAAGGCCTCTCACACAAATACAAGAAATTTTAAAACTTTAGCATGTGCGAGTAAAAAGTGTTAAAAAAGTATTTTCCTATTTAAAAGAATCAGGCTGAAAAATATCTAGCACCTATCAAGTTGAAAAAAACTACCATGTATCATGCTAAAAAAATAAATAATGTAAGACTATATGATGAATCTAAAATGCAGGATCCTAATACAGAATCATAAAAGGAAAAAGAAGACACAATTTTATATTTCAGTGTTTTTGAGGTTCTGAGTGAATTAGTTAGAAGGTATTAAAAAAAATTGCAATAATTACCAAAACTTTAAATTTATTTATTAAACTTAAAATACCTTTTCATCAAGAATGTTCATGGTTATATCCAAGAAGTCCATGATTAAGTTCATCCATAAGTTTATTCCTACAACATATTTAAGTAACAAATACATATACATTTCCAAATCCAGAAAATATATTCAATTATGCTGAATCATAAACTGAAAAACAATACATGAAAAGTACATTTCGGATTTAAAAGAATATTTATCTCTAACCTAAAATTTAAAAAAAAAAATTTTTTTTTCTGAAAAAAGGAAAAAGTGCTAATTACCATTATGACATATACACTGTGTCTGAAAATAAGAAAATATGGATAGACATTTTTTGCAATAACAGTTAAAAAAAATGGTGCAATGATCATAAAAAAAAATTAACAGAAGGAATCAAACTAATTACAATGCAGAAATGCCATACTTTTATCTCCCACATTCTTTTTATAAAATAATAATAATAAAAACTATTCCAAAAATTTATGGTTAATAAAAAGATTCATGTTTGTGACCGTTGTATAAAAAATACTCTGCACATGCAACTTAATCATTCTGAAATATAAAATCATTGCTTGTTCTTCAATTTGCAAATGGTTGGAAAATGCTTTACAATATTCAATTCTCTGCAGTTGATATAGCTAAAATTTAGACTTAAAAATGTAAAGTTTCTGATATCGCTTAATAAGTAAAGAGTAGGGATTTATGAAATTCTATCGAAAGATAACAATGTGATTGCACAAAAGTATTCAAGTTGAATAAGAAAGATATATCAGCAAGAAGATAGAAAGATTTTGCGAGGAATTTCAACCCAAAAGATATCTGTTCATGAAGCAGGGAGCCTTTAGCACTTCCTATTTCAAGATGCTCTTTTCACCATTGCAGCAGGCAAGGATATTTTATATAAATTGCAGAATGTGTTAGACCTCCCTGTTGAAATTGCATTATAGAAAGGCACAAGCATTTTTGGCTAAAAAACAAATGGATTCGAATAATTAAATATTTTCTTTAGTGATGAAAAAAAAGAAATAAAAAAAAAGAGGGATAGGGTAAATGATGGTTGGACATATTGGCATAATATACAAAGGAGAATCTCAAGAGTGCTTCAGTTAACAACAAGGAAAAGCACTTTGTTTTCTTAATGAAGGACGAGATATCTGTTTTAACAGATATTGCTTTTCTTCATAGCCAACAATGCTCTGGGAATTATCAAAATGTTCTCAAAAGCCATATATTTCCAACTAGGAACATCTATTATAAGGAAACTAAAAATTCGAACAAAAAAAAAATGCATCGATTCACAACTCCTGTTCAACAACAGCTTGGTTTATGTAGAATCAAGTCACTGTTATAGACTGGCTAATCCAGTTCTGAATTCAATTGAAAACCTTTGGGAAGTACTTGCAGCAGAGATCATGAACATAATTATCAGTTTTTGATTAAATTATCAAGAATTAAAGCAATCAGTAGAGCAAAATTGGTACCCATAAAAGCCACATATCCTCCACATACTAATTTAAATCATTCCTGATAGGTTTTTCAAGATGATTCAAATCCTATCAGGAAATATTGCATTTAAATTCTGGAATAGATCCATAATTTAAATACAAAATACTCATAAAGTCTATATATTTTTAGAACAATTTATTGTGCTTTTAAATATTTTTATAAAAATTCTGTAAAACTTATATTTTTTTTATAAAGGCAATATTTTTTTGTTGAAATACATTTATGATCTGATTCCATATTCTTATTTTTTTGCACTATTATTTCAAAAAATTGCCAATCTATAATATTTTGAAATGCAATGTGTGTGTATATAAAAAATCATTATTCATAATTTTTGTTATGATTTAATTCCAATATGAACTTAGAATGAAGTAGCTTTAATAACTACCTTTTATCAATTAAAAATAAGAATTTCATTAACTATTTCAAATTTCTTTTCCATTTAGCCATTTTTAAGAATTTTTTCGAGTTTTCAAAATGGAATTTGTTTATTCAAAGGGGGGGGGGTACACCATTGTGATTCTTGATAGAAATTTGTGACCAGTAAATACTCTGTATTAATAATTATTAGATAGAAAAAATATTGTAAATAATAATAAAAAAATGATATATATAAACAATATTTCTCTAATCCATCTTTCAGGAAGACATTAACTAAAATATACATCACCAAAGAAGGATTATTCTGAATTTTTTTATTACTGTTCATTTATAAAAACATTTCAAACATAACCATATAAACAATCTAATATCAAAGATGTTTTGCTAAATGTAATTTCCAACTTGACCTAGAAGTGAAACGTGATTGACAAATATCACACACAAAAGGCTTTTCCCCAGTGTGTAACCTAGAATGGCATATCAATGACACTTTGTGATTGAAACTCTTTTGGCAAACAGGGCAAACGTGAGGTCTTTCCTGAGTGTGAACTAACTGATGTCTTTTCCAGTGAGATCTATACAAAGTTTTATAAGGACAGTACTCACAATAATGAGTTTTTGGTGCACTGGATCTTCTGCTTGAGATGCCAAAAATGAAATCTAGAAAAAAATGTTAGAAAATAAAGTGGGGAGATGCATAAAAAACTAACCATTATTGCAAATAATAAAATAATGATAAACAACAAAATAAAAAAAAAATCAACTAAAAGATTAGATAAACAAAATAAAAATAAAATAATATATATCCTTCAAATTCTAATTAAGACATGAGGAATTCTCCATTCATAGCATAAAGTATTGTTTAAAAAATTAATTTATTAGATTGACATTCTACTGTAAAATGTTTCAAAGGTAAAAGTGAGAATGATTCTTTATCTTAAAACTAAAATAAAATGACGAGGTTATCAACTATCTTAACAGTCAATTTTATGAATTTTTAGAAAATATGAACATGAAGCAATTCGATGTATCTTAAATTTTATATATGTCTCATATGTTGTATGATATGAAATCAAAATTTAATTCTCAAATTCTTAACATCACATTTGGAAATAATTAAACTAATTTAAAATCTTATGTTTAAAGTAAAAGAGCACCTATATTTATTGTTAAAGAAAAGAGTCATTTCAATCAAATGTGTAGAACTAATTTTTTCATTTTCTGAATATAGTTTTCTTTTAAAACAAAATGGATAAATGTATTCAGTATCAGATAAACTTTCCTGAAAATTCTATTTAGATATTCAACAAAATTTAATTAAATGCCTTCTATCGAAAACATAAACGTGAGAGAATATTAATTAAACTAAATCTATATTAAATATTTAAATAAAAATAAGTTTAAATGAAAAAAAATTATAAAACTATTTCTATATATAAGATACTGAAAAAATTCAAACAAAAATACATAAATGTAAAAAGAAATACATATAGCCACTACAACAATTTTTTAAAAAAAAATTCAAAATTATATAATTATTCATAACTTATTTACTGTCCAGTAAGAATGAAATTATTTGAAATCAAGAACATCTACATCAGTAATCAACTAATGTTTGAAAGCAAAATTAGTTTCAAGATAAATTACATCAATAAAATTGTGTGATGAAACATAATATTTTAGAATAAACTTCAATCACTTCAAACACATAAATAAAATTCAACATTTTCTCCATTTTATCAAATTTTAAATCACAATTTAAAGCTTCCATAAATAATAATGATACATTCATTAAAAAAATGTGATCTTCCAGCAATTCAGCAGTTTATATATATATATATATATATATATATATATATAAACAAACTTCACCTATTCAAAAAACTTTTGACATAAACTTTAGAACTTCATATTATGAATGCCAAATAAAAAATAATCATTTTTACTTTATTGTTCATAAACTTTGAAACAAAAAAGATTTTTTAAGGCAACTTATTTATCACATTTTTACAATCAAAACACGTGGAAAAAATCAATAAATGGCTTTTGTTATTTTTATTTAAAAAAAATCTTTTCCCCCCAACAATTGAAACAGAATCACAAATGATTATCAGATTTAATTGAAATTTTTTTGAAGATTAAAGAGTGCAATATCTTTTCAAATATCTCTAATAATAATAATAAAAAAACAAACAAAAAACAAAACAAAAACAGGCACAATTATATCTGATATAAAGTCTAGAGATATAAATAAAAGAAAGAGTCATCATAAATTTTTTTAACATTTTGATACATTATACAGTTATTACATGGGTTGTCATATAAAATTATTACATTTGTAATTCAGATTCAAATAGCTTACAGTAAAGTTTAGTATATCTCCAATTCAAGATATTGTAAATAGTTAAAACTTTATTAATGTACAATTAAATATTTTAGCAATATGAAAACATGTTTTACATCATATAAAATGAACTGAATACTGGAACAGTCAGTTTAAACAATAAAGGTAATTACTCTTCAAGGATAATTTAGAAAATGCTTTAAATAACAAAAAGTAGTATTAGCAAAGATTCAATAAGGAAATATAAATAAATGCTTGATAAATTTCCACATTTCACTAAAATAAAAATTCACATGAAATAAAATTATGTAACACTTTATATAAGTTTAAAAACCTTGAGAAAAAAAGGTGTCCAGTTACAGAAAGAGAAGCCATAAGATGAATAGATAACACAAAAATGATATAAATAATAAATTTCAAAGCTTTAAAGTTTCAACTTGAGATGTCAAAATTTTAACAACAATATGTGAAAATTCGACCATTAATAATTTAAATCAAATACTGTTGATAAGATATAATGAAAAATAATATAAAAAGAGACAGTTGCATAATAATCTGGAAGTGATCATTAAAAAATTAAATGAAAATATTTTAGATAATTCTTTCTCTCTTAAATATACCTATTGACAGCAACACAGAAAATAACAAATAAATGTTAAAAAAAATCAATAACATTTAGTAATATGTTCATATATGAAAAAAGGAAACATTTGATATACAGATGGTTGAAGAATTAAATCATTTCTGAAAAAATTAATTCAATATATAAAAGCCTATTTTATATATGCATTTGTATCAAAAGAATTAACATTCAAAACTCCTTCCAATAAACATGCTATATGAAATAAACTGATTTTAAATAATGAAAGATTGTTGAACTTGCAATGTGGATAGCAGTTATGAATAGCAAATTTAAACCTATGACGATAAATTCACAAAATTTAAAAATAAATTGCAAAATTTAAATTTGTATTGCATATATATATATTCTGAAAAGAATGTAATTCATAGTAAAAAACAGCAATTAACAGAAAAAAATTTACAGTTAAACATAAATAAGTCGGATATTTTCTTTGATGTTTAGCTTGATTAAAAAGATGATACATAATAAATTTTTAAAAATTCCAATTGCACATGTGAAATATTAGAAACTAAATACTAGTTAAGTTATTAAGAAATCCTAGATTATAAGACATGATGTAATAAACTTTATAAATCATGTTTATCAACTAAGTGTGTTTTTACCATTATTATATAAATGCCATCATAATTATTCTTGCTATTTGAAAAAAATATGACTGCACGGTGTAAGCTTTAATTAAATCAATAATATTCTGACTGCATTATACCATTAAGGCATACATTGTGGTTTTTTACAAAGACATAAGCTAGTATTTTAGAAAAAATAATTTTTTAATTATTGATCAACTGTTTGAAGGAAGAGATTAACATATTCACAAATAAGGTTAGTACATTTTTGTGATCAGCTGTAAAACTTAAATGTTTATTTCTGTATATTTTCTGTTTATCCTTATTTAAGAAACAAATATCAAACTCCCTCTTAAAGTTTACTAAATAAACACACATTCAGATATATAGCTTGAAAAAAAAATAATATGAAAACTATTTTAAAATTAAAAATACTATTTTAAAGTTTATTCCAGATTAAAATGTATTTTGATTCTAATTTGACATTTTTCTCTAAGTTTATTAATACAATTTACCAAATAATCACAATATTTAAAATACTCTTCTAAAATTTAAAAAAAAAAATGATGAAATATAATTTTTTTTTTCTTTTAAAGTTCAACAAGATTCCAATGAAAAAATATTTTGCTTGTTAAAAACAATTACATTTTAATAATTATTTCGTAAAACATCTTTTACTTTAATAGATAATAATTTCGTTAAATATTTTATTATATATTCTAAAAAAATTAACAAATATAAAGTAAGTAAAAATGACAATAATAATAAATAAAATATAATATATTCCAGGGATTTTATTAATTTATTGAAATTTTAAATAAAATTATCTATAAAATCATTCAATTTAAAAAAGAATTGTTTTTCAACACAATGATCTCTTCAGAAGATACATATAAAGGAAATTCTTCACTATCTTGCATCATCAGAGATCCCAGAGAGAGAGAGAGGAGGGGATGATAATAATAACAAGAGCTTTAAACAGAGAATTTACATGAAAATACTGTAAATTTATACAAATATACACAATGTATAGAAATTAAAATTTTTAAATCTCTTCAAAAATATTTTAAAACACAACTTTAAATAAATATTGAAGACTATTTTATAGAAGTAATAAATTAACATTTAAAAAAAGCAAAGGATAAACATGAAAAGGATCAATTAGTTATGGAATATTGGTCCCCCCCCAATAATAACACAAATACTATTATCATTACTTGGTAGTATATATATATAAATATGCAAGTGAATATATTAATTATTTACACCTGAAATAATTTACTTCTTTTAAGCCATGAAATAGTAATTGATATATATAGATTTAAATGTTCATTCTCTTTAAAAAAAAGACAAAATAAATAATAAACACATATGAAATAATTAAATTTGTTCTATATTCCAAGTAATATCATTCATTTCCTTCCACCCCAAAAAATGATTATTTTCTAAAAACATAAAATAAAGATTACTCAGAAAAAATTAAAATTTAATCCTCAATATCACAATTTAATTTTCAATTAACATGCTTAAAAATAAATCTCACTTTATTATTGAAATTATCATTTCACCAACTGCAAATCAAAAACAATTCAAAGGAAGATTTTAGGCAGTATTTTATATCTTTGAGAAATATAATGTATATATATATATAACTTCAAACATTCATTATATATATATATATATATGAATTTA
The DNA here is from genome assembly GCF_947563725.1 of Argiope bruennichi. Lineage (NCBI taxonomy): Eukaryota > Metazoa > Arthropoda > Arachnida > Araneae > Araneidae > Argiope > Argiope bruennichi. Next base: position 7,594,290 of record NC_079154.1, read on the forward strand.
GTTTCTTAACAAGGGAGTGGGAAAATATGCCATCAGCTTTCAAGGGAACTCAATATTACCGAAATCTTGCGTGAATTTTATATAGGAAATGCAAAATTGGTTACTTAGCCAATTTTCTTCAAATATAATAAAAATATATATGTATTTATAAAAGCAAAGCATGGATTTTTTTGGATTTTTCATAATCAAAATGCAAATATGATGTTCTTCTGGAGTATTCTGATGAATGTTGAACTCCTTGAAAATTTGATTTAAGGAATCAACCTACTCTTTATCAAAAAAATTTGACTCCCCAACTCATTTTTTTAAAAGAAAGAAACAGGAATTTGTCAGCATTAAATAAGATTGTAATTGTTTGATTTCAATGATGAAATCATATACAAATGGACAATAAATTTCACTCAGAAAAAACCTTGCAGTGAAAATTATGCAGATTTTCTCTCGAATTTCCACAAGATTTCTTCAAGCATATTGTACACAACAAACTAATCCTTAGAAAATAAGTAGAAAATTTTTTAAAGTAACTTGAAAGGGAAAACAGAAATCAGCACTGAGGTATAATAATAATAAATGTGATTGCAAGTATAACAGAATTAAAAAATAATAATAACTTGATTTTTCAATAGGTATGAAACAATAAAAAAGTAGGCTTTATTTGAAAAATTTCATTCATAATAAATTTAGGTATGGCATTTTTTAAAAAATGTCTGTATATTTGAATAATTTTTTCCCCCATTCCAAATAGTTTTATTTTATTGCGCTATGAACTGTATAAATTATTTTCAATGTACATATATTTACTTTAAAATATTAATTGAAGGTAATTTATATAAAATCCAATTAAAATCTTATATAAATAAACTTATGTAAATTAATAACAAAATATAAAAAAAGAAAAACTGATTAACAAATTTCCATGCTACACACTACTGATCAAAAAATCTTAGAAGTGCAATTTTTAGCCCATCTTGACTCATTATTTTACAGTAAAATGAAAAAGAATTTCATCACTGGAAAAGGTAATATTTTGAATTAGTTTTCATTGGTACTAATTTTTAAAAAAAATATAAGTAATCTTCAAGTATCCATTAAAATAATTTGTGTTAAGTTTTCATGGTAAAATGACAAGTACAAATTCATACATATAAAAAAGAATTTAAGGCGGGCCAGATGCTGTCCAACCACAACTCAAAAATTATGTGCTCTTTGATTATTACATCCAATTCTGGTGTAATTCCAAAGCATATTCAATCATATTTAAGATAATGATTTAACTTATTAATGATTTATGGTTTACTTTTTTTTATTTTTGTAAAAAGAAATCTTATTAAGTATTTACCAAAGTTTTTAATTGAAATGCATGTCTATACAGTGTCACAACTTTCTATAACTTAACTTTAAACACTTTTTTTTTTATGATGACATTTTCAAAAACAAAGACTGTTTCATTGTTCAAATTTACATTTCTCAGCTAGTATTAAAGTTTCTTGAGCAAAGCATGAAAATGATGCTTTGCACAAAAATAAATCTTAATAATATTTTTTTTTAAAAAGTGCAAAAAAGCATAAATTAAAATTTTTTATAGTTAACAAAAATAAAAAAAAGGAGAAAAAAAAATCAAGCAATCATTTTCACTGGAAGAAAAAGATATAATTACAGGAATAATATTTTTAAATGCTGATATGAAGAGTATATAATGAAAAATAAATAATGATAAAAATGAAATTAGATAAATATTTCATTTCTCTGATTGAAAAGAAATGTAATACAAAAAAATGTATGAAAACATTACAGAAAATATTTTATGAAATGATAAAATAGAATATGAAACAACAGCAGAATTTCATTTCCATGTTTCAGCTTCAACTAAGTTGTCCTGATATACTGTAGGATTGAGTCTCAGTGTTGCAATTTAAACAAAATAAGATAAGGAATAAGAAGTAACTTTTATCATTATATATTACTATGCAGTGCATAAAGAATTAAGAATATATTTTGAAAATAAAAGTATGGAAATAATAGTTTTGAAATAATACTAAAACATCATCTTTCTTCATTATTACATATAAAATATATTTTTGCAAAGCTCATAATTAGACTGTAATGGATTTCAAAAACAATATCAAATTAAAGACATTCTAGTAAGAAGGAAAATCATTTATTATATTAGTTTATCATTAAATTACAAAAAAATTATTATTACAATCTTCAAAAAGGGAAATGACAAAATCAGCCATAAAACATTAATTTACAGAAATATTCTTGGTGTATTAACTATAAAAGAAGAAAAATAGAAAAATATTTTGACACACTGATACTATATTACAAATCTATTTCATGTTATATTCAATTTAAAAACATTCATTTTTCCAAAATTTATATGAAAAGTAATAATAAAAAATAGTAGTATGCATTTCACTGTATATGGAAAAAAATATTAAAATGTAAAAACAAATATTTCTTTTCAGGATGTTTAAACTCTCTGTTGCAGAAGAAAACATATTACCTTTGTTCAATCACACTAAACTTAAGCCACAGAGGATAAGTACAAAATAATATGAACATCTGCCTGGTGATGTGATGTATGCTGCTTGTATCACATCAGCAGTGAAGTCACCTGGCATAGAAATTTGCACTTAAAGTTGTCAAATGAATGATACCTTCATCTTAATAGTGTCTTATTGCATGCAATCAATATACTTCCTGGTTTTAATATCTTATATCCAAAGAAACAATCCCAAAGTTTTGGGATTTAGCAGAATCCCGGCATCAGTTTTAGAAGAAATCATGAAAATAAAACTGTAAAGTCCATGCTACTTTTTAAAGACAAATTTGAGGAGAGGATAATAAAAATGATGCTACACCTATAATTCATAAAATCAGTATTCTTTACAAATTTATTAATTTGGCAATAGACTAATAATATTTCTTTAACTGAATTGCCTGCAGTCTTTTTCAGCCTAGAGGCCAATTATAGAAATTCATTACTAACTCTATGGCAATAATAATCAATAGCTGTTTATTACAAAGAAAGTAAAGGTGATTGCTTCATGACTTAACATCCTCAAAATCTATTCAATATACAAAACAATGCCACACATCCAATGAATTTATGATATTAAGTAGAGGGAGAGGCTTTCAAAATAATTTTGTGCCCATTTCTTTGTACTGACAAGGTCTATTAGTAGCAAAAAATCATCTGTGCAAATAACAGATCTATGTTTGATCATCAGATAGGGTTACATTTGGAAAAACATTTACAATAGATTGTTTCTTGCCACCTACAAAATGCTGAGATGGCTTCAAATTAATATAAGAAATAGCATCTTGAAACAGTTTTTATTGGCATACTATTCTGCATGAGAAAATAAAAACTGACAGTTAATGGAGCCTTCTGGGACACCGCATCCACTCATTTAAGTTAATATTATGTCAAGGAAGGCAATATATTTTTTTAAATAACACCAAGTATCATTTGATAAATAAGATAAAAAGACATTTTGTTTGATCCCCTCAATACCTTGACTTGAACAGTTGCAGGGATATTTGGAACCCAAATATTGTCTTGAATTTCCTTCCAATCATTTCTTTAAAACTAATAGCTGTTTTGAATAATAAATGGGCCCATATTCAATTAAATGCTGTGCATAGTGTAAAACATTTATTCTCATGCTAAATATAAAATGCACTTTATAGAAACTGCCAATGAATAAAAATTTTATTGCAAGTAGTTCTATCGATTTTGTATTTTTATCTGTTTCACACATTTAATATATATAACTAAATTTCAATCAATAAATTGATTAAGTACATTTAACAGGGTGCGTAGTGTGAAATGGATGCAATAATTAAGCACCTTTAAGCACTTTTTAAGCACCTTAACGAACCTTAGCAAGAATTTTCTACTCATAGGACTTTTTTCTCTTATAATATAGTTTTTATAAAACATTAAAAAATATCCGTTTTTAAATTTTAATCTTTGATTAAAAAACAACTTTTTAAATTTTAATCAATGTTTCGATGCTGATTCCAGCCTCATCATTTATTTAAATTGGAACATTATCTTCAGCAATAATTAATACAAAGAAACTCCAAAAATTGGCATTAAGAGCAAACTGAATAGAATCAATATATGTTACAAACATTAAAGATTCAATAATTGGTAGATTCGACAAAAATGGGTTTATAAAATTATTTTCACAAGATATCGGATAATTTTTTTTTTCTAATTATACAAAAAAAAAAAAAAAAAAACTATAATAAATTACATATTAGCTCAGAAAACTTAATTTATTAATACTAGATATGCTCACAGATTCTTATCAGAATAATTTTAAATTTAATTTTTTTTTAAAAATGAGAAAAAATATAGTTAAATAACTTTTACATCTTAATAATTTTTACTTTTTTTATTTAATTTTAAAAAAAGTACACACAAAAAGTAACTGACTGCTTCCCTTCCCTAATTTTTAAAATACTCAACCCAAATTTTAAAATTAAAATGACAAAAATCTGGCAGTATTATTTTGTATTGATAAATTAAATTAACTAATACATACAGCTTTTATTTTAATGTTATTTTTTTAAATTGATTATACAAGACACTTTCTATTCATATAAATATTTATATGAATGGAAATAATAAGCGTAGAAACAAGAACACTATTATTACAACTAATTAGGTAGGTAAGTAGAGAAACATTATTATTACAGCTAATTTTACATTTTTAAAAAAAATTTCACATTGACAATTTCTGATTCTACATCCTATAAGTTTTTTTTTTCTATCCTACTTCTTTGAATGTTGTTGCACTTCGCTACGAGTGAAAAATCCTTTGCTAAATTAGCTTTTCATGACAGTTCTTTAATTTCTACAATGTATAGTATTTTTGGGTTGTTGAATATATTCAAAGGAAAGTCGGTAGCATTCATTTTCTATGGAGGATAACTTTTAATTGCTATACGCAATATTTTCAGCTTTGAGTTCACTAACGGATTTTTGCATCAGATTTCTTTATCGAAACTGAATTCCAAACATATGTACTATGAATTTGCTTCTTTAGTTCTAAAATATTGGTTTACAAAGGAGAGGATAAAGAATTTATTGATGGAATGTGAGTAGATAGTATTTTTCTGAAGCTTTAAGATGAAATCCAACAAAATACTATAAGAGAAGGTCAGATTTGAAAGCTGTTAATGGGAAAATCCTTGAGCTGAACATAAAGTCACCAGGCACAACTAAAATAAATTATTCGCTATTTAGAACACTAATTGTAAAAGAGGTTCAAACGCTTTTCTAGTTGCAACCAGTTCGGCATATTTCGTATTTCGCTCTTTCGGAATAATCATTCCAATACTTCAATATACGCTGGTGCCCATTGGTGAAAAAAGGAGTGAAAAAAAAGTTAATTAAGCATTTCTTAACATGGGTTGAAACTCCTTTCAACGATTTTCTTTTTTGATATATCCAGTAAATAAAATATTGTGACTTTTACTGATTTATCGTATTCATCGCCTACGAAAACAAAAAAGGAATATCTTTGCATTTCTCGAGAAAATTAAGCACTTTTAAAGACCTTTTTTTCCCTCCAAAATTAAGCACTTTTAAGGTGGTAAAAGATGGTTTTCAAATTTAAGCACTTTTTAAGGACTTTTCATGATGCTACGCACCCTGTTTAATATCTCTTTAATCCCATCAAAAAGATAAACAAGATAAAATGCAATTTATTTTCATAATTCAGTTTTATTTAAATATTCTGTTTTAAGATAATACAAAATCATTCACGAAAGAATAAAAGAAAGTAAATCTGAAAAAGCAGAAAAATTAAAATATAAAAATGAAAGCTTTTTTTCAAGATTTTACTATATATATGTATTAAAAAATTTAGAAAAAAGAAACCATCCAAAAATATTATCTATATAAGGCTTAATTATGTAATAATTCCTATTAGTCATTAATAACGATATACAGTTATCAGTGATTTAAGCCACCTTAGAATGGAAATCAGTGGCAGCTTGTGCATTGAGGATACAACAGCAATCACATATAATTCAAAATCTTGATTACTTGTTGAAATTTTCTTTATAGAGTATATTAAATGCTTAAATATATTAAAATGACTTTTTCATCAAATACAGTATATATCAAAACAATATAAAAACTTATTGAATAAATTATCAATTACTGCTACTCCTAAAAGCATCATGTTGAGAGAAAATTTAGGATATAGACTGCAAGAAACAAAGTATAAAATAACTTCAAACTACAAAAAAAAAATTCCTTAATTATGTACTGCAAAATGTCGGTTAAATAAGAGGAGGGGGGGGGGGGGGAGTTTCTAGAGATGAAGAATTAACTGCCTACCAATATTAACCCTTTCAAGAAGGGTGTGTCATATATATATATCACAAATGTCTTTCACAGCTGGGCATTCCACCTGTGCATCTTTGGAAATCGAATTCATAGGATGGTGATGCATATTACACTAGAACAATTTTTAAATGCCACTAGATGGCTTCCTATGTCCATTACTTTTGAAATAAATATAGTATTAGTATCTTGACCTTCAGTTTGCTCATATTCAGCCTGACTTTTGTATTTAACTCATCAACTGTTGTGTGTGTGTGGGGGGGGGGGGTAGAGTAGCGTAAATAACCAAAGCTGGGTTGTGTAACTTTTTGCTTGATAGAATCATCACATTTCTGGTCTCCCTCTGAATTCTTTTTTTGTTCTTACTGTGTAACTGTAACTACTATTTGAGCTTTACCGTCAGTTCTGTTGTGTGTTGCATAGCTTTCGGATGCATTTCACACACTTCTCTTTTTATTATGGAAAGTCGTGGCTTGGTTTGTTACGGCAAGAAAATGCTATTTATAAGAGGGAGACTGTGCTCATATTATGAATGAACTAATATCCTAAAAAGTTAGCAAAAATGAAGACAATAGGGCTTAAACTTTTTTTTTTCAAAGTTAGGCTCAGCAATGCAAAATTCCCGTCCTGTGGGTAAATTCCTTTTGTGTATGCTCCATCCCATGCGTGCATCTAGGATTGAGGCCTCGAGTCCCAAAAGGGTTAAAAAAGGAAAATCATGAATTACTACTTTTCTCTTCTTTGTTAGTGCTCACCCTCCTGTTTACTTAAAACTATTTTTCAGAATTTTATTTTGTAAAATCAGTTTATTTTAATACTGGTAGGAAAACGAAGTTTTTAAATAAGCATTTATTAAAATGTTTTTGATCTTATTATCAATTAGTTATTATTGCTTTTTTATTATAATAAAAGAAATCAATTTTGATGCACATTTTGAAACTCAATTTATGCAATACCTAAGAACATGAGTAAAAATTTGCAAATTTTCCTAGATATATACATAAAATACAGCTAGAATGAATAGACAATAGTGCTGTGCATTTAATACTGTTAAAATACTGAGATTTTAAAATCTCAAAATGCATTAAATCGTTTTTTTTTAAATAATAGTATATAACATTTAAATTATGAGAAATGATGGATTTCACTGCATATGAGATATATTTTGCTGCTGAGAGACTGTCAGAGGAGACATCAATAAGATATAATAGAATCACCCCATTACTAAAGCTTCTTAAATGTTGATGCAATTAGAAAGAATATTAACAATAATCTATAACACTAAAAACAAGCTCTGAATAAGGAACATCAAAACAGTTATACAAAGATACATACCAAACACACAAAAAAGAATTTGCAAACAGTCATACTAGACATAACTATCCATGACTATTTCTAATACTGATTTCTATCACTTATTTTAAGATATAACAAATATTTCATAATCTGCTATCAATTGATATAGTAAATTAAGTCATCTTCATTCAAGATTTCTGTTAACAAAGATAAAATTTCAAGAAAATTATAAATTATATAAATAAAAGAACTGAACATTATACTAATTCCATCTATCATTCATATCAAAAATTCTAAATTTGATGCGAATTGTTAATCAAACATATTGTCTTCACAAAATAAATGACATTATGGCAAGGAACCAAAGAATATATACATGCTTGATAAACCAAGCATTAAATTCATTCGGTATTTCATTAAACACAATCTTTATTCTTTGAACTTTATAAATAATTTTTTTAATGATGTTAAATAATATATATAAAAGACACAATATATACCAACTGTATTATTTTATAAAGCATTTTTCAGATTTTTTTTCAATGGAGGAAAAAAATTTAAAAAATAAAAGTATATAAAAACAAATATGAAGGGGAAAAAAAAAAAAAAAAAACATTTATTAACCCTTTTACTACTGCCCTGACCATGCACATTCTACACTGACAGGCAGCTTTCTGTTTCAAACGAGAAGTGCAGGATATAAAAAGAGTTATCACTAAGGATGTCCTCACTTTACAGCCAGCACCCTTCATTTGAAACAGAAATTGAGAAGCTAGTATAGAATCTGTATGGCCAGTTGGGTTCGATTACTGGTGAAAAAGTTAATGTGCATTATAAAACTGAATGTTTAATGACTTGATACAAAGTAATTTTTTTCAATATTCTATTAACAATCTCTAAAATTACTGAATAAATTAAACTGAAGTGATTTGAGAAACAGCCCAAGATCAAGGAAAGGCCAGCAATTATTAATCTGTAAAAATTCTGTGAAATAAAATTATAAAGAAAATTCCTGGGTTTAGATTTGTAAAACATAATTATTGAATTTAAAACTTTAAATGCTAAAACAAATGCAAAGTTGGTCAGATAAAGATTCAAATCACTTATCATGAAAGACAAATTCTAACAAAATATTTATTCAAATAAAGTTTCCTAAATATAATATTAAATCCATTCAATACATTTCTTATTTATACTGAAACACTGTTTTTAGATTTATGTAATGATTCGTGACTATATTAAAATACACACTGCATATTCAAGTACTTCAAATACACATACACAATTTTATCTACCTAATCACTAGAATTTTCAAAAATTCAATATGGGGGGATGTAAAATTCAGCAACTTACGACTTAGCCTTCTAATTATCTCCCCTAGTCAAAATTCGATGACATTAAAAAATGTATTTTACAAAACAAATTTAAAATAGTCAAAAGACTTGAAATTTTTTCATATAACTGAATTGAGTATTTTAATAAAAAACTTATCACAATAACTACTAATCTATAAGTTAAAAAAATATTTCTACAGAAAAAAGAAATATTCTTTACCAGGAACATTTATGAGTGTTCCTGAAAAGATTTTAGCACAAATTTTACTTTTCAAGATTAACATACAAAAATTAGAAGTACAATTCTAGTTGTTAATGAGACTATTTATGAGAAAGCAGATGACGCTTCCATGATGGTCGAAAATGGAATCGCTGCAAACAAATATCACATTTAAATGGTTTCTCACCAGTATGAAGACGCATATGAACTTTAAGATTATACCTTTGAGTGAAAGGCTTATGGCATACAGAGCAAGTGTGAACTTCCCTATGAAAAAGTCTGTGATTCTTCATTTTTGAAGAATGACCACTTCCAAACAAATTCAATCCAATTCTATACTTTTCTTGAGCCAAAATGCTTAAATTTTCCAAATGACGCTTGAAAGAAAAGTCTGAAATAAAAAGAATGAATTTTTAGTTTATTATGATGTATAATAAGAGAAATTAACTGAAAAAAAAAATGATCAGGCTTCACTAGCTGTGTACTAAATTCATTAGGGATGGCAAGATAAAAAGAACAAAGGAAAAAAAAAACCATCAGTTAAAAAGTAACAAGATATCTGATGTGAATATTCAATTTTTTACATTTTCACTGGGTAAAATCAAAAATATTTGTTATCTGCACGAATAATTAAATTTTTTAATAAGCTATTAATAAAAGTGAAACATAAATTTTACCTCCAAAGTACAATTTTGGGGAACAAACTTTAAAAAAAAAAAAAAAAAAAATGTACTGTAAGAAATTTATTTTTCTTTAAGATCAATGATTTGATTGTATCTAAATTATTGTTTTTTATAATAAAATTAATTAAAATTAAAAGACACATGAAATAAAATTTTACATAGTTCTAGTAGAGAAAAAGGGGGGGGGGGTAGAAAAGAAAGAAAACGAATTGATTGAGAGTCAAACAAAAGTTCTTAAATTGGAAAGATCAACATTATTAGAAAACTGAAGAGGCTGTGAAGAACTCTTTTTCCAACACATGCATAGTTATTTTATTATACGAGTTAAAGATCTTCACGAATTTTGCAGATAAACTTTTTGCAATCCAAGTGCAATTTTATTTCCTTTTGCACCTGCAACTAGATTCTGAAAAGCAATAGCCAAGTTTTATATTCAAAAGGCATCACTAAAGGGAATTAATACAGGATTTGTGCAAGTATCATTAAATTCTCAGTATTTAAAATCATAAAAAAAGACAAACAGTTTAGAAATAATTACAGGAGGGATATGTATATATGCAGCCATAGAGATAAAAGTAAATTATATTACTATAAATTATTGATATATCTATTAATTAATGATGATATGTAATAATTTAACCAAAATGACCATTTGAAAATAAGGCGTTAAAGTATACTTTAATATGAATGATATAGAGGAAATATTTTTTATTCATTGTCAAACATGCAAATGCAGTTTTGAGAATAAAATGCACTAAATTATCTTATACAAAAGCAAAGATGTATAGTAGAGCCAGTTGACTCATACAATTTTGATAGTAAATGTCTTTAAAAAAACTTTTGGTACATAAATCACAGCAATATATTTCTTTACGAGTGGCTTTAAAATGCAACAGAGTGCTATCTCCATACCTACACAGTGCTTTATGAAACGATATAAAGAAAAATTACTTCACTAACGAAATCCTCATAAAATTATTTTTCTGTCTCTTTATATTACAAATGTATAAAAGAATTGCTTTGTCTCTATGTCCTTTTAATCACCACTATGTATGCCATGACCATTGAATGCAACAAATCCAAATTAAGTAGAGCAATCGATTAGCATTAAGTAGGAACCAGTGCCTCAAAAATTATTTAAAAATTTAAATTTATTTACTGCTCAATTTGGATGTTTCTGCAGATATTTGCATTAGAAAATTATATATGTATTATTATTATAAAATTTAGAAAATCCCTATTCTAATAGCAAATTTGAAATTGGTATGTAATTTACAAATTTTTTAAATTGCTGAAGCACCTTTCTTCTACAAACACTTGCCTGATATTATTCATATAGCAAGGGACAAAATTTCATTTCCCTAATGATTAATATTCACAGAATGATATACTATGCTTTTTAAACTATAATCAATGCTTTATTAATGTTTCTTTTATATCTCTACTCATGTTTCTAATGAAATATGCTTCCTTTAGTAAATCTTCAGCTATATTATATGTATGTAAAAAAAAAAAAAAAAAAGATCTGAAATAGAAGAATAAAACAGAAATAATCAGACTGAAAGGAAATTAGATCAAAGATCATGAGAAACTGTTCAAGAGTGACTAATCAGACTTTAAAGAAATGCCAAAAGGAATAAAAACAGTGAGGAATCAAAGAAGAGAACAAATTAAGACTTGATTCAAATTCTAAAAGAAAAATCGATTCAAGATAGCAAGAAATTAAAAAACAAAATAATATAGAATATCAAGCTGAGAAAAAATGCTGTACCTTAACTGTTATATTAAGGAATGTGAAAGCTTATAACTGTAATTCTAGTTATATTTATGAATCTGAAGGAATCATGACTACAGGAACAATGTCAGTATTTGTTCAATTTGTGGTTAAAAAAAAGTAGTCCAGAAAGCCACCTGATATCTGTTGCAGTAATGTGGGAACTTCTAGAACAATCCGAACATTTAAATGGTTTATTTACAGGCAGATTTGAATGCCAATCTCAACAAAAAGCAATTTGGAGAAGATCTAAGTTTTCTGGGTAAAGATAGGGACAATGCTTATGATAAAAGAAATAGACATATGGAAAAAGATTGTAATTCTAAGAAGAGTCAGATTATAAATGAGAATTACAATGCAGAAAAAAAGACCCCCATCAAAATAAAAATTATATTGCTAAAAAACTTTTTTTTAAATCTCCCACTAAATGGTAAATATGCAAAGAAGAGCTATGTTAAGATTTCAGTTTAAAATTAAATATATTTTTAGTATAATTTTCATGATGAATTAAAGTACAATGATAATTTAATCAAAAGTGCAATTAATTTAAAATAAAAATAATAATAGAAATCTTAATTGTATATGCAGATAAGGAAACAAAGCTTATTGTTTGATAAATAGATATATTATAAATATGTACAAGTAAATGTTATTATATTAATTATATAAATTTTTATTAAAATGAAAACTAAGATTAAGTAAGAGACATTTCCTATTTAATCATATTTGAAAAAGGTTTAAAACTATAGAGAATCAATGCATAATATAATTATATCAATAAAGTATTCTAAACAAACTTAGATATAAAAATAAAATTTCATATATAACAAGTATCTAATGCATTAAAACAATTTTATGATAGTGATAAACAGATTTTTAAAAATGAGAAAAAATTTTACAATAAATTTCAAGCAATTGAAATATAATAATAAATAAATTTGTAAATTTTCCAGTTTTGTTTAATAATCTACAGATTAAAAAAAAAAAATTTTTTTTTTCTAAATGAAAGATTAAAGTAGATTTAAACATGACAGAAACAATAATATCCATTTAAAAATTATATTTAAAACTTAAAAAGCTTTACACATATAAGCAAATTAGCACATCTAAAAAAACCCAATAGACATATAAATAGAAATATCACAAAATCAAAGAAAATATACATACTTTTCCCCCACATTTTAGAGGGAAAAGTTATTTGATTAAATTTTATTTGGAAATCTCAAATTTACTGAATTTTTAAAATGAATTTAAAAATAGAAACTAAACACAATTTTCATAAACAGTGACTAGCAACAGCAGGGGGAAAAATTACCTCCAGATACACAAGAAGATAAAATTTATTACAAAATTGTATATAGAAAATCTTAAGAATTTAATAAACTAGATTGCAGATAAGTACTGGTTTTTATTAGAAACTAAGCAAATAATAAACACCAAACAGCACTCCTAAAATGAGAGAAAGACCTTTATAACCATAAAACAGTATATTATGAGTAGGAACAATTTTGATTTTGCATCATATAAAAATTTTAAAAATCAGTGATTGAGAGGGGGAAAAAAAAACAAAAAACACCCCATACTGTTAAAAAGCTTAAAAAAATTCTTTCACACAAAGCAGTCAATTTAGGACAAATAATTTTATCCATATAAGATCATTCAATATATATTCAAAATTAAGTAAATAAATTATTCATAATTTGAATTACATTTTAAACAAAGCATCCATTTTAATTAATAAGAAAAGTTCTACAATCCAATATAAAAGTCTTAATTTTATTTCTGAATGAAAATTCACTTTAAGGATAAAAGGAAGAGGAATGTATAGCATATAATTACCAAAAATTAATAATAAAAATGTTTGGAAATTTAATCATTCATTTAAATTTTTTATAAGAGAAAAATGATAGAACAAATTCTATATATTGTACCATTATAATTTTTTATGTACATTTTTTCATCTATATTTTAACCAGGCATCAGAAAGAAAGAAAAAAATGCACAGAAGAGAATGTTTGTAACTAAAGTAGTACACAGCTTACATGATACTGAACATTATCAGCATCAAGTTTTATCATTGATGTCATAATTCTAAATAAGATTAAACAAACTGATTAAAATCAATAAAAATATGAAATTAAATTTAAGGTTCCTGTTAAGACTGAATGATTAAAAAACTGCATAAAAAGGTTCATGGTAAATACTGATACTGATATACAGATACATATTTTGTTATAAATTTATTTTATCACAAGGAAAGATACAATTAGTGAAAATTAAGTAATATCGATACAAAATTTTTTATATTAAACTATCAGATTAATTCATTATTGAGCATCATATTAAAATATGGTAAATTAATTAAAAAGCAAAATCGTAAAAAATTGACATAATTTTTTTTTAAAGTTTTAGTTAAAGAATTTGTAAACAAAATATTAATATTTATACAATTAGCATATGAATACATAAATAATTTTCAATTTAATATGCAGCAAATCTTCAAAATTTTTCATACATTAAAATTGCTTTGAACAGAAGGATGATGGGGACAGCATAAACAATAAGAATACAGCATTATTTATACAGTATACAAGATTGCACGCTATTGCAAAACATAATATAAACAATATTTTAATGTTAACACACAATATCATTTTGCACTCTGATTGCATAGCATGATCATTAATCATATAAAAACATACAAAAGTATGCATCTAAAAAATTAAAGACAAAATGAATTATCACGATAAATTATTATTATTTTTTAATTAAAAGAAGAAAAGCATCAAAACACATATTACTATCAATAAAATTCTTAATGAATGGTAATTCTTGTATTTAAAATTCAATAACTAAAAAATTGTGAAATTTATAAAAAGGAAATAATTAATAAGAAATTAAGAAAGCAATACATCAAACATTATATTTAATAAATTTCATACTTACATTACCTCCTTCTTCAAAATCCTATTTTTGTTAATGGATGACAGTCTCTTAATGTTAATGGATGACCACTTTTTCTTCAATATTTTAAAACAGCTATTTATTATAGCCATAAATAGCCATCTATAATTTCTTCAGAAACATTTTTTTTTTCAGCTTCCTTAATCTTTCATCCTTAGAAACTCATTAGTTAAATAGTCTATATATTCAACAATTCAACTATTATAATATGAAATAATACAGCTGAAATGTTTTGCTTCACTTTTCAGCTTCTCGAAATTAAAAAAAAATTATCAAACATTTTATAAAAAAAATATTAAAAAAATTAGACTTTAAGATATTTTTCAATTCATTTGCTAAAAACTTTTTGTTTACTATTCAAACAGTTAAACACAAAATTCAAATTGAAATAAATGCATCATATCTACAATTATTTCCTTATCAAAAATGTTTATTATTTGTTCATGTACATGCTAAGCAATCTAAACCATTTATTAAAATCATTCATAAATTATTCAAATTTTTTTTTGTTTCCTTCTTTAAAAGAAAATATTAATTAATTGGAAAATTTTTTACTGTTGGGAAAAATATGATGGGACATGACATGACTTTTTAAAGAAGTATGAAATGAAAATCGGCAATCACAAAACTTGCAAAGGAAAGGCTTTTCACCAGAATGTATACGCATATGAGCTTTTAAATTATACTTGCGATTGAATGTCTTGTTGCATATTTCACACATAAATAATACATCTTGAGGGTTATGAACCTTTTCGTGTTTTTTCAAATGTAAGAATGAGTTTGCAACATATGGACAAATTTTGCAATGATATCTTGCTATTCCACTAAAACTTGTTCCTGAAAAATATGAAAATGTACATATATTTTTACTTTAACAGGTAAAAATGTAAATATAATTTATAACAAAAAAATGAAAACTATTTTAAAAATGCAACATTGCTCTTATTAGAAATTACAAATTTTTTAAACAACCAAGTAAATAAACAATATACACATTATTTCCCAAAATAATAATTTAGCAAATAGAAAACTTTTTAATGAGATTACAAAATTAAATTTATTGACAAATAGCCAAGAAATACTGAAGGGGGTAAAACTTGTGCATTACTTAAACTTTTAGTTCTATTTCAGCATTTATTATAAAGAATTTGAATAAATTATTAAAAAGTTAAATGCCACAACATAAAAAAATCAACAATATATCAAATTAATTCAGTGTAATACTACATGGATGAAACTGATAAATAAAAATATTTAAAAGTACAAACAACAGGTTTTTTTTTTAAATTTATTTTTTATTTCAGCACTATTAACAAGGTTACTTAGAAATAAAAATACAAAAGCTGAAAATTAACAAATACATAAAAACTAAATATAAAGAATTATGAGTAGTTTATTCAATAATTATAAATCTTATGAAGTATTTTGCATAAATCTCATGCACAAGTTTTTTTTATTGATATGACAAAGATGAACAATAGATATTGAAATTTAAAAATTAATACAGAATATAATTTTTAATCTTTATTATAAGTAAAAGAAGTTAGGAATAAGTAGCTAACAACTCTCATTAACAACAATGACAAAAAAAAAAAAAAAAAAAAAAAACATCATTACTAGCACAGTCAAGCATACATAGTACATCAGCCATCATAAGCATGTAGAACAATCACAAAATTATTATCAAAACCTCCAATACCTTAAATGCATTCAATTATATTATAATTACATAACTACAGACAGCTTTATGAAAAGTTCAATCTAACAGTCAATTATATAAAATAAAATTTGTGCTTTGAAAAAAAGGATTTAGCAATGCTTCTGATACAACATTGTTTATTATGATGTGATTTTATAATGTATTAAAGCAAAATAAATAATTGTTGAATTTCTTACTAAATAACTTTATTGTTTTACAAATTATAATGTCTTTAATTTTTATTGAAAGATTCTAATCACATGGTACAATATGTTTCTCGGATGATTTGATTATATCTTTTAAGAAGAAAATCCTTAATTCAGGTTTAATGTCAAACGGAATGTTGAAGTTCACAATATATTTGATGTGATATTTGAAATTTTTCATCAAACAAGAAATGTCAAATAAATATTTAGAAATTTTGAGCTAAGCTTCAATATCTTAAGATTTTAGAAGTTTTATAAAGAAAATACTCAGAGCAATTTAGTTTATCAATGTTTTTTTTCTTTCTCTTACTTAGTTTAGTTATATTAACGTCGCATTTTAAAGCAACACTACAGCTATTTTGGAACGGACTTTATAACCTTGAACCACAGTCAGACGACAACTGAGCTGGCATTCATCTTCTGCAAACTTCCATACCATATCAGTGGCAGGACTTTTGGCTCCAATGGATTTAACGTGTACCAGACTTACACAATGGTTCTTCGGTGGAATTGGGTCTCAAACCTGAAACCCTATGGTTTTGAAGCCTAGATCTTACCACCAGGCCACCGTAGCCTCTTTCTCTTACCAAGAATAGAAAGATCAGGAAGCTAAGAAATTTGATATATTAACACTTAAGCTCATAAAATTGCAAAAGATGGGGATCATGAAATTTTGATCATTCATTAGATGAAAGGGACATAATCTGATACTTGCAACGTCCATTCACATTCATGCAGACCTTTGACCCAGATCACTATATTTTATGCTCAGCAAATTCATACACATGGTCAAATCAATACTTGACACAAACTAAAACAATTCCAAAGCTGAGGGTTCCACTTGGCTTCTTTAAGAAATTAGATAGACAGAATATTAAATTGTAGAAATATAAATTTATGATCAGTATTGATTTAATGAACAACACAGCTGCTAATTTTTAAATACTATGATTACACCTATTTATTCAAACTATATTGTCCCCCCCCCCACCCAAAAAAACAGCGTTCCACCCAAACCAGAGATCTTTAAAAAAATATATATAAAAAATAAATAAAAAAAAAATCGATTTTTTAAGAAGAATCCCAATTTTACAGTTCCTGCATTTAAGACAATTTGGAAGATGATCATTCCTATTTTGAGAATTTCCTCTGTTAACTCATCTAAAAAAAAGACGATCAGACCCCTGAAGTCTGATATGTGCACTGGCCTTTCAGCATTAAGTTGCTTAAAAAAGGGTTAACAAATATGTTTTATTTTGAATTTACTAATAATTTTTAGTTATTTATTTTTTCATATCAATACTTAATATATTCAAATTCAGTATTGTATTTTTAAAGCATAATAATCCATTAATTTCTTTTCAAAAGTTCATTCTTGTGAAAAATCAAATGCTGTATCACTTGAAAACACTCTGCAGAATAAATGAATCTTTTTTTGCATGTGTATTTTGTTATGAAAACGGTTCTCCAATCCAATGTGTGCCCTTGAAAAAGTATAAGGTATATGTGCCTTCGCTTATTAATATTTGTTACATATCTGGGAATATGCATATCTAATGTTTGTTTCATCTTGAGCCTTCATACTTGATTTGCAAAGATCTATATGTTCAAAATGTTTTTACAGGAAAGTAATATAACAATAATCATAAATAGTTGAAAAATTAATTTATACAAACAATGAAAAGAACTGTAAAAAAGGGGGAGGAAAAGGAACAAAGAATTAAAGAGTGTATTAATTCTAAAATGCATAAAATATAAAAATACTTAATAATCTTTAAAGTAACAAATACTAGTTAAGGCAATTACAGGATAGCTAAGATTTAATTATTTTAAAAGAATAGAAACTCTTACAGTATATTCCTTAACTCTGCTGACAATTTAAAATCAAAAAATATTTTGGAAGATATAATTGATTAAATAGATTTCTCAAAACAAAACTATCAATATGGCATATTAAATTAATAACATATAAAAAATTAGTGATGGCACAATCACATAAAAGTTAAAAGAAAAAGATACAATCTTTCATAAAATAAGCTAAATAAAATTAACTTGGAATTTAGATTATTATTATTATTTTTTTTTTTTTGTGATTTTAAAATCTACAAATAATATAAAAATTTACTTTACCAAATAATTACACCATTAAATATCACAAAATATTAACTCTAAACCTATGATAATTTTATTATTTCATCAAGAAAATATTTTAAACATAGATATGTATTAATTTACTTGATGTTATATTATAAATTTCTTATGGCAATGTCCACTTTAAATGCTAAAAAAAAGAATTTGAAATGAAAATTAAAAAAAAAAATTAAAAAAGAATATTTTAGTGTAAATTCTAATTTATTGTTTGCATTTCAGTTTGAGAGTAATTCACAGAAATTTTATGACGTGCCATCATGTGACCTCTAAGAGCAGACTGATAAGTGAATGTTTGAAAACACAGTTTGCATTTGTATGGTTTTTCTCCAGTATGCAATCTGATATGAGCTTTCATATTACATTTCTGAGTAAATTTTTTCTCACAAATGGGACAAGCAAATGTTTGTCTATGGCCATAAGATAACTCATGAGATTTCCAGTCCACAAGATTATTGGTTTTGAATGTGCAAACACCACATATGAATTGCTTGTCATCTTTTTCGGAGGCTATGTAAGCACTTCCTGAAATACAAATAAATTTAAATACTTAAAAAATGCAAATACTGTCGAAAAATACATATTTAGATAACCTATTATCAATAGATGTTCATACAGTTACAAATACACAAAAAAAGAAAAAGGTAAACTCTGTAATTATAAAGTCATCAGATATGAACAAATGTAAGATATAAAACAGTAAATAATTATATAAGAAAACAAAACATCGAGATAAAATAAACAATATGAATAGCAATACATATTAAAACTTCATTTTGTATTATTTTGATGTTTTCAAAATATTAAAACAATTAAAATAAATTAAAATTCATTAATTAAAACAAAGAAAGTAGCATATATGATAACTAAAGTAAGGTTCTTGACAAGAAATAGAAAATTTAAAGGTTAAAACCTTTCTTAGTCTCTTTTTTAAATTTAAAAAAAAAAAAAAACCTTCAAAATTTGATTTATTACTAAACTATCAACAGTTTATCCATCAGTTGATGATACAGTTTCATAATAAATTTATATGAACTTATTTTTAAACATAATCTAAGAATCTAAGGTAAATTTTCAAAGCCTTGAATTTTAAACAAAAATTACCATTTTTGAAAGACTATTCCTTTCTATAACTACTTTTAAAAAAGACACAGTTTAAAATTTTTTTAATATTTCCAAAGTATATTCTCCAAATATTTAATTATTAAATATTAGCAATAATTCAGCATTTTGTAAGGAAATCAAGCTAAGACAAAAACAAATGGCAATATTTATGAATGAATAAGATGAATTAGAAAGAATATTTAAAATGAATTTAATCTTTACATATATAACTTTATTAAGACATTTTATTAACTGCACATAAATTTTTTGTCCTATTCATTTACTGACTTAGGAAAAAAATTTAAAAACAAATGATCAAAAACCTACCAAAAAGTCATAATTTTAAAAATTTCTTTGGTATTTCCAAGGGAAAAAAATGAATATTTTAAATATGTTTTACAAATGTCACAGTCAATTCTGTATCATATGCAAAAATGCAAAATGATATTAATTCAGAAAAGAATGAAGATAAAATTAAAGAATGAGAAAATAAATGTAAAAAGCTCATTAATAAGTGCATGATTGAAAGTAATTTTTAATGTACAAGAATATATGAATAATTTATTATTCTAATAAGAATTACAAATACAAAATCTTTCCATAATAGTATATAACTTTCATTAATAACTAATATAAACAATTTTACCAAAGTAAAATTGGCATATCAACTACTGAATTTCAAATAGTAAATAAAAACAAATGAATTTAACATAAGTTGCAATATATTAATAAATAATTTGTACTGATTTCAATAATAACTTTTCAATAAAAATCAGGATCATGGTAAAAAAAAAAATCACTATTCAATCTATTAAATATCATTATACATCACACTTTTCATTAGTTTCATCTGATGTCTTCCTGAATAAATGAATCTAAAATTTATAAATCATCAAATGGAATTGCGATTGTTTAAATTTTAGCTAGAAAGCTTAAGCTAGTATCATTAATGCAAATAATTAAATTTTAGCTAGTATTCATTGCCTAGAAATTTGTAATAGAGAAGCAGTCCTATTATTTTTCTAATTAAATATACACAGAAGTACATCAGAGTAAATAACATTTTATTCAGAAAAGATAAAATGCACTTTTAGCTTGGCAAAAACCATGCTTGATGTTTTTAAACTTTTTAATGGATACAATATTTTTGTACCTTTAAATATAAAATCAGTGAATTATCATGATATCATGTTAAAATCCTATTTTTTTTAACACAAAACTAAAAACCTCTGCATAACACATAATCTAATAAAAATAATAATGTTTCAATTGCAGAAAAATGAAACAAAAAAGTTTTACTTTAATCATCAAAATTTAATTCTTATGATTAAAAAAAAAGAATTGACGAAATCAGAAATTTAAATATAAAAAATTTAATATAATAAGAATTTAATAATTAATATAAGAAATTTAAATATAAAGGTTATTATATTTATAGAATTTTAAATATAATAACTTTTTTTCACATTTTTATATTTTAAAAGAAATCTATTCACTATAAGTTTTTTTTTAATCAAGTTCATTCCTGTGTTAAGTATCTTATATAAATGAAATAATCTGGATTTGATTAAGGCCTATTAACAAATTGAATTTTTTATCTAACAGAAAAAAAGAAATCAGATATTTATTAAAATGTTTATCAATGACTTTTTGAATATTTTGTTAATATAGTCAAATAATCGAACAATATTTAATAAAATATTCGAAATAACCGAAATGTGTTTTCCACTGTGGCGCTTTCTGGCTTCACTGTCAATTTGATCTATTATGACTGAACACTTTAGTTTAATAATAAACAAATTGAATCTTTTCAAATTAAAACACATATGAATTACAAGTCTGTTTTTTCATTTATAAAGCAGATTTAATAAAGAAAAAACACAAAATATAACAGCGCTTCTTTTTCTCATATACTAAGTAAATTCTACAATATTCAATCTAGGGATCAAAATGCACTTGACTGCATAGTGAATCTTTTAATTATGAAAATATTCTGTGAATGTTCTCATAATTAAAATGAATACATTGTTTCTTAGAAGCAAATATGATGTAGCACAAAATCATGCTTTGAAATTTCAGTGATTTAGAAAATAAAATAGTCCACACACTAAAAAAAATAAATAAATAAATAGAAAATTAAATTTAAAAAGTACATAAAATGTTAATAGTAACAAAAAAAAAAAAAAAAAAAAAAAAAAAGACCTGGAAATTCACTTTAGAAAATACACCTACATCAGCTTCTTTAAATCAAGTTGAAATGTTTTATGGCTTATTTGTTGCAAGATGATACAAAATGGAATCTTAAAGCACAATTTTACAAAATATCTTAAAGCAGTCTAAATTGTAAAATTTTGTCAAAAAAAAAAAAAAAAAAAGTCATTAATAGTTTTTCACCAATATGAATCCTCATGTGAGCTATGAGCATTTAAGCATCTGCAAATAAGATTTGCATTTAAAATTTTTGTCCATAATTGGAATTAAAAAAAAGAAGGTTTTGTGTCATGAATAATTACATGGTCAGAAAGATATGTAGAAAATTAGCATGTTGATTTTCTAATAACCAGAAATCAACATGCCCAAACTGGAATAAGTAATTAATGGGGAGGTATAATTCAAAACTGTTTCTTTTTTTTTCTTCTTATGGTGTAATGTAGAAGTTTATTGAATATGATGATGATTTGATGGTGTTCAGAATATTAGAAACTCATGAGGACTTGCATTCTGAAAGATTTTAAGAAAGGGAAGAGAGAAACAGGTTCTTTTAAATTATATATATATATATATATATATATATATATATATATATACACACACACACTTGAATAATATCACATTAGAACATTTCACACCAATCAATTAAAAAAAATTGGGTGCCATGAATTTTACTATGCTAACAGATAGCATAATGCTTATATAATTCTAGTCAAATAATCAAATTAATACTAATATAAGGCTACAATCACATATTATAACCTTATTTTAATAATTCACATACCAAGTTACAATTACATACAGTAATAAATGAAACTAGTAATTTGCTATCATTAAATGCATATTATTGTGAATGAAATATTAACTTTATAAAAATAATTTAATTATTTATCATTCTTATGCATTCCTTAAAGCTATTATACAAATTTCTGCATTGTAAAAAACAGCAAAATGCCATAAATTACTATTTTTTAGTTTTTTGTTGTTTTAAGGTCTTGCAAATCATCTATAAATCAGAGCCTGCTTTTGTTTAGGGCAGCCTTGGTGCCAACTTAAATGTTGTTTTTATTATATTATTATGAAAGAAACTTACAAAATCAATCTCAAAATAAGCTTCACGAAATTGCAAAACAAGATATTAATAAAAAAACAAATAAAAATAAAATAGATATTTTACAATTATAATTTTTGGAAACAATTTTTGAAAATAACTTCTATTGGGAACAGATATTTATACATAGCACAATAAATATGTAGGCAAAATTTGTGACAATATAGGATTTGATCTTTTTCTTCCATCTGCTAGAAAAGATTTTGACATGTAAGCATTTCAACAAAAGAACTGCAAAGACTTAAGAAAAATTATACGTCACAAAAGGAATGCAAACTGAACTAATATGCTCTTCATCAATTATCAAGTAAAAAAAACTTAAATTTAATATTTTATGTAACTAATTATGTTAATAAAGTAACTTTATGCTCATCAGAATAAATTAACAAAATAGATAAATCACATATCAAATTATTTAAAATATGAAATCTCAAGTACAATTTACCCATGTAAGTTTAAGAAAATATTCAAATAAATAAATATATATATATATATAATCCTCTTTTAAGCTGAACATAAAAACAAGAACAGGCAGCATTATGAACAGAATAAAACTATTCTCTTATTCAAAACACCATAAAAGATTAATAACAATATAACATTTTGTTATTTTTAACAATAAATAAATAAGATGCAAATATTTGGAAGATGATAGAAACAGAACAGTTTTCAATTCACATGCATTACATAAATACTTCATTTTTCATAAATTTTCTATGTTACACAAAACACTTAAAAACATATCTACATCTATATCTAAAAAAGCCCACAGACTTTTTATGAAAATGTATATTATATTAAGAGATCTTATGATGAGTAAACATGTGACTTATGTAGGAAGAACGAAAAGTAAAGGACAAAGAGCACAATGTGCAACTGTAGGGTTTTTCACCAGTATGTAGTCTCATGTGTGCAGTCAAGTTGCACTTGTGCCTGAATGTTTTGTGACAAACTGAGCATATAAATGATTTACATTTAACATGTAACTGCTCAGAAGTTCTATCAAAAGTTGGAAGGCTATCATTAAGGGAAGGTGTTGCATATGCATATGATTCACTCAAGCTGCTTTTGTAAACATTGGTCCAAACTAAAAAAGAAAAAAAGAACAATAATCATTTAACAAAATAATCTAAAAAGGATCTTACAATCAATATTTTTAAGGGAGAAATATTAAAGTTTCAAATTTATTACATATACATGTTTCATTAATAAATTTTTTGAAAAAATCCTCACATTTTTAAACTTTTATAAGTAGAATACTAATTTATTTATATTTAAACTAGTATGAAAAGTTTAAATTTTACTGCCATGAAGGAGATAGTCCTTTGCTCTAAGGACAGGTGCTCCAACAAGCTGACAACTGAAGTAGTTTAAACTTTATATTAAAAAATTTATTTAATGTATAGTAATTGTACTAAGAGGAAATTGTCAGTTTATTTAAATTTTAACAATGACATAATAGTTAAAATTTAATATTAACATTGAAACATTAAAATGTATTTAATCATGTCAACTAATTTTGGAAAACTACATCCTATCGCACACACAATACTATTTTAAGTTAAATAGTAAAGCAGAGCATTCTGATTGGTTAGCAATATCATCAAATGGACAAATTCAGTTCAGTTCTTTATCAAGATTGGATACTCTATTAATTTTAGTTATTGATATAGCTCAAAATTTTAGAATAGTTGAAAGAAGGTGGCCATTGATGATATAGAAATCAGGAGATTTCATATAAATAATAATAATAAAACAATTAAGTGTTTATGGCTGGTGAGCACCATCATTTTTTTTCTCCCAAAGAGAATGTATAATGAAGTAGTGCTTGAAAATAAAAGGTAGTGGAAGGCATACAGCCATTATATCTAGAAAACAGAAGCTTTCATACGACTAAAAAAATGAGCAAAATCAAACCAATAATTATGTCTAGGGAACTAATCTTTTAAAAAATATACTGATGCCATACTTTGTATTCTTAATATAACCTCATATTTCTTTGTGATTTTAAAACTCTTTACTGATATTCTGATTCAAAAGATTTTATTTCTGTACAGTGTGTTCCAAATTATAACTAGACTTAATTTGAATTTATCTAATAAACAAAAGAAGAAGCATATCTTTTATAGTCATTCCTCTGAAATTCTTTCAAACTTGGGACATCTGTGTATTGAATAAAAAACACATTTTTGCTTTTATAAATAATATTTTGAAGTCATCAACAAAATGTGCTTGTAAAAAATTATTATTATTTTCATATTTTTTTCTTGCATGTTATTTATTATCTGATAGAGGATTTTAATAAATCAAATGTAAATTTACATACAAAATTAAATCAACATTTTGAAACTACAAACTATTTTTACAAGAACACAAGTCCATATATAACACATAAATTCAATGAAACAAAAATTAAATATTTCGATCAACTAATTTTCATTTCTTTAAACTTATCAGTAGCTAAACTGAAAATAAATATTAATTTTTGCCACCAGTGAAATAATGATTTTTCAACTTAGATGAAGCTCACAAGAGCATTTATTCGATAGCAAATTACCAAATTTATAATTCTAAAATTATGATTTTTTAAAATTTTTATTTGTCACTGAAATTTAACAAACAGGATAAATAAAAGAATTTTTGATAAAAGATTGAACATATCCAACATGATTGGATCATACAAAATCAAATTCCATCATAAATAATGTATTGATGTATAATTAGATCATATTTCAATACCAATAATTTCTAAGAAATATTTATTTAAAAAACTAATACATCAATAAATTATTATAATTGCAGCATATAGCACTAGAGTTGTATCCATTTTGGGTGATTTAAATAAGAAAAGCTAATTTATTAAATATAATATATGCACATTTGTGAATGAATAGATAAAGAAGAAATCTTTAATGCTGAATGACCAACTTCATATAATAAATATTTTATAACCAGTGCCAATCTTAATAGTTTTAAAATTAATCTACTTACATATTCAGAACCATTATTTAAAATGCATACATACATGTGTTTATTTCATTTTATATATGTATGTATGCATGTATAATATATTAAGGCATATGAAGGTTTTCATTTGCAACACAATTTCACATAAAAATTTTAAACATCTAGATTTAATATAAAACAAAAACTATTTGTTTGTTTTATCAAAATTAATTTTTTTAAATGTATCATTGAATACTTATACAATTGTAGAGTTTCAATAAATATCACTTATTCCAGCACTAAAAGAAAATGAAAGAGAAAGAGCAAATCCTTTTGCAGAATGTCTTTACAGAGAAAACAATTATGCGATGACTACGCACTATAATTGAGAGATAATTACTCACAATATTAATTTAAGGAAGGCTTTCAGATTATATTATAGCAAAATCGAAATCTATAATGAAACATTTATTAATCAAATGCATTATTTTCAAAAAGTTATAAAAACGTGAATTTTTAATAATTTTATTAAAAATTCAAAAATTAAAGAAATTATCAAAATTAAACATTGAAATGCTTATCTGTACTTTTTGGGAAATGATAAAAATTAATCTCTCATTATTGTTTTAAAATACATATATTTTTTGGTTATTTTTTTAAAGTTCAGTTACAGCAGTAAAAAGCATCAAAGTCATCAATACTGCAATACTCACCGTCTTCCCCAACTTTACAGTAGTTGATAAAGATTGAACATTTTTTATGGTTGAGAAACATTTAATTTGAAAAAATCTTTATTGAAACCATACTAAAAGACTATGTTTGGCTGCATTATAATGCATTGTTCTGTTTCTGTCACTTAAAAAAATGTTTTAATTACAAAAGCAAATATAAAATAAATACTAAAACATTAACTCCACACTAAACTTTTTTGAGGGAGAAAAGAAAACTTAAAATATAATCTTATGGGTTAGGGGAGACGAAAACACATAATATTATTTATTCATCATAGATGACTATAATTGGTTTTATTTTGCTTTAGCACAAACTAAAAAAGATTGTATTTTCATAATAAGAAAAGCATAAAATTTCATTTTGCTGATGATTTCATGTGCATCTTGTATTTCTAAACCAGCTTGAAAATCAAACTAATTTTAAATTTTTAAAATTTGTACCAAGCAAGAAGATAGAAAAATGGCAGAATAGCAGAAGCTATCATTTGTAGATAAGAAAAAAAAAAAAAAAAAAAAAAAAACACCAATGCATATATTAAAAAAAAAAAAAAAAAAAAAAAAAAAAATTCAATTACAACATATGGAAATTTTTTTGCTTAATATTCACTAGTTTCTGTAAATATAAATATTTTGTAATTCAAATATTTCAATTTTTGTAAAACATTTATCATAAATAATATTTACGATACTGCCTGAAATTCAACTTTTGTTTTTTCTCAGTTATATATTGATGATTTGGAATGAATATATATAAACAATTAGGAAATAAATATTAATTAATAGCAATATTATTTCAATCATTTGAAATGATTTTTTAATAGTCAGGAAACAAAATGATCTAAAAAAATACAAAAAAGAAAAGATTTGAAAGATTCTACTAAAAATATTTTAAATTTCCACTCTCTTCTAGAAAATATATTCTATAATATTTATATTATATATGCTTATTATTTAATATATTCTGTAATAATAACCAGTAAAGAAAAAAAAATCAAACGTTTATTTTAACAACAAAAAACATACATTAATCAAAATAGAAAACAAGGTTGTAAAAAATATCACCATTTCAAAAACACAGCTCATTATCTGAGAAAAAAGATTTTAATTGCATATTTTTAAAATGAATGATTAAATAACTTTGTAAAAAGAACATATTAGCAGTTTATTAAAATATAATTTATTGGAAAAATCAAAGGAATTTAATGTTAAAGCACAATCCAAATAATATTAAATACACTATTTACTAATAAGAAATTGGACTTATTAATTGCGTTAACACAATTTATTCACATTTAATAGTTGGTATTGCCTCCACTTAAGGCAATTACAGCCTAAACCCAGTGGGGTAAACTTTCCACAAGTTTTTGGATCATAGTGGGTGGTAATTTCTTCCACATGGCATGGAGAATACATGCAAGTTCTTTCACAGATTTTGGACGGTTGCTACACCCCTTAATTTGGCGATCCAACTTGCCCCAGTGGTTTTCTATCAGATTCAAGTCAGGAGTCTGGGCAGGCCAGTCCAGTCGATAAATTCCATTGTCATCATACCAATCTATGGTTTGAAAAATGACAAGTATCATTGAAAAAATAATGCTCCAACATATAAAATTGCCACAGCACAGAAAGTACATTGTTATTCTAGAATAGTGGAGTAGGTGTCGGTGTTGAGCTTACCATGAATTGAGGTCAAGAGTTCCAGTCCATACCACAAGAAACATCCCCAGACGATATTCCATCTTTGCCACACTTTATGGTAATCACAATGCCATCTGGCAAAAGGCATTCTCCCTGCATATGCCAAACCTAAATTCTGCCATTTGACTGGTAGAGATTGAACCTAGATTCATCACTCCAGAAAACCTGTTTTCACTCATCTACAGTCCTATTTCGATGTGCCATGCACCACTTCAACTGAGCAGTGCGGTTGGATTCTGCAATCAAAGACTTATGGGCAGCAGCACGATCATTGAAACCAAGCAAATGTGTTTCCTTATGGATGGTATTTATTGAAACAACATTCTCAGATGCTTGTTGGAACACCTGGAGTAAGTAGGCATAAGTTTGGTGCTTTTTTTTTCGAATTTTTTTGGACAGCACTCGTCGGTCTCTATATCTTAGTTTCATGGGTCTGCTGGGTTGAAGCACAATCTGACAATCACCAATGACTTTCCACTTCCCAATATGCCCCTTCAGGGTTGGCTATTTCTATGATATCTGACAATTATGCCTTTCTCGAAGTCAGAATGACTCTGAATTTCAAGGTATCTTGCATATGATTAAAGCCAATGCTGTTTCCTACACGTTATTTAAGTACAGAAGGTGCGACATAGATCAGGACCACAGATAACACCTTTGCATGGATGTCCAAAATACTTATTGGTAGATAGTGTATATCCATAATCTAAACCATTAAAAATATAGTCAGTATAAAATATTTACTTTAATAAAATATTTTAAAATCATGGTTAAAATGGGAATAATACTTCAGGTTTCAAAAATAACAATCTACTGTATTTGAAATTTTTCAACAGAAAACATCTTTCAAAGTTCAAATCCAAAAAAAAGATTTTTAGAAAGATTTATTCATGAATGCATGAAGTATCATCAGCAGCTTTATAAAATAATTTTTCAACAAATTTTAAAAAAGAAGTCCTTATGTCTATCATGACTGCAACAGTTTCAGGTTCAATCCCATTTTAGGCTCTCTCTGCACATGTAAGAATAACATATTTTTAAGGAATACTGTACAAAAATATTGTATGATAAATGCTATAATTAGATAACTAAAAAATAGGGTTTTTTTCAGGGGGGGATGTATATTTCGCTTAAATTTTTTGAGAAAATGTAAGGTCAAAAGAGAATCTACTTTGCAGTAATATGTAATGAAGAAAATTTAATGCCATCTTTTGAAATACTTTCAATTTTTGTAGCTACTAGTTATAGCATTCATCTCATGCTATACAAACATAAAAGAAATTGTTGTACACATTTATGTTTTAGATATTATATATATAAATATGAAATAAAGAGGTAGTTCTAACATATATTTCAGATTACTATGGAATCTATCGCTGAAAGGATGTTAAAATTTGTAAACAAAAATTTAGTCAGGAAATAACATATACAAATTGCATTCAATTTCAATATCTTTATCTTCTAATGAAAAAAGGATATTTAAGAGATTTAAATTTTAAAAACAGATAAATATTAAGGCAACTTAGAGGCTCAATCTTGTCCTGGTTCATCACAAGGATTTTATATTTATAGGCAGATTTCTTTTGGTAATTTGAATATTAAATTTACCAGGTAGGAATATGACATACTATGCAATTAAATCAAATGAATTAAGTAAGTGTGCATAATTTTCATCTTTTTTTTTGTATGATTATAAATGCGAACATTTATCTGAAAACTAAATGATGAAAATTAGTCAAAAATAATAAGTAACATAACCTAGAAATACTAAAAATAAAAAAAAATATTATTAACCAAACAAGCCAAGCCAAACTCAATATTGCTGATGAAAAAAGATCCTGCTAATTATGAAACAAGCAAAATCTTTTTAGAATAAACTCTTATTTGTAATTTCTCTTTCTCCCAAACAAAAATGTTACTTAAAGGACTCTTTGCAAACAAAAAATTAGAGATAAATTGTTTAGATTATTTGAAAAACTTCTATAACTACATCTGAAAAGTAAGTCAAATTCTTACTGATGTAAACACACAAGAAAACAGGTAAAAATATAAACATATTATGAAAACTCAGAGATCAATCAAATTTTCCCAATTTTGACCACACTCTTTCTTTACTTTTTAAGAATGAAAACAAAGTTATTTGTTAATTCAATAATTCTTATTAAGTCATTACAAAAACATCACAGTTTTGTGAACCTAAACAGGTTTAAAACTGTCAGAATTATATCCCCAAATTTTTTGAAGAACGTTAAGATAATTTTAGTAATACAAATTTCCAACTAAAAAATTTTTCATTAAAAGTATAACTACAAAAGTTTAAAATTTGGATAATTTACAGATAAAACTTAAATCTCATTCAACTCATCCATACAATAAATTTGCCAATATCAAAATAATGTTCTTACTTTTAATAAAAAATGTAATTTTTCTTTCTATTCTACTACAGATTTCAAATTCTTAATTTATTTGAATTTTAAAACTAAATCAGTTATTAGAAATACATCAATAAAAGTAATATTTTGGATTTTCAACAAACTATAAAATAATTTTTCGCTAAAATTCATCCTTGCTGTTGATATATATTATGTTGAAAACAATAATGGCTGTTTATTCATCCCCCAAAAGAATAACAACAAATTTTATGAAATTAAAATATTAAAGACGCTTTTATTTGAATTTAAAATTTTTATCATGCTTATTCTGGTACAATTTTTGAACTAATGATCAGCTTACCACCTGGTTAAAAAAAATGACACTTTTGTTAAATTGTCAGAAATCAATTTATTAATTCAAAGTATCTGTCATAGTTCCCTAACAAATAGAAATAATAAAACCAAACAGTAACATATTTACTTATCTACACCACCGCTTTCGTACGATGACGATTAAATTTGGAATATTGATTTGTGGATAAATTAAAGTAATAAATAACTAATAATTATTCTGATTTTCTTTCTAATTTATGTAACTGGTAGATTTATATCATTATATTTGGGAAGTAAACTATGCAGAAAAAGCATAAAGGAATTAAAAAATAATATCATTTGTATTTGTCGAACTCCAACTGAACTCTAGAGTGACAATAGTGTAAGGATTAAGAAGGAGGGAAAAAAATAATAAAGTGACTTGAAGCGGTCTGCATTTCGTTTGGTGAATGTTTGTTGATTGCAATTTTGAAATAAGTAAGTTATCTGTATTAGAGTAATTTTCTATTGAATGCTCTCCATATGTTATACTCCATATTTTAATTGAATTACTAGAAAATAGTTCAGTTTATCTTATTACATTTTATATGTAAGTATTTTCTTTTTGATATTATTTCGTTTTATCTGTCCGTTGAATTTTCAGAAAGCTAACTGCTTCTTTTCCTATCTGTGAGGCTTATTACGTTATAATATTGAAATGACGATATGAAATAAGTTTCTGAATAGTTGTTTTTCAATATTGTTCTGCATTTTGTTTTTAAATAGAGATGCAATTATTTTATTTCCTTGCTTGCATTTTAACAGCTTATATCCAGTATAAATTTTTAATTTATTGAAAATCAGCTAATATGTTTGAAGTATAAATTTGTGAATAAATTAACTTCTGAAATAAAATCAAAGTTGGTAAATAACTTAGTATGAATGATCTGATAAGGAAATGTTTATCTTATTTAAGCCTGCATTTTTGAAATATATTGCATTTTAGAAATTGGAAATATAATTTTTTTTTGGTATGTTGTGTCATGAAATAGTATATAATTTATTATTCATGAGGCAGCAAAATTTTTTTCTATTTTGTAAGGAATATGTTTTGTTAAGAATACAATATTTTACTTTGTGTTTTGCAAGTTCATCAAAAACTGATTCGTTTAAAATTATGAAAACTATTGATAGGCATTTTAATTTTGTATAAAAGTTTTATAGAATTCCAGCATAAGCATTCTATTGATTTTTGGTTGAATGAAACTGATAACCTGTTTATATAATCATACCTTTTTTTATAGTTTGTGTTTTGCTATTCTTCTATTTTTTTTAGCAGTAAAGAAAATACAGTTAGATTTTTATAAACTGTACTCTTTAATTCACTAAGCTAGTGAATTAAAATTTATTTTATGAAACCTGTCTCACTCTTCCCAACTCTCCCTTATAGTCATCATCATCAACAAAAAATGATAACCCCTAACTTTTTATTTATTCTCACATCTTGACTAAAATTTATATTGATGAAAATAACTTAAGGTGTTGTTTAGATACACAATCTGATTTACATAGTTAATTAACTAGTATTTTGAAATTTTTCCATTATGGAAATTGAGATTTTTCGATAAATTTATCCGGCGGGTTTTAAGTATTACACCAATTTTCATTTTGAAATTCACAGTAGTTTTTGAGTATACTTAATTTTGTTTCCTGAAAGGTCCAGCCAATAAGAACCAAGCCACTTGGAACCATATAATAAGTAAATCTCAGCTAGATAATAGCAAAAGGAAGAAAAGACTTTTGTTGTCTGGAATTTCAAAGGAATAAACAACACGATTCGGAATTATCTTTAATATGAGCCAATCTTGAAATTATAAATATATTTTTCTTTTTAAAAAAATATAGAAACATTTCAATTACTTTTTAAATCAATTCAGCTTTTTTTAGTGGTTTCATTCTAAAAAATCTACAGCCATTTTAATTTTTCTGTCAAATGAAACATTTTTTTAAATTTAATTTTTAGAAATTAAATCTCTGATGGATGAGATACAAATACAATAAAGACATCTTTAGCCAGTGAAATTTCTGAATTGAATGTTAGTGGATATCAAGTTAAATAAAGTTAAAGATTATTATTAGATAATTAAGTTAAATAAATTTATTTTGTAATAATGAAAATATTGTACATTTGGATTTTACATAAAGCTCAACAATTTTTAATTATTTCAGTGCTTTAAGCAAATACTAAATTTTTATCTGACAACACAATGATAATAAAATATATTTATTTCGCTTATCTGGTTATAGAAATGCATATGGGTAATATTTATAGTGATAAAACAATATCTAAAATAAATAATTTTTACTTATCCATG
Organism: Argiope bruennichi; assembly: GCF_947563725.1. Taxonomy (NCBI): domain Eukaryota; kingdom Metazoa; phylum Arthropoda; class Arachnida; order Araneae; family Araneidae; genus Argiope; species Argiope bruennichi. The sequence continues at coordinate 7,627,844 of NC_079154.1, forward strand.
TACAAATTATACAAGACAAATATTTGTAGTTATCAAATAAATTGACCATGAGATTTCAGCATATCTCATATCAGCCTACTTTGAGACCAGAAAAAAAAGCATATATGAAATTATGTGCATTTGTCTGTGAACACACTAACTCAAAAATGGAGCAAGTTAAAAAAGATGAAATTTGTTATGTGTTTTTATAACAAAATGATTAATTTGAATAAAGTCTTGGGGGAAATAGTCTAAAAGAAATTTGTCTACTGTACCACTTGATTTATGTATATATAATAAATATTTTAAAAATGGATGGCATTTTACATAGGCTTAATCATCAAGCTTGTGTATCTGCATCAAATTTTGAAATTCCAGTTCTATTAGAAGATAGTGCCTTTCAGTCTGTCTATTCCCAGATATTGAAACATGATCATTCATAAACACAACATGCTAGAAGCATAAAATTGAGCTTATAATTATGAACTTAAACTATTTATCAAATTTTATATTTGATCAATTGAAGAGATGAGGCTTAAACAATATATTAAATTATATGTTCTAAATGCAAATGCTTAATAGATATAAGCATATTTTAGCACTATGAGAGAGAAATGTGGAGTTAGAATTGTGAAATAGCTGAAAATTCTTGATGGACTACATGGTACATTTAAATATTAATTAAAATATTAATTTATTTAAATTAATATTTATGGGTTGATATATTATTTATAAATTATGGGATGAGAAATGCTAAAACCACATGTTGAAAAATAGAAAAAGTTAGTACTGTAAAGAGTTGTCATAAGAATGACAGAGTGATGGGTATTCTTTCGGTTATGTTTCTGTTCTATTGAAGCAATCACACAATTGAGGCTGACAAGTTATACAACAATTTTTCATAGAGGCTTAAAACCATGTTTTTCCCTAAATGCAACTGCAAAGAGGAGAACACTTTATAATGTTAAAGGAATTATTTTAAGGATATTCGGAAAATATCCTCTACCTATTCAAAGAAATTTATGAATGAGTGCTCGGCATTTAGCCATTGAATATATAAATACACTGCAGAACTAGAAAAAATCTTGTATACACTTACCAAAAGCTCTGTAGAACCCCTATGAGCTCATAGAAGTGCTGCAAAACAACATGGCATAGTCTCAGTTAACATCTGAAGCTATATTGAAAGGAACTCGTGTCATGAATTCTGCAGTGCAGTCCAAAAATTTATAGGAATGTATTGTGGGAGATATCACTTCTGAACAATAGACATCATAGATTCAATTATGTTCCAGTCTGGACATTTAAATGAATAGAAGTATCTTATATCAAAAGTGTGTTCCCAGAGCCATTCTTGGCTGTGAGAACAGTGGCCTGTTGGAGTTGTCAAAATCTATTGGAATGCACAATGGACATAAATAAGTGTAGGTGAATGGACAGGTTGTTTACGAAACTGTCACTTATCATATTCATCTCTTTAACATCAAAGCACTATATCATGCCAACTGCACATGCCTCATGTTAGCTCAGAGGCACCACTTGATTAAACAGCCCCCTATTGACAAGTTAAGTTCACAGATTCATGAGGTTGTCTCCATACCTATATATATCCATTCACCTAATATAATTGGAAACAGGATCTATCATACAAGACAATGTGTTTCGAATTCATCAGCAGTCCTAGGCAAAGCATAAAGTTTTGTACTTTGCAATCTAAATGGTACATGAGTAGGCTTTCGACTTCAAAAGCCTATATCATTGACGACCCTTTTAATAGTTTGAATGCTTACACTTTTTAATGCCTCAGCTTTGTAATATTTGCAACCAATTAAGGAAGTGCTGCACATTTATCTTGTTTAAGGTTTCTTGTAAATTGCTGATGGTTCTCATTTTTTTAAGGTTTTATTTTCTTGGCCATACCAATGTCAGAGATGTGATGTTTTGTCAAATATTCAGTACTCTCATTACACTTTTGAAATTGTTGTACTGAAAAACTTAAATTTCATCTCTACTTCAAAGATGCTTAACCCTCTCTTTAGTATGTCAAATTTAATGTCTTGTGCAAAATCACATCAGATAGTCCTTATATTTATCAGATAATCTTATTTCTCCCAGTTTATTGTACTTATGCATTGTATTAAAATTTAATGTATATCTGTCAAAATCAGTAGTTTCATTGTTGTTTTTTTCTTTGGAGAATTTTAAGGCATATTTCTTACTTGTATTTATAGTGAATGTTCAGGATGTTTCTATTGCAAAAGCTCTTGTCTACAAGCCTTTTTATTTATTTTATTATTTTTTTAAAAATTTTAATGTGAAGGCCATTTTTATATAATTATATTTTGGGATTACTGATTATACTGATTACCAATCTGGTAACAGTTGCACCTATTTTTGCTTTGAATTTAATTTGATGCTATTTCTTGATTTTCTTTACATCTTGTGTCCTCTAACTGAATGAAATTTTCGCTGATACATTGAGTTCTCTTCCAGAGCATTTCTAATAATATTTTGCATTTCCATTAATTTGTGGTATATTGAATACGTAGAAATGTGAGATTTTTTTTTATTTAGTCGGTTATTGTGTTTTTGATATGATTTAACATGTATGAATGTACAAAACAATCCTATTAATTGTTGACATAAGAAATAAATTATGTGTCAAATTTGGCACAGTATCAGAGTAGGGTTAAGGTATTTTTCAAAGCATAATAATAATTTTGTATTGCAGAAATATGGCTGCCAAGCCTTTATCTGATTTATCAAAGATTTGTGTCCGTATATGTGAATAGAAATAACTGTCATCAGATTTTTATAAAAATGGTAATTAATGTTTATATTAATGCCAAAGGATGTCTAAAAGCTTTTTGTGGTATACATAGAGAAAAAAAAAATATAGCCTCCATACTTATTCATACTCATTTGATACTTTTGAAATTCATGATGAATAATTTGGAATAAAGTATATTCCTATTTTTAAACAGATTAAAGCATAGATGGGAATATTTCATCTTGTCTGATAAATTATAAAGGGTCCAAATTATTAGTTAGCATTTATGTAGAAAAAAAAAAAATTAGGTATTTTATTTTTGGCACTCTTTTGTTAGCTGGGCGCAAGCAAAAAATAGCCAAATAATGTAGAATTCCGCCAAATTTCTTACGTCAAATTCACGTTTGGTTCACAATTGCCGACATTTGTCCCTGGCTAATGGAAAAGTACCTTATTTTTTTTTATCATTTTAACAAATTAAACTATTTTAATTTTTTTAAATTGTAAGACCGTGGAATGTGCAATTGCAAATATTTCTGATGCATCAAAATTTTCATTCAAATACCTGTTCGAATTTTATATATAAGCCCTTTTAAGTAATGCTTTAAATTTTCTGAGTAAGTTTAACAAATTTTATTAAAATTTATCAAATTAGTTTTTAAAAAGAATATTTTAGATATGTCACAATGATGCAAATTAATTGAAACAGTTGTACATATATTTTATGTCTATTGTACAGTTATCTATCTGTACTGATATGAAAAACTAATTTGTGTCTATTGTCTTTCTATCTGATGACATATTATGGAGCAAATCATTTGATATAAAGTTACCAGATTGAACTTAAATGTACTTGGTAGGCATCACCACAAACATGTATTTTATGGTGATTTTTCTTTTCTTTAGAACTTTAATGGGAAAATAAATAAGCAAAATTTCTATGTTTTTTATTATAACTTTCAAAAATACTGTTGTACAAAAATAATTTTTATGCTATCTTAAAATCTTTGTCTTATTTTTTAATGATATAAAAATAGTTGTGTAACATACAACTTAAAAAAAAAAAAAATTGAATGGCCATTTGTTTGTTTAAACCGCATTTACTTCTATATCCATAGACAGATTCAAAGGAATTTCTGAAATACATACTTTTTTATCAAGGATTAAATATACTATTAAAAATTTCTACATCGCTCTTTAAGGAATAAAATATGGGTTTAAAAATTTTGTATTTTTTCCATTATAACTTCTGAACAAATCATGCACTGGAAGTTATTTTTACACCATCTTAAAATTGAAAAAAAAAAAAAAAATTATATTTATGATAATATCAGTTTCATTACTATGCTTTTTTTTCTTTGATTTTTTTAAATCAATTTTTAAAGGTTATTTTAAATATAATTTTTATTGATTAAAAAAAATGTTGAAGTGCTAAACCAATTTCTTTGTTAATAACATCCATCATTCACACATTTTTACCAATGTTGAAGTTGCATTACTTTCATCCAATATATTGACTGTTTTCCTTGTTTTTGAGTTTGAGATGAATTTGTTACATAGTACAAATACTTATTACGTAGTTGAAGTATTACTCATATTCGTGAAATAATTCACTTTTAAATACCAAATAAATTATTGCAAATCCTTAAAATGTTTCATCTGATGGTTAATATTTGTTTTGTTGAAAAAATTTGTTCTATCTCGGATATTTATAAAAAAAAAAATTCTTAAGATTTAAGTAAAATTTTTTCGCTATTCTTAAGCTTTTCTTTACTCTTAGTGATTTCGTAGCTTATGAATTTTAAACGTTCTTTTTCTCTCTGTATCATTTTAAGCAAAGGTAATTTTTATTTCAAGGTCAGATTTATTAAATGTGCATGGATGTTTTAGACAATTTTCATAGCTTTTAAGGTTATATTTACTTTTAATAGCGCATTATATAAGAAAATGACGGTACTTTTTAATTTAAGAGTTAAGGTATATGCAACCTAATTAACAATGTAATTTTTATTGTAATAACCATTAGAATCGTGTAGTTTTATTATCTGAAGTATCATTATATATAATATAATGGTATGGAAACATTATGCATAATATTTTTGTAAAGGTCTGAAAAATCTGACAACTAACGTATCCAATGTAGTGGGTATAACACTAACAATATAATAACTAATATACAATAATAATAATAATAAAAACATTTATTCAACACATTTTAAAATACATCTAAAGTGTACTCACGAACTGCACATAAATAAATTGCAGCACATGAACAGCAAATTAGTTGTAAACCAATAACATTTCAAAGCACTCAGAGAGAACTTAACTATTCTTTCTCATTTTTCCTACTCATAACTACACTACTTGGCGACTAACTCAGTGCAGACTGGCTGTTCAGCACAAGATTTAATGTTGATTGACTTTAACTATAACTCTCAGCTTTATATATATATATTTATATATATAATATATTAACAAGGCAAGGATGGTTATAAAGGTCCATTAGGCGACTTATGACTATTTGCTAAAATTCCAGTAGATTCTGGAATCTTCTGTTTTGCCGTCGATTTCAGAATCATTGATATAGTACCCATCAGTGCTATTATAAAAATTGTCTTCCATATATATATATATAATATAAGAATTTTTTCTGATATTTTATAGTGTATGTATGCTATAATTTCTTCCTTGGCCATATCATTATAATATACCAATTTATCAGAATTATGATATGCAGTTATATATATGAATGAATGAATTAAGTAGCTGCTATGATCCTTTTTATATTCATGATATATTTCATTGTGCATTCCAAATGGTAATTTTGCTTCTTTTCAGGTTGACAGTAGAAACAGAATTATTTATTGATTTGCATGTTGTAATTTGTTTAAATATGACATTTATGATTTTCTAAGAAATCTGCAATTATTGTAATTCAATTTAAATTCATATTTAACTAAAATGTTAAGCAATCTTAATTGTTCTGTCCCTCTCTCTCTCTTTTGTTGAGAAAGTCGCTCTAAACACTTTAAGGTTGGTTGAGGTTATAAATGTAATTTGCTATTAATTTGAGCGGTACTGAAAGCTTATAGATCACATTAGTACAGAATCGTTTGATTAATTATTATTTAAGTGAAATAGTCGTTTCAATCTTAAGAGTTTTCTAGCATAAAGTTTAATAGGCAGAAATTTGTAGATAGAAGTTTAAGAGTAGGAAGAGGGAATGCTGTTTTAGCATTTGTCCTCTGAGTCACATCAGATTAGTATACTTCTGCATATATATTATGCCATTGCTTGGTAAAGAGAACTTTGGATGATTTCTTTAAATTGCATCTTTTATCAGGGTTGCCATGCCAACAGAAGAACCTGGAAAATCAGGTAAACAGGAAATTTGAAAATCGATTAAAATGCAGGGAATTTTTTGTTTCTACTATTCCACCCCCACCCCCACCCCCCATCCAAAAAATTTAGACCTCCAAGGATTGCAAAAATGAAAGATCGTGGTCATCGCTTCCAAAAACGAAACATACCATTCGCGGTTGTGTAATGCGGAAACTCGCTATTTTTCTACTCTCTCCCTTTTTTTTCTGTATAGATTAGTCCAGTTTCGATTTGTGAGACAATGGTTCTTTTTCTATAAAATTCCTGAATTGCAGTTAATGAGCATTCGCGAAACTTCTGTAACTGTGTGAAGGTTTAGAATACATTTCTCTGGCAGGAATAGCAACATTCAATCTGCTGACACATAGGCGTGGTATTTAATCACTCACAGTTATGTCATTCAGACCAATGATTCTTAATTTACAGTATTTTAAAATTGCAACTCTAATTATAATGACCATGTATTTACAATTTCTTGGATTTCATATAATAAACAGTGAAGAAATCTTGACCATGTTTTGAGAACTGGTAATTGTAAATTATATATTTTTTTTCTGTTAATACTTTTAATAAATTGCTAACTTTAATTTTTTGATGGTATCTGTTGAAATTGAAAAAAAGTTTTAATTATAACTTTTGTTAACATAAAGGCTTAAAAAATATTTTTTTTTATGTGATTCCTAATATATATATATATATATATATTTTGATATATCTATGAACAAAATTCATCATGTGAAGATTTAATCTTATTTATATCTCGGCTTCCTTCTTGCAGTGGTTGAATTGCTGAACTAAATTTTATATTAACAAAATCTTGCAATTCAATTTCTTCATTTTAATAGTAGTCAATTTTCTTTTCTTGGGTTTCTGTTTTTTCTTCTAAAGTGTATTGAGCCTGCCTCATTATTTTAATTAGTAAGTTTAAAATATTTGGATGTATAAATTTGGAAGAGTTTTAAGAAATATTACTAACTAGCCGCCTTTGGCGACCAGCCGGTTCGCCAATCTTAATGTTCGTTAAAATTTTAATAATTAAATATTTTATGCAATTTCTACTTTAATAGCTTCTTCATCAAAATATTTTAAAACTTCAAATTTTGATTATCATATAATTCATTCATAATATTATAAAGGCCTTCAGTCATAACGTAATATGTATCTCTCTCATTTTCTGTTAGCACCCGTAGAATTTATGCTTTAAATTAAAGTGGAAAGAATTTATCTTCAATTAATATAATAATATTTTTTACTGAAACAAAGCATTTTTTTATAATCTGATTACTGAAAATAGAGTCACTCAGCGTTTAAACTTTATGGGCGCTAAAGAATATTTTTTTAAATTTATGTAATATCTCAAGAGTTGGTCAACAAAATTTTCTTAGATTCATTATGAGCAGATCGATTCATTAACAATGTTTAAATTTAAATGCATCAAACACTAAGAAAATAAAACGAATCGTTTAAAATAAACGGTTGAAAACAGGTTTAAAAAAAACTACTTAAAAAACGTTGTACTTAAAACTACAAGCATATACATGTTGTCATGGCAACAATCAGAACAGAATGCGCATGCGTGAATTTCTTCGCCGGTTACGTAACGCAAATACGTGATTTTTTCTACGCCAGTTGGGGTAACGCTATGCGGATTAGAAATTTTTAATTTCCTTTATTCTGTTTTATTTTAATTCAAAAGTACTTCAGAATGAATCTGAAAGATTGATTCATTAACAATGTTTAATTTTAAATGCATCAAACATTAAGAAAATAAGCAGAACCGATTGAAATAATCCGCCGAAAAATTTTAACCCTAGCCTCATTACTGTTGGGAGAAAAAAACAACGGAAGCCTTTCTCGTTTGGCGCTGGGGATAATGGAAGATTTTTTTGGCGGAAAAGTTGGCGGTGGGGAAAATGGAAGATTCTTTTGGCGGGAAAGTTAGTTTTTAATTAATAATTAAAATTCTAATTAAAATTTCAAAAAAAGGGACCCCAGGTGCACATTCCCGACCTCTAAGGTATACATGTACCAAATTTGATAGCTGTATGTCAAATGACCTGGCCTGTAGAGCGCCAACACACACACACACACACACATTGAGCTTTATTATAAGTATAGATATAGATATAGATATAGATATAATCATACATAGTTCAATTTTTAAAGAACATTCGATATGCTAGGTGATTATAATGAGAGCTGTGATTTCAAAATTTACTGTGTGATTTTTGTGATTTATTGTGGAGGCTTCAAGTAATTATATAACACAGTTATGTAATCAATTGAAGAAAAACATTAATTTTGATGGGGGGGAAATTAATTGAAAAAATTGAGAGCTTACTCAGAATAGATAAGAAAATTTTTTATAACAATGAGCTGCTCGAAATCCAATTAATACAAATTGGATGAATAAAAAAAAAAATCAATCCTGATTTTGATGAAAGGATTCGAGAAGTCCCCAAAATACATTTGTTTCTTTGTAAGAAAATATTAAGCTTAAATAATATGGGAAAACAGGCACTTATTATTCATGCTGAAAAAGGGAAACAAGATTGCAAGCCAGTTAAAAAAAAAAAAAAAAAAAAAAAAAAAACAGAGCTGACATAGCTTTTTCTTGAATTTTTCCTAGATTTTAAACAAATTAGTATATTTTACAGGTGTTCAGACTCGGAAATGTGACAATGAAAAAATCACATGCCTCAAAAATTTTACTGAAGCTTGAATTAAAATGAATAGAAAATAATTATTTTAAGAGTGTAGATGTATTGAAATTATTAATACATGCTTTAAAAAAAGTTTGTATATGTACTGTGATTTTGTATTTAATGATTTTAAAGTGATGAATATTTTTCAGGTTAATATTATTAAGAAGCTTTTAGACAAATCATCCACAGTTTCAATTTAAAAAATGGAAAATGTTGCAATATTTGCAGAGATTGGTGAAGAGGTTGATGAACATAACCCTATATTTTTATCAGAATCTGAAATTGCAAATAATGATATGGAAGTCAAAACAGAATTAAACGAGTTTGTGTCAGGTACAGAAGCTGATAACCACAACTGTAATGAAGAATCTTTGAACTTGGAAGAGAAAGAAGAAAGCAAAATACCAGGTCTCTTTGCCCCATTCAATCATGGTATGAAACCTGATTTTGAATACATTCGTTTGGAATTGGAAAGGTCTGTTTCAAACCAAGAAGCTGCTACGAAAATTATAAATGATCGCTATAAATTAATTACAGAGAATGCTGCAAAGCATAAAATGAAAGAAGAAAAGGACAAAATGACTTTCACCCAGTTATCCCATTCTGTGGATATTGAAGATATTATAAAAACTACTGAATTACTTTGTAATTTACATATTACTTCTACCTCCCCTTCTAAAGACCAGTTAGAAGTTTCTGACAGCTATCTAGAGAATATTTACTGGAATGATAATTTATATGAATTTATTAATTTGAATGATATTGAAATTGATACAAAGGCAAAAATCTCAAATGTTGACATGCAAAATTCTGTAACTGACCATCTTGAATATGGAGTGGAAGACTTCATAAGCCATGAGAGGAATGAACAGATGGATGGAGAAAAAAGTTTCACCTTCACCCAAATGTCTCAAGAGCTGGATACTGCAAAATTTATGAAAAATATCGAATCAGCTTTTGAAAAGCTTGAGGACGATGACTCTTCTTGCGAAGATGAATGTATTGAATTCCATTGTGGAATTAATAAAGGTTAGTACCATTTCATTACTATTTATTTGCTGTTGGAATGTGAATAATTTATTGTATTTATACATAATACAGAAAGTGAACATAAAATTTCTGCCTGATTATAAAAATGTACCTTGAAAAAATTATCGTAATTATATGCATATGTGTTTCTATGCATTATAATTACTGTTATAAAGTTTTTAATATGACCTTATATTTCAGTAGATTTCTATGTAGATCTTTAGTAGCTTGTAGAATGTCAAAATGTGTGGCATCATGAAAAGTGTTTTAAATTCGAAAATCTTATTTAAGCACCTAAAAATGTTTAAACTTCAAAAACATTCTAAATTTTCTCTTCAGATGTTGAATTTAATTAATAAAAAGCAAAATCATAATGCTTTATTTACTGGCTGTATTAAGCAAGAAAATTAGTGCAAGGAAAGAATTCGAGGAAGGAATCCATGAGCGTTAATACATGTTACTGTAACATTTTTTAAAACTTTTTTTTAAATTTTACATTTTTAAAATTTTTTACTGTTTTAGGTTATGAATTTATATTAGCCTTCTCTTATTAATATCTATTTAATTCTTTATGGATTGTTAATAAGAGGCATTAGAGTTCACCCCATAGTGAGTCATAATTAAAGCTAAGTAATGACCAGATTTCATCATTGTTATATCATCTAACATAAATCAATATTTCTAAATATATTGTGATTTTATTATTTAATTATTGCAATTATAAATAAACTCTTTTTACTAACTAGCACTTCTAGCACATAAAAGGAAATTTTAAAAAATGAAGACAACATTTGAATACAAAGTTTATTCAAACTTATTTTCTTTGAATTCCGAATTTAAAAAAGAATTTTTTTTTAATGACTGAGTCTTTTTCTATTAATTGAATATAGTAATAGGTGTTTAAAATTAAATAACATTTAGCATCCATTTAGCATTATTAATTGAATATAGTAGGGATACATTTGTGGTTCTGTTATTTGAATGATCTTTATGTTTAATTTATAAAAGTATTAAAAATTATTGCAAAATTTTACTTTTACCACAATTTAGGAAGTTATTTTGTATGTTTAATATCAATAGAGTATCAACAATTTGTTGAAATTATAAATACTTGGTGTGCCATAGATTCATGCAAACTTCAAAAAATTACAGTAAAAAAAGTAATGCTGGAAAAAAATTGTGGTTTGCAGAAACATGTTAAGAAAGCCTTTGAACACGAACCTCCCCCATTAAAATGATTCAAAAAGTGATCGATAGATGGCGCTCATGTGCCAAACTGGGATGGTGTATGCAATTCAAAAGATATTCAACATGACCGCCACTAAAAGGTATTAAGCAAGTGAGGCGCATAACTGCGCCTATTACAGCTGCGTGTAACATGTCGGCATCAATGCCACAAACGGCCAATGATGGCATCTTTCAGTTCCATCAAAGTGGCAGGAGAGCCCCGGTAGATACGAGATTTCAGGTATCCCCACAACCAAAAGTCCTCTGGAGAAAGATCTGGCGATAGTGCGGGCTACTCATTCTTACAGCCTCTGCTTATCACTCTGTCCTCAGTTCAATGTGTCTAGGAGGAACGTCTTAACGGAACTAGCAACGGAAGATAATGCACGTCTTTGCTTCAAAGCAGGCATGATGTACAACCGAGTGTGACATATTGCCATCAGTGCCCCTGATGGCCCTTTGAATGACATCTTTCATTTGCACTAAAGTGGCTGGAAAGAACCAGTAGACACGAGACTTTAGGTATCCCCCAAACCAAAAATCTTCTGGAGTAAGATCTGACGATTGTAAGGGCCACTTAATCTTACATCCTTAGCTTACCACTTTGTCCTCAATGAATGTGTCTTGGAAGAACGTCTTGACAGAATGTGCAATGTGAGACGGGTTACCATCGAACACATATCTTTGCTGCAAAGCAGGCACAACGTGGTCTTGCAAAACATGACACCTTTTTACAATGACGGGACAGATTTTTCAGTTGGATACAGGGCAATGCTCTTCAAAAAAGAAAGACCTCAGAATGAAGGACATGGAGAAACCACACCAAGCAATCACTTACAGAGAATGTATTGGTTTGTCCAAGCACTACAATCACACATGGAGAATGTAGTGGTGTGGTCAAGCACTCACGAGAGTTTGATGTCGCCCTGTATGACTATTTTGCGTATTGACGTCATAATGCTATGAAAAGTAGGCTTCATTTGTCTACATGATGTTCAGCAATTCTTTTGGGTCACATTCCATTTGTGCGAGTGCCCATGTTGCAAAGACTTGTCTTTCATCGGAATCTGTGTCTTGTGTGGATACAGTTTCAGGATTCCATGAAGAATGCATTGGATCAGTGTTTTCGGAATCCCTCATTACCCTTTCAGCTTCACATGCTTTACTACTCCTTGATATTTTGGCTGTTGAATTTTCCATGATACTTTATGCAATGTGGCAACCGTCTGCATCTGAAAAGAAAAAATAGAGCTGAACATCTGCTCTGAATAAAGACACAAGAATTTTTTTAAAAAAAAAGTATATACTTTCTGCTTTTTGTAAATTTTCCAATTGTGTTGACAATTCCAGATTCATCTTTCATTTTTAATTCCATGCCATCAGCATCTTCGTAGATTTTTTAAATTTCTGTTGTTGCTGCTAATTCTGTTGACTCCGCACTGACAGATGGTCTACAACTTTGTGGATGATCCTCCAAACTCCCCATTTCCGCAAAACAGCATACTAAATTCAGTGTCCCATTTATTGAAATAGCGCATTTATTCTCCTTGGTTCCTTTCATCATGTGTAACTTTCGCAATGCTTTAGTCGCGATCACCTTTTTTATAGAAAAGTTTGACCACTAATGCTTGATCCGGTAATGAAAGCATGTTGCAGGCATCGAATGAAGGATCCATTTCCAGCCTTGTGTTTTATAGCTGATTTAGGTATTGTTTGCCAACGGATTCTAAAACACTCCTTGCTTTTGCACATGCGTTAGGATGGGTTTAATTCATCAAAATAGGGGTGAGAGAAAATAGGAAAGGTGGAGATGTTACATTTAACAATAAAGTAAATTTGGACTACTCGCAGACTAAATTAAAATAAAATAATAGGGTCAGAAATGGCACGACACTCACATACACGTGAATAAAAATGAACGAAAAAATATCTATCAGGGCGAAATCAAGGTCAAAGAATTCCGGAAATGTGCTCATCCTTCCACGTCTCACCCCTTAGTCAGATAGAATCGTCGAAAAGTGTTTGTCTCATGATACTGAAATGAACAGTAAACTGTTTCGGTTTGACTTGGAAGTTTCATCTGTCTGTATTTTTTTAATCATTTATTTAGTTGGGTGGGGGGGAGTGAATCCAGACTTTGGACATATTCCTACAAACCTCAGTTTTTTTTCAAGCATTAATTTTAATATATATATTTGAAGTTTGCACGAATTAAGGCGCACCCAGTATATCAGAAAATAAACAAAGCATAATTCTTAAATTGTATTCAAATAGCAATTTGATGCTAGAAATTTTCAGTTTAGGAAATAGCAAACAATTCGTTCCAAACTGACATACTGAAAACAGTATTTTAGTATTAAAGTATGAGACAGTGCTTGAAAATTTTTTAACAAAAATTGTGTAGAAAAACCTCTACAGTCTACTGACCTACTTGAGAAGAACAGTTGACTTCTCATGCAATCGTTCATTTCCTCTAAATATCAATTTTTTTTCCTCACCTTTTTTTGTAAAATCAAATAGTAATCCAACAAAAATGAAGGGTACCAAAAATAAACATTTAAATTTTACTGAAATTCCACTTTGTTTCATTTTTAAAAGGTGTGATAATCTTAGATATGCTAATGATGAAAGTCACAAGCTAATAACAGTTAAACTTTGAAAATTAAAATTAATTGAAAAAGCTTTGATTCCCTGCATATCGAATCATCATGATATGGATAAACTTTTTTTTTTCTTTCCTAAAATTGATGTTGATTTTTTTAAATACATAAATTGAAAGTTGGCACAATCTTTGTCATGATTTGCCAGATGGGGGGGGGGAGACGTATTCCACCTTATGGAAGGGAGGGTGTAATGATTATCTTCTCCACTTTTTGCTAGATCTTTTCTTATCTTTAGGTTGAATATCTTAGATTCTTATCATTCTGATTGTATAAATTTCAAATAAATAATAATAATTCTCCACCACTGAAAAAAGTAACTTAAATTTAGAGCTATTTTAAATTTAATTCAGGCTCAAACAAAACATAGAAATAGCATTTGAAAGTCAAACTATAATGATGATAATGTGCTATTTATGTCTCAGCAATTTCAATTTTCACGTTTAGATCATATAAAATATATTTAAATATAAAAAATCATTTCTCTTTACTTAGGTCAGGGTTGCCACGTCATTTGGAAAAACAGGAAATTATAAAAAATTTTTTTAAATAAACTGGGAAAATGTAGGGAAATTTGAAAATTTTCATAAAAAATGAGGATATACAGGGAATTTAATATTTCTTAGTTAATTTTTTCCCATCTAAAAATGCCAATTTCAAAACGTTGCGAGAATAAAAGATCGTACTCAAAGCTTCCAAAAAGGAAGGGAAAACTACCATTTGTGTTTGTGTAAGGCGGAAACTCGTCCCTTTTCTTTCTCCTCTATTTTTCTTGTATAGATCATTCCAATTTTGATTTGCATGACAGTTGTTCTTTTCCCATGAGATTCCTGAATTGCACTTAATCAGCATATGCGGGATTTCTGAAATTACATAAAGGAATAGAATAATTTTCTCTATCGAGATTAACAACATTCAATCTGTGGAAGCAATGCGGTGATATTTAGTTTACCATGCTTGAGTTTATTGAATGGTTTGTTTATTATTTGAGAAACTATAAGTTTATTCAAAATAGGTTTGAGAATTTTCCTAATGAGCTGCTGAAAAAAGACTTGGGATGGATTAAAAAAAAAAAAATCTATCTTCATTTTGCTGAATGGGTTTGGGAAGTTCCACAAAATCAATTTTCTGCATACTGCTGGGTTTGTAAGAGGATAATAAAGAAATATGGGAAAATAGGTACTTTTTTTGTCCTGTCGAAAGAGGAAAGCATACAAGATTGTATACCATTTCAGAAGTCATCATTGATGTTATACTTAATATCTAAAAAGAATTCCAGAAAAAGGTGACACATCAATTCCAAAAACATCAAATTTAATATCGAAAAATAAACCAATTGGAAACTTTTTATTTTTAGTTCTAGAACAGTCATTAAAGCTAAATTTTTATAGGCATTCATCCTTTAATGCACTGAAAGATTCATCAGAATTATTTTGTTATATGTTCACTGAAAGTGAAATAGTACAGAAATGTTGTACCTTATTTGTTACAGATTAGGTCCATTAGCTCCATGAAACTGAATGCGGAAAATTCTGTAGAAATTGATGCCTAAATACTTGAATTGGCAAAAATGAATAAAAAAAAGTAATCTTGCTTTGTAAATCAATAAATGATTTATGTCATGATATCAAAAATGTTTTTTTTTATTACATTGGAGTTCTTAATTTTGTATGATTTACAATTAAAGACCATGATAAGTAATATATCTCCCCCATAATATATAAATTTTGTCTTGCTAAATTCTAGATAGTAATTTTTTTCTGTATGTAAATTTTCTTTTAACATGTTTTTTTGAATAATGTTAAATTGTTGCTTCTTTTCCACTCTTTGTGTGTGTGTGAGAGAGAGAGACTGTATAAAATTTAAACTTTCTAATAATTTCAGAAGTACATTTATTGACTGAAATAGTTTAAAATATTATTTGTGTCATTTAAATCTTTTTGAAAGTAAAACTAATAATTGAATTTTATGTTGAATCAGAAATTTTTATTGAATAATTCTTGGAGATATTTCATAAATTACATAAAAACTAGCCGCCTTTGGTGACCAGATGGTTCGCCAATCTTAATGTTCATTAAAATTTTAATAATTAAATATTTTATGCAATTCCTACTTTAATAGATTCTTCATCAAAATGTTTTAAAACTTCAAATTTTGATAGTCATATAATTCTCTCATAATATTATAAACGTCTTCAGTCAGAACGTAATATGTATCTCTCTAATTTTCTGTTAGTTCCCGTAGAATTTATACTATAAATTAAAGTGGAAAGGATTGATCTGCAATTAATATAATAATATTTTTTACTGAAACGAAGTATTTTTTTGTAATATGATTACTGAAAACAGTCACTGAGTGTTTAAACTTTATGGGCACTAAAGAATATCTTTCCTAATTTATGTAATATTTCAAGAATTTGTCAACAAAATATTCTCAGATTCATTATGACCAGAACGATTCATTAACAATGTTTAATTTTAAATGCATCAAACACTAAGAAAATAAAACGAATCGTTTAAAATAATCGGTCGGAAACAGGTTAAAAAAAACTAAAAAAACGATGTACTTAAAATTATAAGCGTTTACAAAAAATATATAACTAACATAAATACACTTTAATTACAAAAACCTGCAACTAACCAAAAAATAATTTAAATCATCCGTTGATAATGGTTGTCATGTCAACAATCAGAACACAATGCGCATGCGTGAATTTTCAACGCCAGTTACGGTAACGCAAATGTGTGAGTTTTTCTAGGCCAGTTGAGGTAACGCTATGCAGTTTGCAAATTTTTAATTTCCTTTATTCTGTTTTATTTTAATTCAAAAGTACTTAAGAATGAATTTGAAAGATCGATTAATTAACAATGTGTAACTTTAAATGCATCAAACATTAAGAAAATAAATAGAATCGTTTCAAATAATCAGCCAAAAAATCTTAAGCCTAGCCTCATGACTGTTGGGGAAAAAAAAAAAAATGAAGTCGTACTCATTTGGCGGTGGGGAAAATGAAAAGATTTTTTTTTTGGCAGGAAAGTTAGTTTTTAATTAATAATTAAAATTCTAATTAAAAATTTAAAAAAAAGGGCTATCCTATCTTTTAAGTTAGATCAAACTGCACACGGTGTGCAAATTTGATTAATATCGGTTAAGTAGTTTAGGAGTCCATCGCGGACAAACAATGTGACACGTAATTTATATATATTAAGATATTCCGTAGAGTTCATAAATTTTCACTGCTGATTGATTCTGTTTTCTGTACTCGTATTTTGAAAGCAAATTTGTTTGATTTCAGCAAAAAAGATTTCATATTATTTGAAGTTTAAACACTTTTGCTTGAGTTTAAAGATCAAATTTAATGGAAGCTGACAAAAAATTAAAGATACATCATAGTACATTAAACAGAATAACTTAGTGCTTCTATAATAGTGTGAGTTGGTTGTATGTCTGGTCAAAATTTGAAGCTTAAAAATATTATTCTGAAGAAAGCTATTAAAAGACCAAGTTACATAAAATATTTAATGTAATGTTTTAGTGAATATTAATCCCAGCAAAGCAACTGGCCGCTAAAGAATACTGTTTTTAAATATTTACAAGTAGAAAGTTTCTAAATATCTAATGTGTATTTCACAGTAGAAAAAAAGTGCTTTTAAATTATAGTAAATATATTACAGACATAACCACAAATAAACAAACTTATTATGTTTTATTAATGAAACTAATTATCTAACTTGTTGAAGATATTAGTTATATTTAATACCACTTAAATTATTTAAACATATTTTCATATCCAAGATTCTGCCAAAATTTGTTTTTCTTGTAAATATAACTAGAGAACACATGTTCTTGCTCTGTGTACATGAACCTTTTTAATAGAGAGCAGTCCCGTGACATCATGGCATTATTTAAAACATAAATGTGTGATTCATTCTATTTTCTAAATTTTTTGTCATTTTCTTAATTTTTACCTAAAATTACCTAAGGTACCTAAAATTACCTTTCTTAAGTCAACACGTGTCAGTCTTTCTTTCGTTTCTAAAATCATTAAATTTTCAGGATCTCTTTGTAAAATCATTAATGGGGAAAATTTCTGTCAGTTTTGCTCTTGACATTCCAACTTAGTCCTCATGGACAAATATTGTCTTCTGTGGTAAAATAAATCAAACTTAAAAATGAAAAAATTGCCATCTTCTCAGCCATGCATCTACCATAATTATGTTACATATATACATATAATATGGATTTTAATCGATATCTTGTAAATCAGATTTTCAGAATTTTTAATTCTTGTATCAAACTAATACTTAAAGATAATATTGGTGTTCTTGTTAATCAAACTTCTGAGCAATTATAATTACTTATTCACAATATCATATTAAAATATTTCATTTAAAATATTAAAAAAAAAAAAAATAAAAAAAATAAAAAAAAAACGTTTTTACATCAAGGACTTTTTTTTCAAAGATTACTTACACAATTAATTGATTTACATTCGTTAATATCCATATATCATAGTTATTGAAATTTAAAAGATCAGTGTTAATAAAGTAAAAACACAAGTTATTAAAATTTACTTAGAATTTTTAATAGAGTTTAAAATGTTAATTAGAATTTTTAATAGAGTTTAAAATGTTAATTGATTGTTTTAAATGCGTTCTTTAATTTTTGATTCTGTTAAAACACAATGAAAAAATTTTCTTTTCCACCTTCTAATATTTTTTTGCTCATGCTGTTTTTCAACATCATTGTTAATATTTTCAGAAATCATGTATTCCTCCAGGTTGAACTGTAATTTTTTTAATTTTAAAATTGTTGTAAAAGGGTAACACATTTTTGATAAATTTATAAAAGTTGACAATTTTTTAGTAATGACAATTTACATTCTCTCTTTTTTATTAAATCAGAATGTTAGAAACTACAAAAATGAATATTGAATTAAAAATGCACTTATGTAAGACTTAAAAAAAAAAAAATTATATTTTTGAATAAAAACTATGTATTTTTATAATACATAGCGATTAATAACAATAATAAAAAAAGTGTCATGTAACTCATTGCTAGATTTTGACAGTGGCTTGCAGTTATGCTTTCTTTACCATTAGCTTGCATTTAAGCTAAATGTTGACCGAAGATAGCAGTTCATATACACGTACCTTTTAATGATTCATTTATTTTTATTTTTTGAATTTACCAACCTTTTCCAATTAAAAGATCAATGGCCAATTTCAATAAAGCATGAAAAAAATATTTTAATTCATTGTTGTGCAGCAGATTCCCTAAATAAGTAAAAAAAATCAATAGTGATCAGTACTTCTGCTGCAACTGTTAGCTTTTTGTCAAATAAAACGATACTTATGCATTAACTACATGCTATTGGCAACTTATGCATTAACTACATGCTATTGGCAATCTGTAGTGTTGAGTCTATGCTATTGGCGAATATAGTAAAATTTTAAGTAAGAAAGAGCTTATTACTACTATAAAATTAATTGGCCATCCCTGGCATGTTAATTGTAATAAGAATTGTAATATTTAGGGATTTTTTTTAGCAATTGATTGCTGATATACAGTTAATACATAAATATCAGAAAACTTTAATATTTATGACAAATTAACATGGAAATTGACTTTTCGGCTACTAAATAGTGCATCCGAAATCATAAGATTGTGAATGGGAATATCACTATTATAATGACCAGAACTAAGTGAATTATTACTATTCAACCCGTTTCTGCTCTTCTTGTCTCCTTCCCACTCTGACATTTAAAGTTTCTTTGTTTTTTATCCGTTTTTGTTTTAAAATTCCCAGGGTTTTAACGTTCAAATTTCTGATAAATATGTATTATTTATTGTGGTCGTGTGTGTGTGTTTTAAGATAAATTATTTAGGATGAAATAACAGACCATTGGACAAAACACCTTTTGGATCTTGGTCTCTTTCTGTCAGTAATGAAATTTGCAAACACAGTTTGTTTTAATGATCAATATGCTCATTTTACGATTAAATAAAAATTGGTAATCTTATATATATATAAAGAGTAGCTTTTTACTAAACTTGAAATAGTTCTATTTTTCAATCAATGAATCCTTGTTCATTCAATCATATGAGATAAATAGTAAATAAATAAAATTCTGTTTCATTTAATGCGAGGAAACAGTTGAATGAGCAAGTATCTCAAATTCTACGATGAACTATTTTAAAGATAAGCATTTGCATTCTACAATAATAGAGAATGTGTGCAAGAATTTAGATATCTATAAAATAATGATCATTTTTATTTTTTGTAATCAGATTTTAAAAAGGTCTAATGCCTTAATTCTTAATTGTATAAATGTATTTAATGGTTATTATTTGATGTATAAAAAAGTTATATATTTTTTTAATGTGTATTTTTGAGAATTATTTTTTGTATTCATGAAAATCTACTATTCATAGCCTTATTACATTTGTCAACCAACTTGTTTATTTAATATATTAAAGCTTTTGATTATTATTATTATTATTTTACAGAAGCTTAAGATTTTGAAAAATAAAAATTGCTTTTAATTTTTTATAAATAAGGTTAAAAACATGACATCAACAATGTGACATGTACATAATTAAAGTTCCCTTTTGAAGCTATATATTTGCTATTTTGATATGATTCTGTTTTAAACTTTGGTTAAATAAATAAATAAAAAGAAACCATATATATAAGTATGTTTGATATATCACATGCTTCATTTACATTAGGAAAATATATAAAGGAATCAAACTAACTTTGCAAGGACATGTTGATTTTTAATAATTATAGGCAAGTTTTAGGAAAATAATGATATGGAAGGAAAATGTGTAATAAAGATTGTAGCTTTCATACATACTAGCTCCTTCTGTAGCCAGTTTGTTTGCCCTGATTATTGACCTTTTAAACTGTTAAAGAATTAATATGGAATGCATTTATTTATTTTTTAATTTTGCCTTGTTATTTCATAAAACTGAAACACATGAATTTATATGAAAATATAATTGTTAATCAACGCAGCAGTTTTTAATTTTTGGTAATCTTTGCTAAATTACTTTTTTTTTTTTTTTTGTCTAATAAGATGCACCTGAAATGCAAGCACCCACACACAAATAGCAGTCTCAAGTTTTGAAGCATTTTAAAAATTGGGTTGTAAAATTTTAAGCATTAATTAAATGAACAGTTTGTTTAAAACTTGTTCCTAGAAATTAATACGCTACATCATTTTCCTGGTTCAGAATAAAAATATAATCTAAACAGAGTTTCAAATAAAATGAACGCAGACCAACAGGAACGAAAAATCTTTCATAGCAGAAATGTTTTTGTAAAAATACTCTTTAAGAGAATTGTGATGTTCTTGATAATGAAGCTGCTAACCTTTCAGTTGTATATAAAAGAATTTTTTTTGTAAGTAAAATTTAATATCTGATAGAGAATTTAGAACACATAGAATGAATGATTTATTTTAATTTTAAAACAGTGGGGAAAAAATGATATATTGTTTCATTATATTATATTATTTCTTCAGAAATAAAGGTTACTTTTGAATTTCTTAAATTAACTTCAAATTGAAATGAAGCAAGGGGAAAAAGTTTAAAAATGATGACATTTTAAATTTAAAAATTTCACTACTTGACAGCCATATGCTAGTTAAAAATTGTTTCAGAATTTTGAAAAATGTTGAAATTTCTTAGAGGTAGTAAAAATAATTTAAAAAAAGTTTATTTTAGGCATGGAAATGAAATCCAACTATCCTATATATATATATATATATACAAAAGTATTAGAATCAAGTTAATAGGAAAAACAAAAATCAAATAAAAATTAAACCAAAAAAATTATTAAAAAAATATTAAAAAAGAATCCGGCCTGAAGACTTTTTCAAGGGTCACCCTCAGGCAGGGATTCAAATAAAGGGATTTTTTCTGTGAGGACATACAGACATAAGCCTAATAATGATTCCTCGTGACCCGAAAATCCCCTGAAATTATGCTCAAGAGATATACCATTTTAACAGAAAGGAAATACAAAATAACAAATTAGAAAAAAACCACAAAGTAAAAATACAATAAAAACAATAACAATAAAAACAAAAACAGCATTAAAATTAAAATTAAAATTAAAAACGAAAAGGCCAGAACATACCAACAGTGAAGGAAACTTTAAACAATCGATTGTGATTTCCTGTTTTTAAAAGTTAACGGTAAATTATGTAAACAGAGGTAGGCACCCAGCGCCATCTATTGAGTGATCCAATATGCAAGTAAAGTTCTATTTTTATTTAAGCCAAAAGATTAATCCCAAACCATACCTTGTTTAATTAAAAAATTGACATTACAGTAATTTCTAGGAAAATCATTTTTAATTAAATTTTTAAGGAGGATATTTGATGCTTCAATATAAGAATTTTTATTATTGCAAACCCTTTTGATCCTGTTAACTTGTGAGAAAATTAGATTTTTGAAAATTTTAGAGTTTAGATTGGAATGGTAGTTACATAGTTTTGTTATTTTAAAGTTGAAATCATCCCTTTTATCGTATATACCAACTATTGTTTTATCATTAGCAATTTCGATTTTTAAATCCAGAAAGGTAGCCTCAAGTTGATTTATATTTGTATCTTTTAGAATTAAATCTTTTGGATAGCAATTAGTAATAATATTAGTATTGTCGAAGTTAATCAAAAGTAGGTCATCAATATATCTCCACCCGTTTATTAAATTATATTTAATTATTTTTTTCTCATAGTAATGCAGGAAAATATTAGCTAAAGCACTTGAGAAAGCTGTCCCCATTGGAATGCCCTTGACTTGTTTATAAAACTTAATACCATTAAACACGTAATTTTCAGTAATATTAAAATTACATAACTCAAGCCAGTTATTTTTAGGAATGATATTTTCATTTAAATATTCGTCATATATAAAAGTGCAGACTTTTATTAATTTTTCATGAGGTAGATTAGTGTATAAATTTTCGAAATCAAAAGTATTAAGTTTATTAATGTTGTTATCTTTAAGAAAATCCAATACTTCTTTGTTACTAGAAATAATAAAGTTGTCTTCATTTTTTATTTTGTCCAGGATAATTTTTAAGTATTTAAAGAAATGTTTACCCGTATAGTAATTATAACTACCAGTGCTACAGGTTACGAATCTGAATTTTAATGGATTTTTATGAAATTTAACTGTAGAGAATAAATAAGGATAGTTAAGAGAGCAAGTCTTAGTTTTGGTTTTTTTTGCGAAAGCTAGCATTCTTTTATCTAATTCCTTTTTCCCGGTGTTCTTTAACATATAAGTTGCATTAGAGTTATATTCATTAATTAAAAGTTCTTTATAATAATATTTACAAATTAAACAGAAATTATTTGCTGATTTATCTATTACTGTAATAACAAATTTTTCTTTTAAATTTTTTATTTCATTTTTTAATGTTTTACTAAAATAAATCCCACGTTCTTTAGATCTGTCAAAATCAGTATTCAATTTTATTTTAATTTCCTTTAAAATTCTCACTTTCCATTCCCCGAAACCTTCCGCAGGCCAGTGGTATTTTCTAGATAATTTGGCAATAAAAACATCCAAATCATTACCAATAGAAATCAAAATTTTGTTATGGTTTATTTTTTCTCTTAATCTAAATTTTGTTCCTCTTCCCATCAAATCTCTTAAAGAGTTGGATTCAATAATTTTTAAATTACCTGTAATAATATGACCTTTATCAATATATATATATATATATATATATATATATATATATATATATATGTTTCAAAAATCAAAGATCCAATGCAGTTGGTGTACAGTGAATGAAGCGTAACAGACTCGGTAACAAAATGTTGCTTTATTCTATATAAATTCACAAACACACAGCCAAAATGAATACAGGTACAACACTTGTTGCAATAAACTGTTACACAAGTACTATTGTAATAAATGACTTCTAAACACAAACGCAATTCGAATTCTTGTTTTTACTCAAACTTAAAAACGTAACAGCAGTTTTAAATATAAAACAAAAATGAACAGTTGAGTTGACTCAGCTATACACAGAGAGTTGAGTTGTTACAAAATGTAATGTGAGTATCTTGTATATAAGCAATAACTGTTTGTCTCAACTGAATTATCTTTTACACTATAATAGTATAAAATGCTCAGGAAGAATTCGCAGGAGAGAGACTTTGCACTACTTCTCAAGCTTCTCAAATAGGTGCTACTTCCCACTGACTACTTGTGTGAGCTGAACTCGCCAGCCGACTCACTATTCAGTTCGATAATGACTGGCTTCAGCTTTGCCTCTTAGCCTTTTATAGTTTCCATGAAAGAGTAAAAAGTTTCTAGAAAGATCCCTATAACTCATGACGTAATGAACTTTCTAAGATTCTTGTTTATTCTGGAAACTTTGATTTGTTATCAAGACTTACTGCATTATGAAGCAATATTACAAATTCAAAACAATATATATATATATATAAAATATATTTGAGTTCAGTTAATCAAATATTCCGATTGATAAAAATAATACTTATGCTGATAGGGTATATTATGTGTGAATTCTGTATTCTAACATGTATTAGTTGTTCTTTTCTTAATTAGAAAATTTTCTTTTTTATTTTAGGAGATGATGGTTTTGACTGCAGACGTCAATAGGATTGAAATTTTGCGTATATGCAACTGTACATATATAGCAAACACAATTAACATTTACATTTTTTAAGGACTTTTTTTAAGTCTTTTTAAAATTTAACTAAAATTTTATGTATTTTATGTCAAGTTTTGATTATGGGTTCTTTTACAGTAAGAAAAAAATATTACATTTTGTATTAAGGCTAATAATGTAAAATTCAATGCTGTATATTAATTGAATAATCAAGAGTCATGCATATTATTGATGTTCTGTAAGTATAGCTTTTAATTCCTTAATTCATATAATTTTGTACATTATAGTTTTAAATCATAATAATTATGGGCTATAAATATTTAAAAGGAATTAAAAATACATATTTTTCATCAAGTTTATTACTTAAATTGGTTCAAATATATATAAATCAGAAAATGTATTAGTAAAATAATTATTTAGACGTTAATATATTCAAAATTAATCAGAAAAAAATTGTAAAAATATTGCTAATTTATACTGTTATATAGTTTTGATTCTGAAATTATGTTACCCTTTTGATTGCAGTACATATATCATCATTTTATATGCTGTCAAATTTGATGGTCTGGAAAGGCATTTATAAACAAGCATAAAATCAAACATAGCATTTGTATATTGATTCTAAGACTAAATTCTTAAGTCTTTTTATTATCAGTGAACTTTTATAATCTTTGAAAGTACTTTCATATTTCTAAAATAATTTGTGAGTAGATTTTAAAACTTTTTTAGTTTATGATGAAAATTACTGACTTTTATTTTTGTAATTGTAACTGTAAAAGAAATCTGTATATGTAAAATTAAAAATATTCATTCATTTATTAAACTGTTTAAAATTATAAACATCTGAAATTTTATTTTTTATAGTTAGAAAGGAATCTGTAAGTAATTAAATTTCACAGCTCTCATATTAATAAGTACTTCAATACCAAGTGTTATTATCTATTGAATTTTTTATAATCATCTATAAGTGTTATTATCTATTGTGTTTTTATTTGTTGGAGAATGCTTGCAATCAATTGTGACTCTGTGTGTGTGTTGCAATCAATTGTGACTCTAAATTAATGATATAACTTTAAAAAGATTAATGTTTTTGGATATTGGATTTTAAATTGAAATAGTACAAAAGTTATATTTTATTTCATATTCTTGCACATTTATTTTTTATATGTTATTTAAAGTTCTGAATTAGATTTTGATAAATTCCAAAAAACTTGCCATTAAAACTTCTCTAAAAATAGGAACCTGGTTCTTTAATTAGTTCATATTTAAAAACTATCTGAAAAACCTTTAAAAAATTTAGTTCATGTTGTCAATAATTGAATATGTTTATGTGTTCTTTTGAAAACCTGTTTTGAATTTTGGTTTTCTTTGTATTTTTTGTCTGAATAAAAATTTGTGAGTCAGATGTTTTGAAATGCATTCATATTGAGATTACTTTTGAAATGTGATGACTTAACATTTGAATATAAGTAAGCAAGTGTTAAATCAGTGCTATTAGTTTTAAAAAAAAAAAAATCTTATGCTACAAATCCTTATATTTTTATTTAATCAATATATATTTAATCAATGATAATGATTATCAGAGATTTCTCCCATTTTTTCCATTTTTCTTTAAAATTGAAATATTTCTACAAATCTGAATTAAAAATGATGTATTTTTTAAAATCTAAATGATCAGACCAGCTTTTTTTATTCCTCATATTGATTCCCAAAGTTTAATTCTTATTTAGTTGTACATTTATTGCTAAAAAAAGTGAAATTACAAAGATTGTTAACATGTTATTTTCCCAATGCATGATTCAGCTGTCTGAAATTTTATTTCTCTGAACTTGAAAGTTATGGAATCAAAATAATCGGCATTTTAAAAGTTTTAACATAATTAGGGTGTATGTGATATATATAAGAATATATTCTTTGTTTGTTTGACTTTAAGAGTTTAGAATTGAAACATTATCTTTAAAAGCAGCTCTATGCAATTCGATTTTATAGAAATCTTATAAAATGAAATATATATGTTATATCAAAATGTTTAAAGTAAAATTCACTATCAGAAGGAACATATAATTACTGCTCTGTTTTATTTGTGAAAAGAAAGATAATTTTAAAATTAATTCAAGTTTGTGACTGAAGAAATTTTTTTATGCAGATCATGAAATTATGTTCAAAATGTTAATGTATTTTTGTATAAGTCTTAAAATAAGTATTTAAAACCAGTTATTACTTAAATCTTGTGTGACCATGTTTTCAGTTTCTTTGGCGAATGCAAGGAAAATTCAAAAATCTTTTCAGTGAAAATGGGTTTTGTGGTAATATAACTTCATGCCATCTAGTGAATTGGAACTGTAGGCAAAGAAATATTTCTCTTGTTTATTAGAGCATGATTGTTCATAAATATACAAGTTTCTAATTAATTAAATATTTTTATATTTCACGCTCAGAATTAAGATCTGCAATTTCGCAGAGCATGATGTTGAAAAATATTTTGTAATTTGTATATAAACTATTTTTATTTCTACTCTTTTGATTTTTCTTGAAATATATGCATCGTTATTAAAAAAAAAAAAAAAACCCTCAATGTGATATATATTTAATGCATGAAATTTTTGTAAATTCGTTGTAGGATATGAATTTATTTATTTTTATTTCTAATGTCAGTTCTTCTGTTTAAGAATACATATATTCTTAGCATAAATAATTTTAAATTAATAAATATTTTTACTTAAAAAATTTATACTAGTATTTTATCAAATATAAACTTTAGTACCTTTTTTTTAGGATTGAAACATCTGGCTAAATATTCTTTTCAGTCATGTCCGTTTTGTCCACACCAATGTGCATCAGGGCAACTAAAAAGGCATTTGCGTAAACACACTGGAGAGAGACCTTTTGTATGCAAGATATGCAAGAAAAGTTATACTCGGAAACATAATTTGCAGTATCATTTGCTGATACATCAGAGTTCATCTTCTAGTGTTCCAAAACGCAAAAATTGAATGTTAACATTCATCATTTATGATAATATAATAATTATAATAGAATATATACTTTTAATTATATACTTTTTAAATTAACAAATACCACACAGAATTTTTATTGAAATTCTAGCATAGCCTAGTTATTACAAAATGAAATGTTAGTTGAAAATATGATGTTTGTTATTTTTGTATAAAGTATTCATTTTATTTATTCAAACGCGAGAGAGCCGTTTGTTGTTTTCTAGAGATATTCAGACGTTGACACCAACCAAAGTACCAAGGGTGAGCAGGTAGGACTCTCCAAAGTGCACTCAACTCCATCTTTTTGATAGAGAAGATTTCAGAATAAGTTAGTGTTACATCTCTATGAAATATGTCAGCTGAGGCAGTCTTAGCTAAGTTATCCACTATCTCATTACCATTTAAACCAACATGTGAGGGGACCCATTGAAAGTGTATAGAGTGTTCTGCGGAGAGCCTGGCAATAAGGTCTAAGATATTCATGCTAATCTTGTCCCCCACTTTCATCCAATGAGAAAGGTGCTGTATAGAGGCATGAATGTCCTTAAAATCCAAATGTCCCCGAAGACAATTTCAGAGGACGTGTCGATATATTGAAGTCCCTTATAGATAGCAATAAGTTCGGACCTGAATACAAAACAGTTGATAGGATTTCTAATCAAAATATCAGTAGCTCCTTCAGGAGTCTCAATGTGCATGCCACTACCAGAAAAACCACCATCTCCTTTACTGCCATCAGTGTACATTTTCAGAGCTGAAGATGGAATGCTCTGAATTGTTTCCAGTGACATTTGTCTAGTAAATTCAGGTAACTCTTAATTTTTGCTATTCTTGGCCAAGAGATCAGTATGGAAATGAATTCATTTAGGGTCAAACTTAAAATTCCAATAAGGCTTTAAGGAATGTGGTTCCACATCTCCAGAAGGTAGACTTATCTCTTTTGTGAAGGAAAAAGAACTGTGTTTCTTTAAACATTTATTATTATGCCATGAATGAAGATAAGCAGAAGTTCTGTGCTGATCATTGTAGCTAAAGAGCTTGTTGTAATATTTATAAAATGGTGTAATGGACAGATAAAATCATTGTAATATTTATAAAATAATGTAATGGTGCAAGTACAGATTAAACATGTAAATTAAATATATTGGCTATGATGGTCTTATTAAGACCATTAAACTGCTAAGCATTAATGGTCTTAATAAGTTTTATATAGAAGCACAATGTAGAAACATGGATATACATGTACTATACTTGAAACAACCTTATTGTTAGGGTAGTCAAATTTGTGACATATGTCCATGACTTTCTTACCAATTTGAACTAATCCAAGAATTTGTATGTTTAGAATATCATAACTTATGGGTAGAATGCTCAGTATTCCTATAATTTTAGTATGTTTTTGCTGCATTTTTTTGTGTTTCATATATCTGTCTGCTTTTTTTTTTTTTTTTTTTTTTTGTGCTATATAATTGTATTTCTTAACCATTTTTTTTTTTCATAATCTAGTGATTTGTAACCAGACCAATACATAGATTTTGCTCAGCTTTTCGAGGCACAATGTATAAATATTTGAAATTAAATTTCACTGTGAATGATTTTTATGCCCCTCGTTGACAGGACTTTTCTCTACACAGGTTGAATTTTAAAGTGGAAATTCTTAAATGTTGACCAAATGTATATGTATTAAAAGATTAGAAAAAAAAAAAAGAACAAGTTGTGCATATTTAGATATTAAACAAATTTATAAGTTTAATTAGATTATAAAATTGCTCTATTATTTCTTTTTGTTCACTGTTTGTATTATTAATATTACATAATTGTTTATATTATTATTTTTTATTATATCAAAATGTGTCATAAAAATAATTTAATATGTAATCAGCAGTTCCAGTTGTATGATGTTCTGCTCTGTAGAAATTTTATGCATCTTTTTATTAAGAATAAAAATATATATATTGAATGAAAGAATGTGAGTAATCATTTAAAGTATATTTTCATTTCAATGTCATTATATGTTCATGAAAATGTGTGCAAAAGAGAGAAATTTTGTTCTGATTATCAATTGTAATTGCTTCAATGGACACAGTTTTAAATAAATTATATAGCTTTTAGAAAGCCCCATGAAAATGTGATCTAATAATGCAACAAAATTACTTTAATTTTGTTTAATTTCAAAAGTATTTACTAATTCAGTTTTACTTATAAAAGGTTTATATTGGCTTTTAAAAAACTGATTTTTATTAAATATTAATGTAATTCTTTTTAATAATTATTGTATCTGATTTTCCTTTTTTAAATGCTTTTAAGTTTACTTTAAAAAGTGTCATAACTTTTAATTATAAAGCAGAGAAAAGTAAATCTTTTTGAACAAATTTCTTAAATTAGCACAACTGATAGGAATTTTCGTTGCATTTCATATTGTATTATTTTTGAATATTGATGGAAAATATTTCAATATGCTTAATTTTATTTGCTTATTTTTAATTGAATATATGAAACTATCAGAATATTTGTTGCAACATATAAAATATTTTGCCCCAGATTTTGCTTTTCTAGATCTCTTGATGTTAAAAGTACCCATTTTGCTTTATTGTTATAAATTCACTTACTGTTTTTAAAAAATTATAAATTTTTATAAAGGATTTTTTAAATTTTTTTTTTTTAGAAATGGATTCCAGCTCTTCAAATATCATGGAACTATTTGGAGAAGAGAAGTCATTAAAAATATACTCTTGTCCATATTGTACTTATTCAACTTATTACAAATGTAATCTTAAACTTCATGAGAGACGGCATACTGGTGAACGACCATTTTGCTGTAATTTATGTGGAAAACGTTTTACCCAAAAGCATCATCTTCAAAATCATGAAAAGGCACATTTGTCAAAGAGAATTCATGTTTGCAGCATTTGCCATCAGAGTTTTCGCTCATTAAGCTATTTGAAAATTCACTCACTAACTTGTAAAAATTAATACAATATTAATGCTGTTGTCTTATTCATTTCAGTAAGGCTTTAATTTTCTTTGCTAGTATGATCGAAAAGTATTCTAATGGTGTTAAGGGGCAGTTTCTACTAAAACAAATTAATTTTACAGAATGAAAGTTTGTGACATCTTATATTTATGTATGTGTTAGACATGATGCAAATGAGTAATACTGCCAACATGTATTTAAACTAATTAAAATGGATTTGCTGAAATGCTTTTTATTGTGAATGATTTTCAAATAGGCATGTACCTCATCTTAAACTATTTAAGTTGAAACTTACTGGAAGCTGGATTTCCATAATTAAGTCTCACTTTAATCTAGTACCTTCTGTAATGTAATACATATTTTATTAAATAAATCTATTTTGAAATAATAAATCTTTTTCCTTTTCTCTGTTGATATTACTATCATAATTTCGGCCAATCTGTTCTTATATAAAACATATTTGATTTGGTATACCTAATCTTCTCTTAAAGCTTGCTTTAAATTTTTTATAGAATTGAATTCTCTGCTGTTATGTTATCAAGACCATCCCACAAATTTTAGCGTCTTTAACTAGAGTAATTTGATGCCATATCAGGACTAAAATTAGAAATTTGAACTCATGTGATCCAATGAATATCTTTTTATAAAATAATTAATGATTAAAATAAAAAATGTAGTTGGGGGCTACATCCATTGCAAATTGAATTTTTTTGTTAGCCAGCTTCTCTTAATTCTAGAATGTTCATTTTTAATAACTATATTATAAATATAAAAAAATACCTATGTTTAAGCAACATTATAATATTGATACACAAGGTAAAGCATTATTCATATTTTAAACATATTTAAAATTGTAATTACTTAATCTATTTTATTTAGAATAAAATGAATATAGCAAATTTGTATTTACCTTTGAAATAATGATGCCCTTGATCTGCTGCTAAATTAGTTTGTTGGATGTCCTGTTCATTATTAATGTGCCAGACTTTACATTGATGCTGTTTATGCAGTTTAAACTTTAGAAAATTGTTACTATCTTAAATTGTTACTATTAAGCAAAAAGTCAGTTTAATAATTATTCTTATTTTGAAATTTGAAAAAGTAAAAAAGAAGACATCATGTTTATTTTTACTGCATTTATTTATTTAATTTGTTATTAAATTGTATTTGTGAAATGTATTTTACTAATATTTCATATATATTAATATTTTGAGGATAATAATAATAATAAAAAAATATCCATGCAAGTGAGAAATCCTTTTTATTAGGAGATGCTTGCTATTATTTTGCTATAAAATTTTCCATGAAAGGCACTTTGATTTATATAAAGTAGTGATTTTTACTCTCTTTTTATGAGTGACATATTTGATTGAAATGATGTCTTCCTGTTTTGCAGCTCAGTATAAAAATATTGCTAAGCATGGTGTTACTTCCTCTGAAATGTTAAGAGTTCTGTTATGTCTTAAATGCATTAATTTGAAACATGTCAGATTGATAAAATTTATATCTTTAGTTAATAATATTTTTTTTCTTCTCCGTGTATTTTTCATTGTAATATCTATGTTTATCTTGGATATGTTTGGGCTTATAGAATATCTTTTATTATTATTATTATTAAGTACTTGAGAAAGTTATCAGTAAATGGATAAATATATATTTTTTAAACTTCATTAATCAGAATTTAATAATTAATCATTAGAGAAATTACATTAAACAAAACTTGTGGATTTTTTTAAAAATTTCATGTAATTTTAAAAAGTTGTTCAGTAATAAGGTAAAAGACTTTTTGTATTTATATCCAATTATTTTTGAAAATCTAGTGAATTATTGGTATTGTGATATCTAGTTATTTTGGTATTTGTAACTTTAGTGGTAGAAAAAAATATTAAATAATTCTGTATGTATTATTGCAGTTGAACTTTTTACGCTTATGTTTATAGAATCTTTCATTGGTTTCAATTTTGATTATTTATTTTGTTATAAAATAAGCGTTGAAAGTAGTTCAAATTTTATTTAATGTTTATTTGAAAGAAAATGAAATAATTCTCAGTAATTCAAAGATATTACTTATGCAAAACAATTGAAAGATCCCTTAAATACTTCAAAGCATGATAAGATATCTTACATCAAATTTATAAAATTGATTAATTGCCAGTTTGGAATCCACATCTTGTTTTACAAAAAAAAAAAAAAAATATTATTAAATAAAGATAAGAAGGGAAAAAGTGCAGCTATAGCTGAAATGTTATTAATTGCTTTCATGAAAAATATATTGTGGTATAACATTGGAAAAGAATAAATATAAGGTGCAAATCTACTAAAAAATACATTGAATAATTCATTCCATATATCAAAATTAATATTAGAATATTATATATGTTTTTACAACTTCTAAATCAATTATAACTATTTGTAATCCTCGTCTGATAAATAAAATTACAATTTCAATTCTTTTATATAAAAAAATAGCAGTGTTTAAATTTTGTGTAATGAACAATTATGAGTCCTCTTTCTTATTACAATTTTTATATTTGTGAGATTGTTTTATTTTAATTAAATTGATTGATTGCATTTATATTAAAAATTGAATTTTGCTGTTAAAATATTAGTTGAGTTTCTAGAAAATTTTTTTAAGCTTACATGATGCTTTAATGTTAATTTTTTTAACTTAATTGATTAATAGTCTCTAGTTGTATTGAAAAAAAATAGTTAAAATGTACTCAGTATATTTTTTTGGTTAGATTTGAGTTGTATCAGCAATAATTCTCTAATGCTAATTTTGTATATCTTATTTAATCTGTTCTGATTTTTAATTTTTCTTTAGGCATTTTTTTTTTTCTGGAAGATGTAGAAAGTGGAATAAAGTCTTATATGTATTGTTTCTTTTAATTACATTTTCTCATATTCTAGATGTATGTTTATAAAACTTACTTTTTTATAATTTTTTTTCTTGGTAATTTTTTATACATAATTAAGTCTCACTGATGAATAATTACTATTCTTTACTCATGACTTTAAAAGAAATTACACAATCATTTGTTTTACATACCAAGGTATTCTTATGCATTATTTCATATTATTTATAGCATTATATGTTTTGTTCTGTGAATCACTTTCTTATTCAATCTGTATTAGAATTATTTTATCTGTTTAAAATATTTTGTATTAAAAATATTTATATTAAAAATAATTTTTATTAGTTGAATTTGATTTTTTTGCTGCTATTTTCCAATTTTTTATTTTTTTATATATTTCATTTTTTTAGTATTTAAATTAAACTCTTCTATTCTGGTAGAGATTCATATGTACTTTTTTTTTCTTTGCTAAAACTTGTGCAAAAATATGAAAACCAATATCTGTTTCTTAAGTGCCTTCATGTTTTTCCAAATTATCAATATAAATTTTTGGAAATTCTTATTCAATAATCATTACAATAATTTACTTCTTGAAAAATTACAGAAATTAATGTAATATATAAAATATAACTTAAGGAAAAATATTTTTATCAATATATATATATATATAATATGGTAGCTCCTTACCTCCTCCCCCCAAATTTCTTTATTCTATTGTTCTTGTAAACAGTATTCACAGTGTGTTTATAGTTTAAAATATTACCTTAGTAAGAAATTTTAGATATTAATGGAAGTATTATAATTTAAGATAGCTTATATTTAGTTTCAAAATATTTTTTTAATGTCATTTAGCATTTTCAATTGACATGTTATAACATAATTGCATTCATTAGATAAGCTGTAATAACTTTTGAGTTTTAAAAAAATTCAAATTTACAATGTAAATATATTTTTATCTGTCATATTAGGCATAGTCTAAATTTTAATTTCTGTAAAGGTCGAGAACAATATTTAATGTTTTTCAGAACTTCATGAAATCATTAAACGTAGTTTAATTGGAAATAAAATGGTGATTAGTATTTTCTTAAAATGTTCTCTCAATGCTGATTTTTTACATTAAATATTATTTTATTTCTATATGTATATAATTATTTTATTATCATTATTGTAGTTTAAACATTTTTTTATTACTGCTCTATGATACCAGACTGCTTTTAGAATGAAATTAGATTCTTTTGATATTATAGATTCTTTTTCTCCCATAATATGCATGGTAGTAATGGATAGATATAATTTTACATGTAGTTTTGATTATTTTTTCTTTTCATAGACATTATGAACATTGATATCAGAGGGATATATGATGATTCCTGTTTGAGGAAAAACAATGCAGGGAAAGTTCCTTGTTATTCTTGTCCACAATGTCCTTATATATCAAATTATAAAAGCAACTTGAATCGCCATGTAAGGAAACATTCTGGTGAGAGACCGTTTATGTGCAAGATTTGTGGAAAATGTTTTGGTCAAAAATTTTATCTTCGATCTCATGAAATTTCTCACTCTTTGAAAAAAATACATGTTTGTGATATATGTAAATTAAGTTTACGTACTTTAGATTCATTGAAATTCCACATGCTGAGTCATAAATGATTAAAATATCTGATTTTTTCATATTTGTGCCATCATGTCATTATTATAGTGAGATTTTGAAATGAGTGAATTGACAATTTTAAATTATAATAAATGAACTGAATTGACATTTGAAATTGTTCATGTCTTAAAATAAGTATTTTCTTTTGCCTTTTTATTCATTGTATTATAAAAAATAAACATGAGTTGAAATCATAAATAACATTTTTTATTATCATTCATAATATTAAATATGAGAATAGATAAATGTCTTATTCATCCTCTATTCTAAACACTTTATGAAATATTTACTTAAAATCTTTGATTCTTCACTTTTATCCTTGCATAAATTAGAGCATTGAACATTATTATAAAACTATATATATTTGCCATTTTTGTAAAAATTTTCTAATCTTGCAATTTAATGTAATCTAATCTCACAATTCATAGTAGATTTTATCTATATTTGATCTACATGTTAAATGGTCAATCTCAATTTTTATGAATATTATGCTTATTCTTATGCATATCTTATGACTGAAGTGTCAACTCTGTAATTTAATTTTTAAGTGCAATATTGATGTTAATTAAAATTATTTACTGTTTTAATTGTTGCTATATGTTTTAAAATTGTTAAATATCAAATAATAGAATTTTCTTCGTATAGTGAAAGGAATTACTTTTTCTGTTCTATATCTTATTCAGTTTTACTTTTTTTTTTCTTTCTTTTTCTTTTTTTTTTTCCCCTTTCATTTCTCATTTTCTGTTAAAAAAATTATCAGGTTTTTCTTAAATTATAAATTTTTTAAGGATTTCAGCTGTATTGATGATTTACTCAAAAATTTCAACTCAACAAAATTTATTATAAAATAATAGGAATTAAATGGAATTTGCCCAAGTATAAGTAACTTTTTAAAAACCAATTATAGAAAATTTTCATATATTTTTTATTGTATTTTTAATCATTCATAAAATTATTTGTTTAATTAAAATATGTTCATGAGGAAACCTTTTTATTATTAAAGAAATTAATAATTTTAATGTAAAACATAATGACAATTTAGTTTCTTACAATTGGCTTTTTTTTAAATATATTTTCTTCATTATTTCAATACTGATGTTATAAAAATATTTCTTTCTTACAAAATTAGATAAAGTTGGTTTGTAATGTGTTTATTAAATTTAGCTATCACTTTTCATATAACATTAATTATTCTTTTTTATTCCAGTGTATATTTTCAGATACATTGCTGCAATAAAATTTTTCCATTCTATTAAAATAAAAAAAATCAGGAATGCAATTATACAGAATAAACATGTATTGTTTAGATTTTCTTACATTCATAGAAAATTTCTTCCCTTTACTTTTGTAAAAAAAATTATAATTAATTTTTATTTTGTCCACATTACTAAATTGCAAGTCTGCAATTTAATTTTATATTTGGAGATTACTTATATTATCTGTTCAGGCATTTTCTTTAAGATATTCATGATTAAATGTTATAACATCTTAATAATTGTTAATTATTTAATTTTGTTTCCCATTTAGAATGTTGCAATTGAAATTTGTTCTTAAAAAATCTTGATTATTTGAAATAAAATAAAATCATAAATTTAGAAAAGGAAATAACAAATATAACTTCATTTTGTTATATGTGTTTGAGCGAAAAGAATGCATCCAATTGAATGGTGGATTCTATGGGGGAGGGGGTCATGCTGCATCTTGAAGAAATCTGTGAAGTTTGTATGTTTTATATAACTACAAAAGTTTTAGCATGGGAATCTTTACAATGCAAATATAATTAACTTATGATATTTTCTAAATTTATTATATTAAAATTTTGTTCTTGTCATTAAAAATGCTCTTAATAGAATGAGTTAATTGTTGCTTTTTATTAAAGAATAAAATTCTGTAAATTTATATAACACTCATTTAACATTATTTTTCAAATTTGTTTATAAAAGCATTAAGTATTGTAAATGAACATTATACAGTTTAGTTTCATGTTATATTTTTTTGCATCATTCGATACAAAATAAGCTACAAAGCTATTGATTAAAATTGTGATTAGAACATTTAAAAAATAAATGTTTCATTTTTAGATTTGAAATAATTTGAAGTGAATGAAGCAAAATAAATGTGTATATCCTTAATTTTTTTTCTGATGAATTTGAAATGAGTCACCTTTAAAATGAGTAAATGGAAATAATAGAATTGTTTATTTTTGTTTTATGGTCAATCTCTTCAAATTGTCCTTTAATTTTACCTTTTTGTATTGTTCAGTTTTCATAGCGAAACTTAAAATTTGTAATGACATTGATAAAAAAAGTGAAGAAAATATTACAAAAAAGATTTTAAAATCTGGTCAAAGCATCAATTTAAAATTCTTATAAAATAGAAGAGATGAAAACAATAGAAACAGATTTTCATTTTTCACTATTTTTAGCTTCAGTTTATTGCAAAATAGATTTAATATAGATCAATTTTCCATAAATTTCGAAAGTCAATTTAAATATCGAATCTGATCACTCCCCCCCCCCCCCCCTCTAAATATATTGAATGTGATCACTCGAGTGTGATATTAAGGGAAATGTGATGATTGCTATACCTGTTTACTTACTTTCTTTTAGTACTCAATACGAATTTATTTCTTGGCATAGTTTATTTTCAGTGCAAAATTTGCTTGTAATGAAATTTTTTACACGTATTAAGATTCATGTCTGTTTAAGAGTCTTGTAACATCAACATCAATTAATTTATATTT
The DNA here is from genome assembly GCF_947563725.1 of Argiope bruennichi. Lineage (NCBI taxonomy): Eukaryota > Metazoa > Arthropoda > Arachnida > Araneae > Araneidae > Argiope > Argiope bruennichi. The sequence continues at coordinate 7,665,477 of NC_079154.1, forward strand.
GCCGTATGTTTGTGATGCTTAATTAATTTGCTGTTAAAATAAAAAATAAAAATCTTTTTTTTTAATTAAAAGATTATCTAGTAACCATTGTAAAGTGGATTGTACTTAATTATTACTGAAAATAAAAATAATCATTCTTATGTGATATTCGTTATTTAAAAATGATTGATGCAATTTAAAACAAGTTTCTTTTGTTATTAAGTCTCTCTCCCTCTCTACCCTTAATCACGTAAATTTCCATTTAAAAATTGGAAGATGATGGTGCTAGATTTTGCTGTTAATTGAAAATTACAATAGAATAGCTTACTTGGTTGTATATTTCAGGGGTGTTTGTGGCCCGGGGAAACCCCGGAATTCCGGGGATTTTGAACTTCGATACCCGGAAATTCCGGGGATCGTCGTTCAAAGGGAAGTAGGAATAATAATGAATTATTTATTTTGATCTGGGTACTTTTGTTTGCTTTGAAAGCAGAAAACGCAAGGTCAGTGTGTGTGGTGAAAACTATTCCTTTCTTTCTCCAAAGGCAGTGATAATGAGTGAAAAGGGGGAAAAAAACTTCTTTTTTGTTCTTTCCTTATTGCGAGTTATGACTCATTCCCCCGGTTCTCGGACATTCTCTTCTGGATTCTTTTCGGCAAGTAGGTGCGGCAGAAAAAAAAGGGAGAGACTTCGTTCGACCAGATGTGCGATCACGTGACCTGGGTTCAAAGGTCTTAGTTTTGCAAAATTAATGGTTATTAATTTTTCAAAAAAAGTAATTCATTGAACTTTTATAATTAGGTCATTCAATACTTCATAATCGTAATTTTTCATTTCTCCCCCCCCCCCTTCTCGAAACTCCAAAATGTCGGTAGTAAGTCCGTAAAAGTTTCAGGGGATTTTTTGGGGTCCCACAAACACCCCTGATATTTAAAGTGGTAGTGAACATATTAATACAGTTGATGAAAAAGTTATGACTATTTGTTTATGACTTTTTTTATAATTATTAAAAATAATGCCTCAAACTAAGTTAAAAATGCTGTAAAAAATTGAAATCAAAATGCATAATTTATCTTAACACTTAACATACTATGTTTAATCTAATGACTGTTTTTCCAATTTTAATTTCAGAATATCTATGAATACTCTTAGTGCTAGTTAAGAGTTCTTTCCCCCCCCCCCCCTTCAACTTATTAACAATTTCCTCCTTCAACAATATCTCTGTGTTCAATCTTAGTATTATTATTTCTGTTTATATTTTAATTGAAAATAAAATTTTATTCATATACATTTTTATTTCTGCACTGTTTATAACTCAATAGAAAGATTGTGTACTAATTACTACAGACCCTTTGACTTGATGATGACTTTATCATTTATTTTGATTTGGAATAGATGGTTCAGTTATTTAGTTTATTCAACTGTGGTAAAACCTTCCTCTCCATGTCACTTTTTTTTTTAATATACTTGTGTCTACTTTTATTCTTTTTTAAAAATATGAATTATTGTTTATGTAACTACCTATTTTTTTTATTTGTAGGAATTTTTACAAAACCTTGGGTGAAAGACAGCCTTAGTAAACTACATATAGATAGAACATCAGAAAGTATAAAACATTTCTGCAACTTATGTTCATATTCTACTAATCTCAAAAAAGATTTAGTTGCTCATTTGCGTACACATTCCAGACAACGACTGTATTTTTGCAGCTATTGTGGGAATGGCTCTTACTCTAAACACGATTTACAAAGACATGAGCATTTACATGCCACAAAAAAATTGCTTGTGTGTATGGTGTGTAAAATGAATTTTCGAACTAAAAATACTCTTGAATTTCACATGGCTACTCAGCATCCACAATTTGTTGTCGTCAAAGAAGAGCCATGAAGTTAAGGATGTTTTGTAAATTCATTTCAATCATTTAAATTTGTTGTCATAAAAAATAAATGAATATTGTGGTGTTTCTAAAAATAAGTTCATTTTTTTGGCTTGTTATTAATTTATATTTTATTTGTGCTTTTATAGTTTTCAATAAAAGAATTAAATATAATCATATAAGTAATTATTATTATTTTGTTTGTTTCAACACTTCTCATTGTTGTGTTTAGGTTAGCTTTGCTTCCAATTATAAAAGATTTAATGCTAAAACACCATGTCTTAGTTGCTATGTATTTTTCATCCTGGGATGATAACTTAGATGCCCCATTCTCTTTCGCTTTATTCTCAATATTTTACTATCAGTTAAAAATTATGCTAAAAGCTTTTTTAATTGTTGCTATAAGACATCAATCAAAGGTAGCTCTAATATTATAGCTTCATATTATTTTATCAGTTAATATAATAAACAATTTTATTTATATTACTTTGATTTTTATAATTTGATGAATAATATGTGATTTTTATGTTTATTTACATTCAAACATTAAATTTTATTATTCTGAATTAGGGATTGCAATATCGGACAAAAATTTCAATACTGGTATTTGGTATTTTTTAGATCTAGATACCGGTATTAAAAAATCTAGAAAAAGAAAGAAAACACAGGCGTTTCTTTGTTTTATTTGCCAGTTATATTAGAGAGTGTAAATATCACAAAAAATAATTTGTAATTTATAAATTATAACAGTAATGAATCCCAAGAAAGTAAAGGAACATCTTATTTAATTAAATAACAAAAAAGTATAAATATCACTATTCAGTCTGAGGTAGTATTACAAATTTTTGAAATGTGGTCTTAAAAAACATAATGCATCAATTGTACTGTCATTAAGCCTGAAAAGTAATTTTGTACAAAAATTACCAGCTGTCGAAAACGCTACTCTAGTTGGTGGTACTGTTAACAATGCACAATATACTTTTTCCAAGTATTTACCTCTAAATCGCTCGTCTTCAAATAAATCGATTTCTCATCGAGTGGTATTGGATATAGCTGATTTTTGTATTGTATTTTGGTTCGTTGAATTTTTCTTATTTATCACTAATTCTTATTTTTGTTCAAGAGACAATTCCTTTTCACTATCAACATTAGTGTCATCATAATCTTCGATAACTGAAACGAATTCTTCTGAATCTGGATAGGTTTGTGAGTAAAAAATTTTAAAAAAATTTACATTAAACTTAATTAGATTTGAATTGGTTCTTTTCTTTTCTTTTTCAAAATCATTATAATTATGTAAATACCACAAGACATTTTCTATTTCGGTATGCCTTTCTTCTGTGCGATTTTTCAAGGTAATATATAATTCTTCAGATAGTGATGTGTGCTGTTCTTTCAGTATGCAACATGAAATTTATTGTTGCATTAGCTGTTTATAGAATCTCTCCGATGTAATGCCTCAATAGTTAGTTTTATTGGAAGTAAAGCTGATACAGTTCTGGATATTAAGTCGAATTCACTATCTGAAAAATTAAATTACAGGTTGAATTTGATTATTGCTTTTTGGATTGGATTTCTGCGTTTCAAAAATCGTTCCATCATTAGGAGTAAAATGTTTCAACATGCTTTAGAATCTAATGTTAACATATATTCTATTTTATTTTCAGTTAGTATATATTTTAATAATATATCATTTTTTATAGGGGAATGTTTAAATATCTTAACAGTTTTTCAAACTTTATAAATTATAGGAAGCAATTCTTGATGGGTTAATATTTCATCCTCATTAGGAATATCTTCTTCAATAATTACATTGTCTTTATCTTCTTTGTCAATATCACTCTCACTCTTAGTGTTTTTAAAGTTGGAATTCGAAGTTTCTATATCCACAGTATTTGGATTCTTTTGTTCTTTATTTTTTTGGTATAATGCATCTATTACTTTTTAATTGAATTCCATGAGCATAGCACATTTGTTGATTTGCACCATCAACTTTCCAACTTTTTTCATAACTGTTGTCCATCAGTCGTTATGAATGCAATATCTTCATACAGGAATAATCCATGTTTTGCTAATTTAGATTTTAGCAATTAATTAAGCCATTAATTAGCTAATTAATTTCGCCCATTAGGGAAGACATGAAAACAAAAACGTATACTATTTTGCTATGTTGGCTATCCCTGAATATATAGTGGAGACAATTTTAAAAATTTCTAGTAAATACCGAAAAATCGGTATTTAAACTTGTGAATACCGGTATTACAAAATTGTACAAATGGCTCAAAATACCTGATTCGGTATACCGGTATTGCAATCCCTATTCTGAATTGATTTTATCAAACAAACCTAAATATAAAAATTTTCAAATTGCCTTTAAACAAATATAAGTTACATTTTACCACTATTTTTGTATAATTTTTAAAAAATTGTATGTGTTTTATTTATATATTGGTTAGCTTGAATAAGGAAATAAAATAATTCTGCTTAAAATAATAATAAAAAAATTATAATAAAAATTACCAAGGAATAATTTTTAGTATAAAATCCTGAATCTTAAAAAAGCATTTATGCAAAATCCTGAAAATTAAAGAAAATAGGAATGAAAATATTTTGTAAAGTATATTAATGAATATTCATTACTCATTTATTTTTGTTATGCAATTTATTTAACAAAAATATTTTATAAATTCCATATAATACACTTAAGTTTTGTGATATATTTTGCATCTTAATTTTATTTAAAATAAGCTAAAAAAATGTAAATTGTTTTGTTTCATTGCAGTTTTTTAAAAATAAAATATTTTAAAAATCTGAAACATATAAATATTCATTTTTTTCTGATAAATTGAAATAGAAGTTTCATTTGAAATAAGTATATGAAAATTGAATTTCAATGATATCCTTTTATAGTTCACTACAATTCCGTTAGTTTTATTTTTGTATTATTTTAATTTTCATTGTGAAACTTTTTATTTTGAGTAATTTTGATTTAATATAGAAAAGGGGGAAAAAAAGTACTTGGGAAAAAAATGTTTTTTAAAAGAGTTGAAACCTTAATCAAAGTTTCAATTTAGTAGCCTGATAAAAGAGATAACCACATTCGAAACTTCATTATTTTTAACAGATTGCAAAATAGGCTTAATATTGATCATTTTTCAAAAGTTGATATTGTTAGAAGTTTCAAAATTGCTGTATCAATTTACTCTTCTCTTTATTGTTCAATATCAATTGCCATTGTTTGTTTTCAATGCAAAATTGGTTTGTGGTGAAATCTTTCCCACATTTTAAGATCATACTTGTTTGAGAGTCTCGTGACATCAATTTCAATTTATTTATGTTTGTGAAACTTGATTAATTTTCTGTTAAAATTAAGAAAACTTTTTTGAATTAAAAGGTTATATACTAACCCAAATATAAAAAAAATGTTTAAGGATTATAGTTTATTATTATTCAAAATAAAAATAATCATTTTTATGTGATTTTAATTAATTGTACGATTGAATAAAATTAAAATAAATTTCTGAAGTGTTTATCCCCCCCTCCTTCTGATTAAATATTTTTTGTTTTGAATACATTGGAGATAAACTTCCATCTATAGCTTATGGAAAATGATGGTACTCAATTGAGTTGCTAACTGAAAATTCCTGTAGAACACCTTATTTCGTTGTGTATTTTAAATTGGTGATAAGCATATCAAAATATTTAAAGCTGGTTGATGAAAAGTTACTTCAACTTTCATTTGTATTTTTTTTTTTTTTTCAAATGCCCCTAGCTTAAATAAAAAGGCTATAAAAACTTTGAAATCATATTATATAAGGGTTTAAAAAAAATAAGATTTTTTTTAGCATTTAATGTACCATGGCCGATCAAAATGATTGTTTTTCAATTTTGGTTTCGATCCATCAAAGAAGTGATGATATATTTATTGAAAATTAAGAGTGCCTTTTTTTCCCCCCAACAAATTTAATGTTTGTTCTCTGAAATGAATTTTGAATTACAATGTGCATTCTTTATTTATTATTAATTACCTTTTTATTACAAATAAAAATAAATACTTTCACATTTTTATTTTCAAATTTGTGGAAAGATTCTGTTTTAATTAGAGATCCTTTGACCTGACATACATGTTTATTTATTTTATTATGGAATCGATAAAATGTTAAATAGTAGTAGTAATAGCTAAGCTTTGTTCATTTGTTCTATAAAATTCCACTTCTCTTTCATTTCTTTTAAAGTATTTTTGTGTTTATTTTTCTTTGCTTTTAAAACTTTGAAATATTTATACTATTTTTTACTATTACTATTACTTACTATTTTTTATTTGTAGGAAGTATTCCAAAATCTTGGGCTACATGTAGCATCGGTGTATCACGTGTGGGAAGGACATCAGAATTAATGAAACATTGCTGCAACTTTTGCTCTTATTCTTCTAATAACAAAGGCCATTTAATTTCTCATTTGCGTAAACATACTGGAGAACGACCTTATTTGTGCAGAATCTGTGGGAAAGGTTATTCCTCTAAGCAAAACCTACAAGGACATGAATATTTACATGCTACCCAAAAATTGCTTATGTGTGTAGTTTGTAAAAAGAATTTTCGATCTAAAGAAACTCTTGAATTTCACGTGGCAACTCAACATTAATGAATTTTTTTTATCTGAGATAAATCATGCTTTGATAAAAGTTGCTATTTAGAAGAAGTCATTTCATTATTTAAATAAGAACTTAATTGTTGTTATAAAAAATAATAAAGTATAATTATATTTGTAAAAAATGTAATGCAAAAATAATAATAAATAAATACTAAGATATTTCAAAAAATAAATTTTTATTATGTTTCTTACTATTGGTTTATTGTATTTCATGTTGAAATTTTGTTTAAAAGTTTTTAATAAAAAAAATTAATACATATATATATATATTTGATTTTTAAAGAAAATCAACACTTATCTTTCTACTGCATTTAGGTAAATTTCTCATCCTAGTTATGACTCAATTTAATTCCAAAACATCATACTATAGTTGCTGTACATTTTCCATCATGGAATTATAACTAGAATGTCTTGTTCCCCTTCTATTTGTCTCAGTATTTGATTATTAATTTAAAAAAAAACTGTTTTTTATGTTTCTTTTTCTTATTGAAAGTTGATGCAACGTGATCGCTGTGTACTGTTTTTCAGCAAATATAATAAATAATATTAATTTTATTCTTATTTGTGTCATTTTAATAATTTCCAGAATAAAACATGATTTTATATACTTATCAACATTCAAATCTTTTTATCAGTTTTTATTAAAATATTTCATATTGATAATTTATTAAATTAAACCAAGAATACAAAAACCTTTATTGTATCCTTAAATAAATATAGGAAAGGTGTTACCTTTATTTCTTAATAATTTTTAAAATTTCTGTTTCGCTGCTTCATTTATATATTAGTTAATGTTTATTTTAAGAATGTATTTTGAAGGAATTACTTTTAGATTTCTGTTCACTTCTATGTTAAAGTACTTGTGTAAAATTCTAAATTAGAATAAAAATCTTTTAAAGGTATTTACCTGTAGTTTTTCAATATAATTGTACACAATTCCATTTTTTTATACTGAAAACCACAAATCTTTTTTGAATTTTTTTATACTGTTTTGTGTAGTTTCTAATTTTTTAATATAATATTTAATCAAGTGTATTTTCCTTACATTTTTTTTTAGTTTCATTTCTGTTGAATATATTAATTAGGCTTATTTACTTATTTAGATATTGGTAATTAATTTGAAAAGTTATTACAGTACAAATGTTTTTAGTTTTAAATTAAATTCACTGAAAGATGATTCATATAAGTAGCAATAATCTTGATAGGTTTTCAGTTAATTGTTACTTTATGAAATATATTTATTTTTACTTTAAATAATTTTTAGATTTATATGTTGTTCCAGAAAACACATAGTGAGGGAGATGATGATTGAAGTTCATAGGATAGTCTAATAAATTTACTTGTGAAACATAAAAGGCAGATAAAGTTTAATTATAAGAATATGTTATTTGCAACTTTGTTTCATATAGTAAAAAGCAGCTTATTTGTGAAACATACAAGTGCTCTTGTACCCTATATTTTATTATATTATAGTGTGATATTAATTTGCAATTACCCTAAAATGAGATTTCTTGATTTTTAATAATGGAAATAAAAAATATATACAGTTGAAAACTTACTTTGTCTTTAAATTAATGTATTTTTTTAAAAAAATAAATTTCTTTATTTAAGGTTATATATATTTACAGAGATCTCTTTATAATAAGATTCATCTCATTCGTTATTGATATATTTCGAAAAATTCCATTATATGCATATTAAATCTATGATTATTAGTATTCTGTGCTGTTTAAATTTGTATATTTTTCTTTAATTAATTATTACTTTAAAATGATTTAAATATATTTCTGAAATTCAAAATAGGAAATATGTTGAATGAAATATAATTTTCCTTTTTTTTTTTTTTTTTTCCAAAATTAATAATTTTGCATTTTTTTAAAACACTTAAAAATGTATTTATGCTTTGATTTTTCTTACAGGAAAATCTACCCAACATTACAATAGTTATCAGTATGATAAATTCTTTGCCAAGACTAATCGTGTGAAATCAACGGTTTACCACAAATGTACCTTTTGCGACTATTTTACCTATAATAAAGGCCATTTAAAGCAGCATGAGAGACAACATACTGGTGAACGGCCTTTTGTGTGCCAGTATTGTGGTAAAGGTTTCATTCAAAAGCATCATCTTCAAGGACATGAAATTTGCCATGCTTTAGGTAATCTGCATATGTGCACAGTTTGCAAAAAATGTTTTCGATCAAGCATGTCACTACAAAATCACATGCTTACACACTGAAATTAAACTTCTTTGATGATCTTTTCCTATTTTTAAATGAGATGTATTATTCTAAATAATGTTCTAAATAATAATAAAAAAAAGAGTTTATGTAAAGAAAAGCCATATTTGAAATGCAGTTTTGTTATTTATGTTATTGATCATTCCATTAAAACTGAAAATTTATATCTTTTTTATTGTGATATGCTGATAAAAGCTTAAAAATCTGAGAAAAATTATATATTTCTCTGCCATAGTGCCTTCTTGTTTTGGATATTTATTATTTTTTTAATGAAAATGTTATGTATGGTTTTTTATATAATTTAAAATTTTAATTCATATTTGATAATCTTTCTGCAGTATTCTACATTTCAAATAGGAATCGCAATTATTTAATTTCTAGTCACTTCAAGTTGCAATGTGATTTATTCTGATTGACAAATAACTATTTGTGTGTTATATTTTTGTTTTCCCAATAATTTTGGTTTCTTATATAATGGATATAGTTTATATTTATTTAAATGTTTACCATTGTTAAAAATTTCATAGTTTAATTGTTGTTTCCCTTAAAGATATTTATGATGTAACATTTTTTTTTGTGTGTGTAAAACTGAGTTTAATTTGATTAATACAGTACATTAAAGGCATATTGGAAAACTCTTGTTGGCTTTCTTTGTGATGTAATTTAATAAAGTACTATGCAAGAAAAATCACGTATTTTACCCATCTTCATAGGCAATATTGCCAAATCATTTGAATTTGAAATATCCAAAAACCATAGAAGTATCTCAAAAAATGCTGACATATTTGCTAATAAAATATACTTACTGGAAAAAAGATTTCGATGAATTATTTATTCAAACCTTGACTGCAGATGTAATTTTTTTCATATTATTTAGAGGTTCTCAATTCTGATGACAGATGTTCAGCTTTGGAATTGGAGGAATGCAGTTTCATGCCCCCCCCCTTTTAACAAAATTACAGGGAGGCTCAATTTTGATTTTATTATTTAGAAAATTTAAAAAAATGATATTTTAGAATGAAAAAAAAATATTTGAGAAATCATTTGCCTTTTCAGTTAATGATTTGATTTATATTATGATTATAGGTGTGTGCTTGATAGCAAATATATGTCTTAAGACAGTACTTTGTTTAGCTCAAGTATTTATTTTATCTTTAAAGCATTCATAATTTCAGTTCTTCTGCTGCATAATTTGTGTTTTAAATTAACTTCCTTGTTCTAATCTATATCTTATAAAGAAATTTAAAAAAATTGAAATATATGGTAATAATAATATATTGAATAATATATAAAGTGTGAGGTTGTTTGGAATTTATTTTTAAAGTAATTTCATGTCTTAATAATCCCTTTTCCCAATTTAATGTTGAATTTTCAAATTCAAAATAGTTTTCAACCAGTGGCATTTATATTCCTTATTCATAAAATAATTGTTATGAATGAAAATTTTTGTAAATAAAGAATTACATTTTTAACATTAATACATATATTATTCACATACAATATAAAATCACACTGTGTTAAATGCAATATCTTTATCTTATTCCCTTTTAGTAATAGCTTTTCTTAAATTCTTTTTAAATAAATGGTGTTTGTGGAAGATCTCCTGATATCAACATTATAGTAGCTTTTTAAATTTTAGCCTATTTTAACAATTTATTTTTATAAAATTTCATATGAATAGTAAAATGTAGAATTTCTATTTTGGAATCTTCATTATGAATAATTAATCATACTTTAAAAAGTAACATTTTTATATAATTATGTAAAGCATTCGGGACAAAATTGTAATTTAAGAAAAAGAAAAAAAATACTTTTGAATTTGTTAAAATATTTTCTATTGGTGCTGGTAAATATTCACTTATATCTTCTATACTTGTTTCATTATTAATCTTTCAATTTTATTGACAGCATTTATTAAAATACCTCTAATATTTTATCTTCAATGGCTTCTTAGCTCCGCTTTTTTAGATATATTTGTGTGTCTATCTTATATCTCTTATCTGTTTATTTTTTTTTTCTCCCTTCCACTTTTGTTTGTATAAATTTTTGATATTAAAGTAATTATTGTAAGAAAATGTATGTTCATGTATATTTGGTTTCTGCACTTTTTTCGTATTTTACTTTTCAGCCTTGGCAATAATTAGAAGTTATGAAACTTCAGTTTGCAGCATTCCATTCCATTTATTATACATTAGTGACATTAATTATTGTGTATTTTGTACTTTATTTTACACAGTAAATTCCTTATTCATATATTATTTAATTTAATATTTTAATTGTAGTATTTCATCAATGTATTTTCTGTGCTGTGATGAAATTTCTGCCTGATAATATCCGAAATGCTGATATCTGATACTTCTAAACTTTACTTTTAATATTAATTTTCAAAAAAAATAAAAATATTTGTGCTTATTTATTTTTCACCTTAATTTCATAAGCTGTCGAAAAAATTTTGGTTTGTTTTATTGTATTGATTTTTTGAATGTAATTAATTACTAATGCATGTGCAATTTATTTTATTTTTTATGTCATATAGGCTATGACAATATATAGCTAAATGATAGCAAATTTTTAAGTAATTAAAATTTATTGCCAAATCAAGGCAGAGAAGCTAAACAAACTAAATGTTTTTATCAACTATCAGCCATTTGGTTAATTTGAGTGTCAGATTAAAAAAGATCATGGTTTTAGAATTTTACAACTACAAAAAATGGTACATGGATAGAATGTATTTCATCTGAATATATCTGAAATTTTCTAGGATTATTATTGTGTAAAATGTTTTTTCATATGAATAGATATGTGATCCATATTCAGTAACCCATGTACTTTTAAAAAATATTGAATATATAAAAAATTAATTAATTAAACAAGAAAATTGAAATAGGAATAAAATTTAATAGGTGATTTAGTTTTTTTTCAATTACTTTTAATCACAATTTCATTATTAAAATATTTTTTTCCCCTTATTTCTCTAAAGTTTTATATATATATTGCATAGTTACTGTTAAAATAAGAAAAAGATAATGAAATGCATGTATAATTAGAATATTCAATACAATGTCCAGTATATTTCCTTGAATTGGAAAGAAAGACAGACTAAGAGGCTTTTTGAAACAAGAGTTTTCCTGTTTTAGAATAATTGGGTGCATGTTATTTTGCAAATTATTTATATTGTTTTAAATAAAAACAAAACCTTCATCAAAAATGCTTAACAATTTTCTTATAAAATACTCATAATTTTGATATTTCTAAGCATTGTTTAAAATAGTAACATAAAAAGAAGTTATTCTTTCTTACGGCACAGAACAATATCTTTTGGAATTATATATAATCATATGCAAAAGAAAAAAGGAATTACATTCAGGGTGAAAAATACTTTCAGAAAGGACTTGAGTCAATCTTCATACTGTTTATGTTTAATTTAGTTACATTAACGTCCCGTTTTTAAATCAACACTAGGATTATCTTGGGATGGATCTTGTAATTTTGAGCAGCGGTCAGATGGCGAGGATGACTCGTGAGCTGACACCACCCTCTATAAACTTCTACACCACACCAACGGGAGAACATTTGGCCCCGATGGATTTTGTGTGCACCAGACCTGCTTACACAACGGATTTCTCGAACCTGAAGTCCTCCGGTTCCGAAGCCTAGACCTTACCAGTATGCCATCACGGCCCCGATCCTATTTATGACATTCACTTACATTAAGAGTTCATTTTATCATTGAATTTTGGATAGAATGCTTTGAGAAAGTGGGTGAAGTCTCATAAATTTTTTGTTCTTTCTATAGATTCTGTTTTACATCCTAATTCTTTCTCGTATCTGGGGGAGAGGAATAAAGTCATGTAGATTTTTTTTAAATTCTTTTTATTAGATCTATTTTATATGTTACTTCTTTATACAAACTTTCGTCATTTTACCATTGATGAGAAATAGTACTATTCTAATGAATATGCAGCTTCAAATGCTTTCAGTGTTAACCTCCCTTGTTTTTTTTTTGTCCCCCCCATACTTTTTTTAATGCCCATGCTGATCTAGCCTATCCAATTAGGTGCAAGGCCGATAGTAGACCAGTGGAAAAATCAAAGGGAAAAATATATTGTGTACATGCATTACCCAAAACATGTTTGGCTTGCATGAAATAACAAAGACAACAGTTATGATTAGTTCATTTAATGGTAAGAAATGCGAATTTTCAGGAGCAAATGTTTTCTTGGCACATAAAAACATTGAATTTATTGTTGATTGCACATATTATATAATGTAAAAAGCATTATCTTATTTATTTCAAGAAATCTGCTGATCAGTGTGAAATAAATATTTTAGAAATACTGTTAAATAATAACACTGATATAAAACAGAATGGTATATGAATGTTGATTGTATCTTTATATTTGTAAACAGTCCTATGATTAAAACTTTTCCAAAAATTACTAAATATTAAATGTGCCATTTTTTTTAGTTAAAAATACTAATATATTTATAATTTCTAGTTGTGCATTAATTAAAATGTGAAATAATAAATTCTTAACTTTAATATTTCAGTATCTATTTAAAGTATATCAAACTTTTTTTTCTTCTAAAATTTGAATTGTTTCTATAATTTTAAGATGTATTTGTTAAAAAGTAAATTCATGTAACGTTTTCTTTTGTAATGTATTATTAGTAATATTTTGAGCAGCTAATGTATATTTCTTCTTTAAAGGTTTTTTTTTTTTTTCATGTTAAATAATGTGTGTTTTTATTACATTATACATACATAATTTGCTTCTGTTAATTCAAATATCAAGTAATTTCATATTTTGCTTTTTCAATATGTAGCAACAAGTGAGAGAATATAATAAAGACAATTTATTATTTTTTTGTTTCTGTTTTGTTTTTAAAGTTCAATATATTGCATGCTTGTATTGAAAAGTAAATATTATTCCTAAATAACTGTGTAATCTTGGAAATAATATTCATATAATCATAATATTGAAATGATTGGAACTTAAAATTTTTTTTTCTAATTATTAAAATATCTAAATATAATTTTTTTATGTTCAAAGTATTTTTTTTATATATTCTTTTAATACTATTGAGTATGAAAACATTGTTTTGTAAGTCATATATATTTTCTTGTATTTTTGTCAATTCTTTTCATTTTAAGATTTTTTTTTCTCTATTTCCAGAAAATTAATCATCACTTGAATATTAAATAGATTTTTCTCCTTGTTTATGATTGATTTAAAAAAATCTTTGTTATTTATTTTAAATCAATCATAAACGTTGCAATTCTAAAGAATCATATCTTGATTAGATTGATTTATTTTCTAATTTTTAAAACAGAAGAAATAAGTGTTAAAAAAAAGAAAACACAATTTTAATTATTCTTAATGTTGAACGTTTTATAGACAGTTATTTTCTCCATTTAAGAATCATATTTATCATAATGTTTGAAATAAATAAATCTTTACATATATATATATATATATATAATGGTTATTTTTTACTGTATAAATATGCTATACAATTAAGTTTATTGGAAATAATTTTGCATGACCATAAATTACTAATTTTTGTAAATTAATTCATTTTTAGGACCATTTTCTCAGATGATTGAACAGCGTAATTTGATTATTGGAGGAAGCAGTTCAGTACATCTCTATGCCTGTGATTATTGCGATTATAAGACTTACATAAAATGCAATTTAATCAGGCATGTTAAAAAGCATACTGGTGAGAGACCATATTCTTGCAAGCTGTGTGGTAAAGGATATATTCAAAAGAAAAATTTGGATTATCATATGGTGTCACATGCTCAGAAGAAATTACATCTGTGCAATATATGCAAAGAGTCTTTTCGAAGTGAATTTTGTCTGAAAATGCACTTGGTTTCACAGCACAATGAAGGAACATTAATTTTGTAATTTCATAATTCTTTTTGCTTATTTTAATTACCTATCTATGCCAATAAACTGTTTTATTAATTTCATACATCCTTTTTAAATATAAAATTTTTTATTTATAGATTAGTTGAGAATAATTGCTATGATGTATCTTTGAGCAATTAATAATCATATTATATCTTATCATAAATTGATTGAAAATTTGTGTTGCCTTGTCAACAATTTACTTATGATTATATTAAAAACTTATGTTCTGCAATGATATTGAGCTTGTTTCAAAATATAATTTTAACCACTTAAAATTTTTATTTTTTATTTTTTCAATTAACAGGGAGGGCTAAAGAAATACTTTTTAATGTATGCTTTTTATTGAATTTTAATTTTGTGATAGTATATTATTTGAATATTTTATAATTATTGGTTAACTCTTTTTATAATACTCTAAGCTACAAAAGAGTAAAAAAAATCATCATGGATTACATTGTAATAGCTTATGAAGCGTGATTTTTTTTCTATGAAAAAGCATTTTTGTGTCATGATGTTAACTATTTTCAATGTTTATTATAGTATTTAGAGTTTTTAATTGTATTATACCTTATTTTGTGTTATTTCTGTTGGAACTGATAATGTGTGGTACCTTTATGAATGCTTTGAATTATATATTATTTTGCTTTTATGTGTGAATTTTATTTTAATATTTAATATTTGGCTCTGTAAAATAAAAATATTTTTCTATACAATGCAGTAATTTATTTAAAAAGAATAAGGATTGTAGCGGAGACTGGCAAGTTAATTTTGATGGAACATATTTGAAAAGTATTATTTTTTCATTTGTCCTTAAATTTAATGTAATAAGTTTCTTTTTTAAAGCTAAAACAAATCCTTGAGTTTGTAATTTAATTTATGATGTAAAGAAAAAATTGATTCAAAATATTCATCTATGACATTGCTCTTAAGTGTTAAATATTTTATCATTCTTTTTAATATTTCATTAAACCCTAAAGAATCTATGTGTTTAAATATTTGGTATGTATTGTTTAACTTTCTGATGTTACATTCTAAGCCAATCGGTTCAAATTCGATATCATATTTTCTCAGTGTGTTTCTTTTTTCTTTAAAATACTTTAAGTCTGAGTGTCATATTGAGAAGTACCTATTTTTATTAATATTTAATACTTTGTTTTATTTTTCAGATTTATTATTACTTTGTTTAAATTTTTCAGATTTATTTTTCTTTTTATAAAGATCATAATATTCTTATTTTAAATAATCTCTTTTAAACCTAATCTAAATCAATTATAGATTTGTTTTGTCAGTTCTTAATTTTTCTTTGTGACATAAAATTTTGTGAAAAGTATGTAAAATGAGTTTATCATTTGCATTTGATATTTTTTTAGAAATGTAATATTACTAAACTTATACCATTTAAGCATGTTTATTTTATTTTCTAACTAGTCTGAAATATTTAGATTGTTCTTACTTTTGCTTTGTTTTTGTTGATTTCTTATGTTCTATCTATTTAATTTGATAATAGTTTCCTTTCCCCCCCCCTTAATTAGTTCATATTTTGGAATATAACGTTAATATAAATTTGAACAATATATATTTGGACAAAATTTATGAGATAATTTGATTAATTAAGTAAAACATTTTGCTGTAGTTAATGGTAAAATTTATACTTATTTTATTTTTATTTTAATTTATATTTTAGAAATATAAATTAATTATTTACTGTGAATTATGTTTCAATTTTATTGGTTAAGTAAAATATTACTCTGGAGTCAGTGTTGAACTGCAGTTAAAATGTATATTTATTTCACAAGATAGTGTAGAAATATAAATAATTTATTATTTATAATGCATTAATGTTTTTTTTTTTATTTATATTCTGTGTATGTCTTCTCTGCCTCTTTCAATTGTTATTATTAATTTTTTTTTCCATTTAATAGTTTGTTATACAAATATGGTGGAAGTTTACCTCAGTTAAAAAACAAAATTCAATATTAATTTTTTGATTGTAGCATAAAGCTTAGTACATATATTGATATATATTTTTAAATTTCATTTGTCTCTTTTTTTGTATTTAAATTTAATTATATTCTTTTAAAACTTTTTTTTTATTCATATATGATGATGAATTGTTCTTTTATCTTTTTCATTGTAAAAGGGGTTTTTTTTTGTTGCTATTTGTTCATACTGTTTATTTACATTAGAATTAATAAATTTCTTCATTGTTCAAATCTTTTTTTTCCCCCCATCATATTTATGCTGTGTAAAAAAGCAACAATATACATTTCAAAATTTCTTTGGTTATTAACTTGCTTTTGAATAGAAAATACCAATACAAATTTAACTTTTAATTATATCTAACTAACATCCTCTGCTTTTGAATGTATTCTTAATTAGTAAAGGTATTGTCCATACATTTTAATTCAATTTACTTTTTCATTTGGGTATTACATACTGTTTTTGAATTATTATGTTTATTTCTTGTGCTTTGTACATTTTGCATACTTTTTTCTTGTGGTTGGTTACTTTGAAGCCTTATTTTCATTGATTTAAATCAGTCTTCAAGCTTGAATTATAGGGAAATATTGAGTAGACAATATAAATGCTGAAATATTTTTTAAAGTTTAAAGACATATTATTAAATTTAGATTTAGGCATTTTTGTAAAGTAAATTCTTTACGAAAATTGTGTATTTATGTTAAATATCATATAAAAAGTTTTGTGATGTTTAAGCCGAAGTTTGAATCCTCTCTCTTCATGAAATTAATAGTTTTTTTTAATCAATTTAAGTACTTAAAGATAAAATATGAATTAAACAAAACCACTAAAATTTGTTTCCTTGAAATATTAATAATAATAATTTTTTTTCTGCCTTTACTTACAAATTTATTGAGATTGCATATAAGAATATTATGATAGTTTTTTTCCCTTCTTTTTTTCATACTGTTATGCTTTTATAGTCTTTATTAAATATATTGATCTTTGCTATAAACATTGATTGTATCACCTGTACTTCCTAAAAAAAAATCAAGTTGTGGTTTTATTAGAAGGATTTGTTTGTATTTGGCTTTTCATTTTTGTAGTATCATTGACATTTAGAATTAGTTTTTGAGAAATCAGCTGCGTAATTTCATTTGACAGCAATTAGTTATTTTCTATTAAAATTTTGGTCTATACATATATTAACTATAAGTTTTAATTCTTTCCATACTTTCAAAATTTCCATTAATTGTGTTTATGTGTGCACCCATTTTATGTTGTAAAGTGTCTTGGTTAAGAAATGTTACATCATTTTCCTGTTTAATATAATATTAAATCCATGAAATATTTTCATTTATTGTAAGTCCGACTCTCATTCCATCCCTAAGTAGCTAACATGACAAAAGAAGAAATATATAATCATTTCTTAATTTTTATCAATGTCAAAGGAATTTTGTCTTTGAAACATGTTATGTATAATAATTCGATTATCGTCATTTAATAAGACCATAATTTATTTTACATACAAAGTTCATTGAAGATGAACAGCATTTAGAAAATAATTTTTGCAGTGAATTGTTTGTATTGAATGTACTTCTGAAGAATTATTTGTTTTGTATGTATGTGTAAAAAAAAAAGAAAAAAAAGTGCAAACTTTTTTTTTGTCTTATTTCATTACTATATGTTTTTTATACAATCATTTATTTTCACTTTTAGTTCTTTTTAATTTTCTCTTCTGCTCAGCTACATTTCCACAAAAATTTTAATTTTAAGAATGATATATATATATTTTTTTTTTAGGTATGGAAACAGTTTCTGATTCATCACTCTCTAAAAATGACCTTTTAGAAATGATCAATGCACCTACCAGGTCTTGCAATTTTTGTGAATATGCTACAGTTGACAAAAGTAACTTGAAAAGGCACATTAGAAAACACACTGGTGAACGACCTTATTTATGTCAGTATTGTTGCAAAAGTTTCACGCAAAAACAGCACAAAGATGCTCATGAACTTTTACATGAAACAAAAAAACTCCATATGTGTTCACTTTGCAAAGCATGCTTTCGAAGCAGAATTGCTCTTGAATCTCATATGTTAGCTCTTTCCCATAATAGCTATCATGAAGGATAATATGGAAAATATCACACTGCAATATTGACATTTTATATGGAGAATTAATTTCAGATCTTGTAATGTTTTTAAATGTTAATCACATTAAAACTTTCTTAGCATAAGTCTATTCTGATGTTCAAGAAACAAAGAGTCATCAAAGCAACTTTTCTTACAAAAGAAAATGTGCATTTTTACTTTATTAAAGATCAGGTGATCAACTAGGGAGAGTTTGCTGTTAGCTGAAAAAAAAATTCACTTGTATGTGTATTAAAAAAATGTTTATTTTTTAAAAGGCTTGTTTATAGAGTCAGTTACTTGGTTAACTATGGTTTAAAAATATACTTTGAAAGTTTATTGATGAATGGTGATTGTTATAAAATAAAAATAACTGAGTACTTCGGAAATTAAAGTGTAATAGAGTAGGTATGCATTTCATTTTTTATGGGAAAATATTTTTGATATTAAGCATGGTTTTATTTAAGAAGAAATTATTATTGAAAAAAATTATGTTAAATATAATTACCTAGCTCTGATTTGAAATTGATTATCTGTGTGTGGGGGGGGGGATTATTGATTGCAAGAAGAAAATAAATAACTCTAATATGTAAATGAATATAGAGAAGTATATTATGGACATATTGTGTAAAAATGAAAACTATTTGATTTTAAACTGTTAATATATTTTAGACTTTCATTTTCTGATTGTACAATGAAACATTGACTAATGAAAAGGATCTATACATTTGTTTATAAATCTTTTAGAAAACTAAAAATGACTTCTGAAACAAATACTTTTGATTGTCATTTCCGAGGTTTTCATATTTTACTTATGTTTTTTTCCCCATTTAATGGTTTGTAAATTTGTGTGATATTTGTACTGCTCTATAAATAGAATATATTTAAAATCAGTATTCTATCAAATATTTGTTCAGTTTGTAGCTACTGTATTTAATTTTTAACTTTAATTGTGTAATAAAACTTAAGAACTAACTGCTAACATGTTTTTCTTCATTTGGCTGATTTAACAATTATTGGCACCATCATGGTGTGCCTAAAAGGAGATAGATTCATTTCCCTGATATTAGTAATAAATTTTAAAAGGAGGAATTTTTACGAATGCAAGAAGTCAATGCAGTGAAGTTAAAATAAATCTCAACTTTTAAGTTGTATTTTTCAAAAATAATCATTCTTTTTTATAGAGTGCATTTGATTAATATTTAGATTGTCAAGACTTAAAAAAAAATGAAAGCTATCTCTATATTATGCTGCAGACATGACACATTTCTACACAAATGCAAATTTCAGCCTTTTTAAAATCAAAATTTATCATTCTTTGGGTTATTTAATTTTCTTGTATGTAAAAATGTATTATCTCAAACACTTTTTGTATAAATTTATTCATCTTATTGTTCAGTTAATTATTCTTATATTATTTCATAGGGCTTATGTTTGACAAAATTCGTTATTTTTTTAAATTTCGGTTTCTTTTGTTACTAACCTTTGTCATGCCTGTATGCTGTCATTTCTGATATGCATTGCTGTAAATCATGGCAACTCAAACTGATTGCACAGTTAAAGATACATGGCCCTATTTTGTTCAATTAACTTAAAGATGGTCCTAATTTATTTAAAATATTTCATTTTCAAATATCAGATTCTTAATATTGACTGTTATAAATATTCTGTTTAGTAAAATTATTTAATTTCTCATTATCTTCCTTTAATTATCATCATTCTGAATAGCAAAAGAATCTCATATTCATCATTCACTTCTGATTCAGTCACTCTTAATTTTGAGTGCAATGTCAAGTTGAGTTGTCACTTCTTACAGCACTGCTGAAATATTATTTATTTTTCAAAGAGTAACAATTTCATTTTAAAATAATGTAATTATTTCTCTTTAGTTAGAATTAACCAGTTTGGATTGCCCAGGAAATTTCTGTCAACTGAAAATTTTACTTCTACATCATACAAGTCACCATCTTTTCTTTTATGCCCATATTGTGAATATTCCACTATCCATAGAACTAATTTGAATAACCATATAAGGAAGCACACTGGGGAAAAACCATTTGTATGTCCAACTTGTGGCAAAGGCTGTACTACCAAACAAAATCTGAAAAATCATGAAAGACACCACCACCAATGATTGTTGCAAATTTCAGATCATAGTCAAAGACAACTCAAGCTGAGAGTATTTTTGAAAGGCTGTGAGGATTTGTATAATTTTTCTGTGGATATTAGGGCCACTTTATTTCAGTGCTATTAGATTAAACAATTTTCTGTTTAAATTGGGTTTTTTTTATTAAGATTAATAAAATATATTCATTTCTAAAAGTATATTCTTTTTAAACATGCCATTTACTTTCAAATACACTTGAATCGAAATCAAGATAATTAAATTGTATATACTTATTTGTAAATGATTTTGATTTGCATTACCTTTTAATATGGTGGATTTTCATAGCTTTGTACATGATTTTGATTTGCATTACCTTTCCTTAAAGGAGAAAAAAATAATAATAAACTTTTGTTCAGATTTTGGAGGTATTATTTAAACATATCAAAATATTCACCTGAGTGCTATATATGAAATGACCTCCTATTTTCCGTGTGTGAATTGTGAGAAAGCTAGTCAAGTTGTGATTATCGAGTAATAATAATATATTAATTTTACATCTGTATTTAACATATGATCTTTTTATAATGGTGGTTCTATTTTGCAGTAATTTTCTTGTTAGAATATATTGTTATTGACTCTGAAAATAAATAAAATGTATGCATCACACTTTTAAACACTTTGTTAAATTCTATTTCATTGTTTGAAGTCTTTTCTGTTAATAAATCAATTCTTTTATTACTTTATTTCATTTCTACTCTCTTCCTCCTTTTTGAATAAAATGCATATTTGGCAAGAAAAAAATATTATAGCTTCTGAAATTTAATGAATGAATAATGAGTGTCTAAATATTCAAAATAACAGTAATGTGTTTGCCTAGTGATATTATCCATTTATTGTAGAAATGATATATTCAGTGCTGAAAATCCAGTGAATAAGTTATAAAATTCTGTCTTAAACCTTTAGGATCCTTAAAGTCCAATTTGATTTTTTTCTACTTTTATTGTTATATATATTTTTTTCTTTTTATTATTGCCATATTATTAAAATGTCTCTGAGATTTTAAAGTTTTATAGCATTTTACATTATGCATTGCAAATATATGTAATACTCAAATTTTTGTATTAAAATGGAAGGGTTATATTTATAGCAAAATCTTTTGAACTGTAATAATAATAGATCTCAAAGAAAAGCAGTTGTCTATACAAGATTTGTGCAAAACAGATGGTGAAAAATTAGCTCTCATCTTTATGTTGTAATATTGCACTGGTAAGCATTTTTTCCCTTTGGTTTATAATATGATATTTCCTTTAAAAAATGAAATTTTCTCGTATTCCGGTGTATTTTCTTTCCTGTTTTACTACAATTAAAACTATATACCATTGACCTGTAAATGTAATTCAAATGTTTATTCTTTTATTGTTTTTAAAATGTTACCCCCATCACTTATTTATTTTTTTATGTAATACTACATTATACCTCTCTTGTAGGCTTTGAATTCTCAGCTGCTACTGATGAACGTAATATAAGAAATTCAAAAGAATACAGGACATTAAAAATGTATCATTGTAGTCAGTGCAAATATGTGACACACCATAAGGGCAATTTTGTTAAACATCAACGTATACATACAGGTGAAAGACCTTTTGTTTGTTCTATTTGTGGTAAAGGATTTACTCAAAAACAATCCATGCTGTCTCATTTTATAAGCCATAAACTTAAATCTGTTTAACTTTTTTTTTTACAAAGATGGTTTTCTTCTTGATCATGTGTTAAATTTATTTGTATTCAATAAATCTGTAAAAAAAATATTTAAGTTGCTTTTTTTTTATTTGTGAACTTGAGATATTTTACTCTGTTGTATGATTTTGCAATGAATTTAATTCAGATTTTGATACATTATTCAACTATTGAAGATTACGTGTAAAATAAACTACCTTAGAGAAAAGACATAGTTTTTGGATTATTCTGAGTGAAACGAATATGTTCTTATTTGTTCCTTTAAGCGATGCAAATTAATGTATCTATGTATCAATTTACATCATTATATTTGAATATTTTTCTTGTCAAATTGTTGAAATTCCCAACTCCATCCTTTACTTTGTAAAAATTATTCTTTATCTTTGTAGAAAGTTGGGGTGTGTTTCTCCTTAACATTTTATTTGACTAATTTATATTCTTATTTCAATTATTGTTTAAGTATGTTTTGTTGTTTTAGTACTTTTTTTACTTCAATTTTAGGTCATCAAATTTGAGAAATTTCAAATTTATTTTGCAATGTTTTTTTAATATATTAAATCTTTTAATGACTTAATAATGTAGATTTGTTTTAATTAGCCTTTTGAAAAAGTATTTTCATGGAATCAGCTACATCAAATTGCCATTAATTAAATTATTATGCAAATGCTTCTTGAATTAAATATATATAATCTATGTTTATGTCCAAGAAAATTTACTAACCATACAAAGTAAATGTTTTGTTTATACTAATTCAAAATATTAGTGTATATGAAAAAAAAAAAATATTTTGAAATAATAAAACGTTTTTTATTAGAAAGAAATTAACTTTTAAATTTGCACTTTTTTTATAGTGCAATATAATAAACTTTTGCAACTAATTTCATTAAGATCTTTCCAATTTACTGATTTAGTTGTAATAAGATTCTATAATTAATATTAAATGATTTTATACTGATATGACTTGTTCATTATATGATGGAAAGGCACTTTGTTTTTCATTAGCTTTTGTCCAGTACTTTTAATTAAGATTTCATTTAATGGATGTACATTTTTCCAGTAATTTCATTTTTTTTTAGAGTAACTAAGTGTTAAAATTACTGTGAATTACAACTTATGAGAATTTTTCCATTATAGCTTTTTCATCTGTTTAATACAGACTTTTTGAGTTCGACAAACGTAACAGATAAGAAAGATATCATAATTATTTCACATTTTATTTTCAGTGTGTTTAAATTGTGTGTCCTAAAAAGTGTGTCAAGTTTACAGATTATATGTGTTTCATGTTACAGTTTGTAGTGTAATAAAAGATTCTTTAAAAAATGATTTTTAAAAAATTATTCTATCAATAGAAGAACCATTTTGTCTTTAAAATATAATTTATCTTTGCTAATAATTTTGAAAGTATTTTAAAAAAAATTTTACTTAAAAACCAATGTTCTTATTGTTGCTCAAATGTCAGTATTCTTAGTAAAAGTGTCTTTTTATAACTGTCTTAATATTAAGTTAAATCTGGATTTGTGATATGTTTTTATTTCATGTTTTCTTTGGGTCTTTCTTCTTTATATGTTTTTTTTTAATTTAAAATATATAGTATTCCTCTTTTTTTTTAGGTTTTGATATCTCAACTGCTACTTATGAACATAATATTGATAGAAAACTTATAAGAGAACCTAAAACATTTAAAACCTATAATTGTACCATGTGTAAATATGTGACATATCATAAAGGCAATTTTACTACACATATGAGAATCCATACTGGTGAAAAGCCTTTTATTTGTTCAATTTGTGGTAGACGATTTACTCAGAAACAATCCATGCTATCTCATATTCTGGGTCACACAGTCAAGAAAGTCTAACATTGGTCAACACCTATTATCTGTTTTGTGAATGATAAGTATTCTCTATTTTTATTGAAAACTGTTCTCTAAGAAATTGGCAATTTATCCAAGTTTTTCCTTTCACATACTATAAGGGGAAAAAAATAATAATTTAACTTATTTAATTATCCATATTGTTTTGTTTTTGAAAGTCATTTTTTCCCATTAAAGTACTTTTCTTCCTTTAAATTAATAGAAAATAAATATTTTGATCTGTAATTTTAAATGAAGGAGATAGAATTTAAGTCTTGCTTATATAAGACTTACTTTTGTTTTGCACTCTGTCACTTACTAAGCAATACTATCCATCTCAAATTTGCAAGAGGAATAAGAAAATGAATTTTGCACCATAACAAATACTGCATTCCCCACACCCACCCCGCTTTAGTTTGGAATCATATATACAGACTCATATTCATACCAGGTGTGAGAAAAAGGAATATTTAATCTTTCATATAATCCACACAAAAAATTATTTATACATACAATTTTGGGGTACCTCCTCCCTGTCATTTGTAAATATGTATATCAGTTTCTCTCTCTCTCTCTCTCTTTCTTACTAATGATGAAATAAATTAGCTGTTAGCTGTTTATAACTAGAAAATATAAATTTGCTATGACATTTATTTAAAAGATTGCAAAATTGTATTATGTTTTGCTGTAAAATTATTTTATTTATATTAATTCAATATATTAATTAAAAAAATTTCTGTTAATTCTTATGCAAGTGTTTGTTATTTTGCATAGCATAATTTTAAAAATGACTGTAAATGCTACCTTGAAGGGTGATACATCTATGGTATTTTTTAGTGTAAATGACAAGTACAGACAGAACTGATTTAAATATCAGTGACATTGTAAATTTTCGAATTATATTTATTAGTTCCAATTTTTTGTGAAAAGAAAGGAGAAAAAAAATACTTGAATTATGCAAAGTATAGCCCTTCTTTCATTAAAAATGAATAAATATTTTTGTATAATTATTTGCATTACTTTTTTTTCTCATAATATTTGTTAAGGAAATTTTTGTCATTCATGGTTATCGATGCCAATGGAATTGAAGAATAATATTTTTAAGAGCATTCTATATTTGTATGATTAATGCCATATCCTATAACCACATTATTTTCCTACATTAAATCAAAATCATTCATTTTGCTTTCTTTTTTCATTTTTGATTCTGTGGCATTATTATACTCTGAAATTTGCATAAAATATTCAAGCTTTTTTTAAAGTTTTTGAATTAATAAATTTTTAGATTTTGTGATCTTTTATTTTTGTATAAAATGATTTCTATGTGAAATTACTTTTTTCTGAAAAGTGTAATTTTATTCTTAATATCTGAATATATATATAATATGAATTTTTTCAGTCTTAAATTGTTTCAGAGTAAGTTAATTTTTAGTTGAATTTTATTGAAATTGCTCCCAATGATGATTTTGATGACTTATTTTTGATGTCTATAATCTGAGGGTGCAAGAATGTAATGATTGTCTGTAAATGATTTGAGATTCAAATTTGTATTAATTTTTTTCTACCATTGTTCATTAATATAACATTTTTCCTATTGTGATAACATGACAAAACAAAAAAAAAACATTATCAATTGTTTTAAAATCTGTTTTTAACTTTTTAAATCTAGAGTTGAAAAGTATGATTTTTTAAAAAATAATATTTAAAATTTCAACATTTGACTCAGTTTTATTCTTTCTTATTTCTTGGTCTTTTTTTTTCCATCTTAATCAGCGAAAAATAATATCTGTATTCTGTTATGTTTTGTGCTATTAATTTTTAAAGTTCTGTGAAGATTATAAAGTGCATTTAAATGCTTACAAAATAATTAATAATTGGTTGAAACATGTTTTTAAATATGTAAATTAAAACCCATAATTAAAGTCTTAAACAAATGGTTGAAAGAAATTTTCTGTTAACTTTTATTTTTGTAATGATTTTGAATATACATCTTTCATGAGTTTAATTACATTTTATCCATTATTTTATTATGTATGCAAAGTTTTTGATATAACAGATAAGCAGAAATGGTGTTTTAAATATAATTATAAACAGTGACCACAAGAATTATTCATTTTTTTGCGAAAAGTATATCTTATAAAATATCTTATCAGTATATATATAATCATTATCTGCCATCTATGATAATGGGCTGAATTTTAAATATCCACATCTTTTTGGTCTGCATCTTTATATGATGCAAAATCCCAATTTCTCTGTTTCAGCATTTAGCAATAGACGCAGGAATTTTTCTTTTAATTTTTATATTTACTAATATATTAGTGTGTGTATAAAATTAACATGAATGAAATTTAGTTATGTAGTTTAGTTTTTCATTTTATTTACATTTTTTATGCTGAATTGTTACTATGTTTAATGAGCTTAGATCTGTAATTTGCATTATTTTGTATTTATTTTAATTCACAATATTTTTACTTCAGTTGGAAGTTATTGCTAACATTTTTCTTCGGCATTATTTTTATTTTGTATTTGCCATTAATATTTTTTCCCTCCAATGGTCACTGTTGATTTCATATCGATTGTAGAGGTTAAATTTTGATTTGAATGTTTGTGAATATTATGGATAGAGAAAATCCTATTATAAAGAAAATAAAACTTTTGATGTTACTTTATATTATCATCTAAAGAGCATTACAAATTATAATTTTTTGGAGCAATTGGGAGGAACAATAATATAGCTATTATTGTTTCTTCTTTTGTATCGTCTCAAAATTATTTAATAATGTTAAAGCAACTTACTTTGTCTTCAAGGTGTCTTATAATTATAACCATTCAAAATTCTGTTTGGTAATAGTATTACTTGAAACCAATGTTTGGAGCTTGCATTATCAATATCAAGAAAGCAGTTGTAATAATTTGCTCTAAGCTATCAAGAGCTGCAATAGTCTAATAAAAATGGCACACCATCATACTAGTTGTTCTGTTGAAAATATATATTGATGATTTCTAGACATGTTTGAAGTGATATTCATTCCTAAACAAATAATATATAAGGAAATAATAGATTTTTAGGATTGCTTTTGAAAATGGGGAATAGCAATTTAATATAGAAGTAAGGAAAGATAGATACTTTTTAAAGCAAAAATCTCTACCATTTACTTGATAACTTAAATGTGTTAACTGAAAGAAGTGACCAAGCCTTGAATGGAAAGGATTGAATTCATTTCTGAATTGAAAGATAAAATGAAACATTATTTTTTGGCAGTTCTCGACAATGAATATCAATATGAATTTCTTAGCCTGTCTATCAAGATAGTGTGGTATGAAATTATTAAAAGCAAAAATTCATATAACAATGCTATTGATTGCAAATGATGTTGTTCTTTATCTAAACAACTGAATGCTAATTCTGCCATAATCAATAATATCTTATTTATTCGTATTGATTTTATAGTAATTTTTGCAGAGTGGCCTGTTGGTAAGGTTTGGCTACAGAACCAAAGGGTTTCAGGTTCGAAACCAGATTCCACCAAAGAACTGTCGCGTAAGCAGGTCCAGTGCACGTTAAATACGTTGGGACCAAACATCCTCTCACTGATGAGGTGTGGAAGTTTGGAGAGGGGTGTTCCAGCTTAGGTGTCGTCCTTGTCATCTGACCGTGGTTCAAAATTACGAGGTGAATCCAAAATAGCCCTAGTGTTGCTTCAAAACTAGACTTTAATATAACTAAACTAAACTAAATCCAAAAAAGTTTTGAATTTACCAGATTGCAGTTGAATATTCTACATGAAAAAAGATTTGTGCAAACATAGCACTATCCTAAAATTCTTTTTAGCATTCATTTAGCTCTCTTCCTTGATCTTCTCTGTTTATTGTTACCTGTTCAGAAAAGTATATTACTGATTATCACTTCGATTGTCATAGCTATAAATAATCAATGAAGTAGAGTTTAAAAGTGTTTTATGGGTCAAAAACTGGCTGTTTCAGGTTTATTTTTCTAACAACTTGGTCATTCTTCATCTCAAGTGAAGATCCAATAGTAGGTTATTAGGTAATTTTTAAAAATTAGTTACAAATAATAATACTTTTGATTCTACTTTACTATATACCAAGCATAAAAATAAAAAAATTTAAAAAATCCCTGATTTCATGATCAGCACATGCTAATTAATTAATAAGTGCAAATTTTTAAACAATGTATAGCACTGCATTTTAGTATTGTTAGATTGGATTGAAAATTTACTAGCTTAAAATAGTTCAGAGTATATTTTACATTTTAAAAAAATTGAATTTTGTTATGTTTTCTGACTATGCAAAGTTGAAATGAAAGAATGTATTGTTAAAACCATTAATTTTAAAATTCATTGCTGTATTTTTGAAATGCCTATAATTCAAAACTTTCAGATATATTTGGGCCCATTAATATTTAAGCATTTATGTAATTACTAAGTATTTGCCAGAATTGTGTTTTTTTAGTATGCCAAAATATATTGATAAATGTATTTAATATCACACATTTATATATTAGTCTAATCTTTTAAAGAAACATTACTGCAATTATATTACAAGGTTAATAACTTATTTTTATTCTCAAGAGCAGTAAATTTAATATATGTTGAAGGACATCAGATTTTCCCCTTCTAGTTCATTTAAAACTACTTATCAAAAAACACTTTAAAGTGGATTGTGATTTCTATAAAGATAGAAACTACTCAATTATATGAAATTTTTTCTTTCAGGTACCAGCATTCCATATAAATCGGTTATAACATCACCAGCTCATCACCTTTCTGTTACTCCGCATTCTTGCTCATATTGTAAATATGAAACATTCTATCGAGGTGACTTAATAAAACATCTAAGAAAGCATACAGGAGAACGACCTTTCTCCTGTCAGGTTTGTGGGAAAGGTTTCTCTCAGAAATCCAATCTTAAAACTCATGAAAAATTGCACTTACTGCAAAAATAGTATATTTCTAAAAATTGTAAAGAATGCTTTTCGAAGTTCATCTTTTCTTCATTTTTATTTAGCATTTGATTAGAAAATATTTAAAACATTTATGATGACATTTATTATAAGATTAATGATTGAAGATTTCAAACTTGTTTATTTATATATTCAGGCTTCATTTTGTGATACATTGAAAGCTCATTAATATGTTTCTTATTTGTGTAATAATTTTTTAACTGTAGATATGTATCATGATATTGCATGATTAAATTTAGAAAGTTATCTCATTTGTAACTGAAAATCTTTAGGGTGTCAGTTTACAAATATTTACACAATGTGCTAAGACAACTGTACTGTATAATTACCAAGATTTAAAAATTACTGTTATGCAACAGAAATCGTATATTCTTGTGTGCAATAAAATTTTGTGGCTTTTATATATATATGTAAAATTCTTGTACAATTGTTTTTCCATTTTAATTTAATAAAAAAGATTTTTTTAAAAATCTGTTTCTAATCTTTTTTAGCAACAGCATTGTTTTTAAAAAGTAAATTTAATTTCATTGGAAAACAAAATTTTTATTTCTTATCCTTGTGTTTTTTTTTTTTTTTTTTTTTTTTTTAAATCTTTACTTGATTTTAAAACGATACAATGTAATAATTGGTTCCTAGGTTTTAATGAGGGATAGGATGTTTTTAAATGTGTACCTTTGACTTATTAGTTCACTAGCCAAAGTTTTAGAAAAGTAATGCTACACTATAATTTATATGGGGCAAATTATTTCATATAATGTTTATGTGATTAATTGCTTTCTTCTTCTATTTCAATTTTAATAATTTGTATTGTTATTTTAATTAGTAATAATTCAAATATTTTTTTATGTTTAAAATTTTATATATGATTAAGGTTTAATTAAATTTGTAAATTTTCGGGGTCTTCATTGGCTGTTTTAATGGTTCTGGAAAGGTTTTAACAGAATTTCAAGCTTATGCTTATCTGCCATTTGCTTGGGTCAGTATGTGTTATTGTTTTAAGCTTAACTGAAATTGAAATCGCTTTTATCGATAAAGATTTCCCATCTTTGCTTCGTTGTTGTTGAACTTTAAAAAATTGTGAATTTATAATGAGCAATTTTAAAATTTTAGTAACTTATATTTTTTATCTCTTACACTTATTGTAAGATTGTATAATTGGACATAAGATATGAATACTTTGATAAATTTTAATTCAAATTTCTCAAAGTTCTAAAATCTAGCTACCCAAAATACTTCATTCTTTAAATTTCTGTTTATAAATTTTAGGAAATAAAATTATATGCAAATTATTTGCATTTCTGTAGAAATCATTTGCAGGACATGAACGAAAGTGCTGTCAAGTATTTCTTGATTATTTCACTTATTTTCTTTTATTGCTTATTTTTCATCAAAGATTAATTAATTTTTTAACCAATCATTTTAAAGATGCTGCTTTGAAATGTTCTTTATCTGACTTAATCATAATCACTTATAATTTTAAAAATATTTATTAAGAAAGATTTTTTTTCTTTTTAATTTGAATTTTCTTGTCCTTATTTTCTAATTTGTTTATCCTAATGATTCACTTTCTAAGCCATTAGTATATTTCACATTCACTGAAGCTCTTGCTAATGCAGATGTTGCTTATATTTGATACTAGTTCAAAATTAAAAGTCATACATCTGTGTACATTTATGTTGTGCATTCCTGTTAAATGATGGTGACCTTTCTGAGCAAAATTCTGTCACAAGATTCAATTCAAATGTTTAAAAAAAAAATGCTCTTAGATTAAATGTTTCTTTAAAGTTAATGTAATTGATGGCATTTTTGACTAGTCATGATTTAAGTTCCTAGATTTCTCGCCATAGTTGCAAATGAAGAATTGTCTTAAAATTGAAAGATTTTTTTTGTGTGTGTAAAATAGTTATTTTAAAAAGTACTGAATGGAAGGCAAACAAATATATTTCTTCAACTGTTACGATCCACTTATGATTAAAAGAAAGTTTAATTAATTAAAGCTTATATCTTCATAAAAAATATAATTATTCTAAAAATATACTTTGTTTTGTTGGCAGATTTATGTTAATGAATAAATTTTAATTGGCAAATATAGCTAGTTGCTGAAGAAGAATGTACTTTATCAGTAATTATCAATATAATACTATAAATATAAATTTATACACTTAGCAAAAAATTTATGAATAACTTTTTAGAAAAACCTTATTTTATGTATCAAAGATGTGAAAGAGAATATGTTTTTGGCAAAGCATAATTCATAAGCTCAGATTTATTTCATTAATGAAATAAACAGTAATATGGCATAATATAAAGTAATGGTACATTATAAAATATAAAATAAACAGATGGAAATCTGTTTTAAACAGTTATGTCAATTGTATTTATAATTCTGCTTGCGATGTTCTGAATCTTGAATATTCTTAATTCAATTAATTATTTCATAAACATTTATGTCAATTGTATTTATAATTCTGCTTGTGATGTTCTGAATTTTCAATATTCGTAATTCAATTATTTATTTCATAAACATTTATGTCAATTGTATTTATAATTCTGCTTGAGATGTTCTGAATTTTGATTATTCTTTATGTATTTTATTTTAATGATCTAAATTACCTTAGATAAAATTGATCCTTATGTTAAAAAAAGGGGGAGGGGGTCACAGACTACCAAAAAAAATGAACAATAAAGATTCATCAAAAGTATTAATATCAGATCTGAAATTGGATAGGTTCAAAAACATTTTATTGATTTTAATTTCCTTAATTGCTGATTGGATGAATTAGCATATGATTTGTATGTGTACATATGTGTATATGCATGTTTTAATTTTTTAATAATATTATTAGAAGCATTTTTAAAGAAATAATGGAAGGAATTTTTAAAAATATCCCTTTAGTATAAAGTATATTGGTTTGTTTTTATAGTTTATATCGATTTTCAGAAAGTCCAAAATATTGCAAATGGAATAAGATAACTCTTAGAGGTAATTCATAAACTATTAATTATTTCTTTTTAAAAAAAAATATTTTTTTTAGGTATCGTTAGGCTGAATGAAATTGTTAAAGCTTCACCAATTGAGCAAAAAGTTTCCAGAAGACTAAGTTTAGCAAGACACTCATGTCCATGTTGTGAATATGAATCATTTAATCGAAGTGATGTTGTGAAGCATCTAAGAAAGCACACTGGAGAGAAACCTTTCACATGTCAAATTTGTGGGAAGGGTTTCACTCAGAAGCATAATCTAAAAATGCATGAACGATCACATGCATCACAGAAATTCTGTGTGTACAAATTATAAAAATTACTTCCACAAAGCATCCATCTTTCATTCCCATTTATTTATTCATGTCCAAAATATATAATTAAAGATTTCAAAATTTGGCTTAAAAACATTTTTAATATTTGTATTAATTTTTTTTTCAAGTCTTAAAGAGGTTTTTTTTTTTTAAGCATCTAAAATTTTATTTATCTTTAATTTTTTTAAAATTATTTTTTATTCAAAAATATTTATGTTTTTCTATTTTAGTGACATAAGTTTTCTTCTGTTCATTTATGTACTTATCTGATTTTATTTTTCTAATAAAATTCTTTTAATTTTTAAAAAAATTCAATTTAATAGAAAAGTTGGCTAATAATATTTTTCAGTAATAGAATAAATTGGTAAAGTATTTTTTTATGTTCTATGTGATTCATGATTAATATTCTTATAATTGAAAAATAGTGCAATGTCATTGTCTAAATTCTGATAGCAATTAAAATTGTATTTGCTGTATAAAACTGAAGTAACATGTGTGGAAGGATTCTTTATTTTGTGGATTTACTGTATACCTTTATTTTTGTAAATTTTTAATATATTCAGGGGTGTTTGTGCTCCGGGGATTTTGAACTTCGATACCCGGAAATTCCGGGGATCGTCGTTCAAAAGGAAGTAGGAATAATAATGAATTATTTATTTTGATCTGGGTACTTTTGTTTGCTTTGAAAGCAGAAAACGCAAGGTCAGTGTGTGTGGTGAAAACTTTTCCTTTCTTTCTCCAAAGGCAGTGATAATGCGTGAAAAGGGGGAAAAAACTTCTTTTTTGTTCTTTCCTTATTGCGAGTTATGACTCATTCCCCCGGTTCTCGGACATTCTCTTCTGGATTCTTTTCGGCAAGTAGGCGCGGCAGAAAAAAAAGGGAGAGACTTCGTTCGACCAGATGTGCGATCACGTGACCTGGGTTCAAAGGTCTTAATTTTGCAAAAAAAGTAATTCATTGAACTTTTATAATTAGGTCATTCAATACTTCATAATTGTAATTTTTCATTTCTCCCCCCCCCCCCCTTCTCGAAACTCCAAAATGTCGGTAGTAAGTCCGTAAAAGTTTCAGGGGATTTTTTGGGGTCCCACAAACACCCCTGTATATTGCAATTTATGTTGATAAAACAGTAGTTCAGTTTTTCAGATACATCTTACCCTAATTATTATTTTTGATATTTTATTGTTATATGATTTATCCTATTCTAACTCTAATTTTTCATCAAAAGTTATATTTTATTATTTCCTCTTTATAAACTAGATAGTTAAATTGATGGGGGGAGGGGAAATCCCTGCCACATTTATAAGATGCATTTTATGTTGTTATAGGATGATTCAAATTATTAAGGAAATTTATGATTTTAGGTGAATAATTGCTAGTAAAGGATAAAATCACTTTCATTTTTTAAGGAGATCATCACCACATTCAAGGACAGAAATTTGTTTTGTTCTTACCAAATTGATTATAGACATACTTCTATATTACATTTGAGAACAATGGTTGTTAAGAGAGCATTCTTTTAAGTGTTCCTTCTGGGAAAACTTACACTCAGCAATATTTTCATAAAAAGTTGCTTGAGGTTATGCATTGCAAAAGTTGCATGTCTGCAAAATTTGTAAAGAATATTTTCAAAAGTATTTTTTCTTTTATCCTGTTTATTACTCAGTTCTTAAGGATTTTAATGTTCAAAAGTTACTAATATTTCTGACTGAATCATAAGAACATAAATATTTTATTTAATCTTACTTTTCAATATATTTCAGAATATATGAATTAATCTTTTGAAATATAATGAAAACTAAAGATTTGTTAAATCATTGTCTGTTTTCAACTAAATTTTTTTTAATTCCTCTCTTTTTTTTTTTTTTTTCTTTTTTTTTTCTTTTCTTTTTTGTACTGATACAAAACCTTTTCATTTTAATAGCAAAGATTTACTTTTTTCAATCAGTATATATATCAGGGTGCGTAGTGGCATGAAAGTACTTAAAAAGTGCTTACATTTGAAAATCACTTTTAAGCACCTTAAAAATGCTTGATTTTGGGGAAAGGTCCTTAAAAAGTGCTCATTTTTTTTTAGAAGTTCAAAGAAAGCTTTCTGTGTTGTTTCCCCACTTATTGAATTTAGTAATTAAAAAACATGGTTCTAAACATTTGTTTACTGGATGTATCAAGAAAGAAAACCAACAAAAGGGGAAAATTCAGTGAAGAAATCCAGGAATTCGAATACATACTAAGATAACATTTAATGATGCTTTTTTACTGCTCCCTCTTATTTAAACGATGTATATTGTAATTTATTTAAATACTGGAATAATTACCCAAAAACGACAGTATGAAATACATACTGTGCCATAATTGTTACAATTCAAAACACTTTCAACTTCAATTTTTAGTGTTTTAGATTTTGAAGAATTTATTTAAGTTATATCTGCTATGTTTAACTTTTTATGTGTTGTTAAAGAAGAATATGCAGATTGTTCTGATCAATGGGAAATAAGAGTACAGCCGGAGGAATTTGGTGCACCATATAAACATTTTGAACATAGAAGAAGCTGTTTTAAAAACACTTACAGTGAAGCTTCTTCAATCATTATTTTCATTAATATATCATTTGGTGAATCCCTTGAATGACCTATTATAGGAATTTTACTGTACTGTATTGAATTGTAATTCTTTGTGCTATGTAATTATATTAGTTGGTTACATAAAATCCAGTACCATGACTGTGCAAATTAATTGGAACAAACAGATTTTTTAAGAAAATTGTTCCTTTCTTGGGGATTTTCTGCCTCAAACCGTTTTCAACGGCATTTTCTTAGAACGTGCGACTACTCTTGACTACTCTAAACCGCTTTGACCATGTAATCATGACATGTCGAAAATTTTTCCCTTCAGTTGCTGTAAAAAGTGTTCGCTTGTGTGAATTGTCTCCTTTTGATGTGTATTAAAAAAATGGATATCACTCCCAGGAAAAGGACTAGAATTGTTACCCTTAGTCAGCATACTTCTATGGCTGTGAGGGATATTGCTGCAGTAATTGAAGTCGGAAAATCCAGGGTTTCTAGGATTATTAATCAGCAAAAGAATTTTGGGGCTGTGTCACCAAAATGAAAGAGTAAATGTGGACGCAAACGCAAGACCACACTTCGAACAGTCAAATTTCTTGTACGAAATAGTACAATGCATTCTTACAAAACAAGTAGAGTTCTTCAGAGAGAATTATTAGCTACTGGTGTGAGCGTGAATTCATCGATAGTTCGATGAAGGCTTATTGAAGCTGGGAGATTTGCAAGAATAATTGAAAAACAGTTATTAACACCTGCAGTGAAGAAAAAACATTTGGATTGGGATAGGAAATATCAATCCTGGACTGCACAAGATTGTAAGAAGGTTGTATTCAGCGACAAAACGCATTTTCTTATGCAAGGGTTTCGACCAAGATTTGTCAGGCAAAGTGATGGAGAATCCATCAGGGAACAACATCTTATTCAAGTATTTAAGAACACTCAGAAACATATGTTTTATGGTTATTTTACTTCTGAAAGACCTGACAGCTTAGTACTAGTTGAAGGGATGATGAAGTGTAAACAATAAATTTCTATAATAGAAAGTAAAATTGTGCCTATGATGCAAACGTTCGCTGGTAGTGTTGGTATATTTTAACAAGATCTTGCTCCATGCCATTCTTCTAAGCTAACAACGAATTTTTTTCAAAAACAGAAAATAATGGCCTGGTATTCTGATGTAAATCCCATCAAAAATTTGTAGAGCATTGTAAAAAGACATCTGAGTAAAATGGACTGCTCAACAAAGAAAACAATGATTGAGAATGATATAAAAGTTTGGTTTCGTGATGACGAGATCAAAAATATATGTTCTAATTTAGTGGAATCCATGCCAAACCGTGTACAGGATCTCATTCAAGCTAGAGGAGGACATATTATGTATTAGATTGCTATACTGTGCATGTAAGTTAACCTATACTAATTAAGCAACATTTGTGAAATTTTTTCTGTTTGTCCCAATTAATTTGCACAGTACTGTAACATCAAAGCATATTATCGCACAAAAATTATTTTAATGCTGTTATAAAGGTTTTAAAAAATAGTGATAAAATTTGTACTTGAATGAATGCATTTTTAACTGTAATTTTCGAAAAATTAGTTTTTGGACGTAATTTATAACAGTGACTTATTATAATGAAATTCAAAATAATATCATTGATCTATCGAATCATGTAGTTGTGTTATTTAACCATGGTTAAAGTCATGATAAAAGAAAACAAAAATATTTTTTCAGCAAAACAGTTTATTGAATAAGATTCTTCATTTCATGAGTTTTGTTAAATTTTGAAACAATGTGATATATTGTCTTGTGCTGGTTTCAAAAAATATTTTTAAAAAAAATACTTTTTTTTTTTTTTAATTTGTGGTTTTGTTTCTGTTATTTATGAAAACTAGGTTTTTTTAAAGCATTTTCATTTCTTCATAAAATATATAATTTAATTAATTATTATAATTAATATAATTTTTCTTAAAGTAAGAATTTTTGCTTGTATGGTAAAAAGTAGTTTTTTTTTGTTAAATCTTTGGAATGTTAAACGTTCAGAAAAGACTTATACTAAATTTCGGAAGGAAGAAGTGATAAGACAATTTTTTTATAGTCTCACCTTTTTTGAAAATTCCTATTCTTTTCTATTAAAATAAATGATCTAAAAGAACTTATTTGGAACATGGCATTGTTCCATCGTCAGATTCATGCTAGTGTTATGCTGATAGTCATTCCAGAATGCATCAATTCTTAGTTTTATAAAACTGCAAATAAAATACTAAATATAATGATTTAGTGCAGGAGGAAATTTACTCTTTACATCCCAGCCATGTAAAATCTTATTTGTATTTGCATATATCAAAATCAAATACAAAATTTTTTTATCATACTATGTATCT
Source organism: Argiope bruennichi (assembly GCF_947563725.1). Taxonomy (NCBI): domain Eukaryota; kingdom Metazoa; phylum Arthropoda; class Arachnida; order Araneae; family Araneidae; genus Argiope; species Argiope bruennichi. The sequence continues at coordinate 7,703,167 of NC_079154.1, forward strand.
ATATTATTATCGACAGTTTTAAATTCTCAGAAATGTTGAAAAAGATTGCAGATCTGTATTACTAATTTTATAAAATTTGATTTAATATTTTGGTATTGATAATGTGATTATTTTTACCAAAAAGACATAATTTATTTTACAGTGGAAGGCATTATGCAAATGTGGAAATAAATATTGAAATTTAAAAAATATAAATTCAAAATTAATTAACAAAATTTTTCTCAATAAAATCTATGCATTATTATGAAGAAAAAAAAAAACATTCTATGCTTAGAAAATATGAAGATTACATATGCATATATGTACAAAGGTGCTTAAAAATACTTTTTAGTTTTTTAAAAGTAATTTTTGCCGCAGTTTCTCACTAAATACCCTGATATGTAATCTTATTCCTTACATACATAACAAATTTTTGAACAAATGAACATTTCAGAATTTTTGTAATCTAATTTTATTATTCTTGAGATCGATTAATTTTCTTTCTTTGTAATAATTCTTCAATATTTTGAATATCTCAAACACATTTGGAAAACTTGCTTGTTTTAATGTTCAATTAGTTATTTTATTTCTTCTTGTTTATGTTTAGCTCAATTCATTATTTTATGAAGTTCAGCTTTTTTTGTTACATGGTTGTGTCATGTTTTTGGTCTTGTTTTTGTTTATGAGAATTCTTTAAAAGATAAGTCTTATTTACTGTATCAAAATTAAGTTGACAGGGAAAAAGTCATTTTCCCACTCATGTTAAAGTGCAACTTCGTCTGATTTTAAGATTAATTATATTGTTTGGAAATATTGTTGATAAATTTATTCAGAATATTGAAGAAACATTTTTTTAAAAATTATTTTTCACTTGCAAACACTTTCAATGCACTGATATTGTATAATAATGGGCTATCAGTAAATAAATATTGGATTTTTTTTATTTGATATTTGTTCGTGTTTTTTCTTTTGTTAGGCTTTCAGGACCAAATATCATATAATTACTGATATTTAAAAAATATAATTCTTATGAGGGTGTGTTATTTCAGGTGAAGAATTGTTCTTGGATATTAAAAATGTTGATAAACACTGCAATTAGATTAACACAGCTGAAAATGTAATGAAGTTTGCTTGTGCCTTTTGTGATTATCAAATTAAACATAAAGATACCTGTAGAGTACATCTGAGAAGACACACAGGCAAGCGTCCTTTCAAGTGCAAAATGTATGGGAAGAGCTTCTCTCAGGAACATAATCTTCAAAAACATGAGGCATTGCACATGTTACAAAAGTTGCATATGTGTAAAATTTGTAAAGAATGTTTTTGAAGTACTTCATCTCTTCAGTGTCATTTATTTACCCATTCTCTTTAATTGAGATGCCTTTAGTTTTGAACATGCATAATAAATTTTACCTTGAAATGAATAAATCAAACAGATATCACAATTTTATTTTGAACCATTTTACAATTTTGGTAAAGAATAATTTTACTGTGTATGTGGTATTCATCTCTTTACTTCCATTTAAGATTTGTAACATTTGATTACAATAGTATTGGTAAGGTTCATTTATTTTAATTTTTGATAGAATGAAACATTCTTTTTTTTATATGTTCCATGTAATAGAATTTTTTCAATTTTTTTTTAATGTGTTAACTTATGTAGATAAAATTAAGCTTTCAGTTTATAATTTTTATTTGAAATTAAATAATGTTCCAATTTTCTAATTTTTAATAAATTTTCTTTTTAATTCTTTAAAAATCCATGGGTATACTTAAATATCTTCACCCTATAAACTAGGTAAGTCAATTGTGGGACGTCTTGTTGCTTTTTATTTGTATCTTTCAATAATTTTTTTTTTTTTTGCCAAGCTTTTATAGTAAATGTTATTTTGTTATAACTATTTAAAATTATAATTTTTACATCGCTATATAATTTCAAGTGAAAAATTACAAAAGATGATAAAAAATATTCATCAGCATTTGTAGTGAAATCAGTACAACAAAGAAGAATATGAAAATAGTTGCATATTTTGTGATTACAAAACTGATCATAAAAACATTTTAGAAGAAGCATAGACAAACATCATTTTAAGTACAAATACTATGACCAAGGTTTTGCTGACAGAACTATTTTGCATAAACAATGTTCCTGCACTACTCTTTCTCCTAATATTCATGTAAATTCATCTCCTTAAATTCCTTTCTCATATTATTCACCAATTATTACTTACAAGAATGATTAGTAAATAACTTGTAATTTTTGTAGCTTTTAAAATGCAGAGAAAAAAAATTAATTGTCTAACTCTTAAAAATTCATGAAAAGGCTATGAATGAATGTGCAATAATTTTCTAGTTGTTCTGTAAAATAAAGACTTGTATATCAGTGAAATCTTGATGTAGTTGAGAAATAGACAATTCCTTAGCTCTTTCCCCCACTTCTAAAAGAATATTTTAAATCTAAAATACATTGTTTTCAGCTTATTCAGTTAAATCAGTTTATCAAAATTTGTGTGTTTAGATTTATATTTTATAATATTTGTGTATCTTTTTTAAATTTTGTAGAAAAATTGTGATAGACTGATGCTTAGATAGGTATAAAGTTTTTAAGTTTTGTGAACAATATACTTTTGTTCATTCCTTTATAAAGTTAAAGGAGAACTTAAAAAATTATTAAAATTCCTAAATTCAACTCATTTTTAAATAAGTTTTTAGGTCTAAAGGTGTCAAATTGGGGACGACGAGCTTATCAAACTTCATAAATCATGGATTCCCCATTCTTCCATAGAATTTTATAAACAGTTTGCATAGTCTTCTCTTGATTTACTTAGGAGTGTATAGTGTAATATCTGAATTTTGAATAATTTCTTTAAAAAGCATATGACAATTTAGTATAAAAATTGTTTTTTAAGATTAAGATGAGATTAAAAGGACAGATTTTTATAAATGTCTGAATCAAAATGTATATGTTAGAAAAATGGATGTAAGAGTTATGAAAAAAGTTAATTAGAAGCTGAAAAAGATGCATTTCTTTTCAAAATCATCTTAAAAGTTTTTCAATAATTTGGAAACTAAGCTAAACTTGAGAATAATTTCTGGGTAATGTTTTAAAAATTTGTATTAAGTTTGATGTTTGTCATTGAAACTGATTATTTCAGTTATAGGCATCATTTTTTAATGTTTGTAATTATTTCAGATTTTGGAAAATAAATAAGAAATTGAATAATACTTATTAGTAGATAAAAACAACTCAGCCTAAAATATTTATTTGTTGAAATTGAATTGAATGAATCTAAGAGAAAGTTGCAGCACCTCTCTGTAATATTGGAACTTGCCTTTCCATTATTACAGATATTCACCGTATTATGATAATTAGAATTCATTCTAATTCTGCAAATATTTGAGGAATCCTTCTGGCCTTCAATATGGTTTCAGCTGTAGGACAGAAGGTTCCATTATTGAAATATAAATTTCTCCAGAAAACTGGCACGTAAGTAAAAATGTATTACGAAATGATACAACTGCATAGTTAGGCAAATCATTTCATTTAGTTTTCAAATGGAAAGCAGGTTTTTTGTCAGAATATGTCATTGTCTTTCTCAAATGGCTCTTTTTCATTGCTTATAAAATATTATGTCTGTTTAACAAGAGTTATAGACAGTTCCAATCTGGCCTCATTTTTATGGATGCTTTTTTTTTTATTGATCAATTAATTATTTAGTTTCAGGTCAATATATTTTGTATTATTCTATAATTTAAATGTACATAGAGAATATTTACATTTTAATGTAATTTATATGTGGATGCAAAATCTGTCAATCCATTTTAAACAATTGGTTTATTTCCTCTTAAAAAGTTTCTTTTATAATTTTTCTTCCAACAGGTAATTTCAAGATTGTGCAGCATTCGTCTAGAAATTTCAGAAAAAGAAATATAGAAACTGTATGCTCCATTACATTCCACAGCTGCAACTTCTGCTCATATGCTACATATAACAAAAGTGATTTAACTAAACATATTAGAATACACACTGGAGAACGACCTTTCAAATGTGGTACCTGTGGTAAAGCTTTTTTGCAGAAACAACATCTTCAGACTCATGAAAAAACGCATTTGAAAGTTGTATTTGTGAATTGATCTGTTGATGAAAACTTTTAACAGATTTTTTTTTAAATTCCAGAATGTATTGCACTTTACAATGGTTAATATTTATCTATTTTAAATTATTTCAGTAGATTTTTATATTTATTATTTGAGCAATTTAGTTCAACTTTATTGAATCTTTGTAAATATTAAGTATATTTCAAATTTTTCAAAAATTTATTTAATTCTTTATTTTTTATTGGGCATGTTGGGTAATACAAAAGCAAAGTTAGTCTTCCTTGTAACATTCAAAATATATTTTCATTTCTTTTATTGAGCTTACATTAAATTACATAATTTATCAGTAGTGTGTGCACAAAAATGTCTTTTAAAATAATCATTAGCAATTTCTCTGTTTGAGTAAATTAACATTTTAACAATGTTGTTTTTCTTTGCACATTTCTTTATAAAGAATGTGGAGAACCTTTAAAAAACTCCTGTATGTGTCAGGAGATAAATGTTCTTCTAACTTTCATGTATTTTTAAATTTGAACTATCATTTTCTTACTGCATACTGTGTGTGTTTTAATTATCAAATAAATGCTTTGCAAAAATAATTTTGAAATTATCATTATCATTAGATTTAACATGTTATTAGTTTTTATACTAAGAGTTCAGCAGTGGTGTATTTAAGCATTTTGTGGCCCTAGGCAGTGCACATTTTGAGGCACCTTTTTTTAATAACTGGTTAATTTATTTTTACATTTCAACAAATTTTATTTTATTTAGTAATTATGTAAAAAATATTGTTTTTGTTTATTTATATTTAAATATGTATGTCACAGGAAAAAGGGACTAAATAAATTTTTTATAAAATCAGACTTGATAATTGATTAATGATCTTACTTGAAGATAAAAAATATTTAATTAGTATGGTAAGATTTTAATAAAATGATAGACTTCAAACAAATTTGACATTAAAAATTATTTTGCAGAACTTCTCAAGTGATAGATATATAGCATAAGGTGTTATATGAATTGATTTTTTCTATATTTCATAAATAAGTATTAATTTTTCTTTCTTTATTTATTTAATCATTTAGATTATTTAATAATAATTTTATGCACATATACATTATAGTCCTAATTTTAGACATTTATTGTAGACAAGTCACCTGTGGCTTCAGATGGTTCATCATGAAACTTCATATCTGTGATACTGTGAAATTACCAGGCATTCAAGTTGTGTTATTTGTCTCATATATTCTGCCCTCGTTGCATACTTGATATTTTCTTATGGCAATCAGACCCATAACAGTATTAAAAATGTAAATGAGTGGCTTATTTATTTTGGGAATTTAGCAGTATTATAATAAATCCATCTTATTAAATACACAGATTCTAAGCAAATTCTTTATCTCTCAACAATGGAAGAAAAACCACTCGATGAGATAGTGTTGTTCTTATGGCAGTTGTTAGGCAAGCCCGCTGACAAGGCAGAGATTTTAAACCGAGTTTTAGTGTCTCTTGTTTCAGGAGTGCATCTTAGCTACTCATACATCACAGCCCTTTCTGTAGATTGGACTTCATTCATAAGCCCCGTTCCAACGCGTCTGGATGCAAGCATATTTTCCCCTCTCTTGTGGTTTTCCGGGGTTCTTTGATGTCTGTTGAGTTCACCGACAAATTGCAAGAAGCTCCGGACCGATGCCCATAGGCGAGGATGGTCATAAAACAGATTAGTTGGCAGATTTATGACCAAATCCGTAAGGCTACAGGTCATCGAAACGCGACTAAACATTTCATTCTCTTATCCACAGATCGTAATTTAGAGCTGAATCACAGAATGATCACATTTGAACCAGTACCCCCCGTGATATTGTCACGACTTAAGAGAACTTTGTGGCTTTGACAGATTTATACGTGTACTAGCCACCATGTAGACGGAGAATCTTTGGCCAGCAGGTTTCGAACTGACAACCCAAGGGATGTGAATCCACCATCCTGCCAACCAGGCTATCCCGGCTTTCGATCAGATAGTTGATAAAACAATGAAAACTGATTTAAATCCAGAGCAATCATATAATATATTATTGGAAATTTAGCAAAGAAATATGTTTTGAAAAATTCTCAAAATTCAGCAAAAATTCGTTCGATTATTTAATTTCCATCATTAAATCGATATTTCAAAAAAAAATTGAAAGAGTGTAAAATTTATTTTTGTGCAATAATATTTTTGAAACTTATCGTGAAAAACTAAAAAATTATTTTAATTACTAGAATTTTAATTTTTAAAATTTCAAAAAAAGAAATGTATCAAGATGCACATTCCCATCCTCTAAAGTATAAAAGTGCCAAATTTGATAAGAGTAGTAGGTCAAATGATCTGGCATGTAGAGCCCCAACACATATGCATTCATCTTTATTATTTGTAGAGAGAGAGATTATACACATTGCAATTTTATAATTCCTAGAATTTATATCTTTATAAGTTCTTAATTTAGCACCTTATAACATTATTTCTTTGTCCTGCCTGGGGCCCATCTTAGTCCTAGGCAGCTGCCTAGTTTGAAATCTTCCGCTGCATATAATCACAACTATTATCATTGATGTATTTTATGTTTTGTGTTTGGGATATGCCCATTGTTCCTTTAAATTGATTAAAAGTCATTCTGATGATCTTGAAAATAACACAAATAAAACAAGAAAATTATAAGTTTTTTTAATTAATAAATATGCTTGATTTGTTATTTAAAAATCTTTTTTTCACTTCAATTTCTTTTTGTGTGTATATGTGAAAATGTATTAAATTTTATTTTATATATTTATATAATCTCTTTCAATAGATGTTCCTTCATTATCCTGATTGTGTTAAACTTTCTGTTAAGAAACATTATCTTCTTCCTAATATTCCTTTTCAAATTATGGTTTGTTTGTTTTTGTCATGTTGTGGTGCATATAAATGTAAAATATTTCTACAATTATCTCATTAACCACCGCTGTTGTTCTCTAAATGTATAGAAAGTTTCCTTAAAAATTTCAAATGAAAACAATTTTTTTTAAAGAAATTATTTGCAATTCTGGATAACTTGGAAGTTAATGTTCTTTATTACTATCATTTTTTCAGTTTCTGTTTTCTACTGTTGAATTTCAATAATTCTGTTTGTGATCAAATTTGGAGATAATTTCATTTTTTTTTTCACTATAAAATAAGTGTAAACTAAAATTTCATCTAAAATGCATCTTTTTCATTAATTATTTTTGAATAAATTTTATTCTAATTTTCGGTTTTAATAATTATTTTAAAATCAATAAATATTTTTTCTAGCATAATAAATTATTTTATAGAATAAATTCTTAAATTATTATTTTTTTTTATTTATTTTTATTTTTTTTAAATTTAGGGGTGGAAAGTAATGTAATTTTTTATGTTCTCAATTTTCTCAACATTTATAAAAACCTTGTCTGATAATTTTTTTCCTACATTTTTTAAAATATTCTATAATTTAATTTTGAAACAAGACATATTGAAATAAAGTATATGTTACAAAAACAAATTCATTCTGTACAATGATTTTTGTGTATTCAACCCTTGTAATATAGATTTCCTCTCTAAAGCTAATTATTTGAATGCATTCTATGATTAAAATGTGTGTGAAATAGATTTTGTTCAATTTCTTATCTTTTAAATTAATTTTTGCAATTTAAAATGAATGATTTTCCAAGATCAGAAATTCTTAACTGTGAAAAGTTTTAATATACACGATCATATAGATGACATTTAAGCTAATATATATTTGCCATGTACTGAAAAGAATTATCTTTGAAAAATATTATCTTATGATAATTGATCAATAACAAATAGTTTCAATCTTGGTAGTAACATATTATCCTCTAATTTCGACTGAACATTTTTGATAATAGAATGGGCATAGATCATCACAGATGGAGACTTAAATTAATTTTTATGAAAGGCCTTGAAATAAATTCTTTTTATGTGATTTTTATTTGGTAATTAATATCTTTCCAACCATTTATTTTCAAATAATCCATTCTAATTGAATTTTTCATACCTAATTTTTTAGATCCTGAACAACTTTCATTAATGGCCTACCATCCACCTAGTGCTGGAAAAACAACATTTGAAAATTTAAAAGATCGTCTGTGTCCATATTGTGGATATGTGGCTACTTATAAAAGTGGTTTGGTTAATCACATTCGAAAGCATACTGGTGAACGCCCATTTTCATGCAAATATTGCACTAAAGCTTTCTCTCAGAAACAAAACTTATTGGTTCATGAAAGTTTGCATTTATCGAAAAAAATTATTATATGCGATATCTGCAAAGAATCTTTTCGTTCTGTTTCTTCACTTAACAAGCATAATATTCTTTTTCATAAGGAATTAAATTCTTCATCTTTAAACGATAATAATTTTGAGTTGTAGAATAAATGCTTAAGAATCTTAATGACTTAACTGTATAATTTAAAGGAATTTCGCTTTAATATATAGGATTTTTTCTCCCATCATTTTCCATTATCCTATATTTCTCCTTGTTATATTTTTGTATTGTTTAATTAGTACTTACCTTTGAATTAACACAGCACTAACATTGCAACTTTTTCCCCCCACAATTGAGAAACATATAAGAATATATTTCGGATTTAGTATTTGGATTTCTACTTGAATTCAATCCAACTAATGTGAACATGAAGTTCTCAAAAAAAATTACACTTCTCATACTGGAAATTTATATGCTTACATTTTGTACAGTTAATGCTCAGTAATTTAATGATTTTGTGGATTTGATGACTATAAATAGTCCCCAGTATAGGAATAAATGCAGAATCATGTGATAATAAAATGATACTATAAAATGTTAATGCTTATTTTTTAATTTTAAGAATTACTTTGTTTTTGCAGTTTTACTTTGAACTAATGATTGTTTGCAGAAAAATATGTTCTACAATTTCAAAATAAAATCATAATACTATTTTATTAATTTATTTAGCTATTATATCAATCTTTGAAATGAAATATATATATATATATATATATATATATATATTAAGCATTTGCTTTTTCATTTAGGTTTCAAAGCTATTTAATAAAAAATAATAAATCATTCTTTAAAAAATCATCCCTTTATTTTATGTCATTTATTACACAATAATTTGGTAAGTATAATATAAAATTTATGTATACCCAGTAAAAATTTATTTTTATGGGCTTTCATAAGTAATTATTTTGTCATTTATTGAATAATATGTTCACTTTGTGAATCTCATGAATTTTGTCATTTATTGTTGCGGTACCTATGTTTGTAAGTAAAATTGTCATTTGTCCATGGTTTTGCAATTATTTTATTATATAACTGTTTGAAATTTAACTTTCTTTTAAATATTTATTTATATACTTAATGTTTTATATCGATTCTGGTTTATATACTGTGCTTTTATGGTAAGAATTGTATGAAACTATAAATATTGTATTCCTTTGTAAATTTCCATTTCTTGAAAATTTCAAAAGTTATTACTTTTTGTTTTTCTTTGGAGATTTCTTTTAAATATTCTACTTTCTTCCAAATTATTTAAGTTTGCTATGAAATTTGCTATCCGGATGGATATGCCTGCATGAAAATCTAAAGTTACCTCCTTGATTTTCATAATTTCTCTGTAAAAAAATTTTTGATTGATTTCTTATTGTCAGCATATTGATCTATATGATTACTGAATCAGTGTTTAAATTATTTTGAAGTAAAAAATTACTTCTGGAAAGTACTTGAAAGTTTACATTTAATGTTAAGGATATGCATATTTATTATTTTTATTTGATATTTCTGCCTCTTTATGAACATTTTAAGTCACATGATAGTTTATTCCCTCATTTTTATAATTTTTAAATGATAATTTATTTCCTTATTTTTTCTTTTTTTAATTCTTAAATATTCTAAATCTTTTGTCAGATTTCTTTGAAGACTTTAATCTGTCTTTATTAATTTTATTAAAAAAAATCAAAGTGATTGGACTTATGAGCAGTTCAAATGTTCTTTAAAAAATGAAAATAAATTATTTTCCTGCTAGAACTCAGAGTTTTTGGATTTTAGTGATATTTTTTACAACTATTTTGCTCTTAGTTATTTATTTATTTATATATATTTTTTACTAATTTGCTTTTTTCAATTTTGCCGTTAGTTTTCTGTTGTATATCATATATGCAATGATATTATCTTGAAATATTTATTTTTAAAAGTTGTCACTGTCAATTTTTAAATGTGATAAGATTTTTTATGATGTATTTGAAAATATTTCTAGAAAGGAAAAACAGCAAAATGGCAAATTATTTGCAAAGGGCTAATAAAATATGATATTGAACTTCTGTTTCATCCTTGTGTTTCGTTTAACCTGAGTATGAGAAATAGTGTGCATATTTCCACATAAATTTCAATCTTCAACAGGATTTCTGTTTTTAATGTTGTCTTATTCTAAATTTTAGAATAGCATTTGGTTTTATGAACTATATTTCATAAAATGTTTTATCAAGGAACTATATAAGGATGTTTTTATGAGACAAGCTGTTTAATTACAGATCATTATAATTTGTTTTGTTTTAAATAAAATGTTGCTATATTTTTTGCATTTGATCATAATTTTGCAAATTGGATTTGTTAAAATTTATTATAATCTTGAGATTTATTTAAGTTTGTAATTTTTTTTTCTATGGTAAGTGTTCAAGTTCTTTTAACATGGTTCCTTGGGAAAAAAATTACTTTATATATAATAACAAAAATCTCATTTAGATAAGAGTTTTTGTTTTAAGATTGACTCCTTGAAATTGTTCAGATAGAAGAAAATTGCAAAGCTATATGCTTCTGCGTTTTTTTAATTTTCATTCTTGTTGAAAAATTTTTATTTATTTATTTTTTCATTAAAATTTTATATACTTAATATAAAAATTTTTAAATGTGATGCAGTTTACATATTATATATTATGACCATAAAATTGTGGATAATAACTGAAATAATAAACTTTGAGTTAAAATTGTATTTTTATGTTTCATAGAAACTGGCATCCATTGATGAATGTTTATCTGTTTTATATACTTAATTCTGATTTATATTCTGAGGATGCCAATATTTACAAATTAATCATTAGGGCTATTGAAGATACAAATTTAAGGTTAGTAAAATGTGTCATTAAATTTTAAAAAGTGCTAATTTCTTACTTTTTAAATATTATATCTATGCTTAAAATATTTTATATTTATAGAATTGTAAATATAATTTTGAGTTTCTCCTTATTTACTTATGAATAAAATTACATTAAATTTAAAACGTTTTCTGAAAAACGTACAAAAATAAACAAGATTTCATAATATTTTGTGATCTTTCTATAGGATTCTTTAAACCAAACTGAGCTTTGTAAGAAAAAATTTCTAAATTTAATTTTTTTTTATCTGGGAAACAAAATAAAGCCTTGTATTGCTACAAAATTTTAAAATAAAAAATATATATTATTTTCAATTACTCTTCCATTTTTTTTAATAAGTTTTACTTTTAAAAAAAAACTTTTGAAAGCTAGTTGTATAGTTTACAATAGTTTTTATATTATTTTAAAATAAAAATACTTTGTTAACATTACTTGTAAATAATAACATCTTTGAAGATTTTATTCATCATTCTAATATTATTATAGAAATGTCTGAGTTTATTTGTGGCATTTTTATGTTCAAATGCCTTTACTTATTTTTTAAGGAATTATTCTTTTAAAATGCTTTAAAGTATATTTGGTTATTTTATTTCATTTTTGCTCTAGGAAAAGCAGCTTCAAACAAAAATTTGAATCTTCCTGAAACTAGAAAAAGTATCGCTGGAAATTCAAGGGGACCTCTGTTGCTGTCATGTACATTTTGTAATTATGCAACTGTGCATAAAAGCAACTTCAAAGCTCATCTGAGAAAACATACTGGGGAGCGACCATTTGTTTGCAAAATTTGTGGTAAAGGCTATACTTCAAAACAAAATCTACAATCACATGAGCATTCACATGCATTGCAGCGATTACACATGTGTTCTATTTGCAAGGAATGTTTTCGATCAGCATCATCTCTTGAATTTCACATGCTTAACCACTCATCTTAATTTCATCTTCAATTTCATTGGTTAGTTGATTAAAATTCTATGACCAAATATTTCATATTACAAAGGTAGTCTTCAGAAACTTCTAGAACAGTTTGAATTGAATTATATGTATTGTATTTAACGTTTTTAAAAAGTTACTATCTGAAGACTTCATTGAATGAAGTTGCATTGCCATATGCTCTTTATAATGAATATTAGTTGAATTCTTTCAATCTTAAACTTAGAACAATTATGTGTTAGTAATAAATCCAGTATATATTTCTCCTGTTAGAATATTTTGTTCCCCAATAGTAGATGAATTGTAAATGCTATAGATAGATTTCGTTTCTTGAGCTATAGGTCAGAAATGTTATGGAATTTGTATTTATTAATATATAAATATGCAATATTTGAAAGAAAATGTTTATTATCTTAAAACTCAAGAACTGTGTTGACGAATCTCTATTTTTGCATGAATCCATTTTTTAAATGACTATCTATTGGCATAATTACTTAAACAGTTAAAATTTAATATGTGGCCTTTACTCATAATTTCAGATTTCTAACAATTTGATGAATTTGATTTGTGTGCATATTATCTAGTAAATCAAAATGTAATGAGTTAGATGAATGAAAATTTTACATATAGTTTTATCAACTGACTTATATCAGGGTTCCCAAATTCTTTAAAAATCCTTGAAATCTTTAATTATATTTTGTTCTACTTAGTACTACCAGAAAAGTACTTGATCTTTCATTTTGAAAGATATACCTTGAAAAATTTGCAAAATGTACAGCTAGTATTATTTGGGAAGAGTTGGGGAAACTAATTTCTGTCTTCATTATGCTTTGAATGAGTGAGTATGTTGGTAAAGTGAGCATCCAGTTGTAGTTTGTGTGAAATTAGTATCTAGCAATAACTGTCCAATGACTGATAGTAAGGCCGCTTGCACTGTATTGCACTTATTGACTGCAAGATCAGAATGACAGAGACCTTAGTGTTCTTCACTTAAACATATAGAAGTAGTAGGCAAGATATTGACAATGCATTTGAACATTACTGCAAAAACATTTGATTTGTAAATTTATATTTTGCGTTTTTATTTGTAAAATTTGTTATTTTATAGCCTTTGAATTTTTATCTTCATTAAGTATTGGAACCATATCATTTATATTTGGGAAATTATGGATCAATGTTTATCAAATGATTTATTGTCTGTTCATGTATACAGTAACTCAAAAATGAAGCAAGTCTATTTGACTAAGATTTGGTATGTAGATTTAAACCCAAATTGTAGATCTGTATCAAATTTTGGATGGAATTGGTCAAAAATAGAAAGTAGTAAGCTTCAAAGGTACTTTTCTATCTCGCCAAGCAGACTTTTTGGCGACAGCACATAGTCATCGGAACAAATCACACGAAGCAGACTTATCAGCGACGATATTCCGTTTGGCGTTGGTTGCATCATTATTGGCGACTTTATCGCCTGCACCGATATAATGGAAAAGTACCATTTCAAAACTTGAACAAAATGCACTTGAACTTGCTGTATGTGGAGGATTGAAAGAGAAAAACTTCCATGTATTTATTGCTTTAATTTCTCATTGCATTCAAACAGGATGACCCATTCTATTAAAATATTTGGATTTTTAATTTTAATATTAATTGATTTTATAAATGATATATTCTGTTTTACAACCTAATTAAATGTTTTATAAATGCCTCTTGTGCAAATGGAATATAGAAAGACAGGGTAATATCCTTATTTTAAATTTTAGCTTTACTAATCTGGGAATTTTTTTAAATTTTATATTGTTTCATTTTCTTCTGTATTTTTCATTATCCCCAGTATATTCTTTAAAGATCATTTTAATACAATACAAAATCATATTTGTCTTGTAATATGAAAAAGCTTTTTTTAGTTCAATTTTTTTTAATACATTCTGTTGAAAATGAGATTACAATAATGTTTATTTATTAAAGAAACCTTTTGTTTGACAATTTAAATTCTTTTAGTCTTTTGTAAAAAATGCGAAAATTGTATTATTTAAAAAAAATCTATGGTTTTTAATGTGAAATGTAATAAAATGATAAAAACTTTACCCAGTGAAAGTGCTCTTAATAAATAAGTGATAACTATATATTGGCAATTATTTTGTCTCATTAATTGATTGGTATTATGTATAATTATGTTAATGAATATATTATGTATAGTTGTGTTTTCAGAAGTACAAATTTTAAAAAAAAATTATTGCAAATGTTTAAAAAAAGTCATAAATGAGTATTTGCAAATTTTGATTTATTCTTACTTTCAAGATGCTACATGATTAAATAAAAATTTCATAACATTTAAAAAATATGTCTAATCTTTTTAACTTATTATTGTTTTGCATCTGTTTTAATATTATATTTATTGTTAATTCATTTGAAAGAATTCATTATATACTTTATGTATCATTTAATTTTCCAATTAAAAGCTGAAATATTTTAAATGAAATTTATATGATATAGAAAAAAATGTTAAAATTGTATTTATATATCAGGTATGTTTATGTTTAAGTTTAGAATAACATACAATTCTTGTATATAGATATATGTATGATTTAGAGCAATATGACAAGTGCATAAGTCAGTTATTTGAAGAAAAAAGGTGATATAAATAATTTAATAATACTTTGAATAAATATATGCAAATTCAACTAATTTAAATTCCTATAAATGAAATGAAAAACATTAATGAATTAATATATGACTCTAGTGACAGTTTTTTTGTAATTGCCTTCTGCAATATTTGTTCATATTACAGAAATCATTATTTTTCTTATATTAAAGTAAAAACATGTTACATTTTTAACTTCAAATTTCTATAAATGCAAATGTCTGTGTTCTGAAGGCTGTAGTTTGAAAATCCTGTACACATGATTTTTTTTTTTTTTTTTTTTTTTTTGTTAATCAACAACTTTTTTAAATGTAGATTTAACTGTCTTTCAAATGAAATTTCCTATGAACTCGACAGCAGCATTTAGCTATCAAACAAAATAACTTTCATGTTAAAAAATAATATAAAATAAAAGGCTCCAAATAAAATGTTGCAAGGTTGATTATTTAATAATTTTTTCTGTTTTTTCTCTATAGTTCTTTTCCAGCAGAAAAGCTTGATGTAGTGATATCTAATTATAAAGAATGAGTATCTTGTGTTGTAGATGGTATTTCTCATCATGCTGTACTAGTAGTATCATTAATAGTCTTTCATTGTAAGCTAAATAAAATAAATTTTGAAGTATAATCTTTCTTTTTTTTAAGTAGAAAATTTAGTACTAATTGTAACATCTTATTACAGCATATTGCATTGTAACATTCGAATTTTGAAGTTATATTCAAGGCCCATTCATAAATTATAAATCTATCAACAGGTTTGAGTCTCTTCTCATAAATTTGAAAATTATAACTGTAGTGAAAGATTTTGAATACACTTATGTCAAAAGCTCTATCAAAATTCATTTTTGATATTTATCGAGTCAACTTTTTTCATCATGAAATTAGCAACAATGTCTTCAATAAGTAACCAAGATCAAATTCATTAGGTGATTATTTAGTAATACCACTTTCTTCTAACATTGATTGAAGATGATTAATATTTATCTAATCCAAAAATACTTTTCAACCACCTCACATTAGCAGAAGTGAGCTAATATCCCCCCCCCCCCCGAGATTATTTTATTCTGAATTTTTTTTCCATTCAATTGATGTATACCACACTTATGGAATAAAATTCAATAACGCAAATTATTCATCTAGGTTTCTGAAACTGTGCAAGAAATGTTTTTCATGTTTCACATCTTCTTAAAATAATTCAAAAATATATGAATTCTTTTTAAGCCATTCATACAGCTTAGTGAAATATTAATCTAGAGAATATTTATTTTAGATATGAATGCCATTTTCATCTGCTCATTACTTCCCCCCTCCCTCTTCTTTGGGAAAATTTTGAATGGCTTCGTTTTATTGTTTATTTATTTAGCAGCAATAATTATTGAAATATATTATTTCACAATATCTAATTCTGCTACTTAGATTTCATAAACTAAAAAAAAAAAAAAAAAAAAAATTTGGAAAAAGATTAAGATGTTTATTATAGTTTGTAATTTGCATCATCACATCCATTTTTTTCTGTATTTTAAAATGTGTCTTAGCTTATATGTATGCATTTATATTTTCTATTATATCTATAATTCTCTTGGTATGAGCATTTTTCATAAATATTTTTTTTTAATTTGATATTTATTTTGTAGGAGCTGTTTGTGTACCTGAATTAAGTAGAAGTGTTTTTCAAGTTGATGGGGGAAAGTACCATAAATGTAATATATGCAGTTATACTACCATCAACAGTGCTCATATAAAAAGGCATACGAGAACACACACTGGTGAACGTCCTTTTGAATGTAAGGTTTGTGGGAAAAGATTTACATCCAAACAAAATCATAAAAATCATGAGTTTTTGCACAAACAAAAGAAGATACATGTTTGTAATATGTGCAAAAGAACATTTCATTCAAGTTCCTCACTTGGATTTCATATGTTGGATCATGAATCTTTATAATAAGATTAACATTAGTATTTTTTATAATATTTTAGTTCTATGATGTGTTACATGTTAAAATGAATAAGAGATAACTGTCTTGTGGCACTTCTCCATCGAATGAAGCTATTGTTCAATCATGGAGACATTCTTGATTATATTAGATGAATACTTTGGTACTATAGATGTACACAAATTGCCAAAAAAGAAAACGTTTTAAAGAATTATTGATTTTACAAGAGAAGCCTTTGTATAGTCTTCTTCTTTCCATGGAAAAGGCTGAGTTTTTGAACAGAAAAACTAATATCAACATAAAATTCTCAAAGTATATTAGCGATTAATCTTCTATCTTATATATGTCAGTAAAAATTTAAAAATAGTGTTCTAAATTTATTTTTTGCATTATACATATTTTACCTTTATTTAAAGTATTCTATATTGATTGATAAAAACTCAAACTTGAATATTTGCATTCTAAAAAAAAAAAACAGTACTCATTAAGAAAAATAAATGATAAGCCATGGCTTGAAAGAATGTTTTGACACTAATACCAATTGAGCATGAAATTACAAATAATCTTGACGTTGAACATTGAATAAAAAAAAAACATAGAATAATATATCTAATTCATATTGATGTAATTTTTTGTTCTAATATGTTAATAAATAATTACAGTATTAATTGATAATACATAAGTTTAAATATTGTTACTTTTTTAATGCCTTAGGAATCTTTCTCAGTGAGCATCTCAATTTGTATATTTTTGTAAAAAGTTTTAATACATAAAATTATATGTAAAAAAATATGAGTTACTTTTCGTATATCTGATTTATTTCTTTTGATTGATTCAAAATAAATATTTTTCCCCCTAAATGTTTATCTCAGGTCTGTAGTATTAGTTTCAATGGAGTATTCTATTTTAAATATTCACTAGTACTGCTATTTGCTTATATATTATGCTGATACCGGCATTATATATTTGCTTTGGATTGCTTTATTTGATGTATCATCTGCAACCACTTATGATATGCTTTCCACATCATTCAGTTTTGTTAATAATTGCTTTTTTAATAATAGCATAATAATTGCTTTTTTTAAAAAATAATAGCATAATAATTGTAATAACTACCTGTTTATTTGGATAATTTCAAGAATGATTTTCAAAGTTCTGCTTAAATTATTTAAAATGAACAGTTAAAAAATTATTTATATCCTTTACAGTTTAAATTTTAATATGCATGTATTCTTTATTATTTATTCTTTTCTTTCTTTCAATATTAAAAGTAATACATCCAGATTAACCAATCAGACATGTTTAACATTTTTTATAGTTAAATCTGATTTCCTGAATATCAAAGTACATTTTTTTATACCATTGCAATTTCTTTCTCAGTATACATTTCTCAGTGAAATAAGCATAATTGGAACAACTCATTATTGATACATATCCTCTAATAGCTGTGCAATTCCTATAATTGATGGAAATGTGCAGAAATTAGATAAAAACTGTACAGTGATAGATATATGGTGAAAAAAATGGAGGGGGGAAAACCTACAGAAAATGAATATATTTGGAAAATTCAAAAAGCGCCACAAATACTTTATTCATGAATCCTGAATCTTGCTCCAACATAAATTTAAAAAAAAAAAATTAAAAAAAACATTGTAATTGCTACTTATTACAAAAATATATAGAGCTTTTTAATATTAAATTGAGTAATGATGACATTAGTGAAAGTAAAAGTGCTTGATATTGAATGAAAAAAATAGTAAATGTGTAACAATTAATTTGTTTAATCAACAAAATTCTGTTGTTTTTTTTAAAAATTATTTCACTTTCATATTTAGTCAATAATAAATGTTTATTTATTTTGAATATCTTTAGAAAATAGTTGTTTTAATTAATCAAAATTCTTTGGAAAAATCTATTCAATAATTTATTGTTTTATATTAAATGTAATATATCTGAAAGAAGTTCTACTGATGACTGGATAACCAATGTTGAAAGGCATGTTAGTATTTGTATTTGATTGCAGAATATGATTTGAATTGTAAATAAAATTCAGATTTATAAATTTGTGAATTTTTTTTTTTTTTTTTTTTTTTTTTTTTTTTTTTTTTTTGCAGATATTTAAAATATATATTACTTTTTTAAAATTCCACTGATGAGTACTTCTGAAATGGAAATGAGATAGTTCTGGTATGTTAGTATTTGGGTCTCACTATCCTTTTGTTTATAGTAATTGTATGAGGTTGTGTTACCTCCTACCAATGATAAGGCTTGCCTTTAGAAAGGGATTATACCATGGTCAGTGATGGCCCTTTGTTGTGGCATCCTGATAATTCATTATTTCCATATGCCTGTAGGTGGGCAAAATGGATCAATCATGTTTATTCTTTATTTCTTTAAAATTTTCTCTAAATTTTTTTCTTTGTCATGGGATATAAACAAAAGTTCTCAACCTTATAGTATTTGGAAACTAATTTGAATGAATTGTGAAATGTTCCAAATAACAATTTCCAAAATACTTTTTTTGACTTATTTATGTTTTAACCTATTTTGAAGGGTGTTGTTTTACTTTTAACAGAGTGCATATCCCACTTTGGGGGTTATGAAGCAAGAAGAACAAGCGCATACTAAGGCAGCGTGTTAGAGAGTAAATTCGAGCTTCAATATGATTTTCGTTATAATTGAACGTTCTTTTTCTTTCCTATCCTATGTTTTGTAATTGTTTATTTGTCGTGAGTTAAGAATTGTTGAATTTATAACAGAGACTACATTGAGTTTATTTCATTTTTCAAAAATCAGTTATCATATGGGAAGCAATTATTTTTAAAAAATATTGAATTCTGATTGCATGTATTTTTTTGTTCTTCATTTTTAGATTTTATAATTTAATTTCTTATTAATTACTGTTTTTCTTGGTAATCTAATTGTAATAAAGTATATGTAATCATGTTATACAATATATAAGATTTTGTTTCCTGAAATTGTTATATGTTTTAAAAAATTATACGATATTTTTACTCTTGAGCATTCTGTAATACATTTTTAAACATTCTTGTACTTTGCATAACAATAATTTATAATGTATTTGCCTATTTTTAGAGAATAAAAATTATGAATAAGAATAGGGTTTTGATATATATATATATATATTATGCTATGTGAATTTTTATAAAAATCTGGCTTAACCAAATACTTGTTTCTGGCCTGGATTTTTGCCACAATAAACCTGATAGTAGGGAAGGTTTCATTTTCCAGCGATCAAAAAAAAATCTTGATATCATAATGATTGATTAACTAGTAAAGGGTAATCTCCTTTTGAAAGAATACTGTTCTGATTCAAGAAAATGTATACTTAAGCATTTTCTTTCATGTGTTTCATCTTTAATTATTCTTATTTGTTAAGTTAATCATAAAGAAATTGAAACATTTCTAACTAATTTTGTCTTGTGATTTGCATCTTTAAATTAATTTTTCCTTTTTTTAGGAACTGATTATTGGAATTTTGATAAACGAGATCAGAAGATGCCAAATTTATTGGCATACTCCAAGCTACCAACAAATCTTTTGTATCCATGCACCTATTGTTCATACATCACTCCATATAAAACCAATTTGAAGAACCATTTGCGGAAGCATACTGGAGAGAAACCATTTGTATGCAAATTTTGTGGAAAAGGTTTTTCTCAAAAACATTCCCTTCAGTCTCATTCTAAATTGCATGCAGCACAAAAGCTTCATATGTGTGTAGAATGTAAAGCGTGTTTTCGTACTTCTTCGTCACTGGGAATTCACATGTTAGAACATGGAGCATGTGTTCTAAATAATGAATTTAAAAAATAATGTTTTATTTTATTATTATGACATATGAATTCTTTGAATTATATATTTTTCTTTATTTTAGGGTTGAAAAACTTCCCTTAAAAAACTAAAAACCTAATCCTAATATATATATATTATAAAAATCTCGTGTCACGGTGTTTGTGTTCGCACTCCTCCGAAACGGCTCGACCGATTTTTATGAAATTTTTTATGTGTATTTGGTAGGTATGAGAATAGGTCGTAAAGTATATTTCATAACGCTAGGTAATTAGGGTGTCCCTATTCCATAATTCCACGTTCAACGTACGCTGATGAGATCAACGCTTGCTTGAAATCATCGTCGCTGTGGCGTAATGGTGAAAATGTCAGCGAAAAATAAACATGCGCTTCCAAATGCTACAAGATCCATCTGCTGATACATTCTCGGACCAATTGTTAGATATCGGCGATGGAAAAGTTGCTGTCTATGAAAATACTGGATGCATAAAATTGCCCACTAATTTCTGCACTATCGTTGATTCCCAAAATGCTCTCATTGACCGCATATTTCCCGATGTACGCACATAATACATACATCATGCGTGGCAGAAAGAGCCATTTTGGCGGAAAAAAATGTGAACTTCGACGATTTAAACTTCAAATTACAGCAGTCATTGCCAGGCGACTTGGTATCATACAAATCGATCGATACAGTTTGCGATGTTGACGAAGCTGTAAATTGTCCAACAGAGTTTTTGAACTCACTAGATTTGCCAGGCATGTCTCCACACCTTCTACGACTGAAAGCTGGATCTCCAGTTATTTTATTTCGGAATTTGAACCCGCCATGGCTGTGCAATGGCACGTGATTGGTCATTAAAAAAATTGATGAAAAACGTTATCGAAGTCACCATTTTGAATGGAAAATTCCGAGCCGAAAATGTTTTGCTGCCACGAATTCTACTGATTCTCACAGACGTGCCAATTGAATTCAAACGCGTTCAATTTCTTATTAGATTGGCATTCGCAATGACAGTAAGTCGCAAGGCAAAACGATGTGTGTTTGCGGCTTAGATTTGGGCACACCACGTTTTTCACGGACAATTATGCGTGGCATGTTCTCGCGTGGGCAAACCATCGTACTGTGTTGGCTAAAGACGGACTGACAAAAAATATCGTACACTCAATTGCTCTTCGAAATGAATATCGATTTTCTTTATTTCATTTTTATACTTTAAGATAAAAAATATATTACTTTTTTCACTTTACGTTTAAGTTTTAAGAGATCAAACAATGTATATGTTCGTTACGTTAATGAAATACATTGTATTAAAAATGAATGGTTTTTTTTTTTTAATCGGCGATCATCGTCTACAGCGCTCCATTCCTCTTTCTGTCATAGATCCCATCCCCACACACATATTCGTTATTATATTCGTTATTTTTTAATTAACAACCAAAATTTTCACTAGAAATAATTTATATGGCACAACAACATTTGCTGGGTCAGCTAGTAAATATATATTTAGGGTTAGGGTTTGAATGGTGTGACTTGCATTTCAGTAGAATTGAAAAGTTTGAAGTATCTGAAAGTTGAAGTGAGAAGTTTCATCAAAAAATTGAAAAAGTCAAAAGGCTTATCAGAAATTATGAAATGTAATTAAATTTCTGATGATACAATTCTATGGCAAGACCATATTCAAAAGGGATTTTTTTAAATAAAAATAATGAGGTAAAGTTTGAAGTATCCGAAAATTGAAGTGAAGTTTCATCAAAACACTGAAAAGGTCAAAAGGCTTATTGGAAATTATGAAATGTAATTAAATTTCTGATGATACAATTCTATGGCAAGGCCATATTCAAAAGGGATTTTTTTAAATAAAAATAATGAGGTCGAGAAATTTAAAGAAGAATCCTATGTTGTAAAATATTTGGTTTCAGCTAAAGTAAGGAAATGAGATTGGATAAAGATTTTTCAAATCATGTAAAAAACTTACCCACACACACACTCGTACAATTGTCTGCTCTAAATACATAGAAAAAAAATGGAGGAGCTAATATTACAATCAAAAATGGTGAAAAACATAAGAAAAGGAAACACACTGCATAAATTGAAGAGTTGGTTTTTACACTATAGAAATTTGCAAACATTGAAAGGACAGAAATGAATAGAGATTTTCATTGCATTGCAGAATTAAATGGATTTAGGAATTGAGACTTTAATAGAGTAATTTCAAATGTAAGTTTAAAATATTTTAATTGAACACTGTTACCAGTTTCTTTATTTAATTATAAATAAAAATTTCTTAATTTGTATCTGTCTTTTGCATTTCCCTGCCATTGCTTGGTAATTCATATGGTATTAAAAAATTTTAATGATTTTTATTTCAACTAAAGTGTGAATGTATTTGTGAAATCAGTATCCTTATGTGTAGATTAGCATCTAATGGTTGCTATGTGGTGGTTAGCATTAAGGACCTTTGTATTGTGTTCTTGAACCTCAAATTATAGTTTATGAACTGAAAATGGACATATTCTTCCATGAACAACAACTTAGTGATGAACTTAGCATGAACAAGTTAGTGCTCTTCCATTAAGCATTTAGAAATACTAAGTAAGAAAGTAGTCATGCATTTGAACAATAATAGTGAAAATATTTTATATAAATTTATTATTTGCATTTTTATATCTAAAATATGTCATTCATGTCAAAATTATTTTCTAAAAAAGATCCTTGAAATTCCTTTTTTTCAACAGAATTAGGAAGTCTGAAGGATATAAGCAATGAAAAACATGTATTTCATATAAATTAATTTTGCTTATACTATATTACAATTATTTATGAAAAATATATATTTGTTGTGTATTTGCATTTGTCAGCTCCTGTTTTTAGATATTTACGCCATATAGCTGATTTGATGTCATTGCCCACATCTTTGTTATGTTGTGATCTTCAAATTTGTTGAAATACAGATACTGAAGCTTAAAGAAGGTTTTAATAAAGATCAAGTATGCTTGCTAGTAATAAAATATTTTATGTTATTATTATGCATAGTTGCATTTATTTATTCTGCATTTTGTTAATATAATTTGTTTTTGTTTTTTCTTTTACTGGAAAGTTATTTTATATTGCTTTTAACCCTCAATTTAAATGCATATTTGGTAGTATGGAATGAAGACTTTTTTATGTTTCACTTTTAATTTTCGAAATCAGTTATTTCTTTTTAATATTTTTTTAAGTGAAAATACAATGTCCTTATATATTTATTAGGTAAAAATATTCAAAATTATAAATAATTTGTTAAAAATTTTATCAACAATTTTTTATTTTGAAAATTTTACTTTTTTTTCTTACTAATGTTTATTTTGCAATTATTATTACTTTTTATTCAAATTATCATGTGAGGTGCAAAATTTCAAGTTGTTCCCCACCCCCAATTTGTTTAAACATGTTGATAAAATTAAAAAAAATGAAAATGAAAAAAAAAAAACTTTTAGATATGTTTACTAGTGTGTTTTAATTTATCAATATCTTCTCAATGACATTTGTCTCTTGTGTATGAATTAATTTCATTGTGCAATCTTTTGATAATTTACTATGCACTATCCATTCTGATCCAAAATTTTGTAATTGCTTAATATTGATCTTAATTTTTTATTACTTACTATCTCTAATTCTAAATCTACTACTATCTCTAATTCTAATTTGTAGTTTTAATCTTTTATAATATGCACTAATATTTTCCCTACTATAATAATTAAATTTGGTTATTAAATGAATTAAGGTTTAACACTGAAGTGGTTGTTGGCCATTTAATGTTAAATTTAGCAATAAAAACTCTTGATTTGTTATATTGTGCCATTATTCTGTTCTTAAATGAAAATTCTGAATTCTTTTGAGGAATAAGAAGATAATTGTTCTTTTCTAAAAATGTGTCAGGAGGTTAAACATCAATCAATGAACAGTTTGATTTGTTTAGAAATTGAATGTGTAAGAGTTTGTTAATTATGCATTAAATGTGATTATCATCCACACTCACAATTAATTGTTACCTTTTATTTATGTTGTTAATTTGTGGGGCATGATATTTTTGGTTGCTGATATTATAAGTTTTTAAACAAATCTTTGTCTTATATTTTCATAAATTGTTCTTGTAAGTTATTTTTTCCTTTGCTACTATTAATTTATCAACTTTCCAAAATCACTCTGAATCCTTATAATTTTATTCACTTTTGTAAATCTTTACTTCATTGTCTTATTTTATGTATAAATTTGTTTGTGAACCATCCTTTTCTCTTAATTCCTATAATTAATTAATTCCAAAGCACTCCTCTAAACATATTATTATTTTGTAATTATTCTTTAGTAAATCCATAAAAATAATGTTGTTGTTTTTTACATCTAACCTATTTTGCCATGAAATATTTTAGTTAAATGGCTTCATTAAGAATCTCTTATCTTCCCCCACTCTTTTAATTAAGTTATTTTATAATAATTTATTTTTTACTTTTTTAGGTGTTGCTGTATTATTTTGTCGCATGCAGACTCCTCCATCACCTAGAGAACTTAACAAGGCAACTTATTCAATATATTCATGCTCCTATTGTAATTATTCTACACCATATCCAACAACATTGAAAAATCATTTAAGGAAACATACAGGAGAGAGACCATTCGTGTGTAAAGTTTGTGGAAAGTCTTTTACTCGGAATTTCATTCTGAAAGAACATATGATTACTCATTCTTCCCCTAAACCCTGTAACATCTGCAACAAATCTTTTCTTTCACTCTCAAGTCTTGCAAAACATATGTTAGTACATAATATACTCAATCCAAGTGTACCCAAAAAAAATCATTGAATGAAAAAAAATCAATTTTGCATTTGTTTTTGTTAACTAATGAATTTTAATTATTGGGTTTTCTTAATCCAATGATAAACGTTACTCAGTAAATAAAAAATTGCATTTTTTTCATATAGATAATAAATATAGACAATCAAGATGTTATGAGAGCTGCAAAAATCTAATTATATATGTGCGTGTATTGTATTTAAGAAATAATTGTTAGATTTGTCTATTCTTTCTTATAAATGTTTCTTTTTTTTTTTTCTTTTCTTTTTTTTTTAAGGAGATTTGAAATTTTAGTCAAAAACATTATAGATAATCATGGTTTAGGCTTCATTCCTCTATCTTGTTATTAGTTTATTTAGGATTGATTATAGTACAGCCATAATGCATTCACAAGAAATTGTATTCAGTATTATTGCAACATATGTGAGTATTAATTCAGAAACTGAAACAATTAACCAGTTCAATGCATGTCAATCGAAATTTTCATTTGGGGGAGGAGGTTCGATGTGTAAATGTTTATCTAATAAATATGAAATCTTATTCTCTTTATCATGATTTTTTGCAAAATTTATTGTGCAACCATTTATATAGCATCTGACATGTATATATGCATGTGTTTAACTTTAAAAAGAGGGACTTTAAAAAATAAATTATGCAGTTAACTGGTTAAAAGTATTGTAAAATATATATATATATATATATATATATATATATATATATATATATATATATATATATATATATATATATATATATATAATATTGAAATGAATAGGAGAAACTGTACCTATGGAATTAATTGCTGAAAAACTCATTGCTTGAACTTTAGAATGGCTTAAAAATGAGTATCACAGAATAATACGCTTCAAAGTTGTGGAAAGAAAATGTTGATTAATTTTTAATTGTGATAAATTCCTTGCTGAGAACAAGCTATTCAGAAAGTAACCAGATTTTGTAGCTCTAATGTGTAGAAAATTCACTATAGAGCATTTTGAATATTGTTTATTATTATTTATTTATTCATTTTAATTTCATTGTGGCTTTAGCATTACAAAATATACAGATAATATGTAAGCCTGCAAACAATATTATGTTAAAATATTCAGGTATTATGTAAACTCATATTGATGGTTTTATTTATGTAAATGAAGTATGTTTCAATTGCAATTGATATTATCTAACATTACCTTACTGTTATGAAAGCTGACATAATGCACTTATAATTTACCAGAAGATTTTGGAATTTTTTTTAACACATGAAGATTTTTAAACTTTGCTATTGACTTATTTCCTATTTATAAAGATAGAATTTTGTAACCAGTTTTTACTTACTCCCTGATGTACTCGAGGTTTGAAATTTATTCTGTATTCTTAGTGACAGTGCATTATTTAATATTTTCAGAACTTTATTATCAGGTAATTAATAATTAAATTCTGTTTTTATACAAGTATCAGTGGGTACTACTACCTGATAGTGAATTTCCAAAATAATCAATGTCAAACTGAAAAAGTACACGATTAAAAAATTTTATAAATTTGTTATTTATTACAGTAATAAAATATATTTTTAAAAACCGCTTTGATATTTACATTACAAAAGTTACTAAATGATGCCTGATACACTTTTATTATATATTTTCTTCTATATTTCTGTTTTGTTCATATATTGATATTTGTTAGATATTTTGAGAAAATTGGCATAAGTAATTACTTTCATTGTTTCATTTATTTTAAATATAATTTCAGAATGTCAAAAGTAAACTGCATAAAATATAGGAAAATAAATGAATAGCTTAGGTGAAAATAATTTGTTTCATGTTCTTATCTTATTTCTACAAAAGATGTATTCTCCATCATTTTCTTTAAAATTATATATATATATTTTAAAAATTTGATGAATTTTATTGCTTTACTTCCATTTTCATTAAATCTTTTAACTATAAAAAAAATTTTGACGTAACAAGTTTTTTTAAAAGTGTAAAAACTTAAGGAAAATGATGAAATCTATTTTTGTAAGAAAGTTTTCATATTAAATATGCATAAAAATATAGTTTGATTTTTAATTATAACAATTTTAATTAAAAATAAATTACATTTTTCATCTCAGTTGTAAATGACATTCTTTTTTTTTACTTATGTATTTTATTTGTATAATTTTTAAGAATTTTTAAAGGGATTTTTCTGTACTAATTGAAGAGAAATTGTCATACAAAATTGAAAGAAATTCAGAAGGCTTTAAAATAAAAATATTTTATTTTCATATAATATGATTTGTAATGCCGGATAATTTGCATTACTTCCTTCAACTGTTATAAAATTGAATACAGAATGTGAATATTTTTGTCTGTAATTTTGATGTTTATTTATGAAATCATTAATGGTAATTTAGTGGTAATCATGAAGAATTATCACAAAAGTATTCGCACATTTTGATGTGTGTTCACTAATATTCCTATTTGGGTTTGTCATGTTACCACCAATGGTAAGATGCTTCCCTTATTGGAAACATTCCTAATATTTTTATTTTTTAATATGAAAGTTCTATTAAGGTAAGTTCTTTGACAGATGTAAAGTTCATATATGTCATGAAATTTGGTGGCTTACACTAAATGCTAAAAACAATGCAGTTACTAAAATACACATATTTGTATTTAGAATGCGTCTTGAATAATTGTATTTAAAAATTTGTATTTAGACTCGAATGAAAAAGACTATGTGTATATAAAAATTAATTTGTTAAAAAAATTTCACAATTTTCAAATAGTGTGCCTGCTATGTTCTCAATTAGTAAGATCAATTACCTTATAAAATCATTTTATTTTTGCTCTTACAAATTGATTAACATTATAATAATTTATTATTATTTAGTTTTGAGAAATTTTTCGTCATATACAAAGAAATTCTAATTGATAACAATGTTCATTAAAATTGTGGTGCATGTTTATATTTATGAAATAGAAGAATATATACTATTTCAGTATTAAAGTGATTGGTATTCATAGCATTTTGTTACTGCAAAGAGAAGCATTCTTGGAACATTAAATAGGTTAACATAGCTAATATCTAATACATTTCATACTTTTTTTAATCTGAATATATGTACCATCAAAGAAATATGTAAGTAATAGTTGATTATTGCCTGAAGTGCTCTAAAACTTTTTCAAACTATGTTATTTATAATGTTAAATATATGAAAAAATATTATTTTGAAATGGAAAGATTACATTGTCTTATAACATTTTTCATGAAAATAAGAAATTTGTGAGAAAATTTTTAATATTTTTCAGATATATTTTCATGTTTATCTTAATTAAAATTCTCTGTTCTTATTCTATAAATTTTAATCTTTATTCAAATTTGAAGCTAATATTTGTTGCAGGAATTAATTTTAAGTGATAAGTGCCTTTCTTTCTCTCTCTCTCTCTTTCTCTGTCTCTCCTTTTTTTTTTTTTTAATTTGAATGTACTGTCTCAAAACACCTATAACCTGAAATATTGAATTGTGATTTATTGTCATTTTAAAATTTATTACTGCATCTAGTTAGCATTCAACTCTATTAAACAATTTTCTTGATTTTGAGTTTATATAATGTATTAACTAAAAGAATTCATTTTCATTCAGAAAATGTGTCTAACTTTACAAACCTTTATAGAAGTAAGTCATCACTGTATATTTAATGTTTGTTCAAATCTGTGATATATTTTCATTGTGTGCTGTCATGAAAAGACTTATAACTTTTAATTTTATTTTTTAATTGAGGTTAATTTGGAATATCTCTAGTGTTTTAGAATTAATATAAAGACAATAGTTTTATAACACATAGAAATGCTTCATTAAATGTTTAGTTTTAAAATATAAAACAATGTATATATAGTTTTCTTGCATTAAATTTGAAAATAAGAGAAAATAATTTTTATTTTTCAGGAAATCGAAAGTTAGCAACTGTGAGCCATTATAGGCCAACAAAGTGTGCATATAAAGGAGGAAAAAGGTCTACCATTCATTCATGCAATATCTGCAATTATGTGACATGTCAAAAAACTGATCTTACAAGACACATAAGGAAACATACTGGAGAAAAACCTTTCATATGTAGTATATGTGGCAAAGGCTTTTCTCGAAAGCATAACTTATTGTATCATGCAACATCTTTTCGTCACAAAGTAAATTTCAATCAGTAATAAAGATAATGCATTTTTTGTGGTATTAATTTGTATTGCCTACTTTCTTCAAATATGAAAGTTACGAAGTAATACTTATTAGCTTTAATTACCCCCCCCAAAAAAAGAAATTGAATTGTATGATTATATTGGTAGACTACAGATTCTTTGGGGATGTTTCACTGAAATAAAATAACTTTTCTGGGAAACATACAACCTGTGTAGCATAACAAGGCGATATTCATTACTTCAAATGAATTGTCCTGTTATGAAAACTTGCTTTTTTGCAGCATTCCAAATTTTATTAATTAATAGAAATACCCTTCCTTCTTCTTTACAAAAGTTATCTTGGTATATTCTTGATTGATTTACAAACCTATGCAATTATGAAGATTTGTATTCTCTTTAAAATGTGAACTAGTTTTGATTTTCTTTGTTAAGCACATATAGTTGTTATGTGTGTTTAGTTTTCTTTCCATAAATCTCAGTTTTTTCTCTGTTATTTCAATACTACTGCATTAAAAATACCATTTGTATTGAGCTGCTTCTCTTTGAGTACTATTACTATATGTTTTCTGAAATGATTTTTTTTAATGCAAATGTTATGCTATTGGCCTGTTGAGCAACACATATTGTAAATTTCATATAATGTGTTCTCGAATGATGATTCTATTGCATCTGAAAGTAGAGGTGATAAAATAAATTGATTTCAAAATAGAAAGTTTGATCAAAAATAGTGTACTCAAGTGCTGACACATAAAAGCAATATGAACCTCAAGCAGGTAAGAAGTTAAAGCATGTGAATACTGCCATATGCTAGTGAAGAATTCAGACATTTTGTGCTTATTTTAATCAACTGTTGAAAGTGGCCGCTAGATTTTCTGTCAATACAATCGAATATTTTACTAGTTGCTTATATGTAGCTTAATATTTCTTTAAAAATTGAAATTTATGATAAATCTAGTATACATTTTCCTTTGCAAATAACTTTATGCTACCTTTTATCTAAGATACATATAATCATGGAATAAACTAGTTTTGATATGTTCCTAGTAAATAAGCCAGAAACGCTTAATTGTGTGGCAATTGTCCTTGCAGAAAATGTTCCCTGTGCATATTTGAATCAAATTTTTCTACAACCCCTTTCACAAAATGCAATCAAACTTTGTTTAACGAGCAAAACAAAATCTGAAAAAGTGACCCACTTAACGAGTGTTGTTTCGCAGAATGAGTAGTGAACATATCAAATTGCATTAATGCTGGGTTCGCGTATATCAGTCTTTGTTGAGTGATGATTAGAAGAGAACCCTTATATTTACATAAAAGCTTTGACCGGATATTATTGTCAAAAACAACTCCACTGCATTTGAGCAAGATTTTTTTTTTTTCTTTCCTCTTTTTGTTCTCTGGCCAAAATTTTGGAATTAGTATTGAATAGCAACAAATTTAATGAACTCACGGAAGAACATTTCCAGAACTAGGGGAAATCTTGTGGAACTGCATCCTGTCCTTGTCTGAATAAGAACAGGAAAAAGTTTAGAGAGTTTGACACTTTTTTATATTTTTATCTGAATGTGAATGATTTTTTTTTAAATATTTATATAATAAATTTTTACTATTTTTTTTTTCAGGAAGTGGAGCCTCACAATCAATAAACAAATTTAAAAGTATACCATCTAATAATGCAAACAAAGTACTAAAAGGATTCACCATTCATTCATGTAATATTTGCAGTTATTTTACATATAATAAAACTGACCTAACCAGACACAAGAGAAGACATACTGGGGACTAGCCATTTGTGTGCGATTTGTGTAACAAAAGATTCACTGCAAAACATAACCTGCTTAATCATCTGTTTTCTCATGCAGCAAGTTCTACACAACAAAAATATTAACATCGACTTTGTTTATTTAGGATTCTATTCTTTTAATCTGTTTGAATAGAAATCAAGAAGATGGCAAGGAAAAACTTGAGTAGATTACAAAAAGAAGGTTGTAGAGGGAAATTTTGCTAATAAATTGGATTTCATATTCCTTTACAAAAACTGTTTCATTGCAACTGCCTTTTCATTTGGGAGAAGTGCAACCTATGTAACATAAAATTAAACTTATTTCGTTTGAAACTCTGCCAAAATAAAATTCCATCTGCTAGAATAGGAAAGATTTGCTTATGAGTGATCTTTACTTGCAACCTTTATTTCTAAAGTTAAGCCTAACTTCTTTTTGTAGTATTGCAATCTGTTGTGTTTAACTGGTGTTTTACTCTTTATTATTAACCACAAATAACAGGATCTTTGTAAGATGAAATATTCCAGTCCAGTAGAATTGAAAGCAAACATATTTGTGTTTTTAATTACAATTAATTTGACTTGGATTTTTAAAAAAACGTGTTTTCTCCTAGAAAATGGTGGTTGAGTTGAGCCCATACTTGGATCAGATTGCTGTTGAAGATATCATTGCATATTACCTGAAAATGTCTCTAAAACATGAGTTGAATTTATCAAAATAGCTAGCAGCTCTAGGAGATATTCCTTCCATTTCTTTTCTTGCTCTACTGTTTTTAAATAAAATGAAGGCATAATTGCAATGCATCTTATTACCTGGAAATTATTTCTCCTGTCTTTCAGAATATATTTAGACTTTTAGATTATCTATATTGCCATATCTGTAACCAAGAAAATGAAATTACACATATTTTCTTCTAACACAGTACGAATTACTCGACTTAGAGTTTGTTACTTACTTACTTTGAAAAAATGTGATCTTCATCTGCAATCTATCTTTTCTTTTTAAAAATTATTTTTAATAAGCACCAACTGAATTTCCTTTAAATCTCTGAAGTATTTTGACATTCATTAATTGTGAGTTCCTGAAGCTAGGAAAGGACAACCTATGTTGCAAAAAATCTGAATTTTTGCATTTCACTTAATCAATAAATCTGTGATTTTTTTGTTATATTATAAATCTTATGTTATAATTTTGTGTGTGTGATTTTGCTTTTCCTCTTGATCATCCTCGTGATCTTGCTTATGTCAGATCAGCTCCAATAGGTTGTTGACCGCCAAGAAATATTTTTTAGTGGACATCATTATTGGGTTAAAATTCGATATTTTTCAAGTATTCTTCATATAAAGAAATATAAAATTTTGATGAGGAATTAACTTTGCTATTCAGTTTATTATTTGATATTTCTATTAATTTTACTGTGGTGTTATTTAGAAAACTATTTTGATTTTTTTTCTCACTGCTTAACTAAGCCAAATCTATTATTTATTTATTTTGAAAATAATAGTTTTTTTTTTTTTTTCAGGAAATCGTATGTTAAAAGCTGTGAGCCATTATAAACCACTAAATTCTGCATATAAAGGAGGAAAAAGGTCTACCATTCATTCATGCAATGCCTGCAGCTATGTGACATGTTTAAAAACTGATCTTACAAGACACATAAGGAAACATACTGGAGAAAAACCTTTCGTATGTAATGCATGTGGCAAAAACTTTTCTCGAAAGCATAGCTTAATGCATCATGCAGCAGTTGCTCATCATAAAGCAAATTTCATGCAGTAATAAAGATAATGCATTTTATGTGGTATTTTGTATTGCTTGCTTTCTTCAAATATGAAAATAAAAAATTAATGCTTACTATCTTTAATTACCCACCCACCCCAAAAAAAAGGAATTGAAATATATGATTATATTGGTAGACTACAGATTCTTTGGGGATGTTTCACTGAAATAAAATAACTTTTCTGGGAAACATACAACCTGTGTAGCATAACAAGGCGATATTCATTACTTCAAATGAATTGTCCTGTTATGAAAACTTGCTTTTTTGCAGCATTCCAAATTTTATTAATTAATAGAAATACCCTTCCTTCTTCTTTACAAAAGTTATCTTGGTATATTCTTGATTGATTTACAAACCTATGCAATTATGAAGATTTGTATTCTCTTTAAAATGTGAACTAGTTTTGATTTTCTTTGTTAAGCACATATAGTTGTTATGTGTGTTTAGTTTTCTTTCCATAAATCTCAGTTTTTTCTCTGTTATTTCAATACTACTGCATTAAAAATACCATTTGTATTGAGCTGCTTCTCTTTGAGTACTATTACTATATGTTTTCTGAAATGATTTTTTTTAATGCAAATGTTATGCTATTGGCCTGTTGAGCAACACATATTGTAAATTTCATATAATGTGTTCTCGAATGATGATTCTATTGCATCTGAAAGTAGAGGTGATAAAATAAATTGATTTCAAAATAGAAAGTTTGATCAAAAATAGTGTACTCAAGTGCTGACACATAAAAGCAATATGAACCTCAAGCAGGTAAGAAGTTAAAGCATGTGAATACTGCCATATGCTAGTGAAGAATTCAGACATTTTGTGCTTATTTTAATCAACTGTTGAAAGTGGCCGCTAGATTTTCTGTCAATACAATCGAATATTTTACTAGTTGCTTATATGTAGCTTAATATTTCTTTAAAAATTGAAATTTATGATAAATCTAGTATACATTTTCCTTTGCAAATAACTTTATGCTACCTTTTATCTAAGATACATATAATCATGGAATAAACTAGTTTTGATATGTTCCTAGTAAATAAGCCAGAAACGCTTAATTGTGTGGCAATTGTCCTTGCAGAAAATGTTCCCTGTGCATATTTGAATCAAATTTTTCTACAACCCCTTTCACAAAATGCAATCAAACTTTGTATAACGAGCAAAACAAAATCTGAAAAAGTGACCCACTTAACGAGTGTTGTTTCACAGAATGAGTAGTGAACATATCGAATGGCGTTAACGCTGGGTTGGCGTATATCAGTCTTTGTTGAGTGATGATTAGAAGAGAACCCTTATATTTACATAAAAGCTTTGACTGGATATTATTGTCAAAAACAACTCCACTGCGTTTGAGCAAGATTTTTGGTCTCTGGCCAAAATTTTGGAATTAGAATTGAATAGCAATGAATTGAATGAACTCGCGGAAGAACATTTCCAGAACTATGGAAAAGCTTATGGAACTGCATCCTGTGTCACAGTAAAAAGCTGCTGAGGAGATATGCACAAAAGAGAAATGAAAGAAAGTGACAATTTTCCATTCAAATAAGAGAGATGCTGAGATGAGACATGGGAAATTACTGCATCATACATTGAGAAACATCACCTTAATAAGGCAGTCACTATGCGTCTTACAAATGCATTTAACGATAATGCAGTGTCACATTTTACACAAATTTTGAACTTTAGCCAAAAACAATCGTCTTTAAGCAGTTTTCTTGTGAAAAGTTTAAATAATAAATTACAGTATTATGAATTTTCAGAGTATTTTTTTCCTGTATTGTCCAATTTTACATGGATTCCTATGGAAACGGTTATTTTGCATTCCAGTTAAAATTGGAAACGAAACTATGTT
The DNA here is from genome assembly GCF_947563725.1 of Argiope bruennichi. Lineage (NCBI taxonomy): Eukaryota > Metazoa > Arthropoda > Arachnida > Araneae > Araneidae > Argiope > Argiope bruennichi. The sequence goes on from NC_079154.1 coordinate 7,738,165, forward strand.
AGTTAAGTGAGCTTCCACTGTTGCATATTGGTAAGAATGCGTATATTTTGAATCTACATTAGATATGTCTACTTATATAAGGAGAACTGAAATGATGATTATTTATACAAATGCCTTTTACCACTTTAAATATATTCCATGGTAAAAATTTGTTTATTTTTATCTTTCCTACCTGTTTTAAATCAAGATATTTCAGAGTCATCTGGTATGATCACAATAGGAATAACTTTGATTGATATGTAACTTTGGATATGAACATAATGATACATCACTATTTAGATTAGTATTTATACTTCACATTTAATTAGAAGAATTATAAAATTATTTTGGGTTAATTATTTGGTATTTAAAATGTATTCATATGAAAGAGAAATAAATTAAGTTTGAACCTTTGTCTATTAAATGATGAAACTGGGAAGTATAAAAAAATGTTTTTGTTTTTTAAGTTGTCTTGAGGTTAAGGGATTGCAATTTCATCCATTACATTCTGTTGAAATTAATGAATGAGGTCTTTATTGCAATTTTCTGTATTCAATTTTATAATTTCAAAATTGGTTTAATATTATTCCATTATTTTGAATTCTTTTTTTAGGTTATAATTTTTAAGAATTGTCTGAATAAGAACAGGAAAAAGTTTAGAGAGTTTGACACTTTTTTACTATTTTTATCTGAATGTGAATGATTTTTTTTTTTTTTTTAATATTTATATAATAAATTTTTACTATTTTTTTTTTTTCAGGAAGTGGAGCCTCACAATCAATAAACAAATTTAAAAGTATACCATCTAATAATGCAAACAAAACAGTAAAAAGATTCACCATTCATTCATGTAATATTTGCAGTTATTTTACATATAATAAAACTGACCTAACCAGACACAAGAGAAGACATACTGGGGAAAAGCCATTTGTGTGCGATTTGTGTAACAAAAGATTCACTGCAAAACATAACCTGCTTAATCATCTGTTTTCTCATGCAGCAAGTTCTACACAACAAAAATATTAATACCGACTTTGTTTATTTAGGATTCTATTCTTATAATCTATTGGAATAGAAAGCAAGAAAATGGCAGGAAAAACTGAGTAGATTACAAAAAGAAAGATTGTAGAGGGAAATTTTGCTGATAAATTGGATTTCATATTCCTTTACAAAAACTGTTTCATTGCAACTGCCTTGGCATTTGGGAGAAGTGCAACCTATGTAACATAAAGTTAAACTTATTTCCTTTGAAAAGTCTCCCAAAATAAAATTCCATCTGCTTCAATCAGAAAGATTTGCTTATGAGTGATATTTACTAGTAACCTTTATTTCTAAATCTAAGAGCCTAACATCTTTTTACAGTATTGCAGTCTCTTGTGTTTAACTGAAATTACGCATTTAATTACAATGAAAATGAAATTACGCAATTTACTACATTGGACATCATTATTGAGTGTAAATTCGAATTTTTCAAGTATTCTTCATATGAACAACTATAAAATTTTGATGAGGAACTAACTTTACTATTCAGTTTTTTATTTCATATTTGCTATTAATTTTATTGTGGTGTTATTTAAAAAACTATTTTGATTTTTTTTTTCACTGCTTAAGTAAGCCAGGTCTAATCTTTTTTTTTTTAATTCAGTATTCATCCATGAGTTTTAGGGAGCTAAATTATTATTTTTTATAAAATAAGAACAATATTTTCCCTCTTTCTTCTGTCGAGTTTTAATTTGTTTGAATATAAAATGTTACTTTGATTTGAAGAATAATCTGAAATATATATATATATAATATACTTTTTTCCAGGAATTGAAACTTCACTGGTTCCAAGAAAATTTATTTGTGTACCATCTGGTAATGCTAGGAAAAGACAAAATAGATATAGCATTCATTCATGTAACATCTGCAAATATGTTACAAATAGAAAAACTAGTCTTACTTATCACATGAGAAAACATACTGGAGAAAGGCCATATGGATGTGTTGTATGTGGCAGAACTTTTTCTGTAAAACATAATTTGATTAGACATATGACTTGTCACGGAACAAATTTAGTCTAATAAAAAAAAACTTTGTGTTTATGTAATTATTTATCATGTTAGATGTAATGTTTCTTTAAATTCTATTGAATTACAGAGGGTTTATTTATTTATTAAGAAAATGCTGATTAGTTTAAAAGAATGGATTTTTGTATATTAAATTCATGATAAAATATAAATCTTCCTGAATTATATTTTATCATAACTTTATTATTCTAAATTAATGTATTTTGAATGAATTGCACATTTTTACTGAAAAATCTTCCATAAAAACATTCCTTGTATTTTCATATGAAGATTGCTTTTGGAAAATGTTACTTACTATCAGCTATCATTTTCTTAATGTATCTAATTGATAAAAAAAAATGCCTTTTTGTAGATTCTGATTTATAGGAATCATATAATGTAGTTAATAGGTGTTGCATGTTTTAGAATTTGCGATCACTATAACTACCTTGTCCAATATTTGTAAAAAATATAATTATGTATGCGTAATAATATTTTCTGTGGGTTTTTGTTCTTTTATTTTTATTAAAATGTGTCATGCTTAGAATGAATAAAACTGCTACTTATCATCTCATTATTTCTTGTATAATTTATGGTGCAAAAGTAATCATCATTATTCAGAAAAATCAACTCATGTGGAAATCATTTGTAAAATTTTTATGATCAATTGATTTTAGTTTCTATAACAAAGAAGCAGGTATATTAATCTATTTGTATCAACATGTATATATATAATTGCAAAAATCATTTTTCATTATCATATTAATATAATTTTTTTTTATGGACATGCGATAGTGTATTTTTAATATGTTTATACTAAAGCTTCTTCAACTTGATAGGGTAAAATAATGTTAACCACCCAAGCAATCAATTAATTCAATCCAAATTCTATTTTAAAGCAGGTAAAATGTAATTTTGAACATATAACTAAATCTAAAGTAGTGTTTAGTCTTTGAAATTTTAAGAAAATGTGATTTATCTGCTTTGGAATGGCATATGCAGAATAAGACAAGTTGTTGATTAGAGTGAAAGAAATATATTGTTATCAAAAAGTATAATATTGATGATTTTAGAATTTAATGCTGGGATAAAATTTAAGAAATGTTTATTTTTACTGATGTTATGATTAATTTTTTATTATATAAAAATGGCCTGTTATTATTTCATCGATTAACAATATATCTCAAGCTAAGAAAATCACAGCATTAGAAAACTTTTTCCAGTTAAATTTGATTTCATATCTTTCTTATTTTTCTATTCAATATAATTTTATTAATTCTACTAATTTAAAAATATTATATTTATCAGAGCTCCTGACTTTTTATTCAATACTATATTAGGTTTGTATTTTCACGAATTTTCATATATATATTTGACAATTCAAATATTATTAACTTAATTAAAAAATTAGTTTCATGATCATAGTAATATATAAATTTTTAAATATTTTTTCAGGAAATGGAATATCACTATTTATGAATAAATTTAAAAATATGCCGTTCGACAATTCTAACAAAAGAGTGAAAAGATGCACCATTCATTCATGTGACATCTGCAGTTATGTTACCTACAAGAAATCTAACCTTACTCAACACATGAGAATTCATACTGGTGAAAGACCGTTTGTATGCAGTATATGTGGCAAAGGCTTCACTCAAAAACATTGTATGGTTACTCATATGTTTTGTCATAAAGCCGATTTCATTGAATAAAAATCTATATATGCATTTTTATGTCATCTGTTGTCAGTTTTGATAAAAATGAAAGTGCTACTATTTCTGGTTCAAAGAAGGTAAGCAAACGTTTTAATGTTTTTTATTGTTAGTTGTGGTTTTTGCAAAATGACATTCTAGTGGAATAGAATTTGTAAATATAAAAACTTTGCCACTTTTTTTTTTTTTTCTAAGTCTTTCAAGGTGGAATTCCTTATAACTTAGTTCCAATAACTGGATATCATTACTCCTTGTAAATGCATTTAATTTTTGGAGCTAAGTCAAACTACAGTTATTTTAATATATTAATTCACAGGTGCTTAATGGAAGTTATTTTACTTAATCTTTGCCATGAGTTAGCTTATTTAATGGTTTTGGTGTAAATATAGTTGTCATGTTATGCTGAATTGTAACCAAAGTTTCATCAATAAAAAAATTACTTTGTAAAATGCATTGAATGATGAGATTAGTTTCAGAAATTTCCATGATTAGATACTTTTTCTTAAATTACAATGATTATAAAGATTGTGTTGGCGATAACATCTAGGAGAAGCAAGGGCCATACTTCTATTTTAACATTTTATTCTTATTTAACATTTGGTGTACAAATATCTGATATATTATTACATAGCAAAATTTTAAATTTCCGTTGTTTTGTGCATCAAAAACAATTTCATTTTTTAAAAAAAGATACTTATTTGCACCTGTCATATTGTCAGAACTTGGATTTTTATTTATATTGGAAATATACTTTATTATTTTTTAAAGATATTGTGAAATATTATTTTCAAGAAATAGAAATTTAAGAAAAAAATTTCTGTAATATATTTCATACATTTAAATCAAAAGAAAGACCTTCACTCTTGTGATGTTTGTAGTTTTGCTAAAGAAAATAAAACTGAAATCTTTGAACATGACAAAACATGCAAATAAAATTTTATTTTTTTATACTAATAAAACATTTCTACTAATTATAATTCTTCTTTAAAAATAAATTAAAAAATTTTTTTAATTTTATTTTGAAATTTTGAGTTGTTTTTTCTTTTCTTTATGAAATAACTCACATTTTGTGTTGGTATGTTTACTTGCATGTCTATAATTGTCAATTTTCTGATATCTTTCTTTTTAATAGCCATTTTTATGCCAAAATTTAAGGAAAACAATTCATTATTTTAATAAGTAAATAATATTTTATTCATGTGCATAAATTTATATTATTCATTCTTAAGATTTTATAAATGTTTGACAATCGTATCTGTCAACTTCTCTTTCTTTTGTTAGTTTGTACTCTTTTTTGATATCTATTTTATTTCAAGAACCATTCAATAAATAATGTGTCACAAAGCTGCTGTATCAAACATTGCCTGCAAAATGGAAGGATCACCTAATAACCTCAGAACACTTCTATCTTGTGATTAATTAACTCTATGAGAAAACTACTTCTACTACTGTCAAAAAAACTACTGTCAAACTTCCTCCTGTTGCCATGATGTGGAAGTTTGGAGAGGGTGTTTCAGCACAGATGTCATCCTCGTCATCTGACCACGGTTCAAAATTACAATGTCCATCCCTAAAGAGCCCTAGTATTGTTCAAAAAAGAGGCATTAATATAACTAAACTAAACTGAAAAACTGCTTTGCTCTGGAATGAAGTGTCAGGTGAATATGGGTAATATACTAATATAAACAGAATGACCCAAATTAGTCATTATGTGTTCTACAAGCTTGTAATCCAAGGAAATAGAGCAAGAGGAACATTATGAGAGGCAACTAGTGGAATTGATCTGGAAGATTTTTCATTAGCATTTTATTCCTCTATTACAATATTTGTGTTATGGTGGTGTTGTGAATTATATGCTAATCTATTCAAATGTCATCTATATTATATATTTATGTTATAAGAAATTGCAATTTACATTTTTGATTATTCTTTGTTCTAATGTGTGTCGATATAATACTTCTTCTAATAATACATTGCTTTTAAGCAGTTCATTGTACCCTCACTAAATTTGCTTTTTGTCTGCTATATTTAAGCATTTTATTACATTTCAACAATCAAATCTAACAATTTGACCATTGAAATCCAAAACAAATAGAATTTTTCCACCATATGCTCCTTCTATAAATAGTGTCATCCTCATACACAGAGGTTTGAAATTAGGAGATTCATCCCAAATTATTCCTTGTGTTGTGTCAAAATGGAACATTAATCTAAGAAAACTACTCTTTCCTCTATAGATTTGACTTTTCACTTTGGCAGAACAATAATTCCAATGATATGCTTACATAAGCAAAGGGAATTGTCTCAGCTTTTGTGTGTATAATTTTCATTTGACAGTAACTGAAACTTTGGATATCATAATTTTTTATTATTATTCTTCATAATAATATTTTTTATTCTAATTAAAAAATCTTGCCTTATTTGTTCTTTCTTTATAAAATAAATAATTATAATAGTTTCATTGTGTGTGAAATTTTTATATAAGTTTGTATATTAATAATGCAAGGTAAAGAATAAAAGCAATATTTATCACAAGTTGTTCCTTCTTAAATTATATAATATGCCCACCTGAAGTGGTGAAAACTTTATGGAAAATATTTCTATAAAATTCTGTGTTTGTCCTCATGAACCAGGTGCATGTTTAAATATGCTCATATCATTAATATGTAAGTATGTCTTCCCATTATTGTGATGTAGAAATTTGTATAGAAGGTTGTCATTCTGACCACAGTTAATAATTATGAATTCTCTTGCTTTTTTCCTTATGTGGCTTCATGGAGGAATGGTGATCCATAATATCCATTCGGAAGTTATCTTTATAATGCAGTCTTTTCTTTTGGTTGACAAACCGTGTATATTATATATATATATATATATACACACACACGTTTTGTCAACCAAAAGAAAAGACTGCATTATATATATATATATATATTGGTGATCTTTTGGCAACTTGGCAACAAAATAGATATTACTGGAAAGTTCCAGAATTTATCAATTCAGTCAATAGGAACCGAGATACGCCTAATTGGTTCAGAACCTTCTCTGCCCTCCTCCCAGTAACTATGAAAGGCCAGCAGTCTTAAGCTGCGGTCGGCGAATCGAGTATCCAATCATTGAGAGGAAAACAAAGCAACGGCGGAATAGTCCAGCGAAGAGCAAGCTTTGCGTAGCTCAAGCGATTGCTGAACTGAGCTGTGTGCTGAATCCTGGCGTTTATTGCAGAAGCAGCATCGTGTCGTGTGTGGAGTAGTGAGTCGGCAGTTGGATACAGCTAAAACGAGGAGACAGTGAAGAAGTGCAGACGTTTGGGGAGGCCATAGAGAGAAGCTACGTGAATCCCCTCCTTCTGCTGAATTCATTCTGGCTGCTTTGTGTGCTGTGGTTGTTATTGCTACCGATTACTAATTGTAGGCTACTCTGTCTTCGTCTCGGCTATATATATTTGTCGCCTTTGTGTTAGTGTCTTCGTGTTTAATAAACGTCGTCGTTGTTTTCTGCTAAAGGGCTATTTATTTCATCGACAAAAAAAAAAAGACGTGTATATATATATATATACGTCGTTTTTTTTTTTTTTCTTCTTTTTATGAAATATTTACAATATATATATATATATATATATATATATATATATATATATATATATATATATATATATATATATTTATAATTGATTTGTCATTTAGGAATCTCCATAATATTATATATTGAATGAAACCTGAATTTTTATCAACCTTCTTTAATTTTTCATTGTACAAAATAAAGAAAGAAAGATTAATTTAGATTTTTTAAAAATTTCAAAGAAATAAGTTGCTTTTAAAGATAAGAATATATTCCTTTATAGGTTTTAATATTGAGAAATTTTACACTTGGTGTTCAGTGTTGTGATTTCATTTTTTATTATTTTATTGTTCAATTTAATTTTAATATTTTTATAGCTTTGTCCATATCTATGTCATTTCTGTTTCTCTTTCATTTTCTTTTCTCCTTACTATTAAATTTTTGTTTCTAAAAAAATGCAGATTTTTTTTATTTCTTTAGTTATTGAGTGCAAGTTTAAAATATATAAATTGATTATTTACTGTACTGGTTTTGCAGTATAAATAATAATTTAATTTTTCTTTTTCAGGAAATGAATTATTTATGAGTAAATATAAAAATGTACCTTCTAATGATGCATACAAAAGAGAAAAAGGAAGTTCATACCATTCATGTTATTTCTGCAATTACATGACACACAAAAGAAATTATCTTACTAAGCATATGAGAAAGCATACTGGAGAAAGGCCATTTGTGTGTAATGTGTGCGGCAGAGGCTTCACTGCAAAACATAACTTAATTAAACATTCATTTTCACATAGAGAAAGATCTAAGCCATGAGAATCCTGAAATTTTTCATTTATTTAAATAGCTATTTTATATAGCTGTGAATGTTATTGAAATAAATAAGATGAAGCATTTTTGTCAAATGAGCCGTTTATTTTGAAAGTGGAGCAAGTCCATTTTTGCAAAACATGGGGATAATGGAAGTTATCGATAAAACTTGTTATGACCTTTTTATGCATAAAAAAAAAATTAGATTCTAGTATTTGGGAGATGGAAGTTTTAGCTCTTAAATGTATTGAAAATCTGTTAATTTTGAAAGTGGTGCAAGTCCATCTTAGATTGAAATTATAGTGGACCGAATGTATTATGGCAAAATTCAGCTCCGTTTGCTGTATGGTGAAGCAAATGTGGCCGCTTGATTTCATGTCTGAAATCTAGGGTGTTTTTATTTATCTATTTTTGATATTGAAAATCAGTGGTTGTACAGTATTTCATAAATAATAATAAGTATATCTTAATTTTGTGTGTTGATAATAATATGTTTACTTCCATCACCGATTATTCAGTCCAGTGACAATGAAATAAATATCATTGATCACAAATTTTTATTGTCAGGACATTCATTTCTACCAAATGATCGTGATTTTGGAGTGGAACTATCCCGTAACTATTCAATCCTGAAACCAGTTCCTTACGTATTCCCCATGATTACTATAAAATAATACAAAATTGTCAAAAACATAATAAATTTTTAGTACATGAAATTAAACATGGAAATTTATTTTCAAACCAACCTCTGGAAAAAGCGGTTTTAAAAAGAAAGAAACCGATGGAAAAACCATGAATTTATTAACTATATGCTGAATCAGATTTACAAGGGTGTACCATATAAAATGTTCAACGAAACTTCGATAGAATGAGATTAGGAATTTAAAATTATCGATTTGTCAACGCAACGAGGAAGGTAAATAATTCCAAGTAATTTCAGAAACATAAAATTATCTTTTATGTATGAAAAAAGGAGATTTATTACATATGAAAAATGCAAGGATATGAATGATTTATTACCATATATACCTCCTGTCCATCATGCATATTTTAAAATGTTAAATCCTGAATAAAATTCAATTTAATTATACCTACATATAAACTAAAAATGTATTATTTCATTGAAATTATTAAAAAAACTGAATTGTTTTTTGTTATGTTATATTTTCTATAAGAATATTCTTTGTTTTGTTTCACTTTTTATCAAATGAATCAATAATTATAAATTTTTGCATATTATTTTATTTTTATTATTTAAAAAAGGCTGGTGCAACTGAAATATTTCCCAATTAAATGTACATTTACAATAATTTATTAATTTTGAAAGTGAGGCAAGCCCATTTAGTTATAATAAAACTCATTTTTTAAATCAGCATTGTAAACACTATTGGATTACAAACTTACATTATCTGATACCACAAAATATAAAAAATATATCCATTAATACTTACCAGTATTTTTTAATTTATTGAAATGCAAACCTTTAAATATCTCACAATAACAAAAAATAGACTTTTCAAAATAAACGGTTCAAATCGTCAATTTTGCAATGTAATCGTCTTCTATATGGCCATCAATGATAGAGGTTTTCCAGTGAAGTCACAGTTTTAATACAAACAAATAATTAAAAGTTTTAATATGTATCAATTTTTACTTATATTTCTATATATTATATTTGTTTTAGACATTATTACATTATTTAAGAAAGTTTATAAAGTGTGATGTTTTACTTTCTATTTGATTATTTGCTCAATTACTTCTTCCATTATCTCACTTTAATATTTCTGAGCTGAAAAATTACATTTATTAAAAATTCTTAGTATTATTCCAATGATATGAAAAGTAATTAAAATATTTGTTTTGTTTCAGGAACTGGAATGCCTTTATTTATGAATAAATTTAAAACTGTAACATCTAATAATGAATCCAAAAGAGCAAGGAAATATCCCTTTCATTTTTGCAACTTATGCAGTTATGCTACAAACAAAAAATCTAACCTCACTTATCATATGAGAAAACACACTGGAGAAAAGCCATTTGTGTGCATTGTATGTGGAAAAAGTTTCACTGCCAAACATAATATGATTAATCATATGTTTTCTCACAAATAAAGTTTTGAATAGTGAAGGGTAATTAACTAAGAAGAAAGGTTATAGATTTAAATCTGTGTTAAATTATCAAAATTTGCTTCATTCCTATTCATCTGTCATTCTCAAGGAATGAAATCTGTGTAATAAAAATATGAATCATTTTTATCAGAAAAGTGTAAGGAGGAATTCTTTATGCATGAATAGCAAGGAATGCAATTCATTTAATTAACAGCCTATTCAAAATTTTTGACTTTATAGTTCACAAAATATCATGCAACCAATTCAAGTTGTTTCACATACATTCATCCACTGGTAATAAGCTTATGAATTGAAAGAATGGTTGAATCTGGTGCACCACCATTTATGTTGATGTTATGTTTTAAATTTTCTATATATATAAATTTGTGTCACTTGTATTTCCGTAAATATCCATTTATACATTCTTTGGTTAGTTGATCACCATGTTCCATGTAGAAAGTGCCTTTGATTAGAATTAAACAAAATTTTAAAATTAATACTTTTAAGTTTTGTGATTTCATATGTTTTTGAACTTTTATTTTGTTATTCAACTCTTAGTTATTTTTTTCCCTTTAATTGAGCATTTACTTTGCAATATAATGCATTTATATTACTATGGAAAGAGATTATCTTATCATATTTAATAAATAAGAATTGATTTAATAAATAAGAATTTTTTCTTCTTTCTTCTTCGAATTTTATCTATAATTTTTTTCCCTTTTTTTGGGGGGGGATATATATGAATTATTAATATATAAATTAAAATCTTTGTAGATTTATTCAAAACTAATGATTTTAGATATTTATTCTCTTTCAGGAGTTGTATCTGCAATATTAATAAACCAATTTATAAATACGCCATATAGTAATGGATATAAGAGAATTCGTATTCATGCATGTAAAGTCTGCAATTATTTTACACATATAAAAGCTGACCTTACTAAACACCAGAGGAAACATACTGGCGAAAAACCCTTTACATGTGATGTTTGTGGTAAAAGTTTTGCTCAAAAAAATAATATGATTAGGCATAAACAATTTCATAATTAGCTTCATATTATCTTGTACAAGATTAATTTCCAACATACTTTATTTGCAGTCTTGAAAGTAACATGGCAATACCTCAGACCTTAATCTAGGAAGAAAGTATTAGATTTGAATTTAATTACTTAAAATGCAGAGTACAATAATTCCTTTGCAAGAATTGATTCACTACTGGACTCTTATTCTGATAGGTGTGTAGCAGAAATGTGGTTTTGTTTCCTTGGAGAAGTTTTTTAAGAATGGGTTCTGTGTACTTCAATATCAGTGATTACATTTTATGTGCTCTTTATATGCGAAAATTTTTGAGAGCAATTTTCTCAAGCTTTCCTCATTTTAAATTTTTTTCCAAGGGAAAATTCAAAGCATTTTGCCATCACCCTAGAACAGGGAAACAAATAATAAAGTAATACATTAATTAATGATTAAAAAAAGCCAAAGTTCTTTTAGCATTGGTTATTTGGGTAAGTTTACTGAAATATCTGATATTGAACTTAATACTGTCAAATAGTAACTACTAAAGATTTTTATAACCGCAAAATTATATTGTGATCTATAAATTTAGAATTTTGTTCTAAAGCTTATATAATATTTCTATACTTGATGTATATTAAGTGTTGCATGACTACATTAAGTGTCTTCCTTTCTTATAACCATTTCATTGACTGCCTGTAACAGAATAGTCAAGCCAAAAAAAAAAAAGTAATTAATTTGTCATAAGTCATATTTTTTATGTATGCTCAGCTATATACTTTTTTTAATTCTGCTTTTCACATTGTCATATGCTTAGTGAAAAATAAAAACATTTTCATTTTGATAGCCTTTGTTGATATACTGTGGTGACTTTTTTTAAATGTTCATTATCAAATAAATTTTGTCAAATCTGTTAGCAGATGATAAAATCTGTATCATGAATTCTTTGTTTGAAAACATAGAAGTTTTTTCTTCGTGCATCACTGTACATTTTATATTATTATGAAATCAAAATATTTAGATGTTTTCAATTGTAATAAAAGAAAATTTGCATGAAATCTATTTAAAGTGATATTTGTAATAGAGGATGATTCATTTTAGTAGTTAAATATTTGTGATACAAGAAGATACTTTTAATAATTAATAGAATTCATTGTTAAATATATTTTGTGTATAATTACTTTTTCTGTCTAATTAAAAATTTTGTATTTATTCTTAATTTTCTAAAAAGATTTTCCACAAAATATTTTCTTATTTTTTTAACTATTATTTTATGTTTTATAACTGTTACTAATGTCCACCTATATTTGTTCATTGAGATGAAAGAGTGTTACCTGCTACATACTGTGCAAAAGATTTAGTCTTTTTACATGACATATAGCATTTAATCCTTTGACTGCTATGGGTGCATATATGCATCCAATAAAACCATCAATGTGTATCCAGTGCAAACCATCAATTTGGTCGTCACGATTGCTATTGCAGGCTGCATGCCATTCATACAAAGCACTTCAACTTAAAGGAGTTAACAGTCGAAACCTTTACAAACCTGGAATTTCCTTTACTTTTCGTTTTGTAGAATGTAATTTTTGATATAAGTTTTTAATATGCAGGTAGGAAATGTACCATTTTCCTTTTTAAAAAAGTATATTTATTTACTCTTGGAAAATAGAATACTAATGTTTATGGAAAAATTTAAAGAAAAATTATCCTGTATTTGAGTATAACAGAACCTAAAAATATTGCATTTTCAGTTGTCTTTCACACTTCAGAACTGAGACGTACTAAAAATAATCTTGCAAAAAATAATGCAATTGGTTTAACAAATCAGCATGATTAGTTATATTTTTTCAATAAACAAATTTCTTTCTTATTGTTAGCTTTATTTTATGCTATATTGAATATTGACTACTGGCACTGAAAAAATATCTCCATTGTGGTTGGCTCATTTTATTTTTGTTTATGACATATGAAAATATTATTCTTAAATAATATTAAAAATTACATTCAAAACTGTTGAAATCGTTACAAAGCAATTTAATTATTTATTTGCAATTTTATGATTTTCTTTTTAATTGTTATGTATATTTTTAATATGAATCATGTGTATGTTTTTAGTGGTTTGTTTGGCTGGATTTTTACTGGTCATATAAAAAGTCCCAGATTTTGATTTTATTCACAAAGGAATCATTAATTATTTTACAATATTAAATAATTTTGTCCATATTTAGAATTGAGAAAATAATTGTTACAAGAAGTAACAAAAATTATTAATCTTATTTCTATACATAGTAACATATTAAGAGCACTTAAGGAAATATTAGAGTATATTTTAAAGGCAATTTTGATTCATTAAATTGAGATTTAATAATTATTTTTAAATCATACTATCAGTTCTATAATTAATTAGTGTAAAACCAAAAATACTGCAATCTTTTCTTATATATTTATATTTTATTAACTTAATGAAAAAATTGTCGAAAAAATATTGCTTTCAATTTATTAAATTATTACTTGTTGAATTTTCTTTAATGGAATTTAATTTATGATGATCAGATTATGATTTCAAATTTATTTCACTTTCATTGCATTAATATATACATGTTTTCTTCGTTTCTTTTTTTAATTGATATATAGTACTATTCAACTGCAAATATTTTTCTTTCAGAAAATGGAACTTCAGTTTTAATTCACGAATTTAAAATTACGCCATCTAGGAATACATATCAAAGAAAACAAAGATAACTCATTCATTCATTTAGCGTGTGCAGTTATCTTACCAGGCATATGAGACAACATATTGAAGAAAAACCATTTGTATGCAATATATGTGACAAAGGCTTCACTCGGAAACATAGCATGATTCGACATGTGCTTTCTCGCCAAACAAATGTCTTTCAATGAAGAATTTATAATTAAGGGTCTGATAGCTATTCTGTTTCTTTTAAACGGTCTAAGAAAGCAAATGATAAATTATTAGTTATTGAACTTATTGATTGATTGTCTTTTTAAGATAAGTGTCCATTACAGTTATTCTATTTGTAATCATCTAAACATTATTATTATGATGATTTTGGCTTTTTAAAAAAAATTTCTGGAAAGAAATATAGAACTGAATCTGACTGCTGTATGTATTTTGTTTTGAAGAATTTCTTCAGTGCTGTCATTGTAGAAAATATATTTCCGGTGTAACACAAAAATGGCCAAGTTATCATTTGAAAATTCCTTCCAAGAAGTCATTTTTTGTACCTTTATAATAGTGATTGTGTATAATTTTCCATATAAGTCACAGAACCATGAAGTCTTTTATTGTTACAATAAGCCAAATCCTACATAATCATCAGAATTTATTTTATTTCTTAGGTTATCAGGATCCAAATATTTGCTTGATAGATAAATAAACTTTATAGTACTGAAGACAATTGCAAGATTGTATCCCTGTCAAAATCTTAAAAAAAAAAAAAAAAAAAAGTTGTCTTTTATTTAAAATACATCATTCTGCAATGCATGTATACATTTTGAGCATTTTCACATTTATCCAGCACTACCATACTGCAATCCTGTAGACTAAGTTGAATAGTAAAATGAATGTATCATTAAGTTTGAATAAACAATTCTGAATATGTTACTAATATATTTAAATGTAATTGATGTGTTGGAAAAAAAATTAATTTTAAGCAATCTTAATATAAATAAAAGTTCATATAGTTATGATTGTATGTATATTCCACATCTCCTCTTAAACAGCAAAATTGAGTTTAGCCATTCTTTGCACAGTTATTATTTAAGACAAGAGATTGCTGTCAATTTCTTAAAGTATGAAAGTTAATTAGAAATCGACTCGAATTTTATCATTTGTCCCCAATAATTTCAAAGCAAATTATTCCATAAAAAATATTTTTATACCTTTATAATGCATAATTGAAATTTAACTCATAAATACTGAACTTTAAGCGAGTTTTCATGAACTTTTGTTGTAATTAATTAAACTATGAGATTGTCATTAGTAAAAAACAATCTTCAAAATTTCATACTGAGCAAAGCTAGTTATTTCAGCTAGTAGTTATTTTTATGTGTAGCAAATTTTGTATCCAAAATAAATAGTAATTAACTTAATTTTTATTCTTCTTATAGATATGTGACATGTACGAACAAATGTACATTATTTGTTACTACGTAAATGCAGTATGTAGTCAATCATTACTTTCTATCCTTCAATTTGAGTTCTCATCAGTTATAGCGATGAATGCAAATACCATTTCTTTCTGTTGTTCCTTCATGAATAGCTAGATCATTTCTAAATTTGTCCGCACTAGTCATATTTTACTTTATCTCTTGTCCCTTTCCACATTAAACAGTTCAATATATTTTCAAAATACAGATAAAATTAGTACTTTCTGCAATGTCATTACAATCAGAAATAGGCTGTGGTGCTTGTTGGGTATTGTATTGAAATTGCAGTAAGTGATATTGGAGAGTAAATGCAATGCAGATTTTTAGCAGTTAATCTATCATTTAAAAGACCTGTACTTTGAAAGACATCAAATATTACCTAACCTGAAATATGTTATGAGAATTGTCTTTAGGGAATACATATTTTAAGACTTCTATCCTTCCCTTCCCCTCCAAAAAAAACCCCAAATATTTTCATTTTTGTATCTGTATTACAATTGAAAATTCTTAAATTGTAAAAATGGACATATTGAAATGAAAATCATTTTATTTAAGTCACTTTCACGAGAATTGGCTTTAATATCTCGCCTAAAAAAATTCGAACAAAATATTTTTATTTTCTTAGCATTTTAATGCAATCTAAGTACTATGTCATTATAAGGTGGAATTTTTTTTAAAAATTTATATGTTATATATATATGTTTAGAATAGTAAATCAAAGTTCATAGTGAGTACTTATTTAAGAATGTTAGAATAATGTTGCAAAATGGAAAAAATACTGATTTTATTTGAAGAGGTTTTTGTACATAACCTTGTAAATTAAATGAAAGCACAAAATTAAATTTTTCAAAAAATACCTCAACAGAATCTTGACTTCTTGAAGAAGCCCCATAATTACAGAGAGAAACCTTTGGCTTTTGTTTATTTATTAAACTAGTATTATAAATCTGATTAGTCCATCTACTGCACTAAAAATATGAACAATGTTACCTTTTCATCTATGAATTTATTGTTTCCCCCCCCAAAAAAAAACTAATGTCATAACTAATTTGTGTTATTATTTATCATAGTATGTGTACAGTGTCAAAACTCAACTACTCTCAAATTTAAAGTAGAATTATAAATATTGCATTCTTCTTCAAAAAGAAATTACTTATTCATATACTGCATGCATTTAGCGAATTATCTTAGATATTCATGTATGATGATCCATTCTAATTTGGAACCATTACAATCAATCTGCAAAATTATTGAATTTGAAGAGAAGAGGGTTAGTTTAATATGATCAAAAGTTGCCTTTAATGGTTTTGGATTTGTCATTTAAAACTAATTCATCTGAATTTATTAGGTCTTTTCTGTTTTGAGGGGTCCAAATGCCTTTTCTGATTTATTTTTAAGTCATGTTTTACTATTTTTTTATATTTGCTGTATTTTTTTAAGCAAAATTATTTGATATTTTGTTTTATAGCACTGAAAAAATTGTCTTTCTTATTGATGCAAACTTTTGTTTTATTGTGTAATGTTTTTATAAGTTTCAAAAATAGAAATTTGCAACATTCCTTTATTTATTTGAAGTATAATTAGAGATGTGTGTTTGTTTTTCTTTCAGGGAGTGGAACTTCAATTTTAATTAACAAATTTCAGAGCATTCTAACTAATTCTCTAGACCAAAGAATGAAACGATATACCATTCACTCATGTGACGTATGCAATTATTCTACATGCAGAAAAAGTGATCTTACTAAACATATGCGAAAGCATACTGGAGAAAAACCATTTGTGTGCAGTGAATGTGGCAAAGGTTTCACTCAAAAGCATAGCTTGATTTCTCATATGTTTTCTCACAATACAGAGTTTCTGCAATGAAAAATATATTATTAACTGTCATGACATGATGCAATAAGCAATTCTTCCATAACTGCAACTTGCAAATAAAGAATTTTCAGTGTCAATGATTCATTTGAAGAATAGTTGCTTATTTTGTGTATTTTTATTATATATGAAAGTACTTTTTTAGTGTATTACATTATGAAATTTGGCCCTAAAGCATCTGAAAGGTTATGCAACAAATCATAAATAATTTTTATGTATTACTTTTAATATGATTTATAAATGCTTTTTTTTAAACTAGGTTTTTGATTTTCAGTATATATATATATATATATATATAATTGTAGAATCCAGAAGGCTATCAAATCATTTGCAGTACTATGTATGAGTATGTGAAATAAAACATTTTACACTAGTTTTCATTAATTAAATTTTTTCAGTGTAATTAACATGATTTAATGAACAGCCTCCTTATTAGAGTTAACAAGCTATACTTTCATATTATTGAAACTATGGTATAAGAATGTAGCTTCATGACCCATATGCCATTAAAAAAGCTTTTGTAATTCTCAAAAAATAGCATTGAAAGGTCGTATCGTATCCAGTTTCAGCTTTAATTAAAAACTTTTTTTAAAATATTATTCTGCTTATATTATTTGCCTGGAAAAAAATTTTTAAACAATTATAATTCATTTTTGCTTTTAATTAAACTAACTGCTACAGCATTTTTTTTTCTAATTGTATTGGTATTTACTCAGAATTGTTTAAAAATAAAAATTTTAAAGACAAAAGAATTATTTAAATGTTAACTTCAAGTTGTATAATGTTCACTGCTTTTTCATTTTCAGAATTCTCTTAAAATTGCATGCACTTCACATATTAATTTCTATTAAAAATTATTTTGCATCTTTTATTATTTAATAAAAATCATTTTAATTATGGCATAAATGAATTATTCTGATATTGTAAAAAAATTTTTTGCATGTCTGGTATATGCATTCTCATGCTTATTGTATTTATTACCACTATCATTATTATTCAAGTATATTATTAATATCAATGTTGTTATTTAAACAATGTCAATTATATTTTACGTTTACAATTTTAAATGAATCTTTTGGTAAATTTTATTTTACTTAATCTTTTAAATGAAAATAAAGGAAACAAAACTTTTAGAATATATCTTCCCTTGTAAATTTCTCAAGCCATTTACTTTGTAATTTTATAATTGTATGCCAGTTGTTTTGTAATTGTTTTATATGACAAAACATTCAGTTTTGTATGCAGCATATACAAAATAGTATACTGTGAATATATAATGCCCATTACAAATAAATACAAAAGTCATTGGGTTTTGCAGAACACCCAATTAATACATAATAAACTGGAAAATAGACACTATAAAAAAGAGTTTGATTTGATCTAAAATAGTCTTGAGTTAAGCTTTGAGAAATTCCAGTGATTTGAACATTGACTTCGACAGTGGAAATTAATTCAGAGCATTTGGTAATTTCTTTTATCTAAAGTTATTCTAACTACAAATGATTTGGATTTACATCAGAATTTGAAGATTTTGAATATAAATATATTAATAATCAAACTTATTAGTCTAATCTTATTAATTAAAAAAAGAATTGTTCCTTTAAATGAAGAATTTAGAAATTAAGTTATCAGAAACACTGATTTTTAAAAAGTTGGACCAATTTATAAACTTATGATTATTTAAATTTTTTTTATTGTGTTTGTATACTTTAAAAATAATTTTTACATACAGATGTTAGTAACATAAAGCTAAGACTGCATCATTAAAAATGTATTCCTAATAGAAAAAGGTCTTTAAAATAAATTTTAAGTGCCCTTATCTTTTGTTCTCTTTAGATCTTTAATAATGCTAAACTATCTCTACTTTCTACTGCTACAGCAAGAAATTCTGGATATTCAAGGAAATAAATGGAAATTGAAGTTTCTTATCTTTATAAAATGGAATTTTTTTAAAAATTGTATATTTTACATATACTACTTTCTGTTTGAATATTTGATGTTTAAATTCGAAAACATTTAAGAAAAGATGAACATATTACATGAATTAAACCTGTATTCAGTTTTGTCAGTATTTTTTTAAATTTTTGTTTGTAATTTATATCCTTTAATCAATATCCCTCTTGTGTATGACACTTTATTTGTTATTATCATTTTCCCTAATATTTTAATTTTACATTAGTTTGTTATTTTAATCTTTAAAAAAATTTAGAGAAAAAGAAATGTAATTAATGTTGATATTTCATTTTATAAATTAGAAAAATTATTGAACATTTTACTGTAACATAATAATTTTGTTTTGAAATATTTTTGTAGGACTTGAAGATTTCCGAACATTGGACCAATTTAGGAATATTTCACCAGCAAGTGCATATATGAGTGAAACTTTCAAGATAACTTGTCGCACTTATTCATGTGATCTTTGTAGTTATGTGACCGGTCTCAAAGGCAATTTTACTAGACATATGATTAAACATACTGGCCATCGCCCTTTTATATGTAACATTTGTGGTAAAACCTTTACTACAAAACAAAACATGAAACGACACGAACTCTCTCATGTTGCTGCATGAAAAATTTTTTAATAGAATTGCAAAAATTATCAGTTAATAATTATGTTAATTGAAGTGAATTACAATTTAAGTTCTTATTCTGTATAAGTAGTAAAAAATTTGCTTTGACTTTTATGTTGCTAAATATGAATTTATTCATATATGCAAAAAATGTTTTTTTTCTTACTTATATAAACTTCTGATTTTCAAAAGAAAAGTAAAAATGATCATAATAATTATTTGAAAATTGAATTAATGAAATGAATAATTATTTGTGTCCTAAAATTTAGTGATTATGTTTATATTAGCAACTTGTTTGTATTATCATCTCCTTGTGTGTGTTATATTTGTTGGTTATCTGGTGCATTAATATATTGGTAGTGATAAAAAAATATGTATAAGTATAAAAATATGTATAAAAATATGTATGTCATAATTAAATCCTTGAATAAGATTTCAAAATGATTCCTGTAGATTTTATTTGTGACATAAATAAGAAAATTGTTCTCCCCCCCCCCTTCTCAATTTTTTGATATAATTTTTTTATTTATTTTGTATAGTTTTAGTTTTTATTACTCAAGTTTGTTTTTTATGTATTTATTTCAATGCTATTCCACATTAAATCAGTTTATAGTTTGCAGAATTTTTGTTCAAAAAATCAAGAAATCTATTGATATGAGACCTTTATAAATTATTATAAAGCCTTTTGCATCTTGATTTAGCATCTGACATTAATAATTTTAGGCATTGTATATTTAAAATATGGTAAATATATAGTTATCTCTGTGACAAATGAAATCATCAGTTTAATTAAAAACTAGGCAAGATCTCCTTAATTAAAAGAAAAATTAAATATCAAATGCTATGTTACTTCATTGCTCTTTATATTTTATTGACATTTATACCAACCTTTTATATATGTTAATATAATATTATTTTTATATTTCTGTTTGTTTTGTTTAACAATGAATTTAATCTGTGTATCTGAGAATATACTAAAATTCTGAGAAGTTGTCTAAGAATTTATAAATATTTAAGAGATAAAAAGCTTTTATCAGTGTCTACAAGACTGTGTGAATTTTTAAAGAAAATGTTTAATTATATATCAAGCATTCATACTGTATGCCAGCATTGCAAAATCAGGGGAGATGTAATGCATTGTTTTGAATTATGCATTGAACAATGCAAAACATGCATTGTTTTGAATTAAATTTATGAAAAAATAATAAAGTTGTTTGGAAAGTGAAAAATTAATACTCTTTGTGTCTTTTTTATTATGACACTTTAATGCATTTGTTTTTATTTAGTTCATATTTTACTGTTATATATATATATATATATATAATATATATATATATTGTTATTTTTGTTGAAATTTCATTGGTAAGAAGATAATAACATAATGTTCTTTTTAGGTATATTCCAGATATCATCTGACATAAATTTTCCAGAGTCAATGGCACAGATAACCTCAAAACCTATAAAGAAATTTACTCGACATTGTTGCCCTTTTTGTCATTATTCAACAAATTACTCAACTGTTTTCAAGAGACATGTGATGATACATACAGGAGAAAGACCATTTCAATGTGAAATATGTGGTAGAGGTTTCAGAACTAAACAGTGCATGAATCGCCATTTATTTACTCATAAGGAATCATGATAAAGATAATGCTGGCTTAAAAATTTTTCTATTTAAAATCATATGTATTTATCATTTTTACTTACTTATTATTTTATATCTCTTCTTACTTCTCAGAACATTTTTTTCTGAGTAAATTTCAAAGATATAATACTTTATGTCAAGTTCTTTAATAAAATAAATTACAAGCAAACATATGTTAGTTTTATTGATTGTTTTCAAATTATTGCATTGTTTTATATTAATTCTTATTTTTATTCAAAATGCTGAATCTTATGCTTATTTCTCAAAGATAATTATTTATTTATATTTATTTCATAATATGCAAATTTTATAGTTTACCTTATAATTGCTGTTGTGATTTTTACTTTAATTATTTGGAAATAATTTAAATTCCATAATTAAAATATTTACACTTGTATGCATTACAGTTGCATTTCTACAATAATTGTGTGAAACATTTTTAAATGTATGTAATAGAAATTGCTGACTGATTTAAATAATAGAAAATTAATCTTCACATATTGATTAATAATAATTCATTTTAATATAGTTTTTTATACTTGTTTTTGTTATTATTATCATTAGTTACTACTCCTCTTAATAGATATTTATTATTTATTGAAAAATCAATAAGAAATTGCCAAATTCATCATGAAAGTTGAAATTTTTATGTTTTCAGTTTGTTAGACTGCTGTGGAAATGAGTGTTGACATTAAAAACAGATGTTTCTTTATATATTCAGATAAATATCATTCAATAAATTGTGCCAAAACTAAATGAGTTATTTTTCCATATATGCTGAAAAACTATCAGTTTTTTACCTTCTTTTTATAAATATTGTTAAAATGTTAATTATTAATTTCTTTTAAAAATATTCTATACAGAACAAAAGAAAATTCCTTGTTTCATTTACCATAAATTGGACTAATAAAAAGTTGATTTTTATGTTTATGATCATATAAAGCCATTAAAACAATCTGAAAAACACATTATGCATTAGTAGAATAAAGTTAAATCTTTATTATTTGCTTTTATTTGTTAATATTTCGTTTGACTAGATATGTTACATATTTTTTAGATATATCAAAGCTAGGAACATTTAAATGCATTTATGTATAAAAATATTTTATTTAAATTACAATATATATCTAAAATTCCATCTTAGTTTATAAACTTTAAACCTTGAGTTTGAAAATAGTTGTTAGATATGATGTTGTATTAACCTTGCTGTTTCATTTATTTAAGAGCAATAATGATATGATTATATTAATCTATTAATATGATTATATTAATGATATGATTATATTGATTAATCATATTAATAATATGATTTTTTTTTTTCCTCTATATACTTTTTTTTTTTAAATTCAGAGAATGAAAATTCTCTGAAAGTAAGTCAGGGGACTTGTTTTATAAATTATAAACTTCAGTACTTCTATGAGCTAATTACTATTTGTTTTAAATATCTAATTTATATATGTTGTTATATCTAAATTTTACTAATTGTTGAAATTTGAGGGAAATATCAGGATATTGGAATGAGGAAGCGGAGGAATTTGAGGGTTCTAGAAATTTAGTATCAAATTTTAAATGAATATTAAAATTAATCTTTATTTTTTACATGTAAAAAAAAACATTGATTAGGTTTGTTGTTTTTTTAGTACTTTTCCTCTGAAAAACTACTTTGAAGTTTCAAAACTAAAACTATGTTTTTTATCTCATAACAAATACCATAATGTATGTTTTCATTTCACAGGTCTGGACCTATTGAAAAGTACATCACTGAGTGCAGAAGGTTTGAAGATTCATTTTTGTACTGTTTGTCCATATTCCACAAATTATAAAAGTCATTTGACCGATCATTTTAGAAGGCATACTGGGGAGCGACCATTTGTTTGCAAAACTTGTGGAAAAAGCTTTGCCCGGAAATTCAGTTTACAGTGCCACTTAATTAGATTTACAGATCATAATTAGAAGTTGTTTTATGCACTAAATTTAGAAACAAGTAATAGATCTTTATTATTTCTTTTGTGATATTGAATTTTGCTAATATTTTTTTGAAAATATATGCCATGGATTAAATTTTTATTTTACAGCTGCTCATATATTAAAAACTAAAGCTGCATTTTATAAAAGATTAAAGATACAGGTGCCGTTTCTAACTTTTATATTTATTGCCCATATTCTACTGTTTATTCAGACAATTTGGTGAACATTGTTTAAAAGCATACTGTGGAATAATTATTTATTTGTCTGACTTGGGGCAAAAGCTGCACCTTTTTAATTAATTATACAGATCATAACTAAAAAAAAGAAAGAAAGAAAGAAATATTACTTTTATCACAGATTTAGAAACAAATATGAGATCCAAACTTTATTTCCACTGGAGATGTTTAATGCTGTACATATTTTGCAAGAGCATAAGCTATACATTTAATTTTCATTTTACAGGTACTGATCTATTGGAAAGTAGAGTTGCATCTTATAAAGGAGTAAAGGTATCTGGAACTCTACTTCATTTTTGTACTTATTGTCCATATTCTACGATTTATACCAGTCATTTGACTAATCATTTAAGAAAGCATACTGGGGAGCGACCATTTGTTTGCAAGACTTGTGGCAAAAGTTACGCCAGGAAAGAGAGCCTTCAGTATCATTTATCTACACATAAGGATCACATTTAAATGAACAATTTTTTTAGTTGGAATTTTTGAGCAAATAAAATAATAATTTTTTATTAATTTCTAACATTGGAGGTATTTACTGTTGTCAATGTTTCGGAAAGATATGTACCATGATGTATGTTTCCGTTTTTACAGATACTAATCTGTTGAAAAGTAAAGATAAAAGAGCAAGGACTCCTGGAAATATTCTTCATTTTTGTACGTATTGTCCATATTCCACTTCTTATACAAGTCATTTGTCATATCATTTAAGAAAACATACTGAGGAGCGACCATTTGTATGTAGGATTTGTGGTAAGAGTTTCAGCCAGAAAAGCAGCTTGAAGTATCACTTAACTAGATGTCCTGGGCACATCTAAACGAACGTATATTATAGTGGATGTATGGGTGAATAGATGAAATAAGTTTTTAATTATTATATTGTTAGCAAAAAATGTGTAATCTGACTTACAAAATTTTGAAAAATGTTTTCCTCTTTTTAAATATTTTATATGTTGCAAAAATGCCACTATAAATAAATATTTTTAAAAATTAACTAAGATATGTTACATAAATAAAAGCAAGAAGAATGATTGCAATAAAACCATATTTAGAGTGTTATATTATTGTAGTGAAAAGAAAAAAAGTTGCTGGTTTTAAAATATAAGTTTGTTTGTTTTACATGTTTGAAGCCATGCTATGTTAAATTTTTCTTAATTTTACATTTACATCTGGAATGCTTCTTGTTTAGAAAAGGTTATAAATAAAATTCTTTTGAAAAGTCTGAATTTTTACTGTTAGTCTGTTTTTATAATTTCTTAACTTAGTAGTATGTAGACAAAAAAAAAGCTATTATTGGACTTTTTATTATTCCATGGAATTGTCATCTTATAACTGCTACATGATCTTGTTATCCAGTCTGTTTGCTATTTCTGCTTCTAGTTTTAAAAAATATTTAGTATCATTTCTATAAAATATGAAATTATCATTTCATTTTAATTAGTGATTTTAAATAGTTTGTTATATATTTAATTAACTCCAATTTACTTATATTAGAATAAATAAATTTCTAAAATATAGAAATGAATTGGAAAACTTTCTGAGGAAAGAGGTCAAATTATACATAGTTTTGTACATTTTGTGTTTTAATGTAAATTGTTTAAAAGTATAAAGAAATTATTTGTTTACCTTTGTAATTAAACCTGATATAGAAGAACTGTATTTAAGATTAGTAATATAATTAATAATAATTTTGCACACAACATCTGCTTATGTGTGCATTGCTTTATGAAATATTTATATTCTTATGATTATTTTACTATTGATTTTTTTTTATATATATGTTGCATCTGCTATGTATTTTTGTTTGTTTTTACATTATGTAGTTGATTAAATTCTTAAGAATGTTTCTTTTTTTTTTTTTTTTTTTTTTTCCAATTCCTATTTGAAAATTGTCATATTCAAACCTGTCAAATTCAAAAAATTATTCATCTTTTCTAATGTATCTATCTCAAACAAATATGTAATTAAAATATTGTTAAATAAAACCAATAATTTTATTCATAATTTTGTCTTGTTGAATAATTTCTTTACACACTTATAAATTTCCAATTTCAAACCATTGATTTAATTGATCGAAAAAAGAATTGATTTTGAAGTTACATAAAGAAAATTTATTTTTTTCTGTTGATGTTATAAAACATGAAAATCTGCTTTAATTTTGCTGATTTATTATCAATTTTTGATTTTATTCTCTGTAAATGTGGTTGGTGTTTTACAAAAATATGTACCATGGCTTATATTTCCATTTTACAGGTACTTGCTTATTGAAAAATAAAATCACATCTCGCAACGAAGCAACAACATCTGGAACTATGATTCATTTTTGTACTGTTTGTCCTTATTCCACTATTTATAAAAGTCATCTGACAGATCATTTGAGAAAGCATACTGGAGAACGACCATTTGTTTGCAAGACTTGTGGCAAGAATTACAGTCAGAAACACAGTTTGAAGCATCATTTAACTAGATATCCAGATCATATCTAGATAAATAGATTATTTTCAGCTGTGGATTTATGAACAAAAGAGACAATTTGTAAGTATTTGTTGTTTTTTATCCAAAGCCTGTTTTAATGCTGTAGTTTAACCCATATACTAGGATTATTTATTTCTATGAAAATAATTCTTTTAATACATTTATATCAACAAAGTCTTTTCTTTTTAAGAGGTATGTTTTTACAGTGTGAATTCATGTGGAAATATAATTTTTTAAAATGAAGATGCATTTTGATGTTTATTACTTAAATGAGACTGTAAAGAGCAAATATATTCATTCTAATATCTGAGCTGTTGCTAAAAACTCTGAAACCAATGTCTGTTTCAATTAAAGATGTAATTACTAACAAAATGTCATTAACAACTTCTTTACACAAATTCTTTGCATCAGTCCTACAACTCTTTCAGTTAATGATTATGAAATTTGGTCTTTGTTACTGTTCAAAAATTCCAACAATCAAGTATTGTCTTTTTTATTGTACTCTTTCTCATTTATTGTATCCGCTTTCTGTTTGCCTTTTGTTAAATTTTTACATAAAAGGGAAATAAATACTGAGTCAAAAGAAGTTGAAATTTTTTTTATTAAAAATAATTGTTTTTATTAATAGTGTTAATTGTAGCTTCAGAAATGAAAAATTTGATTTTGTAAAAAAGCTTCTTTTTCATACTTCAGAAAAATTACATTATTTCCTAACAATTTGCATTTGTGCACTCAACTTTAATAACAATTAAATTTTGTTCCTTTTGTGATGTGTTAATTTTGATAAATGGTGTAGTAATAAATTAGATCAATGTTTGTTGTTAATTAAGATTTTTCTCCTTTTTAACAATTTATGTGAAAAGTGAAAAAAGCAATATGTAACAAATAAATAAGAATGAATTAAAATCAAGTTTACTTCAATAGAAAATTGCTGTGTTATATATGTATGTATAATTTTTAAAAAAATTTTGTTTTAAATATTAGATACATGCATTATTGTTTAGGAACTACTGGTTATCTTTTAAATCGATTTTTAATTTTAATAATATTTATTTATATGATTTTAGGTATTTATGCCTGCAGTCATTGTTCATATACAACACAGAATAAAAGTAACTTCAATGTTCATCGAAGAATACATACTGGAGAGAGACCATATAAATGTGGGATTTGTGGAAGAGCATTTTCAAAAAATTACAACTTAAAAAGACATTTCCCAGTGCATAAAAGTACTTTGTTTGATTAAATATTTATTTGACTCATTGGATTAAAATATCGTTGCTCTTTCTGTGTTATTTCGTTCTTTATATTTTCAATAAAACTTATATATATATTTTTCATTCTTATTGTAATTTTTCTTACACTTGGCTATAGCCAACATTTTCCACTTTTTAAAGAGAAGGATTTTTTTTTTCTTTTTTGCGAAGCATAATATTTATAAAGTTAATTTCTTTTGCTGGGAAAGTATCAAAGGTATAAAAAAAAACATTGACTCAAAAATCCACTACAATGAAATTCAAATACAAAGTAAATGATTGTGTGAATTGCTAGGATTTTTACTTCTTTCTCAAAGAATTACTTTTGTTGAATAAAGTCTTCTTTTTCTTTTAATGTTATGTAATTTAATTTAATAAACCTTAACTTCTTAAATTAAGATTTACTTATGAAATAGTATCGTAATTTCATTTCATTTTCTCTAAAATCTCTTATATTTTCTTTACCACCTGCAAGGCAGCCACGAAAATAAGTTGTAGTTGCCAGCAACCTTTTGCCACAAATTTTATTTTGTTTTTTTTATGTATTGTCTTTTCCATCCAGCCTACATTTTGCAACAGTGTATCTGTTTTGTGATAGTTTCTGCCTTATGAATAGAAATGTGTCTGTAAATGTAAGTAGTAATTTTTATGTTCTAGCTTCTGTAAACATTTTATGAACAAAAATTAGTTGGCTTTTAGAATAAAATTGTTGTTTATTTTGCTATTTTCTATTGAATTATTTTTAATCCGGTTATTTTTATTTATGCTAGAAGATATATATTTCTAGAACTCTCAGCAAGATAATAGATTGAAAAATATTTAGATCTTTAATTTTTAATTCTTTGAAAAGTATAATTTTGATATAAGCTATTAAATGTTTTTTGAATATTATTACCACTGCTTTTTTTTTTTTTAATCAACCCCACTATGGTATGCAAAATTCCTACTGGATTATTTGCTTCCATTATGGGGAAAATTTATTGCATCTATATTGATTGGCTACTCAAAGTGATTGTAAAAAATAAGTTATTTTGCTCTCTGAAAAAAAAATAGTGCTTTTTTGTGGCATTAAAAATAAATTTATTGTTTTTATTGCAAAAATATTTTTCTTATTTAATAATAATCTTTAGTCTCAGTAACAGCTATAATAATTACTGTTAGTATTTTTTAAAATATTTTCTGTTTTTAAAAAATTTGGACTAAATTTTTTTACAATACTTTTTTAGCAATACAATCTAGTGAAATTTGTTGTATGAAATAATAACTATCATTATCCTTTTAGTTTAGTAATTTGTTTTAATACATGATATATTGTATTCAGCTTTTGTTTTTATTTCAAAAATCTTTTAATCGAAATGTTACAAAGTGAAGTTGTTTTATTTTCATAGTTTAAATTTTATTGTATGATGCAATTTGTTAAAATGTTAGCAGTAAATCATTAAAGAAATATTTTATTGTATTATGATTAAAGATTGGAAATAAATTCTATAGATTGGTTAAAAAGCACTTAATAAAAATTCTTTTCAAGTATTATATTAATCTTTTTATTATTGAAATCTTTTATTATTGAAACTGTGTAATTTTTAAAAAGTAACATATTAAATAATTTACCTCAAATTAGAGAATATTTTTTTCTAATTATAGTTTAGTTTTTTAAATTTTCGTATGTGAGTGAATTGTTACTGAAATTAAAGTTAAGGAAACTTTCTAGAATAAATATTTTCCTTATAACTTAAAATCATATCTTTAACATTAAGAAATTTAATGGAATTAAGTATTTTTTTTAAAATTTTAATAATGTTTTTGCATTAGGATGCATTATTCCATGATGGAACAAAAACATTCTGAATTTGTCAACATGCTTTTTAAAAATGATCTGTTATAGTAAATATCCATGGAAATTATTATCGATATTTTTCAAAAAATGAATAGTTAATTGTAAAATGCAATAGTTCATTAAAACAATTGTAACTGCAAGGTAATTAAAACTATTCAATCCTATCCTCATCAGTAATTTGTGTAATCTTATCACTTAAGTGATATGCAGTTAAGGAGCTGAAGATAATTTCTGTAATTATTTTTTTTAATTTGTTGTTATAAATAATATTTGGAAGAAATATTTCTGGAAGTGAACTACAATTATAATTTTTTAAGGATATATATATATATATATATATATATATATATATATATATATATATATATATATATATATATATATATTTTAATCTTTGTAAACCTGATACAATTTTTTAAATCGGCTTCATGATGTTTATTTCTTTTGAAACAAATATGGTATAATTGTATTGTGCATCAAAAAAGTGTCTGGATGCTTGTTATTGCTCATAATTTGTAAAAATTAAATTCAAGAAAAAAAATCGATTAAGAAAATGCTTTCTTTAAAAATATGTAAATTGCATTTGCATGGAGAAACATCTACATATTTATATTTTTGTATAATTTTCAAATTTTAATCCCTATTTTTTCGTCCTTTAACTGATTCAGCATAATTAGAAATCCCAAGGTATAAATTAATTAGTGTAAAAAAATCATTCAAAATAACATATACAAGGTGATGTTTCCAACCTGTTTTAACACTTGTAAAATGTAGCAAACAGATCACTATAATAATACAGTACACTCCCGATTATCCGCGGAATTGGGTGGCGCGGCCGCCGCGGATAACAAAAATCGCGGATAATCCGAAAAAAACTAAAAACGGGTATAGCAAAAAAAGAAAACAGTCATTCCAACTTTGAAAAAATCGTTTTATGTACAATAAAACGTAAAATAAACAGCAGGATGTTTAACTAACGCTTAATATTTTAGTATATCACTCAAAACTAACCTAAATTGCATTTTGTTAGTGAAAACAGAAAAGTGCTTTGTACTTACGAGAGGCGTCAAGGATACACAGAAAAATTAATACATATGTACTGTTTTAATACTGTAATGTATTATGTAATTACAAAAGTATAACTGTAAAACTGCAGCTTTTTAAAAAAATCAGTCAAAAAAAAAAAAAAAAAAAAAAAAAAACTTTGTGCGGCAGGCGCGGATAACCCGCCCGCGGATAATCGGGAGTCTACTGTAATTTCCTTTGTGCGCATTTTTATTTCAATCGTTAATATGACAACTTAGTAAAATTAAGGGGGGGGGGTTGTTGTTGTTGTTGTTTTATGATTGCAATTATTAGCAATGAAACAAGACTAAATAACATTCTATTATTTGTATATTCTGTTGCTTTGATAAGTAATTTTTTAGAAGCATACTGTTTTAATAACAGTATACATACTGAATAAGTTTAACTATTAATATTAATAAACAATCTTAAATTAAACGCTTTTGTAGCAACCGAAGAATAAAAATCGTATGCTTATTTTCCAAAACATTTCTTTATAATTGAATCATGTATAACATTATGCTGTTCGAGCATGCATGTTCGAGTTTCAAACGATGCTTTACATCATTTTTAATGTTTTTTATACCTAATTCCTTTTTACTTGATAACATATTAAAAGCAGATATATACATACGAAATTTGATGTCCCTATTTAGGGAAATGTATTTCAGAATGTGAAATATATTTCAACACCAACAGGCATTTACAGTTTGATTGTACAATAGTTAATTTCCGAATAAAGTGCAGTATCATAATTTTTTTGGCAAGTTATGCCAAAAAAAGACTAAATAACATAATTAATTAATTAACAATGGTGTATGTATAATATGGAAGCATCATGCGATTCCATAAATGCATGCATTTTTATTTAATTTCTCTTCTTTTTCCGTTCGTTATTTTGCTGAATCTTTTTCTTGTTCTACTTTTCAGAGGAAGGCTTTCAAGCAGAATCAGATGAAAAGTTTAATTTTCCTGTGTATAAAAGACATTCTTGCTATTCTTGCAGTTATTGTAAATATATTGCCCATCATAAGGGACATTTCAACATGCCTTTGAGGAAACACACTGGAGAAAAACCTTAAGAATGTGAACTTTGTGGAAAACGCTACACTAGACGAAATACTCTAAAAATGCATAAAGCGTTTAATCATTTTGGCTAAAATTTTAAATTCATATCTATATAAAAACTGTATTTGATAATTAAGTATCTGTATTGAAAAACTTCATTGCAATAATTTTCAGTAAATTTTATTCATTATCCACTATTATATTTTAAATTATTTTAATTTTACTATATATGCAACCATACCATGGATGAACAATTTTAAGAAACAGCAATCTATTAACTTCAATTTTTTTAAATAAATGTTGAAATTGGATAGAAAAAATCCACATTTAAGGTTTTGAAAAATCATTGTGGAATGCTCTATCACTGCTTTAATAATTATTATTTATGTTAGTCTAAGCAATTTTAAATGCTAATCTTGATGATCGAGAGTTTCATGAGGTTTATTAATGACTTATTTGTATCTTAAATACAAGATGCTCTGCAATATTACTACATTGTAATATTATGCTATTACTTTATGAAACTAATCCCCATTGAATATTAGACAGTACTATAAAAATACTGTATAATTTTCTTGTAACACTAAGTACTGTCAATAAAAAAAAATTGAAAATTATAGGTGTCAAATCAAACTGTAAATATTTTAATGTAAAAAAATAATTTGTTGCTTTTTATATGATATTGTCCAGTGTTTTATTCAGAAAGTTTTTCCTTTATTTTTTTCAGTTTACTTTGTGTTAAATTTATTTCATTTTTCACCTATACTTAATAAAAAAAATTTATAAACTTATTTCTTGAAAAATTTGTTTATACATATATAACTTGATACATAAAATGCAAATTATCATTTCGAAGAAAAATCAAAAATTAATAGCAAAATTTAGAATTTTTATATCTTATATACATATATTTGTGTATTTTTTATTAATTAATTAAAATTTCTATTCTTTTTCAAACTTTCATATTTGAAATTATAAAACAGGATTGAATTCATCTCAACTTTTTAAATAAAAATTAGTATGTAAATGGTTATAAGTATTGTAATAAATGACACATTTATTTTGCAATAAAGATGCAGGTTTGTTTTGCAACAAAAGAAACAGATTGATTTCAATAATTGATTCTAAAAGAAAAAGAATATAAGTAATATATATATATATATATATATATAGTTATTGTTTACATTTTTAATTTATATTTCATGAATTTTTCTTTTATCACATGTGTAAATATTAATTGTATTATAGGAAAATATGATTAGACTGATTTGTATCAGTTGTCTTTAAATATTGAATCGTAAATACTGATATTAATTGGTTATTTATTTTTATTATTGTATCGTTTGAATAAATTGTT
Organism: Argiope bruennichi; assembly: GCF_947563725.1. Lineage (NCBI taxonomy): Eukaryota > Metazoa > Arthropoda > Arachnida > Araneae > Araneidae > Argiope > Argiope bruennichi. The sequence goes on from NC_079154.1 coordinate 7,770,922, forward strand.
TAAAAAATATTAAAGGTATTGTAGGAATTTAACATTAAAGGAATTATTCAAACATGTCCCAATTTTGTATCCTAAAGTATTCTTTGATTTTATATCTTTTTATATTGGTTTCCAAAGCCTTGGAAACTATTCTTCTACTGCATTCAAATGCATATTTTTTTTATTAATATTGAATTATTTTATTAATGAATCTGATTGAAAATTGCAAAATGCAACTTTCAATAGTTCAGTCATGTAACTTCAATATTATTAGCACAGCAGGAACCTCAAAACATTCAGATAAGTAGGAACTTTCATTCACAAAATCTTCAATAGACATATTACTATAATGTTTCTTTTCTTTTATAACAATATTAATTAAATGTCAAATATATAAATATTCACTTTTCTGAAAAATGCATTCTTTGCTTGTTAATTTTATTTCAAAATAAATTATTTTGTAAAGAATTCTTAGTGTCATGTATATTTTATTCAAATATGTAAATTTAATGGAGGTATTGAAGAGGTTATTAAATCCTAACATGAACATATGTGTCATAAATTACAAAATGAGTATCATTTTAAAAAAAGTCCTTTTTCTATTATACTACTTTTTTATTTCTGCAAATTCTTTTTATTTCACTACAAGTAAATAGAATGTATATCATTTCAGCATTTCTTTCATATCATTTTTTTATTTTGCAGATGTCAAGAAATCTGTATTTAATAATTCACCTGTTGAGAAAATTAACCTACCTCCAAGTCTTCTTCATATGTGCAATTTTTGCTCATATTCTACTCCTTACAAAAGTAACTTAGTACCTCACTTAAGAAAGCACACTGGAGAACGACCATTTTTGTGCAAGATTTGTGGTAAAAGTTTTTCGCAGAAGCAACATCTTTTATCTCACCATATTGTTCATCTTAGAAAGTAAAAGTTTATGCTATTTAAATGACAGGAAATCTGTTGATTTTCTTATCAACTTTTTTTTTAATGTATTTCTTATCTTGGTAAATCTGTAAGTAATTTCATGTTTTTAAAAAGTCATTTTGCAATGTTCCTATTCTTGGCTTCACGATGTATCTCAAATAAACTTAAGGTATATTTGATAAATAGCAATTCAAGATTTTGTATAACTGCAAGTTTATTAATTGTTATATTAGTTTTGTCCTAATTATGTTCGGATTATTAAAGAGACAGATACAATCACAATTTTTGTTCAAAAGGAGAAATTTACTGCAGAATTTTAAACTTTGTATTCTCAAAGATTCTAGAATTATTCATGTCCAATATAATCCGAACCATAATGTTTAATTCATATGTATTTATTTTGCTTTTATGTCTGGTGAGAACTAAGTATCTTAATTTTTTTTCAGTATTTGTTTACATTTATATTTTATTAAATTGCATTGCCTGTAAAATTAAGAATCATTAAATTATATGAAGCAAATAATAGTAAATTAAATAATAATAATAATATAATAATAAAAAATTTAATAAATTTATTAATGAGTAGATATCACGTACTGAATATTTAATTATTTGAGTATTTGTATAAAATCTCAATAAGAGTTTACATTCACTATTTATTTTTCATTAGTTTTGTTATGATTGCTTTATTTTTAATGAATAATATAAAGTGCCTGCATAATTATTTTTTGAATTTTCATTAAGTTTTAGAAAATAAATCATGGTAGAAGAAACTTGTAATAAATTGTTTTGCATCATATTGTAAATTAGGAAAAAGGTTTTAAAAAATTAAATATTGAAGATTTGATTCACTATTATGTATGTTTATTTTAGTTTTATTAATTCCAGTCTGCTTTTAAAAAATTCTCAGTTTTGTATTATTGGTAAAAAGTTCTTTAGATAAAGCATTTGTATTTAGACTGATACAATAAATTGCACTTCTGCATCTACTATTATCATAGCAGTGTGTTAATATATGATTTTCTTTTTCCACTCTAATCATTCCATTATGTCATTCTTACTAATGTTATTGTAATTATATTTTACAATTCTATTGAATTTCATGAGAAATAAAAATTAAAAATCTGTTTTATTAGGGAATTTTTTAATATAAAAGAAAATTTAGAATCGAAACTTTATTTTTCTGGGTATGGTTTTCATTTTGAATGGATGTAATGACATAATGGTGAATATCTTTTTGATTGCAAATTGGGAAAAATTTACAGAGCTGTAAAAAAATGAGAAATATAATATTTACCCTGTTTTCTATTACTTACATATCTTAATATCTTAATGCAAATTTTGTAAACCATTTGTACCAGTGAATGCTGAAAAAATATTTTAGTAGATGCAATTGTTATATATATATATATACACATACACATAGCTGATAATTGTAAGTGCATTTTTATCAATTTTGCTCTTTTGTTAATAATTAGTAAGGCATGGTCATAAAAATAACTTGCAAAAATTGGAAGGCTTAAAATTTGAAACGTGCAAAAATATCTTAATTAAATTAAAAAAATTGTTAAATACTGCATTTTTTTTCAATAATAAATGTATCTGGAAAATCCCTTAATTATGTAATACAATTTCATTAAAAATCAAAAAACTAAAATAGTAGTATAATTTTCTGATTGATTTATATTTCCGACTTTGTTTCATAAATTATCTGAGAATAGTTCAGTTTGAGTGCATTTTTTTTATGAGTCATGAATGAATATTTCGAAATAATAAAAAAATATTGTTAAATATGATTGTTTTGATAATTTGTTATATCCTAATCAAAAGAAGAAAATTCATTTCACCTTAATCAAGGCATAATTCAAATAAAAATAAAATTGAATAACTGTTGGAATTTAAAAAAATAATTAAATTGGGATTAGTTAGATTTTTGAAATTAATGAAATTTTATTTATAAAGTATGTTTATATTTATAGATTATTATAATATTTTTTTTTACCTAAGAAATTCTACTGCTTTATTTTTTACAGTGTGATTGTTGATATATAGCTGGTAAAATTACAATTTATTGTTCTGGAGAAACAGAATTTCAAATACAATTAACATTAGCATGGTTCCTAGTCCTTATTTGGTATTTTTGTGTGTATTTCATTTTTCCTTAAACACTGTCACACATTTTATTCTATTATGGAATTTGCAAGCTTAAGTCATATATAAGGAATATATATATATATATATATATATATATATATATATATATATTAGGTTAACATTTCTACAGTTCCATTATCTTTAGCATTACTGGTATTATTATTATGATTTTATTTTCTATTAATAAAACCAATTTTGAAACATTACATTTTTTTTTTGTATTTTTTTTTTTGCATTTTCATTTATTTTTGTCAAAGAATTGAAAATATTCTTTCTATTGCAATTATTGACAATGAATTATGCATCTGTGACAACAGCACTTCTTCATAAGTAATTTCGATGTTCTTTTCATTCTGAATATTTTCATAAGGGAAGTTCTTTAAATGTGATTATTATAATGTTTAAAAAATATAAATGTTTGATTCTTATAGGAAAGTAAGTAGTTTTCAATTTTTAAAAATATGAAGAGAGGTGCTAATTCGATTCTTGATTGTAAGATCTGTAATATGGCTCGTCAGTTTTCTATTCCTATTATTTCATTTGAATGATTTTATAATAATTTATTTGAAATATTATAAAAATTTAAGGGCATGTGAAAATTATACTATATTTTTATATCTTTATTGGAAAATATTATGTATACGTGTTAAGGATAGTAAGAATTGAATGAGCAAAATGAAAGATGTAACATTTTTGGAAATATGGGGAATTATAACACCAGAGCTTGCTGAAGTTGATGATGACATTTAAAAATATTTTTAAAAAACCATGTGTATACTGTATATTTCCATTTTTTTAGAGATCACTTTACATTTTTCTATATATTTGATAAACCAGATAAAAGATGCCATACATAAAAAATGTAATCTGATGGATATTAAGTAATTGTTTTGTAAAAATTTTAACTTTTTGTATTTATTTATTGCAGTGTATGAATTTAGGGAAAAGTATATTGATTAATTCTTTTTACCTGTAAACCAGTATTTTATAAAAAAAATTTGTTATACATTTTCATTGGATTCAATAAAACTCATTACCTCTCTGTAATGTATTAGATATTCAATCAAATTAAGTCACATTGTCAGACTTTTACTGATTTTTTTTTTTTTAACTAGCAGTTATTTTTCATCATACATTTGAAAGTTTCACTCCAGAAAATACTTTTCTTCCATTTGTTTGTTTTCACTTCTTGAAATATAATTTTTATCATTTTTTTTCATAAACTTACATTATTTAGTTATTTATTTATTGTAAATTTGTTTTTTAATATATATGTTTAGATTCACTATTAATTAGCAAAATTGATATCATTTTATTTCCAATTTTGTATAGCTTGTCAGTAAAATAATCTTTTCATTTAAAAAAAAAAAAGGCTCTTTAATCATAATACTGTTTTTTGTTTGTATTTAAAAAATAATTTTGAAATTTTTTTCAGGAAATAAGAATATTTCTCTAGGAAAAGAATATATTTCTCATGAGGGTATGATCATAGCAGAGATTTCAAAGGAACATGGTACAAGAAACAGTTGTCGCTTTTATCATTGTACATATTGCAGTTATAATACCTATATCAGAAATGATTTAGTGAAGCACCTAAGAAAACACACTGGTGAAAAACCATTCATCTGCAAATATTGCCAAAAAGGTTTCACTCAGAAGCATAATTTGGTAACACATGAAAGGAAGCATGAATTACCAGTGTTAGGCCTTGACTTCTAAATATAATTTGTCTTCTTCATTTATCGTGAAACTAAAAACATTACGCTAATTTATTACAAAAGAATACTCCAATACTTGAAAAGCTGTATCTTCACAACCAAACTTAGTATCATTTTGCAAGTCATTATGATATAATTTGTCACGAACATGATTTAATTTAAACAATTCAATTCCATAAATTCTCTAAGAATGCAAGTGATAATTTAAGGAAATGTACACGAATTATTTTTGTAAATATTAATTTAATTAAAATAAATTCTTACAACTTGGAGCATTATTTTGTAACACAAGCAAGTTTGCCTAATTTCATATAAATTTTTACACATTTAAAGAATCTAATGTTCCAGCGTTTTGATTGGTGAAGTTTTATTTATTTATTTTATCCATACTAAATATTGAAGTGACCAAATTGTTGTGAAATTCCATTGGGCTATTAGCAACTAGTTATATGAAAACTTCTTTTACAATGAATGAGCTATAGAACCAAGCACTATCACTGTAGAAACTATTATCCATCCTGTTTATTATTTATCTAGCTATTTTATTTCCCTTGCAGGAAGATAAATAACCAGGAATTTTTTCCCTTATTATCAACTAACATTGAGAATTTCTAAATAGGAATAACTGAATTTTCCAACCTGTAATGGCACATGTGCTGCCTAGAGATGAATTTGGATATGGAGTTGATCAATCCATTGTCTTATAAATATTTCATATTTATAATTTAAATTATTTTAAAGGTCATTGATCAGTCAAAATTGCTATTTCTTTGAATAGTGGGAATATATAGCTTTTCAAAAATTTGAGTTATCTTTGGTAATTGACCTTAATATTTGGTGAATTATTTATAAGTTTATAAATTAGTGTTTTTATGCTGAATCATTTTTATTTATAAATTTAAATGTCCATGAAAATTTTGTACATTTTCAATAATTAAATTTTAAATAGTGCATTTTAATGTTTTCAATATTATGTTTTGTTGCATCTTCCTTATTACTTTTGACATGTTTGTCACCTTGTAGCTAATTATTTTAAAATAGCAATTTAATTAATTTTTTATTATTATTATCTACTTGATCATAAAGCTTTTAATTTTTCAGATATGTATATGAAGGATAATGGAAAATGTTTATTATACGCCGCTCAGCACTTATGTGATAAATTTTAAGTATATGCATTTTAAATACATCTTTGCTCAAAAATTTTCCTAAAGAATTTCAGTAAGAAAAATTGTAACATTTCCAAAGTTATATAAATCTATGGATAACTTTGTATATTTGTTACTAAATAATTTAGTTATTATTGACGACACATTTTAATAAAACTTGGAAGTAACATTCTAAAAGTGGTAGTTTCTCATAATTTATTATTAAAACTTTACAATTTCCTTAATTTTTAATGATAGCTTTTTCATTTTTATATCTAATTTTCAAAATATGGGTGGACTGTTTTGCTTTAAAATTTGATTTTTTCCTTATATTTTTATTTAAATTATTGTTTTTAAATATTTGCAAAATCAGTAAAGTTTACTTTAGAACTTCTTGGAAAGAAAACTGTTGTGAAAATAATCTTTGCCTCTTCCAATGTATGTTGCTTTGAAATTGTTAAAATAAGCATTGCATTTGATTTTTAAAAAAAAAAAAAAATACTGCAGTAGTTGCTGCATGATGTGATCATTTAGGGCCTTAAAAATTTTGATAACAATAAAAAAAATTGTATAAATGAACTATATTTCCATCGCATCAAGGGTAAAGGAGAAGAAACATGTATTTCATATTTTATTTAAAAAATAATGATTAAAATGCCTCTTGACTTTTTTGACAATTATTTCTTTACAGTTTACATATATACTATTCATATTCTGTATTTATACTATTATATATTATTCATACTCTATTCATTGTGTAATTTTTATTGAAATGTTTTCTTTAAAACGTTCATTTTATCATAGTCATCAACATTTATTGCTTAGGGTGTAATCACAAAAGAGAGAGAGAGAGATTTCAAAATTTTTTTATTAAGTAGAAACTGAAATTTACAGCTGATTCGCAACATTACGATAAACATATATATATAGGGAAATGGCGAGAGCCAAGTTGGAGAAGAAAAAGCTGAAAATCGAATGGCGACCTGTGTCACCGAAAAGGAGCTTAGCGATCCTGAGGATGAACAAAAGTTTAATAAGGAGAGGCACGAACAGGGAGAATGTCAAATAATTGCTTCTTCTATCTTTTCTACGCAACTATTAACGTGATCCTTAATTCCCGTGACTTGACTCTCGACATGCATCTGAATCTGATCCTTCAATTGCTTTTTGTCTTTCCTCATTACGTCCTGTCCAGATGGATTTCCTTCAAAAATTTAACTTTACTGTAGACCTTAAGAGAAACGAGATACGGACAGCAGGGGAAGAAATTCCTCTGTTTTCAGCCGATGTACAGAATTCAAAGTCATGTTCTGTATTGGCCAAGGAGAAAACTTTAATACCGCCAAGATCTGAATGTCTTATCCAGTGGGTTTCTGAAATTTCTGCACTGTTCAGATACGCCGTAACGGACTTTCCTAGTCAAGTTTCCCAAAAGAGTGTGCTTGTGGCGGCCTCACTGGTTGATTTGAATACGGAAGCCATTCCCGTTCGAGTATTGAATCTGAACAATAAACCCAAGATCGTGAAGAAAGGAACTGTTATTGCGTCGTGTGACCCGGTGGTGGATATCGTCCAGAGTGTCGAGAGGGAGATTGGAGTAGTGAAGGACGAGACTCGAACCAATATCGAAGCAGTTCAGGAGAGTATCGGCAATCTCGAGAAGAGACTTAGTGAACTCGAGGACAGACCAAACAACTTCCTACCAAATTCAGAATTCTCGTATACCAGACCGACAGTCAAACCATTGACATTTGATGGACAGACATCATGAACTGTTGTCAGTTCTACAAACGGATGGACAGATGTTGTAAAAACCCAGCCAACTTGTAGCATCTCTCCGAGGATCAGCGGCGGAGGTTCTTCAAGGAATTCCATCTGAAAAGCTGGATAGGACGTAATGAGGAAAGACAAAAAGGAATTGAAGGATCAGATTCAGATGCATGTCGAGAGTCAAGTCAAGGGAATTAAGGATCACGTTAATAGTTGCGTAGAGAAGATAGAAGAAGACTGTTTCAGCTCCGCAATTATTTGACATTCTTCTTGTTCGTGCCTCTCCTTATTAAACTTTTGTTCATCCTCAGGATCGCTAAGCTCCTTTTCGGTGACACAGGTCGCCATTCGATTTTCAGCCTTTTCTTCTCCAATTTGGCTCTCGGCATTTCCCTCAATTTCGTCTGTCATATCTTGGACGTCTTCGATTTTATTAATTTGATCTTCTAAAGTTTCTTTCATTGACGAAAAGTCTTTCTTCAATTCACTCTTTATTTCTTCATATCCGGCTTTCAATTCCTCTTGTCCTTTCTTCAGCTCCGCCATCATGGCAAGTAACTGCGAATTTTTCATCCATTCCTCTGTTTCAAGGCATACACAGGAAAGTCAAACTAATCCCACTTCTGACACCAAATGTTACAATAAATTTTTCTACAACAAAATACCGTCGATCAATCATAATAACGTAACGCATTTAATCACTATAGTTCAGCAGCTTGCTTGCTGTCTAATCCTCCAGTTTTTTTACTTGTCGGCGACTCCGACTCCTCTCACACACAACTTCTGACGATCCACACAAGAGTGCCCGTCTTTTATAGTTCCGGGAGGCGGAGCTAGAATCTTCAGACCAATCAGGGCGTATCTGAGTGTATCTTGGTTCCTACTGGATGGATCGTGAAACTTCTCGAACTTTCCAGTATGATCCATTTAGTCGCCAAGCTCTCAGGTCATCGACACGGCAGCCGCTCAGCACAGATCTTACAACGGTCTTTCTCACGATGACACTATTCGTGCCGGGTAGCAAAATTACAGATTTTTAACTATATATATATACTTTCAAAACTTAAGAATTTCAGTTGTATCTTTAATACTAATTAGTTCATATTTCTTTTGTTATATCCATTTTGCTCCTATTATTCAGTTGCAGATAACAGTGGCTTATAGCTGTTCAAAATTTAAAGCCGTATCTGCATGTGTAATTTTCCACTTAAACCAATCCAGACAACTCCAGCTCAGATAAAAGTGTGTGACTTCCATCCCATTGGAAAAATGGCTCCTAGATGTTTCCTTACAAATAGAACAAGAAATTCTGTGAATATAAAATATTAATGGTGGATTGGTCAATTTTGTACTTCTAATTTGATAACATTAAACAAGCTAGTGATCACAATGAATAAGTATTTTTGTGAGCATTTGAATACGTTAGTTTGCTACCAGAAAATTTTGATAATATAAAGCACATAATAACATTAATCACATTCACATTAAGCATTGTCCACTGTATTTGTAAATAATTAGAATGAAATAAATAATATATTTCATTCTAATTATATTAAATTCATGTATTTTTATATTGCATTTACCGATAAATATAAACAAAATGCTTGTTTTGCATTTAAATCATTTTCAAGAATTTTTAGCGGTATGACGATGCGTGAAGTCACCAATTTAGCGGTATGGGAATGCGCGAGGATAGAACCTGGGACCTTTTGGTTAGCAGTCCAGTAACTTAACAATTATACCAAAACAGCTGTTCGCGTAGAAGCGCTGTTACTCGCTTATATGCTATTCACCACAGTACTCTCCCTCCAGTGAGTCGAAGGTGAGACGAACGATATGGTTGTTGGGTGGTGATGTATTTTTTATTAGTAGTAGCTGTTGTTTTAATGGGCCTATACCCAGTTGCTTAGCGCCAAATGTTATGGCGAGCGTGTGTGGGTGCTGATACGCCAAGTATGTCTGACGGCTTTTGGGTTGCTACGTCACGTGGGTCTGACGACTTTGGATTGTGGGTAGATGGCGCCACAACAGCTGTACGAAGGTTGAAGGTTCATTGTCCGATGTCACCAATTTAACGGTATGACGATGCGCGAAGATAGAACCTAGGACCTTTTGGTTAGCAGTCCAGTAACTTAACAATTATACCAAAACAGCTGTTCGCGTAGAAGCGCTGCTACTGGCTTATATGCTATTCACCACAGTACTCTCCCCAGGCTTATATGCTATTCACCACAAATTTATTCCTTTTTTAATGGAATTTGTTAAATCCACTCCTACTAAAAAATCACCATCTTAATTTTTCTGTTTTTTATATATTTGTATTTAATAATATTTTACTATTAGATGTTTTGTATATGTTACCGACAAAGCATGAAATTCCGGCATTTTTTAGTTCCTTTTCTGGTACCCAGACATTGTATATAATACTTAGACATTCTGTGGAATGACAAATGCTATTTAAGCAAAGTATGAAAAAAGGTTCTGATAAAGCTATTATATAAATGCTGGATATTCCTTAAGAATATAAATGTTATTCTGAAAAAATAGTGTAATTTAAAAAAATTTATTCTATTTTTAATAGAATAAATAAGAAAAGTAAAATAAAAGTTGTGCAAAAAAAAATTTAGGCCTTTCTTATTAAAGAAAAAAAAAATTCATATAAAAAATAGAAAATTAAAATTAACCTTCTTGTTGCAACATGGTAGGCTTGAATTACATTCCATTACATTTTTCACCCAAAGATATTTCATATTTTACTACACATGCATTTGACAAATCCTTGTCAATTTCCACTGGACTGAGAAATTGTAACTAATCGGAGAGGAATTTTGTGATCAGGATTATCTTCAATTCTAAGCAAGTTCTTAAAGCATAAAGTGAATAGTGAGCTTGCATATATTTGTTTTAAAATTCCTTCAGAAGTTAGTAGAAACCATCCTCTGTTACATTCATATATTACAATTTTTGTGCAATTACAATATATTGTGCAAATCACCTCGCCTTTTGTCATGTTTTTTGCTTGTATTTCTAAATTGATTTTAGAATTTATTTTACCTTCAATAGCATTTTCATTTTTGAAACAAAGAATGCACAAAATGTCAATTTCATTGAATCGAAGATGTATTTCATAGTTTGCCAGGTTCTCATTTGGCATTTTATTGAATACTTAGGAAATGTGTGAAATATGAATTGTTTCATACATTGCCAGCTAGTTTTAGGTGTTATATACAATGCCAAGCATTCTATTGAATGCCAAATTTCATGTGTTACCAGTAGCTTTTATATTTAACTTAATTTGAATTTTTTTAATTGTTGTTGTTGTAACTATTGTTGTTTTATAAACAATTTTAAAATGGCTTTGCCTGTGCATCTTGAAAAAAATTTTTGCAATTTTAAAAATGTGTAATTGGAAAAAATAAATGAAATTTCTAATAATAAATATCAAAGGTAGTGATAAAAGTAATTGTTTCTGTTTCAGATATTCATAGCATTATACGCAAACTAATTTAGAAGTGATTTAAGTATTCAATTTCTAAGAAAGGATTTTCATTCAAATGCTATATATTTTCATACTTGTTTATGTCTGAGGGAATGTAAATGTGTTGGTTTTCATTACTAAAATATATTTTCATAATCTTATATTAAAGAAAAAACTCCCATTATTATTACTAGATAATGTGGGTAATGTATATTTTCATTTTTAAATATTTTGTATTTCTTTTCCAATTTATAAATTATGATTGATATTCTCTGTTTATAAACATGTTATTGATAATGCTGTAATGTTTCTATAATTCTTGTATGTAAGTTTGCAAAATTAGATTTGAAATATTTTTATCGTTATAATATAAAGAGGAATCAAAAATAAAAGTTTTTTTTTTTTATTTTTTATTATATAAGTTTAAAATGTTGCATTGTGTTGTTGCAATTATATAAGTCCCTCCCCCCACCTCCTTTTATTTGTTCTTTTCTGGGAACTATAATTTTTAAAATTCAGAGTCACTAATATTTTGAGGAAATTTTTTTAAAGGTCCAATTTTTGATAAAAATTCAATAATTTGTTCAAGAAGTAGTATTTCTTGCATATATTTGTAATTTTTTCTTTCTTAAAGAACATATTTAAGCACTTAATGTTAATTGACATATCTTTAGTTTCCTCAAGATTTTGACTTTTTTTAAAAACTTTTCTTACATTTTATAACTTAATTTTGTTCAATTGTTTATTCTCCAAATTATTCCTGTTTCAGGTACAGCAACTGAAAAATTCCGTATTTCTTTTAATGTTGCAGCTGAACATGGAAAAGTAGATTTTGAGCAGACTGTATTCAAATGTTCTTATTGTCCCTATATTGCTGGCTATAAAAGTCATCTCGCTCAACATTTGAGGAAACACACTGGAGAACGGCCATTTGTATGCAAGCTTTGTGGTAGAGGCTTTACCCAAAAACAGAATCTACATCGACATTTAATCTCGCATCAGTGAAAGTAAACCATTTATTTTCACTTGTGCCTGAATTGCTTTGAATTTAATGTTTAAAAAATAAAAACTTTTAACATAAAAGCAAAGTTACTTATGTGAAAATCTGTTTTGTTAATATGTTAAGTAGTTGTTATGCTTTAACTTAATTATTAATGGGGTTGTGTGTGCCATTTTGTTCCTTATGATATGAATAAAACTATAGTATCTTATGACTGTATTTTGTATTGACAGTATCTGATTCTTATCGATTTTTTTATGTATTTAAACAACATCCAGTTGAAGTCATTACCAAATATTTTATCAAGTGTTTCATTAAAAGATCTTTTTATAAAATAATTTTAAACTTTTTGCAAATTTTACATTTGTGCATGTATTTTTGCTTTGTCATTTTGAAACTGTTTTCAGATTCAAAGTTTGTTATTTAATAATATTGTCCTTAAAATGTTGATCTCTTAAGAATATATCTATGAGGAACTTAAATATGGATGCAATATAGATTATTCTATCAATAATCAATCAAATGGAGAGTTTTGATAGATTATTTTGGATGGACGGAGAGTTTTTCTTTGTATAACAGTAGGCTGTTAAAAAATGCTTTATTACAATAAAATTGAAGCCCCTGGATCATTCATTAGAGTTAATTCCCACCTATCTTTTTTTTATCATTCAATTTCATAATTATTTTTTATATAAAACCTCATAACTGAGTAACTCTTTTTTTTTTTTTTGCATTCCATGGATTGTCAAATTGAAATAGAATCACTTTCAAGATTGTGTCTTTGAAATAGGCAAAATTAAATCTCTTCACATTATTTTAAACTTTCAACATTATATCATAAGTTATTGAATTAAACCTGCAAAGAATTAAGAATTTTTGAACAAGATTTGTCAATACCTCGCATTAATCTTAGATTAAAGTAAATGCATAGTTAAATATATGCTCATAGTTGGCCAATTTACAACAGAATTTGCTCCTATTTGCATGGTATCCAAAATTGTGTATTTTATTTCAAAATAATGAAATGAAATGTATTCTTTTTATCCTGCTTTATTTAGTGTACTAAAGAAATATGATAAAAATAAAATCTTTACTTAAATATGGATTTATAAAGGAATTTTAGGTAAGTTCAGTATAGTGCTATAAGACTAAAATAAAATATTTTCTATTGATGCTTTATAAATCCAAATTTTTTTATTATTTATTTATTGTTAATTATTTACCAGATGCTTAATTAAGTTTATAATTCTTCAATTCAACCAAGAATCGGAAGATTTGTTCAGCCTCTGAATAAAACAAAGGCTGTGATCTGTTTCCAGTAATACTTATTTGGTCATGAAATATTTTGATTCACATTGAATTTGTATAAAATATTCATTACAGTAATCAAAATGTTGGGTTTAAATTAACTTTTAATGTTGGATTTAAAATTACTGTTCTTTTGTACTGTAGCTTTGCAAGGATAGCAAATGTCCAAGTTATAAATTATTTTGCCATCAATGATTTAATAAGTATGTTGGCACCTAAGGATTGGAATTGCTTTTCACCCCTTCATAATATTTCATTTCTAAAATTCATATAAATACACTAATGTCCTGATGGTGCCTAAGATATATATAGCCTCCTTGAACGTATTTGCCAATCATTGTCAACAATCAAAAGCTGTTTTTTAATTAAAAAATTAACGACTTAAAACAGAAATGTTCTTTTGATTCTAGAAGAAAATAATAGAAAGAAAAGTTTTTCTTTTTGAATTAAGTGGTGCGCATTTGAGCAATTGCATTATTCCAATATTTATTGATATTTGTATTATTTTATTAAAGATAGAATCAAAATCCATACATCTTTTATTGACTTCGTATTTTGAAATGCAACTTTGGTGATTATCTTTCAGATAATTTATTTATTAATCTTTAAGCTTATTTTTAATAGATAAAATATCTAAAATATTATGAATTTCTTTTCATATCCATTCTTTATTTTTATGTGAATATTTACGTTACATAATAAATTTTATATGTTTTTTTAGGTATAAAAAATTTTAATAAAATGACTAGAATTTCTACATTTACATCAGAAACAACAATTCATCAAAAAGCAAACTGCTGTCCCTACTGTGGATATGTTGCAACTTACAAAAGTGGTCTAATTACTCATATGCGAATACATACTGGTGAACGTCCTTTTACATGTAAATGTTGTGGAAAATCCTTTACCCAGAAACAACATTTACAGAGACATATGATTCTGCATTTACAATCCAAATGAAATGCATGCTATTTATACAGTATTGTATTATAAAATGTTGTAAATAAAATATGTTTGATTTATTTATTTGTCTTGATTTGAAATTGTTTTCTTTTGTAAGATTTAACTGATAAATCTGGAAAATTAATTATATTTGTATGTGTGTGTATGTGTTTTTAATATAAAGAGTAAGGAAAAAGGCATTGTGTATAAAAAAGTATGTATATTCAATGTTATTTGCTAATGCATGACTTTCTTTGTGTTCATTTTTACAAAAAAAAAAGTATAAAATATGTTTGTTTTTTTTTGTTGTTTTTTTTGTCTAAAAAAATTAGTTGCAAGAAATAGAAGATTTCTTTTATTGATGCAATACAGTTAATTGTAATATTCATTTATAATGCTGTAAATCTGCATTATCAGTTCTTTAATTCAGTTCCACTGTTTTTATATAAAATATTAATTCCACTATTTTTATATAAAATGGATTTATTTGAACTATAAACCTCAAAAGAATAGAAACTTTAGCAATTAAATTTATCTTCTTACTTATATTTGGTATTCAGTATTTTTGTAATTCCTTTTCTATTACTGTAGTTAATAACATTCATCAATGTTATTCAAACAATCGCATAAAAGTTTTTTACTTTTGTTATTTTTCATAAAACTTTAAATCATCTAATCTATTTATAACAAAAGTGTATGTTATTAAAAAAAATATCTTTTTTTATTTTCGTAGTTTTAATTCCCTCTGGTGTTAGCCAGCTTCTCACGAGAATTTCTCTATGAGTTGTCTGCTTACTCAATGGGATATAAATGCTTAAAATACTTATATCGACTTCTGTTTTATTGTAAAAATAATTTACAATTCTGCAGTGTTGTTGAATAAATAGTTACAATCCCCACCCCCCTACATATTTGAAAAGTAACTTTATTTTAAATTATTCCTAACTCTAATTTTCTTTTTCAAAAATAATTTATGAACTGTTATTATAGAATGCTTATTAAACTATTAAAAAGTAAAACTAAAGTAAGTATTTTTTCTCAGATCACTTTTATTTATCTGAATTATTATTAATATTTTATTATGGAATGAAAAATTAAAGACCATTAATTCAATATAGAATAAAATGAATGTTCTCTGCTTGTTAATAACTAAACTTGCTTTCACTATATAGCTCAAATGCTTTTTCACTACTTTTAGTATAATAAAATATATACTATTTGAATTTGTATCCATAATAAATAACTTAACTTATTTTTATAAAGCCTGCAAATTTCATTTGAAAATTTCTATATTCTATTCATTACATTTGTAAAATGAATAGGATTAGTGAAATGAAGTAGGAGGAAAGAAATCTCATAACTTGTATTGGTTGTTGATCGTCCTGTAATAAAAGCAAACCAAATTTTGTTTAAAATAAATTTATTTAAAACTAAAATTGCCCATGTTTTATTAAAAAAAGTTAATAGAGTTAACTGATAATTAATTTGCCAAAAGTTATATTAAAAATTCCAATTTTTCTTTCCTGAGTATGCTAATCAAGTGTAGCTCATTTCATTATGAAATATCGTTATCAGAATATTTACAATCAATTGTCCTTATTATTCATGTTCGTCTAACTATAAATACATACTTAGGATTTATAGTTAGACGAATTATAAATTTATTAATCAGATTTATTAAAGAATAATCTTTTTTGTTTCGTTTTAATTGAATGAAAAAATGTTTTTCATTTACATACTATCCAAGCAAATTTATATGAGATAACTAAGTTGCATATGTTTAATTGCTTATTCACTGTTTTGGATTTGTTTCTTTTCTCATATTTACATGTTTAAGTGCTCGATAATTTGTGTTATAAGATTATATTATTTGCTTTTTTTTTTTTTTTTTTTTTTTTTTTTTACTAAAATGTATTTCTATGTTTAAAAAAAATAGTAACCTCTATCAGGTTTTTCTTAAATATTCTTAAGTGATAATTTTTTTTATTATTTCATAATTACAATATATTACTGATTTCCAGTTCACATTTTTTAAACAAATATGGGTACTTTTTCAGTATAACATTTTGCAGCATTGTGATATATGAATTCAGAGAAACATTTTCATCTCTATTAATTAGAGGCAGTTTTTTAATACTTGTTTATAGATAATTACTTAAAATTACTCTAATTACCTAGCTAAAAAAATGTCCAAAATTCTTAATTAAAAAAATAGGTGAAAATGTAGGAGAACAAAAAATACGGAAAGGTATATTCCAATATTATATAATATTGCTGGAATATTAATATTATAAAATGTGTAATTTCATTTGCTGTGTGACTGCAGTTTGCATCATATGAATAAAGAATGTGGAATGTATATTCAATTTATTATCTTGTACTTACAATTGTAATTTAAATATCTTCATTTGATATCATGATAGAATTCAAACTTTGATATGTCCCAAGCAAATTTTATTTTCATTTTCGAAAATTCTTTTTTAAATTTTATTTTCAATAAGTGATTTATTATTTTATGAGAAAGGTATAATTATTTCATCTGGTGATATTCTTTCAAATCTATGTCATAAATTCCATTCTTTGTAATTCATTTGTTTTATAATTTTGTTTATAACGTTTTTTTTTTTAAATTGGCAAGGATAATTTTATATTAGAATGTAATTTTATTTATTAATGTTGATGTTTCTTAAATTTTTTTCATTCTTCTATGATTTTTGTCCAAAAATAATATTTTAAAAAATGAAAATTTTTTCATACATGCATGTAAAATAACGTTTTTAAAAAAGCAGATGAAATATTAATGCATGACTTTAAAATTTTAATTTCATAATGTGTTTGATACATTTTAAATTTAATATATTAACCCTAGGATGACTAAAGAAAATTGTTCTGTGATTATTTATATTTTTGTGTATGTGTATTGTATAAATATTTCAGAAATGTTGATATTCAAAAGTATTAAAAGCAGTCAAATTTACAATACCCTATAATTTTTCTATAATTCTTTAAGGATTATTGTCTATAATTTAAAAAATTCTGGTTTTGGTCAATTCAGTTCAACGTTAAGTATTCTGGAGGTAGTTAAAATATTGATATATTTGTACAAACTACTCTGTTCTTGTTCATTTTTATTTTAGTCCTAAAGCAGTTAATATTTAATATAATTCTAACCAACATTAATTGCAATTTGTTTCCAATGTGAAAAATAACTTTTGATTAAAAAGAAGCAATTCTTGCTGATGTGTTTTGCTTTTACATCATCTAATCTGTATGAAATATTTCTTTCACCTTGATCACTTATTTCTAGAATCTTTTTATATTTTTGTCATAAAAGCATTATTGTTATTGCTTATTAATGATATTTTACATATATTCTACAGGTTCGTTTGTCTACAGGAATTCTAAACGAAACCTGCATTTTTGCACTTTTTGTCATTATAGCACATCTAAGAAAGGTAACTTAAACGATCACATAAGGAAACATACTGGTGAACGACCTTTTGTTTGCAAGATTTGTGGAAAGACCTTCATTCAGAAACAGCATCTCAATACTCACCAAGTAACTCATCTTAGAATGAAGTTTAACTACTAGCTATGAATGAAAAAAGAAGTCAAGATATTTGTATTGTATTTTTATGTGAATTGAAACTGATATCAAAGCATTTATTTTCTATGCATCTTGAAACAAATAAATCATTGATAGCATTCCTTTTAAAACATATTATTATTAAAAGTTTTGCTATGTGAAATTCCTGCATTTCAACTACTAGATATATTTTATATTAGTGGCTGCTTGCTAGCTAATTTAATAACATTAATTGTGGCAGGGAAAAAATGTCTGAAAATTAAATTTATTTAACTTAAAGTATTTGCATCAGCATAATTCATTTTTCTTCATTAATTTATTGGTACTTAAAAATTAATTTTGGAATAATTAATTCTGATTTTTAATGAGTGGTTAAGAAAGGATTGTTTTATTCATACCTGATCAGATGGAAATTATTTGATTTGCCATTGTCATCTCCTTTTGGAATTCATTCTAAACTTTTTAAATTGTTTTAACTTTGCAAATGTACATTTCTGAAAATACCTAAAGAATTTTCATAACCTTTGAATAGGAAAGTTATCATTAAAATAAAAGTTAAGTTGTGAATGAGGAAGTTATTTTATCTTTTATTTAATAGAAATTGATCCTTTGAAGATTAAATCACATCAAACGAAGACTATTCTACACTTACAAGTTTCAAAGGCAAAAAATTTTACAACCAATATGGCAACTAATATATATCAGCTACAACAGTTAATTACTGAGAAAAATAACATTTTAACTGTAATTCTTGACAAATTCAAACATTTCATCGTCATTAATTTTTTAATGTGTACATTTGAATTTGTATTTTATTATGTATAAAAAATTGCATGCTTAGTGGGAAACAGCTTTTTTTTTTTATTTATTTACATTAATATTTTAGATAGTTCAGAAATATTAGAAGGCTAGAGATCTAATGGCATCATAGCCAATCTTCTGGCCATTTGTAATAAATAAATATTTTAAATAAAAAATAATTAGTATTTAGGAACACTGTTTGATTTCCAGATTGCTAATTTTACTTGAATGTGTTCCATTTTCAAATATGTATGTGTAGATTCAAAAATGAATTTGAAAAATAACGTACATTTAGTGCATTGTAAAAACTGCATAGCATATTTTTAATGCACCATAAGATTAGTGTAATTATTTCTTTTGAATTTTACACTGAATATAAGGTTTTATAGCAAAATGTTGTAATCCTTTTAATATTTCTGTATATAGTATTGTTGTAATATTTTGCTCAATAATAAAAGTACTGATCTTTTTCGTTAAAATGAATATATCTTATTTTCAAATTGATTGTTTTTAAGGCAAGTAATTACTGTTGAAACAATAAATTATTATAAGCATGAAATGCTTAAAGCTGGTTTCAGCAATACCTGAATATTATTATTCCTTAGTGTTTGCATCAAATGTTACTTCTGGAATTCTCTTAATAATTGCAAAAGTCATGTTTCAGTACTTCTTTTTCCTTTATTCTTTCTGTGTGACTTTCCTTATGCAGGTACATAATTTAAAATATAAAGTTTTTTTTTTTGTCTATTGATATAAGTGCCAAAGACTTTTGTACTTACATAATATGTATTTTTAAATCTACCTTTCAAAAATTATCTTTTAAATCTAAAGATTTTTTTAAAACTTTAATTATATTCTTTGATAAATTTTATTTTATGCTTCTGACTAATTTGATATTAATTATGTGCCCCACAGGTGATATAGCTCCTGCTGTTTTAAAAAAGAGTTTATGCATTTGTCCTTTATGTCCATATACAACTACTAGAAAGCACCACTTTAAAATTCATTTTAGACGACACACTGGTGAACGACCATTCATGTGCTCTATTTGTGGAAAAAGATTTGTTCAAAGGCCACATCTTAATACTCATCAATTAACTCATCTTAAGTAAGAGTGATGATACCTAGAAAAAGGAAAAAACATGCCTCGGACTTTTAATTATGTGTTATATTACAGTTGATTGTATGTATCCTATGTTGATTTCCATTAATAATTTTAGTTATGATATGTGTTTGGTTTTTGATATATTTCAAATTTCTATTTTTTTAATTGCAGATAATGCAAAACACCTTAGTTATTCATTTTTATTTATTTATTTATTTTTTCATATATATGTATTATTACAAGTCGCCTCAAGTGACCAGTTGATTTGCCAGGAATATTGCTTATATTAGTTTTCAGATAAATCGTTTAGACTTCATGTCCATGATTCTGGCAAATTGTTTGATAATGTTTTAACTTATTACTTGTTCTGTATATTGTGTATATGGATCTTTCTGATGGGGACAGTCCCATACTATGGAAGCATTGTTAAAAACATAAATATGCAGTTCATTTATTTATCTTCTAAGTTTTGCAATATTGTAATTTCATTTTTTATTCATCTTGTAAGTTACAAGAATATTAAATATAATCCTTTTTCTTCAGTTTTCAGCGATGGAAATTATGTAGAAATTATTCAGAAAATTATGTAGTGAAATATTTGATGAAACAATGAAAATGATTTAACTTTGCCAAAATTTGCATGACTTTTAAATTAATATAATTAATTAAGAACACTAAAAATGCAATTTTTTAAATTTCTAAATGTTGTAATATTTATTTTTGCACAATAATATTTTCAGAAAAGCCAAAATGCAGCTTAATTTTTTTTTAATTCGCCCTGAGAGAGATATTTTTACCCTCTAAGGTATATATGTGCCAAATTTAATTGTAGGTCAAACTATCTGACCTAAAATGCACCAATGTACATATTTATCTTTAGTCGTAGTATAGATGAATTATTAATAATTTATTTTAAGCTTAGTCATTAAAACAAGCTGTGTATCTTTAATGGAGATTTTAATTTTTCAATTATATTTTTTTAAAAAGCACTTCTTTTGCAGTTCTGTCACACTTAATGCAAATGCTCTATAGTTGCAAAAATAATAATTAAAAAGAGGTTGTTTTTTTTATTATATTAATATGTAATTTATGTGTAATGGATTTTCGCCTTTTTCGGTACTTTTTTCCCAAATTCTTAAAAATTTATACAAAATACCTATGGATTTTATTCTTTCACTTGCAATTTCAAATTTATTATTTATAGTGTATGTTAAAAATTTTAGACATACTTTTTCAATTGTTCATTAATCATTTTCATCAGAATTCTGTAATTTTCAAAAGTTCATCCACTTTTTTATTCTTGCTTCTTTGTGAAATTATTATAATTGTATTAATGAAAGTATTATTAATGAATTATAAGTATATTCATAGTTATATTTGAGATTCTCAAAATGAAAATATGAATTAAGTTGGATTAAAAGTTTAAATTACTTTCAATCTTAAAAAAGAGACA
Source organism: Argiope bruennichi (assembly GCF_947563725.1). Lineage (NCBI taxonomy): Eukaryota > Metazoa > Arthropoda > Arachnida > Araneae > Araneidae > Argiope > Argiope bruennichi. The sequence continues at coordinate 7,792,295 of NC_079154.1, forward strand.
ACATAAATTAGTAATTTGGTAGATTTATTATTCTAATTGTATTTATTCTAGAAACAAGGTTGATGTCTTTTATTTTTATTTCAAATATTCTTTTAAGTTTGGCATATTAAAATTTGTACATTTTTGAAAATTTTACTTTTATTCTTATATATCATAACTAATGTAATTCCTTAAAATGTTTCTGATGTTGAACATTTATCTTACAAAGCAGTATGTTATATAAAAATGTATATTTCTGTTACATATGTTTGAGAATTACAAATCGCAATTTTCTAAAAAATTTCCATATTTAAAAACCAAATTTTTAATAATTATAAGGCTTTCCTTTCTACTTTGGAAGTTTGCTTTTTATTTAGATCATAAAACAAACTTCATTTTCATTTAATGAATATTTGTTTATGGTTTCATCATATTTTGTGTATATTTAAAAGATATATTCATTTATACGGCCTGACACATGAGTATCAATATGTATTTGTCTGTTATTGAAAATTCACTTCTTTGCAGCATTTTTCATTTTAAAAAATCGTATCATTGTTCTAAAAATGCAAAAGAATAATTCATCTCTTCCGTAATATTTTTGTGATTAATTTGAAAATTTTTTGCACTATGTCTAAAAGAAATCAGAGTAAAGGTCTTTTTTTTTTTTTTTTTTTTTTTTTACTTTTATCATATCTGTTATTTGAACTGGTGAAGATATTGTTCAGTTAAAATATTATTAAATAAAGTTGCAATAAATAAAAAATACAAATCTTATACCATACATGAATTATTTTAATTTCATTATTTTGAAAACAGTAATTAATGTGATATATATATATATATATATATATATATATATATATATATAAAGCAACAGTATTGTTCTGTATTTTATAAAGCTTTTGTGTTTATATAATCATGTTGTAATTAAAAAAACAACCTTTTCATTTCAAAAATGTGTTAGTCTATTTCTGTTTTATTGCTTAATTTCATTTTTCTCATTTGAAAAAGGATAATGCAGTTGTAATGAGGATTAAATCGTTTGTTTTAAATTTAAATGAAACTTGATATTTTTGGAAAAAATAAAATTAAAAATTTGATAAAAATTTTGATTTTTGTTCCATTTAGAATTACTTTATCATACATTTTCGTTGCTCAACTTCTATCTTTTAAAATCAACTTGAAATCTTGAAGTGTACTTTACTTAGCTCTTAATCAGAACATGTTGTTATAAATATTTCATTCTTCTTTGGTGGATTCATTTATCTTAAGACTATATTTTAGTATTGTTCATTACCACTTTGATTTTTATAGTTAAAAAATAATGGAAATAGTAGAAATTTTTAAAGAGATCCTATACAAATGAATGCAACTAAATAAAATGTATATTTTGAAAAGTTGATCTAAAAGTTGCCTCAATAAAGTTAAATTTTTTTAAGGGGAAGTATTTTAGAATTATATTGCAACGAAAGTTGTTGATTAAATGAGCTAAACTATCCTTATTTAATATTTTTTTTCTCTGTCTTTAATTATGACAATTCATTACAAAGTTCTATAATATACTCCTTGAATATTATAAAAAAAATTTTAAGAGGATAATTTTTAATGGTTCGAAATGCTTAATTTGGCATATTGTTTATTTAAAAAATAGTTATTTGGTTTTCAATTCCATTATTATTTTATCAAAATCTGCCAGGTTTTTCAACATTCACTTAACTTTTATATTCATTTTACTTATGTAAAGTATGAAAGGTGTTAAGAAAAAAATTTATTAAAAAGAATTCTGTTATTTTTATTATTTAGAAATGTTTATTAAAAATAAATGTAATGAAGTATTAAATAAAAGTATAGTGAGATATTTTATATAATTATATTGTATTGTTATATATTTATACAGCTGATATAATTTTTCTATAAGCATATATCCTGTACTTTAAAAGGTCTACATATTCGTTGTCTCTCTCCTTATACTATAGCTAATAGAAGTAATTTGATTAGCTATATAAGAACTGTAAAAGTTTCCATATTTATTTTTATTTTATAAATATTTATTTTGTTTATTAAAGAAACATGGGTAAAATATTGATCAAATCTGCTATGAATCATTGTGAATGTAACTACATTTTTTAGAAAAATAGGTCTAATAATTTCATTTAGAAATCGGATAGAATTATTTGTATTTCTAATTCAATAGTTTTAATTTTACAAGTTTGGAAAAAAAAAGATGCACTATACCATTTCAGTGTATGTTCCCATTAGACAGGCAGCAGCATAATGGGCCATGACAAATTTATACTCTGCTTTCGTTTATACATGTGACTGCATTAAAAGGAAAGTTATCTTTCAAACTATAATGGATACTTGGCTGCAATTTTTGAATATAAATCAAGTTTTCTTGGGTCATAATTTATTGTCATGAATGATCTTTACATTTAACTTACATTAACATTATTGTCATGTATGATCTTTACATTAAACTTACATTGAATATATTATTTTCAGAACTGGTTTTTCCTGGTGTTTCACTTCGTGGTATACATTCTTGTTCATATTGTCCTTACATCACGGGTAATAGAGGTCATTTGATTGTTCATCTGAGAAAACACACTGGTGAACGACCTTATGTGTGCAAGATTTGCAAAAAAAGCTTCACACAGAAGCAACATCTCAAGGCTCATGGCTTAACTCATCTGAAATTGAAATAAATATATTATAAATAAATACTTGATATATAAGCATATAATAATAATAATAATACTTAAAATTAATAAATTATTTATCATATGAAGTGAAAAATTTGAAAGTTTTAGGTTTTTATGAGTGAGTATTGCTAATATTTATTATCATTCTCCTTAGATATATGATATTATCAAGTATTATAAACTACTTTTCATTCTTAATATACAATGCATATATATATATCATGTAACATTTTGTATTGTCAGGCTTGTTATGGTATATCATTATATGTATATATATTTTTGGTTGCTTATGGATATTTATGTTCCCAGGTTTTCATCGTCAAGAAATGAGAAATATCGCCAAAATAATAGCATTATGTCTAACTAGCCGTCTTCGGCGACCAGTTGGTTTGCTGGAATTAATTGTTGCTAAAAATTCAGTTGTTCATTCAGCAATTTATTTTGAAACTTCAAATTTACATTTATATTAAAATTGAGGCTGTTTAATAGTTTTCCACTGTTTCTTGATTCTGAACTTAAACATTAATTTTATTTACAAAAAAATTATTAAAAACATGCCTTTTACTGAAGCTTAGTTTCACGTAGGAAAAGTAACCTGAATCTTCATCTTGGTCACAGCAAGAGAAAAAAACAAGGTGAAGTATTAGTAACAACAATGCAAATGGTTTGAGTTTCACTTCAACAATAAAATATATTGTTTTAAAAAAATGCTTAAAAATGAAAAGAAAATTAATTAAAAGAGAAAGAAACTCATATGATAAAGAAATTAGTTATCATTGGAAAGACATTTTTTTATGTTTTGAAATAGTGTAAAATTCATTTCTGTGCAGTAATATTTTTGGAAGTTATCACTGATAAACGCCTAAATTCTGCTTAATTTTTAATTAAAAATTTAAAAAGAGTCCATCCAAGGTGCACATCCTCTCACTCTAAGATATATAAGTTCCGAATTTGGTAGCTGTAAGTCAAATAGATTGACCTGTAGAAGGCCAATAGACATGCAGCCATTGTCTTTATTATTAGTAAAAATAAAGTTTGGCATTATTTGAAAATACCAAATAAACTGGTGTCTGTAAATAAACACGAGTGCCATATTTTTTATTCTTTAGCATTGTAATTCATATTCTATTATCGAAATTAAAATAAAGTGGATGTGTTTCTCATTTTACATGTATTATATATAATATTTTTATGAATGAAAAGTGTATTAATAAATTTATTATCATTAAATATCTTGTGATATCATTATTTTTTAATTACTGTTTATTTACCATATATAAATGCATCAATAGAATTAGTTATTTTTAAATATAATAGAATTAAATTTTTATTCATGCAACGAAAAACATTAAATCTTCTTAAATGTATAATTTTACATGTTATTCCCTATTTATTATGATGCATAAAGTTGTTAAGATATGAATGCAAATCTGATTAAAAAATTATGTGACCTGAAATTGAAAGTGAAATATTAATTTTGTATTTGCTTTCATTAATCAATTCTTAAGACATATATATTCATGTTCTAATGTAAATCATATGCATGTGCATCATTTAAAAAACAGAAAGAAAAGAAACACTATTATGTGCTACTTCCAAAATTTTGTTAAATTGTACCCCTTTCCCTTATGTATGTACAATAAAAGAACTGAATTCATTTCACATTTGCCTATTTAATGTATTCAAACATCAATTCAGAATATAAATTAAATGAAAAAATACAATATTAGATATTTTTAAGTTTTCTGTTGGCTTCTGTTTCTGTTTGGAATTACTTTTTATAAAAATTTTTACTAAATGATTTCTAAAAAAATAAACTGTGCTGAAAATTAAAGAAAATCTGGAATTTAATTTCAAGGGAAAAGAAAGCAACAAACTGCAAATGTTTTTTCATAACTTTAAATTATTTTGTCTCTTAAGTAATAATTTCATATTTTAAGGCAATAATTTGCTTTTGACTTGCCAAATAATGTCTAAATTCTCTTTTATCTTCCTACAAATGTATTAAGTAACCTTTCATAAAAATTATCAAGGATTTTAAATTGTGCAATATCTTTGTATATAAGTAACAGTTTGCAAATAAGCTTTTTAAAACCATGACAGATATTCAGCAGTTTTCTGAAAACTGCTGAATCAGCAGTTTTCTGAAAGTTACTTAAATGTGAATACTTGTTTAATTGTTTTTAGAGGTTAAATAAATATGGATCAGAAGTTTGAAATACTGTTTAATTTTAACTTTTAAGTTATTCATCTGTTTTTGTTTTTGTTTTTTTTCCTTAGAAATTTTTTGTGCTTTGACTCGTTCCTGGTACTTCAACCATTTTTGTACTTATTGTTAACATATCACAATTTCTTTAAAATAATATTAATCCACAACTTTGCGAAAGATTGAGATATCCATTTGTTGCAGTTTGGATTGAAAATGGCATTTTCAACTCATTCCTAAAGGCTGAAGCAGCTATGCAGGCCAGATATGATGAGGAATTTAACATAAAGTGATAATTTCTCATTCTTTTACTAAGAAAGCATACTGGGAAAAGTCCATTTGGATGCAAGAAAAATTTTATGCAAACATAATGTCTACATGAACATATTCTTACCTATTCTGGACAAAAATTATGCTGAATGCAATATATTAAATTCCTTTCTTCTTATTTTAATAATTTCTTCTTCATGATCATTTATTTTATTTCCTTTTCTTACTGTCCTTTCTTAATATTTTATACTAGTCTTTTATTCTTTTTGTGAAGTTTAGTTGATTTTCATTTATTTATAAGAGAAAAAAAATTGACAAGACAGAATACTTTAATGCTAAATTTATGAACTTTTAAAATTTTTCTTTTCAGTTTATTAACATACTGAATCTAATTTTCTCTTTATATATTATCGAAATTTATATGTTACTTATTATTTTTGGAAAATTTTCCAGTTTATGAATGTATGAAATTTATACATAGCTTTAAGATATTAAATATCTGTCATGTATCTTTTTAAATATTATTAAAAGTATTAATTAAATATTTTGCGTCTCTAAAATTGGCAGCAAATATAAGATCTTGTGTTTTATTCACCTGTGGTTTTGTATCATGTGTAATTATTTTTGTGTCATTTCAGAATATATTTTTTGTTATTGTAAAATATGCATTTACAGTGATGGAAGCTATTTAATAATCAAACTATATTTTGTCTTCCTTATGTATGTATTAGAAGCTTATTTTGTATATCAAAGCATTTACTAAATTTGTCAAATTATTCCTATTGATTTCTTAGAAGGTAAGTAATATAAATATGCCATAGAATTTTAAATACTAAAGAATTGTTTATCTAATCGCTTTTTCTTTCTCTAGAAATTCATTTTCCTGGTATTTCACCTCGTTATCTTCATTTTTGCAACTACTGCTCTTATGTCACAGCTTACACAAGTCATTTAACTGATCATTTGAGGAAACATACTGGTGAACGTCCTTTTCGATGCAAGATATGCAAGAAGAGTTTTACGCAAAAACAAAATCTTCGTCGTCATATCCTTGTGCACTTCCCGTAAAAATAGTGCTGAATGTATTATAATTAATTTCCCTCTCTTTTTTGTAATATTTTGATTAAGGTCATTTCTTTTATATTTTTTATTCAACATTTTCTTAGTTTGATCATCCTTTATATTGATTTAATTTTTCTCTAACTTTTTTAATTATATATAGTTAATTTGTATTTGTAATGAGTAAAGAAAATTTAAAATAAAGATAACTTTAATACTTAATTTCATTTTTTAACTATTCATTTGAGTTTATTAAACTGCTAAATATAATTTGCTCTTTGTATGTTATTAAGTTTTATATGGTTTTTTTTAAAAAAAAACTTCACAATATAAAAGCATATTAAATTTATGCTCAAATTTAAGAGATAAATATTAATTATGTGTTATTCTAATAAAGAAATAATAGAAAAATTTTAGAAAAGAAAAACTAAACTAAATATTTAGTAATGTTTCTAATAATGGCAACCAAATATGAATTTCTTGTTTGTGCAACTGAATGATTTTTGTATTTCAGTGTTGTTGTTGTTGTTTTTATTTTCTTCCATTATCTTTTTAAATAAAAACTTAAAAAATTTAAAACATTTTTTTTAAAATTTATTATATTTATCTGTTAAAAATTTATTTTGCAACTCAAAACATAAATAAATTTGTAGAATCATTACAAATTTGAAAGATATGTATGCATAAAACATTGAACAATATCTTTATTAAGTCCTACATTCTTTTTTTTAGTGTTTTGATATTCAGAATAAAATTTAATTATGATTTTTTTACATTACTTAAAATATGAGATGAATTTTATTAATCAAATGTTGAACATTTTGTTAATCCTTTAAGTGCCATTATTAAAATGTATTAGAAAGAATGTGCAAATTAATAAGCATGAATTTCACTGCTTATACCTCTTTGATATTTGTAAAATTAAATATATCCTTTGATCTATTAAAAATGTATAAATACAGTTTTTAGATTCAAATTAACTATTTTTGGAAAGATATATATATGTTTAGTTCTTTAACAAAGTATTTTGTCCCAATTTTGAATTGATTTTTTTTACAATTAGTTTATTCTGAGCAACTGCACATTATCAAAAATGCTTTTGGAGATAAAAATGGAATTATTAATAAATATAAATTCAGTTTAAACCTGCTATTCAGTGAATTTCTTTACAGTTAAAATGATTTCTTAAGTAATTTTTTATACAAATTTGTTTTTATATGAAGTAATATTGTTAGTTGCAAAGTATGAAATCGAAATTTCTATAGATTACCTAGGCACTTTGTAGTAAACTGGTGGCAATATGTGAAATAAATAATATTCTGCACATTTCCTTGGCATTCTGTGGAATGACAAATCAGTAAAATATGAAATACATCACTACTTTCTGTGTATATAAGTGCAAATCGAAATAAAATTATTTCCTTTCTTGATGCAACAAGTCATTCATATTTTGCTTCTTTTTTTTTTTCATAAGAAAGGTAAGGTTGTTTTGTACAACTTTAATTTTTCTATGTATTTTGAATTTTTTTTTAATTTAGTGGCATTCTTTTATTATTTTTTTTCAAAATAATATATGTGTTTTTGAGGAATGAATATCTTAAATAATAGCCTTATCATGGTCTTTTTCTCATTCTTTGCCTATAGCATTTGTCATTCTATAGAATGCCTAGATATTATATATCTATAAAAGTATATAATAATTTTCATATGTCATGCCAGACATTTTACAGAATGCTTAGATATTCTACAGAAGGCCAGCTTTTCTTATATTTCAGGTAACAGTACTATTTAACTTCTATATGGTCTAGATATTTTTATGACCACTTGGTTGGAATGCCATTAATTTCTTTTATGTAAAGAAATTAAAGAATTCTTGTAAGAAGATACCACTTATTGCTTTTTTTTTCTTTCATTTGCTTAGTTAGCATACCAAATTGTTTTCAGTCACCATTTACAACAATAATTGCATTTTTCATTTTTACATTTCTTCAGAAATAAAAATGTTCACTTTTTAAAAATTGGAAAAAGAAAAAACTTCATGGTTGTACTTATTGTTCGTATCAGACTTTATTATCTGCTAATTTAAAAAAACGCTTGAGATCTCATACTGGAAAAAGGCCAGTATGAGATCTTGTTGTGAATTTTGTGGAAAAACATTCATTCAGAAAGAAGCTATGAAATGCCATGAATTTCGTTACCATATGGACACTAATATTTTTTTCTAAGGAGCTGTAATTTTCAGAAGTACAATTTTTTTAAATTGTTTTGTAACTTTTCACTTACATGTGTTTATAATTGAAAGATCATTATAAGACACAAATTTCTTTCTCTTTTGTATATATATTTTCAAAAAAAATTTCAAATTCTTTAACTGCTTTTTTTTAATTATTTCAAAACGAGTTGGTTTGTTTCAGATGACAGAAAGAATTATATTATTATATGTTATAAAGCTTAACATATTACTGGATTCAAAATCATTAAATTTCAATCAAAATGAACATAACAAATTTAATTTGCGTAAATGTTTTGTATAATGTAACAAACTTCCAATATGATTCAACTTTCTTCTATATTGAAAATGTTTTATATTAAATCATAAAGTAATTTCACTTTGTTAGTTTTTTTTTTTTTTTTTTTTTTTGTCTCTATGATTGTTGCTTTTTGAAATTCATTGCCCTTTTTTATATATATATAAACATCAATCAGATAATTAATAACAAAAATTGGGAATATATGTTTAAACAATGTAAGAAAGTTTTTTTTTAATGATTATTAACAATTGGTATACATATGAGCTGTGAATAACCTTTAATTTTAACATCATATAATATTGATTTGATATTTTTTCAAAGTTTATTTCCATTCCAATTTTCAACAAACATTAAATATTTGGTGATTCTTGATGAGTACCTTGTAAAATTAAGAATTAAAGAATCTGATTACTTACAATTTCAGTAAAATTAACAATAAATGTTTTTTTAATTTAAAATTTGGGCTAACACGATTAAAATTGTTCTGAGATTTGGAATTTCATTGTCTCATTAATCTAAAGTAATGTATCATGAATAATTAATCTTATTCCATTCAATATTACATTCCTTATTGTTGTAAAATAAATACTTGAAAAAATATGTGCTATTTTTTCTTTTGAAATTTATTTTACAATTTGTTGAACAAAATAAATTAGCACATCAGTTGCCTTTTTGATAAATTACTGCTCCTGATAGAATTGATTTACTGAAAGTTGCCATGCAAAAAAATGTAAATTTCAAAAAAGTTTCTTGTTTAAAATTATAATTATTGCTATTTTTTCCTCATTGTATGTATTTACATTATTTCAATGATATATAAGGCATTTTTTTATGTTTAAGCTTAAACTCTTTATAAGCTTCTGTGTACTTTTTACTATATTTGCTAGAATTTGAAACTACATAGGATATTGCTCTTTGCATGATATATGATATATTTATTCAAGTAATTAATTTCATTTAATGCACAATTATAGAATTTTTAAAAAATTAAACTCATAAATTATTGGGCTTCCCCCTACTTTCCCCCAATTCTACTAAACTCTTGCCTATCTAAAAAAACTCTTGCCTATCTAATTCTACTAAACTCTTGTTTATCAAATTGCGATTGTAGTTAAATTTACAGCACACACACATCCCTTTAGTGAAATGTAGATTTCAATATTTTGTTTTTATAAAATCATCAAAAATAGTTTAATTTCTTATCATTCTACTAATCAAAAGACCAATAAATTTATAAAAAATTTTCTTTTTATTGTTTAAACAAAATAGATATCTTTTTATTTAAAGCAGTGCTTTTAAAAATTTTCTTTCTTAATTTATTTATTATTAGTAAAAAAAAAAAAAAAAAAAAAATACTTGAAAAATGTTTCTAAGAAAAAATTTGAAACATTAATAAATGATAACTAAAAAGAAATGAAATTAAAAGAAATATTTCAGCAATTTGTTATTAAAAATTTTGGAAATACATGAGATGTTGTTAATGAAGCTGTTCATATCTTACAATATTGTCACACTTTGAATTTTAATCCTGAATTTGAAAATAAAAACTAATCTTAGCTTCTTTTTTTTTTTATTGATTCTGTTAATTGTTTTGTTGAAGTATTTAGTTCTGCTTCTGTTGCAATTATAATGATAATAATTATGTTTTTTTTTATTTTTAGATTTCTTCAGGAATAAAAATATCCATTCTTCTTTGAAAACTGGGAAGGAGAAAAAACTTCACAGCTGTATTTATTGTTCATATCAGACTCCATTATCTGCTAATTTAAAGAGACACATGAGAATTCATACTGGAGAAAGGCCTTTTATTTGCGAATTTTGTGGAAAAGCTTTCGTTCAGAAAGAAGCTATGAAACGGCATGAAATAACTGTGCACATGGATATTGGTGCATTTCCCAAGAATTTGTGATTTTAAAGTATACATTGTGTGTGTGTGTGTGTGTGTGTGTGTGTGTGTGTGTGTGTGTGTGTGTGCGTGTGTGTGTGTGCGTGCATGCACGTGTGGGCTTACGTGTTTAATTGAAAGGTAATTAGGATCTCATACAGAAAGAGGCAGTAATACTTTAAAAATATTTCTGTAAGATTGAATTGCATACTCCCAAAACTGTCAAAAAATGAATTTTTTCTTTATTATTTTGATGCAAGTTGATTTGTTTCATGTATAACTTGCTAAACAAAAAGTATTTTTTGTGTTGAAAAGCCTTTATTCAAAATCAATGACTTTCAAATGAAGTTAATGTAACACATTTCATGCATTTAATTTCTTTATCTTTTCTTTCTTAAAGAATTTTGTGCTGGATTTATATCTAAGTGCTAAGTGAAAAATGAATTTAATTCAATTTATTAAATTTATTCATCTTTTCAAAATTACCAAGAACTATTTTGTGCAAACTTTAGATTAAAAATTTTATTAAGTGCATTATCAAAAACGAAATTAAGTAATTTGTGCAAACTTCCTTGTACTCTATGAGTGAATCAGATAATTAATTATGAAAATGGCAAAAGCAAGTTTAAACAAATTATGAATGCTTTATAATGATTATAAAAATGTATTGATATATATTTTGACTATTGTTACTACTGTCTTATTTTTTCTGCTTGTGTTTGCTACTCTTCCAAAACATTTTATTCTTCAAAATTTATAAATTTTTAAATGTGTTAATGTATTTGAATGCATGAAAAGAAGTTAAAATGTGTTCTTAACACAAATATTTATGAAAAGTTTTATTAAAAAAATTGTTTAAAATGGGAAAAATTTTAACAGAGAAAGGAAAAAGATGGAATTAGACATGTAACTCTGTGTTATTTTCATTGAGTAATTTGATTTGTGACATTTTACCTTGCACAAGAAATATTGTAAATTTAAAATCTCATTTAAAATGCAATCATAAAAGTACTTGAGCTGGTTTAACTTTTGGTTATATTGAAATGGCAGTCTTTTAATTATATTAAAATTGCTGAAAACTGGATAGGGTAATTCTTTTTGCTTTGTAATATGTCTTTTTTAATTAAAAATTGTTACTTTGTATTTTCAGTTTATGTTTAATTTGATATTCGTAACTGAAACTTCGGTTACTGCATTATTTATTTATTACTTTATTTCATCAGCTTGAAAATAATATGAAAGTTTTTTTTTTCTTTTTTTTTACTGAGGATATTGCAAATATGCAGTTCCAATAGACAAATAATAATATAAGAATGAATTATTTTATTATGTTTACTTATCATAATCTACTGGATAGCAAATTGAGCCATTTGAAATTTTAAGTCTTAGTAATGAATAAAAAAAATAGAAGTAAAAACATTTATTTCTAAAATTTTAGTGGAATATTTCATATAAATATGCTTTCAATCATGTACCATAATATATACCAGTCAGCTTTACCAATATAAAATAATGAACATAAATGGAACCATGTAAATTAATCCAGCTTATAAAGCTGTATTAAATCAACTTTCTATTGATATAGTATTCTCTAATGTGATAAATAAAATTGTGAATTTTTAGAACTTTATTGATTGCAAAATTGTGAGAGTATGTACCTTCCAAATAGAATTTTTTGTGGAATTTTTTTATTTTATTGTAGTATTAATTTAGAACATTTTTTTTAAAGCAGCAGTAGTAGGACTTTGCCTATACTGAAAAATAAAAGGATGGATACTTATTTCTTGATGTTTTCATATTTTGTGATGCCAACTGTCGAAAATGTAGCATGGAAAATCTTTTATCATACTTTTATGATCCAGCAAATATGATTAATAGATAATATTGAAACTCATATAGATTACTAAAAATGTAAGCATATATAATTAAATTTATGTTTTTCAAAAATAAGATTAAGGAACTTTTTGTCATATCATTACACAAAAGTTATGCGTTTCTATCTTTACTGACATAAAGCGTCAAATGACTGTCTACTTTCACTGTCATTAGAGCTTTAAAAATCCATATGTGGCTTAAGTTCCATTCGTTATGCATCTTACGTGATAATATTTTTAAAATGGATGATTTTTTTTATCTCCTTCTTTCCATGTAACTCTCTTCATATACATATCACCAATATCTCCATCTTCTGTCGCCTCATGATTGTTTCGGGCTGCGATTGACTGATTTCTTATTCAGTGGAATCGAGTCCCGATTCCACTTAAGAACCGTCCTGTAGGCGGGTCTGGTGTATGCTAAATCCATCGGGGCCAAATATTCTACCACCAGTGTGGTGTGGAAGTTTGAAAGGGGGTGCTAGCTCAGGTGTCAACCTAATCATCTGACTGCGGTTCAAAATTAAGAGATCTGTCCCAAAATAGCTCCAGTGTTGCTTTACAACAGGATATTAATATAATTAAAAAAAAGTAATTTTACTCTCCTTTCTGAATACATGTTTAATTCACTATCAAGATAGAGCATGATAGGAATTGCTGATATTCACTCTACGCTTATACTTTCTTCACCTCACAAACTCATTGTATATAATAATTATCTCGTAAGTCTAAAGTTAGAAAGCTGTTTTATTAATATTGTTGGTAACAAGAAATTTTGCCGTGTTAAAAATAGTGTATACAAAGGGTCAACCTCCTGAATATAATCCTGTGACAATTATAGTGTCATAGTTATCTAGCAAAATAAATAATATCTCTGATTCTTGTTATTTTATAATATTGTTACAAAAATGGTTTAATGCTTTTAATTTCAGAATTATTTATGGGATTTTTCTGTAATACTGATTTTGTAACAGCAAATTACTGTTATTAAAAATTGAATTAACTTTCTTAAAAGGTGTCTTAGCCTTATGTGATCAAATGAGATAAATATTTATGATTATTTTGTTCCTGTATCAGTCACAAAGTGTTTGTAATTAATCAGGAAACTTTTTGTATGTGAAATAAAATATTTTAAATTTTTTTCTATTGATGTTGTGTTTACTAAATTTGGCATTTTGGCTTTATTGAAAATATTCAATGTACAATTATGATTGTATTATTTTTTAAATCAAAAATGAGGCTAATATATTACTAGTAGTTATTCTGATATGTCTGAATTTTTGTTAGGTATATTTTCTTCAGAGATTGGCAAAGGTTGGAAACTTCACATATGTGAGCATTGTACATATAAGACTCCTAAAATAAGTCATTATAAAAGGCATTTAAGAATCCATACAGGGGAGAGACCTTTCGGCTGTAGAATTTGTGGAAGGACTTTTTCACAAAAGGCAAACGTAAAAAAACACATGATTTCACACATTTCCTTTAGAAATAATTTGTAGCATGGTATATCTCGTTTTTGTTTATAATTAATTTGGAAACATTGTATATGTCAAATAAAACATTTTTAAATTCTTTGTAATTAATGTTGTATTTATTAAATTTGGCATTTTTATTGTATTGAAAATATTCAAACTACAATTATCTTTGTATTATTTTTTTAATCAAGATAAGGCAAATATATCATTACCAGTCCTTATTCTAATATCTGTCTCAATTTTTTGTTAGGTATACTTTCTTCAGAGATTGGCGAAAGTTGGAAACTTCACACATGTGAGCATTGTACATATAAGACTCCTAAAATGGGTCGTTATAAAAGGCATTTAAAATACCATACAAAGGGGAGACCTATTGGCTGTAGAATTTGTGGAAGGACTTTTGCACAAAAGGCAAACTTAAAAAAACACTTGATTAAACACATTTGGTTTAGAAATAATATATAGCATATTAGTATATATGTATAGTATATCTCGTTTTTGTAATTCCATTTGTTTGTAATATGTGCATTTGATTTTCTTATTGAAAAGGATTTGTAATCGGTCTGTTTTTGTGTGTATATCATTTATGATTGATCTGGAATATATGTGTTTTGTTTCTAATATATATATATATATATATATATATATATATATATATATATATATATATATATATATATATATAGGTTTTTTTTTTTACATATTCTGAAGTGTTTTCATAAAAATTCATTATATTTTTAATAAATTTTTGTCCTTCTGATTTATATGTTTTATCATGAATTATCATGCAAATAACTGAATTGATACAAAAAATATTATGCAATTTTATTTTGTAAATCTTATTACCATTTCAATACAAGTACATAAATATATCAAAAATAAATTAATTAATGAATTATTTGTCTATTTTGAGGAAATCTAATCTAATGAAAATTAAGATAAAAATTTATTGTTCTTGATTTCAGGTATTTTTTAACTTGAATTAAATAAATTTTAAAGATTTAGTAAAAGTATTTATAGTTAAAAGGTTAATCAAATTTCCTGTATCTTTTATATTTCTTACTCATAAGAGATGTTCAAAAGAATGTTACTTATTATTCACATTTAAAATTGTGATAATAAGTAAATATTTCTATAAATTTGAAATAAATGACTGTGGAATAAAGAAAATAGCAATTTAATTTGTTACATTTTTTTAATTTATTTGTGAATATATTTAATCTTTACTAATCCTGTCTGACATTATTGATCGCTTGGTAAATATATATTTAAGGAAAATCAATTACCTTGTCATCGATTCTGTTTAGAGAAATGTGTGTACTTTCTCTACATAAATTTGTGTGTACTTTTTCTACATAAAATGATCTAAGGAGATTTGTCTGATAGATAAATGTTTACCTCTCATTTATTGTTTTATGGAGTAAGACATCCAATGCTTACAAATGTTTTCTGTTCTAAGACTTCAGAATTTTTTTATCAGTAGAAAAAACACATTAAGAAATTGTATTCAATGTTTAGATTTTATAGTCATTAAATGTTTTACTTATTTTTAAAAGATTTATGGCCTCATTTTAATTCCTTTAGTCTAGTAACAGTTTATATAAAATCAGCATTTTAATTTGAATGATTTCCATTCTGCAATAGAAATGTGAATATATCTACCTTGTATTTAAAGTACAGAACAGGAAATTCTTCAAATAAATAGACCATATTTTTTCCCCCTTTTACTTCTTTCTATATTAAAAAGAAGTTTTTTTAAGAAACCAGTTTTGCTTATGTATTCTTTATAGTATGAAAAGTGGATTAGCAATTAACAAATATTATTTTATTTGTTACCTGTCCTTGTAAAATTTATCGTTTCAAAGATTGTATTGTTATTATTATACTTTAAACAATATATTTATTTTGTTTTTTAAGAATATATTCATTTGTTATTTTTTAATTTTATTTGCTTATTTTCTTTCACTTTCAAATTATCACTCATTTATTGAACTTTTTTTTTAATGTTGATTGGCAATAACTGAGATGAATACATGCATATAAATTTCTAAAGATTTAGCATATAAATTGATGAAATAGAATAGAATTAAATAAATTTTATTAATGAATAATAAAATACCTGTTCAAATTTTTTAATACAACTAGTTGTTTCGTGAAGGAAAATTTTTTTTCTTAGTAAATTTTCAAAGCTTATATTTGTTTTTAGTATTATTTTTCTATCATTATTTTGAAGTCCTTTACACCTTTTTTCAACTGTCGCCATGAGTATTTAAACCATAATTTTTATTAATAATCTTTTAAATTTTTATCAGTTTTATTATTCCTTAAATTATAAAGATTCATTTAGTCACTTTTGACTTATTTCAGGCTGCATTATTTCTATTTGTATTTGACAGTTGTATTCTTTACTTCAGAAGTAAATATGATATAAAAGTGAATTAATATATGAAATTTGCAACAATTATTTTATTTCACTTCATTTCCAACTTAAAACTGACTTTCTTATATGATTATGCCTTTGATTTGCTAACATTATAAAAGATTAAGTAATGCATAAATATATTAGAAGTGATCTTTGTAATTACTATTTATTATTTTTCTTTCTTTAAAAAAGCTACTTTCAAGCAATAAAATTTGTAATAAGTGTATAGATCAATTACTTTTGATATTAGTCATTTGGAATTAATGAAAGTAATGATTTGAAAAAAAATGCTGACTGCAAAATTTATTATCATTATTAATGTAAGATTTATTGTAAGACTAAAGAAGTTTTTTTGCCAATTAATGGCACTAATAAAAATACTTTTTTTTTTTTCATTATCACTAAGTTATCATTCGAAATTTATTGAAAAGTTAAGTGAAATTTAACAAAAATCATTTTATTGTATAAAGGTGTTTCGGGATCAGATTTGACTACAACAATCTAGTAGTCAGCAGTATTGCATAAACAAACATATATAATTTACTTTTAATTTTTGAAAGATTTAATCTTATTATTCAGTCTTGTGATTTTTCATTTTTTATTTTAATCCTCTGCTAGGTACTATAAGACAACTGTTTCTGCTTGGAGGGGAAAGAACAAAGATAAATTTCTTCTCTTGCCAGTTTTGTTCCTACAAAACTGGTATTAAAAGTCACTTGACTCAACACATAAGGATACATACTGGAGAGCGACCTTTCGTGTGTAAGACTTGTGGAAAAGGTTTCACCCAAAAACCAAATCTACAGCGCCACGAGAATGCTCGCATATGCCATTTCCAAAAGAATATTGTTTCAGAGAAATAGAAGTAAAATTCTAAGAATTTTCTTCTTTTAGTGATTTGATAAAACTTTTTTCATTTATGATTTTTGTGTAGGATTTTTTATTATGAATAAATTTAACACCCAAAGTTGTTCCAATTCAGTTCTCAGAAATCTGCTGTAATTGAACAGAAGGAACTTTATTACTGTTTCTGTTCATTTAAAAATAAATTGTAGAATTATTAAATTAAATGATATTAAATTGAAAATGAACTATAATTATGATGAATTTCTTTTCCTTTTGTTAATTTTATATTTTATGTACATAATTTGTTTGGTGGTTTACTTTTGGCATTGCACAAAATTGTAATAATAATAATAATAATTTTCTAAAGTTTTGGTGGTACAAAAAACATTAATGTCTTATTTTTAACCAAAAGTTTCGATTTTTTTTTTTTTTTTTTTTTTCGAAAGCTTACCATGCTTATGTATTTATTGAGCATAAAAAGCATTTCTTAAATAAATAAAATCATCAAAACTAAAAATAAAATTCATTTGATGATATAACAATACTTTCTTTGAAAAATAAAAAGAAGGGTAAGAAATCGATGTCTTGCTAAAAAGTGGGAAAAATTCCTTGTAAAGTTTTTTTGAGCAATTTTTGTTCATTTCAAATTCTGTTTTTTCTACAGGTTACACAGTAAGAAATTTTTATGATTTATCCACATTTTCATCATATTAGAAATAATGATTATCTATACCTATTGCTAGATTCCTTAATGTAAGACAACTTCTGTTCCTTTAAAAATTATTGGTACTTTAATATCTTTTGAACACATTTAGAAAAAAAAATATGTAAGATAAATGAATATATATTCATTTATTTTACATAAGTTACCAAGTGCTGCTGAAAAGGTGCCTCATAATTTTATCACCTAAAAATTGTACTGCAAACAAAAATATATGTATCTTGTTTACATAAAAAAAAACTTTATATTTACTTAAAAAAGATTTTTTTATAAATCTTACACTTTATATTGAGTAATAAATTATCCAATGTTTCATTTCTAATGCTAAAAAGGTAACTCTTGTATTTCTGTTGTTTTATCTGGATTAATCAGTTTACTTTTCTTTTTGTGAGTCATAACATTACAAATTGTTATTTTATTGTTGAAATGCCTATGTGCTTACTTCATTATTGCCTGTACATGTTTACATTTGTGAACACTATAAAATTCTAATTATTTAAACTGTGATTCTACTTTGCATTTTTTATGTATTACTTTGTTTTTCCCCTTATTAATTTTAAGCTTAATAAAGACATAATTTTTAATTTATTGAATATTTTATTCCTATTAAAAATTATTAAAATTAAAATAATTTTAAATATAATAATTGTATATAATAATATCTTAATATTATTATACAAATTATATTATTATTCGTTTAAAATTTAGTTTGATTTTATAATAGGAATTCAAATACATTTTGCATAATTTTTATTTTACAATTCCACTACTGAAAATGTCATTATTTATGTTCAGAGAAACAAAATTCTTCTTTAGTATTAAAAATACTTTTCAAATATAATTTATTTAAATCGAATGTTTTTAAATAATTTTGAAGAATTTTTTCACTTTTAGTCAAATTTATCACTATGCACTCCTTTTCTTATTATACTTTATTTACTTATTCTAAAGCTTTTTTTTCTGCTGTTATTAATGTTCCAAACTATTTTTGTTCTATTCCTTTCCTTTTCTTTCTTCTTGTGAATGTGGATTCTCAATCCCAGGGTGCTCTTTTCTTTTTCTATGATTGTTAATTAACTATTGGTGTCACATTTTTCAGTTGCCATATTAATCTTGTTTATTGCCTCTTCTCTTTTTCAAACTAAATTACAAGCCATTTTTTCTGTATATTTAAGAAACTGATTTTAATTTTTAAAATGAATGCTGTAATAGTCATGATTACAAGAAAAGTTTGAAACAATATGAAATCAGTATACAATTTTTAGAAATTCTTGATAACACAAAACAGCTTTTTTTTTTGTAATTAATACATCTGAAAATATTCTAATAGAAATATTTATCTCAATTTCTTGTCTAAAAGGTGATCAAAACTATAAAGTTCTTTCTTAAATAAGATAAGCATGTATTTTTAATGCAAATCAGAAATGCTTTAGCTTTTTCCAAAAGTTTTACATTGATTTTTTTTTTTTTTTTGTACTGTATTTTTCAGTCTTGGAGTTTAAGAGACTATAGAAGTCTCTCTATCTAATTTTAAAAATTTAAATGAGACTCTGGTCTTTTACCAGTCCTACCACTATCCAGACATGTGTGTGTGTGCATGCGAGTGCGTGAGTTAGTTAGTTAGTGTGTGGATACCCATATTCCCACTCTGGATTGATTGAGTTTCTGTATCTTGGATATGTATGTTATAGATGGCCTCAATCGATTTGTTGTTACCACAAAACATTTACAGAAAGAATATAAAACAATCTGTTTCTGTTTTTCTTTCTCAAAATCAAAATGACTCATTATTTCAGGGCAATGCTAATGGCTATGAAGGAAATAATTTCACTAATTATGATGAAATTAAAGAAAATATAACTAATAGTATATAATAATCCACCACTAATTAGTTTCACCTTAATCAACAATCAAGTGCAAAATTTTTTTAAATTGACTAAAGAAAATAAGTCTGTCAAAATACAAATAAGACTAACATAGTCTAGTACAGTGATTCTCTCTTTATCTGTCAGAATCTGTTAATTTATATGCATTCACAGAAATCCCTTTTTTTTTTTAAGTCAATGTTATGTGTTCTAAAAGCATGGTATTTTAACAATTCTGTGGATTATTTTATACTCTTGTTGTATTATTGTTTGTATTACGGATTTTTAATATTTTAAATAATTACTGTGCTCTTACAATTGTTTTTTTTTTTTCCCATTATGATATGTTTGAAGCAGTTCAGCCAAAACCATTTCTTGGTCTTTAATATGCAGCTCCACTCATTTTGTAATTGAAGTTTAAAACTTTTTTTTTTTTTTTGTAAATAATTTGATGGAATAAGTTACTAAATTTTGCATTATTTTTCTTGTAAAATAATGAATGTTATTATATGCTTGTTTATATGATTAACATTATTGTTATACTAAATTGCATTTTTACTAAAGAATTGTGAAAATTGTATAACAAATTGTATTGTTTTTGTTTAACAATGTTATGAGATTCTAATTCTTTCTTATTGCAAATGTTCTATTCCTATTTATTCCTTGATCATAATATAACAAACTCATTATAGTTACATTGTTGCAGGAATTTTTAATTTTCAGCTTTATTGCATATTTTTTTAATTCAGATTTCATGCGTTAAATTAGTAATCCATTTAAGAATATTATCTAAATGTAACAGTTAAATAAATACGATCCATTTTTCATTGCCACCATTCATAATTATACTGTATACATTATATAGACCTGTTTATATTGTTTTTTTTATTAAATAAATATCACAAGTATTTATTGTCATTTTTTCTAGTAAATCTATTAGAACTGATTTTCTAAGTAGTGCCTTCCATTCTAAAATTATAATGAAGTTTTATATTTTAAGAGATAGGAATAGAAGCCCCCTATAATTACAAGAGTAAGAAGGGAAATCCATATTTATGGGGCAGTGCATTCTTCATCCTAAAAAAGCGATTAATCAATTTTTGCACCATACTGTTAGGAACAGACATTCCATGATTGGCAGTGAAAGCAAAAGAGGCACTCCAACTGATTTAGTTCAATACTATTTAAATATCAATCATAAATATTATTAGAAGCCAAAATTTGAAGACAACTAATTTAAATTGATAATCAACCAAAAAACAGTTTATCAATAGTAGTTTTTGAAAAATAAAAATTAGATTTTTATGTCTCTTTTTAAATTGTTTGGCACTGAGGTTTGTTTCTCAATACTGCTTGTTGTTGAAATTGAGGAAAGACAAACTTCAAAAAAAGTATGTTATGTTTTTTTTTTTTTTTTTTTTTTTTTTTTCTCATCTGTTGTTAATGTTTGTTGAAATTAGTTTTTTGTAACAGATGTTACAATACATATAATGCATAGTTATCATATTGCTCTTTTAAAAAAAATGTCATTATATGATGATAAGTTTTTTTTAATACAAAGAAGTAAAAAAAAATTTAATTTAGATATAATTTGTAATAATTATGATGTAATTTTATTTCTATTTCATTAGGTGCATTTAAAGAAATCTATCTAAATCCAACTGAAATGGAAATATATGAAGCAAAATGGAAATCAATCACCATACATTCTTGTCCACATTGTGAATATAGAACTTACCTCAAGTGTAATTTGACCCAGCATTTGAGAGTTCACACTAAAGAACGACCATATGTGTGCAAAATTTGTAGCAAAGGATTCACCCAAAAGCATAATCTACTGCGACATTTAGCTGTCACACATGAATCAGCATTAGAAAAAAAGTTTTGATTTTTTTTTTTCTCTGTTACTGAAAAACGTTTGCAATGAAGCAAAGAAAATACATATAGTAATGTTTCTTTCATTAAAAAAAAAAGATACAAACTTTTTCATGGTTTAGTGCTGAAATTTAAGTTTATCATGCATATTTGTTTAAAAGAAGAAAATTCCTATTGAGTCAATTATACTAAAGAGAGTATATGATTTTAATTAGCAGATCGCAATCAAATGACAGTTTTGAAATAGCATTATTTTCTAGTAAATGGGATTTTGTTTTCAGAATAGTTTCTTATTGCTATTAAAGTACTGAAACATTGGATCATTTCTGTTATCTAGTTTATTTTTGATAAAAAGGCAAACTTTCAAATGCAAATATTTTTTATTACATTTTTGTATTGTATTATTGAATGTGTGTGTGTGTTTTTTTTTTTTTTTTTTTTTTTTTTGTAACAGTTGTTTGAATCCATTATGAAATTAATAAAATATGTAATTATGATTTCAAAAAAAATATTTTGGCATTGTGAACAAGTGTTATAATTTTGTTCAGTAGGCTTCAAATTAAATTTTATTTACTTTAGCTTTACTTTTACTTTTTAGAAATTATTATTTTAACCGGGCATTCATTTCAACTGCAGTTTTATCTCTTATTTTATTAGGTGCATTTAAAGAATATCTGATTTCTTCAGAAATGGAAGTATCTCAAAAATCATTCACCATGCATGCTTGCCCACGTTGTAGTTATACGACTTATTTCAAAAGTAACTTAACCAAGCACTTAATAGTTCACACTGGAGAACGACCATATGTGTGCAAAGCTTGTGGTAAAGGATTCACGCAAAAGCATAACCTACGACGTCACTGGATTATTGCACATAAATCAACATAAAAAAATATTATAATTTGCTGTTGTTTGTGAAAAGTTATTTCAAAGGAGCATGAAAGAAAATGAAGACAGTATTACGTTCTACAGTAAAAAAAGAGTTCAGTTGTGTCATATCTGATGAATGTTAATGTGAAAGAAAGCGTAGCTATTGCGGATGAAAAAGCTGTCAAGCTTATTGCACTTTTGGTTATATTGTAGTTTCAATTATATGTGTTTGTTTTGTAAAATTTATACTTATTATTTCAATGAAGTACAGAATATAATTTACAGTCAGATGGCAAACAAATGATTATTTGTATCTAACTTTTGAAGGAGAATTTACTTTATTTTCAAATTTACATAAAAGTTTTTTAGAACAATTTGTAACAACAGTTTGCTAAAAATAACAAAACATTAGGTCACTTATCACTGTTATCAGCTCGTATTTTGGATAAGTATAATTAAAGCAAACTTACAACTGTGAAATATCTTTATATTATATTTTTAATGTCTTATTATTATATATCAAGAATTTTTGTAATAGTTGTTTGCATTCATTAAATATTTTATTATATTTTACAAAAAAAATTATTGTTGATCTTATTTGCAACAGTTTGATAAATTTCCATAATGGAATACACAAGAAACTTTATTGGGTAGGGTTCAAGATTAATGTCCGGTTTCTTATCAGAGATGACAAAAGCATGCCACCTGTTTAAAAACTTGCTGAAAATCTGCCATTTTTTATGTTAACAAGAAATAGTTGCAAATAGCATTTATTATTGCAATAAAAAAATCTCACCATATTTGGCATGAAATCACAAAAAGGGCATTCAACTTTGGAGACCGGACATTATTCTTGAACCATTTTATTACAATAATCATTATTTGTTCCTAAGGCAATTATTTTATTTTAACAGCAGTTTTATCTCTGTTTTATTAGGTGCATTTACTGAAATCTATCTAAGTTCCCTAAAAAAGGCAGTATCTCAGAAATCACTTACCAAACATGCTTGTCCACATTGTGAATATGCAACTTTCATCAAATGTAACTTGACCCAGCATATGAGAGTTCACACTGGAGAACGACCATTCGTGTGCAAAATTTGTGGTAAAGGCTTCACGCAAAAGCAAAATCTACGGCGACATGGTTTTTCACATATGAATCCCCATTAAAAATTAGATTGTAATTTGTTTTTGTTAATAAAAAAAATTGATTGCAATGAAGCAAGAAAGTGCAATTCAGTAATGTGTTGAAGTTGATGAGTGTTTTTTCTGGCTAATTTAATGTGTTCTCTGTTTAAAAAGAAAGAAAAAGACTCAGGTGCTGTTATTGTTTAATGAATGTAAGCATGAAATGACCATTGCCATAAAAAAAAGTACTCAAGCTGGTTCTACAGTAGATTGTGCTGAAATTCATCACGCACATATTTGTTAGAAAAGTAAGTTTCCTTATTTGGTTAATTATGTGATGGAGAGAAGATTAGTTTAATTTACTTTCCACTGATGGCAATCAAATGACTATTTGGCAACAGTACTGTTTGAAACAGAGGCACTTGTGTATTAACTGCATGCCAGTGATTGATCGCCAAGAAAAATCACTAAAGAAGTCACGTTAACCTATTGACTATGTTCTCCAATAACAGCGGGTAAGCCTAATGTTCATCAATAGCATGCGGTTCGATTAATATACAAGTACCAAAAGAATTTGTTCGTTTTTATTAAAAGGGAGCCTTTTTGAAATTAGAAATAATTTCTTAAACCTTATTTGCTACAAGTAACAAAACGCTGCATCATTTTTCTTACCTACTCGTTTTTTTTTTTTTTTTTTTTTTTTTCCGATTTGTTGAAACTGGGCCCACAGCTTAAATTTTTATATTATGTTTTTAATATTTTAATCATGCATATCATTTCTTATAACACAGTTGTTTCAGTCTATTAAATTTTTGATTGTCTTTACCAACAATAAATTTTTTATATTTCTTCTTTGGACTTGCATTTAAAAACAAGTTCTATATTTATGTATTATGGAATCGGAGAGAGATTGTCATGTAGACCATAAATTTTTAACTTAAGCATTCACCTTATTTAACTGCAATTTTGTTTCTGTTTTATTAGGATCATTTAAAGAAATGTATCTAAGCTCTACAAAAATGATGACAGTATTTGAGAAATCAAAGTTCACCCGACACTCATGCCCTCAATGTGAATATACAACATTCTTCAAAGGGCACTTGACCCAGCATTTGAGAGTTCACACTGGAGAACGACCGTTCGTGTGTAAAATTTGCGGGAAAGGATTTACGCAAAAACAAAATCTACGACGACATGGGATTTCACACTTAAATCCGCGTTAAAAAAATTGCTGTAATTTGTTTATTCTTGTTAGTATTGGGTTAGACTTGAATGCACAATACTGTAGTATCGCTAAGTTAGCTACATTTTGACCAATTGTTAGGCATTAATCGTGATGAGAAATTGAATTTGTCAAGTTATCTCTTGCAGAAATTCAAGTTTGACAGCCGTACTGTGTTTTCAATTCTAATCTAATATTGTTTGTAATGTGTAGTATGTGTGTGTAATGAGTTAATAAATTGTATTTTAAGGATACATTCATATTTTGTTATATAGACGAGTGTTCAGCCGAATTCATCATCATTATTAACAGTAACAAATTTCTTCAAGCATTAAATAGTTTTAAATCCTATTTGGAACTCAAAAACTTCATATTAGTTTAAATTGGCTTACAATTTCTTTCATATAATGAATCATTGAATCGTCGTTTTCATTCATTAAAGTCTCATTTCAGACTAGCATTTATAGTTGACACTTATTATTGCCTTATTAATGTCTGCTATAATTTAAATATGATTTTTTTTCAAATGTCTATCCTTTTAAACCTTTATTCACTTTGTAAGTTTTAATTTTAAAAAAATTAATTAAATTACTGACTACCTCCAAAAATATTATATAAAAGCTTTAACAATGGCCATTCTATGCACACAAAAAAAAAGTCAAAATTTTTTTTCTGATATATTAAATAAATACACCAAAAATGCAAACAACATAAGAATATTCGGCTCTTAAAAACTGGAAAAATGTTGATAATTCGATTAATGTTTGCCGTTTCTATCAAAGAATAGAAAGTTTAAAGATTGTTCATTCATCAAAAAAGCAGTTTACCCCTTAACTCAAAAAATAAATTGCCTTTTACCTCCTTTGGTTTGAACGATTGTAATTTTTAAAAGAACTGCACCTAACTTTTGTGCTGAAATGGCCTGCCTAATGAATGCGTCGAATTGTAAATTGTTTTAATCTGTATTTTAGTTGAAATACCAAGTAATTTAAAAGATAAAAATATCTCCTGGATGCGCTTAGATAATCTTTCGGTTGTTTTTTTAAATGAATGAAGACAATATTAAATGTCCAACATAAAATGTGGCATCTAATTAGAAATTTGAATGCATTCATAACTCAAGCGGTTAATAAAATATCGTCTTCATGATAAAATTAACTTTCATTCATTCTGCTTAAAATCAATACTGTACTGCTTGATTTAATTTCTCAGTTCAGGTATGTAAATCTTTATAAAGATTTAAGAAATTCATTAATATGAAAGGTAATTTTAACTCTAAATTTTAAGTTATGGAAAATATTAGTTTTAGAAAGATTATTATGTGAGTAATGTTAATAAGGTGTGGAATAACAAACTGTGCAGTGTAGGGCTCATTTCAAATAAAAAAAACCCAGCATTTTAATTAATTTTTTTTTTAATTTCTATGAAAAAAATATATATACAGTTGAGTCTGGTCTGCAATCAACAGTCTCGTCATTTCAATTAGAAACTTCGTTATGAAAAAAAATTCATTAAATAGAATTTTGTAAATTAAATTATAGTAAAAAAAGAGAAGTGGCGAAGATTTTACTTTGCCTGTGCTTTTATCAAATGCATATCCTAAACAAGGAAAAAAGTTTATTTCTGTATTGTATAGGTTTCTAGTAAAAGTCGCATTTTTCTTCAAATTTTTCAATCCTTTGTAAAGATTGAAACATGTTATCTTTAACATTTTATTTCAATTCTTATCATATTGTCTCAAATACTGTTAGCATTTCTTCTTCTTATATAAGTTTTTTCTTAATAATCTCTTCATTATCATCTTCACCAAGGCTTGTTAGCCTCTTTAACTTTTCTTGACACTTTTCAATGCATCGTTTCATGAAGGTATTCTACAATTACAATGTTTTTATCGGCTGGAACAAAAATAATCGGCTCTATATATCTTCTGTAATAGAGCAAAGGTTAGTAAAGTTGGGTAAGTCAATTTAATAAATTTTTTGTTGGAATTTCGATATACAAAAAAAAACCCGGTAATTTATTAAATTAAAGTTATTTTTCGTAATGCGGAAAGTAAATAGCATTTTAATGTCGCTCAAAGTCAAGTTTCTGCAGAAAATTTCGTTAAATCGGTTCGAAGTTCGGTTAGTGACTGTTTTATATTATTCGTGAAGAACAAATGACTTGGATTATTGTCTAATATTTGATATGTTAACTGTACCATAGTAAAAAAAAAATTATGTATGGATCATGATTATGATGAATTTAATTTATTAAAACTAATTTCTTAATTCCAATTTTTCCATTAGGTATTTTATCAACACTTTTAGAGGTGTCTGGATTCGTTCCAGGTAGCAAGTTCACTGTACGCAAATGCCCCCAATGCCCGTACACAACTTGTATCAAAAGTCATTTGACTAAGCATTTAAGAATTCATACAGGAGAAAGACCTTTTGAGTGTCACATTTGTCAAAAGCGTTTTGTTCAAAAGCAGCATTTAAAAAGACATATGTTACTGCATATTAATTTCTGAGATTCTGTAATAACTATTGTTTTCGCGCTAATATGTTTGTCATTTCATCATATTCATGTAGTATAAATGAGTTTTAAAATGTAATGGTACAAATTTTGAATAAAGCTTCTTAATGTAAAAAATACTTGATCCTGTAAGAATTATTTCATATGAAAATTATCCTGTTTACTCACTGACGATATGAATCTGATAAAAATCCTGAAGTCATTTCCAGCAAATTTTCTGAACATCTCAAACTAATTGAAAAGTGGCTTATCCTGCGGAAGATCCCGATCAACATTCACATCTGCCAAACTGTTTATTTCACCTAGAAAAGGAACCTCCCTCCTCCACCAATATTGTTTAGAAAAGCTATTCTATGGAGCAGCGGTACAGTTTATCTTGACGTATTACTGTCGGCTGCGATGGCCTGATGGTATGGTCTCGGCTTCGGAACCGGAGGGCTACAGGTTCGAGATCCGATTTCACCCAAGAACCATCGTGTAAGTAGGTCTAGTGCATGTTAAATCCGTCGGGGCCGAGGGCCTTCCCGCTGATGGGGTGTGGAAGCTTGGAGGGGGGGTGTCAGCTCAGGTGTCGTCCTCGTCATCTGACCACTGTTCAAAATAACGAACTCCGTCCCAAAATAGCCCTAGAGTTGCTTTAAAAACAGAACATTAATACACTAATTAAGAACTAAACTACAGAAAAAAAGGGGGTCCTGCTGACTTGTAGTACGTCGTTGGGGACTCTGTGACAAAAGTATATCGATGCGCGTTGTACATCCTTCCGTTGCAAGTGGTTAAGAAAGTAAGAAATGGATCTCCAAAAAGTTTGCAAAGGGTGAATTTAACTTTTCTGTGTGGCATCATAAAAGTAATTCTATATTCGAATTTGTTTCAGACGATTTATTTAGATTATGTTGATTTCGATAAATCATTTTCTTAGTATCTAATTTATTTCTAATTAGAATAAAAGTTAGATGAACTTGAATTAATGTATAAATAAATTTTGCATTTAAATTATAACAGAAAAAAGAAAGATATTGCCATGATAATTTAACATTACTATATTAAAAAACTTTGGCGATGTATCCCTATCACTAGAAGAAGCGAACACGGGAAATTGACAGTAAAATATAATCTAATTAAACAATAAAATCAAATATATATATATATATATATATATATATATATATATAACATGATAAATAAGAACAAATATGATTAATTTTGAATATTGATTTTTTAAAATTTTATTGAAAAGGCATTTACATTTTTGTGAGCTTATTTGTAACTGATATGTAATGCATGTGAACTGTATATTTGTTATTTTAAAATGCGTATTATCTCGCAACTTTTTTGCTATTTTGCAACATAATTGACTAAATTTCCCAATTTTGTGAATACTTTTACCGAAATAAATATTGCCGCATTGAAAAGAGGCCGTCGACTCTCCATGGCCGTATGGTTATAGCACTGATCTCATAATCAAGACATTGTAAGTTCGAATCTCGCTAGAGACAAGGCGATTCACAGTTTGTGTAAATATTTAATTCCTTGATTTTATGTTCCCCTTTATTTCATGTTCCAGAAGATTCTGGAGATTTCTTTAGTTTACCAGACAAGTGTTCAGGACTTTTCTTACTGTCTCCAGAAAAGTATTCTGGAACTTTCTCTGCTAGTATAAAAGCAGAAGATTTGTCAGTCACTGTGTTCTCACTTCAGAGTTGAGTTAATAAACTGGTTTAGCTCTACTTCTTGTGTGTGTCATTGAGTTTCACACTAAAGAACCTACATCACAAGATTGTATTTTTATGCCATTGTTCCCACGACTTTTTTTACTTTCTCGTATACAAAGTATAGAAGAAGTATTGTAACCGTCAAAAAATTCAAACGATAGAAAAAATTTGATCTAAAAGAAAAATTTTATTTTCGGATACTATTAACCGCATGAAAGAGAGTAATCGTCAAAAATATTTGCCAAGGATCACACGATAGATTCAGTAAAAATGCTAAATTCACACCAAAAAGTATTTCATAATTGTTGTGCACCAATGCCATGCAAGACGTTCTTTGGGATAACATCTTTATTAAAGAATATGCCAGAAAGTTTTAGGGAGACTACACCAGCTGGTTTTGTTTTGGCTAATAATTTGATGGTCTAATAGAGCTTCAAAGAAGCCTGGTGGCGTAGTGGTAGCGCTCCAACGCACAGGTCCGAGGTTCGATCCTCGGGCAGGACAAGGTTGACTCCGCCTTTCATCCCTTCAGTGGGCGAATAGATTGAGGACTAAGCATGCTTGGGAACTAAGCACTGGGTGTCCGCGTTAGGCTGACCACCTAACCGGGACATATGTCTGGCACCCCAGGGCCCTCGGTCAAGAAAGCAGATTTGGGCGCTATAGGTCTTGACCCACACGGGCTGTCGCGCCACTGAGTTTAAATAGTGCATCAAAACGATTTTCCATGTTCCTAATCCAAAACTTTTAGCTATAATTTCTTCGAAAAAATCAGGAATGTCATCTTCTCTACTTTGTACATTTATATATTTAGGTTCATGTGCTATGCTTTGAAACTTTGTTTAATGAAGAAATGAGAGGTGGATTTAGAAAAGTACTTCTTTCTTCTGGCAAAATTTGATGGAGATCTATGGTTTTGATCTAAAGGCCACATAACTCTTTCCACTTTTGTATTCACGTGCGCCTGAATAAAAAAGCTTAGTAAAAAAAAAAAAAAATCCAAATTTACTATATATTGTAAGTTTGATTTATAAACTACACGTTCACATTTCATTTATTTAGTTTATTGCGTTTTTGATCTATTGTATTTCCATACACATTGGCAGATGCAGTGGATAAAAAAAGTATTGGCAATTGCCTATAAATTATCATATTTGCTAACATAGTATGTTTACAAATTTTACTTTAACATACCGATTACAGAAGGAGAAAAGACAAACAAATATAACGAAATTTTCATTTAAATATTTTTTTAGTCAAAATCTACGAGAAAATCCAAAATTTACATGATAAAAAAAGTATTGGCAAAATTATGAAATTGACAAAATTATGAGCGAAAACAAAATCAGTATATGTTTAGTACTTTGTATGCATACCTTCTGCATCTATAACAGCTTGTAATCTATTTCTCATAGAAGAAACTAAGGTCTTTGTTGTACTGTTGGGAATTTTGTGCCACTCTTGCAAGAGTAAACGTTTGAGGTCGTCTTTACTTGAAATTTTATGTTTTCTGATTTCTAGATCCAGCAGGTGCCATAAATTTTCTATTGGATTGATGTCAGGCGATTGAGGTGGGGTTTTTAACTGGCGAAGAGCATTGTAGAGTAGCCATTCACGGGTGAGATTCGCTGTATGCTTGGGGTCATTGTCTTGTTGAAAAAAAAAAAGATGTTCCCAAGCCAAGATTTTGGGCACTGATTTTTAAGTTATGGCGCAAAATGTCAATGTATGTACGTGCTGTCATAATACTATCAATAAAATACATTTTGCCAACTCCATTAGCTGCCATACAGCCCCAAACTAAGACGCTGCCTCCACCATGTTTTACAGTAGCAGTTAAATGCTGCTCTTCCAATTCAGTATTTGGCCTCCTCCACACATATCATTGTCCATCATTGCCGAAAATGTTAAACTTTGATTTAACATTTGATTGATGAAAAAATAACTGTGTTCCAAAACTCTTCGGATAAATCAATGTGGGATTTTGCGAAATCTAACCTCTTTCTCCAATTTATTTGCGAGATGAATGGTTTCTTTCTAGCTGCCCTTCCATAATAACGTCTCTCGTGTAAAACATTCCCTACAGTCTGTACGCTGAAAGTCTTTTCCGAAGTGAAAACAACATCTCTAGCTATCTGGGATGCACTTATTTTAGGGTTTTTCTTAACCTTGTTGATAATGGTACGTTTTTCTCTTGTAGAAAATATTCGAGGTCGTCCACTTCTAGTCTTATTTTCCATTGATCCTGTTTCCTTGAACTTTTTTACAACACTTCTGACAGTAAATAAACTTATATTCAACTGCACTCCTATAGCACGATAAGTTAAACCTTCATTTCTGAGCCTAATAATCATGTTTTTAACACTAACGTCCAACTCCTTCGATTTCGAAGTCATTTTACTGCAGTAATCGCAAAATATTGCATAGACACTTTTGGAGTAGTTTTGCAGACTTTATGCCGGTAGAGTTTCTTATCAGTCGAAACACGTGACTTCAATGCAACAAAATTTGCATAGCAGTTAAAACTTTGCCAATATTTTTTTGACATGCAAATTTTCGATTTTAAAAGAAAAAATCGTAGAAAATGCAAATTAAAATAAAAGTTTTACTATTTTTATATATGTAAGGTGTCTTGTATTTATAAGCTAAAATTGCATAACATTTTATTTATTTGTCAATATGAATAAATTAAGGCAATTGCCAATACTTTTTTTACCCACTGTATATTTCCTCTTAGATAGTTTAATTATCCATAGATATTTTCCCCTTTGATGGATTTTTTTCCAAAATTTGATCATGATCTACAAATTGAATATAAAGATCATATCGTTGTTGAATTTCCTAGCAGGTAGAATCGCTATGTTGGGGGAGGGGGGGGCAGTAAACAGATCAATTAAAAATATTAACCATGTTGTCAAATGAAAATATTTGAAAGAAATATAAATTTTATTCATATAAAAGGCAATATAAACAAATTTAGTTCATTGATCTTACTGCATTTATTATCAAAATTCTTTAAAGTATTAATTCTTCATGAGGCACATTCAGTTTAAACACCTTTCTATTGTTTTCGTAAGCATGTGCTTTAAAATTCAGATTTTGCACGAGATGGATTACAAAGATAATCAGACAGATGAGTTCACATTATGAGGCCTTTGTTTTAATATGATAATTTATGTTTTATTTTAGGTTAATTTTTTTTTAAATTTTATTAACTTGTTAAAATGTATTTGGTTTTGTTTATGTAAATGCCCTTCACGTTTGAGATAAATGTTCGTTGTTTATAAATATTCTATTAATAAAGCGAAACACATATCCATGTACTGTTCGTTTCAGTATCCTGAGACGACTCCTTTTGGACGATTCTATCTCGTTAAGGGGAGAGACGCGGAAGGATGAGCACATTTCCGGAATTCTTCGTCATTCTTTGACCTTGATTTTCGCCCTATTAGATACTTTTTTTGTTCAATTTTTTTTTTTATTCACGTGTATGTGAATATCGTGTCGTTTCTGACAGTATCATTTTAATTCAGTCTGCGAGTCATCCGAGTTTATTTTATTGTTAAATGTAAACATCCCCTCCTTTCATCTTTCCTCTCACCCCTATTTTGACGAATGAAGCCCATCCTAACTCATGCATAAAAGCGCGGAAGGTTTTAGAATCCGTTGTCAAACAATAAGTAGTACTTTATCATTTACACTTGTTAAAGAATTAATATTATTCTAATATCCTATGATTCATAGAATTTAGGTTTTTTTTTTTTTACGATTTTGTTTATTTGGCAACTGGGAAAAGGAAGTTCTCTAATTCACCTGTTTAAGCTCCCTATAATCCTAGCGATCCTAATCAGCTGCCTAGTCGGATATTCGCCGCTGGAAATTCCAAGACACCGAGATTCGTCAAAATCTCGGTGTCTTGGATACAAGAGAAGTAAACCGTCGAATTTTTTGACGGTTTACTTCTCTTGTATTTTGTATTCGAGAAAGAAATAGCATATCAGTTACTTATGAAGAAATGGTACATGAGCCAAAATTTCATTGCGTTTTAAGAGGAGTTTGTCAGATTTTGAATTCATCGTCGACGAAATAACTTCCTTTTGTGTAAAACTTGTATTTTAATAAGCATTATTTTGTTTCAATAGTATCAAAATTACATTTTTATATGATTTTCTGTTTCCTACTCTTTCCATTTTGTTAATTAAATTTCGCATGTATTTATGCTTAAAGTTAGGCTCTCAGTTTAAGTGGAATTTGCCGACCCACCTCATTTGTTACTTGGAAATATTACTGTATAGAATAATTATTATTTTTGAAAAATTAACAGCCCGAACTGCCAACTATGTTCATATTGTTGATTTCATATCAGAATTTAGTGAATGAATTGAACCTTTTTGTATTAATCATAACTCTAAAATCTCAAAAATGCTTTTTTTTTTCTTTCCTCCATGGATGTTTCAGAAAATATACATATAAAAAGAATAATATAAAGAATTAATATTTTTATACTAAATTTGAAAAACGAAAAAAAAAAGGGGGGGGTTCTACCCATCGGTGGATTAAAAGTACCAAATAAAATAGATTAAAAAGAGATTAAAAATTATAATGCTACGTTTAAATTAAAAGTAGTTCGACGTAATTTTGTAATGCAAACCTATCACAGTTTTAAGGATCTGAAGTATCAGTATAGCGACGTGACCTAAATATGAGTAATTTGAATGCAAAATTAAACTAACCGCATCGTACAGGGTTTAATAAAACTAAAGGTCATTGCAGCTGCTTATGTGTACATTTCTCATCTTCTAAACAATAGAACCATCTTATAATTTAAAGGCAAAAGAAAGAATATTATCAACTTTTCAATGCATAAAAGTTTATTAAATATTCAAGCAATTAAAATTTAACCGATATTTTGTAGTTTTTCTAAAATAATTCCGGAACAAATTTTTTCACAAGAAATATTTTTATATTATCCTAAAATTCAGACTTTTACCTTTTCAATAATATTATTTGCATTTCCACGCAAAGCTTCCTTTAAATTTTAGTGATTTTTTTTTTCTTCCAAATTTGATAAATAATTGTGAAGATGTAGACGATTTTGAAATAAGAAAAAATATTGCTGTTTTTTAAAATCGTCATCTATTCCAGTTGACATTTTAATTTTAAAAAAGTATTTCAAACAGTGAAAAGATTTAGTGCAGTATAAAATTTTAGGCAGTAGTTTCTTACATTAAAAGTATTGAACTTACAAAGTATTTTAATTTCGAACATTGCCAGATATCTCTGATGTTTAGCTGAAATATCTTAAAAGGCGGGCATTTGGAATTTGTTTTCTATTGCATTACATTTTTCACGTCTATATTTGCTGTCTAACAATTTCCTACAACCGGCAAATGAAAAAAAAAAAAAAAATTTTAACGTCGTTTTGTACTTTATTTGAATTGGATCACACAAATGCAAGAAAAAGTGGGAGACGCTTTCTTTTCATTTTACTTGTTATTTTATCTCAGTGCAATAAGATCATAAAAAAACTTCTCCACCTTACATAGAAACCAACAAATAATGCACATTTTATTCCACAGCACGTATGAGAATTCCATTCTTGAAAGGCACAATAATCTCCAACGCGCCTTAGCAGCACGAACGAAAAAGCAAAACTCGAGGGGGGGGGGGCGATGTTCCTCTTCCTCTTCTTTTTCAATGGACTTAACCTTTGATCTGTTCTTTTCAAATATCGAAACAAGGCGGGAGAGGTTTTCTCGCCTTGGGAGGTCTTGTTATTTTCCCACCTTCCAGAATGGGTTGTAAAATACTTAACTGTTCCGTCTTGTTCTAGTTAATAATTTGAGAAGATCGGTTTAATAAAATATTTGTGTTTCTAAGAATATAGTTGTAAATTATATTTAGTCAGAAAGCCCTAACTTGCACGGATGAACAGGAACCAAAGGATGCTGGGGGAAAAAAATAGCTTTGGGTGCAGCTAATTTGAATAAATAAACGAAATGGGATAGTAAATTTTGCTCGTTTCGGAGTATTTATTCTTTCCATTTACGCTTGTTCTAGTTGCCGTGGGAATAACTTTTCAGGGACTAAAAATATGTGACATTGTAAACAATTGAAATAAACAGGAATCTTTGTAATGCTTTACTTTTTATATTTCTTTTTTCTAATTTAAAAAGTAAATAGCAGATATCTTGTAAATATCGAATCTTTATTCTTTTATTCATGACGACTTTTATTGGACTTCATACTATTGATTTTGCAGGTAATGAGATTTTGCAATTTAATCGCAATCATAAATTGTTTCTATGAGGAGAATCTTATTTAAATATGCTCTAACAAAAATAAAAGTTATCTAATAAAATTTTAATATAGTTAAACTATGCATAATTTTATACATAATAAAAATTATAAAATATATATTAAAATTATCAATAAAATTAATAAATGTTAAAATTGCTCTTTCCATATATATAATTTGTGTATTCTAAGATTTTAATAAATATATATAGATTAAATAATATCAAGCAAAATAGAAAAAAATATATAATAAAAAATAAAACAGAAATAACAAATTGAAAATCGAAGGTAAATCGAAAGGATCTTAAAACGTGTGGAAGAAATGGGGGAGGGGGCGATATAATACCCAAGCAAAGCGAATGCGCAACATGCTGCAATTCAAGAACGCCATGGAAATAAATCGTAAATCAATTTTAAAAGTGGAAACAAAATATGGAACTTAACACACACAGTATAAACATTATATATATATATATATATATAGTGAAGTCTCTTAATCTAATTTAAATCTTAACTGATTTCCAAATTTTTATTTTAATTTAACCCATATTAACTTCATTCTAAAATGTTCTCTTATTTCCTGATCCAATTCCACCTTTTTAATTTAATTAATTCTATATGAGCTCTGTGAAAATGCTTTAATTAGCATTTTTACAAGCTCCGAGTGGAGAGATAAAAATTTTTCAAGCTAAGCAAATTCTTTTAAAAGATACCTATATTTCCCTTTCCTAAGTCTACACGTATCAAAGAATCTCTATCAGAATCTCATAGTATAAAATCACTGAGGAAAAATATTTCGCTCTCTTTTGCTCTTCTCTTCGTGGACTGACGTATTTTGCCGCTTCTTTTTTGTACATAAATTATGCTACCTGGGATAGAATAAAGCGGAAGTTTAAAATTTTCAAAAATGTCTCTCTCTTCAGCCACGAAACTACTTAAAAAATATGTTTTTACATTTTATATATATATACACTCATGTCCATAAATTAAGGATAATGCGAGTTCAGGAAAAGAAAGAGTCAGAAGCAAAACAAATGTGTCTTATTTGTAAAGCCTATTTATTAAACAAAAGGTAAAGATAAAAAAAGATGCTATTTGTTTGATATCATTAATGGAGCAAATTACAAAAAATATTTAAAAAAAAAAAACTACTTTCAGAAAGCAATATTACATGGTTGTTATGACGGTTAATACATAGTATGTCTTCCAGCCGATGCAATACAATCCGTACAACGCTAGGCATGCTGAGTATCAAATTATCGATCTGATCTTGGGGAATATTACACCACTCATCAAGCAATGCTCGGCCAAGCATGTTCCACACCTGCTCTACTGGATTCAAATCCGGTGAGAATGGGTGATATCCTCCGATCGAGGGCATTCGCTTACGATGTTTGCACGGTGAGGACGGGCGTTGTCATCCATAAACACGAATTCTGCGCCCATGGCGCCCCGAAACAAACGTACATGTTGTTACAGAATCACGTCCCGATAGATTTGACCTGTTATGATTCCAATTTGAACATGCAGATCCGTTCTCGAATCCAGAATAATTCCTCCCCAAACGAGCAATCCTGCACCACCGTAACTGTGTCGTTCAATGATGTTTCTCTGGTAACGGGTTCTGGTTGGTGGTAACGGGTACCTGGCGCTCTCCATATGAAAGTCCGACGAGAATCAGACTGCAATCTAAACCTGGACTCGTCGGAAAACATCACACAATCCCACTGTTGCGGTGTCCACAATGCATGCTCTCTACTCCAGGCTAACCGCAGGTGACAGTTAGTTGCAGTAAGTGGAACACATCTGACAGGCCTACGAACATATAGACCAATCTGCCCTAAGCGTCTGTACACGGTCTGCCTTGAAACTGTCGTGCCAGTGGCTGAAGAGAACTGACGAGACAGGTCTGATGCTGTGCTCTGTCTGTTTCTTTTGGCAATAACTGTCAAATACCGGTCCTGATTCGGCGTTGTAACTCGGGGGCGACCTGTGCTGTAACATCTACTCACATTACCATCATCTTGGAGTCGTTGCTAAAGCCTGGAGATGACACTCTAGGCGATTCCATGTTCCTCGGATACTTTCAGCTGGGCCGATAATTCTACCACGTAAAAAATCATCCAAATGCGTCCTTTATGTTATAACTATGCGATTATTGCACTGAAAGGCTTATAAAGAGCTTACGAACTATTTTCTTCTTTGCCTATATTCTTTATACATCACTCTCTTACACTCTCGTCATTGTGACGTACTCTCGGTGTCATCTGGTGGCTTTCTGCAATTTGCATACGATTTTGAAGACGTGTGTAGTCATTTTACGGGTGATATATGTATTTTAGAGTTCGATTTCCGCTTGACTCTGAATTATCCTTAATTTATGGATATAAGTGTATGTGTGTGTTGTTTCTTTACATACAATTCGTTTTCTCTTTTCTTAAAATAGATATTTATTTTGTATTTATTGTCTACCAAGTGTATAGATGCTGTTAGAATCGTTTTTACTAAAGTATCTTAGAATTCTGCAGGAGATAATCCTTCTTATTCATGTTTAATGTTTTCATATTTTGTTTTCAACATGCATTTCAGCAATGCAAATGCAACTTATAAGTTTTTAGTAAGTACATTTCTTTTCTTTTCTTTTTTTTTTATCTTTCCGTTTTCGTAAATATTTGTTTCGCAATTATCGTCTTCTATTGTTGTTACAATATTTAATTGATTTGGAATTCTGCAGTAACCATTCATATTTTTTTTTTATTTTAAAATGTTCTAATTTGCCTGAAATCAGCAAACATTTGAACTACGCAATTAAAATTATGAAATTGCTTGTGGAGATATCTTTTGATAAGACAAATCCACGAACATGTACTTTTTACTTGATTCTTGAACAAAAATATTTAAATAATAAAATAGTGATATTAACTTGCTTATCTAAATTATTTTTTTGGAAAGTGTGTGTGTGTGTTTGTGGAGGGGGGATATTTGTTTTCGTCTGTCAGCTGTATGAATAGTAGTTACGTGTTTTGTTCATTAGAACAAGGAGTCTTAAAAAGTGGTCCGAAGGTCAATTTTTGATCAATCGCGATCTTGAATGTGTATATATTTTTATACAATTTTCACCGGCGTCCTGGCATAGGGGTAGCGTGTCTTCTCCGTGATCTGGGCGTCCCGGCTCGGGCATGGATGTTCTTCTTCTACATGTGAGGTGTGTGAATGTGCCCCCCTGTAAAAAGGGGTTGTGCAAGCGAATGTGACGCATGAAGTAGCTAAGTCGTACTCTTGGGCCTAGTTGGCGCTACTGAAAAAACAAGAGGCGTTCACTCGGCTTAAATCGCTGACAGATAATTGTCAGCGGGCTTGTAAATGCCATAAGTTGCAACACAATTTTCAAAAATGTAATGGAAGTTAAAATTATATTAAATAATAATTTTTTTTTCTTGATAAAGGTTCATTTTTGGATCATAAAAATGTTTTCGGAAATATCGTATGTTGTTCCTTTCTGAAACAAATCAGTGTGTTGAAGATGAAATGGGTGGCTATAGATTCGACTTCAAAAAAGAGGATTGTAATGTTTAACACTTTGACTGCCATGTCTCTCACATTCGCGTGATGGCAAAACATTTCAGTCAATGTAGAATTTCATTCGAGTGGAACAAACCTATGTTCAGTTTATATCTCCTCGTTTTAACACATTGCTCAGCACGTGAACCTCATGTGATTCATACATGCTGTCTAATTAGATATTCACTTCTCTACTACAATTAAAAGAGAGCAAATAAATAAGCGTCTTAGGAGATAGTGGTTCGAATCACAGGCATCGGTCACGGCAGCGAACGTGTTAAAAGTTTGGGAACACTGCTTTCGAAAATTAATTGAATTATGATATTAATCATAGAATTTCCTTCCATGTTTTTTTACTTACAATGTGGTAATATTCTAGATTTTTTCGTTATTTTCTTTATTTATTTGCAAGTTAATGGCAGCAAAAGAGCCAAATAAAAATTTGTCCATAAAATCAAAATTCCTTATATAGAAAAATAGGCAAATTTTCGTTGTACTTAACCCTTATCGAAAAAAGTAGAATAAAGATTTTTATGCATGTAGAAAATAAGGGCCGAGAAATATCACCGTCACAACAATTAATGAATTCTAACGAATAGCATCGTGATTAGTTTTGAAGGTTGTTGAGATGCAGTTCCGTCACGGTGGGTTTTTCGTGACTATCGGATTTTCCTCAACGCTGACAGCTAAAGAGCATCTTCCAAAGGCGGATTAAAGATACGATGCAGTCATTCGAATACGAATCTTTCATTCTTGACAGTGATTGCAGCGTATCAAAGTCAAGAATTAAAGCAATATTCAAACTCTTTGAAACGTTGGGTACCGAACAATCAAAGGATTTGATACCATACAGCAACAAAGCAGAAATTCTACAAGTTCTAAATGATGACAAATGAGTTATATTTCGAAGAAGTTAAGTCATTCAGATTTCTTTAACGTGTGTTTTGAATGCTAATTACTTTTTAAAGAAAAAGAAAAATAATTTCGAGCCTTGACTTATTTGATAATAATGGAATTATATTAATGTATTTATTAGAACTACTACGTTGTTTATACTAGATTTTCTATACATTATAATAATTACACCTTTTCTTTACTAATATCAATTACATATCTAAATCATTTTCATAAAGAACTCAAAAAATAAAGTTTGCGCGTTAGATTTTATTATATTTTTTTACTTTCTTGTGTACAAAGTATACTAT
Source organism: Argiope bruennichi (assembly GCF_947563725.1). Lineage (NCBI taxonomy): Eukaryota > Metazoa > Arthropoda > Arachnida > Araneae > Araneidae > Argiope > Argiope bruennichi. Next base: position 7,832,525 of record NC_079154.1, read on the forward strand.
GTACTGTTAGAGTCACAACATTCATCTTTGAAATTTTGGCGAATTTCCAGTTTTCATTTCTTGCTGAATCTAAAAAAAGAAGCATTATTGGAATTGTGTCCGTGTCTACGAGAAAGATAACTCTAAAACGCGTTAAGATGGAAGACTGAAATTCGGTAGTTATTCTTTTCATCAAATTTGTAGATTTTTATCAAATTTGAAGCAAAATCCATTTTCAGGAAGTATGTTTGTCTTTCTGTCCGATATTAAGAGATGACGAAAACTGCGAATCGTAAAAAAGATCGATGTACAGTCTTAGTATCTAAAATTTAAATAAGACCCTTATATATATATGGAATATAAATTAACACTTCAACTACAAAACGAAGAGAACTACATGCATAAAATTCTGTGCACAAATTTAACATCTATAGAGTAGACACTTATCAAATGTTGTGCCAATTTTGAACGAAATCCATTCAGAGGAAGTCTATCAGTTCGGTTGTCCGAATATAAGTTAACACAATAATTACAAAACGAAGAGAGCAAGAAGGATAAAATTTAGTACATAGATTTAATGTCTAAAGTTATGCAATTTAACCAAATCCGTCAGGAGAGTTCTGCGCATTCAGAAGCATGTAAACGCGATGTCTCAAAAACGCAATGATTTAAATATATGAAATTTGGTATATGATTTTGTAACTGCAATTGTAGTCACAAAATGTAAAAAATTTAGTTTCAGTCGGTAAGGAAAATAAGTGTTTAAAACATAAATGCACCTGTATTAGAAAGAAAGCAAAAAAATTTCGGAGAAACAATTAGCTTCTTTTTTTTTTTACTAATTATTTTAGTCTCTCACATGAGCACTTTGGGCTATATAATATAGTGATGAAAAGTGAGTATGCATTTTGGCTGACTATTTGTCGAAGTCTGAATTCAGTATTTGGTACAGAGTAACAGTTTTAATAACAAGATCATGTGTCAAATTTTATTTATCAACGAGATTGCAGGTTTAAGCTATCGCGTTTACATGTGTGAAAATATACAGGCTAACAGACGGTCGAACCTTTGAAGGTTTTGGTTCCAAATTTGATTTAGATCAGCAATTAGATGTTGACATTGTACATCAAATTTGATCTATCTAACTCAGAGGTTCCCAAACTTTTTTTTCTCGTGGACCACTTTCAAAGTTTTAATATTTTCGGTAGACCCCCTGCTGCTACATTTCTACTGTATTCCCAAAACTCCTAAGAAATATCACCCTAAATTGGGGGTGTTAAGAAGAAAAAAAAGTAGCACATTTTCTTGTGTCCTATTTATTAAAATAATACTTGTGGTTATACAAAATTATAAACATTTATTATTACAAACAATCAACAATTGATAAAAAATCAACAATGAACTCTGAAATGTAAATCAACAATAAAAAAATAGTAATACTTTTAATGAGACGGATGTACTTGATGAATTGACAGCAAATTATCAATATTTGGCTTCAGTTTTGTAAGAAGTAATCTCAAATTTCCCCGTTCTGTGATTGTTCATTTTTTTTTTTTTTTTGTTAACAGGTTGGTAACGGCAGTAAAACTTCTTTCAACAAGATATGACGAGGGAAACGCTATCAAAAATTTTCTCGCAATTTCCCACAGCCCAGGATATTTTTCGGGGATTTCTGCCTGCAGCCAAAATGTTTGATAGCCTTTTTTAAATTTCATCTTCAGTTCCTCGTTGGTGCTGAGCTCAAGTAGCTCCTCTTGTAATACCACATTCGCCTCTTCCGTTTCATCAAATGGGGTTATGATCCATGGTGGTATTTCCATCGTCAGAATATCTTCAAATCTATTTTTGAAGTCATCATGTAGGGTATTTAAATGTCGAGCGCATGTCTGAATATCCTCATCAAGACATTCTATCTGTGACAAGTGCGGAAACCGGGAGAATTCGCGCCGACTAATATTTTGCTTCATTAATTTCAATTTACCAAGAAAAGCCGAAATTACACCCTTTGTTTTTATTAAATTAAGGCTATCCCCTTGTAACTTGCAAGTTAACGTCATTGAATTTTATGAACAAATCTGTTAAGTACGCAATGTCTGCTTTATATTTGATCAGATTTTCTTTTAAATCAGGTGCTTTAGTTTCCAGACACTCTATCACTGATTCTTACCTAGTGAATGATGCTACCTGCCTACGTTGATAGGTAAATCCAAGCCAAAATTTTTGTTCTTTATTATGAAAACCAGAATTTTTCGTGGACCCCCACTTATAACTTGTGAACCCCTGTTTTCTTTTCACGTCTACGTGGACCCCCGTGTGGTCTCCTATGGACCCCTGGGGGTCCACCTGGACCACTTTGGGAACCTATGATCTAACTCATTGCGTTTCGTAGTTACCATATTCACTTGGACAGATAGACAAACTTTCTGACAATGAATTTCAGTTCCAAATTTGGCAGAAATTTACAAATTTGGTATAAAGATTACATATTGAATTTCTTCCGTCTATCCCTCCGTCTGTTTTCGAGTTAACATATTCAAAACTATATAATTCCAAAAATGTGCTTTTCGAACTCAGAAAAAGGGAGGGGGGGGGTGATATGAAACATGAAGATTCATAAAAATATCTATTCCGAATTTTATGACGATGACAGTACTTTGTATGTTCTATATGCGAGAAAGTAAAAATTGAAAGCGTAGTTGTGAATATATAAAGAAATATTTTTATAAATTTACTATAACTACAGAAAAAAAAATTTGTACAGAAATGAAATTGATATCACTAGTAAGTTTAATATTTTTCCTTTCAAATAAGTGTAAAATTTGTTTTTGTGGAATAATATGCTCTAAAGTAATAATAACATTAATTCTTCAAAATTTAAATTAATTTTAAAAAAATATATCAGTTAAAATACTGAAAAACCATTTCATAACGAGCACCTATCACCCAAGAAATAGCTTTGTGCCCAATTTGATAGTTTCCTGTCCGATAGTCTACCCTGTACAGGTTTCGAATGGTTTTCCCATTATGCAAGCTTAAATTGTATCTCGGCGAATAAACATTACCATGGTAAATAAGTTAGATATTATCAAATTTTCAGCATTGCAAAAAGAAAAAGTTACCTTTGAAATAATATACGACCCATAGTTTCGAAAATGAAAAGTCATTCACATTAGAAAATATCTCATTCAAAAAAGTGAACGTCCTGACATCCGGGTTTTTCTACGCAATTTAGAATTTATAATGCATAATTAGCTCTTCATCGACCTGAATGCCGAAATCTTAAATGAAAACGAGAATGAAGAAAGGCTACGTGATTTTAGCCTCCATGAACATGAATAGGAGGAACAAAATGATATTAACGAATCTTCAGGGCCGATCATTTTGAAAGGACCAACCTCATTAGCAAAACATTTTCGTCAGTGATTGTGTGCTAAGATAATAGTTGCAGATGAACGGTTGCCATTCTACAGAAGAAGAAAGAAAGAAAAAAAAAAAAAAAGAAGAAGAATAGTGCTTTAAAAAAACGAACACACGTTCTGAGATGGCTTCTGGTGTTAACGTCGGTCAATTGAAATTGTTTCCGCATTATAATTTATTTTTTAAATCAACCCCCACCCCCACCCCATTCCACCCTTATTTGTTTTGTTTCAGATGACGTTATTTTGCCTTCACTGTGTTCCTACAAGAGACCGAACACCCAATACGTTGTTTCCGGAAGTTAAGTTGATTGAAACGAGGCTTGGAAAAAAAAAACTCCAGTTCCGATGAGATTTTAAAATTCAATTTACAATCTTCAGACTTTTGTAAACTAAATTCTTCTGTTTCGTTTTGAAATTTTCATTTGTTTTAGAAAACTATGGGATCATTGTCCGGATGTTTTCTCTAACTTACAGAGAAATCGCCAAGCGGACGCTGAAAATTGGCAAGAAAATAAATTTGAGTGTTATGATTGAATAACATCGTCAATATTCAAGTAGCAAATAAGCAAGTTCAGTGTTATTGTTTCATATTTCAAATATTCAATAGAAAATTCTTTTATGCTTTAGGAATTATTTGCGTTCAAATTCTTAAAAAATGATCATAATGCTATAAAATTTTTTAAAAACACACACACACTTTTCTTAAAAATAAACAGTAAGCATGGCTGTTGTGATTTTGAAAAGAAGAAATACATAAAGAAAGGAATTCAGATAAAAAAGCAAACATTCATTTCACTTTAAAAAGCAATATGTATATATTCTAATAAGAGACATAATATTATCTAAAAATTTAAAAAAAAAGTGTTTGTATGTACATGTTTGATATCCAAACAATACTATCTTGTCTACAGCCATGAAATTTGTCCACAGGTAATCATAATGGCTAATTAATGCACTTCGAACTCAGAATTTCAAAACTTATGGTAGAAAATCTTATTTAATATTTTTGTGTTGATTTGGATGATTTTTTTCTATATATTTTCCGTAATATCGTTTTTAATGATTGCAGGGAGGGGGAAGGGAATTCTAAGAGAATAAACAGTGGATCATATACAGTTTGAATTCCAAAGTACAAAGTGAGCACGTATTCTTTGAATTTAAAATCTGTGTAAAAAGTAAGCTGTTTTCTTAAAAAGTAAAAATGACCAAAGAGAAATTTTTTATCTTATGATTTTCACCTATAAAAATAAATTTTGAAGATAAAGAACATAGTTTTTATTCTTAACAATCATAAACTCACCATTTTGTTGGCGATTAAAATATCGTTTGCAGTTTTTTTCCCTTTATTATTTTTCTTTTTCATTGAATTTTTTTAAGCGAAACATTTCAGCAAAAAATTTCAGTCTCAAAACTTATTTCTCTGCTATCCACGATTGAAAACTATTTATTAGGAACTTTATACAGTAGAAATTTTACTTTAGTTTTCTCGTAACAATGGATGCTTGTGAGCTATTATCCGACACACATGATGTATTAAATAAATCAGTGTCTGAATCTTTTTTTAAATTTCGTACTATGTTATGATTTATCTGAAACTTATATTTCGCATTAATTGAATACATTTTTTTTAAATAACAGAGTGATATCTTTTAGTTATTGTTCCGAAATAAAATGGCGAGGTGGCATACATTCTCACTTGCCATTTCTGGCAAAGTACGATTATTTTTACTTTGCGCTGAAATTAATAGATCATCTATTTAAGATTCTGTAATCTACACATTTTACCATGCGCAAATAACAATTTCTGTCTTAAATAAATAACAAAAATAATTTAAGCGAAAACAATTTCGATTGCTATAAGCTTATTGTTCTTTTTCCCAAGTAGCATCATTTATTAAGAATACATAATTATCTTCATGCTTTTGATGTTACAAAATTAATTTGTAATCTTAAAATACCTATTTATATTCAATTTTTTCAAAAACTGTATAATTGATTTGTTTAGGATTCATTAATCATCTCGGTATAACATAATACTAATTATGCTGAGGATTTATTTAGCATGCTTTTAAATTAATAACAATAAATATTACCAAACACAGAAACACAACTGATAAGAAAAGTTTTTTTTTATTATTATTTCATAATTTCTTAAATCAAAAGAAGTTTCCACGTTGTAAGAAATTTTTTTTCACTGGATCTTCATTAAACCTATTAATTTTAATGTTTCATTTCGAATATTTTCCGAGAAATTCACAGAGCTAATGCAGTTGTTTCAAAACATTTTTTTTTCTAACAATACTGCTTTTAAACCATGAAGATGCACTATTGTCTTTATTTAAATCCTAAAGTTGCATCATAATCTTATATATACAGTGACTCAAACAATTGAGAGTACACCTTACTTTTACTTGATGAATCCGACTTCCAATATAAATAACACATTACCGAGAAGAGCAAACATGCTTTTATTTTTACACATAACAAATGGTTTAATTTAGAGTAAAAATAAAGAAAAATCAAAGAAAAACTCCTAAATTGAAAAGTTTCAGAAGCATTTTAAATAAAAATACTAAGATTTTTTGCCTCAAAAAATTGAGAATACACCAATGAAATTTTTGCAATATCTCGCATAGAAACAAAGTGTCACTGTTAAGTTGGATGTCTTTTGGCTCTTATAATGGCCTCTAAACGTCATGGTAACAATTCGACCAATTTTTGGAGGTATCTGAAGATATTTTATTGCATTTTTCTTGCCATATTTGTTTTAAATGGGTTTTGTTTCTAATTTTGTATTTTTGAACCACCTTTTCAAGTATGGCCCACGAATATTCAATGGCATTGATGTCGGGGTACTGTGGTGGTGCGTGTAATTGCTGTTTGCAATGAAAAAGACACTATATTTTGACGTTACGTGCATTCCGTTTGGGGTCGTTGTTCTGCTGGAAAATAGAATTTCCATCTAAACTCAAATTTTTAACACTTTCCTTCAGATTGCTGCTACCATATGGTTCTTCCAACTTGCTGCAGAAACTTCTCAAATCATAGGCAAAAGTGTAAGTGCTGAAACTGTGCGAAATGCCATTAGACAAGCTGGATATAAAAGTCGCATTGTCAGAGAGAAACCGTTCATCAGCTTGCAAATTCAGATAAAGCATTTAAAGTTTGCAAAAACTCATCAATTCAAGATCAATAACTTTTGAAAGAAAATTATATTTAGTAAAGAAAGAAAACTCAACATTTCTGGCAGTGACAACCATCCGGGTAGGAAATTTAATTCTTATAGATGCATTAAAAACTATGTGATTTACTTGGATATACTTCAAAGCAATCTAAAGGAGAGTGCTAAAAATTTGGGTTTAGATGGAAATTTAATTTTTCAGCAGGACAACTATCCCAAACAGAATGCTCGTAATCTCAAAATGTGATGTCTTTTTCATTGTAAACAGCAATTACACACACTACCACAGTACCCCGACATTAATGCCATTGAATATTCGAGTGCCGTACTTGAAAAGGTGGTTCAAAAACACAAAATTAGAAACAAAACCCATCTAAAATAAGTGTTGCAAGAAGAATGGAATAAAATATCTTCAGATACCGCCAAAAATTGGTCGAATTGGTACCATGACGTTTAGAGACTATTATAAGAGCCAAAAGACACACAACTTAACAGTGACACTTTGTTTCTATGCGAGATATTGTAAAAATTTCATTGGTGTATTCTCAATTTTTTGAGGCAAAATTCTGAGTATATTAATTTAAAATGCTTCTAAAATTTTTCAATTTAGGAGTTTTCCGTTGATTTTTCTTTATTTTTACTCTAAATTAAACCATTTGTTATGGGTAAAAATAAAAGCATGTTTGCTTTTCTCGGTAATGTGTTATTTATATTGAAAAACGGATTTATCAAATAAAAGTAAGGTGTACTCTCAATTTTTTGAGCCACTGTATATTATTTAATCTTATATATATAATCCTCTCAAAGATAGTGGAGTATCAAAAACTTTATATATATGGAAAAACTTCCGAAATAATAATATGAAAATGATGGCAGTTTATGTGAAAAACTTCCCAAAAATTCCGATCAGCCATTTTGATTACCTCCTCGTCACATGTACCCTGATGACGCATTAATAAAGTTCACTGTCATTCTGGTGTAATTGACTGAATTCTGAGAAATTTTTAAGCATTAATCATTTTAATCGAAAAATTTTGGTACTAAAATTTATGCATTCAACATTCTAATTCCACAATCTTTCTCTAATTCTTGGAGGTGATTATTTGAACATTTCTTCCTAATTAAAAAAAAAAAAGAACGACCAGAAGAATAATTCTTTTATTCATTTTTAATTCATTGTTTTTCTGATAATTTAAAGATTTTATTCACTGATCTGCGGCAGAAACGCAGATCCATGGGAGAAAAAGTTTACTTCACTGATTTTGTAAATAACTAAATCCGAAAACCGAGAATCATGAAAAATATTTTATGCAATTTGAATTCTAAAAAAATCGTTTGCGAAAAAAAAAAAAAAAAAAAAAAAAAACTTTTGAATGTTATTGTCTGCTTTTGCTTGCTTTAGACTATTGCCATTTTCAGTTATTTATTTCGATTTTTATTGTCTATTGTTCAACAAGTGACGCCATTATAATTTAAAAAAATAAACTTGTAAAATTATTATTATTATTATTATTTACTTCATTTTTGTAGTTTATTTTGTTACTATGGTTTTGATTTCGCTGATATTCAAAATATCACCCGCAATGTCGTTCGATTTCTGATAATTTAAAAATCAACAACTTTTATGATTGATTTTTAGTAAGAAGAAAAATTTTCGTCATTTTATTTTCAGGAATATATTTATATGAATAAAATTAAAAGGGGGTGTTTCTTTAGGAAGAATCGTGTTCAAATCTTACTTCGAATAAAACCAAAAGAGCTTTCGACGTAGCAAAAAGGATCTAGCTCATATTAATACTATTACATTTAAACTATTATATAAATACTATTATATTAATACCAATATATTTAAACTATTACATTCATACTATTATATTTAAACTATTACGTTCATACTATTATATTTAAACTATTACATTAATACTATTATATTTAAACTATTATATTAATAATATTATACTTAAACTATAGTTTACCTTTCAAGTGAACTCACTTTAATATTTAATAAATTCTTTTAGGTATGTTTTACTGCAGCAGTACCTATTCTCAAACTCACAAATCTATGGAATGTGAAACTGAAACTATTTGCAAGCCATTTTGATTACCACGCAATAAAATGGGGGGGGGGGGGCTTTTGCAAGCCATTTTGATTACTACACAATAAAGGGGGGGGGGCTTTTGCAAGCCATTTTGATTACTACACAATAAAGGGGGGGGGGCTTTTGCAAGCCATTTTGATTACCACACAATAAAATGGGGGGGGGGGGCTTTTGCAAGCCATTTTATTTTTCCAAATTATCAAGTATAATCTGGAAATTTATTCAGAGTTGGGCAAATTTTCAAGCCTACGTATTGCAAATTAATTATCAAACGCAAGATAGACATAGAAATATTCAAGAATTTTAGATTAAAGTACCAAGAATGCTTTAAAGTTTTATTTTCCATACACATTCAATTTTTTTAGAGGGAAAACTTTATCTGGTAGATGTAATCTTAAATTGTTTCATTGATTTATGTGGAATTTCACTTTTGATTTCAACATGATCGATATATCTTCCTTGTAAAAAAAATATATCGGTCTGCTGCACATTATTGAAGGTACAGGTATATGAATAATCATTGCGAAAAAATGTTTACGCGGAATTTTCAATACACCTAGAAAGTCTTAAATCAAAATTTCAAGATATTTTGCAATGATTGACAAATTTCACTTCTTTTCCTTACTACATTTTTCTATAAATATTTAACTGTTATTCTTTTCTTTTTTTAATTTTGTAAGTATCTTTTCTTTCCTACATGTGTGCGGATGTAGTAAAGTTCGAGTCAAAATTACTTATTTAAGTATTTGTTTTGTGAATTTCCGAATCAAATTTTCTTGATTAATTGAATATCTTCTTAATATGTTGTTGTTGTAACTTTTGTTGAAAGTATGATATTCAAAGTTCGTTTGATTATTGATTTCCAATTTCATAATTTCAAAACGAAAAGAAAAAAAAATCTTTTTAAGAAGGGGAAAGGGCGATATATATATATATATATATATATATATATATATATATATATATATATATATATATATATATATATTATCTGGAATCTTTTTCAGTCGTCTGAAACTCTCAGTGTTTCTTTATGTTAATGCTCTTTCAAATACTTATTAATGCTTGATAAACAATAAATAATTCGGTCACAAATATTTAACATTTTCAACGCTACCAACGAGATATCTCATCTTTCAGATACTTCCAATTACAGGTTTCTTCGGGCTAAAATTTGTCTCTTATGCCAGTTTAGATAGGTTGAACTTCCTAATACATATCTGAAGAATACCTTTACTTTTTTGATTTTTTTTTTTTTTTTTTTTTTTTGTATAAAAAAAAGTCAACAGTCGGAAGAATTGATATTTGTCTTTTCATGGAGTTTTTATCTAATTCTTCCTTAGAGATGAATGTGTTAAAGAAATAGCATTAAAAATATCTTCTGTTCTATTAAAACATATTACAAATTTCGTAAATAATTAATTTGCAGACATTCAATTTTTATTAAAATGAATAAACTTTTTTGTTTTGGTACCAACCGTTTTAAATACTTTTGCAAGTCCTCGAACATTTCTTTTTTAATCATTTCTCTTTGATAATAAAACAAAATAAATACTTTAGAATTGATATACTCTATCTAATTTTACAATTATTCTTTTATTGTGAATATTTATTTAGATAATGTGGTAAATAGTTGATTTTACATGTAATTTTGTTGTTAAAAATATAGATGCATATGAAATTTTGACCGAAATCTATCAGTGGGTTGACTGTTTATTGATTTGTTGATTAGTGAGTATGAAAATGAAATAACTCTAAAATACATCAAGCTATACATGATTGAATCTTAATACTTAGTATTTATGCTAAAATTCTAGATATGTATTCAGTTTTGACTACAAATTCGTCAACGGGTTCTATAAATTTATTGATCAGTCTATCCGCAGGTATATGAACACGATAACTCGAAAATGCATCTGTTGTTGTTATTATGAGAAATGAATCTCTGAAAAATTATTTCTTGAAAAGACTTCGAAATTCCAGACTTAGGACCAATAGAGTGGACGTTTTGTTTAGTGGTAAATGATAACGTTCGATTTCCAATTATCAGATAAAAGCTGTATTATCAAACCCTATTGCTGAAAAAGAATTTTGTGCAATTAATATTTTAAAGTGAAATTGCATGCTCTGCTTGAAATACTAGTTCTACTTCATACAACTAAACTGAATTATTTGATCTTTACGGTTGAGAAAATGTTTCTAAATCTTAGATATTTCATTCCCATGTATCAAACTACTTAGCCATTTCTACTTTTATAAAGGTTTATTTTCCGAAAATATTGGTGATAAAATGATTGTAAATTACTCAAACTGAGTGAATTGAACAGATATAAGTGATATTCCATGAAATAGAATGTATATTCATTAAAAAACTATACAGAAAAAGAAGAAAAAAGCAGTTCTTTGAAGTAATTAGAAATGAGCTGTGAAATAAATTCTGAGGCAATATCTCATGAATTCAACTAATATTCTCTTCAAATTAGTTCATTACTGTGATCAAAGCCAAAACACGTGTTCCCAATTATCCCACAGTCTTTGGTATTGGAAACATAATGGGTAATTAGTGAATGTCGCTGTAACTGAGATTGGCTTAAAATGATTGGGGGGAAAAAAGGGCATTGCTTAATGAGTCCTCCGAAACATAAATTGTAGGCTTATTACTTCTCAGACTATCGTTCCAAATCGGAAAAAAAAAATGTTAAGTCTGTAAAATTCACGCCCAGTTTCCTTGCTGACTCTACAAACTTTTGTAACTCTTTTTTCCAACTATTCTTGTGATTCCTCTTGATAATATTTCTTTTACAATTTATAAAACGTACCCCCTTAAAGAGTGCATCATGCTTCATTTGGAGTTGCATAGACGAATATCAGCTGCTCCAAAACTCTTAAACGTCCTATTTATTTATTTTTTAAAAAATCTTTCAACATTTGTGCGTAAAAATAATTTAGGATATTTAAATAAAGAAAAATTTTAAAATTTATTTAATAACCGTTTTAATTGAGTATAGTTTCAGTTATTATGAATTAATGAGTCGTCTCTTTGCTCACCGTATTAATAGCGTTAATATAGCTATATCAGCCTATTTTGATGAAATGTATTTTATCACAGCAAAAAAAGTTTTATTTTAAATTAGACTTGCACAATAAACATAAAGCATTATCAATAGTTAGCTGTGTTTGATAAGTGATGAAATTAATTTGGGAATAAACAGCTCTACTTGGTGCAATCACTCTATTTGTTGAAGTTCTTTTTTTTTTTTTTTTTTTTTTTTGCTATATTTTTTGAAACCGGAGGAGAGGCCTTTGATGACGTACCTACAGTCCTTAACTTTCATATGGAATATAAATTTGCGAAATCGATTCCGTGGTTTTGGCTGGGAACCCTATCAAGTTTTCCCCCAAAAAAGAATACGCGATGAAGTAGTGCTTTTCAAACTTCTTAGAAAAATAGACACTAGTGGAGATAAGACGACCATTGGTAATGCATCAAACGGTCATGAACTTTCTTGAAATACAGTTTTGTGAAATATGGGTCACTTGGAGCCAAAGAGATCTGTAGAATTCCCTCTCCCACTCCTCCACTCCCATATAGGACGTACAATGAAGATTTTACGTTCGTTACGTTAATTCTTACGTTACGTTAAGAAGGACGTTCTTGAGATTTCTTTTGAAATTGGGTAGTTTGTAGAGAGATGCGACCCTTCATGACATATCTAGCAGTCATACGCTTTCGTATGAAATAAAATAGAATGAAATCGAAGCAGAGTTTTGGGCCGAGGAACTAATTCTTCCTTTTTTACTTTCTTGTACCTGAAGTAGCGAGAAAGTATTGCAATCATCAAAAAATTCAATCTTCAGATTTTAACGAATATTTCACGTTCTAAACCTCCATGAATTCGAAAACGTATTTTTTGGAAAAACTATTTGTTCATTATGTATATCTGTGACAAAGATAACTCAAAAACGCTTCGAGGCGGACGAATGATATTTGGTATAAGGTCTTTAAACCAAATGTGTAGATTTCTATCAATTTTTGAGTAAAATCCGTTCAAAGAGAGTCGGTCTGTCCGAATATAACACGATAGCTACAAAACAAAGAAAACTAGATGGATAAAATTCGGTACACAGATTTAACATCTATACTATAGACACCTATCAAAATTTGAGCTAAATCCAAACAAATAATATAAAAAAAAATTTTAAGTCAATTCCTACTTTTGCAAGAATTGAACTCGCATTCTTCATCTTCACGTGAAAAATACTGAAATCCTTGCATTTTACCGATTGAGTAACTAACTGCCTGTTGATTTCAATTTTCATTACAAACTAAAACTCTATTTAAAGTATTAAAAATTAATTAAATTTAATAACTAATGAACTAATATTTGAAAAAAACTGTATAAACATCAAGTGTCATCCACTACAAGTTTAAAAAAAATGTATGTGAACTTGAGTGGATGAATAAAAAGTATTTTATTAACGATTGAAAAATTGAGCAAGATATATAAATATATATAGGGAGAGTGTGAACTAATAGGAATTGAAAAAAGGGCTCATCATCTGTCGGTCTGTATTTTCAGAAGCATATAAACGGGATAACTTAAAAACCCAATGAATTAAATGTATAAAATTTGATATGCGATTTTGTGACTGTAGTAGAAGCTCTGTATCACATTTTGGTTTCAATCGGTTAAGAAAAATGCGTTTAAAACAAAAACTCGATTTTTGTATACTATTAACCTCAATCCAGGGATTAATCGCCAGAAAATTCGCCAAGGAGCATAAGTTAAATTCACGCCAAATATTAATATTTCTTAACTTATATATTCCAATGTCATGCAAGGTGTTCTCTGCCTTAACCCAAAGTCCACAACTTTTTGCGTGGAGCTAGGAAAAAACACCTTCTTATTGTTTTATGGTTCTTATGATATTATGGTTCTTAAATATCTATATTCTTCATCGTATTATTTGTTTAGGAATTCTGTGGTTGTGGAAAGACCAAGACATAAACAAGGGTATCACGGAGATAAAACAATTCTGCGCTTATATCAGTTTTTAAAATAGAGCGCCACATGTATTCTTTACGCCCCTGAGTAAGATAATTCTGAAGAAAACGGTGGAAAGAAAATGTTTCCTCTCAAAAAGGGGTTATTAGTGAAAGAAGACCATGAAACCCTGATATAAATATTGAAAATGTTTTCATTGTTTAATTTCTATATATACCTCTTTCTTCCATCTATGCTAAAACAAATTTCGGCAAAAAAAAGATTTTTTAAAATTTCTCTATTTATTAAGATTAAAGCATATATTTGTGTTGTAAATAACAGATTACATCCTTCGAGAATAAATTATTTTTTCAGGTTTGACAAATTTCTCAATTTTGAATAAAACATTCCAGATTGTGCTTGTAAAGGGTGACCCAAAATGAAGGCAAGATTTGAATTTGCCAGCATTCTTGCAGTAAAGTATTTGCAACCCTATTAAAAAAACATTTGACAGCGGATAGTTTAGGGTTATTAAAAATGATAGAATGATACATGAAAGAATGATATGAAAATGACAGCGTTACATGATAGAACAAAGTGTTTTCAATGTTGAACAATATTTCAAAAGTAATAAAAGTCTGGCGATCACAGTTCGAAAATTTGAGAATTGCACCCCTAGATTGTGTGACTTAACACCGTTGGATTTCTTTTTATGGGGTTATTTGATGTCAAATTTCTATGCCAACAAGCTCACAAACACGCGTGCATTGGAGGAAGAAATTCAACGCTGCATCCACGGAATTCAGCCACATTTATTCAAAACGGTTATGAAAAATTTCGACAAAAGAGTTCGTATGTGCCGGCAAAACCGTAGAGGACATTTGCCCTATGTGTTATTCTATTCATAACCCTATCCTGTGCACGTTACGATTCAATAAAAATATAACAATTTGAAGAAAAAAGTTGGGTTTATTATTTAATTTAAATCTTGCGTTAACACTTTGTTCTATTGTATAACGCTCCTTTTTTACTAATCCTAAACTATTAGCTATCAAACGGTTTTTTAAATAGAGTTGCCGACACTTTACTGCACGGATGTTGGCAAATTCAAATCTATGTTAATTTCGGGACACACTTTACATAAATATAAAAACTGATAATTAAAAACCGTTTAATGAAATATTAGTTTATGATTTTGATGATAATGATTTGATGCAAGAAAAATGAATTGCTGAAGAAATTCCACTTCCCCTCTCCCGATTTTTATTATGCATGCAATATGATTATTTTGCTTTCAAAATAAATAAGGAAAATTCGGGCCGTTATTTCTTTGATTATTATCAGCCCTTTGCACTCGGAAAAGTATTTCGATGCATAATTATTCATCTAATTCAAAGATTTGTTTATTGCTCCAAAATATATATATATATATATATATATATATATATAATTGTTTTAAATTGAATCTCCCTGGAAAACGAATCTACACCTTTTTACCATTCTGTAGGCGTTTTCAAAAATCAAAATTAAAAAATAAATAATAATAATAAAACGTCAAAATGATGCATTCTCTTGAATGGTGACTGAGAGGCACCATCCGAGAGCAAAGGGTTAATACCCTTTATTTGTGCTGTTATCAGCACTACTGGCAATGAACCGGAAAAGTTTAATTTTTATTAAAATAGCTATTTGCTCATAACTCCCTTATGAAGACGTGTTATGAAGCAAAAAGTGGGGAGCAGGCAGTGGCAGATTAGAGCAATGTATGGCCCTAGGGAATACCACATTATCAATAAACCTACCAAGTTAATTTTCATATTTCACCACATTTTAAGCTATATCAACAGCTTAATATTTATTTTAGATTAGTTTTTATTTTAATAACTTTGCTTGAGTGCATATGATATTGTTTGTTTATTACTTGTCCTCTCAGACGACCTGTTGGTTCGACAGGCCATGTTTGATTTTAAATAAATCCTTTTTTATTAACTTCATGCTCATGATTATGCCAAAATGCTTGACATTAAAACCGTCTTATTTCAATTATTTCGCTTAAGTTCTGATTATAATGCACATGAACCTTTTTAATGAAGACAGTTTCGTAACATCGTAGAGCTATTAAAAGAGCAAATAGCTCTTCAAATTCGTTCTATCTTCAACATTTTGCAATACTGTAACTTCATTTTTTTTATTTGCCTTGCAAATTCAATATATATATATATATATATATATATATATATATATATATATATATATATATATATATATATATATATATATATATATATAAACAGAATCCTCCTTCTTTAGCTTTCAATAACGGAAGACAATCATGTGATTTAATACTTGATGAAATAATAAAAACGGTTTGAATTTCAGAGCAACAATATAATTTATTGTAGGAGTAGGTAAAATAGTTTTGAAAAATTACCGAAATTCAACAAAAATTTGCTCGATTATTAAATTGGGACTATTAAAAAGTTTTTTTTTTTTTTTTTTTTTTTTAATTTTGGAAAGGTATGAAACTTATTTTTGTGCGATAATATTTTCGGAAATGATCCCCAAAAAACACTGAAATTCAGATTAACTTTTAATGAAATAAAATTCTAATAGCAATTAAAAAAAAAAAAAAAAAGCTCTGAGATGCGCATTTTTGCCCTCTAAGGTATACATGTGCCAAATTGGTAACTATAAGTTAGACGGTCCGGCTTGTAGAATGTTCCCTCGCATACATTCAACTTTATTATTAGTACAGGTGACTTATGATTATGTTCTATATGCGCTTGTATACAATATTATTTAAGCACACATAACAGTTTAAAAAAAATCACTCCAAGATACATTCTTATCCTCCAAGGTATACGTGTACCAAATTTTGTAACTGTAGGTCAAACGGTCCGAGCTGTAGAGCCCTGCCTTATATACATTCAATTTTATTATTAATACAGGTGACTTATGATTATGTTGCATATTCGCTTGTATACAATATTATTTAAGCAGTTCTTTGGTGTTTATTATGAAATAAAAATGCGAAAATTATGCAGACTAGAACCTGACCAATTATATTCATCAAAGTAATAATTTTATCATAATATTTCTTCCCAAAATTGTATTTTTTTTTTTTTTTTTTTTACAAATTTATTTATTTCATAACAGGACTGATAGCATTTTTTAAATCTACACAAGTCCTGGAGACAACATCGCATAATAAAGGTCAAATGAACAGTCGTTGTGATCGAAACTGCCCGGATATTAGCACATTTCTCTCGGCTTGAAATACGAGGCTTCCTGCCATCCAAAGTCTTCCGGGTAGAAAGAACATCAGTAAATTTGACTCCTTACAGTAAGCATACCGTTTCATATTGTTCAGATCCACGTAGTGCTTGCTCATCAAATGTCAACCTCAAATGAATGGCAATAATAATAATAACAATAAAAAAGTCTCCCATTTTCCTTCTATAAAACTGATTTTGATGAGCGATAACGAGCCAAAGTTGGCAAACCATTCGGAGACATAACCCTCTGCGATTGTATCTCCGCAGATCGAAGGAGGATCAAAATACAAATATCCGCCGACATCTGAAAGAAACTTTCGCTTCCGACTTTTCCTCCAAAAACTAACCAGCGCCAAAAGGGGCGGGAAAATCTGAGCGAAATTGTTATTCTGCTGTGAAAAAAAGAGGCAGTATAATAATTATAAAATAGTTACTTTTTGTGATAGCAGTTATTCAGCCTGAAAGACGAAATTTGTTTGTGAAGAAGGAAAAAAAAAATGACATTTTGTTGTGTTTACTATTCAATTCAGAAGTTTCTTTGCTGCATTACGTGATTTGTTTGAATTCGCGACGTGAGTTGTTGATCTGCTACAGCTGCTCTCAATGACGAATATTTCCGCACTGAATAAAAAGAGAGAAAATTCTTCGAATTGTTTGTGTGTTTAATCCCGCATTTGAAAAAATAATTGAATTGTCAATAATATTAAAAAAAAAAAATTGTGACTGTGAAAAATAATTGCAAGCCGATGTTTGTTCAAATTGGAATTACTTCCGAGAATTTGGAATTTTTAAAGAAATTTTACTGGCATATTTGGAAGAAAAATGTTAGCCTTGTGTTGGTGCAAAAGTTCTCCAGCAACCAAACGTCGATTTTTATGCGTGAGTACATTTTTATCGTTTGCTATTTTGTTTTAAAAATAACACTAATATCTGTTACATCTAAAATGATGGTTTTTGTTTGGTTTTTGTGATGCTATTTTGTTTATTGATATAAATATCACATTTGTTAAAAGAGTAAGTTTCTATTTATTTTGTTAAAATGCGTAATCTTTCATTTTTTTTATTTAATTATAATTCTTCAAATAAATAAAATCAAGGTTTACGAAATAATTTTTCAATAAATTGTTTTTAATTATTCTTAATGCAACAAAAGACTTTGTTACCTTTATTCCTATTCATATGTATTAATTTATAGTAAAATTCGTTGAAAAAACGATTATTTAACAAAATTCTTTTTGAAACTTAGTTATCGATTTGGCCGATTATGAAGCGATTGCACTTTTCCTTCTCTAAAATATAATTATTAGCTATTTGTGTAAATTCTATTTAAGCACCAAAATAGATCACACACAAAACATGAAAAATGCAATAAAAATGGATTAGAATTATGATTACCATTTTCTTACATTTTTGTAGTTGTTTTTATGCATCATTATTCATAACTTTGTACTTTATAGTCAGTGTTAAGTGTTTAGTAGTATAAAAGGCGGAGAATTGTTCAATATAAAATGAACAAGAACAAAACAAGGGCCGCTAAATTGAGAAGTACTACAGGATTATCGATTTATCTTTATTTTCATAATTATCAAATGAAAAAAATTTATTAAAAAAATATAAATTCTATGAATATAAAATATAACGATAATATTAACTTTTTATTAATTATAATTAATTGGTAAAACTCTTATATGTTCATTACGCACTAGTATAATATTTAAAAATACAGAATGTCTGCTTAAGTAATGCTGCATATAAATAATATTACATATAAATATGGATCCGTAAAATCTGAAGAATAAATTAATTAAAACGAATACATTTTTCGAATTTAAGCAAAACAAAAAAAATGAACTAAAATACAATAAATTATTAACACATTTATTTATTAACACAATTACACTTGAGTGCAAATATAAAATAAATTGACTAGTTTATTAAATGAGGGGTTCATAATGTATATTGCCTAGGGTCGTAAAATATCTAAATCCATCAAGTGATAACGTATGTCATTAACAGTTATCAATTTTCTGTTAAAAAATTAATAAACTGCAATATGATGTATAAGTAATACAAAGTATTGATTGTTTTAGTTTAAAAATAAACTAAAAATTTAAAAATTATTAAGTCAATAATTTAATTGCAATTTTCTTTATGTGTTTAAGATTAACCATGCAGAAGAAATTGGCTAGTTGGAAAAGAATTTTTATTCGAATTCCTAGCTAATTTGAATTGTTCTGGTCTTTCAAATGCTTATTTTACGTATTATTAACAGGAACTCATTTTTTAAAAAGTTAAATTTGTGCATTGTTTGATTTTTTAGAAATCCTGTCAGCTTCGAATTATCCGAGTCGCACCATTCAAAATTTATATCATAGCTTAAATATTTTTTTTTTCATTATTAGAGGCAGTATTCCAAAGTTCTTTGATTACTAAAATTTACATTTCATTTTTGTTTTATGAATAAAAATTCCAATATCAGACATAAATAGTCTATATTTCTAATAAAAATAAATAAATGGAAAACATATATGTATGTATTTGCATTATAGCCTATCTGAAATTATAGATGAATACGTACAAATTATTTAAAATTCTGCTGAATTTTATATACGTTTATTAAGTAGACTCATTTCGATTTTATAAAATATTATTCTCGACGAATTCATTTTAATCGAACTAATTTCGAACATTTTTTGGTACTTTAGTAATATTACCATTAACGGATCGTCTATATCTGTTCCTTGAATCAATAAAAATAAAAAATTATTTGTGCGAATAATCTAGAATTTATTTATTTGTTCAGATTGACTTTTCTTTATAATTATAAAAAAAGGAAATTATTCGGAAAAACCATTCACCATATCGACCTTTATGCCAATTACTTAAGTAGAAATATTGCAGTATCTTTTTTGTTGTTGTTGTTGTTTTATTTGTCTGAAAATTTACGGCCGAATTCATCACATCGATTCAATTCACAAAGATACTCTTTATTTTAAAGTGTAGAATTTTTGATGCAGAACATATTTTTCGGCGAGACTCGAGAGGAAATAGCGCCTGTTTATGCGTTGTCATATTTTTAAACATAGCGAGGCAGATATTATAATCAACCATATTTCAATCAGAGATTAATTCGGAACTTGCGAACATATTAAAAATACTAACGAAATGAAGCAGTCTTAATTTTAAATAGTTAAAAGTGTAAAAGAAGATTGGAAAAAATTGCCGTCGTCAGTTTAATGATTCTCTATGTTTTTAACATCCCCAAATCTGGATCTTTTTCGAAATTACGTTTGTATAAGAACATAACAATTCTAAAAGTTATCCAATTCGAATCGAACTTTATTGCCATGGTAGCGTATGGTTTATCTTTGGACAAAGATGATTGAAGCGAAACGATTTTAATTATAAATTTGTTCATCATCACTAAAATAGCAAGTTTTGCACAAAATATGTCTTTTTTACAAGTAAGCAAAAAACCCTCCGATTTTGCAATTTTGATACTTTTTGACATTAACTTCAGAAACTATTCTATAATTCTATACAAACTATCCTATACAAATCCATCAGAATCTCAAGATCAATTTTTTTTTTTTTTTTTTTTTTTTTTTGCACATATCATTTTTTAATTTAGCTAAAACTCCGGACAACCAAATTCGATTATCCAAAATGCTTCTAAAATCGCAAATCCAAAAACTGCATGAAGATAATCGCGATTATCTCCGCGAAATTGCGAAATTATTTTGATGGAGTAGTTTATATGCTATAAACAATTATTAAATTATATACTTCTGTAACTTCTATAAACTTAAACTTCCATTTTAACTTTAATGAAAGTCATAACTGTAGCTCACAAAAAAAGAATTTTGAATTCGTTTATGGTCAAAAATTTCAGTAATGTGTTTAATTAAATAATTGAATACAAAATGGTAATGGATGATCATGGGTTAACCGAAAAAATCTTATTCGAAACAGTTCCCCCTTTGGTTCGGTTAACTAGGGTTGTACTTTATTAACGCTTGGAAAAGTAATTTTATGCATAATTATTTACCTAATACAAAGATTTGTTTATTGCTCTGAAAAATAAATATACATAATTATTGTAAGTCAAATTTCTTTGAAAAACTAATCTACACCTTTTTACCATTCTGTAGGCTTTTTTAACAATCCAAATTGAAAAACAAATAAATAAAACGTCAAAATGGTGCATCGCCTTGAATGGTGGGAGTCACCATCCGACTGCAAAGAGTTAATATTGATGTTAATAAACAATGCATAACTGATTTAATATAAACAAATATTTACATATTCCTTTCTTGTTTTAAGATTGAAATATTTTATCTATTCAGTTTTTATAATCTGTTGGGGGGCCACTTCAAATATTTGCCTGGGGCATCAAAAATGAAAGGGCGGTACTGTAAATTGATACTTTTTTTTCTTTTCCTGAATGACCTTTTGATGTTCACCTTTTTGCATTTTGAGTATTAAAAATAAAACAAAGAATTAATTCGAAGATTGTATTCTTTTAAATGAACAGCCTGAAAGAAAATATTCAAATTTATTCCCAAAGTCGTAAAACAAAGTGTCTGAAGGTCAAATTCGACTCGAGGCCTCGTCATAAGACCCGAGAGTTTCCAGTACGGCAATAAACATTTCAATCAAGAGTGAAATTACTGTCGTGATTGTAATAAATTGATTTTTTTTAACACGGTTGCGAATAACTATAAAAATATGATCTTGTGGATATTAAAGTGCTTTTTTTTTTTTTTTTTTTTTTTAGTCGAGCTGTCATTCAAACTGACCCAAAGATGAAACAATCACTGTAACTGTTTGTCGAATATGAGAAAACAACTTGTGATTTATTGAATGCCGTGTCTCCTCCTAAAATGCTGTTTGTTTGTTTTTTAATTACCAGTCTTCTATTCCAAGCTGTGCTTTTTAAATTTAAAAAAAAAAAAAAAAACTTTTGCTGAGTTGTTTAAAAGTGGGAAATATTTTTTGATAAAAAAAAGGGGACGTTAATAGTAAAGGAGGGAAACGTTCATAAAAAATATAATATTTTTATAAAAATAAATAAATAATATTCAGTTACATTAATTTTATTTATTTATTCATTATTAATTTGGTAAATATAATATTTATCATATATTATATATGATTCATTTGTTATATATATATATAAAATGATATTTTAACATTTAATTTTATCCTAATTAATTTCCTAGTTTTTATCTTAATTTAGCCCATGTTAAATTCATTCGAAAATGTTATCTTATTTCCTGATCTAATTCAACCTTTTTTATTTAATTAATGCAACAGAATCTCTGTAATAATGCTTAAGTCAACGGTTCTCATGCTCCGAGTGAAGGGATAAAAAAATTACTAACCTAAACAAATTCTTTTAAAAGATACCTAAATTCCCCTTGTCTAAATCGATACGTGTAAAAAAATCCCTATCAGAATCACATAATATTTAAACACTGGAAAAAATATTATTGTTCTCTTTTACTGCTCTTGACAGAATCTGCTCTTGTATCGCGTTTGAACGGATGTGCCTAGTCGCGTCCTGCTTGTACATAAATCATGCCTCCCGGGATGGAATAAAACGAAGTTAAAAATTCAAATGTCTTCTCTGTCTTCGCCCACGATTCTGCTTTAAAAAATTATTATATTTACATTTTATAAATATATATATAATAAATGAATGTAAATAAAATAATATAATAAAATAATAAATATTTATAAATAAAAACAGTTGCAATTTTTTAATGAATGTTATGCTTATTATTTCCTACTTTTTAGTCTTTAGTATGATTTAAAATTCCCTATTATAAATAACGTGGAATATTTCAATCCCATTTTTCTCAAAGTCACTGCCGTATAGGATATGCATATATGGAATTAAAATTTAACTAAAACGAATTGATTAAATCGGGAAAAAAATCTGAAAATATTAAGTTGCAATTGCATTATATATGCACAAAATTTCCATGAATTCCAAAATTTCCATAAAAATTCAATTACAAAATTTTATCTTTACTAACATAAAAGAAATTAAATAAAAGTTGAGAGTGTTTCCACCTGAGTGAGTTTAAAAATTTTTCTTGAACTTTCTGCCTAGTTCTTTATAAGTATGCCATTACTTCCGAGTATGAAAAATCAATGCATTAATGTATTAAGCAACATAACGATTTAATTTGTTTTCATTAAATTTCTGCAAACTGTATTGAAATTTGCCTTTTCCGTTAACGGTTTGTCACTGTTGGCTTTGATTGCGTTATTGTAGTGTTTACTGCCAATAGCATTTGTAATTATTACAAAATAAAAAAAAAATGAAATTTATACTTTTTAAACTGAAACATCCAGAATGGTCTCCCCAAAATTTTCTCGCAAATTCTCTAATGAAATTGCTATCCCCCCCTTACACCGCCTAAAATTGTGGACCTTTTGGCAAGGCTGAGAATGTCATGAGTGTTTAAATTTTTATTTTTATGAATCCTGCATAAGGCTACAAACACCTTGCAAGACATCGGCGAATATTGATCTTTGGTTAGATGATTGATGATTTAGCATTTTTATTAAATCTATTGTGGAATACTTGGCGATTTTTTTGGCGATTAATCTCTGGCATTTAGCAATAGGCACCTGAAATTGAATTTATATTTTAGATACGTTGCTTTCACACCAAATTTTCATATAGAAATGAATTTATAATTAAAAAATCGCTTACTAAATTTCATATGTATTTGGCATTGCATTTTTGAGTTAACGCGTTTACTTGCTTCTGAAAGTACAGACCGACAGAAAGCCAACCCCTTGACGGATTTTGTTCCAAATTTCTTAGGTATCTGCACTTTAGACATTAAACCTACGCATTAAATTTTGTCCTTCTAGCTCTCTTTGTTTTGTAATTATTGTGGTAACTTATATTCGAACTGAATAGATTTCACTGAAAATTTGATAGAAATCTACAGATTTGGTGTCAAGGCCATATACTAAATTTCATCAGCCTAGATCAAAGTACTTTTTAAATGATCTTTTTTTCGCAAACAGACAAACAAGCGTAATGCCAAGAAAATGCTTTACGAACTCAGGAAGGTCAAAAAAGTGGATATTCAAAGAGTGGAATATAATAAAAGTAGAATCTCGAAGTTGAATTTTTTGATGATAATAATATTTTCTCTATACTTTGTATATGAGAAAGTTTAACAATGAACAATTTGTATTATTCATTTCTGCGAGTGCCATTACTTTCCTATTTCCCTTGATTCACAATGCACACGCACGCATTTCTGCTTTAAAAATCTAATTCCCTTGGTTAATTTTTAAAACTTTTAGAGGTAAATTTTTATTGCAATCATATAAATTTTTGTAAATGAATTATCCCTGCTTTTGGCTGTATTAATAACAAAGATGAATGTCTCTGTATGCACGTTTGTATGTATACGTAAGTGCCAACACGGGGAGGGGACCTCGTAATTGAGGATGAGAAGCTTCCGGAAAGGGTGGTTGGTTCTCACCATCCTGAAGGATACACGAAAAGGTAGGAGTCTGGCTCCTCCCATCGATGGCAGGATGTACTTCCCAAGGGAAGCGTTGTACCGTGGTCGGTGATGGTCCTTATGACTCAACCACAGTTCCCGCCAGTGTTACTGTAGTTCAATTTTTATCCGTGTGCCTTCAGACGGGTCGGAGAGTCAGTTATTTGATAGGTGTATGTAAGTGTGTTGACGCTTTAAGAATATGTCCTTTGACCTAAAGCTACCAACTATATATACACATACACATAAACTTTAGAGTATAAGGTTATGCATTTCGAAGCAATTTACAAATTTTAATTATAAATTACTCGACATTTTGATGTTCTTTCGTCATAACTTCCGAAAACAGATTTTTACGCGATATTAAAATTTAAAGATTAACTTTTCAATGATATTTATTATTTTTCCGTACAGCTTTTTATATTTTTAATTTTTTTAAAGTATATATATATATATATATATATATATATATATATATATATATATATAAAGTGCATTTTGCAGCAATATATTTCATTATTGAAGTGAAACTCAAATTGTTTTCATTATTGATACTAATATTTTCTCTTTGTTTTTTTTCCTCATTACTGATGATCCAGATACAAAGATTCGATCTATTTTTCTATATTGAGTAGTTTTAATATAAAGCACGCTTTTAATAAAAATTTTGATTTTTTTTTCTCTTTCGCTTACATTTAAGATTTAACTTTTGAATTAAGCAATAATGAAAAATGTTTAATGTGCACTAATTTTTAAAAAGTGCTCCTATTTCCTGTGATATAATTAGATGCATAAAAATAGGACAGAAAATTATAGCACAATAAACCGAATGCTATAAGGCTTTTAAAATAATACGAGTTATATGTCTATGAAAATTGGAGATTTAAAAATATTTAATTGAGAAAGCCATTATAGAAAAGTTATACAAAATATTTAAACGGAATTTTTAGCAACCATTAATCCCGGCTTATCAACTAAAATGATAATTATCTTGGCGAACCAACCAGAAAAATTAAATGCTAGTTCCCAAAAAATAATTAGTATTTAACATGCCCATTCAGATGTTGCATTTTGTAACAAAATTTAAGAAAAACATAAAAAAAAGCATTTTGTGTTTATGCGTTTATTTTATTTCTACATTTAAACGTTGTGTACTACTATTTATTCAGTTTTCTTTTAAATAAAGCTGATTTACCATTATCTTTGAAAAGCCTCAAAGACAAGGTTGTAATAAAAATGTAAACCACAAGAATTTGCCACAAACATTAATTTCATTTAAAAACCAATGTATTTTCATTGGACGGTAAGTTCAAAAACCCTTTTCATTTAACGAGGCACAATGTTACGAAATTTTGTTTTAAATGTCTGTTTTGAATTACCTGCAGATATTGTTTTAAAATTTATTTAAAAATATTTTTCGAAATAAGTAAAAACTTTGAAAGTTATTGTAAACTTCTGCTTGATTTGATTCCAGATTTCTGTATATTTATTTTAAATTTCTGTCTATTGTAAATAATTTTAATTCTGTTTTAATCAATCGTTGGAATCTACACCAAAAGCAATATCGTTTTATTAGGGTTTTCATAAAAAAACTAAAATCTGCGGTTAGAGTTAATAATATGATAAAGATTCGGACCATTTTTTTAAAAACTGGATATGGCAAAAATTCACCTCACTTTGCTAAACTGTTGTTAAACTGTCACCAAGAAAACTGTTTTTAGCATAATTGTATAATAGTAAAGAAAATATTATTGTATGATACCAAACATTTACAAATCAGGCTACGCAATTTGCAATTAGCTTTAGACTGAAGTTGCAAAGACACAATTTATCTTTAGAACATATTCATATATAAATAACTCTCGTATTGTTCGATTGAACTCTCAGGTTTATAAAAAAACGTTGTACCATGCAAATCCGCGTTATATGAAATTAAAAGTTAGTACAATCAACAAGGGTGTACTCCTTTTGACTTTTTATATACAGCACACTTCCAGTATCCGGTTTGCGACTATCCGGATTCCGTACTATCCGTCCTAGTTTTCTTTATTGTGATTAATTGATGAAGGCAAAGCGTTGCATCGACAACATTGTCAAGGCATTGGAAGCGTACGTCTGCTAGAATCCTGTTACGTGTAGTGTGCAAAATACGAGACAGGAAAAGAGCAGCGTTCTGCTCGTTGTTCATTGTTTCGTCAGTGTGTACTGGGCCTCAGTTGTTGCCGCTGTTCCTGATTATAACTGCTCAGTAGGTACAGTTATTGCGTTAAATTGTTCTTGGGGTGGGGCTTAATGCTTTTTTAAGTATACCACAGTGAAGTGTACAGAATTCATGTTAAAATGTGAACAGTTTATATCTTTTAGTTTAATTTTTCTCTAATAAATTTTTGCAATGCAGTATGTAAACACAAATAAACAACCAGTACAGAGCCTTCTATTTTGACTCGGCATGTTGCCGGCAACTGCCTCTATGATTCTCCGGACAGAAGCTGCGTTCATATTGCGATAAAGGGAGGGCGTTCATATTGCGATAATAGGGATAATGGGATGAAATTCGCCACGTACTCAATACAATGTGAGAAAATACATATTTTATAGCAGTGAGTTTTGGTATAAAAACTTCTGGTACTGTTGCGAAAAGAAATGAGTTCATAAAGCTCCGGCCTACCCTTCCGCCACATTATGCCGGATACTCGGGAGTCTATTGTACTCAAAACTATGATAAGTATGAGAGATACTTTATGTTTAGGTTTGTATTATAGTTATTGTTTAAAAAATTTGATACAAATCAGCAATTTTTGATAAAGCGACATATCAAATTTCATTGTTTTTATAGTTGTCGTGTGACTATTTTAAGCCAGGTTTTTGCGCAGTAGTTTCTGAGGGTAAAGACTCCTGAGCACCCGAGGGCAGAAGTCTGACTTCTAGCTCATTTGAAGATGAAACACGCACATGTTCGCTTGCACAACCCCTTTTTACAGGGGGGGGGTAATCACGCACTTCACAGATAGAACACAGGGTAGAGAACAACCATGCCCGAACCAGGACTCGAACCCGGGACGCCTAGGCTAGGACGCCGGCTTCAAGTTTCATTAATCTAGATCATTGCTATTTTGAATTATCGCTTTCATATACACATGAATAGACTGGAAGGCAAACAGTCGATTCGTTGATGGTTTTGGTTCAAAATTTGATACAGATTCATGAACTGGTGATAAGACCAAACCTAAATTTCATTCATCAATCTCATTGCGTTTTTGCGCTATCGGATAGATTTTCTAGGGAAGAATTCCGTGCAAAACTTGATACTTATCTAAACCTTTTTTTCCAAAATTTACATCTCAATTTTTAGTTATCTTACTTAATTTTTAATTAGTTGCCAGACTCATAAAAAAAATGAGATGGTGAAATGATTTTTTTTAAAAATCTCTGTGAGATTCCAAATTGTTTAGTTATATTAATGTCCCTTTTTAAAGCAACACTAGGGCTATTTTGAGACGGATTTCGTAATCTTGAACCGCGATCAGATGAAAATGACGACACTTGAGCTGGCACCACCTAACCAAACTTCTACACAACACTAGTTGGCTTAAATTATTGAGATTCTCGGATTAAGTTATTTGATGATTACGATTATTTCTTTCGTATATTAGAATTACAAATTTTTTTTAACATTGAATGCTTGAAAAATTTATATATCTATAAAATATAGACCCAAGCGTATTAAGCGTAATGAATTAATTCCCCACCCAGATACCATTTTTGAAAAGATCCTTGCTTTGCAAAACTAGGAGGTGTGAAAATTCTTTTGTGTCTTTTCATGAACCAAATCGGAGTAATGTAAACTGTTCTATCGATCGGAATAACGCTGAGCAGAAAAGGTCAAACAGCCGCGGCTAAATTGCAACGAATTTCAAAAATGTTCTTGCTATTCTATTCAGCGTAACCAACCTACTCGCTCAGATTCAGATACCTACTCAAAACTTGCTCTTCGAAAACTTAATACCAAGTTCCCTCAGAAAGCTTGAATGCAATGGAATGACTTGTCGTCTTTGGCGACCAGCTGTTAAATTCATCATATTATTAATTTAATCAAACACAGTAAAAATATTATTTTGGGTTATTCTTCTACAATAAACATAGATCATTCTAATTTATTAGTTATTAATAAATCAAATCAAAGAACATTGGAGAAATCTGTCCAATTCTTGAAAGTGGGAGTTTTATTTTACTATATTTCTCGAAATCGGATTGTGATAGTGGTACAGAGGAGCATCAGTGATATATTTAAGAGTAATGCGTTTTAATACGAAACACATATTTAAGACAGATCAATAGTCGAGGTTGGTGACAAAATCTTTGATTTTACCTGATTATTTTAAATATATTAGCAAGTAAAAATGGCGAAATGGATACTTTTACTAATTCTGAGGACTCTGTGAAAGCTTTATTTTATAATATCTCTCGAAAATGCGGGGGCTGCAGGGGATAGTTAAATTTAGTTATATTAACGTCCGTTTTAAAGCAACAGTAGGGCTGTTTTGGGATGGCCCTCGTCATTTTGGACCGCGATCATATGACGAGAACAACACCTGAGCTGGTACCCCCACTCCAAACTTCCACACCACCTTTTGCCACCACGTGCATCTCAGGAAGCAAACTAAAACGGTACGATATCTCATCCTACTATTTTTTCTGCATTCTTGGTGTGAAGCTTTGAATGGATGCAAATATGCGTGAACGACGATATTTGATTTTCTTTTATTGGGCTTAAGTGTTTGTTTAACTGCTACCAAATGACGATAATGAACTTAAGACATGTATATCTGCATGCTTTCAAAGCGACAGGTCAAAGACGTTGAAAAAGTATTAGATGAGCTATCCTATCGTTTTGTTATCGTTCGTATTTTTGAAGGGGGCTTACAATGAACACTTATAACTAAGGCAGTGCCGATTTCGGATTTATCGAGAAAAATCGATATTTTTGAAAAATTGATTCTTCGATGCCAGTTTTCCAAAAATATCGATCTATCGAAATCATGATCATGAATAATAGTTCATGATGAATTGCGATGCAATAAGTCGATAGTCACCATTCATTTGCGTTTTCGATTTCGTTTTGGTTATCGGTTAGTGTTTATTTTTGTTGCTTTTCATTCTTTTTCACCTTGATACTTAATTTTTGTTAATATTTGTATAAATATTGCCATATTCTAATATATGAAAATACTTGTTTTAAACATTTCATTTTGGAATAAACTGTTTTCGGTAGGGCCACGGTGGCCTGGTGGTAAGGTCTCTGCTTCGGAACCGGAGGGTTTCAGGTTCGGGACCCGATTCCACCGAAGAACCGTCGTGTAAGGGGGTCTGTTGCACGTTAAATCCGTCCTGACCAAACGTCCTCCGGCTGGTGTGGTGTGGAGAGGGGGGGTGCCAGCTCAGGTGTCGTCCTCGTCGTCTGACCGCGGTTCAAAATTACTAGGTCCGTCCCAAAATAGCCCTAGTGTTGCTTCAAACGGGACGTTAATATAACTAAACTAAACTAAACTGTTTTCTGTTCCCTCATTGAATGATGGAAAATGATTGCAGTTATCAGAAGATTGTTGACTGTCCTTTGTTTAATCGTTAAATATTCATCTTCAGAAATAAAAGCAAAGAAGGATTCATTCAGATTAAATCCAAAATTTTATTCGCAACTCGCATTTTCACACTCAAAAGTGTAATTTTAAATAAATTATGATATCACGATGTATCCGAAAATATCGATATGTGTTGGACGATATATCGCGACAATGAAGTTCGGTTATCGCCCGGCCCTACTTATAACTGTATTGATTTTAAACTTTCAAATGTTATTTGTAATTTCCGACGAACAAAACAGCTGTACCTTGTTTTGTTGTTACTTATGGCACTTTACAAGCCCGCTGACAGATCTGTCAGTGATTTAAGCCGAGTGAGGGTCTCTTGTTTGTTCAGTAGCACCCATTAGGGCCAAGAGTACAACTTAGTTACTTCATGCGTCACATTCGCTTGTACAATCCCTCTTTACAGAGAGATACATTCACACACCTCGCAGATAGAACACAGAAGAAGAATGCCCAAACTGGGACTCGAACCCGGGACACCCAGATCACGGGGAAGGCGCTCTACCCCTATGCCAGGACGCCGGCACCTTGTTTTGTTTTCTTTTATTAGCACAGAAAAGTTGAAATATTCATTTATAATTATACTGTATGATTCGACTAGATTATTAAGATGACATTCCTCTTGCCGGCGCGAATCTGAGTTTATCACGTGCTCACATTCATTTTTGACGACGCGTGCTTCGGTTTTAAAACTGCTCATTCTGCACACTCATACGATATTTTCAAAAACCCAGTAGAGCGTGAAATCTCGAAACCACCGAACCACGAAAATTCGATCATCCATCCCCGTGTCAAACATCACCATCATGACGCCTGCATTTGATCGAGTGGTTCATACTTCCGTTTCAAAAAGTTTATCTGAGAAGATTTTGAGAAGATAGTTGAAAATTTTGTTTACCACCGTTTTAATGAACGTTTAAGCTCATTTTATGTAGAGTTTTTAGTGAGATTTTCTACCTTTCGAACCGTTGCCATCCGTTTTTCATATAAAAGGCAAATTAAAAAGTAATCGGAAAAACATCTTTATTTTTCAGCTATTTTATCAGCTATGAAGAAAATTCAATTTTTATTCACTTCAATCGCAACATTTTGATTTCATTAAAAGAAGAAAATCCTTTTGAGTTTATTTCACTGGAAGTTTTTCTGATATCAAAATATCACAATGGCCTGTTTATGATTTATTTCTGAAAATATCGGAAAGACGATAGTTCTGGGCCAGTTGAACATCATAACATAATTTTAATTTAAGCAGAAATCATGATGACTCCTTGATTCATAAAATAAAATAGGGTAAATGTTTCCATTCAGATAGTTCGATTTTCGAATAGCGGAGCTCGGACCGTGTTCATTTGAATACCAATTTTTAAGAAAGAACATTAGATCGTTTTACTTTGAAATCTGAAAAAATGTTTCCCCCGGAATTTTATTGCATATTCTGTAATCATCTCCCCCTGCATTTAAAATTTTAAACCTTGATAAAGGCAAGAAAAGGAATACTCAGATTTTTATTTTCAGACTCCTGCACATGAGCGTTTTGTGCATCGTATTATGAAGAAATAAGCACTCATATGTCAGAATTTTCTTTCAATAGGTCCAAATATAGACATTTAAATTGTATACATACATTGCATCACATATCAAATTTCTTTTATCTACGTTTGCGTTTTTCAGTAATCTCGTTTACATGCATGTGAATGTACGGACCGACAGACGTTTCTATCCCTTGACAAATTTGATACGATCAGACAGATATAATTACAAAAGTGTGTTTCTTTAGATTCTGAAAGGTCTGAACTGTGAAGATCTTCAAAAAAATTTTGAAGATTACAATACTTATTGCTTGTATACTTCATATAAAAGAAAATTAAAATCATTGAAAATGGAAAATAATTGTTGTGATGTCGTGGATCCAGCTGCCAAACAAAAAAAAGTAGATTCTTCTTATTTAAAAAACAAAATTTAAAAAAGAACTTATACCAACCACGTATACTTAATCAGCATCACATACGCTCAATGTTAAGAAATTTTCTAAAGGCAATCAAAATCCTTAAAAATATGTGGTAAAATAATTTCTCAAAGCTATTTTACGAAATTGATATGCGAAAAAATGATGATTGATTATAGTATAAAATTGAAATATTAGATTAATAAAAATATAAT
Source organism: Argiope bruennichi (assembly GCF_947563725.1). Lineage (NCBI taxonomy): Eukaryota > Metazoa > Arthropoda > Arachnida > Araneae > Araneidae > Argiope > Argiope bruennichi. The sequence goes on from NC_079154.1 coordinate 7,864,806, forward strand.
AATTTACAAGAGTTGATAAATCTCGTTTCTATTGAATATTTTGCAATCAATTAAGTCCTTGGCACATATAATGTTCCAATTAAATACACATCTTTGGTTCTATTGAGTTGTGATCCTGTTATACTATTTAATATAAATGGCATTGATCGGAATCAAAATCTTTTCATGAATAACATTTTCAACGTAAAATCCACTTTTTTTTAAAAATAGTAGTAAGTAGATATTCCGAATTTTCCACTATTCAAAGTTCTGTACTCTTTTCAAATACATTATTACTTATCTATTATATCATAAAAGATCCCGGTATAGGTGACACGTTTGATTAGTTATATTAATGTTTTAAAACAACATTAGGACTGTTTCGGGACGGACCTCGTAGACGAGGAGGACGATGCCTGAGCTGGCACAGCTATTTTGCAATAAATGTCGAATTAAGTGATATCAATAAAATCATTATCTATGGATGCTTTAATAGGCAATATTTCTTTATTTTTGTCTAAGGATTGAAAATAATTTTTAAACCTAAACTTAAAGAATAAATAAGGATAAGAAATCTAACTCTTTTTTCCAACTTGCCGAGATGATTTTTTTATATATTTTTATATCATTTTTAAAATTAAACTTTTATTAAGCTGAAAAAGTAATTATTGCATTTCAATTAATATTTATCATTTTGCAGCGTAGTTATTTTTTTCCTTGAAAAATGGGCCCCATCTTTTTAAAATACTCTGTACGCGAGAGGAAATTTAGCTGTTGAAATCTAAGGATGCAGCAATTGGGTCATTTAATTCACGCCTTGTCCTGCAACCTTTTGCTGTCATCTTTCATTAACCAGCGAAGTTATAGACCGTCTGGCCTTGCACCGCTTTTGTGCAAACTAATAAAAAGGATTTACACTGAATGAAAACACAGACATTTCACTAGAGTTATAGCTTAAAATATGAGTTTTTCTCGAAAGAATTTTAACATTAGAATAGAGCTGCACGAATAGTGTAGATACTTTTACGTAAAGACGACATTTTTGTATAGATTTGATTTATAAATATTGTCTCTTATAAGTCGTTTTTATATACATTGCTCAAAAAAAATAATTTTAGAAGTATCTTTGGTTTTGCAATATTATTCTCACTCAATTGCAAACTTGAATATTCACCATTTTTGCAGTGTAATTTTTGCAATTTCATTTATGCTATAAATAATTTAATAATAATTAGTAAATAATGACGTGCGATAAATACTTTACGAAATAAATAATAATGCACTATATAGAAAGCAAAGTTAAAAATTCATGCTTCAAAAATAAAGGAGAAAAAGATGATATATGCAAAATATAAACGAAGACAAAATATTTTATATTTATAATTCGTGAAAATCGTTCACATATTCCAACGTCCGCAACAGAACAATTTCGACCAAAGTCTCAAAGTCCTGCTTTACTAAAATAAATAGTTTGTTTGGATAAAAGATGCAAAGGTAGGCATTATAAAGGAAGTGGAAAATTTATTTTGATGTTTCTCGGAGTGCAATGTGTTGATTCGGTACTGAATCTAAGCTATTGAGATGCGAGCAGAAATTCAGTCATACAAGAACACGAGCTCATCTTGTAGATCTTGGTTCGACGATCGGCTTATAATGAGTAATAGGACAAGAAATGCTTCTTTTTTTTTCAAATTACCTTTTTCGGGTTACAGGACGAGATGTTCGACAGAAGTTGTGCGAAAGCGTCTTCAAATGCATAGTTTATATGTAGATATTTAGTTTGCACTTTATCATTAGGGGTGCACTTAGAAGAGGAGAAATTTGGTAAAAAAAACATCATAGTTTTGGGTAGCAAAGAAAAGCAATGCTTCACAAAGTGATCACTGAGTCCTCACATTTTAGAACCTCTTCAGTTCGAGAAACACTTTTTTGAATTATGATATGTACATGAACATGATAAAGAACATTATGTATACATGAACATGATAATGAACATTATGTATACATGAACATGATAATGAACATTATGTATACATGAACATGATAATGAACATTATGTATACATGAACATGATAATTGAAAAATGCCACGAGCTGCATGGATGAAGTCTGTTACTTGACCTTTACATCAGAACTATAAATCTCAATGAAATTTTGGATAAAATCCACCAATATGTGTACTGTATATGTGTCTGCTGTTGTATATATGAACCTAATATTTCCAAATACAACAATTAAGTTAAATGAAGTTTGTTGTTATCCTTACATCAAAATGACTGCTTTGTATAAAAAATTTATACAGAATCCGCTCACAGATCAATTTTTTAACTCGACAATTCATGTCTGCGAAAATCAAAACAACGAAATTTAATATGTGGTCTTTGCACCAAGCTTGCAGATCTGCATTGCAGTTTTGAATCAAATCCATAAACAGAAAGACGAATTAAACCGAATGAAGTCCCATCGTATCATAAGCCATCAAAATGAATCTATTTTCTAATTTCATTCTGTCTTTCGCAGTTCTTAATTTTATATCTTTAATCATCTAATGAACCATCTAGTAATCATCAAATGACTAAGCAGAACTAACTAGCAGAAACGTTCTTCCTAGTTTTCAACAATGGAAGAAAATCATATAGATAAATATCTGATGAGCCAACGAAAAAGATTCGAATTTAATTACAACAATAAACAATTCTGAAGAAAGTTTTTTGAATGATTGTCAAAGTTCAGAAAAAGAGTGCTCAATTATAAATTGACGCCATTAAAAAGATGATTTTTCAAATTTTCAAATGGTATATAAAACTTTTTTGTGCAATAATAATTTTAAAAATGATTGCTAAAAGAGTTAAAATTTTACTTAATTTTTAGTTAATTCAAATTCTAGTTAAAATTTTAAAGAATCGCTCCTATGTGCAGGCACTTATTGTCCAAAATATATTTGTGCCAAATTTGATAATTTTAAGTCAATTTGATAATTTTAAGTCAAAAAACCAACACACTCATGTTCTCCTTTATTATTCGTAGAGAATAATTTCTTACAGGTGAAAATCGAATATATGTTTAAATGAATTACCTTTTATTTACCGATGTAAGCCATGTATCGATGCAGATTTCAAAATTTTTATGGTTCAATGCATTATTTTAACTATATTTCGTTTTTTTTTTTTTTTTTTTTTTTTTTTTTAATTCACAGACACAACAGACTGACTGATACATAGACTTGATTTTTTGAAAAATTCTAATTCAGGCAGACATAAATCGTAAAAATTCTTTAAAATCTTATGACTGAATTTTTTTAGCGACTACAATACTTTTTTTTTGTTGTATTTCCTAATAAGAATAGTTGATAAGTGAAGTCATAAAGACAGATAACGAAATCTTGAAATTCTAGTCAAATTTGCTACAAAGGAATGTTTTCTAGCTTCATTATATTTTGTAAAATTGATTTCAACAGAAAATTGTTCCCTTTTTAATGAAATTTCTCAATGAATGAATCAAAATTCACTAGCAAATGATGAAGAGAATGACAGTTAAAAGTATTTGTTAGGAATTTGAATAAAATATTTATATAATTGTATATTTATTTGATTAGCATTTACGTTTTATAAGTTAGCTAATAAATATATGTAAAACCTTTTAACAATTGCGTGGCCGAATACAAGAAATTTTTGAAATTTTAAAACTTTGGTTTATTTCATCCTGGGAGGTATATTATAATACAAGAAAGGAGCAGGATAAGCTAATGTTCGCGACACAAGAGCATCGCGACACAAGGACAGAAGAGAAATAAATTTTTTTCTTCGATCATTTTACAATGAGATTTTGATAGGGATTTCTTTGACACTTTTTGACTGACTTTTTCTTCTTTAGTCTTAGGAAAGGGAAATTTAGATAGCTTTAAAAAAATGTGGTAACTATTAAGAATTTTTATCCCTTCACTCTGAGCGTGAGAAAATACTGAAATGCTGAGTCCAACAGTTTTATAGAACGCGTGTTGAATTAATGAAATAAAAATTGGAAATTGGATCAGCAAATAAGGAGACATTTTAGAATGGAATTAATATGGACTAAATTAAGATAAAAATTAGGAAATTAATTAGGATTTAAATTAGATTTTAAAATATCATTACATATATATATAGATATATAATATAGCTTACATGTATATATAGATATAAGCTTAAAACACTTCTTTAAATTTTCCAAGATCGTATTAATAACTCAGTAATTGAGAAGTGTAAAACTGGAACGTTTTCAAATAATAATTTTTTTTCTCTTTCTTATTTTAATAGTCCAAGGCGGAATAAATATGATAGTTTGTATTAATTTTTTTATTTGTTTGTGTATTGTTTGTTTTGAAATGTTGAAAGTATTGCATTTGTCAAAAAAATTCGACCGCGACATTTTGATGAATCTTTGTTTGAAACCTTCACAAATCTCGGAAAAATCCATATTTAAGTAAATTCCTTTCGTAGTCTACCCAATACAATGGTTCTCATGGCATGACTTCTGGAAAATTCAGATATTCTTCGGTCATGGTCCTTAGAACTTGAAAAGAACCAATTAGATTTAAACTTACAGGGTTATATTGTAGAGTGGAAAGATGTCTCGAATGAATTTGCAGATGGAGAATTTGAGACTCGATTCCACAAAAGATTCTTCGTATATGTGTGAGTGGTATATATGCAATTAATTAGATAGAAAGTAATCCGCTGTTGCCTTCCTACCTGTTCGTAGGAGTTTCTTTTGGATGGGGTAAGTTTGTTTATTTGTCTGTGAATCTGGTAATTCAAAAACATGAAATCCTGGATGAATGTAATTTAGAAGGTAGTTTTATCAAAAAAATTATAGATGTATATCAAATTTTTGAAAAAAATCCATAATTTGATTTTGATGGATACAATAATTCAAAAACATGTCAAGTTAGACACTATATTTATGCTTATGTTCACTTTTATAATCTTTGCTACGGAATATGATTTTTTTAAAAAAATCTAGAGACTATTTTTTTTACTGTTCAGCATAACACGAAATAACCGAAGAGTATATTTAAAATATCTCTGCTTCCCTTTTCGAAATTCCCTCTAACTAATTTTATTTGTAATCAATTTATTATTATTAATATGTAGACAGCTTCTGTCATGATATTTCACTAGTTTATTCCCAGGGAAAAAGTAATCTTTTTTAAAGAATAATTTAAATCTGTCAATTTATTTTCGGTTTGACTATCACTTCTTTTCTTTGTTTTTCCATTCCATCTACATTACAATGATAATGACATTAAAGCTATCACGTGAATAAATTGTTTAAAATTTCATATCGCCTTTTTTTCAATATTTTCAATCAGCAGACAAATTCATACGCATGTTCTTCTTTTAAAACTCCAAAATTCAATTTAAATTATTTCAAAGAGCATCAAGTAAGTCGCCATTTACTAGTCAGAAATCAAGTACATAGATTCAATAAAAAAAATTATAAAAAAATTAAATTGAAAAAAAAAATTACTTCCTGAGTATTAGGCATTTCATTTATGCTCTAAAACGGTTCTTTCCTCTTCAATAAAAACCCATGGTTAAATCAACAAAAGAACCTGTAGAATCGCATGCCTCAATAGATGAATACATCTCGTAGTGTATACTATTTTACGAAAACTTGAAGGGGAAAAAAATCTTTTGCTTTGAAGTCAAAGGCTGTTGTGCCGTTCTTAAACCATCCTCCAACAAAAAGACCCTTTCACTGAACGATTTTTTTTAAAAGTCATTGTATGTCTCAAATCCTTGCCTCTTCATATGTTAAATAACTGCCTTCTCTGTGCATGTGTGTGTCCCCCCTCTTGCTAACAGTGAACTTTTCGACATTTCATCCTTGACATGATTATCGTTTGCACAGTGGCTCTATCCTCCTCTTGACATCCCTTCTTAGAATCAAAACTAAAACATCTATTTCGGCTAGATTGGTTTACGCGGGTAGCTGGTGCTACCTGTGCGTGAATTAATTATTTCACTTGCTTCCTCCCTCCCATCCACTATCGCCAAACGGGATCTGAGATAAAAATGTCTTCTTGCATGAATGGTCGCGCGGAAGTCTGCACCCTCCCTTGAGGGTGTGCGGTTTCAGCAGTTTAGACAGGTTCGGTTCTTGTCAATGGCCTTTGTCCGCTCGCCGAGCCATAGGTGACTTTCTTTTTAACTTTTTATTTTTTGTTTCTTTCTAAACTGGAATATTAACTCAGACAGTAGAATTTGTTTGTTTTCTCAGCATTTCCTGGGTCTTAGTTTGGATAGTAAAATTACTCTGAAAAAAAAAATTGGCAATGCGTTTTGCTTGAACAATTCCGAAATAAAATTTGCTTATTTATTTTTTTCTAGTTATTATTAACAGAATAAATTATTTATTATATATTAAAATAAAACAAAAATTAAATAAATGGCTTGTGTGTTTAAAAATTTCTACCTTCTATGTTTTTCAATTTTATAAACGAGATACATAATAAAATCTAGAGGGGGGAGGGGAGAGACTTTCTGCAAACTGGCTTATTTATAAGAGAAAAATGTATTGTTTATAAATTTATCTACAGATTTATTCCATTTATGGTATTGTTAATACAAGGGTGGGATGAAAAGTTTTCGGCCTGACCTAGAGGTGGCGCTCCAAGAATTATTTTGACTAAAGCACTTCAAAGTACCATCTTTGTTTAATACTTCTTGCGTATTTTAAAAGATTTATGTTTAGTTGTTTTCACACTGTGCGGTTTTAAAATGTTCTTCCTATGTTTTTAGCCGAACACGGAGGAAACTGAAGTGCGAGCTGTGATAATATATATATATATATATATATAAAAGGCTTATATCCAAGGATATTAAAACTTAGCTAGATACTACATTAGGGGAATCTGCTCTTTCATTTACAATTGTTAAAACATGGGTTGCGGACTTTAAATGTGGTCGTACAAGCACTCTGAAGGCGGAACGTTTTGGAAGACCAAAATCAGCCACTGCAGATGAAATCGTTAGAGAAGTTCATAAAAATATTATGAATGGTTGCCGATTGAAATTGACAGATGTTGCTGAGTCTGTTGGCGCATCCAAAAAACGAACATATCATATTTTAATCGATATTTTGGTTACGAGAAGCTTGTCAGCAAGATGGGTGGCGCAAAATCGTAAAAAAAAGGCCGGGTTTAACCAAGAAAAAAAGTCTTGTTTCACCAGGCCAATGCTCCCGTCCAAAAGGCTGACATTGTGATGGCAAAACTGCATGAATTGAAGTTTGAAATTCTTCCTCATGCACCTTATTCTCCAGATATGGCCCCCTCGGACTACAGCCTCATCCCCTACCTGAAAAAATTTCTGGCTGGAGGGAAATTCTGGTCTCATATCGAAGTCATCTCAGCGACGAATGCCTACTATGAGGCCTTAGACGAAAGCTCTTACAGAGAGGGGATCCAAGCGGTATCGGAACATTTGCGTTCAGTAAATCATTCCCTACCCCTGTTGCATCGTAGGTTTACTGGGATTTGGACCTTTGGCAAGAAAACTTGGCGCGGGTGACGGTTTTTAGTTTTCCATAGCTGCATTTTCGGTCGGGCTAATTGGTAATAATGGAATGGCGATAATTTTTGTAAAAATTTTATTTGATCTTTCATTTATGAGATCTTGTACATACATTTATCTTATTATTATTATCTTGCAATAAATGATAATTAATTCTATTATTAATAGAAAAGTAAGACTGTTTTTATCAGAAAAATAAATAGCGGAATTAAATGCATTTAAAAAGAAGTAAGATATAAGAGAATCTATAGCTGTTTTATTTACTAATATTTGAACAATCTCATATTTCTGAATGAATTTTCTTCAAAATCGCTATTATCTTTACTCATAAAAGGGAAAAAATGTATGTGTATGTATATATATTACAATAGTTCACTTAGCAATTTTATGTTTTTTAATCTCAATAGTACTCATGTTTTATGTCATAAAGTAAAATTGTCTTAACATTTATTGAAATTAGATTCGTAATGGAAAAGAAATTTTAGTAAAAAAAAAAAAAAAAATGTACATAAGTGGATTAATTTGAACATAGGATTCTGCCAATTATCTGCCAGTTTTATATTATAGATTTCAAGAATTCTTTTGCCTTTTTCTTTCAATACATTAGTTTGGAAAAATCTACTTTTGTTTATTTTAACTCCCTTTTTTGTTAAATATTCTTTTAAGAAATATTTTAAATCATGTAAATTCTATTTACAAAATCAATTCTGCTTTTATGCAAAGAAATGTCTTACATCTGATAAATAACTATGTTTTACAAAAAAAGATAAAGAAAATAGATGCCTAAAGAGAACATTTTCACATACGAAATTTGAATACTATATCTTGGATAGAATAGGATATCTAATACACAGGGAATTGAATTTTTAGGCTACGACAAGACATAAGTTTTGACTTCAAATTCAGGTTTTAGTGATACAACTATATCAATTAACAACAACAACAAAAAATCTAACGCAATTGGCCAGTAAATAGAATGATTAGTGCGTTCCACATCATTTTATAAATTTTGTTTCCTTCGTAATTATATTTATTGGTTAAGAAAAAAAATTAGTTTGATATTGCTTACTTTAATAGGAGTATTTTCAAAATAGTAGAAATAAGGGAAGTTTGTCATATTTGAATCACCAAAATAGTTTTTAATGAAATCTGACAGAAAAATAATTTCAATAAAGTAAAAACAGTAAATTTTTTGTACTTTATTTACTTTTAAAAATGTAATAAACACTCTGAGAAATACGCTTTAATGTAGAAAAAAATATAGCCTATTAAAATCGTTTCATCGGATCAATTAAAGAAAATGATTCCACAAATTACATCGCTAATTTTTTTAAGCTCAATAATCGAAAATAGGTTTTGATTTTCAAGCTCATGTCAGCATATAAAATCTGAACTCAAGTTTGATATTTTATGAACGATATCATTTCCTTTTTTATTCGTTTTTTCCTCAAGATATAAAAGAATACAGCCTTAATTTTTCTATTGATTGGTGGCTTTTTATATTAATTATTATCTTTTTGCTTTAGACTTTTCCAATTTCAATTAATGGTAATGTTCATAACTGCTTTCTGAGAGCTACGATAGACCTCTTCAAATTCAGGTAATAATTTTAATTCCAATTTAAGCCCTTTTTGGAGACCCCCCCCCTCAAAAAAAAAGAATAACCTAACCTTATCTTTAAAGTATTTAAATAAAATTATACTATAATATGTACTAAACTGTGGTCAATAAAATTTACTCTCAAAGGATATAACATGCTTAATTTCAAGCGGTTGAAATTCTATCTTTGCTTTGATAAAACATAACATTTATTAACTTTCATTACATTTAAAAAAAATAGAATGATATTCTATTAATTAAAGTGCTCAAAAATTGGTTCCAAATTAACACCTTCAACACCTATGCAGAATTACATTAACTTAATAATGCTTGAGCATATGTGATTGAGTTCATGTGACATGAGAACTGGCTTTTTGAGTTAGTCAGCAAAGATTTATCAAATTTCTTAAAGTTAATTCATTTCTTATTTCAGATACAGTGCCAATAAAAATTAACTGAATCTATCGTTACCATACAATATACTTTTGTAGAAAATGAGACCAACTCAAGGACTTCTAAAAACGGCAGTTGTAACATATGAACAGAAAACTGCGAGTGATGATGAATTTCTTGCACGAAAAATTGTCTTCACTTTTCCAAACGTGAAATTTTTTCAAATTAATGTTTCTATCTAGATTAAAGCAACATTCGTCTGTTCAAATAACATTTTTCAGAAAAAAAAAGTTTTGATTTTGCATTGCAACAAAAACAATGCTTTTCTTGCTGAATATTCCAGTAAGTCTCTGAGATGGTTTAAATGTTCAGTTCCCCAAGTTTCCCTTCCCTTCTTTATAAAGACGATAGTGCAACTGCCGAACAGTGAAAGTGAACAACGTTGTTATTATTATCAAATTTTTTTGAAGCCATAATGATTTGATGATGTACTAGTTGCATTCAGAAATAAACGCTTTCTTCCACATTTGTGGCCAGTCCTTCGAAATTTAAAACTAAGCATATACCTACAAATGTTCTAGATAGAAATGTGAAATTTTGTATAGATGAAAATAAGAATCAATATATACTAATTCACTTTTGAAATTATGATGGATATAAAAAAATTTAATTTTTGCAATTTTTGTACAATTGCCCATCTTATTTAATGAAATTTTGTAATTCCAAGTATGTTTAGATGCAATATTTAAAAAAAAAAGACTTTAGAAAACATGCTTACATAGTTGTGAAATTAGTTTTTATCTTAAGGCCTAATGTTTAAATATTTACCATTGTAATTTCAATTTTGATTACGATAAAGGTCCAATCTATATAAATCTATACTTTTGGCAAGAAATTCAGGGGTGAAAAAAACAAAAGAACGAATAAAATATAAAGTAATATATTTTATTTTTTAGCTTTCTTTCGTGCATAGACTTAAGACAAATTGAAAATTAGTAATATATCATTGGCAGCGCTTTCAAGAAAATAGGCAGAAATTTGCTACTACATTACTTGCGAATAAAATTTAAACTCATGATACTGTATTTGATAATTAAGCGTTTTAATGTAGCACGTTTAGATGTTGCATTTAAATTAATTATCAACATTTTCTTATTGAAAATGTTTTTATTTTTCCTGAGAATTAACCAGCAGCTGTTTTTAAAATTATTAATATGATTCCTATCATTTATTTTAGCCAGCCAAAAAGCTTATTTTTTTGCAAAAAAAACAAAAAAACCCTTATTTGAACAGCTTTAACGTAAAAAATACATTAGCTCATTTCAAGTATCAGTTTGTGGAATGTATATACATGAAAGCATACATACATATAGAAAGAATTAAACATTATTGATATCCATTTAAATTTGAATTTAAAGCCCTTTCTATGTATTTTTTTTTCATTTTGTTAAATAAAGTTAAAACGTAAGAGATATAAAGATTAAATCCTCATAAAACTAAAAATTATAATTTATTTTATTAGATTAAATTTGTATTATGCACATCAGAATTATAATTTTTATAAATGTCTTCCGTGTGAGAAAATTATAAACGTATTCCTTTTAATAAATACATTTTTAAAGCAAATTTCTCACACTTTATATTTATTATATTCAACACTCGTTTGAAACGTGGTAAGGTCATCAGCATTTTTCTCAAGGAAGTTTCGTTTCGTTATCAGAGACAAGGAGTATCTTTCACATTCATAGTGAGTTGATTACCATTTGGCGTACATTGTAAAATCGCCAAATCTTACATGCAAAGATAAAGTTTATAATGTGGTAGTCTTTCTTGACACTTGAGCGGAAAGGGGGAAATTTATCGAGCGCAAGTACCATAGAACCATCCAAGCATTACCGCACTGCTAGAACAAGTGTATGTCTTTGGAAGAAGACTATGTTGAAAACGAAAAGGCAATCATTAAACAGAATTTTTTTCATTTTCTTTGTTAGGTCGGAAACTTTTCATTCCACCCTCGTATTTGTTAGTATTATTTTTGTATCGGAAACAATCATGTTGTTGTATGATTTATTAAAATGAATTTAAATTCTTATCATTCAGAAAACACAATTAATGTGAAGTATATATGTATTTATTGTGCAAAAATAATAATTACATTTACTCTGTTTCTTGAAATGGATTTTTTCACTAAGTTGGTCCGATGTTTTCAATTTATATTTTTTCTGAAATTCAGTAATATTTAAATGCAGATCAAAATATTCCATTCCACACAGGCAATTCAGGATATTTGTAGTTATTTCATGGAAAGAGGGTCACAGCATAGTAAAAAAATTAGAATGAATAATAACTAATCATGAAAAATAATTTTAATACTTGGAAAATTATAATATTTTTTTTTTATTTCATTTCTGCTGTTATAGTAAATGACAGAGTTTAGAGAAAATCGAATTGAAAATGTAGTACCGACAATTTCCCATGCTTTATTCGATCATTACTGGGTTATAGGATGACTTCTGTTTTATTTATCGAAGCACATTCGTAAATATTATAATACTTTTTCAGAAGATGGGGAAAAAAATTCCTTAAGAGATATATATTTCTATTACAGAATTTCGTGCATTATTTTGACATTTTAATGAAACTCATTCAGATTACTCTTTTCCATTTATTTTTCAAAACAAAAATCAGAAACCTCATTTAAACGTTTACAAAGGAAAATCGTCTGACGCAGTCAATGCAATTCTTTCTCATTTCGACAAAAATTCCATCAAACGATAATTGCGGGAAAAGACATTTAATTCGTGAGCATTCAGAAAAGTAATGCATCACGAAGAAGGCATTAACAGTTACAAATGTTTTGTTAAAAGGTACAGAAAGGTATGATTTACGTTTCAAAGATGAATACAAGTTAAGAAATTGATGGTATTTATCTTTCTTTCTTTCTTTTTTTTTTTTTAATACAAACCACTGTAATTTCGATGATCTTTATCTGAAAAGAGCTTTGGTTCAACTTTTCTGAATCCGTGCCACGCCCTGTTTCTTTAATAACATGCCTTTTCATTTAAATGTAAACATTCATTTTCAAAATCCTGGTTCAAATTCATAAAATTAGAGTATTCTTTGCCGTAAAGAAATTACTTGTTATTTAAGAGAAATAATGAAGTATAGTGGCTTCCAAATGTGTTCATACACTTATGAATGTTAATGAAATATTATAAATATCCGCCATCAAAAAATAATATTTCAGACTAAGAATTTTTTAAATAATATTTATAATTGTTTCTTAGTCGCAATTCATTAAATATTTTAAGAATATACAAAAGCCTTTTTAAAAAAATAATTTATAACTGAACATAAACAAAAAAAAATCGAATAAAAGTCGAATAGCATGTCTCGAAAAGTCATCGAACATTTTAAAGTAATTTATACATGTTAATAAATATTGTGATATTTTAATTAATAAGTACTTAGTGCGATAACCTGCAGCTTCCACAACAACTTTTAAACATTTAGGTACAGAGTATACTAGTTTTTATTTTTATTTTTGCATCAATGTTTTTTTATTTTTCCGTCTTATAGTTTGGCTTTCGTGTTAATGTTGTCTTCATACTCTAAATTCCAATTCTCTCCAAATATGCTCTATTGGGTTTAAATTTAGCGACTGAGGTGGTGTTTTCAGTTTTGTATAGAGACAGAAAAGGCGGGGGGTGAGAGCTGTGTGCTTTGAATATTTGTCTTGATTTTTAAAAAAAGTTGTTTCCAATAACTAAATCTTGGGCTCTTAAACTATTTAAACATGGGGTATAATCCCTTATACCTTCAATAAATACCAATTTAGCTAGTCCTGATTCTGACAATGATCCTTCATATTGGAACGATTGTATTGACATGCTTTGTATTGTATAATTGTATTGACCGTTCCAAGTAAGTTCTTTAAATTAAGTTCCTTGTTTGTTTTTCTCTGTTCAATTATTGGTTCTTCGAAGCCCAAAGGGTTTAATTTGTTTTTTTAATCTCCAATCAAGACAGTATAAAAATATATTTTGTCTTTATTTATCATTGATTTGGCGAAGGAAAACCTTTTTCTTTATTTTCAGTATTAACAATTTTTTTTTCTCCAGACTGAATGTCCATATAGGTCCGATCAAGCTGGTCTGAGCACTCGTCAAACCGTTTCAGGTCAAACGAAAGTGCAAAATATATCGGTGAACTCGATTAAAATTTTTAAAGCACTCAAACATGAGGTTTCCACAATTTTTTTAACTACAGATCTCTTATTACATTGTTAACTTTGCTGGAAGACGCTTTGTTATCTTGTTTTCAATCCGTCTTTCTTCCTTAAATCGTTTTATCTCATACTGCATTATAGAATGGGATAAATCAACTAATTTAGCGATATGGTTAATTGTTTTACTACTACTACTATGATGAAAGATAATTACTTTTCGAATGTTGTTTGTAGTTTCCTTTTGATTGCCAGCCATTTAAAAATAATAAATACGGCAAAAAGAAGTAAATATGCAAATATCAAAGCCAGACGATTTTTAAAATGTTACGAAAATACAAAAATAAAAAAAGTAGCAGATGATTTATTTTGGTTATCAATTTATTCAAAAAATTTTCTAAGTATGTACACTTTTGTGATGCGCTTTAATTCTGCCTTCTAACATTTTCGTTTTTACTTAAAAAAGTAAAATGGTTTTTTTCCCTCCATGGATTGAAAAACTTCAGTGGAGATAGTATGAAAAAAATATCAGACTTCATATTCCAATTCAATTTTAGGCTGCAGCGCTTTTGCTTTCCACCTTTAAAGTGTACGGATCTTTTTGGGATCTTATTGTAAATATATTATTATTGTAAAATGGAATATTCTTATTATTATATATAATAAGAATATTATATATAATAATTCTTATTATTATATATAATGGAATATTCTTATTATTGTAAAATGGAGAACTCCGCTCTCTCTCTCTTTCGTTAAGATATTATTACTAATATACTAGTTGATGATAAACGGCACGAAAAACCCAAATTTAAAAAAAATGTTTATAATTTCTTTGGGTTATTTAGCGCCATACACTTACCAGAAAATGTCTGTGTACTAACGCACAGTAAACATTCCAGTTGAATATATTAACTGAAAATTTGAAACAAAGCTCACAAGATTTGAACCATGGCGGTGACTTTTGGTTTCAACAAGGCAATGGTCCCTAACACACTGGCCACAACATAAAGCTCCGGCTGTTGTACAATATCAAAAATCAGTTGCGTACTTTTTCACAATTGCCAGGTTTAAACGCCATCGAATATTTATGGGACTTATTGGAACGCAAGATTCAGCAACGTGACATCGAACAATATGCTGAGAATAATGATTATGACGGAATGGAACAATGTTTCATATGTGAAAACCTACAGGCTAGTCCAATCTATGCCTAAACTATTGACAGAGATTTTTAGATATAAATTATACTTTAACCTGATTATTTATGATTATGATTCAGCAACGTAACATCGAAAGGTATGCTGAGAATAATGTTTATGATGGAATGGAACAATGTTTCATATGTGAAAACCTACAGGCTAGTCCAATCTATGCCTAAACTATTCACAGAGATTTTTAGATATAAATTATACTTTTACCTGATTATTTATGATTATGATTCAGCAACGTAACATCGAAAGGTCTGCTGAGAATAATGTTTATGATGGAATGGAACAATGTTTCATCTGTGAAAACCTACAGGCTAGTCCAATCTATGCCTAAACTATTGACAGAGATTTTTAGATATAAATTATACTTTAACCTGATTATTTATGATTATGATTCAGCAACGTAACATCGAAAGGTATGCTGAGAATAATGTTTATGATGGAATGGAACAATGTTTCATATGTGAAAACCTACAGGCTAGTCCAATCTATGCATAAACTATTCACAGAGATTTTTAGATATAAATTATACTTTAACCTGATTATTTATGATTATGATTCAGCAACGTAACATCGAAAGGTATGCTGAGAATAATGTTTATGATGGAATGGAACAATATTTCATATGTGAAAACCTACAGGCTAGTCCAATCTATGCCTAAACTATTCACAGCGATTTTTAGATATAAATTATACTTTAACCTGATTATTTATGATTATGATTCAGCAACGTAACATCGAAAGGTATGCTGAGAATAATGTTTATGATGGAATGGAACAATGTTTCATATGTGAAAACCTACAGGCTAGTCCAATCTATGCATAAACTATTCACAGAGATTTTTAGATATAAATTATACTTTAACCTGATTATTTATGATTATGATTCAGCAACGTAACATCGAAAGGTATGCTGAGAATAATGTTTATGATGGAATGGAACAATATTTCATATGTGAAAACCTACAGGCTAGTCCAATCTATGCCTAAACTATTCACAGCGATTTTTAGATATAAATTATACTTTAACCTGATTATTTATGATTATGATTCAGCAACGTAACATCGAAAGGTATGCTGAGAATAATGTTTATGATGGAATGGAACAATATTTCATATGTGAAAACCTACAGGCTAGTCCAATCTATGCCTAAACTATTCACAGCGATTTTTAGATATAAATTATACTTTAACCTGATTATTTATGATTATGATTCAGCAACGTAACATCGAAAGGTCTGCTGAGAATAATGTTTATGATGGAATGGAACAATGTTTCATATGTGAAAACCTACAGGCTAGTCCAATCTATGCCTAAACTATTCACAGAGATTTTTAGATATAAATTATACTTTAACCTGATTATTTATGATTATGATTCAGCAACGTAACATCGAAAGGTCTGCTGAGAATAATGTTTATGATGGAATGGAACAATGTTTCATATGTGAAAACCTACAGGCTAGTCCAATCTATGCCTAAACTATTCACAGAGATTTTTAGATATAAATTATACTTTAACCTGATTATTTATGATTATGATTCAGCAACGTAACATCGAAAGGTCTGCTGAGAATAATGTTTATGATGGAATGGAACAATGTTTCATCTGTGAAAACCTACAGGCTAGTCCAATCTATGCCTAAACTATTGACAGAGATTTTTAGATATAAATTATACTTTAACCTGATTATTTATGATTATGATTCAGCAACGTAACATCGAAAGGTATGCTGAGAATAATGTTTATGATGGAATGGAACAATGTTTCATATGTGAAAACCTACAGGCTAGTCCAATCTATGCATAAACTATTCACAGAGATTTTTAGATATAAATTATACTTTAACCTGATTATTTATGATTATGATTCAGCAACGTAACATCGAAAGGTATGCTGAGAATAATGTTTATGATGGAATGGAACAATATTTCATATGTGAAAACCTACAGGCTAGTCCAATCTATGCCTAAACTATTCACAGCGATTTTTAGATATAAATTATACTTTAACCTGATTATTTATGATTATGATTCAGCAACGTAACATCGAAAGGTATGCTGAGAATAATGTTTATGATGGAATGGAACAATATTTCATATGTGAAAACCTACAGGCTAGTCCAATCTATGCCTAAACTATTCACAGCGATTTTTAGATATAAATTATACTTTAACCTGATTATTTATGATTATGATTCAGCAACGTAACATCGAAAGGTCTGCTGAGAATAATGTTTATGATGGAATGGAACAATGTTTCATATGTGAAAACCTACAGGCTAGTCCAATCTATGCCTAAACTATTCACAGAGATTTTTAGATATAAATTATACTTTAACCTGATTATTTATGATTATGATTCAGCAACGTAACATCGAAAGGTATGCTGAGAATAATGTTTATGATGGAATGGAACAATATTTCATATGTGAAAACCTACAGGCTAGTCCAATCTATGCCTAAACTATTCACAGAGAGTTTTAGATATAAATTATACTTTAACCTGATTATTTATGATTATGATTCAGCAACGTAACATCGAAAGGTATGCTGAGAATAATGTTTATGATGGAATGGAACAATATTTCATATGTGAAAACCTACAGGCTAGTCCAATCTATGCCTAAACTATTCACAGAGATTTTTAGATATAAATTATACTTTAACCTGATTATTTATGATTATGATTCAGCAACGTAACATCGAAAGGTATGCTGAGAATAATGTTTATGATGGAATGGAACAATATTTCATATGTGGAAACCTACAGGCTAGTCCAATCTATGCCTAAACTATTCACAGAGATTTTTAGATATAAATTATACTTTAACCTGATTATTTATGATTATGATTCAGCAACGTAACATCGAAAGGTCTGCTGAGAATAATGTTTATGATGGAATGGAACAATGTTTCATATGTGAAAACCTACAGGCTAGTCCAATCTATGCCTAAACTATTCACAGAGATTTTAAGATATAAATTATACTTTAACCTGATTATTTATGATTATGATTCAGCAACGTAACATCGAAAGGTCTGCTGAGAATAATGTTTATGATGGAATGGAACAATGTTTCATCTGTGAAAACCTACAGGCTAGTCCAATCTATGCCTAAACTATTGACAGAGATTTTTAGATATAAATTATACTTTAACCTGATTATTTATGATTATGATTCAGCAACGTAACATCGAAAGGTATGCTGAGAATAATGTTTATGATGGAATGGAACAATATTTCATATGTGAAAACCTACAGGCTAGTCCAATCTATGCCTAAACTATTCACAGAGATTTTTAGATATAAATTATACTTTAACCTGATTATTTATGATTATGATTCAGCAACGTAACATCGAAAGGTCTGCTGAGAATAATGTTTATGATGGAATGGAACAATGTTTCATATGTGAAAACCTACAGGCTAGTCCAATCTATGCTTAAACTATTGACAAAGATTTTTAGATATAAAGGTTATCCAACTGGATATTAAAGATTAATTGACAGTCCATGGAGGCTGTTTTTTAAAGACTCTTTTCATCAGTACGCAAATTTTTTCTCATAACTTTTTGTTATAATTTTAAATTATTATTATTATTATTACTTTAAAACAATGTGTGTTATATTTCTGAAATTGTTATTGATAATTAAGGAGTTATTCAAGAAATACTTTAAATAAAAATTAAATTAATATTGTCACTATAATATACTTTCATTCTCTCAAGAACGTTTACTGTCCGTTTGTACGCAGATATTTTCTGGCAAGTGTATATAGTAAAAGTACAGAAACTTGGGTACTGCCGATGTACTATTAGGATAATTAAATCCCTACATATAATCTAATCAAAGCTCTTTATAATTCCAATCAATAACATATTGCTACAACAATAAATTTCTTAATTCTTTTTTTTTCTTGCACGTGCTTTACAAAGCTGTTGGAGAAAAGCGAAAATTATACTAAAGAAAGAAATAATTAATACGGCAATCGTCATTAATTATTTTTCTTATATGTTTGGAACTAAGTATTGTGGATCTAATTTTAAAAAAATTCCGTTGAAGCAGTTTCATTTATGAGTCAAGTATTTGAAAATGTTTCACAAAAAACGAGTTTAATTTTATAGCATTACAGTTCCATGTATATTTTATTGTTTTGTGATGGCAGTGCAGATGAAATGCTAAAAAGATTGCTTCGTCAAATAAGGAATCGGAATAATCGGAAAAAATAAATTTCTAAGTTTTTTATTAATATAAATTTCTAATTATTCAATCAGTAAAATGGTTTCCCAAAAACTTTCTCGAATACTCTCTAATAAAGATATTATACCTCACTCGCTGCAAAAAAAAAAAAAAAAAAAAAAAAAAAAAAAAAAAAATTGTGGAGCTTGAGTAAAGCAGAGAATGCCTTGAATGGTATTGACGTACCACAGTGAAGAAATATTGACCTTTGGCTTGAATTTAGCCCTTTTACTGAATCTATTGTGTGACATTTGGTGATCAATCCATGGCATGCTGTTATTAATATCCGAAAATCGAATTTTTGTTTTAGATGCATTTTTCCCCGACCGATTGAAACCAAAATTTGACACAGGACTATAATTGTAGTCACAAAATTGCATTCTAAATTTAATATATTAAAGTCTTTGTAATCTGATTTTTCTAAAATGACAGACGGTTTATACTTTTAGAAGGATATAAAACTCTCTTGTTGGACTTGGCTCAAAATTTGTTAAGTATTTACTCTCTAGATGTTAAATCTGTGTACCGAATTTTATCCACCTAGCTCTCTTAATTTTTATAGTTATTTCCTTAATTTATACTCGAACAGCAGGGCGGACAAACTTCCTCAGAATGAATTTCGCTCAAAATTTGTTAGAAATCGTCAAATTTGATCATAATTCCTATTAATTCACAGTTAATTAGTCTATTTCATAGCATTTTTTAGTTATCTTTTAGACGGGCGATCGGTTTATGATCACAATTTGTTTATGATCATGTTATTAAAAATGCAGTTCTGTGTTCAATTTCGATTTATCTCAGTCGAAAGAAAAGAAGAAATGAATAAATCATTAAAATTTAAATCTGCCATCGCAAATTTCAAGTTATCATGTGAGAACATTATTATTTTCTTAAATTAATGTTTGTCTTAATTAATTTGTCATTAACCAGTTTAAACAGGTTTGAAACAATCACGAAATTATCAGATTACGCATGCGTCGATATTTAGAAAAACTATCCCCCCCCCTGAAAATCCGGTTTAAACTGGTTTGGAATGATCAAGTGACTGTTGTATAGAACAATCATTAATTTTTAGAAAAGCGATAGTTTTTTTTTTTTTTTCCCATCTGAGAGTCTTTCGAGCTCTAAAGCTTTTTTGCCAATCAGAAAAATTAAAAATAAAAGTTTAAAAAAAGTATATTATTATAATATATATATATAATCTATATCTATATCTATATCTATACTTATAATAAAGCTCAATGTGTGTGTGTGTGTGTGTGTGTGTGTGTTGGCGCTCTACAGGCCAGGTCATTTGACATACAGCTATCAAATTTGGTACATGTATACCTTAGAGGTCGGGAATGTGCACCTGGGGTCCCTTTTTTTGAAATTTTAATTAGAATTTTAATTATTAATTAAAAACTAACTTTCCCGCCAAAAAAATCTTCCATTTTCCCCACCGCCAACTTTTCCGCCAAAAAAATCTTCCATTTTCGCCACCGCCAAATGAATAGGGCTTCCGGGTTTTTTTCTCCCAACAGTAATGAGGCTAGGGTTAGTATTTTTCGGCGGATTATTTCAAACGATTCTGTTTATTTTCTTAATGTTTGATGCATTTAAAATTAAACATTGTTAATGAATCGATCCTTCAGATTCATTCTGAAGTACTTTTGAATTAAAATAAAACAGAATAAAGGAAATTAAAAATTTCTAATCCGCATAGCGTTACCCCAACTCGCGTAGAAAAAAAATCACGTATTTGCGTTACGTAACTGGCGTTGAAAATTCACGCATGCGCTTTGTGTTCTAAATTCCGCATTGTGTTGACGAATTATTATCAACGAATGCGGACTGGATTTAAATTTTTTTTAGGTTCGTTGCATGTTTTTGTAATTAACATGTATTTATGTTAGTTATATATTTTTTGTATATGCTTATAGTTTTAAGTGCATCGTTTTTTAAGTAGTTTTTTTAAAACCTGTTTTAAACCGTCTATTTTAAACGATTCGTTTCATTTTCTTAGTGTTTGATGCATTTAAAAGTAAACATTGTTAATGAATCGATCTGCTCAT
Source organism: Argiope bruennichi (assembly GCF_947563725.1). NCBI lineage: Eukaryota > Metazoa > Arthropoda > Arachnida > Araneae > Araneidae > Argiope > Argiope bruennichi. Next base: position 7,886,064 of record NC_079154.1, read on the forward strand.
GATGAATCTAAGAAAATTTTGTTGACAAATTCTTGAGATAATACGTAAATTGAAAAAGATATTCTTTAGTGCCCATAAAGTTTAAACGCTGAGTGACTCTATTTTCATTAATCAGATTATAAAAAAATTCTTTGTTTCGGTAAAAAATATTATTATATTAATTGCAGATTAATTCTTTCCACTTTAATTTAAAACATAAATTCTACGGGTGCTAACAGAAAATTAGAGAGATACATATTACGTTATGACTGAATGCCTTTATAATATTATGAATGAATTATATGACTATCAAAATTTGAAGTTTTAAAATATTTTGATGAAGAAGCTATTAAAGTAGGAATTGCATAAAATATTTAAATATAAAAATTTTAACGAGCATTAAGATTTGGGAACCGGTTAGTCGACAAATTCTTGAGATATTACATAAATTAAGAAACATATTTTTTAGTTCCCATAAGGTTTAAATACTCAGTGACTCTGTTTTCGTTAATCATGTTATTAAAAAAATTAACATTTATTGACGAACACGAACACACTGATATTCACCGTTACTCTGATTAGATGTTATAAAATCTGAATAGATAAACATAAACGTGTAAACAGCTGTGCGCCGGTTTCTATAGCAACACAGCTGGAAAGGGAAAAGAAGTTTCAGAAGAAAATTCACGCATGCGCATTGTTCTGATTGTTGTCATGACAACCACTTTCAACAGATGATTTAAATTATTTTTAGGTTAGTTACATGCTTTTGTAAGTAAATTGTATTTATGTTAGTTATATATTTTTTGTATATGCTTATAGTTTTAAGTACATCGTTTTTTAAGTAGTTTTTTTAAACCAGTTTTCAATGATTTAAATTATTTTTAGGTTAGTTGCATGCTTTTGTAATTAAATTGTATTTATGTTAGTTATATATTTTTTTGTATATGATTATAGTTTTAAGTACATCGTTTTTAAGTAGTTTTTTTAAACCTGTTTTAGACCGATTATTTTAAACGATTCATTTTATTTTCTTAGTGTTTAATGCATTTAAAATGAAACATTGTTCATTAATCGATCTGTTCATGATGAATCTGAAAAAATTTTGTTGACAAATTCTTGAGATATTACATAAATTAAGAAAGATATTCTTTAGTGCCCATAAAGTTTAAACTCTCAGTGACTCTATTATCAGTAATCATATTATTAAAAAAAATGCTTTGTTTCAGTAAAAAATATTATTATATTAATTGCAGATGAATCATTTACACTTTAATTTAAAGCATAAAATGAGAGAGATACATATCACGTTATGACTGAATGCCTTTATAATATTATGAGTGAATTATATGACTATCAAAATTTGAAGTTTTAAAATATTTTGATGAAGAAGCTATTAAAGTATTAATTGCATAAAATATTTAATTATTAAAATTTTAACGAACATTAAGATTGGCGAACCGGCTGGTCGCCAAAGGCGGCTAGTACTTATAATAAAGCTCAATGTGTGTGTGTGTGTGTGTGTGTGTGTTGGCGCTCTACAGGCCAGGTCATTTGACATACAGCTATCAAATTTGGTACATGTATACCTTAGAGGTCGGGAATGTGCACCTGGGGTCCCTTTTTTTGAAATTTTAATTATTAATTAAAAACTAACTTTCCCGCCAAAAAAATCTTCCACTTTCCCCACCGCCAACTTTCCCGCCAAAATAATCTTCCATTTTCCCCACCTCCAAATGAGTAAGGCTTTTTCTCCCAACAGTAATGAGGCTAGGGTTAATATATTTCGGCGGATTATTTCAAACGATTCTGTTTATTTTCTTAATGTTTGATGCATTTAAAATGAAACATTGTTAATTAATCCATGTTTCAGATTCATTCTGAAGTACTTTTGAATTAAAATAACACAGAATAAAGGAAATTAAAAATGTATAATCTGCATAGCGTTACCCCAACTGGAGTAGAAAAATTCACGCATTTGTGTTACCGGAGCTGGCGAAGAAAATTCACGCATGCGCATTCTGATTGTTGTCATGACAACCACTATCAACGTATGATTTCAATTATTTTTGGGTTAGTTGCATGCTTTTGTAAGTAAATTGTATTTATGTTAGTTATATATTTTTTTGTATATGCTTATAATTTTAAGTCCATCGTTTTTTAAGTACTTTTTTTAAACCTGTTTTAGACCGATTATTTTAAATGTTTCATTTTATTTTCTTAGTGTTTGATGCATTTAAAATGAAACATTGTTAATTAATCGATCTGTTCATGATGAATCTGAGAAATTTTGTTGACAAATTCTTGAGATATTACATAAATTAAGAAAGATATTCTTTAGTGCCCATAAAGTTTAAACGCTCAGTGACTCTATTATCATTAACCATATTATTAAAAAAAAATGCTTTGTTTCAGTAAAAAATATTATTATATTAATTGCAGATTTACACTTTAATTTAAAGCATAAATTCTACGAGGGGTAACAGAAAATTAGAGAGATACATATCACGTTATGACTGAAGGCCTTTATAATATTATGAATGAATTATATGACTATCAAAATTTGAAGTTTTAAATTATTTTGCTGAAGAATCTATTAAAGTTGGAATTGCATAAAAAATTTAATTATTAAAATTTTAACGAACATTCAGATTGGCGAACCGGCTGGTCGCCAAAGGCGGCTAGTATAATAATATAATTGTTACTATAATATGTCGAGCATATTATATAAATTTTCGATACCTTCCCTCGCTGTTTCGTGTTGATTTCCATTTCCTTCTTTGTGCTTCTTCGGGCGCTATGACTTCTTACGACCCATGCTCTTTTTTTGGTCAGACTGAAGAATCGGGTACAGGGCGGACATTCACGCCACGTTGTCGCTTTTTTTTTTTTTTTTTTTGTCGATAAGTCGCCAAATGTGACAAACTTCTTGATCAATTTCTAATAATCCCAAATGAGAAAAATTGATCCCTCAAAAGCGATAAATCGCCAATTTTCTGCCCATGCATTTTGAGGCTCCAAAAATCTGAAACCAAAACAACATCATTTTCTCACATGATAATAGACTGCAAAATGCATATTCGTTTTTCTTCATCATAATACGGAGCACATGATTCAAGATTCTGAAAATAAATATGTCAGCCCTCATGGCGTTCATAGCTTTGTCCTAAGTTCACAGTTCCTATGCGGTAGAGAAAAAAGATACCTTTATTAAAAGATAAATATATTATCCTTGAATGATAATTTCGGTATGACCATTCCCGCTGGTTTTTAATCCCAAAATTGAATTCAAAAAATTGCAAAATTAGCCAAATGGACCGCTAATTTTAATTACTAGATAATATTTTATAAATTAACACTTCAGTTAAAACTATAGTTTGAAAAACATGCTCGACAGTTTTACAGTATGAAAGGGAAAAAAATGCAATCGAATCAATTCAGGTTCATGTGACACGCATTAAATAAGCTGCGCTAATTTAATTTTGAAACACATTTGGCAATTTGTAGAAGAATGAATGAGATGATATCACTGCACAATCTTAAACAAAGTGCAGTTAAATTACATGCGCAATTACAAGTCACTACGTAGTTTTACTTAAGGGATTGCATTGATCAAGATTGACATAATCTAAAGCAAACAAATGACATTTAGAATACAAACAAAACAGCTTTTTTTTTCTTCTGAATTTAAAAAAATAGAAGGAGATTCTTGCAGATGTTCTGTCAAATATATAAAAAAATATTACATTAAGTAAGGATGGACATCAGCATTTCTTCATTTGTTCTTTGTGAGTTAGAAGTATTAAATTCGGTGAGTGAAATAATTTATTTTCTTTACATTTGTTTGTTGCTCTGTTATTATTTTCATTGAACGGAATTACCTCCATAACAGACTCTATCATTACGTTCTTCGGGTGTTTTGTGTGTATGTGTTCGTAATAGAGGTTTTTGTTCTGCAAACGCATTAAATTGTCATCTAGATTGACAGCGTTTCAGATTCGTTAATGAATCTAAACAACGAATCAATTCGATGAAAAGGAAACATCGTTCTCAATGTTTGTTTTTACGCAGGGAGTGAGACTTGCGGCCTATAATAAAGTAGGAGGAGTTTCCATTCATGATGAGTACTCAGTAAATATTTATTTAATTGCTTTGATGAGCAATGTGAAAGAAAAAGTCGTTTGGTTTGAAGTCAATCAATTTGACAACTCAGGGTTACTTTAGCGTATAGTCTGCGATGCATTAACCACTTTGTAACATATGACAATGAACAATTAATTTGAAATTTGAAAAGAAAGTAATTGATAAATTATATAGATTAGTATATTTTTTATTGTTCAGCGAAGAAGATTTTTATTTGAGCTAATTTTTATTTCTCATTCTAATTCTGTTCGTTATTCAGATTTTTTAAATAAAAGTTTGATAGCTTTATACTTAACATTTAGCCATTATAGGGTGTTCTACATGATATGCAGCGGTTAATATTCACAGATTCGGATAGAACACAGCCAGGCGAGTATTTTGATGTATAACATGTGGGGTCTCCGAATATAACGTCATAGTCTAATTAAGGTGTGAAGTTTGTGTCCTGAAAACTTCAAGGGAAAAAAAATAATTAAATGAAAATAAGTGTTTATTGAGAACTTTTTACAATAGAATTTCGAAATGTCAGGCCGTTCGAACAATAACATGAAGAAGTCTGGAATAGAACTTCGTAACTGCTTTTTGTAAAACACCAGTTCCAATTTCCTTGACCTCGGTTTCAATTGCTGCTCTCAAGTCGACCAGTGTTGAGGGCTGTGTGAGATTCAATGTGTCTTTCAGACGTCTCCATAAAAAAAGTCGCGTGGTTTAAGATCCGGTCAGTAAGGTGGCCATTCTGTACAATTGCCTGTTCTTATAACTAAATCCAACCCGATCAGTCTATCGTGAAAATGTTCAGCTAAGAGATCGAAATTTCGCTAAGTGCGGTGAGGTCTAGTACCGTCTTACATAAACCAATAATCGCTTATCTTGTTTATGCCATGCAAGAATGGGGTGACACCGTCATTGAACACGTCAAAATAAGTTTCACGGGTGACATTTTCGAATTAAAAAAAAAAAAAAAAACTGACCCAATGATGCCTTCGGCAGATAACGCACATCCAACTGTGAGTCTAAGTGTGTGCGGTGGCCGAACTATGGCATGATGAAGATTTTCAATGGTCCAGAGCCTCCAGATCTGTTTGTTAACATATCCTTGGAGGTGGAAATGTGACTCGTCACTGAGCCAGTTTTGATTAAAATCAATTTCGCCACATTCAACCTTATTAATCATCTTGCCTGCAAAATCTAACCTTCTTAAACCATCCAAATCGGTCAATGGTGATTGATTTGAATTTTAAAGAGGAATAGAGCCGCATAAGAGATGCAAATTTAATTACACACGCGCTTTTCCTCTCATTGGTTGCCACAAATATCCATAGTCACCTGGGGAAGCTTCCATGTTGTGCAATCGTCGTAGGCATCGTCATTTGGAATACAAACTGTCGGATCCTAACACTTTCTTCGTATAATTAGACTATGGCGCTATATTCGGGAACCCCACGCGATATACGTCAAAATACTCGCCTTGACGTATTCTATCCGAATCTGTAAATGTTATTTTGCTGCATACCTTGTGGGACCTCTGTATATATCCTATGACAGCTTTTGTTTCAGATAATTATATCACATATGTTCAGTTTCGTTGTATTTTTCAAATCAAAAACACAATATAATTAATTTGCCATGACAAAATTCTTAGTTCGCAATTCTTGGTTTGTGAAGAATTATTTGGACTGATTCATCATTCTATCATAAATAAAAACCAGGAGATAGCGGATACTGAACTGATCGACCCTATATCAAGAAGAAGAAGAAGATCGGCCCTATATTAGCAAGACTAGCTCTGACATTTCGACTGTTTATCACGGCTTGAAATAAAAGTCTTCCGAATATTTCTCATTTTTTAATTCGTAAATAAATTTAGTTCCATGAGATTTAAATTCAATTCTTCGGGAGGAGGGGAATTTGTTCATTTTGAAAATACACGTTACAGTTATATGGGTCATGCATTTCTGACATTCCGTTAATTAATTCCATTGAATATAAATAAAAACATGCGATGAAAATGATTTATTGCCTATAAATTCCTACTCCAAAAATTTGGACAAAAAAAAAACCCCTTCATAACAGATAAACAACCTTCGTAACAACTTTGTAGATAGTCTGTAATGTTAATGCTTTTTAGTTGTATTATCTTTTTAATCAACCGTGAGATTAATGGAATAATTCATTTGTTCTTGTAGTAGATATTATGCTCTTTTAATTTTCAAATTTCAATTATAATCAATCATTAGTTGTACATTCCTTAATTTGATATAACAATCTTAAATTTTTGTATTTTTGCAAATTTTTAAGGATTTTTTTCCCCCAGTTACCAATTTATTTTTGAATGTTCTTGTAAAATCTTTCATCATATGATTTCATTAAATGTGCGATTCTTTTTTTCAATCATGTTATTCATTTTCTAAGAATGCATCGATCAAATGGTCATGGTTCGATACCTCACATCGGTGGTCACCTCTATTCTCAAGGATCTTTGTTGTTAAGTTTTCGTCTCCACTTTTTGTTACAGTCGACATCTATATTGACAATGAAAATACAAGATTTGTCATTTGAGAGTCATTTAATTTATTTTCTACTTGTTATTCATAGATCAACAAGATTCCGTGATTTTCACAAAAGTAAAACTTACTTTGAGATTTCTCTTGCATATAAAACTGGATTTAGAAGCAGTTATATAGAGGAAATTATCGAAAAAATTTAGACTCTAACTTTTAGTTTTGGAGCACATATTTACAAATAAAAGAATTTGGAAACATGCATGTAGTTCATGTGCAGTTTATTTGTCTCACATGCTGAGCCTTAAAAAGCTTTTAGTTGAAATACGCATCATAAAATTAAATTTGCGCATAAGTAACAAAACTCAATCCTATCCATGCAAACATGAACATCTTGATTTTTATCTTTCATTTACGGATGGATGAAATCCTATTACAGTGGATGCTTTAGATGAGAAACAGGAAGGGGCTTTTCCACTTTTAAAGTCATTGGAGAATGTGATTTGGAGTTTTGTGACTTCCCGGGGCGTTAACTATTCTTATCTTTTATCTAGCTATAAATGTAGTCATCACTGAAGGATATGCATTAAAGAAGGGATGAAACTATCTGCAAAGTTGTTCGAAGACACACTAGAGAGAGTTTTGATGGAGAAATGACTTTTTGATACAAGTGTAAACAAGTTCTGTACGAAAAAAATTCTACATATACAGCAACATATACGGTAGAATTTCTAAGAAATAGTTACAGAATGAAACCAACGGGAGTGGTCTCGCCAAAACTTCTTATCCCAAAGAACACCCGGTATGAGATTGGCGTAAAATATTTACGAAATATTAACCTTTGGTGTAAATTTAGCAATTTTACTGAGCGCATAGTGTCATCCATTGGCGAGCTTTTTCGATGATCTCTGGTATGCGGTTAATAGTATCAGAAAATCAGATTTGTGTTTTAAAGAAGCAACCCTTAATACCAATTTTTTTTCTGAGGAATTCATCTTCCCATGTCTTCCACAGTTTGTTCATGAAATGTGGTTTCATTTCGTTCATTTGTTTTAGCTGCAGATTCCGCCAAATAAGGAAATTTACTTTATGTCTACCTCTGTAAAACCCATCACAGAGCTCATTTATAATGTATAATACTAGTCGCTTTGAAAGACCAGCTGGTTCGCCGGAGATATCGGTTAAATTTAGTTTCACTTAAATTGTTTAAATAAAACTTCATGTCGAATCATATGGTCAGATATTAAAGCCGTGTTATTTTAATAGGTTTGATGTTCTTTTCATTGCACATTCGAACTTTTCTAATGGAGACCAGTTTCAAGACATCATAGAGTTATTATATAAAGTGAATCGATTTTTTTTTTTAAATTTGGCGGTATTATAGCTTCAATTCTTTATTCGTCCTGTAAACTACATAAATATTACACAGTATGATTCTTCAGCTTAAAAATCGAAGAAAATCAAGCGATCAAATATTTGAGGAAACAACAGAAACGATTTCGGTTTCATTCACAATATTTTTATTATTGTGAATGAAACCGAAATCGTTTTCAACACAATGCAAATAGTGTTGTGAAATATATTTAAAAATATGTTTAAAAGTTAATTAAATCATAATTAAAGAATTTTATAAGAACAAAAACGACATCATTAGAAAGGGATTTTATTTTTTCAGACGGTGTAAAACTTATTTTAGTGCATTAATATTTTTGAAAGGTATCGTGGAAAAAAACAAAACATTTATTTAATTTTTAATACATTTTTTTTTTAAATAATCGTTTTGAGGAGTATATTTCAAACTATATTTGGACCAAATTTGGTAGTTGCAAAGCGGCAACATATATACATTCATCTTTATTATTGGAACCGATCTCTTCAAAGTACCCTCTCCACTTTCCCCCTCTTGATGCTACTTACTCCACTTACGCTCAGACAAGATTTCTAAATTTCCTTTTACTCGAATTTCGCCGAGAAACGGCAGGGTCTTACATTTAGGAGCTAATCTCCCGTGCCTGTCTCAGAAATCATGACTGCGTTTGCCACAAGCCATAAAGGTTATCTGGGAGGGCACTTCGCCGCTCTCCTTCTGCTCTTAGTAATCGCCCAGCTGGTGGGAAAAACGATATCGGAACTTGTTATCGTCTGCTACTGGTTTTTACTTTCACATACACGAAGTATAGAGAAAATATTATAATCGTCAAACAGTTCGAATCGAGATTTCCACGAATCACATCCTTTCAGAACTCTCTGAGTTCCGGAAACCTATTTTTTTGGCATTATATCTGTTTGTGACAAAGATACAGTATACTCCCGAGCATCCGTTCGCGACTATCCGACTTTCGCACTATTCAGCCTCGTTTTCTTTTATCGTAATTAAATGAAAAAGGCAAAGGCATTGACAACATTGCTACAATCCTCCTACGTGTCGTGTGCAAAATACAAGTTGTGACAGGAAAAGAGCAGTGTTCTGTTCACTGTTTCGTCAGTGTGTAACGAACCATTGTTCTTGATTACCGTGACCTTGATTGATTGATTGATTATTGCCACTGTTCGTATTTATGATTGCACAGTACGTATAGTATTCATAAATTGTTCACGGGGATTGATTGATGTTTTTTTAGTGTACCACAGTAATGATTTCAAAATGGATGATAAACGAAAAAAAGTTGTAGTGATTATAGAGGAGAAATTACGCTATTTACAGCAACTAGACTGTGGTGTAACAACAACAAAAATATAACTTCGGAGTCAAGAATTGGGAAAAGTACAGTGGGGGAACTGGAAAAAAAAAGAAGCAGAAATTGGAAACTGGTGTGTTGTACAAGCTAGTGGAAGTAGAATAAAAGTAAGAAAAACCATGCTGAAAGGTAAGCATAAAGCAGTCGAGGAAACTTTATTTTTATGATATAAGGAAAAAGTGTGCATGTAACTGGGCCAATATTGCTGGGAAAAGCTTTGGAATTTAAGTGACAAAAATGAATTATAGCAGTGAATTTTGGCACAAAAACGTTGTCTTCTGGTATTGGTGGGCAAAGAAATGAGTTCATAGAACTCCGGCTTTTTTTTTTTTTTATTTGGCCTGACTTCCACCACATTAGGCTGGATACTCGAGAGAGTACTGTAATTCAAAAATGTTTTGAACTAAACAGATGGCATTTGGTATATGGTCTTTACACCAAATTTACAGATTTCTATCAAATTCTGAGCGAAATCCGTTAAGAAGTTTATCTGTCCTGCTATTCGAATATATAGTTAACACGATAACTATAAAACAAAGAGAGTAGAGAGATAAAATTTGCTGCCAGATTTAACATCTATAGTGTAATCAAAAATTGACTACTCCAACCCGCCTGAAGACACACGGATAAAACTGAATGATCGGACCACCGCGACAGCAACACTGGCAGGAACTCTGGTTGAGTCCTAAGGGCCATCACCGGCCACGGTACAACCTTTTCCTCGGGAATTACGTCCTGTCATCGATTATGAGATAGCCAACTCCCACCTTTTTCTGCACATACCAGGGTGACGAGAACCAACTATCATTCCAGAAGCTTCTCATCCTCATTTCTGAGGTGCCCCCCCCTTCAATGGAAGGCATCTATAGTGTAGAAACCTATCAAATTTTGAGATAAATCTAACAAAGGGTTGAACCTCTGTTGGTCTGTACCTTCAAAAGCATGTAAAAGAGATAACTCAATGACTTCTAAATATCAAATTTGGTACAAAAAAAAAAAAAAAGACTACACTGTCAATCAAAGTTTGGCAGAGTAGTTCTGTGCCAAATTTTGATTTCAATTGGTTGATAAAATCACGTCTAAAATAAAAATTTGATTTTCCGATATTATTATCCGTATGCCAGAGATTAACAGCCAAACAACACGAACTTTCAATTTTTATTTTCTCATATACGTAGTATAGGGAAAACATTGCAATCGTCAAACAATTAGAGTTCGAGATTTTGACGGATCTCCAAGTTTTAGACCACCCCGAGTTCGATAAACACTTTATTTCGAAAATATCCGTCTATCTGTTTGTGACAAAGCTAACTCGAGAACGTTTTGAGCTACACGATTGAAATTTGGTATACGATCTTTACATCAAATTTGCAGATTTCTCTAAAATTTTGAGTAATATCTGTTCAGAGGAAGTCCGTCTGTTCGAATATAAGTTAAAATGATAATTACAAAACGAAGAGAGCTATATAGATAAAATTTGGTACACATATTTAACATCTATAGTGTAAGCACCTGTCAAAATTTCAGCCAAATCCAACTACAGATGGACTGTCTATCGGTCTGTCATTTCAGAAACATGTAAACTCAATAATTCAAAAACGCAATGACTTAAATATATCAAATTTGGTACTGAATTTTGCGACTACAACTGTAGTTCTAGGTCAAATTTCTTTTTCAATCAGTTGTTGAGAACAAGTCTAAAACAAATTCGATTTTCAGATACTATTAATCGCATGTTAGGGATTAATCTTCCACGATCGATTCAGTAACAATATTAAATTCACGCCAAAAAGGTAATATTCCTTAATTATTGTATACTAGTGCCATATAAGGGGTTCTCTGATACGACAAGTTTATTAGAGAATATGCGAGCAAATTTTGGGAAGACGATCCCCACTGGCTTAGAAACAAACAAAAAAGAGACAAACAGAAATGATGAATAATAATGATAAGTTTTATTGTATTCTTTCCATGTAGACAATCACGGTTGGAGCGGACAATTGTGAATCATGAGATCCATTTCTTGCTTGTATCCTCTCCCACACAAAGGGCACATGAAAGGTTTTGGGACGTGCACAATGGCGTGCCTCTTTAGGTTCGACCTCTTGTTCGTGAAATACGAACACTCTGGGCACGTGAAATACTTAGTGGCACTTTTACCATCTGGGTAATGCGTGGTCACTTCAGAATAACTTAACACTGCAAAGGAAAAGAAAGAAGAAATATATAAGGCATGAAGTTTTAAAAATTGTAGATTCTCAATAATCCGGCAAATTGGAGATTGTCGGATTAAAAAAAAGTGCCGGAAAGTGGAAATTCACTTGAAAAAATACGCATTTTAATAACAAAACCTATATTTATAGAACAAAATCATTCCGAAAATTAAACTATATGTAATAAATATTTAAAGTTTGAGCAGTAGCACATCGTTTACGCCGTCTTGATGTCACTGATTTCTGCATACGGGAACTCTAATGCTGAAGTACTGCAGAGGCTGTATTGGCGAAGTGCCGGATAGTAGAAATATATAGGAATGCCTTTATCTCTGCATATATAATGGAAAAAAAAAAAAGTCGGAAAATCGTCGTCAAGTTATGACTCAATTACAGTCACGATGTTCATTCATTACAAATTATAAATGGCATGGGAATGATATAAATATTAAGATGTGTCATCATTTAAATGCCACTTCAGTCAATAAAAAAAAGCACTTCGAAGTAAACAAAATCGTATGATCTGCATTTTATTTAAATTACAATTTTATTTTCTTATATCATCCACTTTCCTGTTGAGTGAAAGAACACCGCTGAAATTCGATGTTTGCTATAATTACCTTCTTCTTCTTCTTTTTTTTTTACATAATGTTTTTGATAGTGTCTTCCAATCACGCAACTTAGAATTACATTCCCTCTACTGACTGATAAAAAGCGAAATCGAATGTACTGTTTTATGCGTTTTAGAAAAACTATGATTTCAAAAGTAAATATCTGATTCTGTTCTGATTTCCCAATCTGATAAGTTATTTCCTTGCAGTAACACTTTAGTACTCAAAATGCAAATATTACAGGGACAGCAATGTTATTAAGTCAGACCTGTACTTGTCATGTTTATATGGCTGGCAGATGTTTTTTAACTTTGTATGCTTATAGAAAATGTTACATTTCACAAAATGCAAATTCTTATCATTTAAAAGAGAATTTAATGCTGATTTCAATACAAAAAGCAACATTCAAATATTTTCAATGCAAAAAAGTTATTCTTACTTTAATCTGAATAACAAACATAGTGATGAAGTGGATTGTAAGTTCTAACTTTCCTAACAAATCACTGTTCTTGTTCTGGGAACCAATAAAATGTTAATAACTGTCAGAAGAAGATGACATCATGTTTAAAGTAGGAACAGGTCATTATTGGGCTTTTTTCTATAGAAGGAAGACTGTTTTTTTATGTAATCAAATCACAAGTAAGAAATTTTGTTAAGCTTTTTAATATTTGGTAAGAGTTGCTGTAAATATTTCTAATATTTAGTCATGAAGCAATGCCATCAAATAGAAGAATAGATTAGACACTTAGAAAGAGAACTAAGATTATTGTGTTACATGAATGTGGTCTTTCCAATGCTGAAATCGCAAAACAGGTGGGTGGTTCAGTAACTATATATGGCGTCCGAAAGTTTTGTTTACGATACTAGGAAACAAATTCAATAAAAAACAAAGCAGGAAATGGCTGAAAAAGGTACACCACATCTGTTCATGACAGAAGAATAAAAAGATTATGTCTCCATGATCGAAGAATGTCATCAGCGGCCACCAGAAGTGAATTGAATGATGCTGCCATTTATGTCAGTTCAAAAACAATCAGGAGATTATTAGATGTTAGACTAAGAGGTAGAATTCAATAAAAAAATTTACAGAAATGTGTAAAAATATTACAGTGGGCAAAAGAACATATTAATTGGCCAGATAATCAGTGGTTACAAGTTATATGGAGTGATGAAACAAAGATTGTTATTTGGTAGCGATGGCGAAAATAGGTAAGACACAGACTAGACGACGAGCTACATCCTGACTGCATTCAGACCACTATGAAGAACTCAGTTAGTATAATGATTTGGTCATGCATGTCAGCAGATGGTATTGGTCTCTTTCATGTTATCGATGGGGCATTAAATGCAAGAAAATACATTGACACTATTCTAGAGCCGAAACTTATACCTTCTTTCAATGATCTCTTTCCCAACAATACATCATTTATTTTTCAGCAGAATACAGCTCCTTGCCATATAGCAAAAATATCAAAAGTGTGATTTAGTACAAAAAGCACTGAATTGTTATCATGGCCAGGAAACATTCCTTAACTCAAAATTATTGTGAACATATGGCACAGTTTGAAAACTCTTGTACATATGAAGCGTTCATCAAATAAAAGAGGATTAATTGAGTCTATAATTGTTTCCTGGCATCAAGCAATAACGAAGGGAGAGCTTAAAACTGTCGTCAACTCAATGAAACATCAGTGTGAAGCTGTAATAAAAAATAACGGCTACCTTACTAAGCAGTGATAACTCACTGCAGTCATCAGCATCTAATGTATCTCGATAATTATTGCCTCTCAACTTTTTTTGTATTGCAAATATCTGAATTTTGCTTTTGGTATTGAAATCAGCATTAAATTCCCTTTAAAATGATATGTAAGTGTTTCCATTTTGTGAAATGTTACAATTTCTATAAGCATACAAAGTTAGAAAACATTAAAATTTTCAAAAGTGTCCACAGTTTTGGCCACCACTGTATATGCGTAGAGGGTGGAAATGTGCACCTCGGAACGATTTTCTTGAAATTTTAATTAATTAAATATTAAGCGAAATTTTGATGCTTCTACATCATAATTTCCAAAAATATTACAGCACACAGAAATAATTATGGGATAAAAAATTTTTAAAAAAATTGTCTTTTTAATGAAAAGAATTTGATAATTTTGCAAATTTTTCCTAAAGTTTGGCAATTTTTTCAAAGTACTTTTTTGCTTAATTTTCAACAATAGACTACATTGTTACTCTAAAATTCAAATCGTTTTCATTGCTTCATCAAGTAATGAATTGCATGATTCCTTCCTTCCGTTGTTGAAAATTAAAGAAGAATGATTCTTTTAATTATCTGTGCACTTCACAAGACAAATAAAAAAAGTGAAATCCATTATCTCTATACGAATACACATATTCAATAAACACAGCATATAGAGGACAGTAAGAATAACACAGTTTAAATGCCTGACAATTTGGCAATCATTGACACGAAAATATATCTAAACAATTTAATTGGAATTAAATATAAACAATATCCTCGGCGAACCAGCTGGTAGTATTTAATAAAGCACTATCGATACTTTTTAAAATTATACGTTATTTCATTCAGTCTCTATTCAATTGTAACTATTCTTATGATATAGTACGTCGTTTAAGTAATGAAAAACTTCTGTGATACATCGTTAAAAAGTATCATTCATTTTTATTGAAATTTTAAAAGAATTTGCATAGAATTAAAAAAGGTAAAATTGCCCCAAAAGATTGAATAGTACAGTTTAAATTTAAGGGCAGCAGTTTGAGGAAATTCTTTTTTATAAAAATTATATGTACAAGAACACACATTTTCTGAAATAGAAGACATTTTGTTAAATTTCTGGCACAATGATATGCATCAAATATTTTTTCGAGTGGGTCCATGGTTACAGAAAAATGATTTGAAATAGAAAGAAATGGAATGTAGAAGTTTTCTTTTTCCACTCAAGAGACTTCTTAAGTTTAAAATGTGACATGGAGCTTCAAATCAAGTGGTGAGCAGTGAATTGAAAGATGTACCAGCTGTAAAAGTTAAAGAACGGTTTAAAAATTTGCCAACCAAAATTCATCTAAAGGGCATTTACGATGTTCATAATAATTTCCTCTTTTGTCTTCTCATATTTGCAAGAAATTTCGCATTTAAAGATGATAATTGCTACGATGGAAAGAATTCTATAGATGGGTCCATTCTTTTTCTTTCTACCAACATTTAAACAATAAAATGCCACATCTTGTTTATAAGGAAATTATAAGGAAGTTGTATAAGAAAGTTATACTCATCTTGTAATAAGGAAGAAGCTAAAGTATTTTAAAAGCTTAAAAAACCTGCAATTCAATTGAGAAGCCAAGTAAAGGTGTGGATGATCGCTAACATTTTTACTGAGTGATTAAAAAGAAACCTGCTAAAAAATATGGGGGGGGGACTTTTTACTCTACTCCTTATGGAAAAATGGACCGTTCATACTAGAGACTGATTCCTTGCAAAACGCCAAATGGCGTGAACAAAATGCAGCTCTTTGACATGATAATTATAAAAATTCCAAAATGCACAACAGGAAACATTTATTTTATACTGTCCTTCTTTTTAAATTTATTTATGGTATGCAGTTTTGTGCACAAGAAGGGATGTTTTGTGTCGATACACTTTTGAGCACACATCACATTTAAATGGCTTTTGGCCTGTATGTATCAACAGGTGTCTTTTCAGGGCATGCTTCTGTGTGAAGCCTTGTCCACAGACAGAACATTTGTGCGGACGTTCTCCAGTGTGAACAAAAGTATGTTTCTTCATGTTCCACGAGCGTAAAGTTCTATAAGGACACAAGTCGCATGCATAAATTCGGATGCGGCTGACATCGCCAGTCAGATTTTTCTTACATCTCTGTAAATTTTCAGTAGAAATAGGAGGAATCACATCTTCTGCATAGAAATGACCTGGAAAAAAATATAAATGATTACTTCATAAAACAATGAAATATTTGACAAAAAATGGATGGACACGTTTTAGGAAATTTGATTTCTTAAATAAGTAAAATATTGCAGTCAAAACTAGTTTTAACTAAACAAATGTTTTAGAAATGTAAAAATACAATAAGAAATAATAATTATTGTTGCAATTTTCTAAATCTGTATTTCCTAATACAAAAGAATAACTTTTGATCCTCCATAATAAATCAAATTCAGATTATTTAGAACCAATTTCAGATTAGGTATAAACTAAATAAAAAAAATTTTAATTTTATCAAATTCATAAAAGCAAATGACAACAAATGAACACAATGATTTCTTTAATTATTTTTACAAGTTTATATATAGCAAAATTTATATTTTTTCTATTTATACATCATTTAAATCTATACAGTTTCAACACAGTCAATTTAATTTTTACTATTGCTATAATACAAAATACTATACAAACAAAATTCTTACAATTCAATTTTATATGTCATTTCTAAAACAAAAATTTCTTCAAAGCTCAAAACACTTCTATTTCAAAATAAAATTTAAATAATTTTTTTTTGTCAAGAATATAAAATTAATACAAAAAACATTGGCAAAAAAAAAGAAGAAAAAAAGAATATTACAGTTTTCTGGAAAACCATTGCATATAACAAAGAAAAATTTGAGGATGGGCTGCTGCCGTTTATGGAAAGTCCTTTTTATAAAGACTGAATGCACAAGGAAGCAAATTTATTTAAAGTAACATAAATTTGATTAAGCTTGCATCATATTTTTCCAAGAATGGATCCATGATTATAAAAAAGCAGCACTGAAACTTACATGCACTGAAAACTGAATGTAAAATTTTATTTCTTATTGCCTTCTTTTATATATATACATATATATATAAAATAAAAATTCAACAGTGAATATTTTTTTTCAAATTTGTGCTTTTGAAACATATAAATAAGCTGTTTTTTTCAGGCTTAGACAAATTAGCATCTCTCTTTCAGGCTACATATAGTCTAATTTCGAATCTGATAACTTGGTTACGTTTTTTTACAAAGACAAAAATTTTCACTATTCAAAATATGATTTCATGCAAATAAGGAATACTATGGAAAAAAAAATAAGAAAAAAAGCAGAAATGAAAAAATAAAAAAAATAATAAAGGTCGCCTTTTCACCGAAAATACAAACTGAAGCAACACTTAGAAATAGCATTTTTATACAGAAATTCTATAAATAGATATTCATATAATTATGTAGAATTGAAATCTATGCACTCTAATTAGTGTTAAATGAATTAAGATAATCAAACAAAAAATCAGACTTAGATATTATTAAACTTACACAATATGAAAGAAAGTATTACAAATACCACAAATTTAATAGATAGCAGAATTTTTTGAGCCTTTTTTTTTAATGAAATAGTACACAAATTTTAATATATATATATATATATATATATATATATATATATATATATATATATATATATATATTGAAACTATTTTTGAGAAGTAATTGGGAATAGAAACTAGTTAAACATTATACATTCATCATGGACCTTTCCTACAATGCAGTTTCTGATGACTTTGTAAAGAATCTAAACTAATAGCAAATTTTTCACATTAGCTGCATTGGCATTCTGATAAAGAGTATAATCATAATTTATATAAAATAACTATAAACTGAAATCACATTATATAAAGGAAAATAAAGATTCTTCAGTAGTTTGTATTTGAAAAAAATCCAAACTACTGGACAGATTTTGCCGGAATTTTGCTCACAAATATTATGAAATTAAATTCCTTCACTGCTATCAGGACACATATGTTCCACTAGCAATATAAATTTATCACAAGGATAAAAATTGTTTTAAAACTCATTGCTATATGTCTCTTTTATACAACAGAAATAATTGTATACATTTCATCTTTAATTACCTAGATAGTACAGCCTATTTTTCCACCCAAGGCCATGATTTAATTTAGACTTTTGTTCCGCAAATGAATTTGCACTAATTTTGAGCTATTGGTAAGCAATAATATTTTTGAATAAAATATTCATGAAATATTGTAAATATATAAATAAGTTTCATAATAACAAATAATAATAATAACTTTTTACATATAAAAAAGATAATTTTTAGGTTATGGGGCAAATATGTCTGAGTTTTTATTTAAAAATACTCAGAAAAAAAGAAATTCAAGCAATGAATTTATATAATTAAAAACCTAATTTCTTCATCTGCATAAAAAAAATAGTGCAAGAAATTTTTTTAAAAATTATAAAAAATCATAAAGAAAGTCTTGTGATATTGAATAAAATATTTAATTTTTTTAGATTAAAAACTTGATTGATTTTATTTTTATTGACTGATATTCAATTTTTTATTCATTAAAGTTTTTTTTTTATACCATGAAAAGATTTTAGCTGCAAAATTACCTCTCTTACTAAATGAAATACAATCAATATATTTAATAATTTTATTTATTAACTTCAAAGATGTGATTCTTAATGTCTAATGTCTTAATGTCTATTTTATGTCATCCCTTATAAATTATTACCAACTCATGGAGGAAATAAGTTTTTCATAATCTTTAAAAAGATATTTGGCCCAGCAAGCAAGTTTTTGAGAAACTACAAAATTTTAAAATTATTACGAACACATGATATTCCCATTTTAATTAGAAATAAAGTTGAAGGCAATAAAAGTGTTTGTATATTATAATATTTAAAATTAAAAGAAAAGTATCTGATATTTGAAATAAACAGAACAATAGCACACACAAAAAAAACTTTTCATGTAAAATTGCATTTTAAATATAAATGTAGCTAAATCCGGCCAGAAAGTATGGAAAACAATTAAAAGAAAGAAAGAAATTTAGTTTTATCTCGAACAAAATAACGAGAAACAATAAAGAAAATATGCATGAAATTAAATAAAATCATTTAACAAATTAAATAAGTTTATCTGAATTTTTAAAAAAATATCTTTCTGAAATCATGAGTAATAATTGTGATAGTGAATAAAAATAAAAATTGTGATAGTGGAAGTAAAATTAAAAAAAAAGAAAAAAATTTAATGCAAAGAATAGTATAATTATATATTAATAATTTTTATTTATATTGATAGAAATATAAAAATATGAACTTTTCTTAATCTGAAAATTTGTTTTGTAACATATACAATTTATCATTTAAAAATAAAAATATATACACATCATTGCCCTTATGGCTTTTATGGAATAAAAATCATCTTCAAAAAATAAGGTAAAATCTTTTTGTCATAAAAACTGATATATTTCAACAAAGTAAATATTCAGAAAAATACTGAATTATATGCATTCTTTCCTCATGCATTTCAATTTTATGAAAATTGAAATGCATTATTGGTTAGTTAAATATATTTTCAATTTTCAATAGTTTTTTTCTTTTTTTTTAATGAAATGATTTATCTTTTAAACTTCTCCAAATGAGAAATCTCGTGATATTCCAATCGCGAACACCAATAAATTATTTATGACAAAACCTACACATGTATGGATAAATATTCAAAGGCTTTTTGATATGAATAGAAAGAGCACTATCAAGTCTAAATGATTTGGAACACATGCAACACTTATATGGTTTTTCTCCAGCACGTGCGAGTATGAGACGTTTGAGAATATCCATCCATGCAACAGATTTACTGCACATAGAATATTTGTAAAGTCTTTCACCAGAATGTATGACTCCATGAAGTTTCAACCAGTTTGTAATATCAGTTGAATAAGGACAAAAGCTACATTTAAAACATCTTGAAAGGTATTCACTATGAGTTGTCTGATGATTTCTATAAGCAGCTTCCGAAGTTAGAATTAGTTGACAACAATCACACTGATATCCTAAAAAATTTTTGGAAAAAAAAATCAGTTGATCAATGAGTTAAGTCAGATAAATAATCATTTTACAAATATTTGTTCAATCTAAATAATATGTCCTTATTTTAATTCAGTAAATTTTAACAAAAGCAACTCAAACTGGCAGAACTTAAATAATTATAAATTATTTAAATGGAAAAAGAAATATATCCACCAAAAAAACGTTTCAACTCAACTTCCATTTCAAATATTTTTTAAAAATGCATTTAGGGAACGTTTATTAATCAGAATATTATTTCATAGTTTTTAAAATTAAAGTCAATTAAAATCACTATAAATTTATCTATTAATATATTTTAAAGTAATATTTCAGTCACTCTCAGGACTATTTACTTGGTGTAATGATATATAAAGTAGTTTTTATCATATTAATTATGATTATAATTGTTTATTCAGTAATATAATGCTAAATAATAATTTTTTCTCTTTTTCTTTTTTTACTTTCAAGAAAATTTAGATTTTGTAATGATGTCTATTATACTTAAAAACCTTTGTCATAAAAGTGAAATTGAACTTCTTTCTGATTGATCTTTTTCTCTTCTTTTATTTATGTGATAAAGAAATTAAATTGCAGTACAATTTTCTTATTTCATTATTCATATAATATTGCAAAGCATTTCAGTTAAAATATTGATGTGATCTCTATTAACTTATAGAGAATGTGCTCTTTGTTGCAAGCATGAATTTCCTTACTGTAGCATAACATATTAAATCCAGCATACACATTCAGACGTGCAAGTTAGAAAAATGTAACTTTAAAAAATTGTTTCAGTAAGTATTATGTTTGTATTTTAGTTATAAAGAAAAAAAATAGCATTAATTTTTTATTTGTAATTTCCTTCTTAAAATATTATGTACTGATTTCAGCAATATACAAGGTTTTAAAATTACCATAAAACTTACTTTCAGCATCAAGCTTTTAATTTTTAGGCCATGTATATAAATATTAAGTGAGCCTCCAATAAATGGGGAAAAAATGAATAAGTAAATCTCACATTTTTTTTAATATAAGGAAAAATAATTCATGAATGGCATGGTGAGTGCCCCATTATCCCTCTTGCAGCATATAGTAGGCTGATCAACATTAGCGGCAACATTTCAAATGTTGTAAAAGTTGCAAACAACTTTAATAATGTATAAAAGATTTCAGGGAAAAAAACAACTAATAATATGCTCTGTAACATTTTTATTTCATATTACAAATGCACATGACATACACTGTAAAATGCATATGATTTTATTTGAAATAGTTATGAAAAATTTCAAACATCAAAATTTGAATGTTATACCAAATTTAGATTTTATCCATTTAAATTTTTTTAAACTAAAATTAAGCAAATAATTAATTAAACTTTTGAAAATTTTATGAAAAATAAAAAAATTAAATCGAACTGCTTAATTTTTACAACTAAATGATGAAAAATTTCAATGTATGAAGTAAGATATTTTATCAAAATGAAAACTCTATGAAAAAATGAATAAAATATTTCTGCCATTTATATCTTATTTAATATAATAATGGATGTAATTTATTATTAATTATTTCTACACAAATGTTCTTGTAATTAAGTTTAATTATTTCTTAACTATATGTTTTTATTTTCATGGATATTACAAAAGAAATTATTATGCTAAACAACATTAAGAACTTCCAGGAAAACATTAAAATTAAGGCTCTAATTTCACTTTGAAAGTTTATTTTCATTTTTTTCTTAAAACTTAAAGTGAAAATTTTTATTAAAGCTTTTGAGATTGTTCAGACAAAGTATATTTGAGTAGAAATTTCAAAAAGATTGCAATTTGACTCCTTAAATTAAATGTTATAATCCCATAGCGTATTGTTAAGCAAAATTTAAGTTACCAAGAAACTCAAAGAAAAGAGTCTAGTTAAACTTACCCAATCATACCAAAATAAAAAAAAAAACCTCCTTTCAAATAACAAAATTAAAGTCATTTTTTTTTAAATATGGAATTAGCTCATACATAACATTTGATCAGATCTTTACTGAGCCAAGAGTTCACAACTCTTTACAGATTACTGTGATCCAAAATTGAAGTGATATTTTTGTAACAACTTATTCTTCAAGAGCATCATTACATTTTTTTTATTTTTTGGTCAAGATAAGTTTAGATTATAAATCTTTTCATAGATAGACATTCTGAGGAAAATGTTTCACAATAAGGTTAATATTCCATAATATTTGCCTTATATATCAAAAACTTTGATGCAAAGCTTATAGAAATCACACAATCCACAATAACAGATGAGACTAGTTACAGTATAATTAGTACAAAGTATGTATATCATAAAAACACATTTACATGCATATCTAGACTAGTTTTCTTTCATAATGAGAGGAACATTATTATATATCACAGAATAAGGAATTTATTTTTCATGAATTTTAAAATTCTGCAAAGATGACATTAAATTATAAATATGGTAGTTATGGAAAGGTTAATTCAAATTACAAATATTAATTGCAACAACACAAAATATTGTTTAGACAACCATGGAAAACAAATGACTCATTAAACATACAAGCATATGAAGCATGTACTATTCTTATATGATTCAAATGAATACATTATATGCAAGATAACTTGTTTTATGTGATGGTTAGCATGCTAATTCATTCTTAATTATGATAAAATATTGAAAAAATATAACCCAAAATTTTAAAGATATTTTGAGAAACTAAAACTATTCACTTATCAATTTCAAAATGGATAATTGCAAGTTTTCTATATATGAAAAAATATATATATATGTTTAGTATTATAAGTTATTTTACTTAAAAAGTTTGGAATTTCTTTTAATAAATGAATATCCATCCAATTAAGATTGCTGATAGTTTAATTTATTTATACTGTTATTTATTTATACTGTTTATAAATAACAATATAAAACAAAGTTTTACAAAATTATCAAATAAATAATTGCAATTCTCGAATTAACAAACTAACTATAATTTACTTAATTCTTATCAATTGCATCCCTTTCATCATTAATAAATTTTTATCTGCTTATATCGTTTAACATTCATGATAAAAAATGGCATGAGAATTTTTCCTCCTTAATGAAAAGTTCTCCTTAATCGCAAATGGAAAAGTTTTACAAAACCCAAGTAAAATCACTAATCCACAGCAATTTTATTTTATTCTGAAATTGCAATAACACAGATACTTTATTTTTCAACATTCAAAATATATGGCACTCTACATTTGACATACAACCAAATAAAATACCTCTTAACAATCTAATGATTTTAGAAGCTAAAATGGATTTTGCTCTACAGCAGAACTTTCTAAATTCTGAGCCATGATCTCATACTAATTCACTGATAGAATTTTTTTGGTCATTTCTGGACTACTATGGCCTGAAATTGTGACAAACTTTTTTTTTTTTTTTACAAACATCTCATTAATAATTACTGAATATAAATTACTGAAATAAGAAGCTTAGAACTTATTTTCATGAACAATTCCAAATATTTTCAAGCATCTATAACATATCAATTTTTTAAAAAAAATAACGTTTATTTTTTTTTTATTGTTTAGTGTTTATATAATATTTACTCTGGATCAAAAAAATTAAAAGCAATCAAATTTTTTATTAACTATGCATTTATTTTTTGACTAAATTCATGGGCTTTATACTAATACAAAACAAATATTTGAAATAGTTTCTACAGCAATACTTCCTTACTTAAAAAATAAATAAATAAAAACTTACTTTTTTTCCTGCTTACAAATTTTCCTTTCTTTAACATCATATATATATATATATATATATATATATATATATATATATATATATATATATATGACAGGTCATACCCAATAATTAAGATCAATCAGAGATGACTAGAAAAATATTAAAAAGCCCTGCTCTAGAGTTTTAGGAATAGCCCTATAATGGAAGTTCTGTAAGTTATACATGCAATACTGAAGTATGCGAATGTTTGTAATAGTTTCATGAGTAACAATGAGTCCTAATGTGTTTCTTTAAGTGTGTGTTCTGGGTAAAAGTCCTAGAACACAATGTGCATTTGAAAGGACGATCACCAGTATGCACTAACTCATGCCTTCTCAAATTGTCCATCCTTGAGGTTACATATGAGCATCGTGAACATTTAAACGTTTTTGGAAAAAAATATTTGCTTTTAGTTGACATACAAGATCCATCAAATATGACGTCATTGCTACTTTCTAAGGCAGAATAACAAATAGGTATATCTGAAATGAAGAA
This sequence comes from Argiope bruennichi, assembly GCF_947563725.1. Classification (NCBI taxonomy): domain Eukaryota; kingdom Metazoa; phylum Arthropoda; class Arachnida; order Araneae; family Araneidae; genus Argiope; species Argiope bruennichi. The sequence goes on from NC_079154.1 coordinate 7,910,383, forward strand.
AATTATGAATTAAATATCATTTTTAAAACTTGAGGAAAGAAATGACAGAAAAAAAAATCATGTAAAATAATTAAAGCAGAGAGTATTTTAAACTCAACAAATAATATAAATAAATTTTATCATTGTATTATTAAATATAATTATAAATCTTCTAATTATTTTGTATTGTAATATAAAAAGCACAGTTTTATACAAAGAAATATTGATGAAATAACAGCTTCTTAAACTTTTTGACTAGTAATTTCTATACAGATAGTAAAAGTTTTGATCTACTCAAAAAACAAAAAAGAAAGTGAAATATTATTTAATAATTATAATACACATAATTATAAATTATTAATATAGCCAAATAAATTGCTTAGCAAAGAATGTTAGAATTCTAAACATTCTTTTAAAATCACTTTTGATAATAAATACTAAAACTTCTTCTAAAGGCTTTACTATTTCATTACTCACAACAGTCTTAAAAAAAACTCTGGTTTAACTTTTAAAAAAGAAGTGTAAAAAGTATCAATTCATTTAAACAAAACACAAAATATAACTAAGTAGTTCATGTAAAAAATATTTTTATACACCTAAAATTAAAATATTTCTTAAATTATTTTTTATAAAGCTGAAAAATTCTTAAAAGATTTTAAATGCAGTTGGAAAATGTTTTAAATACGAAAATACAAATTATACAAATAAATAATACAAATATAATAATGAAATAAATGAAAAGTATATTTAAATCTACCTAAAAAATAGATTTTAAGAATATAAATTATTCTGATAACCTTAATTATATTTTAAAATAAGGGGTGACCTATATCCTAAGGATAAAGTGCAAAATAACAATTCTGGCTAATAAATATGATGAAGATACTAAAAACGTTTTAGAAATATTTATTTGAAAATCTTTCCAAAATATGAATAATATATAAACATAGTTGAGAATTTCAGTCTTGCTTCCAAATAAAACCTTTCTAAAATCTATTTTTAAAATAAAACACTTTATAATTTTTAGGAATGCAATAAACAAGTAAATGAAGACAATAACATTTTTATTACAGATTATTAAAATTGCTTTTATTCAAATTTTACAAAAAAAAAAAAAAAAGTTTAAAGCATTACAGTCATACGACAACAGTTTTTTTTATCTATAGAAGTTATGCAATTGCATGTAATTTCATTTCAGTTATATTTTATAATTAATCAATTTACATATGTATTTTTAAACAGATTTTTATAACATGAAATCTTTTTAATAAATTAGCAAAAATATGCCAAAACAAGTACATTTTTTATACTACTGGAAGAAACTACTTAGGTAAAAATTTTAAATGTAATACTCGACATCATCCAGTAATGTAACATATGACCATAAAGTCTATTCTAAATATGCATCAAATTTTAAAAGAATGTAATATAGATTTATAATAATTATATATTTTTTCATTCAAAATAAAACCCAATTTGTTATGGACACTTATTATTTAAAATTTGTGAATGAAATGTCTTCTATATTTTCAATATATATATGTAATAATTTTTTCCCTTCTTATACTGTTTAATGTTAGAATAGCACAGATTCAAATATCTTCTAGTTGTTATGAATACTCAAATCCATCCTTATGTGTAGTCTGCATTATAAACACGTTTTAAAATAATTAGCAAATTGTATCAATAGTTATCCATATTTAGCTGATATAAACTAGCTGAGATTAGTATATACTAACTTCCAATGTTAAATTTTATTGCAATATACATATATGCAAACTTTTCTATTATAACTACCACCATTTCCATTATAACATACCATCCCTGCATCGCTGGAAGTTGAACTCAGGGGACAGGTGATGCATAAGTGCATTTTAAGCTGAAACGATTTTTAAAGGCGACTAGATGGTCCATTACCCTTGAAATGAACATAGTTTTAGCATTCTGACCTTTGGTTAGCTCAAATTCTGCCACACTTTGGTATTTTATTCATCAGCTATTGAGGGGATGGAGGCAACCGTAATGTAAACAAACAGTTCCAGGTTCCTTAATTTTTCATGTGACAAAAACATTCTCGTCTTCCTCAGAATTTTATTTATTGTTTTATTTTTGTTATTATATAGGGTGTGTTTGGGTTTTACCATCAGTTTTGTGCATCTACTATACTTTCAGATGCATTATTTTTTTTATTTTGGAATGGCTTGATTTCAATTTGTTACAGTAAGTAAACATTATTTATTAGAGGAAGAAAGTCTCACATTATGAATAAGGCAATTACTTGAACAAATTCATGGCCTGAAGCATTAAGAATCAAGATTTTGAGTGTTTCTGATATGGATATTTTATCAGAATCTGAGCTCACTGCATACCTGCCTTCTATGTATTTTGTATTTTTGATTTTTTTTATCATTCACTTTAAAGTTTATTATTGTATATTGTCCATAAAAATTTCAGAATAATTTGAATAGGTCATCTAAAAATTATTTCACAATGTAAATAATAGTTTAAAAAATATTTTAATGTAAATTAAAATATTTTTAGAATAAAAGAAAAATATTACTAATAAATAATAAAAGAAAAAGATTACTAAATGCTAATTTTAACATACATGACAGCTGAACTAATAATCTAAATAGGTACCAAAAGTACGATGTTAGAACTCAAAACTTTATTTTTTGTGATTTCTTTCACCATTTAATCAACAACAACAGATCAACATTTTCAGTCAATTATAAAAGAGCCTACCACATACTACTATGAATAATGTTTGCATCAGACAATTTATAGGCAGTATGCCATCCTAAAAACATTAATTTAAAGGTATCAAATATGAAAACATTGATCATAAACAAAAATATAGACCAATATATTTTTAATTTTTTTAGGGCTATGCAAAAATGCATACAATTTAATAAAAACAAAAAGATAATGCAATTTCAACTAAAAACAAAAAATGTTAAGAATTAGGATCAATATTAAATATTAACTAAGATGATCTCGTTCAATGCTGTTTCATTCATTGTATTATTTTTCCAGATATTTTATATTAGCAAATGCTCACTGTTATCAACTAACCTTGAAAAAAAAAAGCCTTTATTTATATCTTTAAAATTCTTCTTATTTTTTTTAAATTATGTATCAAACAAAATTTTATTGTGATATTTGTGCATTATATGCATGCCATTGGCAAACTTCTTGATTAATTATATGGCAATGGCAAGGTATTTAATGCCAATGGTAATCCTACTCTATAGACTAACTGAACTTCAACACTTAATTGTTGGCATGTAGTTAATACAAAAGTGTCCTTTCTATTTAATATGTGTCAACATGTGTCTAGACAGAATAAATTTCCTCATGAAAGTGCGACTACAAATAGGACACTTGTAAGGGCGTTCACCAGAATGAGTTTGAGCATGGTGCTTCATGTTTGTAGATATGTCTGTAGAATATGAGCAAAAACTACATTTGAAACGTTTCTCAGAATAAATGTCACTATGTTTTACACCAAAATATGATAAATTCGTAGTCCACATTTTTTCATACTGGACATTTTCATTTCCTGAAATAAAAATTAAATAAATATAAATTATGAACATAAAATAATTTAATTTTAATTGCAAAATTTTAATACCCATTCCATAAGATAAAGAATATATATATTTTTGTAATAATAGCACAAGTGTTTATGTATAAATTAAATAATGGGTTTAAAATTTAAAAAAAAAATGCCTTAACATGTATACATATGCAAATGTGATAGATATATACTACAGAATAAAGTCTTATTGTCATATATGCAGTAAAAAAAAATTTTATATCAAAAATGGCATATTTATTGAGAAAGTAAAATTGAAATATTTCTGAACAATTAAAGATATTTATGCAAAAAAGTTTAATGAACACTTTTTCATAATTCACAAAATACAATTTCATAAAAAAAAAAATTTAATTTTAGAATAAAATAGATTTTTTTTTCTGTAATTTATTCTAAATAATTTTATATTGACTCTTCAATCAGAAAATTTATAGCCACTGTATATAATTTATCTATTAAAGCTTATTGGTGATATTTTTGAAATTTTAACTACTTTATCATCCCAAAAATGAAAATAGGCACATGACTGAATTATTGAATCTGTGTAATACTCAACTATCCAAATCTATTATATTCTGTATTAAAAGGTTATCTCATTTTAATTACAAAATTAGCTCGATTTTTCTTTTAGTAACACTAAAAATGTAGATTTCATCACATATAAATTATCAGCCTTAAATCTAATTGGAATGACAACAAATCAGTGCTCAAGAAATGCATACAAAATTTCCATATTACAATATACTATTTTGTTAATACCTTTAAAATTCTTATGATTTTTTAAAAATTATGTATCAAGCAAAACCTACTAAATAGAAGAATAAATGCTTAAATATAATTAAGTTAAACAAGAATATCGAAATATCCCAAATATAATAAATAATAATGGACATATAATTTCCAAATGATATTCCATCATAAGTTATCTGTAATTGATGTTTCAACAAATTTAACAACATGACTGAAAGCAATTTAAGATGTTCATTAATTAGTTGATTTCAAAGAATTATTTCATTACTAAAAAAATTAGATAACTTGATATATTTGGATGCATTCAATTGTTACCATTATATCAATAAGCAAGAAGAACATTTTAGCTTCGTGAAAAAATATTATTTAGTTAGTGATAATTATTTATCTACTAATATACAAAACAGAAAATTAAAATAAAAAATGAAAACAAACAAGTGTAAATTCTTTCAATGACTTTTTAATTAGTTAATAAATCATTATTATTCAAAAAATAATAGAACAAACTAAAAGGTAGGATATATAAAGAAAAAGATGCAAATGGTTCATAAAAAATGACATCATCAATGTTCATAAAAAAATTATCTATGTTTATAAAAAAATTAAATTTCTTTACAATAAATGAATTATTAGCATCATAAAAATATATAATTTATAATAAATGAGTATTTAATTTTAACAAATTCCAAAAATATTTATTTAATTGAAATAATAATAAATAAATGAATACAGGACATGAAGTTAACAATACTACATTATCATGTACATTAGTAAAAAAGAAAAAAAAATTTAGTAATATAATATTAAAAGTAAAAAAAGAATTTAATAAATAATTATACAATCAAATGTTCGTTAATTTTTCTGGTAGGCATTTGATTGAGACAGAATTACTGGTTCAAGAGCCAAATTCGGCTAACACACATGGTTTAACAATCCTGGTAGAATTTTCAAAGAAATGCAAATTAAAATATAAAAACAAAATGAATTCAAAGTTTTAAAAAATTTCATTAACCATGCAGAAGTATTCCTGAAGCATTATATTAGAATGTTTTACAGTGAAAGATAGAAATTTATACTATAATAAAATATTTATGATTGAAAACAATTTTATGAATAAAAGTTTTATCAAGAAAATTCTTCCTTTTTTTTACATCGCTGTGTAAAATTAAATAATAATAGTGTTGGTAAAAAGAATATGCAAAAACACTTTTAATGATATTCATAAAATCATGTTTATTAATACAAGTCTATATAATATTACTATGCAATTATTCATAAAACTTAAATTTATCAAGACACAACTGTCAAACCGAATAAAAGCAACCAATTTCTTTGTAAACACAGTTCGGTATAGTGATATGTTGAGTAGTTGAAATCCTGTTGCTCTTTTTATCTCAAAAGGGGCTTGATTATAGTGTACCAACGATTTTCTTTACATGCAGTAGAGATAGATTTTGTTTTGTTTTGTTTTTGCTTCTGTAGCAACAATTTCGTTCATCAAACATTCCTTACAGCAAAATGATTTCTATTTTGAGTATCAAGTTTTTTTTTGTTTCAAAACTGTTTCGTCCTTTTATCCTAAAGATCTATTCCTGTAATGAACTCTCTCCATCTGAGTTTCTTTGGAAGATGCGATAAGAAAAATTTAATGTGACTTTGCATCTCCTTAAAAAGGGTAATAACAAAGAAACTGTTCGATTTCGTTAAAAGAACATTCTGTGGCAATTCAAACTTCAAAAGCGACATTTTCAAGCCAGGATTATAGAAAATGAAAGACTTTGAATGCTCGTTAATATCTGAATCTGAAACCTTGGCCCTTGAGGTTCTCTTAAACTAAGCGTTTCACCGAAAATCAAGCAGCAAAATTGAACATATACGCTCAAACAGACTCAAAATGTACGATACATTGGTCTGTACACTTTCTGCCCATTGCTTCTATGCACTATGTAAATATTAAATCTTGAAAAACATTCTTAAAATATTTGCTGCTTCTGAAAATGCATTGTTTTTTAAAAAAGTTAGAGGTCTTTTTCGTAGAACTGTACAACATGCAAGGGAAAAAATTCTGATAAATAAACATATTCCGAATCTCCATTATTAATAAAGAAGAATGTGTATTAAAGCTCATCAGGCCAGACCGTTTGACCGACAACTACAAAAATTGGCCTTAAAATTTAGAAATATCTACATCGGAGCACTTTTTTTTTTAAATTTTATATTTAATCAGAATTTTGATTAATTAAAATAAAGATAAATTTTGGTCTTTCCCAACTTTTGAAAATACCCCAATACAAAAATAATATTTACATAATCTTATATAATAATATTTACATATAAAAAAAGATCTTTTTACTGATAAATTTTAAATGGTGTGAAATTTTTTCTGAAGTTCATCAAATTTTTAAATATTTTCTTGTTTTATTTTCGTTAATAGATTTCATTGTTGACTTGGAATTTAGCCCATTTTCAATGTTCATTTAATCTCGAATTTATTTTCCATTGATAAAACCTAAGAGAGAAGGATTCTTTTTAATCTGAGTAGTTTGTATGAGAAATAAGAAAATTATGTAGGGTTGCGAAAGAAAATAGATGAACCGAACGACTACAATTTTAATACACTGATATCATGGGATGTGACCCCATTAGATTGTCTCACGTGTATGATAAGCAGAACATGTTTAGAATGAATTTAATATTTGTCTTAATTTAACATCAAAATTTTTTGTTGGAGGGATTATGAATACCAAGCTATGCATAAGAAATTAATTGAAAGTAAGCACAGTCAGTACTCTTGGCGAATCAGCTGATCACCAAAGGCGGCTAATTATAAATATTATGAAATCCCCAAATCAATTTTTATTTCAAATTTATTACCTCATCTTTTTGGGTAGTACCATAATTTAATTAAATTAATAGGCGAATTATTAACTATGTTCAAACAATATTAAATTAAACTATTGTCATCAAGAATATACAAATTCCCAAATTTTCAGAACTCTAGCATATCAGGGAGGTATTGAAAATTTAAAAATAAATAAATAAATAGCATTGTAAATGGCATTTCGAACTGTTAATTTCTAAATGTTTTTAGTAAATGTTAATTGCTAATAGAAAGTTGCCAGTACAAGAATATACATAAAAATACGTTATTTTCCTATTTTTTCCTGAATAATAATTTATAATAGAAAAAAAAATGCGGATTTAATGAGTGCGAAGTGTTTCTTTCCATTCTAATATAAAGCGAAATGTTTAATAAATTAATTCAAGGAAAAGAGAGAAAAAAAAGAGGGGGGAAAAAGAGTAAAAGTTGGAATAGTGCAAATTATTGATATATCCAGTGATTTTGGATAAATTGTGAGTTTAACACGTTGACTGTCGTGTGATTCGCCTGTGATTCACATCTTCTATCTATTCTTTCTCTAAAACTTTTAAAAGATAGAAAAGATGGAGTTATATAATTAGATAGATGATCGAAATCACAAACGTAAACTATTTTACTATCACAAAATATTGTACAATATCTCCACAATTTCGTTCGATATTCTAAACACCAATACCATGAAAATATCTTAACATTGTTGTTACATCTTTTGCGTTAATAGGGTGCGTGGCATTGAATGTATTTCATTGACCCTTTTCACTCGAAAAAGTAATTAGATGCATAATTATTCATCTAATATAAGTTTTTGTTATTGTTTCAAATATATATATATATATATATATATATATATATATATATATATATATATATATATATATATATATATATATATATATATATATATATATATATATATATATATATATATATATATATAAGTTGAAAAGATAAGTTCCGAAAAATAAATATTTTAAGTTGAATTTCCCGAAAATTTAATTTTTATCTTCTTATCACTCTGTAATTATTTTTAACATTCAAAATTAAAAATAAATAAATAAAAAGACAAACTGATGCACCTGACAGGTGACATCCGAATACAAAATATTAATATCCTCGATAGGGAAATTGGAAAATGTTTTCCTTTCTGATATGTCGTTTCGCTCCACACACTTAGTTAAGTTCTAGTTGAGATTGAAAATTTGCTCAGATATTTTGCTCATTGTAAAATGTAATTAGCAAATGGTTATTATCAACCATCAATTGAAATTTTGTAAATTTTAGGGATAAAATGTTGACAAATGTTATGGAAAAAAATCAGTCTAGTTCCGAAATAATTACTGTCGGGACGGGATTGCATGATGCATGTTCTGTGACGAACCGAAATGATTAAAGCTGGTTATCTTCAAAGAAACCTAAGAGTCGCGAGGATTAAGGGAAGTGCCCTCCTGCTGTTGTTGCTTACAGCACTTGCCATACACAAGCCCGCTGGCAAAGCCAGCGATTTTAAGCAGAATTTTACCGTCTCTCGTTCCAGTAGCGCTATCTAGAGCCAAGAGTACGTCTTAGTTACTCATGCGTCACAGCCCTTTTCACAGAGCGGACTTCATTCACACATCGTAATTTAGACATGTATCAGAGAAGGACACCTCTGATCCGATACCCCTAATGATATAATCTCGACTTGGAGGACTTTGGGGCTTGTACAGATTTATACGTGCACCAGCCACCAGACGCTTTGAATTCGAACTCATAACCAAAGTATGCGAATTCAACGCCCTACCAATCAAACTATCCTGGTCTTCTAGTCCTTTTTCAAGACAAAATGGTCTTAAATCCGAAACTGATTCTATAAAAGATGAGCAGTATCTGTGGGCTTGATGCATGTTAACTTTAATAGTTAGTTAGTATTCCGAGATGATTTAGTTCACATTGCCTAGGGTGAAACTATCTATATCCATGGTAACCCCATTTTGCACATATCAACAACTCCGGAGGTGAAACCGGCATGGATGCTACATTTTTTTTCTTTGTCTTGCGTTGCGTTTCTTTGTAAGTGATGAGAATTCTTACTAGCTCAATAAATGCAACTTTAATTGTCAATATAACTTTTCTTCTTCTTTTTTTTTTTTTTTTTTTTTTTTTTTTTTTTTTTTTTTTTTGCTTTTGGCATAACAATGGTCAAATATGCCTCGGTGGTGAGACAATTTGAAGAAGAGATGCTGTCTCACAGGTTCTCCTTGCCATTAACTATGGTTCCATTGTTGAGATTCGTTCCAAAATTGCTCTTGTGTTTCTACGGAGCATAAATGTAAATTAACTGAATAAAGCAATGAATTCAGCTATCAGTCATTAGCATAGAACTAGTGCTAACTTGAATAATTGATATATCTTCAACATTCAGTTTCTAGCCCAGTATTAGTATTAAATTGAATAAATGGTATAGCACAGGTGGATCTGATGAACTATTAGGGAGTCCTCTAGACGTGGTTAAGTTCTTGTCTAGTCTACTCGGCGACACACGGACACTGGACGCGATATCTGTACATTACACTTTCCAAAATCAGTTTTTTTTTCAATATCCTCTTCCCACTCATAATTATTTTGCATGTTATGATTTGACGCCCATCAAAATAATTACAGAATGAATTCACTCTACCGTTTTAGTTGACATGTTTAAAACGTGTTTCTGTGGTTCACTCGCCATTTCCGTAATTTATCAGCCAATATAAGTCGCAAATTACTCCCGTTAAAAGAAATTATCCATCCACTAGTCTAAAACAATCGTAGGTTTGATGCGGAATGTCCTGCAGAAGTAATGAAGTGGATAATCCAACGCAGTTTTTGGAAACCCACACACGGAAAAAGTCAACTCTGTTCAACAACCCGTATTTATTTATTTATTTGGTTCTTCTTTTCTGTCATAAATACGAAAGCCTTATTTATTTATTTATTATTATTATTTTCGTCTCTAAAAAAACACCGATGCGTTGCCTGGCTGTTTGTTGATTTAAAGAGAAGTGAATAATGCTTACGTTTATCCGAAGATGTACAAACAAATAAACTTCGTAAGACAGCAGAGACCAAATAAAATCTATAAAGCGCTCCAGTTTCATGATATTAAATTAGATCTTACGACACATGAAGTACTGAAGCTTGTCTTTCGGACAAATTATGTTGGCAAGGGAACATTTTAAAATAGCAGTTTTTAAAACAATTTTTAAGCTCGCCGAATCTTCCTGTTTCTAGGATAAAAATTTTAATGGTGACATATAAAGTGGATGAAGCCTTTTAAAAGGCCCTTAAGAGAATGCAAATAACGGGGCCCTTCTTCTCTTCACACTTTCAAAAACAAAATTTTTTTATTGATTTTAATTTAATTTTCATGTAAATAGTTATAAGTAGCAAATTTCGGTGAACTTAAATAGCAGAACGTCTCATTGCATATCACCATCTGAAAAGATGGTTTCAGTACGGAGCGGGTACAAAAATGCACAACTGAAATTTAACAGTGATTTTAAACAAAATAGCACAAAGAAAAAAAAGGAACTTTTAATAAAACATTTTAAATAATATTTAATAATAGTATCGGACATTTTTTTATTGTAAAGCATTAAATTTTTTTACAATCTTAAACATAACATAACATAAAAGCTCCGAATTAAAACTTGATAATTAATTAGGAATGTTACAAGAGTAATGCTCCAAAATTACTTTAAACCATATTCGATTTTAATTTTGTAAAAGTTCGATTCCACAAGTTTTATAATTAAATGAAAGCTCAAAATTAAGAAACTTTCTTGATTCCGCGAAAAATTGTCTAGCGTTCGGAGTCTCTTGGAGTTGAAGGTTCCCTAGGCCAGGAACGGATTAATCACGTTAGGGACTTTTGGTGTTAAAAATTTTGGGAGCCCACTAAAAATATCACTGATATAAATTTGGACTTCTAAGATAAAACGTTATAAATTAATCTTAATTCGTAACAACTATATATAATAATAACTTCGTTTTATAATTTCTTCATTGCTTTCTTTTAATTTTCTAATGGATTGTTTTGCTTCATCTTTGCTTATAATTAATATGCTTTTAAATTAACAGATGAATTATGAAATTTATATCTGTCAGTTGCATATATAAATATTTATATTATTACCCAAATAATTTATTATTCGTTCTATTAAAAAAAGGGCTTTTTTTTCCGGCAAAATTACTTTGATCATCATTGTGGAATACATGAATATTATATTCAGCGAGTAGCTAAAATAAAAATAATAATTAATACAATTCTAAATACTGCAATACGATAAAGCAATTATAATAAAAACAAGAATTGCAAGACTTAAATCTTCGCCCAATATAATTAATAGTTTTTTCCTGTTATTCTTCATAAGTACTACAATCCATTAAAAATAATTTTATTTCTTCTTTTTTTTTTTTTAATGAGTTAGTACTCTTAGGTGCATGAAATTATGATGAGAAAAAAGTAATCCATAGAGTACTTAAAAGTAAACCGAAGATGGAAAGCAAATTCGGATCATTCTGAAATTTGTTCAGATATCTTTACGAAAAAGAGGATGAAACTAGATGACTTCATTCCATCAATAATGATTAACAAATAAATACTCAGATATTTAAAATATTACCTTTAATGTTTGCCCCCATAAACCATTTAAATAGAGGATTATAATGAAATTTAGCTATTTTGTATTAGGATGCAAATTTCAATTAAATAGAATCTTTCATTTAATAAATAACATGATATTTTAATACATTTAGAATAATCAGAATAATTTATAAGGTACTGTCTATATAAAAAGACTTTTCAATTTTTGAACCACGATGTTGAAAGTGATGCTAAATAATAATGTTTAAAATGATACAAAATTAATGCACAATACTTCGAAGAAAAACTATTACGGATATTTATAAACTAATGGCAAACAAAAAATACGTTTTTCCTGCATTTTTCTCTGGAAATTATTGCAATTATTTTAGATATGTTATTGATGTTTAATTTTTTTCCCCCTCATGCAATGTATCCATGCTATTTTTGATATTGAATTTCTACAAAGATAATTTTACTTTGAATGAATCAGCGTTGCTACTATTGACGGTATTACCTTGCCAGATAAAATCGGATTTGTGATCAGAACCTTAGACAAAAAAAGTCTATCGCGAAATTTAAGAAAAGGATTTATTTCGGGGCCCGTGGCACGCGCCTAATGAGCCTTGTCTTTAAGCTGTACCTGCCTAGGTTATTGTCTACTTATTTTTCTTTTTTTTTTAATAATAATCCGACTTTGATGACGTTTTCATAACGAAAGACACGTGACAAAACAATAGGAAAAGACTGCGTAACAAATGTTTATGTCATTACTTATAACAGGACTTTTTTTTTTTTAAATTATATAAAACACACAAAGAGAGTATTGCAATCGTCAAGATTTCGTACTCGAGTGAATCTCCACGTGACAGACGTTGTGTTCGAAAAAAAACCTTTCTTGGAATTATATTTGTCAGTCTGTGAACATAATAACTCAAAAATAGATTGATCTAGGTGGATGAAGTTTGGTATATAGTCTTTACACGAAGTTTGTAGAATTTTATCCAATTTTGTATGAAATCCATACAAGTGAACAAAGTCAAACTACAAAAGATGACTAAAACTAGATGGATAAAATTTAATACATATATTTAACACCTTAAATATGCATTTGCATCACAATTCATAAAGGAATTCTCCTTCTGACTATCTATCTGCACTTTTGGATGCATGTACGTGCTGGAACAGCTTCGACATTCATCCATTTTCACTCAAAAAATAGTTTATCACCAAATTTTAGAGAAATGGCTGAATGTGGTGCGAACGGCAGCAATAGCGTTTCTAATCGTGAGATTCCAATTAATGTTGCAGCAAATTAACGGAAATATAGAAAAAAATCAATAAATGTAGTAAACTGGAATGCACGCAAAAAAATTTAATCGAAAATAAGAAAAGTAAGCACAAGGAGTATGTACAGTAGGAAAAAGTCAATGGAAATGAACAGGAAAGAATTGAAATACAGTAACATACACAGATAAATGATACATATACGGGAAGAAAATGGCGGCGATGTAACCCCAAACAAAGCGTCACCTGAAAAGTGCCCACCTCACAAGGCGCCAAATGACTGTATATCAAAGCTTAGCCGACGTGCTAGTACAAAAACGCAATGACTTAGATAAAGGAAAATTCGTATACATCTAAAAGTAAATGCAAATTTTTATAAAACTTTGAACTAGATCTCTCGAAGAGTAGACTATCTACTAGTCTGTATATTCTCATGCATGTAAACGGGGTCATTTAAAAATGCAACAACTTACTCAAATGAAATCTGGCATATGCATTTGTTTCTAGAATTATAATTCTCTGTCTAATTTCGGTTTGTATTGGTTAAAATAAGGCATCCATAGTCGGCTTTCTTCACTGTTCTACGAAGCAAAATGCTTTCATGTACAGGACTCAGATCATTGAATCTGCGCACTCGAGTATACAATTTTTTGCGTGAATGGAAAATAACATAAGGTAGTATGCGAGAAAGTGAAGGGGGAGATGGTTGTGTTAAGATAATACATCTGTTAAAGCATGCCTTCATATCTCACTCTTCAATGGGCTGGAGATGACCGAACTTCATCATCGCGATATCGCTAAACACATATCGATAGTTTTCGATAGATCGTGATACTTATTATTTATTTATAGCTATTATAATTTATAAATAACATCTCTTAACATATTGACGGATCAGAACGACTCCAGATTCTTATGTTTTACTGCTGACTTAAAATAAAATTTTAGTTTCTTTCATTCTTCATAAAAACGCAAATTAATTATGAATATCGATTTATTGTATCGCGATTCATCGTGAACTGCCTGCCGAAAGCGAAAGCATAACGAAATTTCTTTTCTTTTTTCTTTTTTTTTTTATGTGGGTACGCTTACGTGTGGAAATGCGAGCTGCGAATAAAATTGTAGATTTAATCTGAAGGAATCCTTTTTGCTTTTATTGCTGAGAAATATTTAGCAATTGAATGAACGACAATCAACAACCTTCTGATAATCGCATTTATTTTTCCACAGTGTCATTATTCAGTTAGGGAACAGAAAACAGTTTATTCCAAAATGACATGCTTAAAACAAGTATTTTTATACATTGGAATATGACAGTATTTATAGAAATATTAAAAAAAAATTCTGTATGAAGGTGAAAAAGAATGAAGAGCAGCAAAAATAACTCTAACCGATAGCCAAAAAGAAATCGAAAACGGAAATTAGTTGTGAATATCGATTTATCGCATCGCGATTCACTGTGAACCCTTCTTCATGATCATGATATCGATAGATCGCTATTTTTTGAAAATTGGCATCGAAAAATCGAGTTTTCATGCCCAAGATATATATTCAGCATTTGAGTAGTTGTTAATAATAATCTTTTTAAAAATTCATATTTCAGTTTAGCTCAACAAAATGATTAATAGCACGGTATTGTGATAACTTAAGCATGGCTTATAAAGTTTAATAGTATCTTTTAAAAAACAACTAAATGTTGACGGAATAGATTTTTTTTCTTTTCTTTTTTAAACTGTCAGTAGCTTAGTCAATTTGACAAAGTGGATGTAATGCGTCTTCATTTGTCTGTTTAAATCGGTTCATGGTCAAAGATGAAAAATTATTTAATTACATACTAAGAATTGTGCTAAATTAAATAAGTCGATCTTGCCTTCTAACATTCAGTGGATCGAATTTCGAAGCTCATATCAAAGGAATTCTATTTATCTAAAAATTCGAATTAAGAAAAACCTGGTCTAAAAATAAGTGGAGAAAATGAAAAAAATAGACAAAAATGGCTGTACATATTTATTTTAAAGATAACAATTTTAACTGACAGCACATAATTATTAAAAAAGTAAACCTAATTAATAAAGTAATAATGATTACAATTAATAAACTTTTAATAACTTCTTAAGTTATAATTTTACTAGTAAAGAATTTTAATAAAAGTGTATAGCAGGACGTTCCCGAACGAATTCGATTTAAAAACTTTCGAATGGATCAAGTCGAAAAAGTCAAGTGATGTGGCCGTGATTTATTGCGAAAGTAGTTAGACGTTATCAATCTTTTCAGAAAACCGCTTTTAAGACGATGGTCTAAAATCGTTATAAAATTTCATGAGAGAACTTTTAGTTTACAGTGTTTTTTTTTATTTCCTTTTTATTCTTTTCCGTGGTAAGATGTTTCTGTTTTAAAATTAACATTATTCCATTTCTTTCGTAAATACCCGGATTCCTGCCAGCATTTACATTAGGCCTATTTATTTCTATCTAGCAAGAAACTGAGGTGGTTAAGTTATTAACTTCCCATTTTAAAACAACACTAGGGCTATTTTGGGACGAACCTTGTCATTTTTAACCATGGTCAGATGTCGAGGATGATAGCTGAGATGGCATCCCCTCTCCAAACTTCCAAGGGACACAAGTGGGAGGACGTTTGGTCTTCCGACGGATTTAAAACGTTCTCCAGACCCACCTACATGACGGTTTTTCGGCGGAATCGGGTCTAGAACCTGAGGTTCTCCGAAGATGGCACTTTACCACAAGGCAACAGCGGCCCAGAGACTACGGAGGAAAAAAGGTGTTATGGGGGAGGTATCGAATGCAAAAGATTTACTTGCTGGATGAAACTTTATATGAAAAATGATAAGATATTTCATTTTATTGATGAATCTACATTTCAGATTTCACTGAGTTATAAAAACACACACGTTTTTGGCATGATATCTGTCTGATTATCTGTGACACAGACAACTCAAAAACGTTTTGAGTTAGATGGATGAAATTTGGTATTTAATCGTGTACACCAAATTTGTAAATTTCTAACAAATTCTAATAAGAAAATTCCATTCAGAGGAAATCTATCTGCCTTCTGTCTGAATATAAGCAAACACGATTACTATAAAACGAAGAGAGTTAGAT
The DNA here is from genome assembly GCF_947563725.1 of Argiope bruennichi. Lineage (NCBI taxonomy): Eukaryota > Metazoa > Arthropoda > Arachnida > Araneae > Araneidae > Argiope > Argiope bruennichi. Next base: position 7,926,600 of record NC_079154.1, read on the forward strand.
GTATAAAATACAGTTTACAGATTTAACATCTATAGTATAAACACCTATTGAGTTGTAAGCGAAATTCAGTAAGGGGGTGACCATCTGTCGGTCTGTACGTTCAGAAACATGTAAACGCGATAGCACAAAAACATAATGACTTAAATATATCAAATTTAGTATGCGATTTTGCGACGTCTCCAATTGAAGTTTTGTATCAAATTTTACATTCAATCCATTGGGAAATGCATCTAAAATAAATTCTTTTCTTTTACTGCACATGCCTATATATATGACAAGGATTAATCTCCAAAAAACTCGCCAAGGATTACACATTAGATTCAGAAAACACGCTAAAATCACTCCAAAAATTAACATTTACTAACTATTGTGTGCCAATACCAAGCAAGGCGTTGTCTGCCTTACCCAAGGTTCACAATTTTTGCGGGGATTCAGCGATACCACCTGTATCCACATTTATTTCTATCATAAAATTCGCCCATGGTAATATTTATTTTCCGATCTTATCTGAGTTCAAATGATTCGGTCATTAATCAAGAATCTACTGCATCTCATTTCGACGTATTAAAAATCCTTAATTCTATCTCTAGTAATTGCGATTTGATGTGACATTCTGTAAAATAATGTAAAAATTTTGTATCTAGCAATTTACTTTTTTAATTTTCTTTTGAATTAACAAACAGCTAGGAATAACATGCAATATAATTTGCAAGGATTTAAACAAAGAACTTTCTACTTGGGATATTTTAGAATATTATATAAATATTTTTATTGGATTTCTTTATAGACATAATATAATTAATCTAATTCAAGTATTCAATATCTCAACTGCAAAAAAAAAAAAAAATAAATTGAAAAAGCGAGGAAACATGATTTTGTTTGCTGTATTAAAAACAATTTTTAAAAACTGGAGTTTATTATCGAAGAATTAACCTCAAAAAGAAAGAGAGAAAGTTGCTGGATTGTTTGATCCGAAGAATAAACAAGTGTCGCTAAATAAAATTTCGAGATATGTTTGTCTAAATTCCCAAAACTCCTATTCAAAAGAAAACTTCTCATCACAACTGTTTGTTTTTAAAAGCAAACAGTGTGGGTAAATGGCAGCACTCTTCTGTTACTTGTTCACTTGTTTATCGAGGTGTTTGCTCTATTCTTTCATTTTTATTGCATTTCTTAAACAACTTCTATTTCAAAATCATTTTAACTTCTTGGTATCACAAATAAAGCAGCAGATCTCGTCTCTCAAAAAAAATCTTCCTTTGTTTTTTACTTTCTAGTATGTGAAGTATACAAATAGAAAATATTGAAATCGTCAAAAAAAAAAAAATGAACTCAAAATTTTGATGAATTTTTGCATTCTTGAGTTCAAAAAACACATTTTTGGAATATCTGTCTGTGAACACGATAACTCAAAAATGCTTTGAGTTAGACAGATGAAATGTGGTATGGGGACACAAAATTTATAGATTTATATGGATTTCTGAACAAAATTCATTTTGAGCGATTCTGTCTGTTTAGCTGTCCAAATACAAGCGAACACGATAACGACAAAGTGAAGAAAAACTAGTTAGAAAATATTTTTTTTACATAAAATGTAATTATATATTAAATTCAATACCAGATCTATCAAGGTATTGATAGACTATCTTTCTTTATTTTCGCATACATGTAATCGTTATAATTTAGAATTTTTTATTGTCATGCTCCTTGGCGATTTTCTGACAGTTAAGCCCTAGAATGCGGTTAAAAGTATCCAAAAATAAAATTTGTATTTTAGACACATTTTTCCCAACCAATAAAAACCAACATTTAACACAAAACTACAATTTTATTCACAAAATCACATACCAATTTTGATGCATTTAAGTGATCGCATTTTTGAGCTATCACGTTTACATGCTCTGAAAGTACTGACAGACAGACGGTCCATATCTTGTTAGATTTGGCTCAAAATTTGATATGTATCTACAATATAGATTTTAAATCTGTGTACCGAATTTTATCTATCTAGCTCTCAATGGTTTGTTGTTATATCATGTTAACTTATACTTGAGCAACAGGACAGACAGATTTCTTCCGGAACGGACTTTATTCAAAATTTGATAGAAATCTCTAAATTTAAAGTATATATAAAGTATATATATATTAGTACAATAGCATAATTGTTTGAATAAAAAGGCAAGTATAAATGGTTTGAATCTCAAGCCCTTTGAGCACTTTCATCAAATATTCAAAATGTTTGTTATTTGATGCTATGTTCTATTTGTTATTGTATGTTTCATGCTTCGTACTACTTGAAAGATTGTTTCTCATACAATGTGTTACTCTACACTGAGAATTTCTATTCTATGCAACTTTATCAAATTATCCCTGATATACTGAAACTGGACATTACCACTGAATTTGTCAAGGAAAATTATCTTTAATTCTGTAACGTTTCCCTTTTCCCTCACATGGTAATTGGCATTCCGGTCAGAAGTAACATTACTCGTTTTCTCACATATAGATAAGTGCCTACGGACCACCAGATGTGGATCCTTTTTACTAGTAGAGTCATAGTGTCTGGCCATTTTTTTGCATCCAGGTGAAATGCCACAGATGTGTGTCTCGTCGTTTCAAACAGATCCATCATGTCTTCAAGGGAGAAAAACGTCAGAACATCCAGCTGCTAAACTTTTTTACCCCTTATTAAGGGACTCCTCATGTCTTCAAGAAACGATCCATCACCAGCAAACATCATTAAGTGTCGAAGTCAGGTGGATTTTACCCGGTGTTAGCTGTGAATTGATTATAATTAACATGTGTTTGGGAAGGGTCAGCTACAGAGATGGATTCTGAGCAGACATTCCCACGATCAACTGGGGACCATTGAGAAAATATTTCTGAGCAGGTATCGGTGATAGGGAACTCAAGTTCACCAATGAGAAAATCAAAGGTGGAGATCTGATGGAAACAAAATGCGGTATTTTTAGTTTTTGTAGAGGGAAGAGAGGAGAGCATTGAGAAGCGTCGAAAGAGATTCAAAGAAACGTCGGTGTCCGAAGAAATTGTTCCTGATTTTGTGAGAAGCTCCGTGTGATTCGGGCTTTTGTATTAAGATTCACCCGATAAAGATCGGCTGATTTTTGGAGCTGCCCCTGGAATAGCCTTTTAATCTAACAGGCTGTTAGCGTTTTTTTTTTCGGTATTTATTTTTCGAATTGATAGCTGAACTATTTCATGATTAACTTTCGACTGTTGCGTGAATTTTGTAAATAGTATTAACCTAGATTAAAACAGATTGTTTTTGTGCACATATATAAGGCTGCAAATAAAAGAATTGTTTTGTTACGTTACTCTCTTATTTGATTGGTCAGGATCAAGAAATTACAATCCCAGAATAAAACCCTAAATCCACTTACTTTCATTACAATATCGTCCGTACTCCCTCTGATCTGAAAGCACTTTCTATTTCTATGCCTCGACCAAGTGCTTCTCACGTAAGGGATAAATACGCATCTTGTAGCACTTTAATCTGCACTCACTTCTCTAAACTGGTCTATCTTTTCTCAATGCAGATCATGTAACCCCTCAAATATTTCTTTCTTTATGTTACTGTATGATAGGGATTGCAATACCGGGATACCGAATACCTGTATTTTGAGCCATTCGTACAATTTTGTAATACCGGTATTCACAAGTTTAAATACCGTTTTTTCGGTATTTACTAGAAATTTTTAAAATTGTCTCCACTATATGTTCAGGGATCGCCAACATAGTAAAATAGCATACTTTTTTGTTTTTATGTCTCCTTATCGGACGAAATTAATTAGACTGTGAATACAAAGTTGCAATCAAGAAAAGTGATAAAATACTGTTTGACAACGGATTGTAAAATCCTCCGCGCTTTTGCGTATGAGTTAGGATGGGTTTAATTCGATAAAATAGGGGTGAGAGGAAAGATGGAAAGAGGAGATGTTAACGTTTAACAACGAAGATTCTCGGTTTTATGAGACGTAAACATTACAGATAATTAGTAATACAGAAGAAAAAAGGTATTAATGTACAGCAAAATATTTCAAAGCAATTTTTATTTAATATAAGGGATGTAAACATTAAATTATGAACAATAAATTATGAAGAATGTTAACGTTTAACAACGAAGATTCTCGGTTTTATGAGACGTAAACATTATAGATAATTAGTAATACAGAAGAAAAAAGGTATTAATGTACAGCAAAATATTTCAAAGCAATTTGTATTTAATATAAGGGATGTAAACATTAAATTATGAAGAATAAATGAAAAAGAAGAAAAGAGAATAACCCATTCAAATCTGATCAAGTTTATAGTAAATTTTCTAAAAATTTTTTATCCACAAACCTATCCACATTCAGAAGAATTCGGTACAGTTATCGAAGATTATGATGTCACTACTGTCGATAGTGAAAAGGAATTGTCTCTTGAAAAAAAATTTAAATTAGCGATAAATAAAAAAATTTCAACAAACCGAAATCCAATACAGAAATCAGCTATATCCAAAACCATCCAACGAGAAATCGATTTATTCGAAGATGAGGGATTTAGAGGTAAATACTTGGAATATCGCGCATTGCTAACAGTACCATCAACTAGCGTAGATGCCAAAAGAGCGTTTCAGACAGCTGGTCATTTTTGCACAAAATTATGTTCCAGGTTTAATGATAGTACAATTGATGCATTATGTTTTTTTAAGATCACATTTCCAAATATTTGTAATAGTACCACAGACTGAATAGTGATATTTACAATTTTTTTGTGTGATTTAAATAAATAAGATGTTCATTTACTTTTTTGTTATTCTTTATATACTGTTATAATTTATAAGTTACAAATTATTTTTTATGATATTTACACTCTCTAATAACACTGTCAAATAAAACAATGGAAAAACTGAATGAAAGTAGAATTGATATCATAAGAAGAGTAATTTTTAAGATAATGAAAAAACTATTTTTATAATATAATTGTTTTGGAAGATATGGGCATCAGTATGCGTAGGCAAGTGATAGCGATAGTCCACCTTGCGACGGTTAAGCCTGCTTTTGTGCTCGTTTAAACTTTCGGTTTAGAGTATGTTTCTTGATTTCGTTTATATCTTCTTTTCTCTGACAGAATAGACTTTTTTGTGATACTGCGAACCCTCTTCAAAATATTTCCAGTAATATTTTGCAGCCGTATTCGAAGCATTGAATTCAATGCAACTGTAAAAATGCTGAATGAAACAGTCTGAAATTCGTTCGACAATTTGTATACATTTTGATTGTTGCCGTTCGATAATGCAAATAAGATTGATTTTTTTTGTGTCATATACGTTATTTTATATAAACTGATATTAAAACACAAAACTCAAAATTATTTGTGAATAAGTCTGTTTTCTTTACATGACTCAATTATTAGGAAAAATTAAAAAATCAAGATAAAACTAACTCCCAAAGAAAAATTTTCTATGAAACTGTGTTCCAGTAATTAAAAAGTTATTTTTTCCGCTCAGTAGTCGTTTAAAAATAATATTTAAAAAAATTTATGAATCATTCAACTCCTGCGTGAAGTACTCATTTCCGTGTGTTTGTTTAGACTCTCATTTCAAGAAGATAAGAACTGTGGAATCAGTTCACAATCTTTTTTGAATAATAACTTGAATTCCTTTTGAATCACAGGTAAACGTGCATTTCGGCATTTCGCTCGCCCTTATCATACCGCTGAATCATCTCATGTAAGAGAAAAGGAAAGCTTAAAGAGATAATAACGGCAGGAAATAATATGGAGCTGATGGGCTTTGAGCAGAGGTAAATCGTCTGCTCACAAACGAGCAGTATTGTAAAAGATGTTCGAATAATTGCCTCACAATTTGTATTAACTACAAACTTTAACATTCAGATTTTTGATTTTTTTTGTTTTACATTTTAACAATATTAAATATGCAATTTTAATATTTGTAATAAAGGATAGCTGATTTAAAATTGTGTTCCAAAATATGTTTATTCCATTCTTGGAAAATAATTATTTTTATCTTAGTAATGGATTTATAACTGAAGGAATAACGATATAAATACCACGTGGTAATTATTGATAAAGTTGATATCAAATATTGGTGATACATTCTCAAACGATAAAACCAAAGCAAACAGCCAACCAACAAGGGGAGAAAACAGAAGGGGACTAGAAAGGAAGAAACTGGCAGAGTGCGATTTTCTGAAAGCCTCTCTCATTAAAGATAGTTTAATAAGTTTTGCAGGTCTAACAGCACCCTTTTCCCCAAATCATCCGTTATTCTGATATGCGCAATAGTATATTTTTTGAATGCTTCTAGGCTGCAGTATGGAACATCTTTAAGCATTCTTTCGAAATGAAGTGAGACTGTGAGGGACATGATAAGATTCATGATCAAAATGTGGTAGTAAGATGTAAATAAAAAGCTATGTATTTAAAAGAATTAACAAAATCAAAGACAAAAAACATAACTATCACTCCCAGCCTAACTAATGTCCTGATTTTGCCTATTTTAATTTCATCCGAAAGATCACATCATCATCAGTCACCTCTTTTACTAATCTTAATACTGAGAAAATGATCAGAATAATTTTGACAGAATCTCTAACCCAATTGCTGTACAAATTTCGCCCCTATTTATTTTACACGAAATTTTATAATATCAAAATTCGTCATCCATTTTCGCATATTCCACATTCTCCGACATTTTCAAAAGATTTTACAACTTTGATAGAGTTCGTCAGTTTCAACAGCTCAGTATATTTCGCGTCCATACACAAGCATGGTTAGCCAACCAGAATTCTCAACGTCAGTCTTTCTAACAGTTGACCGGAGTGAAGAATGCGCATGTATTATTTTGAAGAAGGAATATGAAATAAAGGATTTCAATATTATCCGAATAGAGTCCACGCACGTTCAAATATAACTTCCATACACTACTCACCAATGTTTGGTCACAACTTTAGACACCAACAAGATGATTTTAATTGAAATTAAACACAAGCAATATGCAAGTTAACTGCTAAAGGCGACCAGAGTTTTTTTTTTTTTTTTCTTTCTTTCTTTTAACGGCCCATATCTTTTGAATCTCAGTAAAAAACTGCCAAATGTTACGATAAAATCAAATAAAATTTTTAAATAATTTAGAACTCTTCAACTCTGCTCCCTCTATTAGTTGTGTTCTGGTTTTGAATCATGATAATAATAGCGTTTGCTATAAGGGCGAAGTGAGGTGGTGGAGAAGGAGAACTATTGATGCTTCGCGTACCAGCCTTGGGTGACGGCACAAAAGAAGAAAAAAAAATGTATTTAATTTATACTTTTTGACGATGAAGAAGAGCGAATAGATATGCGAATATAATTTTGCAGATGTGTGGCCGAAAAGAAGAAAATTTGGGAATGCGCTTCTGTTTATTTTTTATTTAGCAAAGTGAGCGAAAGTGATAGTTTCCACTTCAGTTATTTTACCATGAGATTCTGGTAGGGATTTATTTGGCGCGTTGCTACTTAGGAAAGGGAATCTTAGGTATTTTTTAAATGAAATACATAGGTATTAGGGATTTTTATCCCTTCACTCGTGGCATGGGATTTATCGTCTCAGCAATTTTTTAGAGCGCGGGTTAAAAATAATTAAATAAAAAAAAATGGGAATGAAAAACTTTTATGAGAATATGAGGAGGAAATGGGAATTTTATGGAAATAGGAGAAAATTTAAAAATGAAGTAACATGGGCAAATTTAAGATAAAATTTAAAAATCAATTAGGATTATAAGCAGTAAATTAGCATTGAAAAGTGAAAACAGAGTGTGAAATTTGTAAAACAACGCATTCATTTTCAGGGGATGATATCAATATATTTTTTTCATATTTCTTAAGCAATATTTCGTGTTTACTGCAGTTTACTTTCGGTTTTCATCTTATTTATTATTTCCGTTTTTATATACTTATTGTTACATTTTTATTCTTATCATTTATCTTTCACTTGTTTATTATTTTGTCTCTCTTTATATTGTACCTTTGCTAAATCACAAAACTTTTTTATCGATATCATGTCAAGCCATAAGAGGAAGATCGCATAAGAGTAAGTGGATGAGAAATTGCCGGAAACGTATGTGGGTTCTCGCTTCCCTGATGGGCATGGTTATGGTGTGAGGAGTTTGAATTATTTTTATTCCTATTGGAGAGTATACTTCTGCAGGAGGATCTGAACAATGGTTGGCGATGGCTTTTGAGGATTTTAACCTCAGTTTCTGAGTATTATTGCACAGATGATTATCCTTTTAAATCCCGGATATTTAGTCAAGGTGGAGGTAGTTTGATTATGTTTCCAACATAAATAACGTTACCTTAGCTTACCTTAGCTTTATAAACATCTTTATTCAAATAATCAGAAACCACAGGACAACCTTTAAACAAACGAATGGCGAGAAAAAATGTAAGTTAAGCCCACTTATAATAAAGACAAAGTATTAAAGTAGAGAGTTTCTGGAAGGAAACAGAGCTTGCACCATCTTCAGAGAACGCTACCTGTCCGCCACTCTATGACTCATTACCAGTTTATCTATCCAAACTGGTAATGAGTCATTTTGGTTCTAAATGTAAGGGTATATAAAAGTGTTAATTGAGGATATTTTTTTTATCATTAAATCCGCGTTTGTTACCATTGATAAAATAACCGAATTCACACCTTGTCACTTAACACCCTGCGAAGAATTTAAAACTTGATTTATTCTTACCGTTATTTGAATCAGCAAACATTAATTATTCATATAATAATGAATATCAAACAATAACCTGCTTTTTCTTCTTTACAAGCAAGCTGGGCTTTGGGTTCTCTGAAATTTTATCTGCAGGGTGCGCGAATAATAACCTCTTGACCTATGAATTTATTTAACCTCCTGAACGGATGACGCATCCTATTTGGAACTTTTATTGTTATTTCAATCCATAGGAGAACGGCGAGGACACCGGAGATATCGAAGAGTGTCTAAATGATTTGTTTTCTTTTTTAAATAATTGCTATGCTTTTCTTAAATACAGATTATAAAAAAATAAAACGGAATTTTTGTAATTTGATTCATGAATCATTCGCTATTTTATGCGAAAAAGTTCATTCAAAAGGGACCTTCAAAAGAAGTGAAACACTTCAATTTGCAAAAAAACAAACAAAAAAAACGAGTATTACATTGTTAATTTACGTGAAACAATTGAGAATTCCATATAGCATTGCATCATCTTAATTCATAGCGATCTTTGACGTAAAAGGCAAGTCACACGGAATGTTCTTTCGTATAGGTGGATATCTGTTTATTAGTGAAGTGTTTTATTCTGAACACAAGCGATTGTTTGCGTAATGGTCACGTTATAATATTAGCTTTTTTTAAAGCTAATTGATTAGATCCATAAGACTAAAGATAGGTAAAATGCAGTCAAATGATAGATAGTGTGCAGGTAAAACTTTTCTCTGTTCTCGAGATAGTACACCATTTGTACCAACCTGTGAATTAATAGAGATGCACAGGCAGACTTTGTACATCTGTGCCGGCCATCTGATATTGTATTAGCTTGTTAGTACCATTTGTACCACAGTATATAAGGTTACAAATGGTTTATTATGTTTTACTGGTAACCTTTTTCAAGCTAGTTGATTGTACCCTTAGCACTAATGGCATGCTTTTACTTACTGGTAAAAGCTTTTCCTCCACTCTCAAGTTGGTACATCATCTTTATTAGCATGTGAGCTTATACAGGCATCTATATTTCTGTATAAGCTCACATACTGCACATTTGTATTTCATACATGGAGCTAATCTGTCTTTTTTAATCAACTTGGGGTTAATTTTAGATGTCTTATTAAATTATCCTATTTCTGATAATTAAATCTGTTGTTAACAAAAATAAATAATACTTCATGCAGATAGGACGATAGATCTTCCAATATCTTGAAAAGTGAAGAGAAACTGTCTTATTTTCCAGTCAGAATATTCTTTTAAAGAAGACATTTTGAAGTTTCATCTAATTGAAATCTAAAGGTTATTATCACCAGTAACTTTATTTACTAATATTTAAATGAACTTTGTTTATTAACTGTGTTAACTTAATAAGCAAATAAAAGAAAAAAAAATTACATTGAGACAATTCTACAAAATTATTTATATTTCTTTCTTTCTTTTTCTTTTCTTCTTTTTTCAGAAAACTATTTTTAAAAAAATACAGTTTTGTACATAGTAGACAAGCGTATAAAAGCTAGCATTTTTTTTAAAAAAACGCAATGAAGAATCAGGCGTAAATCAAAAAGAATTGCCAACTCGATGCATAAACTTTAGTTTATAAAACTGCTTTTGAAAAATGTCTAAAAAGACGCAGTGAAAAAAAAAAAGTAACATTTGTCGATTTGTAAACATTTTTCGGAAGAAAATAAATATCCGACAGCTGTGTGAAATGAGCTGTAATACAGATACAGCGCCATCTAGTTTCTCTAAGAATTTCTAATTTTTTCAATGCCGAACCAATAATATTTCCTTTACCGCCAAAAGTTCGTATCCCTAATCAGTAGCTCACTTATCAATTCCGTATTAAGAATGTGTGAGTTTTGATGAGGAAAAAAAGTTAATAAGTAAAAATAAATTTGCAGGAAGTGCTAATGAACTGCTACCTGCGTTCAATGGCGAACGAGAAGCAATAAAATGGAGGATTGATCTTATTACATTCGCAGTCATTAAGTGAAAGGGGGAAATTCTTGAGTGAGTGTGGCATTAATGTTACAATATCTTGAAATCAGGAAATCAAACTGTATACGAATATTATAATCAACATTATTCATAAGTCAGAGATTACTCACTTTATAATCTCTAAGTAAATAGAATATGTCTTAGAAAATTGAGTTTTTAATTGTTGTATTTTTTCAGGAATTATCTAAAAACATTTAATATTTTTGAAAATTACAAATTAAAAAGTAACAGTGTGAAAAAAAAATGTTTTCTTTTTTAATCTAAGGAAATTTTGATTTAAAATTCCTCTAACTTAAGCTTAAAGAGTTAATTTTTTTTTAAATTTTAAATTTAATCTAAAATTTGGTGACATAAGTATTGTAAACTAATCAATTCATCTTATATGCCAGAAGTAATTGCGCATATCTCCTAGAATTTCGGTGCAAGGTGTTCTACGCAATGTTTTAATCATCCCCCCCCCCTCAAGGTTTCCATTGAATTGTAAAATTAAATTGGCTTTGCTCATTTGACGTCGGTATCATGTGAGCGTAGGTTTACATTATTCAATTACTTATTGGTTCTCCAAAACATTTTCGCTCCTAAGATGGTACTTTTATTAACTTTTTAATCAAAGTGCTGTCTCCTCTGACCATCTTATGAAAATGGAAGACCTTGGAAAAATCGTGACAATCAGAGTTGTCAGATTTTTTAAGGCCCGCACTTAAGCGTTTTGTGCTTCGTATTGTAATAAAGAAAACCAAATATGCATTTACGACGTCATTTTTACACTCACAGATTGAAGCTAAAATTTGATACGGAATTGCAAATTTAGAAACACGATCGTATACCCTATTTCATGTATCGAAATGACTGTTTTTGTATGCATGCGAATATGTCGACCCACAGACGATCCATTCGTTGACGAATTGTCTCCAAATCTGATATGCATCTACACATTCAATGTTAAAACTGTGTTTTAAATTTTAACAAATTAGATGTAAAGACTACAAATCACCAAAATGGACCCTTCTAGTTCAAAGCGTTCTTGAGTTCATAGATAGACAGATATAGTTCAAAAAATGTGTTTTCCGTTGCCAGGGAGGACAGCCTAAACACAGAGGAGTATTCTTTTGGTCGAATTTTTGGATACTTAAATTTTATCTTCGTATGCGAGAAAACAATCATTGAAGAATATACAGTAAATAGCATTTATGAAACGTTATAGAATAAAGGCTATTTAAATTGAAAGAAAGATAATTGTGAGCATAAATAACTTATAGATTTTAATAATTATTTTTTTAATTTTTGATCATTAAAACACTTTTGACGGGTTTTTTTTTTTAAATTTTTAACTACTTTTCACAAAAATAAGAAGAAAATAGAATTGAAATCTTGAAACTTATTCTGAATTCTAAGATAGTTTTTTTCGTGATTAAGAAAAAGTTAAGTTTGTTAAGTCATTTAGTTATCGAGAAGTATTTTAGTCTTTTTATTAGTAAGTCAAGTTATTTCTAAGCATATTTTACGAAGTAAAGAAGAAGAATAAAACAAAATACAAAATAACTTAAAATACTCATGTTATTAAATACATTTCATGTTTAAATTTTGTTTATTTAAAGATGAATTGTTTATGAAAGATGATCTTGTTTCAAACATTTGTCTATTTGCAACCTAATATTACTTTTTTTACTATAGTATTTTGTTAAAAAAAAAAAAAAAGGAACAGCATCCCATTCTATAGTTCTTTTACTTGTTTCCTCTTTTTAATTATAGCCTCAAGCTTTAACCGCAAATCCGTTTTCATAAGAAATACAATTTGCTGCATTCCAATTAAAAAAAGGCATGTCTGGATTTCGAAAACAGCAGGAGACCTCATCCTCTCCTTAATGATTAGAATCCAAAAGTCTGCTGAAGCGAGTGCAGAGAGAATTTGGCGGGAAATGCCATTCTGACTTAACGAATAAAATTGTTTCACCGCCTCTACTACTACCCTTGAACGTAAAATAATCGAGTTTATTGGGCAGATTCAGGCAATATCTAAGAAACGATCTTATTCAAATTCATTCCGGAATTATCTTGTAATGACTAAATACAACTGCTCTGATGGTTTATTAAATGAAGGAGTGTTATTCCACCTGCACATAGAAGTTTTTATTGTCAACTATAAAACACGTGCAGTTGTACAAAAGTGTTGCGAGGACGATTATGTGTTCTGGAAGTGAGTGGAAACGAAAAGAAAAAACAACATTCTTAATTCTTAAAAACTGTGGTGGAAATTAAGAATGATAAAATTATTGAATTCATGAAATTCTAATTCGTTTTTCCTTTAAAAGATGCAAATTATGATGTAATTAAGGTATTTATGTTATTATTTCTCTGAATTGATTATTTTTTTAACTTAGCGATTATATGAAGAAATTAAATTATTTATGATAAACTTCTGTTACTTATCTCAAATTTCTATATTTATAAAAACTGAAATTTTGTGTTTGATTTTTTTATTCAATGTCTCATGCACTAGAGTTTTGAAATGTTGTATTGGGCAGAATATTAGTTCTTGATGATTATAGAATCTATTTAAAGATTAAGATAATTAATAACTGATATATTAATTGAGATAAAAAGTGATTTTACAAAAGTAGTATCCTCTAGAGGTTAGTTTGAGGACCACTGATTTTTAAATTTTATAATATTTGAACCTTGATTTAGGAAATATATTAAAGATTATAAAACAGAAAATAAAAAAGAGGTTTGTAACGCCTTATATTAGGGTAGTAAAAGTAAGTCAAAGTCATCATTTTTTTTTTCGAGACTCGAGAAATTTTTATCAAGAAATTAAAACAGCTAAAAGAATAAGAGGGCGATAAAGTAACAATTTTAGTAAGGCATCAATTTTGCGAAAACATATTTTTTGATCCAAAATCAAACCATATAATAAAGAAATTAGCATATTGGCCTCAAAGAAACTGTAAACTGATTTGTCATCTACGATTTTCCTTTTATATTTCATAATCATATTTCTTCAATGAAACTGGTATATGAAACTTTTTGAAACTAATAATTTGTTTTGGTATAAAATTCATTGAATAATTTTACACGCACGTATACAGGTATCCAGTTTCACGTGTTACTGAGGTAAGTGAAATCTTACAAAAATCTAGAAATAGTAATAAGAACTTTTTAAAATATATTAAGTATTCTTTAATTTCTGAATTTTATTTAAATGTTAGTTTTCATAGTCAAAAATGAAAATATTTTTATAGAAGTTGTAATTGAGAGAGACACCGATCTCTATTTTTGCCGCAGATTTAATGTTTCACATACTCTTAACTGACTTGTAGTGAGGCAGTTTTTTAATATTACATAATTGTTTTTCAATTATTATGAATACGCGCACATTGGAACGCACAATAAAATATATATTAACTTTTGATAATGACTTCAGTGAACGCTACGTTTATTGAAAACGGTAAAGTTAACATACCACACTGTTTTAAAAACCTCTCATAAATGCAATATATGTCTTATATAAATCAAAAATTGTTTTTAAAATAAAATTATAAGAAAATTCTTTAAAAAGATTTTTTAAATTAAATTAAATATCAAAGTATTTATAATAATTTATTGCAGATCAATTTTTTTCCAGTGTGCTTAGGGACATAATGCTTTTTGCTCCTTTATTAAATCGTTCAATACAGAACTTACTTATATTCTGAATAAGAGGCACTGTTTCGAAACTTAATTTAGTGGTCAAATGACATCACACCCTTTACAGTAAAAATAAATCATGAATCTTAAATATATCACTTTCATTTAATTGGAAATGAAAAATTTAGAAATGGAAGGATTTAGAATGAAGAATTAAAAACATTAAGTGCTTGCATGTATTTTGATCATTTTTTCACTTCAAAAAGGCATTTATTGAGAAAAATCGGCACAATATATATCAATCAAAATATTTTACATCATTTTCTACAACTTTTTCCCATTTTGATCCAATAAGTCTTGCAATGGATTGTTTTCGAATTTTTTTTTGGTCCTCCAAGTCGTTCTTTGTCATTGACACGAAATCACCACTCTTAAATCGTTGAAACCAAAACCAACCATTGGGATATGACGGAACAGCATCACCATACGTTTCTAAAAGTGTCTGATGGACTTTGGCAGCAGATTTCTTCAAATCAAACAAACAGACAAAAAAAAACTCCAATGAATGTCGAAAATGCAATTTGGATCGTTCCATGATTGGCGTCTTTATACACTGAATAACTCACTAATACTAAGTGTTCAAAATGATAACAATAAAGTAATAGTAAATTGGTAAAACCCAAAACCATTGTCGTTTATATAGATACTTTGCATATTTACCAATAGATGTCGCTGATTAAAATACATGCAAGCACCTAAAAATAATATGAAAATAATTTAGAATATGGGACGATCATATTTCTAAATCATCATACAAAATTTCTCTTGCTGGTCATATCCAAAATCTCTTGCTTATAAAAATACAATTATCTTTTAATTTACAGTTTAAAGTTTCAACAACTTTCCAAGGATATTTCTAATCCTCATGCAAACCAAAAATACATTCGTTTCATACTACTGTGATTATTTTCAGTCTCACCGTTGGGATTTTGAGGCCCAGTAATAAATCTTGGCCAAAGGTAAATTAAAAAAAAAAAAAAAAAAAAGATAAATTTAAAAAAAATTATGAAAGAAGGGAACATATATTCATATCTGAATAATAATACTTAATTATTAACATATAAATATTAGTAATAAGGAAGATAACTTTATTTTAATTACATTTCATCTACATTTACTTTTGATTGTTTGTGTTTCAAGAAGAAAAATCAGAATATAAACGTGTTAATCATTCTTTCTCCAGAAAGAATATATTTGTTGAATTTACGCTAAGAAAACCAAAACACTTATTTTAAAACACAAATGAAGGGATTTAACGTTGTTCGGAGGGGTCGCAGTGGCTGGGTGGTAAGGTCTCATTTTCGGCGCCAGACGGTTTCAGGTTCGAGACCCGATTCCACCGAATAACCACAGTATAAGCATATTTGGTGCATGTTAAATCCATTACGGCCAAACACCCTCTTGCTGGTGTGGCGTGGAAGCTTGAAGAGCCAGCGCAGGTATCATCCTTGTCATCCGAGCGCGGTTCAGAATTAGGAGACCTTCCGAAGATAGCCCTACTATTGCTTTAAAATGTGACGTTAATATGATTAAATTAAACTAGCGCAATGTTATTTGAAGTCGGAATATTCAGGATGAAGTATACAATGCAATATTCTAGATTTTGATTTCAGTTGCATTACGATTTTGTTTTATTGAATTTGACAATTGCATTTATTTGTATTCATAATAATTCAGAATACATGCATGTTGGCATTCTATAGGAACATACCGTTAGGTTTAGAGTTACCAAATTTAAGGCAGATATAATTTAGATGCTGGGAATGCACACCAATGTGAAATTGAATTTTACATTTTTCTGTAATAACTTCAGAAAATATTATTGTACAAAAACTTTTACACCGTTTCAAAATTAAAAAAAATAGTCTTTTTGATTATACTAATTTAATAATCATGCAAAATTGGGCCGAATTTCGTTACATTAAATTTTTTTTTCTAAATTTTAAAAAATAGATTATTATATTGTTACCCTGAGATTTAAATCGTTTTCATTGTTTTTTCAAATATAAGATCGTGTGATTTTCTTTCACTATTGAGAGCTAAAGAAGAATTCTGCTTAATATCAGTGTAGTGTGCGAACGTTTTTTGGAATGAAGTTATAATACCTCAAAATTTAAAAGATAGATAGAGAGAGAGATTAAAAGATAAATAAAAGATAGATAGATATAGATTAAAAGATAGATAAAATTGGAAACTATAAAATAAAAAATAATAGATAGATAGATTAATTACAAATTTACGCTTTTAATAACTCTATGGCATTATAGGACAAATCTCTATTAGAGAAGTTCATATATGCAACAAACAAAATATATGCAAAACATATAAGAAAATAGTGTCAAAGAATTTGAAGGAACCATGGACATAAAAATGTATTTAAATGATTTAACTGAACTTATATGATTTTTTTCTTCAGCGAACTAACTGGTCTCGAAAGATGACTTATTTCTAATAAAAGCAGCTACATTATTATTATTATTATTATTGTGGAAATGTGGTTTGGAAATTCAGGAAATAAATTTGGCTGGATTCAAAATCTCAATGCAATTGCAGATCTATGCATCGGGTAACATGTAAGAATACCTTAGGGGTGCTAGTAACTAGGGATTGCAATACCGGACCAAAATTTCAATACCGGTATTCGGTATTTTCTAAATCTTAATACCGGGATACCGGTTTTAATACCGGTATTAGAAATTTTAGAAAAAGAAAGAAAACACAGGTGTTTCATTGTTTTATTTGCCAGTTTTGTTAGAGAGTGTAAATATCCCAAAAAATAATTTGTAACTTATAAATTATAACAGTATATAATCACAAAATGTAAAGAAACATCTTATTTATTTAAATCACAAAAAAAGTGTAAATTTCACTATTTAGTCTGTGGTACTATTACAAATTTTTGAAATGGGATCTTAAAAAAACATAATGTATCAATTGTACTGTCATTAAGCCTGAAAAGTAATTTTGTGTAAAAATTGCCAGCTGTCGAAAACCCTCTTTCGGCATCTACGCTAGCTGGTGGTACTGTTAGCAATGCGTGATATATTTTTTTTAAGTATTTACCTCTAAATCCCTCATCTTCAAATAAATCGATTTCTCGTCGGATGGTTTTGGATATAGCTGATTTCTGTATTGTATTTTGGTTCGTTGAATTTTTTTTTATTTATCGCTAATTCTAATTTTTGTTCAAGAGACAATTCCTTTTCACTATCGACAGTAGTGACATCATAATCATGGATAATTGAACCGAATTCTTCTGAATGTGGATAGGTTTGTGGGTAAAAAATTTTAAGAAAATTTACTCTAAACTTAATCAGATTTGAACTGGTTATTTTCTTTTCTTCTTTTTCATTTTCATTTTTAAAATCATTATAATTATGTAAATACCAAAAGACATTTTCTATTTCGGTATGACTTTCTTCTGTGCGATTTTTCAATGTAATATATAATTCTTCGGATAGTGATGTGTGCTGTTCTTTCAGTGACTACAACATGAAATTTATTGTTGCATTAGCTGTTATTAGAATCTCTCCGTCATAATGCCTCAATAGTCAGTTTTATTGGAAAAGAGCTGATACAGTTCTGAATATTAAGTCGAATTCACTATCTGAAAAATTAATTTGCAGGTTTAAGTCGATTATTGCTTTTTGAATTGGATTTCTCAGTTTCGTTCCATCATTCGGAGTAAACTGTTCCAACGTGTTTTAGAATCTAATATTAACATATATTCTGTTTTATTTTCAGTTAATATATATTTTAGTAATATATCCTTTTTTATAGGGGAACGTTTAAATATCTTAACAATTTTTCGAACTTTATAAATTATAGGAAGCAATTCTTGATAGATTAATATTTCATCTTCATTAGCAATATCTTATTCAACAATTACATTGTCATTATCTTCGTTGTCAATATCACTCTCACTTTTACTCTCTTCAAAGTTGGAATCGTAAGTTTCTATATCCACAGTATTTGGATTCTTCTGTTCTTTATTTTTTTGGTATAATACATCTATTACTCCTAATTGAATCCATGTGCATAGCACAACTGCTGATTTGCACCAATCAACTTTCTAACTTTTTTATAATTGTTGCTCCATCAGTCGTTATGGATAAAATATTTTCTTTCAGGGATAATCCATGTTTCGCTAATTTAGATTTAAGCAATTAATCAACTAATTAATTTCGCCTGTTACGGAGACATAACAACAAAAATGTATACTATTTTGCTATGTTCGCGATCCCTGAACATATAGTGGAGACCATTTTAAAAATTTCTAGTAAATACCGAAAAACCGGTATTTAAACTTGTGAATACGGGTATTACAAAATTGTACAAATGGCTCAAAATACCGGTATTCGTTATCCCGGTATACCGGTATTGCAATCCCTAGTAATAATAAATAAATGTAAAATAATAAATTGCAAATCTATTCCCTTCAATCAATTCGTTTCTATGATCAGAATATGTATACCCCTTTATCCCAATTATCCGAGGTTTTCTATTTAATTATGAATATATGGAGTATTAATGAACGTTACTCCTTCTGAGAGTGGATAGTTAATAAATGAATTTGAATACAAAGGGATTGTTTACAGAGCCTTCTTGTGCATGATGTAAATTATAGACTTATTTTCCTTCTCATCAGAACATTTTCAATCACCTTCTACGATATTACTAAAATTAGTCTAAATGAATCTGAATTTTAAATAATTATATCATAATGATATAAATATTAAAGATTCACTTCAGAATCAAGTAGTGGTAATTTTCTTTAATAGATCCATTTTTAAGCATTACTATTCATCCCAGTGTTTTAATTAGATGTATAACCGTAAGTAGTTAGTCCGATCTGCACGAAAGCTCACGGATTTAATGAATGAATCGACAGTACAGGCTGGAATTATGATAGAGTCCTAAGGGCCATCACTGGCACTTCTCGTAGAAGGTATCTTCCATCATCGGTAAGAGTATCAAGCCCCAAACCGTTTCTGTACGCTACTCATTTTCACATCTGAAGTCCTCGGAAGGGGGATAAATTAGGAGTAAAAAG
Organism: Argiope bruennichi; assembly: GCF_947563725.1. Classification (NCBI taxonomy): domain Eukaryota; kingdom Metazoa; phylum Arthropoda; class Arachnida; order Araneae; family Araneidae; genus Argiope; species Argiope bruennichi. The sequence goes on from NC_079154.1 coordinate 7,946,082, forward strand.
ATACAAATAGAAAATTAGGGGAATATATGAAAGTCTAAAACGTCTATTTAAGACTATGAAAATTTGAAAGTGGAAATATTTTGATGAGGAAGTTATTAAAATCACGTTGCAGAAAGAATTCAACTGAAATTTTTAGCTGCCATTTATCTCAGCCAACCAACCAACTGTCAAAGACGTTTAGTATGTAATATTGATAGATATGTCGCTCTAGAAACTGATACATAAAATCTTACAATTCGGATTTCCAATTTCCATTTTCATTCATATCCAAACAATATTTCTTCCTTCTCTAATTAGTAAGAATATCTTCAAATGTAAGATAAATTAAAATTCCTTAGAATTAAGAAAGTCTATATCGCTTTTTTGCTAATTGCAAATATTTGAAACGGATTTTTGATTTATAGGTTACCGAACTGTTTAGTCAAAGCTCATGTCTTCATTGTAATTTTACTTTTGGAAAATGAAAATTTATTTTGATGTTTCAAAGTATTAACTTTGAAGTTCAATATTCTTGTAGTATTATAAATGCTATTAAGCTTATTCAAAAATCTATTAACCTTTCCCAATGTTTTCCTAAAGTTTTGTTTCAGACCTTTTCTGGTTTTTTCTGAGTGTTTGAAAATCCCGTATTTTCAAAAGAAACAATAATTTTCATAAATAATTTGCCTATTCTGATTTTTTTTTTAAATCAAACATAAGAATTTTTGAAGTAGAAAGCGTTGGTCTACAGATTTCATGCCAAGGAAAAATATGCTTTTTTTTTCAATTAAAAGGCACTGAATTTTAATGACATTTCTTACTGATATGCATGCAGGCATCCTGACATAGGGGTAGCGCGTTTCCCCGTGATCTGGGCTTCCCGGGTTCAGTTTCCGATTCGGGTATGGTTGTTCTTCTGTGTTCTATCTGTGAAGTGTGTGAATGCGCACCCCTGTAAAAAGGGGTGATCTTGATACAGATGTATCATGGATCTTGATACACTTAGGTACTTCATGTGATGCATGTACTTCATGTGATGCATGAAGTACCTAAGTTTTACTCATGGCCATAGTTGGCACTACTGAAAAACCAAGAGACGCTCACTTGGCATAATTCGCTGATAGATAACTTTAGCGGGCTTATAAAATGCCATAAGTCACAACACAACAACACTAATATGCTTGGTAATCTTGGCATCTATTGACAATATAAGGGTGTGCCAAATAAATATGAATTTTTACACCAAACGATTTAATAGTAATGAAATGACTAATGAAAACTATAGTAATAAAAATAAGAGTGTACACTTTGTCAGACTAAATAAAAAATCTTTATTTATGTTTCAATAAATTCTTTATTTATGTTTTCAAATTTGAGTAGCATCTTAGCCGTTGCAGTTCCAATGAACTGCCCCGTTGCCCAGGGAACACCACGTGGAGGTGTGCTACTCTCGTTCCCCGCCCGCCAACCCTCCCTTCAACATCCGATGACAGTCCTGATTTTAAGACAGCATCGATACTACAGTTCTGATCTTAAACTGCATTCTGCCGCTGCCGGTATTCAGCCGGCAAGTCCAAGGCCATGCAAAGTTGGTAAACTGCAAATGACTCCACAACTGGCACTCCAATAGGAGCCAGTCGTGCTGGCAACTTTAACGCACAGCACATTTCGTAAACCATGACAGATTTTACGATCGGAGTCTCAGCCTTTTGGACTTGAATGGGAGCCAATTCAACAGGTAGCTCCAGAGCTCGGCAGATCTTATAAACGACAAACGAGCGCACTACAGCAACTCGGGGTACAGGCGGGTCAGATGATACATCTGTATCAAGATCCAAAACTGGATTTGAATCTACATCCCCAATAGATGGCAAATTGGGGGTAAGGAAATATTCTAGTATTTCCCAAATCGTCATTAAGACGAGGAACACAATGATGGCCGAAGCCTCATTGAAGTTCTCGAAAAGCGCACTAAGCATTATAACTCAGCAAAAACAGTCGCACAACGTTTGGTTGCAAAACAGTGAATGGATTTTTACAGAAAGCAACAGAATAAGAATCCATTGTTTATTCTGTTAGATTGTTTAGAATTTATAACTTTGTTAAACATTTAAGCTGTTACATTAATGTTGACAACAATGATAAAAGTCACTGTTGAAATATTTTGTATGTATTAACAATTGAAGAATGACCAATAATTATTACAAAGCCAAAAAAAGAATAACTGTAAATAATACAGATTTGGAAAGTAAAGGGAGGCTAAAATTGGGGGAATTAATACCTAAAATAATTCTTAAATATTTGTAGAATTTTTAAATGTATTAGAAATAATGTGCCTTTTTATGGGAGTAAATTTAAAATAACTTAATGAAAAAGTGTACGAGATTTAAAAATAATATTTTGATTTGGCGTTTCAAATGAAACAATATTCTTTTCTATCCTTTACACTGATGAAGGAAGTAAGGGATAGCTAGGAGGTAGACAGAGCTGGGGAATGGCAATAAAAAGAAAGGGGGAGCTGGTATTTTACCAAAAAATAAAGCATTCGTATTTTGGAAGGTTTAATAATTTTCAAATCATTTCTAAGCAGCTTTATTCCTGTGATCAAAATCTTAAGAAATTGAATCGATGCTCATGTTACATTTGGAAATAACATTTTCTACCCTTTATTTTATGTGTTGATAATAAAATATCTGTGGTTTGTTATAAGTGTAACAAGTTAGGAAATGATTAGATAAATATTAATGAACAATGACTGAAATAACTTTTCAAATTTTTTAATTTCCTTTTCCCAAACAGTATTTCATTCTAATTTTCAAAATATCTCTAGACACAGTATATAATCAGCTTTTATAAAGTAAAAGTGTTCAGAAATATACTTACAGAAATTTATATAGAAATATAAATTTCCATAAAAATTTCTGAAGAATATCAAAAATATACTTCGCAATGTTAAAATAAATGCAATATTGATCTGTAAATTCATATCAGAAGCATATCCTAGTTCAGTTATATTAGCATCCCTTTTGAAGGCTACATTTCGGCTACTGGGCTATTACCACATTAAGGCTATTTTAGGGTAAGAATTGTAATTTTGAACCATGGAGACGGTGAGTCGATTAGCGACCCCTTTCAGAACTGGCCCCAATAATTTAGCACAAGCGGAATTAGTTAGCGTCCACCTCTCCCGCGGTCCAGACCTTGCTATTTGGCCACTACGGACAGCATATACATTTCTTGTGTCTTAGAATATAAAGGTTAAAAATAACAATTTTTGTTTTTAGATTTCCTCCTGAGGAATATGCATCTTGGAATAATTTGGACAGGATGCATTTAGCAACAGGCCTTTAATGTAATAAATTCCTACATTTTTTATTAATTTGGAATAATTTATTATTTGAAGAAAACAAATGAACTGATATAGAGGTAATAGACAAACGTAATGCTGAAATTGGAGTTTGAACATAATTATTTTAATTTTTTAAAATCAGAAATGGAAGTTGTGAATATGGAGGAAGTACTTTTTATTCAGAATCATTTCTTATTTGTAAATATTATTTTTGATCGAATGTGTTTGCAGATTACAGAATGAATGAATGATTAAAGCTTAAGATTAATGAAAATTCATTAATCGTAACTTGATGTATTGAAAGAGTTCGCGATGATCAACTGAATATAACAGACTCAATTTGAATAAATCAAAATTTATTTTGGTCTTTAATGATAGTTTGAGATTTCCGAGAGTTATACAAAAGTATATCTATCACATTCTAAAGTTTAATCTCATCCCTTATTGAAATATTTTGAACAGATTAAATATCAAAGAAAAAAATAAATTGAATAGGATATCGAACGTTCTACTTGAAAGCTATGCATTTTACCATTTTAACTTGAACTAGTAATCTCTATTCATTTTAAACTGCGTTTATAAATCTTAGAAATTCATTCCTCATATCTCATAAAATTAGTCGTTTCTATTTTTATAAAATGGCACTCTAGACTTTTCTTCTACAGAATTGGGAATAAATTATTCTACAGTGAAGATTATGATAACTATTTAATATCTTCACTTTGGCATTATGTCTGCCTTACGTAAAAAAAACCATTTCAGCATTCTATCCGTGAACGCAGTATTGGAAAATGTTGAAAACTAGGCGAATGAAATTCGGCAGTAGTGATTTTAAACTAAATTCGTAGATGTATCAAATTTACAACGAAATCCATTCATATAACAACGAAACGTCTGTCTAATTGTTTGATTGCAAGTGAACTAGATAAAAACAAAACGCAAAGAATTAATCAGACAAATTTTGGTACTTGAGTTTAGCATGTAAAATGTAGATACATCAAATTTTGAACAAAAACGTTCAAATGGTTGATAATATATCATATATGCAAAAGCAATAATTCATAATGGCTTGTAATACTGGCATGTGATTTTGTGAATTTAGTTGTATTTTTCTGTGAAATTTCGTTTTCAATCGGTGGGAAAAAGAATCTTTAAAATACACAACAGTACTCTAAATTAAGCGAAACTGCTGAATTCTCGATAAAATTCTCTATTTCTTAACTATTGTTTTCTGTTGGGATATAAAGTGTGTCTAAACTCAAAATCCACAATTTTATGCCTTTCTGGGGGAGTAAGAGTTTTATTGGAAAGTATGCAAAAAAGTTAAAGGAAGATTATCCCTGCTAATTTCTCCATATCTTTAAAAGAGCATGTTACAAAACTGCACTAGATCTGCGCACACAGTTCCTTCTGGGTGAGGTCAGATCTTCGATTCTTCGATCTTAAATCAGCGGCAGTTGAATAAATGGCACTAGGGCGACATAGAATAATCTCTAAATTCATTAGGTAAATTCTCTTCGAATTATTTCTAATTAAAAATTGAATTAATAATTTGAAAATTCTTTTCTTAATAAGTTGCTAACGTCAATGTACCAAATATCTGCGAAGATTGGTTGCTTCAGATCTAACGATTTGCCTTATAAATTGTTTTGGAAAATTTTAAATCAAGGCTGTTATAAATTACAGATATAATGCCAATCTATAAAGATTATCATGTGTGAAAGTAGAATAGATTGGATAATGAAAATAAATTGCACGATTACCATTGATTCTTTCGACAAGACCCTTATAACATTTGATTGCATTCCACTTTTGTACTCCGTTGCAGATTTCCAACTAGACAACAGCTTAGGGTGAACAGGATGAGAAAGGCCCTCAACGGGTCAATCGAACGACTTGTTTTTACTAGTTGCCAAATAAATAAATTTGTAAATATTCTATGAATTATAAAACATTAAAATAATATAAATATTTTATTAAATGTAATTGATCAGATTCTTATATGTTTCATTGCATTAATTTTGTTATTAGGTTATTTATAAACACAATGTGAAACATAAAAGAGAATGCCAGGCAGTCTGGAGTCACAAAGGATAAATAAAAAAATGTATTTTCATAAAGTTAATAAGATAAAAAAAATTATTGTATAATGAAATATCAGTATGTCAAAAATGAGATGAAATGTGAAATTAAATTTACCTGTTTATCAAAAAAGGTCTTGATAATCTGTCTGGAATCGCAAAATACTTAAATTTCCTTGCATTTCTAATTGAAAGCTAGTAAAATTAATTAACATATAAATGATGAATGTCGGAAATATCTGCAATGATTTATATTTAAATTCCAACCCCTAATCCCAAGTTTTACAATTACAAGTAATTTCTGAAATTTCAAAATTCTCACATCCATCTGTTAGAGTACAGGGGTTATTCCAAAATAATGTGCCAAGACCCTGAACAATATTCTTCTGTACTAAATGATGATCTTGTTTGCTTTCTCATTTGAACTGAGAATGGATTCGTTCCTCTTCATCAAAGAGCCATTAGGATAAGCTGAGAAATTCTTCTTTATACATGCTCTTTATTTTCGAGAATGATATTATGTGTAAAGAAATGAATATAAAATTCGATGCACATTAGTATTCTATCAGCAATTAATAACTCAAATATTTTAAATAGAAGATAAAATGTTTGTGTAAATGAAAGAAGTTTTTGAATGCTAAAGAATTGAGAATTGCATTCAAAACATACTGATTTGTAATAATTGCTGCTTCTGTTTTTAAAAACAAAACTAGTCCCTAATTTTTAGAAATTCATAATATTGAATGTAATTGTAATTTATATTATTTTATGGAATTCTTAGCATAAGAAAATTAATAAAAGGTAAGTGTTCGTCGTTTCTATAAAGTGACGTCATTTTCTATAAAGTGACGTCATGCTAATTCATCATTTGGTTTCTAACTTTTAATTAGTTAATCTTTTAAATTAATTAAAATTCAGAATGTTTAATGTTACTTATGAATAAGAAATTCTATGAAGAAATCTATGCAGCATCCAACAGAAGAAACATTTTCATTAAAGAAAAACTGTATTTCTTGAGATAACTATGTTACGAAAATTTTTGAAAACTGATTTTCTATAAGATACTGATTTCTTATATGATCATCAAAGGGTATATATATATATATTTTAATTATAAAGATGCTTTTTTAAGCATGAGAGTTAATTTACTCTCAAGAAACAAGACAAAAAAAAAGATAATATATGCATATATAAAATGTTTATTTGAACTGTTCTCAATTTTCAGATGCATTCTAATGCTTCATTTCTATTTTTTTTAGTACCTCATAATGACGCATTTCTAGTAGAGTTTTTCAATTCATACACTTCATCCTAAGTACTAATCAGAGATTCCAAAGATTTTTGTTTCATACGCATGTATTAGCTTTCTTATCAGAAGCACTCTTGGTTCAAAGACTCAACCACGTGTCATTCTTGATGGAGAATTCGGCAAACGATTTCAATACGTTACTTTGTAGAAGATTGAACCTTTTTTTTCAATAGCAGCCATAATTTAGCAAAAGAGGATATTACTGAAACCTTGAGAATAAAGAGTGCTTAACCTTCACATATCTTTCAGGTACTGAGACCTCCAAATTCAAGAAGAGAACAAGTTTTCGAGTATTGAATCAGATTTCGTTTGAGCACCAGTATTGTTCCGTTGATCACATTAACTTCTTAAGAATCTTACCGGAACAGAAAGTCCTCGTGTTATCTAGAATTCTCGAAATATATCGAAAAGTAATTATCTCTTAAAATCAGATTTAATTTTGATTGTCTACAATGCTACTCATTTAGACAAAATTTTTCAATTATAATTAATTATTTTTTCAGGAAAAAATATATTTTTGATATTTCAATTAATAATCTCTATAAACTGCATCTTATTTCCCCTTATATATTTGAATTTAGCTGTTAATAAACATCATATCCAGTCTAATCATGGCCACAACATAAGGGTCTTGTATGCTTAATATTTACTAGATTTCTATTTTCGGGTTTTTACAGTTTTGAAGAAAACTTTTCTTCCTTACCTATTACTCCAATGGGCAATTCTGCAGATGATATTTGCATTCTTTTTAAACGAAATTGAATCAGTGAATTATGAAATGAAGTGTGTTTAGTATTTCCTGAAGAATAACTTATTATGTCTCGAGCTTGAAGCTACTATGCTGCCCATACAATTTTCCATATTAAATTATCCACGAATTAAAGTGATGTAGTACCATAGGCATCTTGTCCTTTGATAAGAGACAGGCGAGAGAAACCGAAGGAAATCACAAGATACATACAACAGACTGCTGGGAAGCATATATTGTATTTTACTTTGCCCCACACAAAAGAAAGCATATAAAGAGAGGTAATTTGTTTTCAAGACACTCAGAATGATGTGTGCCATTAAAGTCTGTTCTTAAGTTACGAGTTTCCAGGTGTACTAGAAACTCCAAAGACTAGCAATAGAGGTGAGAGTTTCTTCACTAATTAAAGCTAATTTTTCTCTGATTAACAATTCTGGACATATACATATTTGGAGAGAATAGAGAAAATGCATTTATCCCTCCAACATTATTGAAAAAAGACCAATTTGAAAATGGTGGGGGTTGTGGCCTGAAGATATATGATGCTGGATAGCAGAAAATATCTGAAACATGAGAAGATCAAGTCTCTAGTATCTAAGTTTTGCTCTTCATGTACATCTTTTTACAGGCGTGATGAATCTTTAATAATTCTTCAGGGATTTTAAAGCAAAATTTTGAGAATTATATACTTTTTTCTCGTATCTCATAATATTCAGACATTTCTGTTTATATACGGGTTCATTTCTCGACTTGTCTCGACAAAATTGTGGATAAAATTATTATAAATTATTCTATAGCGAAGATATTAAAGAAATTATATAATATTTCAAGAAATAGAATACCTTTTATTGACGAACATTAAGAAAATAGTTTTTTGGGGTACTTGAAAATGCGTGGGAAAATAAAGATAATAATAAATAAAGGATTAATAATTTCTTATCATTACAAATATATTCTTTTCAAATCAGTTCGTTTCTATGATCAGAACAGGTATAACCCATTATCCCAATTTTCTGAGAATTTCTGTCTAATTGTGAATATACTGGAATAATAATGAAATTTTATCCCAGTATATTCACATGTTTTTGAGAGTAGATAGTTAATAAATAAACTTGAACACAAAGGGATTGTTTGCAGAGCCCTTCAAAGCATAATTATGCCCTCAAAAATTATAGACTTATTTTCCATCTCATAAGAATATCTTACATCGAAGGAAATGGCAACTTCTATGACATTCCTGAATTTTCCCTAAATGAATCTAGATTTTAAATAATTATATCATGATGATATAAATAGTCAAGCTTAACTTCAGAATCAAGTAGCGGTAATTTTTCAAATGGGCCGTTTATAAACACTGCTGCAGATTCCTTGGATGTAATTAGATGTATAACCATAAGCGGCTATTTTAAATCGCTCGAAGGCACACGGATTAAATTGAATGATTGAAACGTAGCGACAGCATGGGCGGGAACTATGATTGAGTCCTAAGGGCCATCAAAGGACCTGCAGAAGGAATCTCAGGTCATCGATAAGGGTAACTCACCGATGTAGAAAGATACAAGCAGAAAGTTAGGGAAATGTATATTACAAGGCAGAATGATGTAAAATTACTAAAATAGTATGAATTACATGCCTATGGAAATTTGAAATTGTAAATATTTTGTGAGGAAATTATTAGGATCATGTTTCAGGAAGAATTCATTTGAAATTTTTAACTGAAATTTATCCCAGCAAAATATTACATACTGACCGTCAAAGGCGGTTAGTATGTAATATTGATAGATTTGTCACCCTAGAAATTACTTGCAGATGCATATAATCTCACAATTTGGAGATCCGATTTTCATTTATCTCATATCCAGATAATATACCTTCTAATGTCTTGATCCTGTCTGATCAAATAAAGGGTAGCGTTTATAGACAATTTTCTTTATTTACAGCCTTATTTACATAAAAACAACTCTTTCTCGTCTAGGTTAAATGAATGATGCTATTTACAGCACGAAAATTAAACAAGAATAGTTCCTCGAACCAATTCGGAGAAAACACCTTCACAAGAACTGCTAACAGGCTATTGGTGTCTCAGGCTACTACAGGGGTAGCTCTCGGAATCCACCGAATTTCCTTCGTGTAGAATTTTACTCAGAAGTCCGATTCACTCGAAGCTTCTCTGATCTTTCCTCCTCTCTTTTCTTTTTTCTTTCGAAAAATCACGCATTTTATTTTTCTCTCAGACTGCACCTCTCATGTCCACATTGGTACACTTGGGCTCTCTGATACCCAATCAACAAACCTGAATGGTCTCCGGACGAACGTGAGAATGTCCGTTGATGATCCACCTTCCAAAATGGGAAAATGAAGTTTGACACTCTCCCCTTTCGAAGACACGATTTGTTTCCCTGGGAAACGCACGTGTGGTTTCTTATCTAGACTCACACTCATTGGCCAGATGACCATACATAAAAGGAGGTCCCCCCATCTGGCCATCTAGAGGCACTTAACAATGTGGGAGTTTTACACCTTGATGATATACAGCTGGCCAGAAATGTTAATTATCGAGTGTGGGAAAAAGGGACGTCACAGTGGTTACCAGGGTTTCAGGGTGATTGAGCTGAGCCTTTACAACCTCCGTTCTCTGACTAATGAGAACATCCTTAAATATAATATAAATTAAAATGTTAAGGAATTAAGAAAATATGTATCGGTTGTCTGTTTATTGCAAATATTTGAAACATTTTTATTATTATTTTTTTATGGGTTAAGGAACTGTTTAGTTAATGACTATGTTTTCATAATATTTCTTTTTTTGGTGAACGAATAACTGCTCGAATAGCAAAAATTCTACTGGAGAAATAAAAACGCCACATTGTGTGTATGATTTGAATTGTATTTTACTCTTATGTTATCCGTATTGGTGACCAGCATGTTCATCAAGAATACCGGCTATATTTAATTTCATTTAAATCACTTAGACATAATTTCATGTCCATTCTTCGGTCAAACTGTCAAACATTAAAACCATGTTGTTTTTATAGTGCATCTTATTTTTTTTTTAAATTCATTATGTACAAGAGCATTCCTAAGGGAAAATGGATATCAAGCCCAAGACACATAACGTTGTTAGAAACGCAATTGCCCGGTTCATCTCTCTTCGAACTTTCTTCATTTTGCAAATTCAATTTTTATTCGTTTTGTAAACTTCACAGATATGAAACAGATCTCTTTTTTGCTTTCATTAATGGATTAAACTTTTGCGATTAAATATTTGATAAATAATAAAAATCAGTTGGAATTTCATGTGAAAAATATAATCTGTTGTAGAAAATCAGGCACAAAATAATTTTTAAAAAATATTGAAAATCAGAAAAAAATTTCACGATTATTCAAATGGTATCATTAAAAAGATATTTTTTAAAAAATTTTAAATGATATCAAATTGATGTTTGAGCAATAAGTATTTTCTCTTATTTTGGTCCAAGTTTGGTAACTAACTCTAAGTTTGACGGTATAGTCTGCAGAAAGCCAACGTAGAGAGATACATACGCACTTATCTCAGTAGGGGTGATTTCCGTAAGAGCCATAGGCTAAACGATAGTGAAAAACCCAAATTTTCTTTGGAGTCACAAAACGCTTTCATTTCAAACCGGTAAAAAGAAAATCGAAAATCAGAAGTGTAAGATTTTTATTTTAACAATTATAAAAGTTTTTTTTTTTTTTTTGACGAGATACTGAAAAAATATTGAATTTCTCACAATTTTATGAGCTACAGTTTTCATTTGTGTACATTGACATTCTGAAATCGTATTTCAGCCTTTTTTTTTGGTTTAAAAATTATTAATATTATAGAGCTAAAGAAAGTGGTATACGGCGTTATACTGACAACGGAATTCAAAAAAAAAAGTGCATGTTCACATAAATAAACTCATAAGAAAATTTAACCATTTTATTTTAAATTTGCTTCTAGATTCACTGTTATATTTCCAAATAAATATTCATTGGAAATATAATAAATTCAATGATAACATAAGGATAATATCAGAAAATCGTCTTTGAATGGATTATATTCATTTACTTATATCTGATATCAAAATTGGACGTAACAACGAATATTTTTTCCAATACACTAAAACTCCTAATGACGATTTACCAAATATTATGTTTTAAAGAAGACTATTTTGAAAAGAAACTGAAAACAAATGATTGCAAGTTCCAAATATTTAAAGAACTATATTGTATTATGGAAACTGATAGAAACTTGAACAACTGATGAATTCTATTGCCTAGAGAGAAGAGCATATAATGCAAATCGCTTTTCTTCAGTATTCACTCAAAAATTAACATTAATTTTGAGGTTTCAAAATTAATGTTAAATTTCAGTTCAACATTTGAATATTATAAATGATACTAAGCTTGTTCAGAAATCTATTTTTATTTCATAATTTTTTAAAGGCTTTGTTTTAGAATTTTCTTGTTATTTTTTGAGTTTGTAAATCTTGTATAAATTCTTTTCTAAAAAAATCAATAATTTTCAAATTCTGAATTTTTTTTTGTCAAATATAATGTTTTTAAGCAAAAAGGATTGGTCCTCAGATTTCATACCAAGGAATTGTAAGCCTTCTTTCAATAAAACGGCACTGAATTTCAATAGCTACACTAACTAATGTTAATTGGAATCTTGGCATATGTTGACAATATAATGGTGTGCCAACTATATATGAATTTTTACACCAAACAAGATAATAGTAATGAAATGACTAATGACAAATATAATAATAAAAATAAGAGTGTAAACTTTGTCAGACTAGATAATAAATTCTTTATTTATTATTTAGTCTGACATAATAAATAAAGAAACATAATAAATTCTTTATTTATGTTTTCAAATTTGAGTAGCATCTTAGCCGTTGCAGTTCCAATGAACTGCCCCGTTGCCCAGGGAACACCACGTGGAGGTGTGCTACTCTCGTTCCCCGCCCGCCAACCCTCCCTTCAACATCCGATGACAGTCCTGATTTTAAGACAGCATCGATACTACAGTTCTGATCTTAAACTGCATTCTGCCGCTGCCGGTATTCAGCCGGCAAGTCCAAGGCCATGCAAAGTTGGTAAACTGCAAATGACTCCACAACTGGCACTCCAATAGGAGCCAGTCTTGCTGGCAACTTTAACGCACAGCACATTTCGTAAACCATGACAGATTTTACGATCGGAGTCTCAGCCTTTTGGACTTGAATGGGAGCCAATTCAACAGGTAGCTCCAGAGCTCGGCAGATCTTATAAACGACAAACGAGCGCACTACAGCAACTCGGGGTACAGGCGGGTCAGATGATACATCTGTATCAAGATCCAAAACTGGATTTGAATCTACATCCCCAATAGATGGCAAATTGGGGGTAAGGAAATATTCTAGTATTTTCCAAATCGTTATTAAGACGAGGAACACAATGATGGCCGAAGCCTCATTGAAGTTCTCGAAAAGCGCACTAAGCATTATAACTCAGCAAAAACAGTCGCACAACGTTCGGTTGTAAAACAGTGAATGAATTTTAGCAGAAAACAACAGAACTGGAATCCATTGTTTATTCCATGAGATTGTTTAGAATCTATAACTTTGTTAAACATTTAAACTGTTATATTGTTGTTGACAATAGCAAAAGTGACTGTTGAAATTAACAACTAAAATATGATCAATAATTATTATCAAGCCAACAAATGTAAGACTATCAATAATACAAATTAGGGATGTAAGGGGAGGGAGAAAGGAAAAAATTAATATCAAAAAGAATTTTTTAATTTTTGTAGAATTACTTAATGAAAGTATTATAAAAATATGACATTTTATGGGAGGTAAATTTAATATAGCTTAATGAAAATGCAAGCAAAATATAAAAATTATATTTCAATAAAACGTTTCAAATGGGACAATAAGAATTTTTTTTTCCTGACTATGGACAAAGAAAATTAGGGATGGATAGGAGTTAGGCGGGAAATGGCAGAAAAAAGAAAGGGGGAGTTAATTTTAACCAAAAAGGAACATCTTAATTTTGAAAGGTTGAATATTTATCAGATCATTTATAAATAGTTTTTTTCTGAGCTCAAAAGCTTTAAAAACATAATAAAATTTCATGTTACGGGAACAATACTTCCGCCATTTTGTTTTATGTGTTGGGAGAAAAGTATCTTCGTTGAGCTATATGTGTAAGAAGTTAGGAAATAATTGCAGAAATATTAATGATTTTAAGCTTCATAGGCTTGATTAAATTCCTTTTTCTCTATAGTTATTCATTCTAATTCTGTGAGACATTTCTAATTCTTTGAGCTAGATTTCTAGATGCTATTTATGATAATTTTTTTTAAATAAAAATGTTCCGAAATATGCTTATAGAAATTTATATGGAGAAATCAAATCCATAGGTAAAGTATATAAAATGTTAATATGGAAATTCACTCAAGAAGATTTCATATAGTTCAGTTATATTAACATCCTTATTGAACAACGCTAGGGTAATTTTGAAACGTGGGGACGGTAAGTCGGTTAACATCCCTTTCAGCATTGATGGGTTCCAATTATTTAAAACAGAAGGATTTAGCTAGCCCCAATTTAGATAATAGTTGCATGTTGGAAATCTATCTCTTCCACCCCCCTCCCGCCTCGAGGTCCAGATCTATTACTATTTTGCCGCCGTAGATACCATATATATTTATATTTCTTGTATACTAGGATATAAAGGTTAAAGAAAAAAAAAGGAATTTCCATTTTTCGATTTTCTGCTTAGAGATAGGAAAGGATTTTCAGTTACTCCGTACAATATGTATCTTGAAGTAATTAGGAACTTGCCTTTAATGTAATAAATTCCTATATTTTTCATATATTTGGTATTATTTATTATATGATTGGACGCCATATTCACTCTTAGGAACTCGGCAGCATTCGTGTCAGCGAATTATGTTCATTATATTATGTCAAATTAAAAACTAGCACTTTTAAAATATCTGTCATGTGATGTACATACATATTACCTTGAATGAATAAAAGGTGATTATTAAGTTCCGTTTAGGCATTCTATCTGTGAACAAGACTTTGGAAAATGCTTTGAACTAAGCGGATGAAATTCGGCATAGTGATTTAAAACCAGATTTGTATATCTATCAAATTTAGAATGAAATACATTCAGATAATAACAAACCGTCTGTCTAATTGTTTGACTTCAAGTCTCCGTAACAAAAAACGCAAAGCATTTATTAGAAAAAATTTGGTACTTAAAGATGTAAAATGTAGATACATCAAGTTTGAATCAAATCTGTCAAATGGTTAACAGTTTGACGCAGGCATGCTAACGCAATAATTCATAAGTGCAATGGCTTGCGATATTAGCAAAGTTCTTGTGACTTCAATTATAGTTGTGTGTGAAATTTCGGTTTCAATTGGCGGATAAAAAATCTTCAAAATACACACCAACACGCTAAATTAAGCGAAACTGCCGAATTTTCGATAAAGATCTCTATTTCTTAACTATTGCTTGGCAATGAGTTATAAAGTGAGACTTTACTCATCATCCCCGATTTTATATGGAGGGGAGGGAATAAGAACTTTACTTGTGATATACAAGAACGTTTCAGGGAGACTACTCCTACTGATTTCTCTATATCTTTCAATGCGCAAGTCAGCGAGATGAGTTTATAGTGTACTATGCCTGCGAACATAACTGCTTTTGGATGAGGTTAGATCTTCTATTCTCTGGTTTTAAATCAGCAGCAATTGAATAGATGGCACTTGGATGACATGGAATAATTTTTAATGTCATTGTTGTAAGTTCTCTGCGATTAATTTCTAATTAAAAATTGAATTAATGGTTTGAAAGTTCTTTTCTTAATGAGCATCTAACGTCCAAGTGCTAACTATCTGTGATGCCTGGTTGCGTTAATTTTAACAATCTGTCTTGAAAAGTGTTTTGCAAAATTTTAAATCCAGCATGTTATAAATTACAGATATAATGCCAATCTCTAAACATTATTATGTATGAAATTAGAATATGTTAGATATGAAAAATAAATTGCATGAATGGCACTGAATCTTTCGAATAGACCCTATAACTTTCGGCTGCACTTCCACTTTTGTAATAAATGACATATTTCCAATTTACAGCAGAGGGTGAACAGGATGAGAAAAGCCCGCAACGGATCAATTAAACGACTCTGTTTTTTCTAGTTGCCAAAATAAATAAATTTGTCAATATTCTATTTATTATAAAATATTAAGATAATATTAATATTTTATTAAATCTCATTGATCATATTTAGGGATTGCAATACCGGACCAAAATTTCAATACCGGTATTCGGTATTTTTTAAATCTTAATACCGGGATACCGGTATTAGAAATTTTAGAAAAAGAAAGAAAACACAGGTGTTTCTTTGTTTTATTTGCCAGTTTTGTTAGAGACTGTAAATATCACGAAAAATAATTTGTAATTTATAAATTATAACAGTATATAATCACAAAAAAGTGTAGAAACATCTTATTTATTTAAATCACAAAAAAGTACAAATATAACTATTCAGTCTGTGATACTATTACAAATTTTTGAAATGTGATCTTAAAACGCATAATGCATCAATGGTACTGTTATTGAGCCTGAAAAGTAATTTTGTTTAAAAATTATCATGTGTCGAAAACGATCTTTTGGCATCTACGCTAGTTGGTGGTACTGTTAGCAATGCGCGATATACTTTTTCCAAGTATTTACCTCTAAATCCCTCATCTTCAAATAAATCGATTTCTCGTCAGATGGTTTTGGATATAGCTGATTTCTGTATTGTATTTTGGTTTGTTGAAATTTTTTTATTTGTCGCTAATTCTAATTTTTGTTCAAAAGACAATTCCTTTTCACTATCGACATTAGTATCATCATAATCTTCGATAACTGAACCGAATTCTTCTGAATGTGGATAGGTTTGTGGTTGAATGTGGATCAGATTTGAATTGATTATTTTCTTTTTTTCTTTTTCATTTTCATTTTTAAAATCATTATAATTATATAAATACCATAAGACATTTAATTTTTCGGTATGCCTTTCTTCTGTGCGATTTTTCAATGTAATATATAATTCTTCGGATAGTGATGTGTGCTGTTCTTTCATGACTGCAACATGAAATTTATTGTTGCATTAGCTGTTAATAAATTAAAATCTCTCCGACATAATGCCTCTATAGTCAGTTTTATTGGAATTAGAGCTGATATAGTTCTGGATATTAAGTCGAATTCACTATCTGAAAAATTAATTTACAGGTTTAAGTCGATTATTGCTTTTTGGATTGGATTTCTCAGTTTCAAAAATCGTTCCATCATTAGGAGTAAACTGTTCCAACGTGTTTTAGAATCTAATATTAACATATATTCTGTTTTATTTTCAGTTAGTATATATTTTAGTAATATATCCTTTTTATAGGGGAACGTTTAAATATCTTAACAATTTTTCGAACTTTATAAATTATAGAAAGCAATTCTTGATAGATTAATATTTCATCTTCATTAGCAATATCTTATTCAACAATTACATTGTCATTATCTTCATTGTCAATATCACTCTCACTCTTACTCTTTTCTAAGCTGGAATCCGAAGTTTCTATATCCACAGTATTTGGATTCTCCTGTTCTTTATTTTTTTGGTATAATACATCTATTACTCCTAATTGAATTCCACGTGCATAGCACAACTGCTGATTTGCACCAATCAACTTTCGAACTTTTTTCATAATTGTTGCTTCATCAGTCGTATGGATACAATATTTTTTTCAAGGATAATCCATGTTTCGCTAATTCAGATTTAAGCAATTAATTAAGCCATTAATTAGCTAATTAATTTCGCTCTTAGAGAGACATAAAAACCAAAACGTATACTATTTTGTTATGTTCGTGATACCTGAACATATAGTGGAGACGATTTTGAAAATTTCTAGTAAATACCGAAAAACCGGTATTTAAACTTGTGAATACCGGTATTACAAAATTGTACAAATGTCTCAAAATACCGGTATTCGGTATCCCGGTATACCGGTATTGCAATCCCTACTAGTAACTGGTTTTAAAAATATTGCCAAATCTTAATTCTTTCCGATATTCTATTAGTCATATAAAATGGCAAGAATTAAGAATGTAGAATTTTTCTGTAATCACAGTAGCAGGATTAGAGAATTTGATTGCTTTTTTTTAAATTGCTTTCTTTGTGCTCCTTTTTTAGCCTTCAGTATTTAGTTTCATTTCCGAATCCTCTTTCATTTTTTATTCTTTTTTCCAGTCTCATTCTCTCATTCAGTTCCTCTTTCTTTCCCTGAGAATCCTTACATCAGTCATATAAATAGACAGTTTGTCCTCCTGAAAATTTTTAGGGCGAGGCACCATGTTTCAGTCCTGTAAATTAGAGCAGTAGTAGTATCTACTACACTCATAATTGCAACTCTTTCGATTGAGACCTTCTATGATGATGAATTCAAGGCATTTTGCCGCTGTTGCCACTCTATAATCATCTTATTTCTATTTGTGTTTATTATTTTAACAGTGTTGGGTATAACGCTGAAGAATAAAAAAATATATTAATTTAAAAATTCAAAGGCAGCTAGGCATTTCTGCACCCAGTTCCTCAAATGCAAGTGCCCAATTGTTTCAAATCAGTTTTTGAAATGTTACAATTGAATACCTCTGTGCAAATTTTATATATATACTTAAGAAAAAAATGTAATTGACTGGATATTAGAGCTATTTAATGTAATTTTTTATATAATCTAGTTACTTTTATAATAATTATAAAATTAAACATTTTAGGTTCGCTTGAATCAAGTAGAGTCATATAAGTATCAATTTTTTTTTTCGAGAAAACCTTTCCTCATTTTTATAAACTATCAAATAATTTGATTTCAAGGTTTTTAAATGAACAATTGCAGAATGTACGGGAAAGTTAAGGAGAGACCATCCCTGTTAGTTTAAAATAGGTGTCAACTATTATTGCAATGTTTTAAAGTGCTTCATAGACAGCTTAGGTGAGAGTCTATTTACTCCTTGTTTCTTCTCTGAGATAAAACAGATATAGGGATAATTTTGTATTCCTTTTTTTCGTTTCCTTTTTTTTTTTTTTTTTTTTTTTTGCAGATATGAGTAAGTTTTTTTCGATGATTTCTTTCAAATGTTTATCTGCTACTTTTTTCGGAAGAAATATAAAATTTTTACTATGCTTCTTATTATCACCATCGATACGTACAGAATAACTTCATCTGTTTCATATTCACTGCCATTCCTGCACTGGGAACAGAATGTTTGGATGAAATGGTTAGTTACCAGCGCAATTTCAAATTATCTATTACTCTTATCTACAGACATTTGGAAAAATATATCCTTGATTCAAAATACAGAGTTACCGCAAAAGAGCATTTTTGAATTTTAAGTCTGCTTGTTTAAAGGATTAGGCCACTTAAGGAAGTTTTGTGCGGATTTGTTAACCGAACAAAGAAACTGACGGTCTAAGTCAGTTTCAAATTGCTTTAAAATGATCTTTTAGAATAAAATTATAAATATTCTTTCTGTTCTTGCTTTTAATGGTTTAAATTTAAGATTTTGAGATTTAAAAAAGCGCTTTCTTTATTGTAACTGGCTTTTGATTTTTCTCAGATAGGATATTTTAAAAATAAAAAGGGCAAATTGGGGAAGAATAAAAGGAAGAGGGAATAAGACAGAAGGCTTAAATTCTAAGTCTTCTAAAGCTATGAATTTTGATCGTAAATAGCCTGTGCCACATATTTAGCTCACCTTTAAAAAAAATCAAATATTTCGTCACAGGGATAAAACTGAACTGTAATCCTTCGTGCTACAATGCCGGGTTTACACTCGGCCAGTTATAAGACGGTCAGTAAGAAGCGCATGCATAGAGAGGGACTCATTTATGTTTGTCACCATTTCATTGGATAGATTCAAGCATTCCATGCTTAACTATAAATTGCCGTTTTGGCGTCCCCGAATTTCTCTTTTTCGCTGAGTATCTTATTAAAATGATGGATATTTAGGCCAAGAAACATGGTAAAATAAGAAAGAATGTCAACACACCTAAATTTGAAAAATTATAGAAAAAAAAGGCAAATAAAATGAAAAAAATATATCGCATCAGAACGAACAAAGAACAAAAAATGTCGGAATTAATCTATGATAATTGATAATTTTTTTCACGCATGTTGTTGTCCTGTCTGGACATTTACTTACCATCAGCCGAACAGCATTTTCAAGCCTTTCTACGCATGCGCTGCCTACTGGCCGTCTTATAACTGGCCGAGTGTAAACCCGATATCAATCTATTAACAAACATCAAACAAATTATGACGATGTTACAGTGAATTAAATTCTGAATATTGTTACAAATCTGTAATTTTGCTACACGGCATGAATAGTGTAATCCTGGGAAAAACCGTTAAAACCTTTGTAAGATCTGTCCTGTGCGTGCTGAGCTTGGCGACGAATTTGGCGAGTTTGGCAACTAAATGGATCATACTGGAAAGTTCGAGAAGTTTCACGATCCATCCATTAGGAACCGATATACACCCAGAGATGTCGTGATTGGTCTGAAGATTCTAGCCCCTCCTCCTGGTACTATAAAAGGTGTGGATCGTCAGAAGTTGTGTGTGAGAGGAGTCGGAGTCGCCGACAGGTAAAGAAACTGGAGGATTAGACAGCAAGCAAGCAAACTGCTGAACTAGCAATTAAATGGGTTACGTTATTATGATTGATCGACGGTATTTTGTAGTAGAAAAATTTCGTAACAATATGATCCAATAAATTTGTTTTCCTCAGTAAATTTCCATCCGATAAATTTGTTTTTGTTTTTAAAATATTATTTTTATTAATTATTGAATAAATAATTGCTCTATTTAAGGAAAGGACTATGTTATGCTCAAGAGCAGATGCAGCGATTTAATAGCTTAATTTGAGATCAGAACGGCATAACCCGCCAAATTCTACCTGTATTTACTTATTTATTAATTACTAAACCTCTTTTGATAACCAGCTTTTTTATCGAGATTTACGATTACAAAAATTTCGAAATTAATTATTGCATGTAGTTTTCTCTTATTGGTTTCTCAATGAATTATTTTTAAATCGGAAAATTTTAATAGATATGAAACATACTATTGTGAAAGATTGCATTGCTCTGTTCTTTGTGCAATATATCGCATTTAATTTTCAATTATTTCCCTAAAATCTGAATTTGAAAAATGCAAATGCTTGAAATTCAGTTATACAAAACCCTTCTTGATAGAATTAAACATTTTATATTTAAAATAAAAGAACAAAAAACAGAATCATTCAGCACTGATGTTTAATGCGCATGACAAATATTTTATATAATTCACACAATAACTCTGAAAATTATTTAGCAAAATTTCTCTCATTCGACAAGAAAATTCAGAGAACTACAATACGAAAGCAATTTTCAAATGATAAAAATGAAAATATATTTTTGTACTTCCAATAAAATTCATTAAATAACAGTCATGTTTAAAAATGAACATACTTGTAAAAAATTTTCATCATCATTCATTTATGAAGTTAAAACCTTGATTGTAAGTACAACCAAACTTCAAAAAATATATTTAAAAAAATCATACTTTAAATATAAACCACTATAAAAGTATGAAAAGTATAAAAACTGTGATTTCATACTTTTATTAGTAGTTATGGAAAAAAAATCCATGCTAAAATATTTGTAGCAAAAAAAAAAAAAAAAAAAAAAGATTTGGGTTTTTTCACAACAATGAAATATATTGTTGTAAAATAAGCTTAAAAGTATTTTTAAAAATGAATTTAAAATCGAGAAAAAATTGTATATCATTTAAATAGATATCATTGGAAAGATATTTTTTTGAATTTTGAAATGATATAAAAATCATTTTTGTGTGTTGTAATATTTTCGAAAGTTATTACGAAAAATATTCCAATTTCATTTAATTTTTAATTAATTGAAATTTTAAAGAAATAGCTCAAAGGTGCACATTCCCACCCTTCAAAATATGTCTGTGCCAAATTTGATAGCTCTAAAAGAAACGGTCTGTTCTGTTGAGTGCCAACACGTATACTCATCCTTAAAACTTTATTAATCGTATTTATAGCTTTAATTATTTTTAAAAAATAGATCCTAATTTTAAAGTTTTTAATCGCCTAGAAAAGATGAAAGCAATAAGAATTTGAATTTTGTGAACAACTCTTTCCAATTAACAATGGAGATTCTTGTTGCAGAATAGGATTCTATTGCCAAAAGCTCTGAGAATTTAAAAAAAAAAAAAAAAAAAAAAAAAAAAAAAACGACAATACGAAAAGTTGTAAGAGATTTTTTTAGGGGAAGTTTATCGGATGACAGCACAAAGCAAAATTAAACAATTTAAACTAAGATACATACATTTAACGAATCAATTGGAATTTATAAAAGAAAACCCTTATTCTAAAAATCGCTGAAGTATAACTATGAGTAATGGAATTTATAAAAGTTCTTAGTTAAAAGAAAATTTAAAATAATAGAAATAAAGCTGAAAGAAAAGTTTAAAATAAATGAAAAATATTGTTTCGAAAACAGAAAAATAATAAAAGGGGAGGGCGATAAATAGTAGTCCTAGGATAAAGAAATCATACAAAAAAGATGTCATACTTAGCAATAATTCTTTGTAAAAAGCAAATAAAATTATTAAAAAAAGCTATGCGAATAAATTTAGAGAATGTATATTAATATGTTTTTTCTGGTTTAAAATTGCTTTAACCATTACATTTTCTTAATTATAAAATATATATAGTGTTTTTAACCTTATTCCTTTTTGTATTATTTTTTATTTTGATATACTGCATTTTTTAGGAATCTGAACAATTGTTCAACTTTTTGGCTAGCCGGTATTAAAATTTAAAAAACAATTTTCAAAATTCTGCGTTTTATTATTAAATAATTAAAATTAATACTTATAATTTTATTAATTACTTAAAATTAAATAAACTAGAACACATGAATGAGGAAGGCAGATTTCTAAAATTAGTAACTTTCTTATAATTTTACGCCGCTGATGCGTATAATTTTACCTACGCAGACATTAGCGACCTCGTTTGTAATAATATCATGCTTGCTGTAAATATAAAGCCAATTTCAAAAATGACCGATAATAAATATGAAGCATCAGATAAAAGACAAAATATGTTTTTCGTAGCAATAAATAAAAATGCGCAGGACTGTTATTTAGGAAAATGAAAGCGAGAAATAACATTTCAAATCGTGATTAACGATTTAGCAAATTGAATCGTGGATGGAAAAAACTTCCTCTATTTAACAGGTATTCTTTATTCGAAGTTTTGCTTGTACCTCTTTTGCATTCAATCTTCACGGTATTCTTTATGAAGCAACAGGTTTTAAGAACTCAATTAATCATCAGGTAATTGAGAGCAAAATGGGTGAATCAGATTTATAATTTGCCGGAAAAATCAGACTTTTATTCCAAAGAGTGAACGTACGATAAATAAAGAAAAAAAAATCGTCTGCCGCTATCGAAAATTCCCTTTTTTTCCGCCAGAAAAATGCATGGATACTAAAAGTTGAAATAGTATTTTGCCACAAGTAATTTTAAAAAAATAATATTAACATTGGAAAATTAAGTACCTAACTTGCTTTATTTTAATAAATATTTTTAATTTCTAACTAAGAAATTTTTGTATGAATAAATAATTTTTCTAAAAACATATTTCGGAGTAAATGAGCGTTTAAATTTTCTTAATCTAAATAATCTCGAACTTTTATTTTTGATTCTTTTAAACTTATTATAAAAAATTCATTACAGTTCTTTTGTTGTTAAAAAAAAAGAACAATTTTGATTTTCCAGAAGCTACAAAATACGTCTAGATATGCAAATATTTCCAGATATGAAAAATACGCCTAACAACATAAATAATAACAACAAAAAATAAAAATAAGATTGCTCCAAAGGAAGTTTTTACTCAAAAAGTATTTTTGGTATAACCGTCTGGGAACATTTGTTGCGTTTCGATATGTTACGAATTTTTAAAATAAAATAGAAACAGGATAAATGACAGAATTTTCTATTATGGAAGTTACTGCTTCGCAATTCTTAATTCGAATGAGTTTTAATATTTTATGTCTATATTTTGATTTTATTTGTCGCTTCATTCAACATACTCTACTCTTTTACGATTTTATTTGTATGACTGTTCCTCTATAATATTATAAAAATGGATAAATAGAATAGTTGATATTGATAACTAATACTAGATTAACATGAGACAGTATGAATTCGGTGGGCGTTAAGTCGCGAATGGTGGCGATGTTGCACTGATCCATTTGATTCTCTTTAAAATCCACTATAAAGTAAATATTGGAATTGATATTAAGACCTTTAAATTAAAATTTAATGCTTGCAATATATTATCATCTAATAGCAAAAATCTTCGAAAAATATTTTCTTTGCTTGCTCTATTTTTCTTGGAAGAGAAACACATCTGAAAATACCTGAAAGCATTTAATCATAGAAGATTTCTTAAGGTAAATAAAAGAGAATTCATGCTGTCTTTTCTGATATAATTTTGTTCGTTTTCTTAGTTCGTTATAATCTTGATTAATGGAGTGGTCGCTTAAGTTTGAGTAGTGGAGTTTCACAACATTTCAGAATTAGGGGAGGGTTTTTTTCCCCTTTTGAATGAACAGTCCAACAGTCATCACAACATGATATCATTATCATTAGTTGAGCTAAAATCGAGCCGATGTAAAAAGCAGATTTTTGAATTCCTTCAACCTCCAACACTTTCAAATAATTTTGTTGTGGAATAATCCTGTGTGTAAGCGAATGTAAATAAATAAAATATGTTGTTGCTTATCCATCTTTGGATTGAACTCTAATTCAGACCAAATCCAAGAGATCGGGGAAAAGGGGTGCAGTAGCTTCTGAGGGTAAGGACCCCTGAGCACCCGAGGGCAGAAGTCTGATTTCTAGCTCATATGAAGATGACACTCACACACTCGCTTGCACAGCCCCTTTCTACAGGGAGGCTCTTTCACACACCTCACAGATAGAACACAGTGTAGAGAACAACCATGCCCGATCCAGGACTCGAGCCCGGGAAGCCCAGATATAAATAAAATATAAAAAGAAAAAAGGAAATTTTCCATAAACAAAAAATGTAATCAAAATATAACAAAAATAAAAATATTAATCAAGAACAAAAGTAAATATTAAAAAAGAGAGAAAGAGGAGTGATATATATATATATTTTTTTTACTAACCTTATATTAGTTTAAGAATAAAAAAGAATTTTTAAATGTATGGATTCCAATCGCATATTCATTTGAAAAAACAAATCCGATTCGTTACTTTCTCCGAACTTTTCAATTCCGCCGCGAAAATCCGCCGGATAAAAACAGAAACAAAGATCCGTCTGCTGCTGGAAAAAATCCCCATATCCCAGGCAAGAAAATCCCCACTTTCGAACCTTGCTCTTGTGACGTAACCCAGTTGCGCGCTTGCGCTCTTTGACTTAATAAGGAAAGTTACCTCTACATCCAATGGCGTCGGGTCAGGTCGGTAGTGCTGCAAGCTGACTGTAGGCGCGCCTACGGGAAAGCTCCTCTCCTCTGATACAATTCCACGGCGCTCGAATCAACGTGCGTTGCGCGTTCGTGTTTGAAGTCGGTTCTCCCGGAGTGAATCGAAAAGATTTGTTTTAGAATATTTTCACAAACAGGTGGTATTTTTCTGCTGAAATTGTTGTGCTCAGCTCTGTTCTGCATCGAACGGTTTTTTTCCTTCATTCTTTCGTACACGAGGAATGAGACTTGAACAGGTAAACAAAAAAATATTTGTTTACTTTTTGTTTCGATTTCGAATTGAGCCTTGAATTGATTGATGTCATGTGGAATTTGTTATTTTTATTTTTTTAAATATTTGCATGATTTATTTATTTCAAAAGAATAATAATAGCTTTTCTTTTTTCATATATAAAATTTTAATATTTTTCGTTCAATAAATAATTTAATTTTTTGTTTATAGCGCTTTTATATTTTCAAATTTAATTTACAATTAAAGAAAAGAATATAATATTTTGAATATTTAATGATGTAATATTTCGAATGTTTTTCAATAATATAAAATTTTGAATGCATTTTATTTTTATGTAATGTTAAATTTGTAGGAAATAGAAAAGTCTTAACTTTTTTAAAAATTAAAAAAAGTGTTGAAAAATCAGATGACCATTGTTTTAGGCTTTCTAAGGCAATATCTCAAAATAATTATTCTGAATTTAAAAAAAACTAATTTTTTAACAAATTATATTTTTTTATTTGTAATTTTATTTAAATTATTTTTTTCATAAAAGGTTATCATTTTTTTAAATTTTGAACTTATTTTCTGTCTAAAGAGACAATATGAATATGTACAAAAAAAAGTTTTCTTGCTGAAAATATATATAAAAAAAAACAATTAGAATCTTTGGTTAGATGATAAGAATTTATTTCCTTTGCTATCTCTTGGATGCAAATACATTTCATTTTTTTTTCTTTCTTTATTTTTTATTTTATTTTATGTTTATATTTCCGGATTTTTCTGGTTAAATATGGCTGATATGCAAAAGCATTTATTTCACTGAAAACATTTCCGACATACAAGTGGAAAAGAATTAATAAACTGAAATGAAAAGACATAGTTTTTTTGTTAGCGCTCAAAATTTGGAAATCTGAAATAATTATTAAAGAATTTTTAATTATTATAGTTCAGTGATATGATATATTTAGTATAATTCATATATTTTCAAAAAATGAAAGTATTTAATGCATATTATAAAGTTTTATCCAAATTCGTTATAATCCGTGGTTTCTATAATAAGAGAAATTATATCCTTTGCAAATTTTTTTAATTTTTAAATCTTTTATTCCAGAAGTCACTTATGGTTTAAAAAAACAACGACGTGAAAAGTTGGTAAGAAAGAAAATAACGTAGTTTAAAAAAAAAAACGTTTAGCCTACTTTTTTTATGCTTAAAAAATTACAATTCGTTGAAAAATATATTGTATTCATAAAATCCTAAAATAATTATATCACTGTATTTGATTTGCGTTCTTATAAACTCAAATGTAAAGAATTGCATAATTTTTGTAAAATGACATTAAAGATTTTATTTTTTCTATCTATTTATCACTAAAAAAATTGGACTAGTTACTCTCATGTCATCTGAAAAAGAAAAAAATAAAAAAAAAAAATTGCGTGTTTTCTTTTTGCTTGCCATGAGTAGAGGACGCAGCCTTCGAGAGATATTTTATTGGATGATGCAAGGTTGTTTAGGGGATTTCCGTTACAGTGACGGACTTCTGCCTAGGACTGTGCCTAGGGCCGCTGGACTGAGGGTGAGGGGCTGCAGGCAGGTTGAATAAAAGATTTTACTAGCCCAGTTAAATAAATCAATCTGCAAGAAACATAATATTTTTGCATTATAAAATACTAGGATGACAGACTGTTTGCATATTGGATTATTAAAATAATTCTTTTAAAGTTTAATATTTTAATGATATATTGGGATATTAATTATTCATTCATTTGTTATATTATATTCCACATGTCAGGTTCTATAACATAATAATGTTTTATATTAAATCCATTAGAAATGTACTATTTGTTTGTAATATTGATCAATTAATAAATGTTTATATTTATTAGAGATCGTTAGCTAATATTTATGATTATTTTTTTAATAATTTTATTATTTTAATAACTTTTTCCATGATCTGCAGATTTAAAAGTAAGAGAATTACAAATTAAAATAATTTAAAAAAAATGTAAATAATTCTTCAAATTTAAAAAAAATACTATAAATTTACTAAAATAAATTTTCAATATACTGATTAAGTTAAAAATGTGAAACTAATCTGTTCAATTATTAATAGAGGGGCTTCATAATGTGTATTTCTTATGACCGCAACACTTCAGAATTGACCGACATCTCGTTGTAGTATTTTCTCATCTCTTTATATGTAGCCTTTTAAAATGTTTATTAAGTTGTTAATTACTGCGTTAGTTTAAACAATTATTTATTAGTTAATTTTTAAAAATATTTATAAATTATTTTTAAAAATATTTTTTAATTTAAAATATAACTTGTTAAGTAAATTTAGTGATAATTTAATGAATATTTTTCATTTTTGTTGCATAATTTCACTTCCTTGTAACTTCATTTGTAAACATTATTCATAATGTAACTGAACTTGGAGATTATTTTTCTTCATAGCATAGTGAAGTTCTGAAATTAAGAACCATTGAGTTCAAGCACTCCATCCACTCCCTAATTAAGTTATCAAGTTGTCGTTGTAAACAATATATATATAAAAAACTTATTGCCCAAGTATAGTCTTTCTTGCCTTTAAAAACGCATTTTAGTTTCCGTCGTGCAATTAGCTTCCAAATCTTTCAGAAATAATTTTCAAATGATACTGATTTAAGTATACTTTTTAAGAGTTTCAGGATAGTGTCTTAGCTGTGCTGGATTTAAACTCGGGCCTTAAATTATTCTAGATATGAAGATCTTTATTGATTCGAAACGTTAAGTACATATGCCAGTTGCTTACTGAGACATTTTTGAAAGGGGGCTCCAAGAAAGGGAGGGGTGCTGGGCTATAGCTTGTATAGCTTATAATTAAGTCTGGCTGATCCCTCTGGTGCTGTCTAAAATACAGTGTCATTCAATCACTATCTTTTAATATTGTGAATCGTTATGAATGTCTGAGCTGTTATAAAAGCTCGTGTCTATGTTTTTCAGGCAGGTTTTGGTATTTTTAAATTAAATTAACCGACGTTGAACAGTATTCTTAGACAATATTTCACTGATGAACCTTCAAAATATTATAATAACCAACAATCAACTTCAGCTCTTGTTTTCTCTATCTCGATGGAAGTGTCGCTTTAATTGCTCTTCAAGTTTCGTAATGACACTCTTCCCCCCCCCGAAGGTGTTTTCAAAGACAGAAAGAATGTAGTTCTTTAAGCGACCAACAGATGGCAGCTGAAGGCAGAAATTAAAATTTTAAATTATTAATTAAATTAAATTATTTCCTTTATTTTAAAATGTTATTTTGATAAATGTAATTATTTTTCAGAAAGAAAAATAACGTATCGAAAAAAAATCAGAGGAATTGCTTCTCAAAATTTGTATAGATGTAAAATATCTTTTAAACAAACTGTCTTTCTTAAAATGTGAAGTTCTAAAATTTTCATTATGATTGTCTAAATCATTTATTTATTGTATTAAAAAGCTGTCTTTTCCTCAAAAACTTCTAAATATTTAATTTTCATTGAAGTTCCATTTAGTTATCAATATTATCCTTCCTTATATAATCGCCTTTAACGACCAGTTGTTCGCACACTATATTTATTATATTAATTAAGACATGTCAACCAACTTTATGGACTAAATCTTATCACAATGCGCAGAAAGCAATGTTTAAAATTATATTTTCTTCATAAACATAGAGCGTATTTTGATGATTTATGCATGCCGGTAAAATGGAGAGATCATTTTTGAAATCTGTCCGTTTATTTAGACTGGAGTTCCATTAAGGTTTTATTTTGCGGTTTTCTCTAAAATGGGGGACATTGAGAGGGTAACATGATAATTATCTAGGAGCTTATTAAGATAACTATCTAGGCATGATGCAGACAATTTATTAATATAAAATTAGACAATTTTTTTAGTATAAAGTTGTCTATATAAAGCAATGTGGCTAGGGATTCTATCAATTTTTTCCCCTTTAAGGAATTTTCAGTGAAGTAATGATTTTGAGATTTCTAAGAATAATGAATATTTTTGAATTGTACGCGACCATTGATGATATATCTAAGTTTATGAACTTTCAAATAAAATAATATATATAAAAAAAATCACAATCAAATTCTCGCAGTGATTGTGATTGGGGGGGGGGCATAATTCTTTGGTTTTGTCAATTATTTTAAATATAAAGATATGCAGTTTTTTTTCTTTTTTAAAAAACTGTGTTATCGACGCAAAATTGTCCATCGTGAATTTATTACCTTAACTCTTTCCCATTTTTATGATTATGTAATGAATGTAAAAAAAAACGAGTTATTATTTGTAATTAAATAATTAATAGAATTATGTAACAACATTCTAAAAAGAAAAGACCTAAAGATCAGGTAAAGTATTATTTAAAATAGCCTTTATAAACACGTTTAAAATTCTTGCCAACTTTAATTGCATTCGTTAATAATCTTAGAAAAAAATGAGTATAATAAAAAGTGATTACATTTAACGCCTCAGAAGACATACATAATTAATTATGCAAGTATCATCAAAAGTGAAGAGAAGAGTCATCAAAAACTTCACCTAAGATGATGGAAAAAATGTAATTTGTTCAGATAGCTGAGAAATTAATTATTAGTAAATCAAGCATCATTTTTCAGACTTCCTTATGTATTTTGAAGGTCGTATTTTCATTTCAAAATTCTTTCTCCATAAAATAATTTGTGTGATATCATACAAGGCCATTTTTTCATACGCATCTATAGAAAATCTTTTGCATTTTGATATAAATTTGAGATATAAGTAAGAAAGATCTGTTCATTTACCTGTCTTCTAAGAATGAATCGTTTTCTCTTTTGTCTAGCTATATTTTAATGAGAATTTTGAGATTGCAATATGAATTATAAATTTGCTTTAAAAAATTTTTTTCCCATCATAAACTGTCTTTAAAAATCTCATTAAAAATGAAATATGTGTTTTTTAATCAGCTTTTGCATTTCAAATAATGATAGTTGTTATTCTTTTTATATGCTAGAAAATTCGCATTTGCCGGCAGTCCTTTTATTGTAATTTTTTAAAAATCTTAGTGCGAACTATGATTATATCAGTCAATTTAGTGTTTTCTCCAAAGATGGTCTATTATACTTGAAAAGAATAAACGTCTTTCGTTTAAAATTCTGTGCGGAATTTCAAATTAATTTTCTATCTGGAAAATTAAAAAAAATTATTTTATTAAAAATATATTTATTTACTGTTTTTATTTTATTTCCTGAAAAATGCAGTTTCTTTTCAACTTTCGTTTATATTCAGAAGGTAGACTGTAGACATAAATTTTGATTGCCATTTTTCAGACAAACTATTGTTTTGTGATTGAGGGTTACGGTATCCATGTCGATACAAACGATTCGTCTTTGGCATCAACATAGGGTCGCTTAGCAAACTCACTATCTTAATTTTGAAAATTTTAAAAAGAGGATTTAAAAAAAGTGAATTATTCGTTAGCAATAATGAATGTTTCTGATTTTTTTCGTATTTGGCAAGGATATAAGACCGCATATTTATACTAGATTTGAAGAAGCAAAAATCCAGTAATATTCACCATTTATTATGAAAATTTCTAATGCTAAAAAGTTTAGTTCTGGACATCTGCCTTCACCAGCCTTGTTCCAAAAATATTTTATCAAAGCATTTAATAAAATTTTTGAACATTCTTTTCAGGAATAGTTATATTTCCTTGCTATTAGGTACCTAACCGATTTTCTAATTAATAACTAAATTTCTAAACGTTTAATCTTGTAGTGTAGTCAACATTATTGCCAATTTACTTTGGGCTTAGTTATATTTAAATATACTTTTTGAACAAAAAACTCTATAAAATAAGTCAAAGAAAAAATATTGTAAATTCGGTTACAGTTATTGGTGCTAGAGACTTATAACCGATTTAACGTTCATGACAGTAAATGTAATTGTTACTCTTATGTTAATTTTTGTACATTTTATTAATGTTTTGATCAGCGAATACAATTGTTTCATTACGGTAATTTCGAGTTATTTTTGAGGTGAATGTATTTGAGGAACTGCCAAGTGAAAAGACTTTTAAAGATGAAACGAAATGTTGTTGAAGCAGCTTTGAAATGGTACAACGAGCTGGAAGAGGATGCCACAATTATGAACTTGATGCTTTTCTTCAAATCGCGGGATATAGAAACAGGAAAACATCGATATATAGAGACGCTATTTAAAATAACAATTTCCTTTTAAAAACCTGAAAGTTATTATAGAATCATTTTAGTGATATTTTATATATGTTTTTAAGGTAGGCGTAGAATAGTTTATTGTATATGTAAAGTCTTTTTTTTTTTTTCATTGGAAATGGTGTAAGAACAGTGCCTGATTTACGTATAAGCTTCACAAGATTATGGTTTAAGGCCCTCGTTTTCTTGAGGGGAGGGGGGCATCAAAACAAAATTGTCCGAGTCAGCATGTGTCATGTTTATAAAATATACTATTTAAATGAACTTGTAAAAGGCCCCATATTTTAATAACATAGGGCTTCTTCAAGGCCGAATCCGGCACTGAGTACGTTATGAATAATATTCAATTTATGGTGCTTCTTCTTGTGTGCAGCCGACCACCACACGACCACTGAAAGAGGCAGTATCGATAATCAATTTATGGTGTTATATGTAAAATAGTTTTCTCTTTTTCTTTCCTGTTATTTTTACTAGCTGCCTTTGGCGACCACTCAGATTTGATCAGTACACTTTTTTAAGAAACTGTTAAATAAATTGAATTGAATTAGTTTGCTGCAAATTAAGTATACATATTACGAAATAAAAGCTAATGTGAAAATCTTTATATGAAGATAATGATTGGCAAAAGCACGCGATTGAATGCTTTGATGGATGAGTTTGAATTCCATCTTATCATTTAAAAATATTGGTGCAAATAGTGTAACAAATTCAAAACATTATTAAAAGTAAGGGAAAAATAGTAGTACATTGAATTGGCGTCATTAGAAAGATAGTTTTTGAGTTTTAAAATAATAAAAAGAACATTTTTGTCAAAAAATTATTTAGAAAAATACGAACATCAATTTCCATGAACAAATAGTAACAATTACCCTTCTTGCGATGGTTAAGTCTATTTTTGCCCCGAATAAATTTTATATTTGAGGCCTATTTCTTGATTTCTTTTATATCTTCTTTTCTCTGACTGAATAGAATTTTTGGTGACACGGCGAACCCTCTTCCAATAGTTTTAATGATGTTTTTCAGTTTTTGAATTCAATGCAGCTATAAAATCGTTTAATGAAGTAGGCTGAATTTGCACAATGGTTTTTCTTATATTTATTATATATTATTTTTTTGTCATTCGATAATAACAGTATATAAGATAATAAGTATAAGTATTTCTGTGCCACGTACACTAGCGTTTATATATACAATACACTCGCGAATATCCGGTTCTTGACTATCAGGCTTCCGTACTATCCGGCCTAGTTTTCTTTTGTGGTAATTAAATGAGAAAGGCAAAGCGTTGCATTGGCAACATTACCAATGCATTGGAAATGGGTGTCGATCCTCTTACATGTTGTATACAAAATACAAGTTGTGACAGGAAAAGAGCAGCGTTCTGCTCATTGTTCGTTGTTTCGTCGGTGTATAACGGACCTCAATTGTTGCCGCTGTTCCTGATTATAATTTCACAGTGCATACAGTATTTGTAAATTGTTCTTGGGGTATGCTTAATGCTTTCTTAAATGTACAGTGAAGATTTCAAAAAGGGCCATGAGCGAAAAAAATGTTTTAGTGACTATGGAGGAGAAATTACGCGCTATACAGCGACTAGACTTTGGTGTAATAGCAAAAAAATTTATTTAGGAATTGGAAAACGTACAGTAGGGGAATGGGAAAAAAATCGAGAAGAAATTGAAAATTGGTGTGCTGCACAAGCTAGTGGAAGTAGAATGAAAGTAAGAAAAACCATGAATACTCGATAAGAAACGAGAAAATACATATTATAGCAATGAGTTCTGGGTATAGAACCTTTGTCTTCTGGTATTGGTGAGCAAAGAAATAAGTTCATAGAATTCCGGCCCTTTCCGGCTTTTTTGTTATCCGGCCTGCCCTTCCGCCACATTAGGCCGGATTCTCGGGAATGTTTTGTATATGTAGATTAACGTTGCCGTCGGATGCTTGGGAGTATACTGTATATGTAGATCAACATCTCTGTCGGATGTTCGGGAGTGGACTGTATAGGTAGATCAACGTCTCTGCGCCCCATTTATAAGGATTAACCGAGCTTTTACTTATTGAAATCTAGAAAAATACGCTTAACCAATGCTTTCCTGATCTCAAAATTCAGTTGGGTAATTAATTCTCTTACGGAATAGGCTCAGAATAAAATATTTTATAACATAAAAATATTCGAAGCACATTATGGATTATTTTCTCTTCACATTGTGTATCCTGGAACATGTAACCTCTTCTATATTTAGCTCTTGCTATGTGTTAAGTTCTCCATCCCCCCCTCCTCTTCGTGACTTATCGGCCGTGTCGTCACCGAGTGACTGATAAGGATAAGAGTCTCTTCTGCTTCTTCTGCGTCATCCAGTTTTTTGTTCTGTTCTTTTCTGCTCTTTGGACTTTACTATCTCGTTTTCTAGATTTCATTTTCTCATCTCAAACTTGATTTTCCCTATGTGTGTCATTGCATTTTATCTCTATTAACTTCTGGAGTCGTTGCATCTATCTGTCTGCTGCTGCATCTAAGTTTATGATTTTTGTCTCCGTGTCATTAAGATAAGTTGTTATTATCTAGTATTCGGAGGGTAGTGGTAATATTACTGAAGCTGACATATTCTTATTTGTTACTTTTACCCTGCAGGAACTGACAGATTTGAAAAAAAGTAACCGACTTTGATTTTTTTTTAATAAAACCTAACCAAATCCGGAATATGTTCAATGTTGTTGGGCTTAAATACATTCTGATGATTAGTGTGTGACAAAAGTGACGTTGCACCAGTGAAAAACTCATATTAAAATTTAAAAAAATAGAATTTAAATAGCTATCAAAGTACTAGCTATTCAAAAAAAATCTTTCATATGCATGCTTACTAGATGCAAAGGAAGCTAAAGACAACCAAAGAAAATAAAACAGCCGGAACAAAAAATGAAGGAGCAGACTTAAAAAAAAAGGTGGAGAAGGTGTAAATGGCTCAAGCAGAAGAGCCTACATAATATTCCACAGTAACAGTATCATTGAAATATAATTAATAAACAATAAAATTTACCAAAAATAAGTAGTTAAAACTTTGAAAACAAAAAAAAAGTAAAAAAAAATTAAGCAAAGAGAAAAATATAAATACATGAATAAATGAAAAAATAAATTGGAAAAATAAATATATATTCATTGGTTCAGTCTAAGGTAGAGTCCATGATGAGGAACAAAAGGCTAGATAAAGAGTTCCTTTTGCATTTTTTTTTCTTATACTCACAAGATACTGTCCACTTTTAACAGTGTTTGACTTTCTCTATGCATACTTTGAAAGGCTCAGGCAATGGCAGAGTTCCATTTAAAGTTTGCAATTGCTAACTCAGAAGAATGCAAAATTGCTTTACCACAAAGTATAACCAGCAAATTTTTTTCTCCTTTGTTGTAAAATAACATATGGAGTCCAAAATAAGAAAGATCAGTCCAGATAGGATACAAACTAGGATAAATTATTATTCCATTTGGAAAATCCTGCTTTCATTGTGATACAGGGAATCCAAGATCAATAGAAACCCACATTTGACACAGAAAATCAGATACCAACATTTATTTATTTAAGTCGCTGCTTTTCTGAGCTATCGTATTTGCATCATGCACAAATATAGATTAACAAACAACTATCCGACGGATTTTATTTAAAATTTGATACACTTTAAATGCTAAAAAGGTGTTCCAAGTTTCTTTCCTCTAGATACTTCACTTTTTGAGTTATTTTGTTTGCTTTATGTGAAAATGCAATTTGACAGACGTTCAACCCCTTGACGCATTTGCTTCAAAATTTGATTTCTACATTTTATAGGCTAAATCTGCGTAATAAATTTTATTCTTCCATTTTGTAATTATTACGATCTGCGCTTTTAACGTTATTTGCTTCTTAATTATTAGGTTCACATTCAGACCTAATAAATACAAATTTTGAACTTGTATTCAAAATTTGTTAGAAATTTACAAATTTGATACAAAAATCTTATACAAAATTTCATCCGTCTAACTTAAAGCGTTTTGTTTTTCACACTCCAGGACGGTCGCAGTGGCCAGGTCTCGGCTCCCGAACCGGAGGATTTCAGGTTCGAGACCCTATTCCCCCGAAGAACCGTCGTGTAAGCGTGGCTGATGCACGTTAAATCCGTTGGGGCTAAACGCCCACCCACTAGTGTAGCGTAAAAGTTTGGAGAGAGGGTGCCAGCTCAAGTGTCGTCCTCGTCAACTGACTGCGGTTCCAAATTGTGAGATCCGTCCTAAAATAGCTCTAGTGTTGCTTTAAAACGGGACGTTAATATAACTAAACTAAATACACTCAAGTAGGAATGAAAACGTGGAGATTCATCATAATCTCGAGTTCCAATTTTTTTGACGATTACAATTCTTTATATACTTTGTATAAGGGAAAATATAAAAAAGTCTGCTATCCGCAGTAATCATCTCTATTCGACCTTCACTTTAATTTATTTCGAGCAGAGACGGGATGTGTTCTAAACCCTGTGCATCGCCGCCTGGGCGTTCCTTTCCCTTCTCTCTTTCTCTCTCTCTCTCTTTTCCCAACTCGATACAAGTAACTGGTTAGGATGCGATGCAGCCATCTCTAATTCAGTGTTCCGTTTGTCCCTCCTATATTTTTTATCGACCCGTCTGGGCCAGGTACTCTAAAAATTCTTCGCTGCAATGAAAAAGAAAAGGGTGTCTGGCATTATATTGCCATTTTCTTTGTCTTCTGCTTGATCTGCTTTTCTTGAAGGCCTTCGTGAAATTTTTGTGATGTAAAAGAAGCGAAGCAAAGAAAGTGCAATAGAACTCCAATTATTCGGGACTGGACCTAATCTGTTTAAAAGTGTTTAAAATGTATCTGCAATTGTTGAACTTTATTTAAAACGTACCTATAATTTTGTAAATTTGTATAAAACGTATCTGTAATTGTTTAAATTTGTTTAAAGCAATTTATTTAAAACGTAACGGCTGCAAAAGTAATATTATTTATTTATTTAGATTTTGAGCATTTGCGTATTGTTTTAATTAAGATATCACTTCACGAATATAGCAGCTAGTTATTTCCCCATCTTTATTCTTTTTTTACGGACATACAAATATAAATATCGTAAGAAAAATATCAGTTTAAATTTAAGAATAAAATAGACAAGAGAATGAAATAAAGTAAAATAACAGTGTAAGTAAATGAAATAGCTAAATAAAATAAGCAGAATTGCAAACAATACAATAAATAAGTAAATAAATTTAAAAAAGATTAATTCAAAAATCGAATGAATGTAGAAACAGGCTCATTTTTTCATTTCCGTAATTAAAAAGAAAAAAAAACATTTGTTTCAGCATAGTGATAAGGTCTTGACTTTGCAGTTCGAGAGCTTCAGACTCGAAATCGTATTCTCTTAAAGATCTATCGGGTATTAGGGCTTGGTGCACATTCAATCTGATATAGATATAGTGCGAAAGTTTAGAAAGGGCGTGCCGCCTGAAGCATCATCTGACCGCGGGTCAAAAATATGAAATCTATCCCAGCATAACCACATATTGCTTCCATAGGAGAAATTTTAAAAAAAGTGGAAATATGATATTCTCATGAGAATATTAATCGGAGAGTTAAAATTAATTTTTAGTTCATACTTTCCGATTTTACAGAGTTCGTATCTTATAATCATGTGATGAACGTTACCGATTTATGCTCCACTATAAAATATTTAGTTCTTTTTAAGAAAATGTGTCTGATAGTTTTGAAAACCTTCTGTCTTGTGAAAACACGGTTTAAGTGGAAGTCCTCATTTATTTTTTTGAATGAGTTTTATCCAAATAATTCATGATAATTCTTTTTTTTTTATTCTATTTCTCAATCAATTATTGCATTGCCTTTTTCTTCACGATGGCTTTAATCAGTCTTTTCATTTCTTAGAGATAAATATCAATTGAGGTTCTTTATAGCTTGTTTTGCCAGTGTATCGGTTTTCTCATTCTTCCTCAGTTAAATTTCATCCATCGCAACTTTATCCAGTTGTTGGAGTATATAATTTTTCTTTCAATGTTTTGAGCACCTTACCCTTTTCATCAAGTAGACACTACGGATTTAGATATTTTGATGCAGTACACATTATGAAATCGCATTTTAATAAATTGGTCAATTCAGATTCACATTTCGGGCCGCGGCGGTCTCGGCTTCGGAACCGGAGGGTTTCAGGTTCGAGACACGATTCAATCGAAAAACCTACATGTAAGAGAGTCTGGTGCATGTTAAATCTGTCGGGATTAACGTTCCCCCCGCTGGTGTGGTGTGGAAGTTTAAAGAGAGGGTGCCAGCTGAGATGTCGTCCTCGTCATCTGACCGCGGTTCAAAATGACGAGGTTTGTCCCAAAAGAACCCTAGTGCCTTTAAACGGGACGTTATTATATCTAAACTTAACTAAAACTCAGATTCACGTTGTTAACATACTAGTGTTTCGCTTTAAATTAATCTTTTTTATTTAATTAACTTTATGATATGTGAGTTTGTTTTTAATTATCTATTATGACTCCACCATCTACATTTTTACGCAATATTATTGAAGGAAAGGTTGCATTAGTTTCAACTTTGAATATCAAAAATATTATAATAATTAAGTAGATGAAATAAAATCTATAATTTTTAATTAAATTTCTCTGGTCAGTTATTCAAATAGATTGCTAATATTATCTCATTGTTTTATAATTTACAGAATGTTTCATTTTTGTAGATTTATTATTTAGCATGTAGAAAAATAGTTTTTTAATCGACCAATTTACGACCCTCTTTCAGCCGGGGAGCACTAGGCAATTGCCTAATGTGCAGTCAAAAATCCGCCTCTGAATGTTGATCTAGAATCTGAAACAATTAATATATTTTTAAGATCGTATTACATAACTGTGATTAATAAATCAATCAGTTAAAAAATGTCCTTTTCATTTCCATTATTACAGTACAGAAAACCGCATCCATCAGCACCATCGAACCGTCCATTCATTATAAATCATTTTTTCCCTTCTCTTTCAAGGTAACATGGAGATTAATCAAGATTTCAAGGTCGAATTTTTCGACAGTTACAATACTTTCTTTTCTTAAATTTGATGCGCAAGAAAGTAAAAACAAACGATTCAAATGAATCATTTACGCGCTTTTTCTGTAACTTAGTTGCCACTGATGGTTAATGCATTGCAATCGCATATTCCTGTAAATTTTACTCTAAATATGTATGCGGAGAAATTATTTTTGTATTTTTTTACGAGAAATGTTATACACTATGGCTAAATTAAAAATATACATTTGAATATTTTTAGTTAGTAATATTAAAATCTTAAAAGTAGGAATGCATTTCTTATTTTATTATGGGAAAACGAATAACTCATTTCTATGTAAATGTATCCTCGTTGATGCATGTTTTATGCATTGAAATGGCTTCAGTAACATTTTAAACGTTATGCAGAACATAGGAAGTCGTGCATAATGTGTATATATGCGCATTTGAGCAAGGCAAGTAAATAAAAAGCAACAGGTTAAATAAATGAAGGTGAAATTTAGATCTATCATTAGAACTGAAAATATGTATATCAAGATTTGGACACGCCAATGGACTGGCTCTTAGTCAGTATGTCATATAATTGTGAATGTGATAGCTCAAAGGCCCATCCAGTCGGATGCATGTATTTTGGTATCTGTGTAGTTAAAATAATTAGGAAAACCAAGAAACCAACATCCAAGCCTACGCCACTGATTTGATTTCACTCATTTCTATTTCATATGAAAGCTTATGAAGCCTACATATGTCATGTCATTCACCCCCTATTTTTGAGAGAAACTTCAGAAATTATTCCATTATGCATTTTCTATAAAGAGATATCCATGCTAGAATCCTAGCTGCAATTTTTCTATCGGTTTCGCCGATTTTTATTTCATTTGAATACTTTTGTCATTTAGATGCCCCACAAATAATTGTGTGCCCTTCGCCGCCCTCCATTTTTTGAAATAAAATTTTGATAAACCCGTTTGCCTCGAGAATTTCTATCACTTTGCTATTGTTTGTCAATTAATTCTATCACTTTGCGTACATAACTAACTAACCAAACAAAATGATCTGTATTTTATTATTCGTGCTAAAATAATTTAAAACAGTACTTTCATTTGATGTGATAATATGCCCTTCATCAAATTTGATTGATAATAATTAATACTATAGACCCATTTCATGCTGTTTTGAGCAATACAATCGGTTGGTTGATCGTTACCTCCGTGATCACTGCAATCGGGGACTACTGTACCATAAATCTAACTTATATTGTTCTAAATTGCATACTACGAGAAAGTCGAAGAAAAACAGTCACTTTGGTATTTTGTCCAATGGCACATCTTATTTTAATATTATCACACATTAGCCTTTATAAATTCTGAAATTCTGCTTTATTTCAAAATGCAGATTTTTAAAATACTTGATTACTAATCTACGCATAAGTTAATATAATGGAGTGTTTTTATTTTGTGTATTTATACGGTCCCCTTTGCATTTAACCGGTGAATGTTCAATACGGATGAAAAGAAACTCTTTCACCGATTTGACAGAAAGAGGGCGACGTTTGATGGTTTCTTTAAAGAAAAATAATTAGAAGTATTCATTTCTTTGTGTCATTCCTCTTTCATGTCATTCATTAGTAACAAATGTCAAATTTCAGATGCCATTCTGTTGGTGCCGTTATCTAAATGGAAATCGAGACATTAGCATTTGTAAATACAGAAGTAGTGACACTTTTCGGAATGATTTTTATTTTTAATTAAAAATAATTTGATGTAAATAGGAAATGTTTAGATAGAACATGAATGATTTGGAAGTAAAAAATCGCCTGCATTACATAAAGAGAATTATTCTCTGCTGTATCATGATAAAATATAAGTTTTTTTTTTTTTCCAAAATCATAGAATTAATCTGTTTTGAAGATAAACTTTTGTATTCAAGAAATTTAAAGAGCGTCTACAAAAAATATTTTTCAAGCTTTTAAGCATAAAATAAATTATATTTTAAAAAAATTTAAAATGAGAAAAATCGGCAGACTTTAATTATATAAATCGCAAAATTATTTTAAAAAATTCGTTCCACTTGCTACCTAAGGAATGTTCTGATTCTATTTAAAGATAATGCTTCTCACTTTCCTTTAAATTGCCTTCGAAATTTAGAATTCCATCAGAACAAACTATTTTATGCAAATCTATAATTGCATTATTGTTAACATTTTGACAATTGACAAGAAAAAAATTCAAATCTCTGTCTCTAAAACGTCATAATATGTACCTGAAAAACATTTTGAATGAAAAAATTTATAAAGTTAAGGATATTAATTAGAGATTTGATATTGTCTGTACCAATTTCCAAACTCCCAAATGAATTTTTGCGGATAAATTTAGTGAATGGATTATGAAGTTGGTTATCATATTGAACGAGGAATGAAATATGGCGCATCGTTTTATTGCCAGAATTGTAAATCTATATAAAATTTGTTGCCAAATGTGCCAAAGGTTAGATTGTTTATTTGCTTTCAGTGTGTATGTGAAAACAATGATGATAGTTCAAAAACGCGAGGAATAGGATCGATAAAATGTGTATGTGGCGTTGACACCGAAGCTGTAGATTTTTTTCAGTTTTCCAATTGGTCAACGGAAAGAGAAAGAGATCTAAAATCGAACTTTGAATTTCTTCATTGTGCAGCTAAACTCAACCAAAACATACAGTATAGTGTAATGTCGGGATTACACTCGGCCAATAGACAGCGCATGTATAGAAAGGCTAAAAAATGTTATTTGGTCGATGGCAAGTAATTGTTCCAATGGGACAACAACATGCTACTGTATTGTATTTTTTTCTTACTGCGCATGCGTTTGTAGAATTTGGCGGTTTTTTTGGCGTGAAAAATTGTTTATTTATCATAGATTAATTCCAACATTTTTTGCTCTTTCTTCTTTCTGACACGATATTGTGCTTTCATTTTATTTGTCATTTCTTTTTCTATACTTTTCAAAATTTAGGTATGTTGGCCTTTTTTATTTTTTTTTATTTTACTATGTCTCTTTGTGTAAATATCCATCATTTTATAGCCAAGCATGGAATGCCTGAATCTATCTTATGAAATTGTGGCAAATATAAATCATTCCCTTTCTGGGCATGCGCTGCCTACTGGCCGTTTTATAATTGGCCGAGTTTAAACCTATCTTTACTTGTATTTTTCAGCCTTTCTACGCATGCGCTGCCTACTAGCCGGCTTATAACTGGCCGAGTATAAACCCGGCATAAGTATACGAGGAACTGGAGGGGGAAAAAAATTTTTGAATATGCACATTGATAAATAAGAATAGTTTTATGACTCTTCTTTCGATCCAAGTGAGACTTCAAAGAACATTCCAGTTTGGTATGCTTGATATAGAAAAAACTAGAAAATAATTTATTCTATTACATTTATTTACTCTTAGATTGTTCTGAAAAAGGCTTAAAAACCTTCACCTACACATACAAATTTTTCTGTTTAAGAAATAATGTCTTACGTACACACCAGGTTAGAACTATGATTTCATCGCGTTTGTTTTGCCGTTTTTCTGTTGTTTTAAAACCACTTCCTGTTCCTGCGTAAGCGAGGGCATGAAGTCACCCTCCTGAGAACCTCCTGTTGGTGTTTAAAATTAGAATCGGTTTCTTCTATTTTTGAGGGTGTACCGTTTCACGTGTTTTTTTCCCCCTTTTCTTCTGTCCTGACGGAAGATTTTTGTAAGCCTATTTTCTCATTCTTCATTTATGGATTCGCCGAAGATCCCTGTCGTGGGTAGAAAGTGGGTCAAATTGGAGTTGTTTAGCAATCCCTTCTTTCCACGGGTTTCGCTCGCTTTTCTTCAAAGATTATTGTCCGACGCCTGTCAGCAGTGATTAACATGCTGACAGATAGTGATCATTTCAGTTCATTTACTTAACATTTGTTTTCACTTTATTTAAATGTAGTAATAGTTATTGAATATGGATTTTTTAGAAAGTATCAGCTTATACTTAGAGAAATGTAAAGATACATCTACTTATGTTGCACGCATTTAAATTTTATTGTAACTAGCCGCCTCTGGCGAATAGTTGGTTAGTCGGAATGAATGATTTCTAAAAATTTCAAATAAATATTTTGTGTAATTTTATTTTATGGCTTTTTAGGTAAAAATCAATTTTTTTTCTATGAAATTTTGATAGAAATATAATTCCTAGTATTTTATAAGCCTTACCTCCACTATTTTATGAATTTCCCTAATTTTCTTACTATATCCCTATGCATCCAATTATGTTATAGGAATGAACAACAGTATTTAAAAATAGGCGCATTGAAAAATTTTTCGCCATTGCTTGACTTTAAATCTTAATTGCAAGTGCATCCAATTTCAAAAATTTTACTAAAAGCATACTTTATACTCGAACCTACTCAATTCCAGAATTTTCATCATCAACAATAGGGGAAAAAATCTTAGGATAAAATATTAGAAGTAACAAAACAATTTGAATTTCCCTTCAACAATACAATATGCTGTTGAAAAATATGCATAATATATTTTTAAAAATTGGTTAAAAATAGGAAAAAAAAATTATAAGGCAAAACAATTGTTATCAATTGAAAGATTTTTGATTGAATTATAAGATGATATAAAAATTATTTCTATTTCGTATTGTTTTCGGGAGTTATCACAAAATTTCTCTTCATTTTGAATTAATTCTAATATAAAAAAATTCATTTGTAGGTGTCGATTCTCATCTTCGAAATTATGTGCGTGTCAAGTTTGATAATCCTAAGTCAAACAGTCTGCTCTGTGGAGCGCCAACTCACATTCACATTCATCTTTATTGTTAGTAGAGATTGTCCTAGTCCGCCTGGGTGGAATCAATAAGTTTGTGATGCCACTGATCAAGAATTAAGATTCATATTTATAATTCAGTTTGATTCTGAAGGATATTTTTGGAATATATTTTCATTTGTATCGAAGGTTGTTGGAATCTTTGATTGTTGGAATCGTGGAAGAGGAGAGAGTGATGAGACAGTTACTGTTGTGATTCAGAACGTTGAGAAGCAGAGTGAACTTTTACCTAAAACTGTATTAGGAATCGTATTTTATAAGCACTGGAGGGTGAAAACCATTTGGCATGCATTGCTGTTTAGTATGCGATAATTAATAATAATGATAATTTAATTATGTCTATTTGAGAGAAAATGTGCCTATTTCAACATAATACCTAGCTGTGATCTGTTTTGGAAAATTTGTGGTTTATTCATTCTCGACATCTTAAATAGTCTACATCACGAGGCTACTTGGCTCCATCTACTCAAGATCAAAATATAGATTTTTTCCCCCCCATCTCGTGAGTTTTGCTAATTTTTATGGCAATGTCATACATATAATATGTGGGATGATCATTGTTAATAATGCCGGGTTTATACTCGGCCAGTTATAAAACGGCCAGTAGGCAACGCATGCGCAGATAGGGATTGATTTATGTTTGCCACAATTTCATAAGATAGATTCAGGCATTCCAAACTTGGCTATAAATTGCCGTTTTGGTGTCCCTGAATTTTTCTTTTCCATTGCGCATCGTATTAAAATGATGGATATTTACACAAAGAAACATGGTAATTTGATAACAAAAAAAGATCAGCATACCTAAATTTGGAAAGCTATAGAAAAAAAAAATGACGAATAAAAAAAAAGCCTTCGCATCAGAAAGAACAAAGAGCAAAAAAGTAATATTGGAATT
This sequence comes from Argiope bruennichi, assembly GCF_947563725.1. Classification (NCBI taxonomy): domain Eukaryota; kingdom Metazoa; phylum Arthropoda; class Arachnida; order Araneae; family Araneidae; genus Argiope; species Argiope bruennichi. The sequence continues at coordinate 7,990,413 of NC_079154.1, forward strand.
AATATGATAAGTGATCAAATTTTTCACGTCGAAAAACCCCGCCAAATTCTACAAACACATGCACAGTATGAGAAAAATACAAAACAGTAGCATGTTGTTGTCCCGTAGGGACAATTACTTGCCATCGACCAAACAGCATTTTTCTACGCATGCGTTGCCTACTGACCGGCTTATAACTGGCAGAGTGTAAACCCTTCCTAATTATAATTGTTTTTTAAATCACAGCTTTATTTCTTTTCTTCACAATGTGACAAAAGTTTGTATCTTTTAGATGATTTTAAGGTTCACAATTTAAATCTGAGTAATGATCCATGTCGATGCCAATATTAAAAAATTAACTGTGGCAACAATTTTAAAGTTTTCATATTTTGAGGTGGGCATTTTCCAAGAAGAAGAGAAATGCACCCAGCATTGTTGAGACCTGTAAATTTCATGTGATGTGGCAGAAGAACATTGGATAGTTAAGGTTACACTAATTAGGCCTTGAGAAACTGTAAGATTAGGTGTAGAAATGATAGATGCCTTCACTATTAATAAAATATTTTAAATCTTTACCAATTTTTATCATTTTAAAAGATCTATTTTTTTACTTAAAGATATTATTTTCGATTGAAGATTTTTAAAGACAGAATTAACATTTCAGTTCTAAAAAATAAAATAAAAGTTAGGCGATGTAAACCCAAGTAAAATTTTCGCCATTCAATGGAACAGTCTTTAGTTCCATTCGAGGTATCTGAGATTTCAATCTGCCATTTTTACCTCGAGGTGTTTACGACATTGCTAGAAGCTACTTACGTCAAAAAATAAAAAATAAAAAATCACCGAGTCTCAACACTCCCTTTCGAACAAAAGCCGTCGGTATATCTCGTCGGCATCTTCCATACAGGAAAACTGTAAATCATGTCTTCTTCTCGGGGGAGGTGGTCTCTAAACACGTGCACCCTTCGCTGTCTCCGCACCCTCTGCTGTCCAGATCCGTGACAGAGATTTTGTGTAATTTGTCGATTCGCGCCCCGTGGGAGAGCAGCAATTGGAAGGGGCCCAACTCAAGGGCGGACGGGTGTGTAATAAGTAGATTGACACGACCGTATACGCATCCTTTACTGATAAATTCCGTTTTTTTTTTTTTTTTTTAATGGAAAGATTTGAGTAAAATGGATGATAGCCTGGAATCAACAAAAATATAGTTACAACTAGAGGGAGGCGAGTAGTGCTTATGGCGCCAAAAAATTTAGAGGCCCAAGAACTTTCGATATTTCTACATATTTCATATATTCGATATTAATTACATAATTTCATATTTTTGTTTTATTATACAGGTCATCGGTGCAATCGAGCTTATTGAAATTAAAATCAAGTATTATTTAGATTGATTTAATATTATTCTAGTAGCGTTACTATTTCATTAACATTTGCAAGTTTTATATTATGTTATTTTATAATTCTAAAAAAATCTGAAAAGCTTTGTAATTTAAAAAAATTTCGATTTCGATATTAAATATTTAGAATTGTAATTTTTGTTTTTACTATTTTGTTTAAAATTACTTCTAATTTTTAGATGTGCATTTTTATACGCGATATTCCAAGCTTTCAGCTTTTTTTTTTTTTTTTAAATTATTTGAAATGAAATGTTTTACTATTTCAGTTTGTCAAACTTTGTTTCTTAAAAATAGTTTAAATAAAGATTAAGTTAAAATTGATTAAAAAAAATATTTGATTGAAAATTAGGAGGGAATTATTGGCCCCAAAATTTGCATTGCCTTAGGAACACTATAATTATAACTCAACTACGTACTAAATAGTAAATAAATTAGTTCTAAATCATTTCCAATTTGCTTGCATATGATTACTATAAATTAAAATGTCAAATTAGATCAGTTAGAAATGAAAGTGATAATAAATATCTTAAAATACAACTTTTTGTCGTCTGCTGAAGATAATTCTGAATTTTTTTTTTTTTTTGGTCAACGCAGACGATTACCACCGCCTCCATCCAAAAAATCTTTATGATTACTATCTATGCATTAATGTCATTTCCTTTGTTTTCATAAAAAGAAAAACGTAACTTTCCCATCAGATTAGTTTTTTTATTTGTTTGTTTGCTTACTACCATGACTGTTTAGTTGTCATTTCAAAAGATCAAATTATCTCTCCCACAAGGATACGGAACAGCAATTTTCTTTGTGCGATTGCATCACCCCTCAATTAGAAGAACCAAGTAATCTTCCAGACTTAATCCATTTATCCCCGATTGACTGCATTGAAAATTGACCTCGAGGTGTGATTGATTGATTGCCGCGGAGAGCTGCCAAAAGACACCTGCTTCCGTCAGGAGAAAGTGTCATCCAGACGCAAATTGGTTTCTTGCCTTACAATCATTGTCTTATTCCACTCAATTTGCGTCCACCGCAAGCTAACGCCATATAAGGCATTCTTCGCGGACCAATCAGTATCTTGCATTTCAACATAAAAATTATACTGTATTACTTCTGGGAACTGATAATGAAATCTTTTTCTGAATCACTTTAAGCCGTTTTTCCGTGCTAAGGGTTGCGAAAGCTGTAATGTTTAATGCCATTTTTTTAAAAAAAAATTCCAATATCATCTTCTAGAATTTTTTCCTTTTGTCTAAAATTTTATGTTTCATTTAAAAGACAATGTCTCTTTATATCCGTGTAATGTTATTAGAACAGACTATTATCTATATAAATGAAAGTAAAAATTCATAATAAATTGTTGGAAGCGTGCGTATGTCCGCTATAAAAATTCGAATTACTCGAGAGATTTTCTTCAGATTATGCAGCATAAGAAAAATTTTAATAAATTTCATGACAATTAATTAAGTAGCAATTTTTTTATTAATTGAAAACTGTTTCCATGCATAGAAAATATTACTTTATCCTCTGTCACTCTTTCCGTTGAATAAAAATATAAAAGATATTTCAAACTGTTTTATTCGTCTCTGAGTTGCCACTCGCAATAACAGTTTTTGTATCTCTGAAAAAACGTATTTCAATATTAAATTTAATTTTATATCACTTAAAAAATGTATTAAGAGGAAAAGTGAATTTTCGACATTTTAAAAATACATTAATTTATGTTTTTTCGAGAAGCTTAAAAAATTATTTGACGTAGTAGATTTTCTCATTTGAATTAAAAGTATATTTACCAACGATTTTCCTTCAAGCTTTGAAAATTTTATCTATCGAATTTCTGAGAGTTATTAATAGAATAGCCAAAAATAATTCTAATTAGAACAAATCTCACCCAAAAAAAATCGCATGGATATGGACTCCAGGGCATATATAAAGTCATACTAGCTTAAATGCCGATGCAACAGATGTGACTCAGTAACCGAATATCGAATTTTGCATATTGACGTAATATCAGTTTTATTGCTAAAGATTTTCAAATACTTTAACTAAGGTAATTAGTTGAATATTTCTTACATATATTTAAAAAAGAAGAATTTAATTTATTTATTACTTCCATACTTTGATAAAAAGTGATACTCGAAGGCATAATAGATATGATTTTTTTTTTTAATTCTTCGGAAAATTGTTAGAATTAATGAGTGATATTTTTATTAATATGGGTTTGACAGTTGCGGTGTGAACAGTGGCATTTATTACAGCTAAAATAAAATTGTTGGCTTGTTATAAGAGAACGACTTAAAGATCGGAAAGAATTTAATATGTATTTTTGCTGCATTTGCGTTTATGTTTTGTATTATAATTTAAATAAAACAGGTAAAACTTGGAAGGAAAGAAAAGCAGATTGCAAAAATAAATAAATATAAATTAGCAGTAAGACATTAAAGAAATTTTTAAAGCATATTTTTGTTAATAAGGAATTTCGATGATATATATCAAATTTACAGTATTAATATCGAACCACATTACATGTTCTGCAAAAGAAAAAAGGACGGGATGTCCAAGCACAGAATAATAAAAAGTGCAATTAAATGACATGTCCAAATGCATATATTACTTAATAGTAATCGTATGTTATTTGACTCTCGTAACCACTTTCTGTTTTAAAGAGTTCCATTTTTTGAGAAAGGAACTCTTTACTTTCTTTTTTAAAATTTTTAGAATTCCTCTTATTTAAAGTGCGAATTAAATTCCTTTAAAGATGATTCGCTTGTTTTATGTATTAAAAAGAATAGTATGCATGGGCGTAATTCACAATAGTCACATTATTTTAAAATTTTGATATTAATTTTTCTTTGGTAGGAATGAAATTAAAATTTATTATTAATAGTCTTTACTTTGCTCATCTTAATTTTCAGGGATTAAAATATTTTACTTCTTTCATTCTTATTATTATTGCAATTCTTTATTGTTGAACACTATGTAAAAGTTCTTAAGAATATTTAAAATAAATCTTTATTTTTAAAGAAATATAAAATCACTAAAAGTTACTGAATACATATTTTTAGTTTAGAAAAATTAAGAATATAGAATTTTTACATGAATCAACAATATTATAAAAATTATCTGTAAGATTTTTTTCAAAGTTCGTTACATTAGTATTTTAAAATACGAAAGAACGTTTTCTACTGTTTTTACTAATTTATTAGTTCCGAATTACAAAAGTTAATTTTTAAGTAAAACCATCAATTTCTTCACTTTTTTTGTTCTGTTCTTTTCTATATGATCAGTTGCAATTCTTGATCTCATTTGCGATATGCACATTAAAATTACATATAATTTTAATTTTAATCATAAAAATTGTTAATTTTGATAATCGATTAATCAACATCAAATGAAAACTAACTGCATTAATAATAGCACCAAACGATAAATTATAAGTTTTCATCTCATAATTTATCTTTGAAACATGACATTTTTTTTTCATTTAATCTTTTTATTTTCAAAAGTAACGCCAGACGATTAATGATTTAATTTCGTAACTTATCTTTGAATCGTGGCAGATCTTTTCATCAAATATTTTTTCTTTCAGAATTTTAGTTTAATTTCTTTTACAAAAGTGGATGTATAGTTAATGGTGAAGAATGAAAGAAGTCAGAAAACTGTGTTTTTTATTATGAGGTGTTAGAGATTTAATTTTGAATATGAAATAAGAAATACGAAGCATAAATGAAAGTCCAATTAGTTTTTAAAGTAACTTCTTCATTGCAGCTTTTGATTTTGTAAGTACTTAATTCTATTTTAGTTCATTTAAGAAATTTTATTGCGCAGTTGAAAAAAAGGAACTTGTAATAATACTCATCCGATGTTTTTATATAAATTTTTAGACATATGTTGTCACCTGGTTTTAATTTCTATACTTAGTAATAAAATTATAAAAATTACTATAATAAAATTTTAGTAATTTTAAGAATGAATTTTCTGAATAATTTTGAACTTAAATCAGAAAAAAGAATTTTACCAATAAAATATACTTGGGAAATTGAATATTATATGAACAGTTTTGATTTATATTTCATCCAATTCAAAATTTGCCACTTTTGTTCTAATATCACATATATTCAAATTTAGTCGATGATATTTATTTGCTATCAAATTACATTCACATACTCACACATTTTTTTTAAAAATAACATTGCTTCTTTTTCTCAAAATAGAAAGTTTAATTGTTTTTATACTCTTGCTACATTTTCGTAACGATAAAGTTTTAAAATAGATTTTTAAAAAAATTCTCTGATGTACTAGAATACTAACATTCTGTATTGTAGATTCACGACGATATTGTTATATTTTACTATTTTCAGAAATTAAACACATAATTTTACCGAGTTTTAGTTCTATACAAGATGCGACATCTGGTCATAAATTTGAGGGAAAAAATCAAGTGTAACATTCTATAATAATCATAATAATGTACTGTGAAACATGTTTAAAGGCAAAAAAATAGGAAATAATAACTTTACATTTTATTAAACACATTTTTATTAGTGTGCTCAAAATATAGAATATATTTTTTTTCCATCAAAAGTCTAGAGATCAAAGTAAAAATCATAACTTCGTGCCGCGTTGTAAACAATACTAAAAAGAAAATTAAGTTGCTTTGACTTTCAAAAGAAAGAAATTTCTTCAATATTTTGTATTCATTAAAAATTCACATGTTTTGTTGTGATTAAAATTCCAGTTAAATTAGATTGTTCCTTGCTTTTACAATTTTTTTTAACTCCAGAATATTTTTTTACATTGTTATATATAATTAAATGCGAGATTTTTATTGTTTTGCTCAAGACTGCGTATTTTTCTAAATTGAGAAATGATTGTTTTTTTATTCTGAAGTACTTTTCTGCTCGCCATTAACATTTATAAATGCATATTATTTCAAAAAAATAGTTAATTAATTCGTTCTTATTAAAGATTTCATTCTAAATTTCTTTTGTTCAACATTTTTGTATAAGTCTCTTTAGTCATTTGCATATCCTCTTCTGTATATAATTAATTAACCATTCGGAGTGAGGGGGTGTTGTTTCTTTTACCGGTTTAACTTGCTACCCACCTGTTAATGAAGATTTACCACTGACCAAAAAAATTACGAAACACGTTCAAGGCGTATTGCAATATCGCTCTTTCCCTGTGAAAGCCCTCTCTCAAGGAAATATCTCACCTTTGAAGGTCGCACACTGATTCCCGTAGACATGCCGCAAAACCGCTAAGAGTGGGCGGTCTAGCCTTTGATATTTCGTAACGGTAGTTTAGTTTTTGATTTGAATCTTCTGCCTTTTTCACGATGCATTTCGAAATATTTATGCTTTGCATTTGAATAAAACTTTATAAATAATAATTATCAAACATTTTAGAATATTTCTACATGTAGACTGTACGATAAATTATCTCTAGAATCAACTTTATCATAACACTACCCTCAATTTTATCATATACTTGTGTTCAAAAATGCCACATGTAATTTTTAATCAAAAAATACTGAGGATACCCTTTGACTTTTTTCATATACAAAGTGTCTCAAAAATATGTATACAGTTTGAATGATTATAGCTTCGGTTTTTATTTATATTTAATTTATTTAAATTGGAAAAGAATCTATAAAAAATGCGTACCTTTTTTTTTCTTGCCGAAAGTGTACAAAATTATTAAAATTCTTATAATATACTGTGGATAATGATGGAATTGATTCGTAAACTTCAACCGACATTTCATTTGGAGTTGTGGCGCATTTTTGCCCAATTGCGGTTTTAAAACTCGTCGATTTTCTAACGTAAACTTTAAGGTATCCCCACCAGAAAAATCGAGTGGTGTCAAGTCTGGGAACGTGACAGGACATTCTATGGTATCTCTTCATCCAAGCCATCTGTTTGGAAGATGTTTATCGATATATGCTTTTACATCGCTATAGTAGTCTGGAAGTGTTACGTATTGTTGGAAATTAAACCCACAATTTTTACCAAAATGTTAAATCTATATTATTTGACAATAAAATTATTTTTAGACCTCTGTACATGCACAATATGACGCAATTTTATGTTTTACATCGTCCTGGAAAGAAGCTATTCGAATGTACTGTTAGCTGTATGACTGAGTATGAAATTTATTATACGGATATGTAATTTTTATGTCAATATTATATGTCAAATTTCATTTTTCTAGCTTGTTGCGGATTTGGGTTACCACTTGGACTTTCACGTGATTTTTCTTTACACAGTTGACTTATAATAAATTATAAGTTATTATTTGGTTTGATATTTATTGAACTACCAAAAATTTAATAATATTTAATGATGAATTTATGTATCGAATTCAATACATATTTATCTTTGCATTTTTAAATTATTGTGTTACATCCATACGAACAAATTTCCCCTATACGGATTTTGTTCAAAATTTTTTTGAACGTTATTAATGCCATCCATCTATAACATAACAGTTTTCATGAAATGAAATAAATCAAAATGGATAGTTTACTAGATACTTCTCTCTTACATATGCATCTGAATTTTTCTAAATTTATTCACAAACCGATTATTATAACCGTAACAAATTTGATCTCCGAGAACGGATGGCATAAATTAATCTTGGGGGGAGAAGGGAAGGAAAGTCTAATTTCCCCTTCTTGGAAAGGATCGGCTGCAACAGCACCTACATGCACGCGTCTTTATGAGCTGTAATAAGCGAGCTCTTTTTCTGCTAATATCTCCTTTCGCAGCTGCACCCTGACGCATTCATTAACATGAAAGGGTGTTACAGACACTTGTTTGCTCAGAATTGTTTTTATGCCTTAATATCGCCCTTAAATCTACGCAACAATAAGTTTTCGAACATGAAAAGAAATTTTGATCTAATTTATTTGTAATTATATTTAATACACTGCTTTCTCGTATACGAAATACATAAAGAGAAGTTATTGTTATTGTCGAACATTTAATTGAAAGGTAGATGAATCTCCATGTTTTAAATCTGTCCAACTCCAGGGAAAATACTTCCGGGGAATTATGCCTATCTGATCATCTATGGCAGATAGACATGGTTATGATTCCTAGCTTGCTGATTTTCTACTAGGCAGGCGCAGTATAGCCATAGATCTTGCATCAATGAACTACAAACAAACAAACAATTCTACTAGTCGGATTAAGTAGTTGTCTAGGGCCTGTAGGCTGAGAGAAAAATGAAATAAAAAAAAACCTTCAGTTTCTTAGACTGAAACTCAAATCAGACTAGATTATTTTATCATCAAATGTGTATGAAGATTTGGTTTTGATCGTGTATCATTTCAGTCAACTAGTTGACTGTATATCAGTTTGTCTATTTTTGTTGATACATGATGACTCAAAAACTGTCTATCCATCCCTGTGGATTCGTTCCACAAATTCACAGCACTGTGTAGTTATGCAGTAATGTTTCGCAATGCAGTAATGTTTGTTATCTGACTGTGAAAAATATCATCCATTTATTCTATTTCAATTTTTGCTCTTTTTTTTCTTTGTTGTTCCATCATTTGACAAAATTTGGTGTGACCTTTCGTAAATTATGCACATTTTTGTTCTTTATTATTAAACAGATGCTATTTTTTACCGGTAGAGAGTATGTTAGTTGGCAGTGAAATTCCATTTGTTGAATGTGGGCACGAGGTACTTGTGCTTGAAGTGTAGGTAGGTTGTCTGTGCGAGGAATGCCTGTCTTCAGTGAGTAGGTGACGACCACGTTCCGCACTCAGTGTCTTGAACTTCGAGTTTGTTTTTCTACCTTCTCTTGTGCAAAAAGCACGTGCACGCGTTGGTTGCAGATGAATCGTGCATTAGAAGCACATCGAATGTGGTTTCAATCGGACTTCGGTGTGATTGCTTTCAGAGCGATTTAGAAACTGCTCGTAAAATTTTTTTGCGACTTATTGCAGATTTGCGATTTTGATCCAGAATTTCGCTGTTAAAGGTTTCTGAACCACGGTAAGTTTTTATTTCATATAAAAACCGTTTTTTACACTTCTTTTTTTACTTGCTTAAATTGTGTCTTTTGAATTTCTAATGTTAGCCAAGTTTTATCAGTATTTTATATTTGCCGCCGAGTGAATTTGTTCAGTTAATAAGTTACGATTATGACGCCATTTGTATGTTAGGAATCGGGGGAGAGGGAGTATTTTCAAATTTCAAAATTGTTTTGTAAAAAAATTAAAATACTATGGTTTGTTTTAAAAATTTTTATTGTTAAAAAAATAATATCTATTTTTAGTATAGTAATAAAAATATATTTTAAGAATTTTTTTTTTTTTTTAATTAGAAATTGCTCTTTTTTTTTTGTTTTGTTAATTATCAAACTTTCAGTGTAGAAGAACTGGTAAATAATATGGAGAGCAAAAAGAAATGAAAAAAAAAACTGATGTAGAATGCTCTTTTTGTATAAGTTATTAGAGTTCTAATAGATCAATAACCTTGAATATTAATAGAAGGCTTTTTTTGCTACCTACCTATGATAATGCTCTTCTCTAATTTGCTTCCTGTGTTCTAAGTGTGAAAATATCATCATTCATTGACTGAACGATGTATTTGAAACTTTTTAAAAGCTGTCTAATTTTTCTGGGGTTGAACTTTTTGTGAATCTCAATTATATTTTTATTTTTTCAACGAGCATTTTGCAAAGAGACGATTAGAAAAAAAAAGTTAAGATGGAAGAATGTAGCATTGAGATAAAATCATAATTGGGTCCTCAATAAATTATCGTCTGTTTATCTGCAGTGTTAGTGTGCTGATGAACCAACCCTCCATCTCGTTGAGTGCCATCGATGTTATCTGCGCACCCGAAGCTTTTTTTATGCAAAATAACTGTCTGAAGATGCGGGTTTTGTAAGTGCCTCTTTTCGAACAGACCGTTGATTACAAGATGAGACAAGGCGGTAAATGAGATTCTAATTTCGAAACTTCTCGGATGGCTGTTATTTATGGCAGTGCTTATAACTTATTTTGTGCCCGAAATTTTTGGGAATTTTTATTTTTTTTAAATAAGAATTCTAAAATACTTCAATGCAATTACAGTAATATCTTTTAATTCTGTACTTATCTATAAATTGAGCTTATGTATTTCTAAGCAGTGAGTCAAAATAAAAAATAAAGAGCATACTGAAAACATCAGGAATTGTAAACGATATGGGAAGAACCGGGAATAATTTTGATTAAAAATTAAAGTGCCTAGTTCGGAAATTAAAGTAATAAAAGGCTGTGTTGTGATTTTAGAAGTCGTGGATGCATTCGCCAACCATTAAGGAGACAGTGAACTCTAATAAGCACATTTGTGAATTATTCACTTAGGGTTATGAAATTTTATATCCATCTGTATTAAAATATAAATACATCAAATTTCTTAAAAAAATTTTTAAATGAATTATATTAGTTAAAAAAATCAAGATATATATAATTTCTAAAAATTTCAAAATATTCCAGGCGACTTAATTTTTAATTTTTTTTCTATTATTTTTTCCTTATTACCCAAAATAGATTTATTTTGTACAAAACTATGTATAATTTTGCAATTCAAAATAAATGCTGATATTTTAGAAATATTTTTATGTACACGTGCTGAATTTTCATAGGAATTTTAAGCTCTTCTGAACTAATATTGATTTTTAACTAAAAAAACTCGAAATATAAAATACATACCCCATTTTCTTTTAATGTTTAATCAATTCCATTTAATTTCTTCAAAAATTAAAATACATGGTACATACATTTCAAAGATATTTAAATCTAATTTCAATATCATTTTAAGAAAAGTCACTGCGATGCTTTTTTCCCACTAAGCCTTTTAAATATTTATTTTATGGAACAACACATTTTATAATACTATTTTAGTTCAATATAAACATGTATTTTGGTGATGAAACGATAAAAATAAAATTTCATGTTTTCGTCTTTTTAATTATCTCACAATCCACTGTCCCCTTAATAGGACATTTTTAAATATTCAAGCGACTAGAATAAATTTATTCCTTTATCTGTTAACGATGTGAAAGAACAGCGAGAGACGACATAATTCCCACGATGACGTAATGCGCAAAAGTGCTTTCTGTGCTTCGCGTTTGTGAATCCTCTTTGGTTAGTATCAGGTAAAATTTTCACGTATAGTTAGGACTTGACTTTTAGCTATAGGTTGCTAATAGAATCTGAAAAGCTTTTATTTAATTTGATTTATTTCATATTTGTATAAGTGAAGTTTTGTAACATTTTTCACTCACTTCCTGATATGCTAGAGTTCTGAAATATTGTACACTCCCATTGAAGGTGCAACATTTTTATATTTTCAAAATTGAATAATTATTTAATCAATTAATTCAATTGAAAGTTCGATTCTGTATAAGAGGCGTAGCAAACGTTGGCTACGAAATTTCTAAAATTGATTGTTATTAATTATAATATACTTTTAGCAATTAAAGTAGAAAGTGAAATAAAAGGGTTTTTAAAAATATGCTTTTTATACGTGTGCTAAGAAACAGAAATTATTTTCTTCATCAAGATTAAGGAGATTAAGAAAAATTGTGAAATCGTGGAACGTTAAAAACAATACGAAAAAGAAATTAAGTCATATTGAATACTGCTACGAATTACAGTGTCAAAGGAGTGGCTAACTGTTTGTATTCACTTTCATTTGTACATATTACATACTCTTTCTTCTACATTACTCACTTCTGTAAATACCTCATGCAATAAACATGCGTGTTTGAGAACTCTAGACAAGCTAGCTGGAGGGAGGGAGTCTCCTATACTTACCATAGGAAAAGATTCTCAAGCATTCTTTAAAATTTCAAAATATATTTTCAAAATTAAACAAATATAATATATTTAATATATAATGTGTAAATAATGAAGATTCCAATTGACTTACAGTATATTTAATAGCCTCTCAATCTGTTATGATTTGTTTTTAACATCTAAATTTTTGAGTAAAAAATTATTTTTTACTTCCTAGAAAATATTAACGTATTTCTATTTTTCAATTTATATTTATTTATATATATATTTATATATCTTGTACAAATTTTCAATCGTTAATAAAAAACTTTTTATTCATCCACTCAAGTGCACATACATTTTTTAAAACTTGTAGTGGATGACACTTGATGTTAATACAGTTTTTTCAAATATTAATTCATTAATTATTAAATTTAATTAATTTTTTAATACTTTAAATAGAGTTTTAGCAGTTTGTAAAGAAAATTGAAATAAACAGGCAATAGCTCAATCGGTAAAATACAAGGATTTCAGTATTTTTCACGTGAAGGTGAAGAATGCGAGTTCAATACTTGCGAAAGTAGGAATTGAATTAAATTTTTTTTATATTACTTGTTTTTATATCTTTGCTTGCAAACTAAGACACAATCTGTGTTACTTGTAAAATTAATCTGTTGCATCTCTAATCATATTTTTAAGTGTTTTTTGTATCATGACATGTGCTATGGAAGTTCAGATAAAGAAAGCCGAGAACGAATATGTATGAAAAGCTTATTCAAATAATTTAAAAGCGGTTAAAGAGTGCTTTCCTGTTTCATCCATAAATTCTTCGTTTATACCTGGTCCTAGATTTCTGATGTTTTTAAAGGTTAGAAACTTGTAAACTAAAATTATTATTTTGGTTATCACCGAAATCGTTGTCGTAAGAAAATTTATTTATCTTTCGTGTATCAGATATTGCGAATAACATTATTAGTAGATTCATCTCTCCTGCATTATTGTGGCAACAGCATGAAAAACACGGTGGGCCGAGGTAGGATTATTGAGAGTAATAGCTCGTTTTTTACGTAACATTTTCGGTATTAAAGAGATAGAGGGAACTATTGTTTATCACACTCAGGTGCTGTGCTGATTACAAACGAGTATACCAGTCTTCCTGAACACTTGATTCGATTATTTGCTTTTACGGAAGCTTCAGTTTTCAAAACTGTCATCTTACTGCATTGATAACTTGTCTCTTCCGTAACACCTGTTGCTTTTACCCTTAAAAAGACATGAAGACTTCACTCCCGTTTCCTTAAAACATGCCCTTGCTCCTAGATAACCACTGTTTGCACCTTTGCCGTGTCGTTGGGCGATAATATTGGTAGCGTTGGCGTAAATCGGCCGACGCAGTTTCAACCCACGACTTATACCTTTTGCACCACTTTTTTTCCTTTTTTTTTCTCTTTTTAATTCAAACCAATTTGCATCTCCTCCCCTCTCGCCTTTTTCCATTCCAAATTCAACAGCTGTAAATAGGTAGGCCGCGGTGTTGCGACTACATCATGTATTATGCATCAGATGCACATCGAAAGTGATGTCAATTTTTATTGTGACGCGTATTATGTATTATGTATGGCGTGCAAGGTCATTCCGTTGCTTGGTCAAATGGACAAGAGTTATGTCAGAGAAGGCTGTTTTTTTATTTCTTTAATTTTTTCTGCCGGTGATTTACGCTTCGAAGATGCATTTGACACTGGGATGATTTACATGAATTGCAAAACTGGCTTTCGGTTCCTGTTTTAAATCAACAGGTGTTGTTTTCGACGTAGTGACTGATTTCCTTACCATTGTGTGGTAATCGATTTTTAGATTTAGTGGGGACGGTTTGCTCGTTTTTCAGGCTTCGATGGACATATTTATTTATTAGGGTGGACTCTTTTGTGGTTAAGTCTGTTTATACTAGATAAAAATTTTGAATACGTCATGTGAGAATTTATTTATAATTCTTAGTAACTGATTATAGGAGATAAATAGGTGGATATGTCATTTGCTAAAAAATTCTTGTTTATCTTTTGTGTTTAGCAGCAAAATTAAAAATTACCAGATTCTCTGAACCTTAACCTGGCTCTCTCTAGGTATTGAGGGAAAGGATGAAGTAAGCCGGAAGTAGAAAATTTGGACTATTCCTCATAATTCGTGATGCCACTTTGCCATTATAAATAGCACAACCTTACAGATTTTAATAATTTTGAAAGTCACGGTAATATGTAATTGGAATCCATAAATTTATTACTTTTATTTATTCCTTTTTCAAACTCAAATCAAAGTATTATTTTGAAAAAAGAAATCACTTATAAATAGAAAAGAGGACCAAGAGGATGTATGCTATTCAAAGACGTGGGGAAGAATTTGAAATCAAGACTAGACTGGTGCATTCATGGCTTCTGCCTATTTTAAATAAGATTTATTTCAGTTACATTAAAAATACGGGTTTTATAAAAAGATTTAGTTTTAAATTTGAAAAAACGTATTTTTAAATTGTAATCTGAGACTAGGGGCATGAAATTGTCACATTATTTTGTCTTTTTTTTTTTCTAAATTTATCTTTGTTAATCAAAAGTAGCAAACGAAAAATATAAAAAAAACAAGTTTGGTTTGAAGGAATTAAACTTATTTCAAAGAGTACTTGAAAGAACTTACTTGAACGAGTGCAACTTATTAATAATGGTGTGTGGTCGAGTTATCTCCATTCCAGTTACGGATCGTATATCTGTGTGAGGGGTGAACGCATGAATCGAGCCGTAAACAATGCTGTAAATGTGTTCACAACAATGCTTGTTTTCATTTTTGTAGCGACTCATTCATTCAAAATACCCATATGGTAAATCAGAATGAGAATAGTTACAATATTACGCATCGTTAACTGACATTGAGAAATATTTTAGAAGTCACAATAAAATGTCTGACACTGACAAGGGATTTCCCTGCGATAAGTCCTGTTACGGAATCATCGATGTTTCGAATGGTACATGTAGAATATGCTTCAAAAAGCATACTAATAGCAGACGCGTAATTGATATATTAAATAATACGTGCAATGAAACTTTTATTAACACTAAATTGGGATGCACTGAATAATTGCTTTTTCTTTCAGATAATTTTTTAGATTATCTGAAAGATATAATATCGTTTGCTGTAGAAACGATATTATATCTTTATATAATATCGTTTAAATATATTAATATATAATATCGTTTAAATATAATAATATATAATATCGTTTATATAATATCGTATATAATATCGTTTATATAATATCGTATATAATATCGTTTGCTGTAGAAACTCGGTGACATCTGCAAAAATAATTTATTAGGACGAATTGGTTATTTTTACTTTTCCGTTCTTGAAGTAAATATTCTCTGGAGAACGTACTACAAGAATAATAATAATAATAATAAAAAAAAAAGATTTTGAGATGTTGATGAACATGTAGATATTAGACCTCTTTGAATTGAGGAAGAAAAAAAACCCCAAATTTTTAGAATTGTGTCCGTGAAAACGATTTCTCAAGAACGGAAGATATCTCTAGAATGTTGGTTAGTGGTATTAGATTTCTGTCAAATCTTAGACAAAATCAATCCCTAAGACGTCTGCCAGCACACTTACTTGTAGAATAAGTTGAAATTCGTTGAAGCCTTTATGATGTTTTAATTTGATAGCCAATTTCTTTATTTTGTTTGAAATATTTAATAAAAACCAAGAAGAAATTTTTTTAATTAATTTGAATTAATTAAAAACAAATGGCTTGCTGTCAATCTTTGCTTGATTGTGTAAAGCAGCTTCATTTTTCTGAAGATCTTGACGAGATGATTATTCATCTGTCAAATATGATTCATTGAAAATTCAAAGAACTCGTAAAAGACTACAGTTTTTTAGCCAGTTGCATTTCATAATGGTAAAGTCAACGATCGAAAATTTTTTACATATATATAAAAAGAAACACCTCGTGCCAAAAATAAAGACAGCTTGTTTTTCCACTTGATGGATTTAGAAGGCATCACTTTAAAAGGCGAAATCGCCACAGCCCATTTGAAAGATGACCGCACTTAAAACATGCCACCTTATCATCCGCAGCGTTGTTTGGAGTGGCGATTTGTTTGGGTTTTGTAATAACGCGCATAGACAGATAGACAGCATTTGCCACTATTTTTGTTTTAGTTTATTAAACTTTAGCTGATGATAAGGTTGAAACAAGTTTACTTCCTACGCAGTTCTGTAAATATAGACGTTACGCATTCGGTGATCTGGGGTTAATAGTTCTCGCTACAAGACGGAGATTGACAAATTTGCTTGCTTTTTCTGTGCCGAGTAGGCAGATGGTGGTCATACTGGTTCGTTAATACCTGGATTGACTGATGGTTAGGTGGGATCGCCAGAAAGGTCGGATTAAAGGGTCTTTGGGCCTAGTCTCTAGGAACTCAGGTAGCTCGTTAATTTTTAAAAAAAGTTGTGTATTTTGAAAAATGACCAGACGTTTTGCATTACTCTAGGATTTTGACTGTTTGTCCCGACCGGATACTATGTCTGGGATCGTAATTTCGTATAAAATGCCCTGCAATTTCTTTGCAGATTTATTGATATTTTAAAAATATTTTATTGTATTTCATCTTTGCTTTCTCATATATGCTTAGAAAGTATTGTAATCGTTCAAAAATGCAATTCCGGGTTTATGATGAATCTAGATATTTTAAATATTACAATACACTAGTAGGAAATGTTTTCCTGTCTATATCTGTCGGTAATCGAACATGTCATTCGAAACCAAAGCAAACTAGATGTATGAAATTTAGTTTCTAGTATTTATATCAAAATTATAGATTACCATCCAGTTTCAAACTAAATTCTGCGAGCTGTCTGTTCATTTTGCCTTTTACAATATACGCGAAAACTCAAAAACTCAACAGTCTAAGGTGAAATTTGGTTCGCGGTCTTGACGCTAGTGTTGCAGATCTGCAATGAATTTCTGGAACTAGTCTGTGACGAGAAGAGGTTCAAAATTCAATAATTTTTTTCACAATACTACGAAGTCAAACGCAAAATACGTCGTATTTTCTAAAATTAAGATAAAGTTAAGGAGAAAATACTTTTCCTGTTTCAGTGTTGTACTTAGGCTGGACATTTATGAAAAGTCATTGTGTAGTGTAAATATAATAATGGTTAAAAATTTTCGCTTTCTCGGCGAAAAAAAAAAAACTGAAATTTTTTTAACTTTCTTATTCTTGAAGTGCAGAAAATGTTTCAATCGTTAAAAATCACTTACCAAAAATTTCATGAATCTTCACGTTTGTAAGTTCACTGATTCCGAAACTTTCACATTTCGAATTATATCTGTCTGTGAAACTATAAAAATGAAGAAATCGGCCGGATTGGTCTCCCCCAGACTCTCTGATGAATCTACTTGCGTATTATTAGCCGCATGCCAATGACTAACAATGGTTACGAGAAAGCATATTAGAGTGCGATCTTTGACGGTTAAATGCAAGTACCAGAAAAAAGAATATGTGTTTTGGATGCCTCTTTTTTCTACCGATTGAAACCAATATTTGATACAGAATTACAGTCGAAGTCACAAGATCACATGTCAGATGCCATATATTTAAGTCATTGCGTTTATGAGTTATCTCGTTTATATGCTTGTGAAAGTGCAGACCGACAGATGGTCAATCAAAATTTATATATATATCTACATTTTAAATGATAACTCTGTATACCAAATTTTTTCCACTTGCCTCTCTGCGTTTGCAATTATCGTGTCAACTTACGGAAGACAGACATCCTCTGAATGGATTTCGTTCAAAATTTGATAGACATTTACAAATATGGTGTAAAGATGACTCACCAAATTTCATCCTTCTAGCTCAAACGTTTTTGAATGATCTTGTTCACATACTGACATCATTCCAAAATATTGTTTTTCGGACTTAGGGAGGTCTGATATGTGGAAATTCGTCTGAATCTCGGGTTTGAAATTTTTAACGATTACATACTTCCTGTATACAATAAAGTAATAAATGTGAATAATTTTCCTGACCGCTTATTTTTTGTACGTAAATTATACTTCCCTTGGTGAAATAAATCGAGGTTTTAAAATTTCAAGAGTATCTTCTATTTGGCCACGCAGCAGCTGAAATATGTTTACAACACACACACACACACACACACACACACACACACACACACACACACACACACACACACACACACACACACACACACACACACACATGTGAGCCGTTTATTTTGAAAGTGGAGCGAGTCCATTTTTGAAAAAAATGGAGATAATGGTAGCTATAGATAAAACTTGTTATGATCTTTTTATGCATAAACAATTTAAAGTTAAAAAAAAATCAGATTCTAATATTTTGGAGATGGAAGTTTTAGCTCTTAACAGTATTGACAATCTTTTTATTTTGAAAGTGGTGCAAGTCCATCTTAGATAGAAATTATTTTTGACCAAATATATTACGGCAAAATTTAACTCCGGTTGCTATATGGCGAAGCAAATGTGGCCGTTTTATATCATGCCTGAAATCTAGGGTGTTTCTATCTATCTAGCTTTGATAATGAAAATCGGTGGTTGTACAATATTTCATAAATAATAAAAAAGTATATCTTAATTTTGTGTTTCGATAATAATATGTTTTCTTCCAACACCGATTGTTCAGTCCAGTGCCAATGAAATAAATATCATTGATCACAAATTTTTGTTGTCAGGACATTCAATTTTACCGAACGATCGTGATTTTGGAGTGGTAAAACTGGCAATCCGGAAAACCAGTTCCTTGTATATTCCCCAGGATTATTATAAAGTAATCCGAAATTGTTGAAAAATAAATGTTTAGTACATGAAATGAAACGCGGATATTTATTTTCAAACCAACCTCTAGAGAAAGTTGTTTTAAAAAGAAATAAAAAAAACCGATGGAGTAACCGTGAATTGTTTAACTACATGCTGGATCAGATTTACAAGGGATGCACCATACAAAATGTTCTACAAAACTTATATAGAACGAGATGCTGAATTTAAAATTATCGATTTGCCACCACAACGAAGAAGACCAAGTAATTTCAGAAATATAAAATTATCATTTATGCATGAAAAAAAGGGGATCTATTACATTTGAAAAATGCAAGGACATGATGGATTTATTATCATATATACCTCTTGTTCATCATGAACATTTTAAAATGTTAAATCCTGAATAAAATTCAATTTAATTATACCTACGTATAAACTGAAAATGTATAATTTCATTGAAATTCTTCATAAAACTGAATTGTTTTTTGTTATGTTATATTTTCTAAAGAATATTCTTTGTTTTGTTTCACTCTTTATCAAATGAATAAATAATTATACATTTTTGCACATTATTTTGTTTTTATTATTAAAAAAAAGGCTAATGCAACTGAAATATTTCCCAATTAAATGAACGTTTACAATAAATTCATTCATTTTGAATGTGAGGCAAATCCATTTAGTTATAATAAAACTCTTCTTTTTTTAGTCAGCACTGTAAACACTGTTGGATTATAAACTTACATTATCTGGTACAACAAAATAATATATATATTAATACTTACAAATATTTTTAAATTTATTGAAATGCAAACCTTTAAATATCTCGCAATAACAAAAAATGGACTTGCCCCATTTTCAAAATTAACGACTCATATATATAATACTGTTTTATATGAATCTATATCCGCATATTCTCATATATCTTTACAAAAATTCTCATATATCTTACAAAATCGAAAATTTGTTTTTTGTGTCAAAGCATTACATTTTTCATTTGGGATTGGATATTTTTAAATTACTTTTTCGGATTGCCAATAAGGGATAACGGTGAGTTTACTGTATTGTATAGGTCTGTACAATACATTAAACAATACTTATAGGTATACTAATGCTATTTCTTGTCGCTAAATAGCATTTCATTTGTAAAAATTAGCTTTAAAAAATGTCAATGTATAGTAGAATCTTCACGTATCTTCATGGCTCGCCGTGAATTTCTGTCTTTGCGTTATTGTGGTGTGACGCTGCCGATTTAAAGATATGAAAACAAGATTGCATCACGTGGTGTCATAAATTCATTCCATCAGGTGACTGCCTCAAAAAATATAATCAGTTTTATGTCTTGTCGTTGATCTTCTGTAGAGATGCGTCGTTCTATGATGCACTGAAACGTTTTTAAGCTCGCCCTTAAAATTGTTATATTTGTGACTGAGTGAATGAACAGCTGGAGAGTATTGAAGAAAACGAATAGCGAAAAAACACCAAAGTTTGTTGGACAGTATTCAACTCATTTGCTTTCATTTTATGCTTTGCTAAAGTGAGACAATGAAATACTTATGGTCGCCAAGAGAAATTTTGACTCGATGAGTGTAAACATCTGTTTTAGTCACCGAGAAATAAAATTGAATAATGAATAACCTTTAGACAGAAGTCAGCTTATTTTCAGACCGAAACGTCTGTTGCGAATGTCCATGAAAAAGAAATTAACTGAAACTCGAGAAAAAACATAGTTTCTGAAACCATCTGTAAAGTGCATCATCGAGATACCAATCTGCCAGAACTAAGCTAGGAAATCTCAGTGTTAGGTCTTAGGTCAGGGATATTTTGATGCATTTAGCCTCATTTTATGATTATCTTTATGAAAAAGTGTTGGTAACTCGATTGGCAACATTAATGATAATTAACATTATCATATATGTGTTAGAACCATCAGAAGCGTTTAGAATGTTGTAAGCTAATGCTTTAAATATGCTTTATTAATCTCCTCTTATTTAACTGTTGCAAATTATGATTTATGTTGTCTTTATTTTCAAATATGTAATTTTTCAATTAGGTATCTATTAATTCTCAAAATGTATATGAATCGATGCCTTTTTAATATTTATTTTGGAAATTCCAACTGTCTATCCTTGAGATTAAAGTAAACTGTTTTTCATTTTGATATTGTTAAGTTAAACCATCAAACAATATTGGTGAAAGAAAAGTTTTAAAAGTATTAAATAAGCCATTAAGTACGAAAGAAAGAAATCTACGCTTGAGCATTACATTCACATCAGATTAAGTTACCTTAACTAGCTTATTTCTTAACATAATAACATGACTAGTTTCAGTTACGATCTGGCCTTGTTAAGATTGGGAAGAATATTGTTAATTTAAATCTCGTTATTTTCATAGTTAAAAACTTAAAGGATTCTGTTTATTATTAACCTATATAACATATTTTACAATGCATATCAAACGTCTGGCTTATTATCAGTATTGTGGTAATTAAATTTATTGTAATGGAAATCATCTGACGGGTATCAATGAATGTAATCCAGGAGCTGGATAATATAAAACAGCCTTATATTCCACCATAAATATGAGGGTGCAAAAATAAACCCAGGCGTACACAAAAACAGTACTTGTAGGATTTAACAACACACAAGCAGATAGCAAATCGTTCAGCGACCACGACTAGAGAGCTCATTCTGCGAATACTACTCTAAAGAAAGAATTAACCCTCGTACGAGTGCCTCTATTTATTTAGATACCTGAGGTGGCGTAATATTGCATGGGATTTTCCAAAAGAATCCCCAGATAACGAAACCTAAGAGAAATAAGATTATAATTCTTGCAAGTTCTAGAAATGACATTTTTGTCAATCAAAGTCGGAATCATTCAGTAACCATTTAGAGTTCATTAGGATTTCTATACATATCTCTTTTCGGAAGAAGACTCACATAGCAGAGAAACAAATATGTAATACTTATATTCTGTAATATTCTGTGCATCTAAAGTGTAACTTCGGGGTAATCCTTATTAGCTTATGCCAGCTACAGCGTAAGACGATACATTAGGAGAATAATATTCTCCAATTTAAAGAAAAATGGGTTCATCTAAGAAGAATAATGGAAGAAGAATAATAAAGTAAAATAAACTAATTGTACCAGTAAATTGATTTTCTTAGTGAATATAATCACGAATAGTGGCATCTTCGCTTTAGTATATAAAGCAAAACATACGAGTTTGTATAACACACGTCTTACTACATTTTTTTAACATGAATTAGTACTTATATATTTTAGGTACCTTCTGCGTCATATCATTTTGTTCACCTTGACTTTATTCGCCAAAGTCACAGTAGGTTTTTTTGTAATCTCAGCTCTTTTCAAACTTATTGTGAAAATTGTGTTTGCACTTTTTCTGAATCATTCTTTATTTAAGTGTGAGCTACGCTGTCTCTCCTTCAGTCTGAAACGAAAGTAAACATTGCATTTATCTGTTTTACGAGTAAACACGGAGTGGGTGTCAAATTGATGTGCGTGTGAGTGTCCTCTTTCCTGTTTACTCATGTTATTTAGTGGAAAAGTTGTGTGTGATTTCGCAGTTCAATTCAAATTTTAAACCTAAAACAAACTAGCTTGTGTTTCTTTAACCTATGTCTTACCCTTTAAATTGCTTTGGCTTGTAATATCTAAAGAAAACATTTTGCTTTTTGGTGTATTAGTAGTTAATTTAGTTCCAGTAAACAACTAGGAAAAGATAATATACCTCACACTGGCCCTTGGAGGCTGAAATGTGTTTTATTTACTGGCATGATTTAACTTTTAAATAGATTTATGCTTGTAACTTCTTGTTAGCAATAAAGCAATCCCAGGAAAGATGCTACTACTTTCAAATCCATTGTATAATAACTATCTATTGTATACCTCTTCAGTGGAATTAAGTCCAATGGGAGCTCATAGAAAGAAAATTACCCGATCTTATGTTATCTGTTATTAATTTCTTAAGGATTTTTTTGAATACTAGTCACCTTTGGGAGCCAGCTGATTTGATGGGAATATTGTTTGTGTATATTCATTTGTGTGTAACTTAATACTTGTGATTCCCCTACAAAATATTTTTAAGGCATAAATATGAAAGCCATTCTGTTTAAATAGCCTTATATGTGTTTTGTTCATTGAGTATAAGGATCATACCAATCATAGTGTTATTAAAATTTTTCAAGGTAAGCTGTCGTTCTGCTTTCACGGCGTTTTAGTATCATTTCTAGAATAAATTACACATATAATATACTTATGGAAACACTGGGAGAAAAAGTCACACGATTTGACGGAACCATGAAAACGCTTTAAAGTTCATTTTAGCTATGAAGTCTGCTTTTGAAAATTATACAAAAAAAAAAAAAAAAAAAAAAATTGAAAATGTCAAAATTTTAGAAACATTTACAGACAATTAAATTGATATCAATAAAAATTGATATCAATCAATAAATTAATCGGTATAAGAAAGTATGTTTTGTGCAGTTATAATTTCGTATTTATAATGCGAAAAAGCTAAAATCTCTCTCCATAATTAATTAATTAAAACTCTAATCAAAATTTCCAAAAAAAAAAAAAAATCGCTCCAAGTTGCACACTCCCACTTTTCAAATTATATCTGTGCCAAATTTGGTATCTGCATCAAATAGTCTGTCCTGTTAGCTGTGCAGAAAACACACACACGTTCTCCTTTATTATTGATAGAGATTTTATGGATCACTCTGACTTAGTTCATTCAGTCATGTAACGATCGGAACTGTGCATGCCGTTTAATATTTTACTGCACGTTGCCTTACTCTGTGGTAAGAAACCACACCTGCGTTTTAAAATGTGCAGCAGATTCCATAACCAAACTGACTTAGAAGTTCACGTCTGTAAGTCAGCAAAAATTAACTTCCTGTTTTATAAAACTGCCTGTGTTTTATCAGTCGCATCTAAAACTTACTATGGTGAAATAATTTAATAATGGATTTATTATTAAATTAGTCAACCTTAAAGAAGTTTTAATTGAACAATTAATATTTTTAATAAAAATTGACTTCAGAATTAAATTTTAATTTTTTTTCCTACATTCTGTACCATTATATAAATATTCATTTCATTTGAAATTGGGCGATGAAAGGTTTTAAACTATTTAAGGAAAGAAAATGACCTAGTTCGCCACCAGAACTATTGTCTTTGTTTATTTCATAAATGTTTATGAATGTTTCTTGAATATTAAGAAAAGATTCTTTAATCATAATCATAATCCGTATGTTTTTCCTATTTGTAATTAATAAATATTTTCTTATATTCTATCAATTACTTAAAATATTACAATTAATAGAAAAGGGAATTTTTTTTTGTTTAATATAACATATTATTCAATGAATAAAAACTATTTCAGCTGTTGTCAATATTTTTCCCTGAATATAGTTGATAAATATTTTAATATATTCTCTCATTTGCTTTCAGCAGTGTAAATATTGTGAATTCGTAGTTTTTTGTGCTTTAATGTCTTTATTATAACAAGTTTCTTTGTATTGTATTTTTGCTTGTTGCTTTCTGTTAATTATTAATTTATTAAAGAGCTAGACCTTCAAAAGTTTAAATAATAGCCACTGTGAAATTCCATTCTTAACAGACAAAAGTATAGAAAGTTGCTGTGTAGACGATTCGCCACGTACCCGTCATCGCGATAGAGTAAAAAGAAATATCGAGAAACATTATCATTAAAATAATGGTTTGAACATTTTGCTGACTACTGCACGTCTCGTCTAATGTTTTATCAGTTGCTTTCTTTCTGCCCTAGTGTAGACATAAAAAACAAACCAAAATTATTTAGTCTATAATAAATATCTGAGGCGTAGATATGTATATTTTAATAACTGATTGCATAGGATGTTTGGGATAAGTTGCATTTCTAAAACTATTGTGTGAATCTAAATTTATATTTTCTTCTATAGACTGGGAAATCATTTTTTCATTGTATCAGATTTCACCTTTCCAAAATATATTTTGAGATTTCATTCTGCAAAAGAGATTATATTAACATAGTTTAATTATGAGATTGTTTGCTTTTCTGAGGTTGCTAACTGTTCGTTGGGACGGATTCTCATTGAGAGTTTGGTATTAGATGCGCGTTGCAAAGAAGTCAATTCACATGACGTCACTGTCACATGAGAAATGTAACAGCACGCATTTTATAAAAGTGGAAGATCGCGCCCTTTAACCTCCTGCAAGATACGCATTTAATTCTAAAATGAAATTCATGCATTGCATTTGATCAATTGTCAATTTGTCATTATCAATTGATTTAGTCAAGGTTCGATATAGAATTGCTGGGATTGCAAACTCTTCTCATTTAAGAAAGGGAATGTTTTTGTTTAATATAACAGAATTGGAACCTTATAACATTCATTTTTTCCCCTTTGAGATGGAATTGATTGTACGCATGATTGTGACAATTATATAAAAATAAAAATCCAATTTTCCTAGACGCAGACATATCAAACAATACTTCAAGGGAAAATATCAAAAAATGTATTGCAACATTAAGTCAAACTCAAGGTCTCCATAACTGATCAACACCTTATAAGGGATGAAAGATGCCTGTAAAATTCGGAGTGCCCTTGTACCTCAACTTAAAAATTATGGAAGTATTTACTAACTCCTTTAAAATATATCCGTGAAAATAGAATATTCTTTTTTTTATATACGTTTAATCTCTCTGCCTATAAACTGCCACTATCTTAAATTATAATTGTATATAATTAAGTGTTAGTGATGCATGTATTTTCTTGAAGTCGATTAATCCATTTTCCATTGATTTCTGACCTTGTGTTACATGTTTTTTAGAAATTTGAGTGATGTTTGTTATCCTTTTGTGTAATTGAAAAGCAATGAATTTTTAACAATTCACAACTGTTTCACAACATGGTTTATCGCTTTTTTTTCCAAACAATGTCTTTTAAAATTATCCATTTTTGCTGTTCATTTCGATAACGACGTTCAAAATTACTGTTTATTAATTATATTAAAAACAGGGTTGTTCATCAGCTAAAGTTGTTCCAGTTGTAGTTACAAATTTTGCATTTCAGAAGAGTTCGTTGATTTTTCATGAAATCAATAATAATGTGGATGTTTATAATTGAACTATTATTTATAATAACACGTAACATTCTTAATTGTAGTGATTATTATAAAATATAATTTTTAACTTAAACGAATTGGTCAGTTAAAGTTAATTTCTGGTTTTGAAGCTGCATTAGCTTATTTTTGGATAGTCACGGACATTTTAAATCGTGGTGAAATGACGTGAAAGTAACTTGAGTTGGCACTGTCAAAAGTTACATTCATACCAGCGAAATAAAGTTTTTCGTACATAAATTAACATGCTACGTGGGCTGCATACATGGCAGATCTTTCGTGGAATCAGGTATCGCATTTGTGACCCTCCACTTCCGTTGCCCAAACTCTACCATTAGACCACAGAGGCCCAGTAAAACAGTCTTATACGAAGTAATTGCGATGTTTTTAATTTTCAAATAAGTTCTTTCTTAGATTACTTAAAGATTTTATAGCTCATATATATTACTAAAATTTTTAAAAAATCTTTTAACCCTAAAGTATCAGCTTTAAAGAAATCGAATAGCTTATAAAGGAAATGTTCTTTAGTGGATTATCATTTGTCACACTTTAGTACTAAAATTCTTCGTTTACGGAAAACACAGACTTAACGAGCAAAACGGACTTGAGTTTAAATTTTCTTTTTCAAATTTTAACAATTAAATCCGAAAATCTTGTAAATGATCAGATTTTCTAAATAATTTGGAATTTTATGCTTAATTTATAATATTATTCTACAAGGCAAATTCTGAGTTTGGTTGGAACTACTTAATTTAGTGTAATATTGGAATTTTTAACGTTTTTTAACAAAAAAAAAATCATCTAAAATCTTTTGTTATGATTTAAAAATTAGAAAATAATAATAAAAATCAAACATTTATTAATAAAAATAACGTTTAATTTAAAATAGTTATTTAGTAACTTTGAGCGAAATATTTTAAATCAAGGCCAATTTTCATAACGATGCTAAAGAACTATAAAGAAGACGACGTGATAAAAATTTTACTGACACCAGTATTTTTCCTCATGGGATTTAGTCAACGCCATCTATATGTTAAGAAGCCCATAGTTCACACAAAATACCGCTATCAATTTTTAGAAATTACTGAAGAGAAATCTGTGCAAGCGATTAATGCATCCCCAATTCTCTTCCATCGCATCCATTTTCATCCGCATGTGTAATGGAGATTCGTATCTACATGATGACGAAAGCTTGATTACTTGGCGTGGGCCGTGGAGCAGATTGCACCATCAGATGCATTAAATAATAGTATACGCGCATAATTAAAGTGAAATTGTGATCGAATGCCAGTTTTCCATCTCAAAAAGACCGCTTTCACCAAATGAAAACAGTCATTATGGGTCTTGCCTCGAATCACAGGGCGGGAATAGAAGGTTGTGGCCAGTTCTCCCACGTTCTACGGTGCCAGGAAGTAGTGTCAACGAAACAGTGAAACTCGATTCCATCATAGACAATAATGGAAAGGGTACAAAAAGTGTTGCTTAAGGATGGTCCTTCATAATAAATTTTACTAGTGTTTATGAATTTTTATTTTCTCGTACACAAAGTATGCACAGAGAGAATATCAAATCAAAAATCGTGATTTTGACAAGTCCCCACGTTTCAGATTTTGAATCCCTAAAATACATTTTTGGAATTATACATCGTGACCAGGATAACTCAAAAACGCTTTCAGCTGGACGAGTGAAATTTGCTTTATGGTTTTTGCATCAAATCTGTAGATTTCTCATGAACGGAATTTATTCTTAGGAAATTAATCTGTCTGCTTATCTGACTACAAGTGAGTTCCGCTACTGCACAAATGTAAAGAGACAGGTGGATAAAATTTAGTACACAGATTGTAGGATATAATGTGTAGATCCGTACCAAATTTCTCACCATATCCGTCAACGTATTGATCGTCTGTCGATCTGTACCTTTGCTTGTGTGCAAACGCGATACTTAAAAAACGCATTGACTTAGATAAATAAAATTCGATAGGCCATTTTTTTTTCTAAAATTGTAATTCAAATTTTGTTTTCAATCAGTCGAGTTGGTATCTCAAATACGTATTCAATCTTCTTTATTATGTTATGAATCAAAAACAATTTATGTTCGGGATTCTGAAAATAAGTCATAATGTTGGCCTTGCACGACTTTAATAGGGGTACTGAAGGGAGCAAAGATAAAATTTTTCGAAAGAAAGTGTAAGAATGTCTCAGGGAGACCCCTATCACTGGATCTTTTTCATATACCAACCTGATATTGTTTTAAGGCGCATATTAGCGGCTACAAAAAAGTGTGTCGCTCAGACATCAGGAATTGTGACATCTTCTGTGTTTTGCTCAACAGAGAATCAATCTACTGAACAGATACTTGGAAGAAAGTGTAGCATAACTTTTTTTTTATTTCTTATCTGTTTATTTTCTCTTATTATATTGAAGACTAGCCGCCTTTGGCGACCAGCCGGTTCGCCAATCTTAATGTTCGTTAAAATTTTAATAATTAAATATTTTATGCAATTCCAACTTTAATAGATTCTTCAGCAAAATATTTTAAAACTTCAAATTTTGATAGTCATATAATTCACTCATAATATTATAAAGAACTTCAGTCATAACGTAATATGTATCTCTCTCATTTTCTGTTAGCACCCGTAGAATTTATGTTTTAAATTAAAGTGGAAAGAATTAATCTGCAATTAATATAATAATATTTTTTACTGAAACAAAGCATTTTTTTTATAATCTGATTACTGAAAATAGAGTCACTCAGCGTTTAAACTTTATGGGCACTAAAGAATATCTTTTTCAATTTACGTATTATCTCAAGAATTTGTCAACAAAATTTTCTTAGATTCATCATGAGCAGATCGATTCATTAACAATGTTTACTTTTAAATGCATCAAACACTAAGAAAATGAAACGAATCGTTTAAAATAGACGGTTTAAAACAGGTTTTAAAAAAACTACTTAAAAAACGATGCACTTAAAACTATAAGCATATACAAAAAATATATAACTAACATAAATACATTTTAATTACAAAAACATGCAACGAACCTAAAAAAAATTTAAATCCAGTCCGCATCCGTTGATAGTAATTCGTCAACACAATGCGGAATTCAGAACACAAAGCGCATGCGTGAATTTTCAACGCCAGTTACGTAACGCAAATACGTGATTTTTTTTCTACGCCAGTTGGGGTAACGCTATGCGGATTAGAAATTTTTAATTTCCTTTATTCTGTTTTATTTTAATTCAAAAGTACTTCAGAATGAATCTGAACGATCGATTCATTAACAATGTTTAATTTTAAATGCATCAAACATTAAGAAAATAAACAGAATCGTTTGAAATAATCCGCCGAAAAATAATAACCCTAGCCTCATTACTGTTGGGAGAAAAAAAACCCGGAACAATGGCGGATTTGGCGGTGGCGAAAATGGAAGATTTTTTTGGCGGAAAAGTTGGCGGTGGGGAAAATGGAAGATTTTTTTGGCGGGAACGTTAGTTTTTAATTAATAATTAAAATTCTAATTAAAATTTCAAAAAAAGGGACCCCAGGTGCACATTCCCGACCTCTAAGGTATACATGTACCAAATTTGATAGCTGTATGTCAAATGACCTGGCCTGTAGAGCGCCAACACACACACACACACACACACATTGAGCTTTATTATAAGTATAGATATAGATTATGTAGTAAACCAGCTAATAAATTTTCTCCTCGGTTTTTTTTTTTTTTTTTGTAAACTGGCACATTATGGAGAGTCATATATTTAGTTTCAATTGAATGAAAGAAAATAGAATTAGTGAATATAATTAAGAAAGTATTTTAGACCATTTTGATTGATTATATATAAAATATAATACAAATCTAAAATTTCGATTTCGAGGCCAGTAATATTTCATCTATCTGCCTATTTAGAATTTTGAGCCATTTCGTTCACATAAAAATAAATAAAGAAGCTGGCATAGGGTTCATCTTTTCCTGGTTTGGTCCAAAATTTGTCATATATCTGGAGCTCTGTTGATAAAATTTATACCAAATTTCGTTTATTTAGATTGCATTTGCAAAACGACATGATGAACTTCCTATTTATTTGTATTCGGTTGAGTGAATGAAGCGTTGATAGATTTTGTTTGGTATTTTGCTATAGACTAAGTTAAAAACCACATTTGTGTGAGCTAACACAAAATTGCATTTTGAAAAAAATAGCAAATAAGTGGGACATTTTTTAATCAATGGAAGAAATTCATTCTTGTGTGATGCTTACTAAAGTCTTTGCTACTTTTTAAATTTGGAATCCATTTCGAATTTTGCTTGAGATCTAAGTAAAAGGTGGCATGCACATATATGCTATTTGGCGATAATAAAGATCATATGAATAGTTAATTACTTGTGGCAATATTATCCTTATAACGTTTGCTTATTCAAAGTGAGTGTACATTAATATGATTGATTGATTTTTTTTAATTATCTATCTTGTAGTCGCAGCATTTTTATTCGCCATTCTTATTGAAAATTTCATTCTGTTAATTTAAAGACAGAAGATTTAAATTTATTTTCTAGGACTGTAGGTTTAAAATTTACATTAGAAAATTCTTATATCATTTACTTAAATAAATTTATGTGATTGACTTTTTAATTATTTATTTGTAGCAACATTACTGTTATTCGTCACTCCTAATAGTAACTTTATTCTGGTAATTGAAGGAGATTAAACTTTTTTTTCTAGTTCTGAAGGTTCATGATTTACGTGAGAAAATTATTATATCGTTTGCTTAACGTGAGTAAATCTTAGAAAATTA
Source organism: Argiope bruennichi (assembly GCF_947563725.1). Taxonomy (NCBI): domain Eukaryota; kingdom Metazoa; phylum Arthropoda; class Arachnida; order Araneae; family Araneidae; genus Argiope; species Argiope bruennichi. The sequence continues at coordinate 8,021,358 of NC_079154.1, forward strand.
AAGAAATTCATTACGCTAATGGAATTGATTGATTTTACAATTACTTATCTGTAGCAACATTTATTTTATTCGTCTTTCCTATAATAATAATTTTTCATGGTTCTTCTTTTATTATTCTCAATTAAGCAAAATTTCCATTCGGCTTGTACATTTATGAAGAGTGAAAATCACAAGGTTCTGTTCCTTCTCTGGTCGCAGAAGGGAGTCCATCTGCTCTAGACGATATTTGGCGGGCGCCTGACACACTTGCATAATCGGTGTGGCGACTGCGCAAACCGGTTGTTTGTAATTAAAATTCGTGTCATTGCCTCGCTTTCCAGAACCACAGGAATGGGCGACCGATTAATTTATTGAGAGGGAAGAATCGAGCCTCAAACTCTTTCGCTTATTTAGAAAGGTGGGCAGCAACACACATGTGGAATTATTCCTTAAAATGCATTTATGAAAAAATTTAATTAATCATATCATTTACTCAAGCAAAACTGGAGTTCAAGGAAAATCATTTTGAACCTTCTGATATTTGATTTCCATTGCGAATAATAGGTTAGATTTCTCATATTTTGTGTTAGTCTTTAAACTGGAGCCCTTAAAGTGGACCAGCTGTGAAAATGTATGATCAGCCGCATCAATTCAGATTGAATATTATAAAAACCAAAGCACATTCTTAAATATGTTGTTTAGAAATTCTGATTTTCAATTTCCATTTAAAATTTGATTGGTTTTATGCATAATATTCATTAGTGAAGGTGAAAGTATTTATTCTGTAATTTATTGTATTCTTCTACTATAATACTCAATCTTCATTTTAGTTTAATTTTTTTTTTCATTGCCAGAATTTGAATCAGTTTTAACTATAAAACTAAATCTTTTAAACTGTTTGAACACCAAATATATTTTATTATTTCTGATACTAACAAAATGATTTTAAATATAATTTGAAAAAAAAGAATATCTGTTATTCCTTTACCATATAAGTATTATATACAGTAATAATATTTCGATTTACATTCAACCAGTTATAATCCATACAGTAAAACCACGCATGCGCAGCTACTGTTTTTGTCCCATCGAGACAAGTACTTGCTGTTGTCTCGAATCATATAACTGGAATTTACTGGAATCATATAACTAGCTGAGTGTAAACCCACCTTAAGATATAATATTTTGTTTAATGAACAAACATCTGTTTCTTATGCTTTGAAAATTTATTACACTATTAAACAATTCATATATTTATTTTATTTTTATATGAATGTGCTAATATTGTTTCATTATTAATTATTACGCAATATGTGAATATTCATTATATGTATATTTATTACGCTGTCAGAAGCGATTTATTTATTTATTTCATATTTATTATCTGATTGTGGCAACAATAATTTACTAACATCATTTAAATTTTATACGTCTCTATGGATGGTAACGTACCATAGTCAGTTTTGCTTATGTTTAAAATTTTTTTATAACGTTCAAAATATAATATATTGATCAAATATAGCAAAGAAACAATAAATTTTCTTTTTGAAATCGATCATTTTAGATTGTAGGTATTTCATTAGTATGCCTCTCTCTGAAAAACGTCAGAAATGAACAGGGAAATTGCTGGGAAAAATTCATTTTGATTCCTTACCGTTTTTTCATCTGATAGTCTATGCTTTTATTATTTATCGGCAGAGAGATCCAAATGAAGACTTTTCGTGATGGAAGCGTTCTTTAATAACAGTTATTAAAACGGTGATTGACGTTCAGGAGCAGACGATATACAAGTCATAAGGCTAAATCACGCCCATCTTTTTAAACTGTGTGAAGTCGTTTTTTGCTACATTCGCACACATCGGGTTAAGTATTACTTTTAATTCTTGTTTTAAAGAAGAAAAAAATCAAAACAACCGTTTTTGAATTCGAACATTGTATATTTTTATTAACGATAATAACATGAAATGGTTTTCTTCCGATACTTTATAGTTTCGTTTTTTTTTTTTTTTGTAAGAATTATGAAGATTATCACTTTAAATTTTCCACAAGGAGTATTTTCTACTAATAAGTCTTTAATTAAGTAAAACCTTAAGTTAAAAGCATGCGAATTCACATATTTATTCGTATTATTTCTTTGACACGTAAATTTTTTTCTGAAAAATGGATATTTTGTATCTGCATTAATAATCTTTAAATATAATAAATAATTTTTTTAAAAGTTATTCAAATATTATGAATTTTTTATCGTCATATTATACGGTTTGATTAGCTCAAAGTTTAACCCTTTGACTACCAATTTTTTAAAATCTTTTTCTCTGCAATCGTGTAGAAAATGAGATAAAGTCTTCTGTATTAGATAAATCTACTCGATTTTTTCAGATGTTTTAATACCCCCGTGGCTTTAAAAATCATGTGCAAATACACCCTCCTCTCCTCCAAAAAACACTTTTACTTAGAACTATTTACGCTGATTTTAAAAGGTTAGGGGATGTAAAGGTTAAAATAATTATTTATATCTATTTGTTACACATCTTTTTGTATCTGTGAATATTTTATATTAGTAATTTATGATTTTTAAGAAACCTTTTCATTTAAAAACTATTCTAAAAATTTTTCGCTTCATTTAGAAAAATATGCCATTACAGATTTTATTATCATTGGTTATTTTATGAATTACTTCGGAATTTTGTTCTAAACATTATTTAAAAATTATTTCTAAAATGCTATTTTATATTAAACCTGAATTTTATTTCAAGTTGTAACGATTTTATCACTGACCAAATTATCAGACGTGTCTTTATACTTTTGAAGCATTTTTTTTTTTTGCTTTAATTAATAAAATCGGTTTAAAAAACTTTTCAATTTTTATAAACATTAATGTGCATTTTGGTATTGCTTTTTAAGTAGCATTTGCAAATATAGATATCAACTTATGCATTTTGTAGTATTGTAAATTTAAACAAAAATAAATAAATAAATAAATAACAGAAAAAAATTTAAAAACATCACTTAAAGACGTTAAAGATTTAGACGGATCTCTATAGAGATCGTGGCTTCTTTTTTTGTCTTCTTCGTGTTCATGACTGAAAAATCGTGACAGAATTCGAAAATATTTCCTGCGGGGAAACTCTTGTTGATTGATTAGATTCATTAAGTCATTAGCTATTTAAAAATTAAAAAGCAAGCACTTAAACATTGTAAAGCGATTAAATTATTATCGACTCATTAAATAATTAAAAGTCGTTCTCTTCTGTTACTTTACTCACCGTAAATTCATTTTATTATCAGAAATGTCTTTGTTCGTGACTATTGTTTATTTTATAACTTATTTATGGAAACCACATATATAACCTTAAAAACAAAATATACATATTTACTTATTATGACGTACATTAAAATGAAAATATCTGGGTATGAATATATTCAATACAAATTTGAAAAATATTTACACAGTGGTAGCTAGTTTATTAGAATTGCAGAACAACGTCATCTGTTTCCAAACATTTTCTTAAGATATGCCGAATTCTGGACAAGATCTCGATTTTCTTATATATTTAAAATATTATATATTTATAATTTGTTAATCATACGCTACAACTGGAATTTGATTCTGAAACCTTATTATCCTTCTAAGAATTCACAAATGGTCAGATAGCGTTGCGACTTGCAAATCTCGTTGCAACCCAGATATAACTCGAATTTTTATTAAAATTAATTGATATGTATAGAAAAATGATGTTAAGTATTAAAAAATAGCGTTTTCCATTGCCTAATGGAGCTGAAAATTTTAGTTCACTGCAATCTTATAAGAAATCAGAAAATGGTATTGTCTCATTATCTCTCTTTTTTCCTCTGCCATGAACTGCTTCCTTTGACTTTATTTTTTAATCTTGTCGTTTTAATTATTTGCAGGGACAAAACTCTCCACCAACTGTTTGTTTATTATTTAAACGCTTTGATTGTTTTTGTCAAATAACCGTTTAATCAAATAAAAATAATGAATGTATACTTATATAAAGCTCAATGTGTGTGTGTGTGTGTTGGCGCTCTACAGGCTAGATCGTTCGACCTACAGCTACCAAATTTGGCACATGCATACCTTGGAGGTCGAAAATGTGCATCTGACGTCCCGTTTTTTTTTGAATTTTTAATTAGAATTTTAAATATTAATTGAAAAACTAACTTTCTTGACCAAAAAGTTTTTCATTTCCCCACCGCCAAATGAGTAAGGCTTTAGTTTTTTTCCCACGCTAACGAGGATAGGCTTAACATATTTCCGACTGATGATTTCAATCGAATTTGTTTATTTTCTTAGAGTTTCATGCAATTAAAGCTAAACATTGTTAATTAATTGATTTGTTCAAGATGAATCTGAGAAAATTTTGTAGAAAACTTCTTGAGATATTACAGAAATTAAGAAAGATATTCTTTAGTGCCCATAAGGTTTAAATACTTATCGACTCTGTTTTCAGTACTCATATTAAAAAAAATGCTTCGTTTGAGTAAAAAAAATGTTCTTATATTAATTGCAATTGAACCATTTTCTCTTTAATTTAAAGCATAAATTCTACGGGAGCTAACAGAAAATTAGAGAAATACATATTACGTTATGGCTGAAGGCCTTTATAATATTATAAATGAATTATATGACTATCAAAATTTGAAGCTTTAAAATATTATAATGAAGAAGCTATTAAAATAGGAGTTACATAAAATATTTTATTATTAAAATTTTAACGAGCATTAAGATTGGCGAAACGGCTGGTCGCCAAAGGCGGCTAGTATCAAATAGAAATACCGATTAACATATTTGTCATACTGGTTTTTTTTTAGATTTTATTAAGAACATATCAATTTAAACAGACATCGAATACTATTCTTTTTTTTCTTTTTTTTTTGGCTGAATGTAAGAAATTTGGTTTTGCAAAATGGAAAGGAATTTTTATTTTAACTATACCTGCTCTTTTTCTTATTCGATGAATAGCTGCTGCATTTTTCAGTAAGCATTCATTTAAAGATAACTATTTCCTCCTTGTTTATATTTCCACTGTTAATGCCATTTTCATTCAAAGATCTTCGTCTTCTAATTCACAATATGTTCTTGTAATCAAGTGCATGATTTGAGTATTTGAAGAACGATGGAAACTCTAAAATAATTTTGAATAATCTGCTATATTTTAACATTAATTTTATTCATGAAAATTTTATTATGTTACCAAGATAAAATAGAAAAGTGTCATCTATATATTGTATTAATCGCTAGCAATTTTCTTCGGATATAATTGCACAGCTTCATCGATCCATTTCTAGAAAACAGAGAACGGAATATTTTTTTGTTCCCATTTTTTTAAACAAGTGTTTTCAATGTCTTAAATGCATTCTTAATTAACCATTTTTGAAATATTTTCTTTTCTTTGATTCAACACAGTCTTATTACATAGTAACTTATCTTTGAGTCTGTTTGAAATGCATTAACTCGACGCAAATGCTACTATAGCCGGAAAGGATCATTCTAGTGTGAAGATATCTCCTTTTTTGTAATAGATATGTGCTTTAAATATCTTTGTGACTGATTTAACAATGAACTACATAAGAAAAAAACTTTATTATTGCCATTATCATTAGAAATTTTATAAAAATATTAATTTCTAGATTTTTTTTAATTCTACGATTTTTAACATTTTTATTTATTACCATGGCAGTTATATGCCAATTTTTTGCTACTTGTTTCTATGTGCACCTCCTAGGTCCCTTTAGAATGATCTATCAGTTGCTGTTTTTTTACAATAAAATGCCGTTATATTTATTCGTTTCACATTTTGTTGTTAAATATTTTTAATGACATACTTGAGGCATTGATAATTATATTTATGAATTTAAAAATGTGACTTTAAAAACATTTTCGAAATAATATTTGGTTATTTATTTATATGGAGTCTTAAAATGTTACTAATACAATTTGTAGTTATTGTTTAATCTAAAACATCCAATTTTTCTCATTTATCTGAAATTATGAGACGAGATATTTTGACATAGCAGGGCAGCGTATTAAAATTCGACAGGATGCGGACATAAAACATACTATATAGATGACATTTTGAATCACGGAATAAAAGAAGACAAAGAAAGAAAAGCAGATGACATTTTATCTATTTATTTTTAGACGTTAATGCATTGTAATAAATATTGAAAAAGATAATTCACTTTAAATGTTTATTCCATGAACTATTTTGTCATCGTAATACATTTTAGAGGCGAATATTTATTTTGTTACCAAATGAACATAACAACATTAACGTAGAAGTTCTCATCTCAGAAAACGTGATTTTTTTCAACATATTTTTTATGTGATGTATTCGCAACCTGAAAACTATGCTACGCTTTCTTAAGAAGTAAAATACACATACAATAAGCAAACATATCCTTCAAAAACCAACAAAAAAAAATCTGTTACAAAATATTGCATTGCAGAAAAGGGAAATAACGTCTATTGCGTATCGCCAACTTCCCGAACAAGAAGGGCCAAACTTCTAATACATCACGCTTAATAGCCGGAGATCAGATCACGTTTCGAACTTTTTTTATGGCGCATGCGCTTTCTTTTTTTTATATTTATTATGAAGCATGCGCTGCGTGCTTTGCAAATCCATTTAAGTGGAATATCTATTGCGATAAAGGTCACACAAGGAAAGTGTGGAATACTGTCGTTCTTGAGAGCTAACGATTTGTAAGCAAGTGTTTTGATACATGCTTGTTGTATCATTTTATTCAGTGGCAATCGATGAAAAGAGGAGGAAGGGTTGTTTGAAATTTGATTTCAACAACTTCGATTTATTCTATTGATTTGTGTGCAGTGTGTTAAATAGAAAAAAGATGGATGACATTCACGAGTTCTGTATTCGGTGAACACGATCTTACAATTGATTTCGCATTCATGCGTTCGAATGTAATATAATTTCTTCCTTCTCAATAATACTTTTCTGTTCAATATTTTTTAAACGTCAAAATATATCAGGGATCAGTCAAAATATATAATGAGGGATGCTGAAATGTGTCCTATAAAATGAGAATTTTACGGAATTTTTTTTTTTTTTTCGACTTTCAAACTTTTTTTAAAGATTTTCTGTTGGAAAAAATCCCCCCCCCCCCAAATGAAAGGAAAAAAAGTTCGAATTCTACAATTCTAAAATGAAAACGAACAGCTTTCTTTTTCTGTAGTAATAATTTAAAATAAATTTTAATTTGAAAAAAATAGACAAATTTTATTGATATGCTTTAAATCAACTTGATTTCCATAATTATTTTTGTTTACGATTATTGAATAATTATAAAATGAATATTTTTCTTTAAAATCGGACCTCTAATCTTCAGTATTCAGATTCGGAAACCCAGACCTTATTATAAGGCCTTTGTAGTTTGTTTTCTTCGTTTAATACATTGCGCATGAATTAAGTTTAATTTCATTTTGGACACATTTTTCCCCTATTTCGTTCCTCATATAATTAGTAATTTTTAATTCCTTTTACATTGAATTTACCTACTTTCTTTAGGATGAAATGTTGATTATATTTAAGGCGCATGTTTTAAATCAAAAACATCTCTATATCCTGTAATTTATAGTTCCGCTTTTTCTTTACCTTTATCAAACAAGAAAATATTTTATAATAAAAAATAATTAAAATCCCCTTAATGGAATACTAATAAATCAAATGAATTAGAAGAGCGACAAATTAAGATTTGGATTTCAAAGCTCATCACATTTTAAATAACACAAGTTCAAAAGCCAAAAGCAATGACGACTTTTAAAGGTCTACTGTACAATGTCTACAAGCTTATAAATCGCAACTCTGATTTTTATTTACGGTAAATGATCTCTCTACTGAAACCGAACCTGATTTGTAATTGAAATTAAAGTTTTACGAGTCCAAATTCGACTGGAATGGCTGTCTAACAGTCATACTGTTCTGACAGGTTTATGTGTCCGAGGATTTCGTTCTCAGAGCTGTAAGGAGGAGGGGGGGGGGCAGTTCCTTTTCGGGTTTCGTGATAAAATAAAGATATTTGAAGAAAATGGAACGGAGTGTTAAGGTCAGACCGAGAGCGATAAAACTACTTTTCTTTAAAGTGTTTTTCTGTCTCGGGGGAAAGGGGGACTCAAGAAGTAATTGTTCTCGATTTTTATCATTACTGTGGAAAAAGCAATACTTCTTATTTTTAAGTGTAATTTAGATTATGTTAAATTTTTTTAAAGAAATTTGTATTTCTATTGTTATTATGTTAATGAATAGAAATTTGTGAAATTTAGAAAATAATAGCAAAATAGCATATCTTGAAATCAATTCAAAGATCTTTTCCGATACTTAAATTTATGTGCATTATTTATTTATTTATTGTTATTATATAGTGTTATGCTTTATATAAGTGTTATGCATTTCCTCCCATCTGTCCACTTTTTAAAAAAAATCGGAGTGAAATAAACAAATTAGAAACTAAATTTTGTGCTTTTCAAAAATACCAGAGAAAAAATTTTTTTTCTAAGAAACTTACTTCTTTATCCGGTCGATTTTTTTTTTTCTTTTTTCAAATCGATCTTTAAGAAAAATGCATGTTATTTTTTTCGAATTAAAAATGATGCAATAAATACAAAATGGTAGGAAAATACAAATATAGTTTTCTTTCCCCATTATTAGAACCAAATGGATTGAAAAAATATGTATATTTACATCATTTAACTAGTATATCAGCCTAACTCTTTAGAAGCTGGATTCCTATCAGAGATACAAAAATGCTAAAAATAAATGAGGCTTTCTTCTTTTTTTTTTCTTTCCAAAATTATGCATGTATGTTGTTAATTTACTAAACTACACTTCATGAGAGTAAATATGATAATTTACTTTCATACAATATAGTGTGTGACGTGTTAAAATTTATAAAAGAATTAAATGAACTTTTTCTATAATATCTACAATGTTACTTTGTCCTACTGAAATTCATTTTGACATTATTTTAAGACATTGTAACTGAAATTATACCAAGAGGTTCACAGATACAGAGAGATACAGAATTCAACAGATACAGTAACATGAATAACGACTCTTTATTCTATACGATAACACGAACACATTAGCAACAAAACACAGCCGAAGTGTGCATAAGAACAATACGAAACATCAACACATAAACAGCAAATCGGTACCAAACAACCATAACAGCAAGAAGTGCTCAGAGATAATTCAGCAGAAGAGAAATTTTACACGACTATTCACACTTCCCGAATGTCTCCTACATTTCACTAATTACTCGCTTGAGCTGAATTCGACTGCTTACTCAGTACTGATTGACTACAGCTCTGTTTCTCGGGGGGGGGGGGTTATAGTTACAAAGAAGATTCGAGAAAAATCACCATACTCGTGCTTTAATGGACTTAGCGCCTAAATTCTTGTAGATTCTAGAATCTACAAGAATTTAGGCGCCAAACATTCAATTTTGTTGCCAAGCCTGGAGTTCATTGATCCCGAATTAGTTAGATTTATCTGTAAAACTATTTTCATTACTATGGAAATAGCTGCAGAGGGAAGCAACATTACAAATTCATACGAATACAAAGTAATTGACTAAAACGATATCTGGCTGACTTCCGCAATCATACATTTGTTTAATTTTCTTCTATCTTCACTAATTGAAAGAATAAAAAATATAAATATATAAACTAAATTAATTAATGAATTAATTATGAATAAATAAACATGAAAATAAATTAAGTAAAATCATATAATATATATCATTTTTCAATTACAAACAAAAAAAAAATTTGTTTTCTTAGAGTACAAAACTTTTAGAAGGTTTCTTTTAAAAGTTAAACTAGGTTTTATGGTATTCATTTCACAACAACTAAACACAGCGTTCATAACTGAAAAAGAATACGTTAATGGAATCTTTTCATAAACAAGTAATAAACATCAAATGTGCTCAGTCAATTTAATTTTTGAATCCATGAGCATCATATGCATGGAAAGTGAGCGTACTGTCACAACACAGCATGAGATTCCAGTAGCTTAGTGTTAGAACATAAACGTAATTTCATTTATCATGTGACCTCTTGTCACTTGAACTGATTGCATTCCAACTGACGTTAGTTTTAAGACTTATTATTTATTTAAGTTAATAATTGGTAAACATCATCAACACGTAACATCGATATTTTATCTATATTAGCTATTCATAATAAAAATTCGTTCAGGCAAACAAAGTTTGCAATTTGATAGTAAATATAATTTTACAACGCGGATTGTTGCCCTACTTTAGCTATCTATTATTTCAAAGAAAACAAATCTGAAATATCTGTTTTGAAATAACGGCCTCTCTTTATCCTGTTTCATTCTCCACCAGCGAATCAAGAAAAACATCAATTACAACTAATCTTTCAGAGCTTTCAATGCCTGTCAAAAGATGAGTATTATCTGCAAAGACACAATACAACTGTTTTTTAATCATATTTTGCAACCATGATTATAGTCATTTACCTACTCTTATCTAACGTACTGTTCGTTGAAATTGTTTTCGCGGTCAAATTAAAAACCGTGTCGTTCTCGCAGTATCGTTCGCTTGCTTTTACCTCTTTTGTCGATGTTAAAAGATGTTCTTTTGTCATTGGATCATGAACCTTGTTTATAACTGTATAGGCTAATTGTTTTCCTGCGTGTTGTTCTTAATGGTTATAAACAGTTTGTGCCGATTCTAATGATGCGATTTGATGAATGATTGTTAGTTGCGTTTAGAATAATTTATACGAACATTCTTCCAACTGTAAGAAGGATTCTTATTACATTAACGTTCGTGATTTTCATTCTGATTTGTTTTCGGTTCTGTATTCCATTTTAATAAGTTTTGACGCATTCTAAATTTATTGTTGAAAATGTGATTATAGTTATTTGCCCTTCAATTTATGTTGGAAATTTATTTCATACCTTTATTTAATATTAATTGAGCATGTTTTTTGTACGCTATTCTACTGTCTCAAAACAAAATAGTTTTTAGTCAATTTCACATTTTTGCCTTGTTTATAAAACTGAAATATCAAAATTATATTCTCTTTTATTTAATTAACAAAATCAACAATTTTTATTATTCTACTTTATTAAGGTAATTTTATTAAATTTTCTGGACCAACTTAAGTTATATAGTTCGTGCCAAAATAATCCTTATGTTGCCTCTGAGTGGGAGGTTATCATAAAATTAAAATTTAACTATTTCGTCTTAATTTTGAAAATTTTTTATACATTTATAAAAAGAAAAAAAATCGCAGCGCGGCGTAGAACATCTTGAAATAAAGTATTAGTAAATTTGTCATTTGATTGTGGTGTCATGTAAATTTTACGTGAATAATTCGTGAATTTACGTGAAATTTACTTTTATGTGAAACAAATTTTTGACACAGTTAATTTTAATATCGTAACAACAATTTTAAAATATCAAAAATAATTTCAATTCTGAAACTAACGATTAAATTGAAATATTTTTTATTCATTTTGCGAAAAATATTCAAATTTTGGTATTCTTTTTTAAAAACTTTTTGAGATAAACGATAATAATTATAAACATTTCATCCAAATTATAAATATCCAAAATTCTAAAAGTCTTAAAAGCATCTGCCTTTTTTTTATCTTCTAATATACTGTTAAACATCGAACTAAATTTACGTCAAACATTCCAGTCTTCTGAAGAATCTCTTATGAAGCATTAGAGTTTCGACCTTCACTGTCAAAAGAAACGTCAGCCACTTGAAATGATGCGTCGAATTTTAATTAAAACAAATGAATGTGTAATAATTCTTTGTTTTTTCAAATAATCTTGCAAACGAGTCAAAACAATTTTAGAATGAGAGCTTTAAAACGTAATTAACTATTTTCATGCGTACTTGCAATATTATCTGAAAATTTAATATTTTTTACTTTTCAAGTGAACAAAATGGATCGTTCCAACTTCGCTAGGTCTGAAAGAAACATTGTGAGGGTTACATTTGTCCATGAACATGATAACTTAAAAACATTTTGAACTAGAAAGATGAAACTTGGTATATGTTCTTTACATCGAATTTACACTTTTCTATCGAATTCTGTACGAAATTTTTCACATTCTTAGCTTCTAAAGTGCAGATACTTATTAGATTTTAAAGCCAATTCGTCAAACGGTTGACCTTTGGTTATTCTGTACATTTGCATGCATGTAAATGCTATAACTAAAAAAAGGAATGACCGGAATAAAACAAAATTTGTACATGATCTTATTGCAAAAACTGTAATTCTGGGTTAATTTTTTGTTTCAATAGGTCGAAAAAAGATGCCCAAAATACATTTTTGGTTTTCTTCACAATACTACGATGAAAAAAACCCCGCACAGGTGCGGGACATTAAAAATAAATATCTGAGTACTCTCGGCATTCACGATTTGCAAAGGTTCATGCGGAAAAGAAGGGGGCAAACATCTCATTAGGGAATATGCGAGAAAGTTTCGGGGGAATCATTTTCAAAGATTTGTTTCAGCTCACATCTAGATCTACTGATTCTCGAACCAGTAGAATTAGATGTGAGCCGATTCTACCAGTTCTCGAATTCTACTGATTCAGTATAAACTGAAAGAGAACTTCCTATTCTAATTCTGTTCTCATCTTGCTTTAATCCACCCTTGGTGGGCACGCATTTCTTTTAATTACTTTCTCGTATTAAAAATGGGGAAAAAGTATTGTAATTATCAAAAAAATTTTAACTCGTGATTTTAACCAAACTCCACAGTTGATATCTCCACTTCCCTGAGTTTCAAAAAAACACGTTTTTTAAAATGTCTGTCTGTAACAAAGATAATTCAAAAACGCTTTGAGCTGGATTGATGAAATTCGGTATACGGATTTTAAACTTAGTTTCTAGATATTCTGTCAAATTATCTATATAGCAGATTTATATCAAATTTTGAGGAAGTCTGCCTGTCCGGCTGTTAGAATATAAGTTAACATGATAGCTACGAAACGAAGAGAGCTAGATGGAAAAAATTCAGTACACACATTCAGAATCTATAGTATCAAATTTTGAGCCAAATTCAACGAGGGATTGAACATCTACTGATCTATACTTTCAGAGGTACGTAAACGCAGTGACTTAAAGACATCAAATTTAGTATGTGATTTTGTAACTACAAGTGTAGTCATGCATCTAATTTTGGTTCCAATCATTTGTGAAAAATGCGTCTTAAACACAAATTTTTTTTTTCGGATATTATTAACAGCATGCCAGACATTCATCTCCAAAAACCTTGCCTAGGGTCCCATGATAGCTCCAGTAAAAATGTTGAATTCCCACCAAAGATTAGTATTTCGTAACCATTGGGTCAGGGCCATGCAAGGCGTTCTCCGGGATAACACCCTTATTAGCGAGCACGCGAGAAAGTTATAGGAAGACATTCCCGCTGGTTTTATCAGTTTTTAAATACTATAATAATAATACGAAACTATTGGTTTTAGTGCTTCTTAATAAACACAACAGTTAAAAACCTTATTTCTTTCATCATACAGTTAAAACATGCATTCGGTTTTCGGTCATTATGCCCAATTCTATTATTACTGTAATGAGAAGTTCCTGCTTTCCTCGTAAAAAAAGAGAATGGCAATTAAAGCTGCCGATGAAGCTCAGAGAGACATAAACAACCCAATGAAGGATGAGTTATTTAAATTGGCGGTTACATAAAGAAGCAGACTGGATTTTTTATTTCGTCATTCTGTCTCGTATCGAGTTGACACAGTTTTATTGCTACATTTTAAGGGGATGAAAAGGGAGCAAGGTTTTGCTTTTAATATGCTTATCATTTGCTGTGCAGTCAAGTTTATTGTTTTGTTGTAGAATTTATTATTGACTTGAAGACAAATTTAAACTCATAAATTTTGCAATTGCAGATTTTTAAAAAATATATAATTTTAATGTTAATTTGTTCACAAGCGCAAAGCTTACATTTAATAAAGTTAAAGGCTTGATATATTGAAATGTCGAAAAAACGACCGTTGAATCGGCTTTATTGAAACTGACTCATTCAGCATGTTAAGAGTATCAATAATAAATCTTACTAATTTCTGTTATATATTATTTCCTACTATTTGTTAATAGAAGTAATACTAATTTAAAATATTTATTGTTTATTTACAAACACTCCTTTAGTATGCTCGCTTGCGGTATCCTCATGGTATGGCTTTGGCTTCGAAGCGGGAAGGTTCCAAATTCGGACCCCGATTCCACTGAAGATGATTGTGCATAACCACTGCAAATTAAATCTGACGCCGTGGGCAAATGTCCTCACGCTGGCGTGGTGTGGAGAGAGGAGTGCCAGTTCGTATGATCGGTTCAATATTACGACGTCCGTCACCAAATAGCCCTCGTATTGCTTCCAAACGTGACGTTAAATATAAATAAACTAAGCTATTTATCATTCATTGATTTCTAAATTTGTAAACTTTTATATGACGTATATAAACATATACACGTTTGACTATTACTTTTATGGTACTCAAAATACTTGGAGAACCACTGCACTAAGTCACTGGCAGGCTTAATAAATAATCAATTAGTTATTTGGTTAGAAATGATTTCTGAATTATGAGTAGATTTAGTAAAAAATAAATAAATAAAATTATATGATTTAAAAAATTTCTTCACATTTTATATTTTTGATGTAAAGGTGGCATAAGGAAATATAATGGCACTGTTCTGCGGAATTAAATGAAAGACAGCAGAGAAGGTAAGAATCAAAATAAATATATGTCGTAGGCAACAGAAAAAGTATAAAACATACGCCATCGATAGATGTCGTGGTGTCGTGGCAGTTATTTCAAGGAACATTTTCTCTCCGTTTCATTGATAGAAAAATATATTTCTTGCCTTGAAATGATTGACACATTTCATTGCATGCTGCGTATAATTTACTGGGAATCGAATCTTAAATTGTAACTTAGCTGGTGATAGTCGTTGTTGTCTGGCAAATTTTCTTTATCTGTTTCATAAATTTTCGTATTAGCGATTAAAAATTTCTGGTCGCGTAATCATATTATCTCTGTGGCTTTCTGGAACATAAAAAAAGTTTACGCTTAATCTTGTTATCATGGCGATGTATGGCACGGTGACCTAATTCGAAACTAAAAGTACGTGCTTCTTAAAATTCTTGTTATTGCAGAATAAACTTCAAACTTTCTCACCCAATTTCAACAATTTTTTATTGTTAATTAAATTGTTTTAGAAACATTATTACCATTAAACGAGAAGTGAAATTTTGTTGAAATTCTTACTTTAATCGCAATTGCCTACTATGATTATTACCTTTTTCGATAGTTTATAATCGAAAAATTTGTTGATTGTTCAAATTTTAAATTAATCTAAATAAATATTAACTAATACCAAACAGTAATGTTCGTTGGGTTTGTTTTTAAATGCTGTTTTCCAACAAACAAAACAGCATTTATCTACAAATTATTGAAGTTTTATTTTTTTTATATACCATTCAGAAAAATCAATTAATAATAGTTATAGTAATATTTTTGATTTTTAAATTATTTATTATCGTAAAAATGGATTTTAAACAAGTTAAGTGAAAACATTATCAATGTTTTGCAACATTTTCTTATAAAATCTAATTTTATAAATAAGTATATTATTACCAAGAAAGAAAACGTACTTTAAACATTCCGGGAACTAGCTGGTTAACCATGGTTACTGCGTGTAAAAAAGTTGAGTGGTAATATTTTTTATGCGTTAATAGTTTCCCCGGCAAAATATTTTTCAATTTTAACTTTAAATAGACATACTACTTCTAAGCATTCAAGATTTTTAAATATAAAAACCATATTTTAAAAAGAATTCTATAGAATAATACAAAAGAATACAAAAGGAATACAAAGAAAAATATAAGAAAAATACAAAAAAAAAAAAAAAAAAAAAAAAAAAATTCGTACTTTCGTTGTCAACAATTCAATAAAATCTCAGGATGAAATATTTGTAGTAATAATTAAAACAATTTCAATTACATTGCAACAATGAAAATTATGCATAAGAGTATATTTAAAATTTGTTAAAATTTAGAAAAATATTGTTTGTCAGTTAAATTGTTACCATTGCTAAGATAATTTTTTTAAATTTTAGGTGATGTAAAATTTTTTTGTATGCGATGATATAGCCAAAAGAGAGGGGGGGGGGGGAACTCAAAATTTTTAATTACTTAAAATTCTAATTAAGTTTTTTTTTTTTTTTTTGAAAAAATAAACGCTCTTAGATTCACATTTATTTATCGAAAGTACTTTTGTGCTCGTTTTCCTAGTTCTAAATCCAACGGTCTTCCCTATAAAGCGCTACTAACTGACGTGAATAGATAGGCACATGTTCCTTTTTATTATTATTAAGAGCAGAGCGGTTTTAATCATTTGAAGTAAGCGATTGTCTTTCGATTCAAATTGTGTTTTTTTTTTTTGCTTGGCTTATTATTATATTTTTGAATTCTTATTTTTATTAAATGGTGGTCAAAAAATTAAAAATGTTTAATTTTATTGTATCAGGAATTTTTATTAAGATGTGCTTTATTTTTTCTAAAATATGAATACACACATTATGATAAATATAAACGTAATAAACTTGCCGGCTAGTAGTTGCATATTTGTGGCTTCTCTAATCTTACTGATACTCAGAAATTCGATACATTATTGTAGTTTAAAATATTCGTAAATCCGTGATTGTCTTTCCTTTTGGCTTCGGCGGCTGCCAAAATGTTTCTCTTCAATGATGCGAACTATCGGAATGGAATCTTGCGGTCAATTCTTTCCTCTAATTGAAGAACAATAGAAATGGAAGAACGATACATATTTGGGTCAAGGATGATTTTATTTCTGCCACCCCTGTTTGACCTCAGACAATAAGAAATTCGGCATCCAATGTATTGAATGACCGTGACGTGTTATCCTATATGATTTGTTCAAAGAAATGATCACAGATTTTTCCCGGTACAATTTTTGTATGTAACTGAAATAGAATTTTTAGATATTTTTTTTATGTTGTCTTATACAATACACTTCCGAATATCCAGCCTAATGTGGCGGAAGAACTGGTGGGATAACAAAAAGTCGGATACGCCGGAGTTTCATTTCTTTGCCCACCAATAACAGAAGACAAAGTCTTTATACCAAAACTCACTGTTATAATACGTATTTTCTCATTTCTTATTGAGTACTAAGCTCTCCATTTATCTCAATGTGAACGCAACCACGGCCCGGTGAATCATAGAAGCAGTTACCGGTAACGTGTCGAGTTAAAATAGAAGGGTCCATACTGTTAGTTTATTTATGTTTATATACTACACTGCACGCTTCAAGAATTTATTTCAGAAAAAGTAAGTTAAAGGATATAAACTGTTCACATTTTAAAGTAAATTCTGTAATGCCACACTTAAATGCTGGAAACATAACAAGACAGTGACGTAAATCTTAAGCCTAATTCTTAAGGAAATTGGCTCAAACTGATTTTATTTTTCACTGATAAATGATTAAACAGATATAAAAAGGTAACCCTAAGTTGACAGTCAAAACTTAAATTTTTAGGTTTTGAAAAAGTCCTTAATGGATGACTTAGTAGACGCCTTGTCTTCCTCATTTAATTATGATTAAAAAAACTAGGCCGAATAGTAAGGAAGCCGGATAGTCACTAACCGGATATTTAGATGTGTACTGTATTTTAAAAATTTGTTTTAGGCGTTTGCTGATAAATTTATTCGATTAAAATTTGATGCAAATACAAAAACCATAGGTTAGCAGTTGCTAATATTATTTTTTTTCTGTTCAGTAAAATTTAAAAATTTGCAATACGACAATTGGAAATACATCTGAATTTTTAAAAAAACTAAGTTTGATGGCATTTTTAAATAATTAATATTTTTAAAAGAATGCGTGCATAAAAGAAAAATTCTATTTCAGGCATCAGGTATGTACAAGGCTTTTATTAAGAATCTAATATAATCTTAATAATTTTAACCGTAGCAAATTGAATTAGTATTTTAATTAATTAAATATCATATGCTGTGAGAGGTTAAATGGTCAGAAGAAATTTTTTCATTTCCATGGTTCTTGCTTTAATGCATGTTGTTAATTAACTAGTTAAATCGATAAAAATTATTTTTCCTTTTTTTCCGGATTACTTTTGCCTCTTTTTTTTGAAACATTTAGTTATTTGAACTCATTGAGAAAGAAACTTAATTTGATAATAATATCCCAAACAAATAAAGAAATGCTTATCACTGAGTGAAAGCATTTTCTTCTGAGATATTTCGTAAAAGAAATTTAATACAAAAGTAAACCGGAAAAAACATATTTGCAGAATCACTAATTCTTAAGACAGAATACTATTCAGTTAGTTTATTAAACTCATCTAACACTAAAAGAGATCCAAAGTTTTTCATTTACTCTTCATATTCCCGCTTTACAAATATTGTAATAAAGTTCTCTGATAAACTAATATTTTCTCATTGAATTAATAAATCTTTCAAAATTTTTTCTAGACATTTTAGAGTTTTTTTTTTTTTGTGTGTGTGTGTGTGTATGTTTTTATAGGAATTGCCCTTTTTTGTTTCTGCAATATATATCAAGTTATTCACTGAGCCACTTTTTCGCACGGAAAATTAAAGAAAGGCTCGGCATCCAACCTGTATTCACCAATTTCATAAGCAAAATTAGTATTATATGTAAAAACTTATATTCCATTGTGTTGTTTAGTTTAGTTATATGAACGTCCGGTTTTTAAAGTAACACTGAGGCTATTTTGGGATGGACCGTGTAATTTTGAACTAAATGACGAAGACACCTGGAATGGAGCCTTCCTCTCCAAACTTGCACACCACACCAGCAGGAGGACGGTTGGCTCCGACGGATTTAACGTGCACCAGACCCATTTACACGACGGTTCTTCGGTGGAATCGCGTCTCGAATTTGAAACCCTCCGGTTCCGAAGCCGAGACCTTACCACCAAGCCACCGGAGCCCATCATTGGGCAATAATTATTGTGTGACGTTTTTGACCTCTTTGATGCCTTCAGTCTGAATTCATTGATTATGTTGCTTTTCTATTTTTTTCTCTCTTCTTCGGGTTCCCTTTCAGTATCCATCTGAATGTAGAGAAAGATGAGGAGGGAGGTCTTGAGATTGACTACCTTTGACTTAGGGCCAACCGCCTCGAAGAGGATGCCAGTTCAGAGAATTTGTCAGTAATATGGATGTGTTATGTTAAAGCAGTAGTCGGCCACAACAAATTCTGTCCGTACTGCCTCTTTTAGTGGTTTCGGTGTGGTCGACTGTACACAAGAAGAAGAGGTTCCACCTGAAGTCTGCATTGTTCCTCTTCTACAGTTCCTCGCTGTTATCGTTTTGAATTCATTTTTGCATTTGCTTACAACTCTTGGGGTGCTTCTTAATATCTATTATCCTTATGTTTTGTTCTTCCGTTTTGGTATTTTTTGTTTGCTTTCTGTTTGTTATCCTCATGTAATATATCATTATCAATAGCTGAGGATTTATCAAACGAAATATCTTTTTTTGCAGAGGCCATTCAACATTCCATTTTCCCTTATGTGCTCAGAAATAGATGACAGTAATTTATTTCGTTTTATTAAAACCAAAATTAAGTATATTTAAAATGAAAAAATTGTTACCAAAAATCTATGTTGCAAAATAAAACATCAGGAGGTAAAATATAAATTATTGTAAAAACCTAATAGATAAAAACACGAAAACATAATAAATCGTCTCGTGTAACAAGTATTCATTATGAAAATAAAATTTTGTCTTGCGCGACAAGAATAATAATGAAGAATAGAATCTTTTAGATGTTTGCTGATGAAAGGCGCTAGGATAAACTGATTAAGGATCAAAAAAATTATGCAGTGACTTTAAATTAATCTTATTAAAAAATGATTTTCTTGACTTACAGAAAATCACAATGATTTAAATGTTATAATTTTATGATTGTTATATATGCGGAAACTTTGCGAAAATACGCTCAAAAGAAGCACACTAGATGCAACCGCTTAACATTAAATGAATTAGATACTAATTAGAGTTTTAAAATAATTTTTATAATGTTACATTCCATTTGGGTAAATCCACCACTGTGCAAATGGAACCTCGGTACTTAAACAGTCTGAGCATAAACAGCTTGGATAAAAGCGGACATACACACATATGAGCTCTTGTAAGCATATATATATATATATATATATATACTGGGTGTCCCATAAATTTGTAAATACTTTAAAAATTCATAAAAATTGAAGGAATGAATATATTTTAATGCGGTTTGCGAAACTGTTATTCTCATGAAGGGAAAAAATTTTTCATACAAAAAAAAAAGAAATAGTTCAAAAATTTGTCGATAGAGGGCGCTAAACACAAGCAAAACATACAATTCTACGGGAAAAATACTTTTATTTGCATGCAAGTAATTGTTTACATGCGTATCACACCAGTACTTCAGTACTTACTTGTTCTATGTGTCCGCCATCACCACAAATAACAATTTGGAAGCGGGAGACAACACTGGTAACTGCATCATACAGCATATCCGGATGAATGCATGAGATTTCGTGGCGAATGGCTTCCTTTAGCTGCACTAACGAAGTTGGCCTACGGCGGTACACTCGAGACTTAAGGTAACCCCATAGCCAAAAATCAAATGGTTAAATCTGGTGAGCGTAGGGGCCATTCATGTGTAAAGTGACGATTGATTATCCGTTCTTCAGTTAAAATTCTTCTCAAAAATGCCTTCACTTCGGTGTCGATGTGAGGAGGTGCCCCGTCTTGCATGAATGTCACTGTGTCAAGGACATCGTGTTCCAATAAGGACGGTATCACTTCCTTCTGTAACATTTCCAAGTAACTTGTTCCATTAACTGAACATGTCTTCCATCCTGCTTTTTTACAGGGCTTTTCAAAGAAAAATGGGCCTACAATAATGGATGCAGTGAAACCACACCAAACAGTAACCCGTGATGAATGCAGGGGCTTCTCAGTGTAAACTTGTGGATTCTCATGTGCCCATATTCTACAGTTATGGGTATTAACTGCTCCATGCAAAGCAAAATGAGCCTCATCTGTCCACAATATTTTCAGCAGCCATCGCGGATCATCTTCAATTTTCGCCAAAGCCCAATTT
The DNA here is from genome assembly GCF_947563725.1 of Argiope bruennichi. Classification (NCBI taxonomy): domain Eukaryota; kingdom Metazoa; phylum Arthropoda; class Arachnida; order Araneae; family Araneidae; genus Argiope; species Argiope bruennichi. Next base: position 8,042,551 of record NC_079154.1, read on the forward strand.
GAGAATTCCAATCTCTTAGCTGTATCATTTGGTAAGAGCTGATGTAGCGATTGCAATTTGTATGGGTACAATTGCAATACACCATGAAGGATACGGTACACCGAAGTCTTTGGTATACCAGTTATTGGTGCCACTTCTCGTGCGCTACTGACTGCACTTGTAGACTGTTCCCTTAGCGTGTCCATTTGCGAAGAGACATCGGGGGTACGGACTGTTGTTAAACGAGATGCACCACTGCGTGGCCGATGATACAAACTTCCAGTTTCTTCGAAACGGCGTACTAGGGAAACAAGTCCAGCAGGAGTGATCGGACTTGAACCTTTCTTCAATCTTTTCTGGGTCCTAAACTTTCGTAAGGCTTCAGCCGCCGATTCGTTGCTGACATAAAACAACTTTACCAATAGTGCTTTATCCACCAGTGTCAACATCTTAATACAAACCTTATGCAAACCTTTAGAAATGATGTGTCAATCGCTCACTTTGCCTTTCATAAGACTTTAATTTGCATATTTCCACTAATTTGCTTGTGTGCAGCGCCCTCTATTGACAAATTTTTGAATTATTTTTTTCTGTATCAAAAAAAAAAATCCTCCTTCATAAGAATAATAGTTTCGCAAACCGCATTCAAATATACCCAGTCCTTCAATTTTTATGAATTTTTAAAGTATTTACAAATTTATGGGACACCCGGTATATATATATGCCATCAAAAACATAACTTGTAAAAAAAACCAAGTCTCGCAACTCAGTTCTTCTATCGTAAAAAGTTGTGAGATCCATGTAATACCAAATCGGTCAATTTATTCAGTCCCTACTTAAGGATCCTTCCGTCTTAAGTTATTACGTAATTAGCTAACTTAACAACCTCTTATAGTAACCATATCAATATTAAAAATCTTTTATGGTTAAAATAAATAGATTAATTAATTGTAAGTTCATCGTATATGAACAGTTCAATCCACAGATTCGGTATACTGAGGAAACCTAACAACTTGTTAGTTTGAGCAGTTGATAGTTTTACAAAAGGTGACTTTTTTCTTACCGGTGGAAGCTGTAAGAGATCTCCGAAAATTACAAGATGTTTTTTTCCAAACCACCCATTCTGATCGTTGCTTGTGTCGAATATTTCAGATAAGCGTAAATGAATATATGTTAAAGTAACATTGGGATCATACTTTGAAGATCAGTTTGCTCTTCTTCTACCAGATTGATTCTCTGAAAGTCACCCATTGCGTTTGCAGCTTCCACAGCTTCAAATTGAATTATTTCAAATTAGATATTGTTACAAACCTGTAATTTTACTTCCCAGCGAGAATAGTGTCATCATAAGAAAGACCGTTTTACATTAATCTGTATTGGATGCTGTCGAATGCCGAGCCAGTGATCCCAGAGCTTGGTGACAAACTTGGCGATCATTTGGCGACTTGGTGACGAATTTGCCGACAAGATAGATAATGCTCGAAACTTTGAGAAATTTATCGATCCGTCCATTATTACACGCATATTTTAGTTTTTCCTTGATTTATACACTAAACACTAATTGTATTCTAAATTTAAAGCTTCTATGTCTGCTAGAAGTGTCTTAGAGTTTTGATGATCGGTCAGTCAGTGACAATTCACAAACTTTGACTAGTTATAATTCTTAAACTACTGGTTCAAATTTAATGAAATTTGAAATATACCGTGTTTATATAATGCCTGCTTGGTTACTGAAAATTCAGGCTTCTAGTTTTATTCACAATGAAGTTATAGGGGGTCGAAAATGGCCTGAACTGCTTCGAGAAAAGGATGGTACGGCGTGCCGCTTGTTTTTGCTCGACTTGGCGGGGGCACTGCCGTGCCCCCAGATATATATATATATATATGATTATTTGAACGAAAAAAAATATAGTTATTAATAGTGTAATTTATACTCACGTGACACACATAAAATAAATCGTGCCATTTTAATGTGTAGAATGTAACTTGATAGGAAGTGAAAATACTTGGCAATACTTCTCTGCATAATACAATATACAGTTCAATGTTAGAATATGAATTAATTACATAAATCTAATATCATATTTAATTTTCATTTGCAAGGGGTTTTTTTTCCTGCTACATTGAATTTAATTTAATATATTTATATATACAAAAAAATTTGGATTCTCTATTTTCATTCTGATTCCAGATTTATATTTTATTACCAAACGATATTTCCTTTTTTTTACTTCATTTCTCCAACGTTAAAACATCTGCTAATGAAAATTCTAAATAATGAAAAAATATTCTTCGATATATCAAAAACTGTCTTTATTTCAGAACTCTATTTTTTATTTATTTGATTGTTTTTATTATTGCTTTACTTATTCTTAAAAAAATGTATTCAATATCACTGTCAATGACAATCATTTTTCAATGTTACGGCGATAAAGGGTATTTAGTTTAGTTTGAATGGGAAAAGAACCTGTTTTCCTGCATATAATATCTTTTTTTAATGTTACCCCCTGCTTTCCAAACCTTTTTTTCTTACTTTTACTCCCTCCGACCACCTTCCCCTACGTCGTGGTGTTTCTTTCTTACATTTCGAACTCTTCGAAGGCCACTTGCCTAATTTGGTGTCTTACACGTCCGACGTGCTTTTTTTTACGTAACACCAATAATTCTGTCTGGATATTTGCTTCTGACAGGTGGCATCGATGATGTATTTAGCGAAGGTAATATATATAAATGAATTCTTTCAAGATTGATATTGTCTTCACAGAATTAATCATTCAGAACTCATTTTAACTCCGTTGATTGATTATCACTCAATTGTTTATAAAAAATGTTCAACAAGATACAATTTCTATATCAAATTTCGTTTGTTTTGTCCATTGAGTATTTTGACGGTATATGTGTTGTATTGATGAATTGGCTGGCTATTAAAATGTTGGGCTGAAACTAATGTGCCAGTTTTAGATTCTCAGTCGATTGAACACTTTTAATTCTATCTCACTATCATGATAATTTGTTTAAAATACTAACAGCGATTTCAATGAAATCAGCTTACGTGACTTAATAATTTTTTGATAAACGGAACTGTGCATGCCATATGATATATATACCCTTTCTAACATATGTTTTTAGGTTGAAATACGTCTGTTGATTGTGTGTTTTAAGAATTATAACAAAAAGAATGTAGCGCCCTGCAGTGCCACTAAAAGAAATAATTTTTGAATAATAAATTCTCAGTTAGAGATAATTGTTTTAGAATTTTTAATCAGATTCTTAGTTAATTAAAGTTAATCGAAACTTTATTTTTTTCCTCTCAATAATTCAGATGCTTCTTATCTCGCATCTAAACCATTTTTACCGAGCAATTTTTAACTAATTTTATTAAAATTTTTGAAACTAATTTTAAATATTATTTGTGAAATTGCTTTATATTGCTGCTATGAAATTCAAAATAATATCATTATTAGTATCAAATCTTTTAGTTTTTACCACTGTTAATGTTATAACAAAAATTGGTTCCTATGGAAATTATATCCCAAAGCAGAATTTTCACTTTCGTAATTTTTAACGTAATAATGTTTTTCAGATTGCATTCTTTCTGTAAAAGTCGCTACGCAGAGAATGCAACAAGCCAAACAAAAATAATAGTATTACGAACTAGAAGTTTCCAATATATCATATGTGTTTTTGAATAAACATGCCATGTGAAGTTGAAAGTGTTTAGAAGAATTTTTTTCTCTACAAGTTTCAATGCTACAAACTTAATTTTGTGCGACGCATTTTCGCATGAATCATATGCCATAAATAGACTGAATATAAATAGTACCATTTTAATGATTTTTCAAATTCGTTGTTTTACGCATGATTATGATGAAGTTATTGTTTACAGACAGTTTGTTCAATTCTCTTTCTTTCCCATGCTCGTTCATTCGCTTCATGTTATAGCTTGAAATTTTGTACATTTGCGTACATCTCTCGATGTTAGTACATTTTTTTAAAATTTTCATAGTTTAGTTATTAATTGCTTGATTAATTTAACTAAATTTTGATTTCATGTTCGTTGTGCCATCTGGTAGTGAATTAAGAAAAATTATCTCATAAGTTTATAATATTATTCATAATAAGGATTAAACACTAGTAAGAATAAATATAATTTCTTACGGTTGAGCACACTGAAAAAATAAATTGTTTTTGTTCAATTTATTGAATTATTTTTATTATGAGAATTTTAATTAGATTTTTTTTTGTTTAAAAAGGCTTTGAAGTATATTTTAAGAAAATACTTTTATATATTAATGATATAATGCTACATAGTAGTACATTAATGTTATATAATATACTGCATAGATTGTATACATTTTTGATTGAATGCCCAATACGACGGTGAATCATATTCATCTGATAATTATTGAATTATTAATTATTTATTTTAGGCTTTATCCTTGTGAGAAATAATGTCTATTTTTTCTTACAAGAATCAAGACTATGCATCGTACGATTTTTTTCATTCAAATTTTCCAAATTCTCCCGTTAGGATTTATACAAACAAATTTCGAATTTCAGTAATTTTTTTCTATAATTTTTAGTCGCTACGCGGAAGAAAGGAAAGTTATTTATATAGTTTGAAATATTATCGCTTGCAAATCAATCAAATTATTTCAAAAAGCAACTTAATCATTTTTAATCGAATTGGAATTTTATTTTATCTTTTAAAAAATATTTAGCAAATTTATCTTCTAAAAATACTCAATTGTTACTCAACATTAATCTTTTTTTATCAAATTGGAATTTATTTTCATTTTTTAGATAAGATTTGTGATTCAAAATAAATCATTTTTATTTTCCGCAAACAAAAAAAAATTATTTGAAAACGTTCCAAAAATATTAAATGATGGCATTTATTCAAAAGAAATGAATATCATATAAATTAAAAGTATTTTTTACTTTTATTTTACTAAAAAAAGAATTATAATTCCATCTTGTATTCTAACGAATTATTGGAAGTACAATGTATTTCGGGCCTTTATTTTTGTAGTTAAAAATGCATTTATTTCAGAGCAAAATGAATAATTAACAGATGAATCAAAATATTGTCCATCACTGGTTACTACTTTTTCCCACCTCTTAGTCAATTTTCGAATTCCATCTCGAAAAAATGTCTCGTCCTTTAAGACGATCCAAGTTAGAAGCCAACTTTCGATTTCTGTGAAAGAAATGAACTGGTTACCTACCAAATCGTGCTGTTTCTGTAATCAGAAGAAGCAATGTCCGCAGAATACGGCCTGTGCTGTAAACTTAATCTCACTTAAGCGTTTCCAAATTTGAAAAATAACTCACTTGAGCGGCCTGCTCACTGCTCGTAATGCACAACTCAGCCAAATCAATTGTAGCCTATATTGATCGCCTTGTGATGGAATCGTTAGGTTGTAGCAGCTCATAGTACACAATACTCTTTTAGTAACATAGTACCCCACAGCATGATCTTCGAACTATGAATATTTGGTTTTAGTGTTGTTGAGATCGATGGCATCAATTGACTGGCATAGCATATTTTTTTTCTTTTTGGAGTTGAATATCCATTTCTCATCTTAAGTCACAATTCGATGTAAAAATCTTTCTTTGTTGCCTTTGAATTAACTGCTTGCAAGTGAAAACCGCCTTTCAACATCTCTGGGAATCAGTTCATAAGGCATTCAATTGCCTTTCTTTTGAATCATTCCCATTGATTTCAGCTTTACGGAAACTGTTTGTTGAGTCATTCCTAATGATTCTGCAAGCTCCTCTTGCGTTTTACTTGGATCTTCATCGAGTAATGCCTCCAGTTCTTTGTCGCCGAAATTTTTTGGTTGTCCAGAGCAAAGCTTGTCTTCATTGATGAAATCGCCATTCTTGAAACGTCGAAACTATTCCTTACATAATTTATCGGAGCATTGCCACCATAAACTTCCACAAACATTCGATGCGTTTCAGCTGCATTTTTCTTCCAATTAAAGCAGAAAACCAAAACCTTCTGCAAATGCTATTTAGTTAACACAAACCGGAATATTCAACATAGTAAAAAACAACGTTTCAATGAACTCAAAGCGGTATAAATTGAATATTATTGAGAGATATCTAATCTCTCTAAAACCACCAACATCAAATGTTCATTATAAAATTCATAAAAGCTGTTGCCATTTTTTTATAACGAACCGAACTAATTTGTACTCCCCAAAAAAAATCTCATAATATATATATTAGTTAAAAAATATTTTTTTTGACATCGTAGGTTTTTATTGCGATTAAAAGTTATCAATGGTTTTAAAGATTTGAAACTTAAGGAAAATAGATTTATTACTGTTTATTATTGGCAATAAACATGCGCAATTTTGGTTTATGATGAGAGATATTTCAATTACAAAAGTTCTGAATTACAAAATAAGCTAATGTTTGTATGAAATTCGTCGAAGCATAATTTTTCCCCCGCTTTTTAGATATCTACATTCTAATACACGCACTGTTTAGAAGTAATCAGAAAATTGACTGGGATTTATAGAAACCATCTAGATTGGTCTCCCTGAAACTTTTCTTGCATCCTCCCCAATAAAGGTTTTATCTCACTCCCTTCACATAAAATTGGAGACCTTGGGTAAGGCTGCGAATACCTTTCATTGATATTGGCTAACGGCAGTTACAAAATAGAGATCTTTAATATGAATCTAACATTTTTACTGAATCTATCGCTACAATATGTATTTTGAGCATTTTTTTATTGACCGATTGATGCCAAAATTTGACATTAAACGACAGCCACAAAATAGCATACCGAATTTCATTGATTTAAGTCATAGTGTTTATGAATTATTACATTTACATGCACGCGGAAGTACTGACTGACAGGCGGCCAACCGTTTGCAGGATTAGATTCAAAATTCGATACTTGTATTTTAGATGCTAAACTTATTTATCAAATTTTATCTTTCTGGCTCATAACATTGTGGAATTATCGAATTCACTTGTATTCAAATAATCAGATAGACAGACTTCCAATGAATGGATTTCGTTCAAAATTTGAAAGAAATCTATAAACTTGGTCATAATTCCATATACCAAATTTCATCTGTCTAGCTCAAAGCGTTTTTAGTTAACGTGTTCCCAGACAGAAGACATATTCCAAAGATGTGTTTTTAGGATCCAAGTGATCTGAAACGAGGTGAATCGTCAAAATCTCGACTTCGAATTTTTTGACAATTAAATATTTCTTCTATACTTGGTATATGAGCTAGTAAAAAAAGGCTGTTATTGCTTGAAATGCTTTTTATTTAAAAGAATCGTTTAAAAATATATTAAATATTATATTCTTTATTATATATATTACTTTTTTAATGACAAAATATTCATTATTATTAAATTGGACTGACTAACTAAAAGGCAGTTAAAATGCACAAATGCAAAGCATAATTACTGTCTTATCGAAATAGAACTGGAATTGAGAAATTATGCAATCAAACTGCTGATGTAAAATTATGATGTTTCCGTTTCATGATTATTTATGAACTTAACGATTTAAGATTCTTTCTTCTTAATTATATAGCGTGTGGCAATGATAAATTATTTTCAATTGCATGTACAATTTGCAGAGATAGTTTGCATTATTTTTCTTATTACTTATAGTTCCTTGTCTTTTAATTTAAAAGATCTGCTCATGACAAAATAGTCTTGGCACTTTTTAATAGAATATCTGTTGACGCTCATATCAAGGCAAAATTAATGAATTTCACATTTGGAAATCTCAGTCATCTGGTATATTTTTTGTTGAAAAAGTTTTATATTAATGATTTTCTCCTTCATTTTGAAGTAATAATTTGTTGGAACCAATTAGGTATTATAAAACGAGCATGTTTTTATGAAAAACTATAACCTTCACTTATCTCATTAAAAGTTGGCTATTTTACGAAGAGATTTTAATCCATGAACCTTCGATTACACCCAATCTTTACAATGTTGTATTTCTTCATCTTTGACATACCATCATTATTTTAACTATCAAAACATCTTATCCGTTGTAAATTTTTAAGAGTTTCCCGGTATTGAAACAATTATTTCGACAATTTAGTGTTTAAGGCTTTGAGATTAAGAGCCATTCAATTCATTTTCAAGTGTTTTACATCAAAGGCAGCACTGATTTGAATTTGGGATCCATAGTGCATTTGACAAGATGAAAAGTAGCAGCCAAAATAGAGCTATATGCATTAAAGTAATATGGGTAGTTATTTTTATCCTATAGATGTGAAATCACGTAATATGGGTCGCGGGGCCTGGTAGTAAGGTCTTGGCTTCTGAACCGGATTCCACCGATGAACCGTCGTGTAAATGGGTTTGGTGCACGTTAAATCCGTTGGGGCAAAACGGCCTCCCGCTGGTGTGGTGTGGAAGATTGAAGAGGGGGTGCCATCTCAGGTATCGTCCTCGTCATTTGACCGCGGCTCAAAATTATGAGGTCCATTCCAAAATAGCTCTAGTGTTGCTTTAAAACGGGAAGTTAATGTAACCAAACCAAACCACGTGATATGATTTTGTTAGTGTTAGATGACGAAAACATTCCCCGCCATTTATCTTCTGTGTCTTCCTGAGTGCAGGAGAATATTGTAGTGAAAATCGCCCTGTTGGATGCACTAGCAAGTCTAACACTTTAGATAATATAATAGACGCTTTATTACACATGACGCTTTATTCCAGCAGAGACTTGCACAAGAACTGTCCATCTAAAACTCATAATACAAATAGACAGAAAATCGCCAGCGCTCCGAGTGCCCAGCTAAAGTGCTCGTTCTACAATCAACACTCCGAAGCGAAAATAGAATCGACTAGTCACCTAACTTCCCGCATTTTTATAAATTTTCTGAAAGTATCTTCAAATATCATGTCTTATTAGAGATTGCGCCAAAATTCTTGTATCTCCCAGAATTTTCTTTTTTATCGCCAAATAGTCGCCTTGGTCAGGAGTCATTGACCTGGCATCCAATTCAGCATCCATTAAGAGTGTCTGTAAATCTCTCTTTTCAACAATGTTACGAACATTGCAGGAAAGCAATATTAGAGATTCTTAACAATATTGCCATTCAAGATTTTTGTTTACTATCGAAGTCATGAGGGTAGATTTAAGAGTGTGTTTTGCCTAATTAATTTTTCCAAATTTTTCTGATAAAATAACATTTTTTGTTTACTTTGAAATTTATTTTGATAATCCATTCATGAATTCACTTTGCTGCAACTCTAATCTGTATTTTTCTTCTTCTTTCTTTCCAGCGTACGGAAGAGTCACGGCACGATTTCCGAACGAAAACTTTCCGAAAAGACCGATTTTGTGACGTTTGCCAACGGCCTATAGACTATCAAGGCAGCTCCTGTAAAAGTAAGTGATGAATATACCACCTTCACTATTATCTTTATTATTATTGGAAGCCAATGTTGAAAATAAGCAATCAATTTTTGTAACACGGCAACTAGTAGAGGTAACTGAAATATGGCTAAAATTCTTTTGGGCATGTTTTTAACATATCGTTAGTAATATCGGAAGAGTGCTTCAATTCGAGAATTACCATAAATAATTAGATAGTTTAAAATATAAAGGTACAATATTCTTCAAAATATTGTTCTTAGTCAATCATATACTTTTGACGAAAGCTTCTGGTGGCTATATTGATACGTTTATATTAGATGCGATTACTTGTTACATTTTCGATTTCTTTGTTACATTCCTGTATATGAAATATGCAATGACAAATTATTGTCATCGTCAAAATATTCCATCTAGAAGCCTGAACGAATCTCTGTGTTTTGGACTTCCAGAATTCTAAAAATGCATTTTTAGATTTATTCCATCTATTTGTAGACACGCTAACTTAAAAGAAAGCTGTGAATGATAAGCATGAAAATTGATATTTGACTTTTAGTCTAAATTTCCATATTTTTATCAAATTTTATCGAAAGCCTATGGAAACTTCGTCCGTCTATATGCATGTGAGAACGCATCCATGAACTCAAAAACGCAAATTAGATAAGGGAAAGTAAGCATAGTGATTTATCACTAGGATTTTAAATTCGTATATCAAATCCCCTGTGGTGACGCTTTATAAGCCAGATAACAGCTACGAGACATGAGAAATTTCTTTTGTCTAGTGGTCTTGTTACTCGGCTACGAACCCAAGGGTTGCGAGTTCGATCCTCGCTTATCGCCAATTGCAACATTGGTGACCCGATGACGTGATACGCAAAAAACCTTCATACAACTGTTGTAGCGCCCTCTACCAGAAATAAATAAAATCAAAGCTGATAAATAATCAGCCAATAAAAATGAAAAAAAAATGAAGCTGATAAACAATCGGCCAATAAATAAAATGAAGCTGATAAATAATCGGCCAATAAGAGAAAAAAAATGCAGCTGATAAATAATCAGCCAATAAATAAATAAAGCTGATAAATAATCAGCCAAAAAAAATGGATAAGACGCTACAGCCAATATATCACCACTAATAACAGCAAAAACAGGACAAAAAATCGTTCGTCTGACCTCCGACGCACTGAAGGGGGAGTAATGTGGTGACGCTTTATAAGCCAGATAACAGCTACGAGACATGAGAAATTTCTTTTGTCTAGTGGTCTTGTTACTCGGCTACGAACCCAAAGGTTGCGAGTTCGATCCTCGCCTATCGCTAATAGTAACACCCCTATCTAATCCATCAAAGAGTTGAACGTCTGTCCATTGGTAGATATGCGATCTTCCCGATGACACAAAAACACAGAGTCTTAAACAAATGAAATTCGGCACGTGATCTCGTAAACAACATTGTAGATCTCTGTCAAATTTTGGATCCAATCAGTGGGAAAATTGAAGTTAAAAATCCATACTTAGCGTTCTTTATTGTTTTCTTCAGTGCAAAATGTATCACATAGTATTAGAATGCCAGAGAGAGATTTCAGATCAAATGAAAGTACTTGTTAGGTAATTTTTCCTTTTTACTTGGCACATTTTTTGATTCAGGACAATGAATTAGAAATTTGAACTGTCCCGGCTAAACTATCATATTTGTCACTTTATATGTATAATAAAAGTTGGAAACGGAAAATCTCTTGTACTTTACTTTTATTAAAGTTAACTTACAGATGTAGATATTAAATCTACTTGATGTTTTATATATAATGAGAACTATTTGCCATCTACTAAGTTTTTGGAATATCTTAGTTAATTTATTTAATTCAAATATGCTTAGTTTATCCATTTAGTTCCAATTCGGTACTCTTCTCCATTCATACCTCTAGGATACCTGTTCACTTGATTTACTTTTAAACCTTATCTGGCCACATAAGACATTTTCTCTTCTATTAGTGAAACTTTGTAAAAATCTCAGCAATAATTCAGGTAAAATACTTTTTTAAATTAAAAGTTAAAAAGCACAACACAAATAGGATAATAATAAAAGCTAGAAGGAAAAGTATTAAAAAACAATGGAAATGAATAATAAATGAAAAAGAATTGAAACGACTTTGAACACAAATTATTAAAATAACTCCATTGGCGTTTGGCCGAAATAAGTTTTGAAAATGAATTAATCAGAAATGTAAACACTAAATCTCGAACTTTCATTTATTTACTTTAAATCGATTCTCAGAATTTTCCGCATTAAATGAGCCAATGACTTTCAGAAATACAATGTTACATGCAGAATTGTGTAGTTCCTCAATAGCACAACTATTGTCATGGTCTCCAAAGACAATAATTTTAGCCGGACAATTTTTTTTTAAAGTCAATCACTTACGGTGAGATTGATTCATTTAAATAAATATCTCAGTGTTAGATTTTTCTAATATTTTTTGTGCTTGAGCACAGTTTTGGTTTTCTAAATTGCGATTAGTAGAAGTGAATAGACACGCTTCTCTATTCTTTGGCGTTCATCAGTATCCTTTTCACACCTCTCCTTGAATCGTAACATTATTTCCTACGACGTCAGAATATTTACTTTTAGAATTCTTTGTAAGCTTTGCTTGTATAGAAAGATGGAAATGTCATCAGAATATTGAGTAGAAGAATGGTCGGATAACTTTCTGTTTTAATATGTAATTGCTTACTTTTTCATACATGAATAAAAGTAACTGTTTATATGACTGAGATTTAGCCTGCCGACCTGGCACCAAATTTGCTATATCAGATTCGGTTGATAGAAAATAGTAACAAATATCATCGCATTGATTCTAAGAAACTACGGGGGAAAACGCTGTCATTAAAATTTGCAGCTGCTCACATTTTTTTAAAAAAAAATTGTGACAGTGCCAAATGAAAACAAAATCAAATCTTCCCGATTTATTGCGAACTTTAAATCAAAAATAATAACAAAAAAATGTGTCGCCACGTGTCCGCATTCCAATAAGACCTCACCCAAAGTCTAAGCTATGTCACCTTCCTCATTCATTTGAAAGGGAAAAAAAGTCGTTTGAGGATGCGCAGATGCTCTGACAAAAAAACCCGATCTGAATACTCTCTAGTCCATATAATGTTTGTTAAACACTATTTAACCCGTGTAGAAAGTGATTTGTTGTGGTCATCTCGGTTTGTTAGACTGACTGACACACACCGCAAACATGCAGTCTGCATCATGTCGGGACTGGAAGACTCACTTCTTTTTTGTCAGATTTGGAAATAAAAAAAAAGGGCATGCCTTGTTGCAATTTTTTTTACTTTCTCTCTCTAAAAATAAAAGATAAGCCACCACAAGACCGCTTTTTGTCTAGCGTTATTTTGACCTATTGAACCTTAAAGAGGAAGACAAGGCGTATCTTAACATCTTAGTAAAACGGCAGATAAAGGCATAAAGTGAATCTTACTGTGAGAGAAAGTGAGCTTTCTGAACAGATTTTTTTTGGAGTAAAATGATTTTGTGGACAGCTAGTTGAAAACGTCGTTCTGAAGTGTTTACAATTAATCACGTTACCATGGTAAATAGCATTGAAATGCTATACACGATTCCTATATTTTGTACGAAAGAATATATTGCAATACAGTAAATTTCCGCACAGTTGTTAATCCCAAAATATTGTTTGAAAACGCCTATACCAGAAAAGAAAGAGAGAACTCAAAAAATAATACATACATACATACATACATACATATATATATATATATATATATATATATATATATATATATATATATATATATATATATATATATATATATATATATATAGTCAAAAAATTCGAACTCAAGATATTGACGATAGTTCCCAGATAATTCTGAGTTCGAAAAACAAATTTTTGGAATTATATTTGATGTTTGTCTGTGAACACGAAAACTCAGAAATGTTTATAAATCAGATGGTTCACATTTTTTAAGAGAATTTTAATACCGGTTATATAGATTTCTGTCAAATTTTGAATGATTTATTTACACGATGTTTCACTCCCCGAATTGCAAGTGTGCAGATAACTACTAATACAGATAACTAAAAGTTGGAACACCGTTTTAGCATCTAAAGTGTAGATCCGCTTCAAATTTTGAATCAAATCTGTCAAAGGTTGATCTTTCGTCGCTTTGCATATTCCTGAAATGACCACATTTCGTCGATTCTATCTCACTAAGGGGTGAGATTCGGAAGGATTTTTTCCACCAGAATTTACTGCATTATTAAATGTAAACATCACCTCCTTTCATCTTTCCTCCCACCCCTATTTGGTTGAATTAAAGCCATCCTAACGCATGCGCAAAAGCGCAGATGGTTTTAGAATCCGTTGGCAAACAATACGTACAAACGCGATAACACGAAAACGCAACAACTAAGATAAATAAAAGTTGGTATGTGATCTTATTATCAAAATAGTTGTTTCATGTCGTTTTCGTTTCAATCGGATGATAAAGAGACATCCAAAATACAGCCACAATTTTCTTTTGTATACCGTGAAGAGGAATTCTGAAAATAAAAATCTAAACACTCATATCATTCATAGTCTCGTCTGTGGCCTGGTGGTAAGGTCTCGGCTGCATAACTGGAGGATTGTGGTGTGGAAGTTTGGAGAGGGAAATATTTTTTACAGAATATTTTTTTTTTATGAAATTGTGATTTAAATATATAAAAGTGAGATTCGTAAATTTTTCTTATTCCATAGACATACAAACTACTCAAGTTATTTTCTATAAATTTTGTTCACAGATACTCTAAATTATAAAGACGGTTTTAATGATCGGATGAGAAACCGTTAAACAATTAGTTATTAATAAAAGAAACTCTACATCCATGTATAGAAAAGATTATTTTAATATTTAGAGTATTAATTCTCATTCAAGAAAAGTATTAAAGTTATTTTAAATCATTATATTTATAAAGCTACGACTTATCATTCGTAATATTGATTCAAATCTTGCTTTATTTTTAAGAAATTATTTATAACTTATGGAAATATGAACTTTCGATGGTTTTTAAAAATCGTTTGATGTGGTCGAATTTTTCAAAAAGTTACTAGATTTAAAATCTGATAAAATCGAGATTCTCTTTTTAATTAAAAATTAAATTATTAATGATAAGAGAGTTTTGCTTATAATATCGTTAGTTATATATATATATATTACTTAAAACAAAATTTACATTAAGAATTGGAAAAAATAGACGTGAAAATATTTCGAATAACATCCGGTATATTAACTTGTGCTAAATGAAATTAAATCAATTGCAAATAAGATCAACCAAAGCAGATTATTTGTTATAAAATAATTATAGAATAAAAATAATATAAATATAAAAGCAGTATATTTGTAATAAAATTAATATAGGTTCTAAAAATAACGCAGAATAAAACTTGGAGATAATTCCTAGCCAAAACAATTGGACGAATTCTCCATTATGCATATGATTATGTATATATTTCAAAATTCAGGAAAACCAAATAACTTGTCTCCCAAACTGTTAATCCGATTTCGTCATTTTTTTTTTTTTTTTGTTCATATAAAAACTTATGATCTAACTTATGTTATCAATCGTCGTTTGCCCTTCCTCCCCCCCCCCCCCCAAAAAAAAAATTCCGAAAGAAATCTGAAAAACACAAATATACTACACATTTTCTTTGGGAGAAACACCACGACAAACGTCCGTATCACTAAAACAACGCGAACGATCCTACCAGTTCGTTTCATGTGAAAATACTTGTCCCCAGATAAGTTGTCAAAGGTCGCCTGTTCTCTCATCTCCTTATTTTTGTGAGAAATTTCAAAAACACTACTTCGCTATGCATTTTGTCTGAAAAAAAATGCGAAAATGTTTCCTTCAGTTTCTAGAGATAACGCAAAATAAAAGCTTGAAATGATCGCTAACCTAAACAACCGGACCGATTTCGCCAATTAGTTTCCTTACTTTGTGCTCACAGCTAACCAATCGAAATACTCTGTAATTAGTATGTAAATATAATTTAAAATAATATTATTATTTATTGTGGTAGGATATAGTTCATGAGAGATAGTTAACGCTATTAACGTTTTTATCTACTACAATCAGCGAGAGTGGTTCTTCCCGAAATTTTCTCTTATACTCTCCAATAAAGGTCTTATTCCCCCCCCCTCCCCCCATCGGCTGCAAAAAAATTGTGAACGTTTTGGATAAAGCTGCGAACGCCTTGCAAGGTATTGACGAACAATAGTTACGAAATACTGTGAGTATGACATTTTGGGGAATTCATGGGAATATTACTTTGGACGTCTTTTTTCTTACCGATTGAAACAAAAATTTGGCACGGAATTATAGATCAAAATCTCATGCGAATTTAATTGATATAAATTATTGCGTTAATGAGTAATTGTATTTAAAAGTATACGAAATTCCAGACTGGCAGACGGTCAACTCTTTAACAGATTTGATTAAATTTTTTAAGAATTTTAATTTTAGATGCTACCACTATGTACCAAATTTTATTTATGTAGCTCTTTGTGTTTTGTAGTTATCGCTTTCACATGTGCTCGAACAGCCAGCCAGACTTTCACTGAATGGATTTTGTTCAAAAATTGATAGAAATATACAAATTTAATTTTAAGTACATATACTAATTTTCATCCGTCTACTTCAAAGTGTTTTTCAATTATTGTGTTCACAGACAGATGGACCGGGAGACATAATTCCAAAAATATATTTTTCCAACTGAGACATATCTGAAGCGTGAAGATTCGTCAAAATCTCGAGTTCGATTTTTTTTTTTTTTTTTTACGGTTATGCTGTTTTCTTTACACTTAGTCTATACTTATAATAAAGCTCAATGTGTGTGTGTGTGTGTGTGTGTGTGTTGGCGCTCTACAGGCCAGGTCATTTGACATACAGCTATCAAATTTGGTACATGTATACCTTAGAGGTCGGGAATGTGCACCTGGGGTCCCTTTTTTTGAAATTTTAATTAGAATTTTAATTATTAATTAAAAACTAACTTTCCCGCCAAAAAAATCTTTCATTTTCCCCACCGCCAACTTTTCCGCCAAAAAAATCTTCTTTTTTCGCCATCGCCAAATGAGTAAGGCTTCCGGGGTTTTTTTCTCCCAACAGTAATGAGGCTAGGGTTAGTATTTTTCGGCGGATTATTTCAAACGATTCTGTTTATTTTCTTAATGTTTGATGCATTTAAAATTAAACATTGTTAATTAATCGATCCTGCAGATTCATTCTGAAGAACTTTTGAATAAAAATAAAACAGAATAAAGGAAATTAAAAATTTCTAATCCGCATAGCGTTACCCCAACTGGCGTAGAAAAAAAATCACGTATTTGCGTTACGTAACTGGCGTTGAAAATTCACGCATGCGCTTTGTGTTCTGAATTTCGCATTGTGTTGACGAATTATTATCAACCGATGCGGACTGGATTTAAATTTTTTTTAGGTTCGTTGCATGTTTTTGTAATTAAAATGTATTTATGTTAGTTATATATTTTTTGTATATGCTTATAGTTTTAAGTGCATAGTTTTTTAAGTAGTTTTTTTAAAACCTGTTTTAAACCGTCTATTTTAAACGATTCGTTTCATTTTCTTAGTGTTTGATGCATTTAAAAGTAAACATTGTTAATGAATCGATCTGCTCATGATGAATCTAAGAAAATTTTGTTGACAAATTCCTGAGATAATACGTAAATTGAAAAGGATATTCTTTAGTGCCCATAAAGTTTAAACGCTGAGTGACTCTATTTTCATTAATCAGATTATAAAAAAATTCTTTGTTTCAGTAAAAAATATTATTATATTAATTGCAGATTAATTCTTTCCACTTTAATTTAAAACATAAATTCTACGGGTGTTAACAGAAAATTAGAGAGATACATATTACGTTATGACTGAAGGCCTTTATAATATTATTAGTGAATTATATGACTATCAAAATTTGAAGTTTTAAAATATTTTGATGAAGCTATTAAAGTAGGAATTGCATAAAATATTTAAATATAAAAATTTTAACGAGCATTAAGATTGGCGAACCGGTTGGTCGACAAATTCTTGAGATATTACATAAATTAAGAAAGATATTTTTTAGTTCCCATAAGGTTTAAATGCTCAGTGACTCTGTTTTCGTTAATCATGTTATTAAAAAAATTAACATTTATTGACGAACACGAACACACTGATATTCACCGTTACTCTGATTAGATATTATAAAATCTGAATGGATAAACATAAACGTGTAAACAGCTGTGCGCCGGTTTCTATGGCAACACAGCTGGAAAGGGAAAAGAAGTTTCCGAAGAAAATTCACGCATGCGCATTGTTCTGATTGTTGTCATGACAACCACTTTCAACAGACGATTTAAATTATTTTTAGGTGAGTTACATGCTTTTGTAAGTAAATTGTATTTATGTTAGTTATATATTTTTTGTATATGCTTATAGTTTTAAGTACATCGTTTTTAAGTAGTTTTTTTTAAACCTGTTTTCAATGATTTAAATTATTTTTAGGTTAGTTGCATGCTTTTGTAATTAAATTGTATTTATGTTAGTTATATATTTTTTTGTATATGCTTATAGTTTTAATTACATCGTTTTTTAAGTAGTTTTTTTAAATCCGTTTTAGACCGATTATTTTAAACGATTCATTTTATTTTCTTAGTGTTTGATGCATTTAAAAGTAAACATTGTTCATTAATCGATCTGTTCATGATGAATCTGCGAAAATTTTGTTGACAAATTCTTGAGATATTACATAAATTAAGAAAGATATTCTTTAGTGCCCATAAAGTTTAAACGCTCAGTGACTCTATTATCAGTAATCATATTATTAAAAAAAATGCTTTGTTTCAGTAAAAAATATTATTATATTAATTGCAGATGAATCATTTACACTTTAATTTAAAGCATAAATTCTACGAGGGGTAACAGAAAATTAGAGAGATACATATCACGTTATCACTGAAGGCCTTTATAATATTATGAGTGAATTATATGACTATCAAAATTTGAAGTTTTAAAATATTTTGCTGAAGAATCTATTAAAGTTGGAATTGCATAAAATATTTAATTATTAAAATTTTAACGAACATTAAGATTGGCGAACCGGCTGGTCGCCAAAGGCGGCTAGTATGCAATAAAGTGAGATAGGACTTATTGTATGCCTTGATAAAATCGCTGCGATTAGAAAATTTCATTTTATTTAAAAGAGAAAAGAAATTGGAACACATTCATAACTATACAAAATCTGCACAATTAAAAATATTATAATAATTAAATTTATTAATTGGGGAATTAAAGTAATGAAATGATTAAAAGTAGATTTAAAAACCAAAAAGCGCTTTCATTATAAAAGCAAAAATCTAAAAACAATAGTTTTTTAAACGTAAAATCCAATTCAAAGATACATATGAATTAGAAAGAAATTTTAAAATTTATGTCGTCAATGAGTCCTAATATAGTCCTAAATATTACTGTAAATACGAAACCGACAAAACATTCAGACAAGCGATTCATTTCTGCCTGTTTAAAAGTGACAGAGAAGCATTGAGGCGAACAATAAAATTCAAATAAGAATTCCAAAAGCGTTTGAAAATAAAATGGACGGTATTTTGAAATTTTGTTCACGTAGATTCAATGTCATGAAGGTGGCCATTCATTATAAAGATAGTTGCTCCTGTCTTATTGTATCATAGTTCTTCTCATTAAAATGGATTATTATTCAGATGATTTAAATTATAATACCACTTAATAATACTTAAATTGAAATCAAACTTCTATTTGTTGTGAGAAATCTAGCAATAATAGATAAAAATTTCTTTTATGTATTTAATTTCTAGACTTGTGTAATATATGTAAAAATAAATGTTTCTTAAAAAAGAAACTTCCTTCAGCCTAGTGAGTACAAATGACCGAGCTCAACTTTCTAAGCTTGTTCAAATGCGTATTAACTTTATTAACTTCTGAGTATTAATTGATTTTAAAAAAATCTAGTGGAAAATCGTATTCCATGCTTCTGAACTATTGGCGGAACCTCGAGCGCATTCATTGTAGGCTATGTGCGGATTGCCATTTTGACATGCGTAATGTAAATAAACTACAACATAGAAGGAATTATGCCATTTCATTGACAAGGATCTCATTCTATTCCGCGTAGTTATTTATCTTTTTCTTTTTTTTTTAATCGTTTAAGAGGGAGGAGAAGGAAGTGAACTGCTAAACACATCCGTGAGGTCTACAAATCCAGTGTTGAATGAATAATGAGATTCGAATGGAAGGTTCACTTGATGGATGGTTTGGTTTAATGAGTTTTTTGGAATCTTATCTAGTGGGTGGGGAGGTTGTCAGTATTGTTTTTGTAAATTGATACCTTTTCTGATAGGACAACTTCTTTTTTAGCGGGAATACCGAGAACTTTTAATCGTTTCGCAGTGACAGCTGTTTATTGGCGGCATACATTGCCAAACTCTGGAATGGAAAGTTGGCTTTATTTTTTCGCTGGTATCTTGTTTTCAACGACTTTTTCTTTTTTTTTTTTAATCAAAGGCTATATTTTGAATGCATATTCATGTTAGCCAAACCTCTGCGTGTCGTGAGCTGTCTGGCTTGTGTTGTTGAATTTTTATTATTTAAATATGTAATGAAACCAGAATAGCAATTAATTTAAAAGACAAAAAAAAATCGCTTGGATAGGCTTTAGTAACTAAAATACAATAAATGTCTCAAATACATTCTACCATCTTATTTTAGGTTCAACAGATTCCAAGGTCAAAGGATTGAATGATAAATTTATAAGTATATAAAAAAACAGAAGATTTTGAAGATCCGGCTTGCACTGTTACTTGAGGTCCTTAATGGCTTGATAATAAATTGGAACTGTTTTCGGAGATGAAGGATTCCACATTCGAAACTCATTTCCACCAAAGAACTGCTATGCAAGAAGTCCGGTGCATACTAAATTTTTCATGACTGGATGTCCTGCGGAGAGCATGGTGCGAACATTTGGAGAAGGGGGAAGACAACTGAATTGCCGTCCTTGTCTTCTGATCGCGGTTCAAAATTACTTATGTCTGACAGAAAATAGTTTTAGTGTTGCTTCAAAAAGGGAAGTTTATGTAATAAATCAAAATTAATATCAATAGTTATTAATTTAAATTAATTAGAGACGTAGCTCTATAATGAATGATTAAAATATACGACTGGAAATACTACTTGGATAAACTGGAAGATATACGAAAATTAAGAAATGATTAGATCATATTAGTTTAAAATTCTTTTATAAAGCGATATTTAACTTTCATTCTTTAGTTTGTTCTATAGCTGCACTCGTCTTATTTCACAACAACTGCTGGAATTAACTTGGATTACAGTTATGTATATTTCTTTTAAATGGCACATTGGTTCGCGAGCACTTTCGAAAATATTACATTTATGCAACATATCTTCAATGGATGTCAATTTTTTTTAGATGAGATTGGCTTGTTCGCTATCTTACCATTCTTTAACTGGTGCTTACTCCATGGACCAGGCGAAACTTATAATAAATAACGATGAAATCTAGTGGCGGATAGCGCCTTTATATATATATATATATATATATATATATATATATATATATATATATATATATATATATATATATATATATATATATATATATATATATATATATATATATATATATATATATATATATATATATATTTGGTTGATGTTTCCAGCCAAGCTTTCTTAAGTCATTTGGGCTTTTTTTTCTAAATTTTTTCTTCCTACCTTCTCGAACCGTTTGCATGTTGAATTTGCACCATCCTATATTTGCAGGCGGTTTAATACAAAAATAAATGGCATTGCAAAAGTACGATAAGACGTAAAAAAAGCTCTTATTGGCAGCAAGTTCATAGATTCATTGACGTAGATTGGGCTGCTTTAGGCATTTTCCCTTACTTTTAGCGTCTGCTTGAATAGGATGATGTTTCTTACTCGAATTACACCGTTCGTTTGCGATTATTAAAAGGACTGTAATCTGTACTTTCATTGCTGTCGAATGTTTAATACGGATTTGAATTGCGTATAGTTTTGAAATTTTACCACTGTCATTTGGGGAAAGACTATTTTTAACCACGTTGAAATTACGAAGCACTTACCTTTCACAGGTTCATAACCAATCCAACGCCAAGATATGTAATCCATGGCAATAGATTTAATGTGCTCCAGATTCATGTAACATGCGGGTCATCCATGGAATTATGTCTTAGGTTCGCATTTCTACCAATTGGAAGCCGAATGTCCTCCAACAAAGCATTTTTACTCCGTGTGGGAAAATGTTTTGCATATGCATTGTTTTAAGAAATGTGCCGCCATTAATTCTAATCCTTTATCGAATTATCTTTTTAAGATAATTCTATTAATCTTTAAGTTATTCTATTTATATCTTAAGATGGACTTATGTTACAAGATTGTAGCTTAAATTTACGTACTAATCTAGTACCAAATGAGGCAGGATAAGCTTTGACATACCAATTTACTAAATCTGTTAATTAAAGGGCACATCCTGTTTGGGAAATTTATTGTTATTGCACCTAAGAAAATGAAGCGTTTCCAAGTGATTTTTCCATTTTTAATAATTTTATAGTTTTATTTTACTGCTGATTTAAAAATTAAAAATTCAGTAATCCGATACACGAGACTCGCACATCATTGTAAGCAAAGGGCTTGACAAAGTTCCACTTGTCCTCACTAGTAAAAGAGAGAAAATTTTTGAAAAGTATTGATTTTAACAGAAGTTTATGATCTTACGAAAATGGTAGTATTTCTCTTGATTGGTGGGTACGCTATACTTTACTGTAATTGTAGGAATGAATGCTCTCCTCCGTATAATGTAGTGAATGTGCTTTCATATTGACCAGACGAATCCAAAATTTGTAAAGTACTGCAATTTTTATCTCAAGACAGCATAGTAAATTTCATCTATCTAACAGATTATATGTTTGAATAATTGAGCATTCTATTACTTCACACAAACCGAGTTAACCCATTGGCGATCTGAATCTGAAATTTGAAACTAGTGTACAGTTTTGGTTATAAAACAATTTGTTGAATTCTACCCATCGAGGCCGCTGCGGTTGTGATTTATTGTATTGTTGCGAATTTGTAATATTGCTGACTTCCACAGTTCGTCTCTTAGTAAAGAATAGAGCTTTGCAGATATTTTAATAGATGCTAAATGTATGCCAGGCTTGATCCTTGCAATAAACTTGGCGATCATTTGGTGACTTGACGAATTTGAAAATCTTGATGGAAAAAATGGAGGATTCCGAATATTCGAGAATCTTGGCTTATATCCAGTAGGACACAAGTTATGTTGTTCTTGAATATTCGCAACAAAAAGTCACGGGAACTATAAAAACAGAGGCGAACAGACGAATTTAGTCCAAGTAGAGAAAGAGAGATTAGTTTAGTGAATTATCTGTTTGGTGATGGGGGGGAGGGGGGGGATCTCTAGCCAGTTTTGTTTGAACTCGCTAGAGATATTTGCCGTTGCAGTTGTTTAATAACGATTTGCTTCTTGTGTTAATAAATTTTGCTAAAATTCTTACGAGCACATTTTGTCTGTGCTTTGCTATTGTGTTTAAGTGCTTTCTTGTTAGTAATGCACCAATATCCGTTATCGAGCTCGGTGGATTTTTCTCTGCACACCCGTCAGACGGATTTCACAACAATAGTATTCACATTTACACGGATAGTCAAACAGATTTCTTATAAACGGAGTTCGGCTAAAATTTTCCAAAAATTCATAATCTGCAAATCATTATTCATTTATTTCTTGTGTTCCGTTTTTGAATTATTGTGAGCACAGATTGTCAGACAGACCAGCGTAATTTCAAAAATATTTTTTTCGGAGTCTCTCTAGAACATGAAAATTAATCAATATCTCGAGGCTGCGGTTTTGCCATTTTTTCTTTTTGTTCTTCGCATACAAGGAAGTGAAAATGTGTTCCACGTTTTTGTTTAAAAAGAAAACTTCAGGCTAATTCGACTGTTTGTGCTTGTCGTTATTAATTTATTACAGGTAAGTTATTTCTTCACGTGTGTGCGCTTCCAAATCTTATCCTATTTTCCTACCAAGCCTTTTATCTGATCACACATGAAAAATGAAAGAGCTTCAGCTTATAATCGGGGCAGAATAAATAAATGTAATATGTGATGTTCGCGCATAAAATCATAGTAATTAAGATGCCACCCTCCGAGTATTTCAGTGCCTTGTTACAGCTGTAATGGATGAGACTTCGGCGAGATATGAATTCTTAAACATATCGGTGTATGAGACAAGATAAAACTCACTGACTTAAAAAAACACTTTCTTGCGGTAATTAAAAATAATCAGATAGTAGCATAGAGTCATGTTTTTCCTTCTATGGTTTTCACAAGGACATGAGCAAGCTTTGGACTTCAGTAATTAATCCTCTAATTAAAGAAAGAAAATCAATATTCTGAAATAATTATTTCCCCTTACAACAAAAATTTATTAAAGGTTCAATTTCTATCTTTTCGAGTACAAAGTATACGTAGAGAAAATATCTCAATCGGAAAATAATTCGACTTTCAAATTTTAACGAATCTGCTCGTTTCATAACTTCCTGAGTTTGGAAATCACATTTTTGAAATAATGTCTGTCTGTGGACAAAATGAATTTTTAAAAAAATGTATCAAATGGCATGAAACTGGCATTGCATTGCTTTTGCATTATGCTCAAAAAACAAACTGCCTAGATTAAATACATCAGCAGGCAATCTGTCTATCCCCACCCCTTCCATATGAACATAACGGGAAAATTAAATAGATTGATAAATAAAATCTATCATGTAATTTTATCATAAGAATAGTAATCTGTATTAAAATTTGGATGCAATCAGTCTGGGGTTGACCATCTGTCGTTTTGTATTTTCGTATGCATATGAATTCATGAAATTCAAGAACACAATGATAAATGAAATTTATAATGTAAAAATGAAGTATAGTACACACTCGAAGTTCTTAAACTGCAAATTCTTAACAAATTTTAAATAAAATCTATCCACAGGCATACGGTCTTTTTGCCCGATAATTCGCATGCATATAAACGTGGCAACTCAAAGATGCAACGACTTAAATAAATTAAATTTGATATGTCAGCCTGTTATTAAAATTTGTAGTTATGTATGTATCAAATTTGGCTTCAGTCAATCGTCAACAAGATGTTTAAAAGGCATATTATATTTCTTTTGCTACATTGCGAAGCACACAACTCTCATACTGGGAAATCTATTTATAATTCCCTCCATCCACCAGCCCAGGGCAATTGTCCAGCGGGTAATCCCCTATTACTTGGCTTAGTTTAATTATATTGACGTCCCATTTTAAAGTAATGCTAGGGCTATTTTGGTTGGGACCTCGTAATTTTAAACCGCGGTCAGATGACGAGGGCAACACCTGATCCACGCCAGGCGGGAGGACGTTTGGTCCCAACGGATTTGGCGTGCATCAGGCCCGCTTACACGACGGTTCTTCGGTGGAATCAGATCCCGAACTTGAGGCCCTCCGGTTCCGAAGCCGAGTCCTTACCACCATGCCACCGCGGCCCCTCCATCGCTTGGCAGCAAACTTGTAGAGTTTTATCAGTTATTTTTATAAAAATCGAGAATTGCGTTTTATTCTTTTTATTTAAGATCTGTTCCGCTGCTATTTTTGTTGGGAATATTATTACAAAAAGTAGAAATTATTTGTATTTATTGTTAACGTAATTATTATTAGATTTTTCTTATATTATTTGTTCATGATACGTACCTTTTAACATATTGTTTTTTTTTCTTTCAGGTTGTAAAGTTGCTTGTCACAAGGAATGCGAGATGAAGGTAGGGTTTTATTGATTTTTAATGTGTATTTATGATTTACTGGGATTATATTTAAATGACCCATTTCTATAATAAGTGTAATTGTGAATGAATATCTTTAATATTTTAGTTAATTGTGATCGCGAGTGAATATCTTTCATATTTTATTTATTCGAATCTTTTAGAGATTTTGTTTTAGTTAAAATTTAGATTTAAAAATTAAGTTTTTTAAACCTAAAAATAATCTTTTACATTTAGACAAATTATGTTGTTATCCTCACATTTTGTTTATATTTTTTAATGTTAATTTATTTGTGTAATATGGCTTTTAGATAATGTTCCTCTGTTTACGGAAATAATAATAACTTAATTTTAAGAAAACTTGCTTTGAGAAAGATAATATAAATTAGATAAAAGGATAAAATTAATTGACTTTGAAAATATCTTAAATAGATTGCAGATAAAGATATTTTCATATTAGAAAAATATTTATAAATAACTTATTTTAAGCGGAAATTATTGTTCATTACCATTTAAACATTTGGATGTCTGTATGACTTTAAATTTGTCTACATTTGGTACAAACATCATTAAATAAATTCAGGTAATTTTCGTTCTCAGATAGTTTTCAATGTTTATCTTAGTAAAAATTATTAGTTTTGTAAATCGAAGGATATTTTCGAAAAGTTAAAAACTGTGGATCTGTTGTTTGGAATATTTTACGAAGATATTTAATTATCTTCTTTATTATAATATTTCCTAAATATTTCATTTTTTTATATATTAATACTAGCCGCCTTTGGCGACCAGCCGGTTCGCCAATCTTAGTGTTCGTTAAAATTTTAATAATTAAATATTTTATGCAATTCCAACTTTAATAGATTCTTCAGCAAAATATTTTAAAACTTCAAATTTTGATAGTCATATAATTCACTCATAATATTATAAAGGCCTTCAGTCATAACGTGATATGTATCTCTCTAATTTTCTGTTACCCCTCGTAGAATTTATGCTTTAAATTAAAGTGTAAAGGATTAATCTGCAATTAATATAATAATATTTTTTTACTGAAACAAAGCATTTTTTTTTAATAATATGATTACTGATAATAGAGTCACTGAGCGTTTAAACTTTATGGGCACTAAAGAATATCTTTCTTAATTTATGTAATATCTCAAGAATTTGTCAACAAAATTTTCTCAGATTCATCATGAATGGATCGATTCATTAACAATGTTTCATTTTAAATGCATCAAACACTCAGAAAATAAAATGAATCGTTTAAAATAATCTGTCGAAAACAGATTTAAAAAAACTACTTAAAAAACGATGTACTTGAAACTATAAGCATATATAAAAAATATATATAATTAACATAAATACAATTTAATTACAAAAGCATGCAACTAACCTAAAAATAATTTAAATCATTGAAAACAGGTTAAAAAAAACTACTTAAAAAACGACGTACTTAAAACTATAAGCATATATAAAATATATATATATAACTAACATAAATACAATTTAATTACAAAAGCATGCAACTAACCTAAAAATAATTTAAATCATTGTAAACAGGTTAAAATAAACTACTTAAAAAACGATGTACTTAAAACTATAAGCATATACAAAAAATATATAACTAACATAAATACAATTTACTTACAAAAGCATACAACTAACCTAAAAGTAATTTAAATCGTCCGTTGATAATGGTTGCCATGCCAACGATCAGTACACTGTGCGCATGCGTGAATTTTCTTCGCCTTTTACGTAACGCAAATGCGTGAATTTTTCTACGCCAGTTGGGGTAACGCTATGAAGATTAGACATTTTTAATTTCCTTTATTCTGTGCTATTTTAATTCAAAAGTACTTCAGAATGAATCTGAAACATGGATTCATTAACAATGTTTCATTTTAAATGCATAAAACATTAAGAAAATAAACAGAATCGTTTGAAATAATCCGCCGAAAAATCTTAACCCTAGCCTCATTACTGTTGGGAGAAAAAAAGAACTAAAGCCTAAATCATTTGGCGTTGGGGAAAATCAAAGATTTTTTTGGCGGAAAAGTTGGCGGTGGGGAAAATGGAAGATTTTTTTGGCGGGAAAGTTAGTTTTTAATTAATAATTGACTACCCCTAACATTTAGGGGGATGAAAAATATATGTTGTCCGATTCTCATAGATACCGGATAAGCACAAAAAATTTCATCAAAATCGGTCAAGCCGTTTCGGAGGAGTATGGCAACGAAAACTGTGACACGAGAATTTTATATATTAGATTATTTAAATAATATTTAAGGATTCATAAATTATTTTTCTTCTTGATATATAGTTGCTCGATTGTTTGTTTATAAAAAATTGAATATTCTCTATTTTAGAAACAGATCGTTTCTAAACTGAAGCAATTCATTTATTTTTTTTTAAAAATTATTTGAAACTTCGAAATAAATTAAATGAATTCATAGGAATTATGAATGATCTAAGATTAAATTTTGGGTTCTAGAAAATATAATAAACCAATTCAATTTTTTTTTCTTTCTAAAAAGATAAAACTTTTTACCTTCTTCTTATTAAAATATTTTTATTCCATAGCTTTTATGCAGAATTTCATCTGATATAAAAACACATAAAATGTTTGAAAAACTTCAAACGTAAAAAGTTTGAAGTCATGAAATTGAATTTGAAGAAGTGATTTCAGACTTCAAATATTTTCAAACTTCAGAATTTTTTAATTTTAGAAGGTGTGTGTGTTCTATTGATAATCTCAAATCACAAACTGACTCTTCCGACCCGGCGGAAGGCACTCGGAAAAACTTGAATGACCGGACCGCCGCAACAGCAACACTGGTGGGAACTGTGGTTGAGTCATAAAGGCAATTACCGGCCTCGGTACAACCCTTCCCTAAGGAAGTACGTCTCGTTATCGATAGGAGAAGCAGACAACCAACTTTTCGTGTACCCACAGGGGTGGCGAGATCAACCATCATACCGGAAGTTTCTCATTCTCAATTACGAGGTACCCACTCCCGTGGGACATTTCATTAATAAACGTAACTCTCATGTTCATATGTAATGAATCGATTATATCATTTTTTGTAAACAAAATTTGGTGAAACTCGAAAGTTTGAATTTTATGAACATTCTCCTTCAAATTTGGAAACATCTTTCAATTCACGGTGTGAAATTATTTTAATGTTTCGAATTTATCTATATTAGTGGTTATTAACATTTAATTCATTCCTTATGATTTCAATGTACGCCATGCACCTTGGTTCAGTTTTTAGAGAAAACGCGGCTAACAAGATTTGTTCTAAGTTGAAAATATGGCATTTGCAGAGAAGTACATTGAGAACTGAGAATAAAGTATTAATTGGTAATCTTTTTCTATATTTTTGGGATCAAATCTACTGATTTCTGAATTTTATTTTCTTATTTTTTCCCCTCCTCTAAATTAGTAGGAAATTCCTTTTTTCGATGGCGTGCATTTTCAGTCCACCTGCGCATTATCTTTTGTCCAAACATCTGTTTCCCCAAGGCGTGTGAAACTGCTGAGCAAACTCGCCAACTTTTAAAAGTAATCGTTTGCATAATCTGCGCGTTTACTTTCGGATGTGTTTGCACAGCGCTGTTTTATTTCTTCTATTTTTATCTTTGTGTCGTCTCGTGTTTGAAGCCACTTCCTATATTTATATACATTGCAAATAATTATGATTTTATGAAATTCCCGAATGAAATAGTTTTAAAAATTAAATAAACTTAAGAAAAAAAATCTCATATATGAAATATACTAAGAGAAAGTGTTATAATCCTCAACAAAATCTGATAGTGAGATTTTACAAATTTTTAAATTTCCCATTTTTATGCGCTGGGAAAACAGAGTTTTGGAATTATATCTATCTGTAAATACGGTTATTCAAAAATGCGTTGAGGTACGCAGATTCAATCTGGTGTGTAGTTTTTGCATCAAATGTGTCTACATCTGCCAAAATAAAATCGGTTCTGAAAAATTTGTCTGTTTATGTGTGTAGTAACTCTAAAGCATGAGAATGTAGATGAATAAAATTTGGCACTCATTGTAGATGGAATCATTTTGAATCAAATTCCGTCAAAGGCTTGACCGTCTGTCTATATATTCATTTACAGCGCGTGTAACTGCGAGAACTCGAAAATACAATGACTTAGAGAAAGGAATTTTCATGCGGATTTTGTTACTAAAATTGCAACGTTGTGTCAAGCTTATGTTTCGATCGATCGGCAATAAGGCGTTTTAAATACATATTTAAGTTTTTTCATTGCACTAATAACTATAAAGCTCTCATTTGTGGGATTCTGAAAATAAAAAATTGAGCAGGCGTGGTGTTCACGGCCTTACTAAATGTCCACGTCTTTTATTGTGCAGAAGAGGTGGATATTCCCTGCATTAAGGAATATGCGAAAAAGCTTCGAGGAGATCACTGCCCCTAGTTAAGAAGATGAGAATTTCAACCCTTAAACATACGATGACGTGTCTTAGCCATGCATTAATCTGCAGAATTTTTTATATTTAATTTTGTAATTACATAGAAGGTTACACTTAATCAAAAATAGCAAATATCACTAATCATCGAATTCAGATAGCAATAAATATAGCGTACTATTTAACCGAGAGTTTCGATAACTTCGTAAGTCAAGGGATTAAGCAATCTTGATCATATTTTATTAGCCTTGCTAAATATTTACAACAAATTTTTAGTTAAGAAAGGATATAAGAAACAATTTTCATGCTTTTCGTTTTTTTCTAATTCTTACTTCTTTAAAAACATATTATTCTGTTTATAGATTACATTTCATGCTGGAAAGAATGTTACAATATCATCAAAAGCTTGTCTGCTTTAGATATTTTATTCTTGGCGAACAAAGATTGCTTAAATTGCCTGGAAAAATGCATTTATTTCTAAATGTTTGGATGATTGTGATGAAAACTGTTAAACACGACTTACTCAAAAGCGTTTGGTCTTTCCATTTTCTGCCGAAACAATTGCATTACTTCAGACACAAAAAAGAAAATCTTCTTCGGAAGCATAAAGCTTTAAATATCAACCCAAATATCTTCCTTTTCTTGATGATAAAAATAACCCCCCAGATTTGTTCCTTGAAAAGTATCCGAAGAATCCTTCCGAAAATCCACCTAGTTGACCTAGATAGTGTTTTCCTTCACTTTCTGACAAAAACTGTTGCCGAATTACCTTATGCAATACTTTCAGGAAAAAGCACCTGCACATCCTCATCAGTGTTTATATTTGCATACCGTTCGTTTTCTGCTGGCTGGAACCGCAATCTCTCAATCGTCGCCGACTAAGTCAAGGTTCTTTTTCCTGTTAACTTGCACTGATGTATGCGCAGGGATGCGGAAGTTGACCACGGCGCGAGTGCTTTCAGTAAGTCAATACCGACCGAATCATCCACTTCGCTAATGGCAGATGTTGCTGGCATGATCTGTGTACGATTCCCGCTTGTTTTTATGGCATTTTTAGGGGTTTCCCTTTCAAATAAAAGCGTGCTAGTACGATTTGCTTTATTGTGAAAAGGAATATGTTAGATCTTTTTTATTGTTCAATCATTATATTAGATGCGCAACTTGCTTCCACCATTTTTTCTCAACATTTGAGGATTTATTCTGAAAAGTGATTACTTATTTATGATTCAATGTATTATGGTTCGCTAGCTTTATATTTCCCCCATCTTTTTAGCATTTGTTGGGTACTATCCTGAAAAAAAAACAATGCTTCTTTTGAAGCGATCCCCAAATCAATCCATTTTTGGACTTCTTCATGAGAGTGGAAATGCTGATCAGTCAAGCATGTGCCATCTATCAAAACAAACAGTAGTCCGAAGAAGCAATGTCTGGAGAATATGGCGGGTATGATGAGACCCCCCCCCTCCCCATTTTAGTGATCGAACATTGTCATTCTGGAGGATAACTTTATATTTTCTTCCTTGGTACTATCTCCGTTTCTCCTTCAATACTGGGCTCAAGCGCATCAATTGCATTCGATACCGATTCTCTGTGATTTCCCTTGATTTATGATACCAAGCTGGTCCCACCAAATTTAGAACATAGCC
This sequence comes from Argiope bruennichi, assembly GCF_947563725.1. Taxonomy (NCBI): domain Eukaryota; kingdom Metazoa; phylum Arthropoda; class Arachnida; order Araneae; family Araneidae; genus Argiope; species Argiope bruennichi. The sequence goes on from NC_079154.1 coordinate 8,073,938, forward strand.
TTGTAGCCATACACATTTGATTTGAAGCATTTAAACCAATCACAAGTTCTTTCACTCATAACAGGTCGTGGTAGCCTGGTGAGAATGTCTCGGCCTCGGAACTGGAGGGATTCAGGTTCGAAATCCGATTCTGCCGAAGAACCGTTGTAATTGGGTCTGGTGCATGCTAAATCCGTCAGGGCCAAATGTTCTATCACTGGTGTGGTGCGGAAGTTTGAAGGGGGAGGGGGTGCGAACTCAGGTGTAATCCTCGTCATCTGACTGTGGTTCAGAATTACAAGGTCTGTCCCAAAATAGCTCTAGTATTGCTTTAAAATACGAGACGTTAATATAATTAAAATTTTTAAAAAAATCATTCAGAGCAGATTCACCGTAAGTACTTGAGAGCATTCGATGAGCATCAGCCACTATTTTCTTCAAATGAAAGCAGAAAATCAAAGCTTCCTGCAAATGACCAGAAATGGCTCGAAAACGAATATCTTCGATCGAGAATAAATTTAAGATGCAAATACATATTCTCTAATGTGGAGTTGTCGTTACATTGACAGATGTCCAAGCGTGACATTTTTGAGCTGTTTATTTTGATCAGCACTTATCGTTGTAGCAAACTATAAAAAAAAAAACCATGGACGCAAAGTAATACATCTAATATTATTACATATTCAATATTTTTGTGAAGAGAACAATTATATTTATCCATATATTCTTTAATACTTCACCACCGTTAGTATTTTCTGATCCCGATTACCATAAGAAATAGTTCCCCTTCTCTCAAGTAAATAAAAAAGTGAATAAATACTATGTTTTCAAAAACATATACAATATTAATTTTTATTTAAATAGTAATAATTAACTTATACCACATTAAAATCGATAAAAAAAAGATTAGTTTAGTTATATTAACATCCCGTTTTTAAAGCAACACTCCGGCTATTTTAGGACGGACGTTATAATTCTGAACCACTGTCGGATATCGAGGGAGACACCAGATCTGGCACCACCCCTCTTCAAACTTCCACACCATACCAGTGGCAGAACATTTGGCCCCGACGGATGCACCAGACCCGCGCGCGACGGTTTTTCGGTGGAATAAGGTCTCGAACCTGAAACCCTTCCGGTTCCGAAGACGAGACCTTACTTCCAGGCCACCGCTGCTCCTCCCATCAAAACAAAATGAGAGAAGACAACTTAATATAACTTTATTTTCCTTGCTTAAATTGCAGAAAAAATTTGGCTTGACTTTTTAATCTTATAACAGCTTCTGATCTAAATCTCTCGTTCATTGGTGATTTCAGATAGACTGCCATGCTTTACAGCTCCAGTAATTAATAATTTATTCGAACATTTCTGGGCTTCAGTGGAAATACAGACTCGGGCATTCGTTCTATATGAGTTACGTTGTCGTAGACTGACAGAAATTTTCGCAAACAAGTTATGTTCGTACAGTGTGATTTAAAAGCATATTTAATTCCATGAAATCATCTAAATTTCACTGAAGGGAATATAGACTAATAGTACAAAATAAATAAATAAGCATGTTGAAGAAATTATGCAGAGTGCAATAGCTTTCTAGTCCTAAAGAACGAGTTACCTCTGCAGATTTTGAATAAAATTATAATTGCAAATGAAAAGTACAGACATAGAAAATTTAGCATTGAAACAAATTCGCTTCTGAAGAATTTTTCTTTCTGTCTTACATTATACAAGGAATATAGCTCTGAATTAAATCTTTCACATTTTAGTCGTATAACTTTTTTTTTGCCAAAATATAGCTGGATTGTTTAAAATTCTATCTAGATATCTGAAATTTTATTTCCGGAAATCTCAATTAGTAGTTTCATAATGTTAGTCAATTAGTAGTTAAGAGGGGAAAAATAACATGACGTCACAAATGATATAAGACAACTTACATTTCGACGGTCGCCGTTAGCTTGTTACATGATTGTTATGTTATGTGACCTTAATACGTTTAAGAACTATAAACCTTTATTATGACGGATTTACATTCGGCCAGTAGCCTGCGCATGCGCAGAAAGGGACTGATTTATAATAGCCACAATTTCATAAGATTGATTTAGGCATTCCATGCTTGGACGTCCCTGAATTTTTCTTTTTCACTGCGTATCATATTAAAACAATGGATATTTACATAAGAAACACAGTAAAATAAAAATAAAAAGGTCAATATACGTATATTTGGAAAAATATAAAAATAAATTGGAGGGGGAAAAAAACCTTGTCTCAGAGTGAACGAAGGGCCAAAAATGTCAGTGACAAGTGATCAATTTCTTAACGGGGGAGGGGAAAAAAACCCTTTAAATTTTACAAACGCATGCGCAGTAAGAGAAAAATACAATTCAGCGGCATGTTGTTGCCCCGTCGGCACAGTTACTTGCCATCGACCGAACAGCATTTTTCTGCGCATGCGCTGCCTACTGGCCGTCTTATAACTGGCCGAATGTAAACCCGTCATAATAAAGGTTTATAGTTCCTAAACGTATTAAGGTCACATAACATAACAATCATGTAACAAGCTAACGGCGACCGTCGAAATGTAAGTTGTCTTATATCATTTGTGACGACATGTTATTTTTCCCCTCTTAATTGCGTTTTGATGATTGGGAAGGTGCACTTTTCATGTATAGTACCATTTTTAAACTTCAGTATAAAAGATTTCTCAAGAAATTAACTAATTTAATAAATCGCTAAAAAACATTTTTTTTTCTTTTTCTTTTTCTTTTCTGTACTAACAAGAAAAATAACATTTGATATTTTACAGTTTTTATCATGAATGTGAAGTTAAATGTGAAAAACGAAGTTCGAAACTTACATCCTTTCTTTATTCTGAGAACAATACTTTTGAATTTAAAACAACCGAAAGAAGAAAAAAATCATTAACGTCCACATCATATGAATACAAAAACCAATCCTTGTGTAAGATTTCTAAAAAGATATATTTCAAAGTAACGAGTATTGTTAGATTCTATCTTGTGAATGCATATCACGATGATTAATAACAGTAAAAAGTAAGTTTTTCATATTATTACTTTTAAAAGAGGGTTTTTAAATATCTTTTGTTCGAACTATGTTATCATGAATTATTTAAATTTATGCGTTATTTATTACTTTACGCATACACACAAAGAGTAATAGGCGTATGTACTGATTGTTGATAAATTGAGTTGTTTTTGACTGTGTGATTTATAAAAGTTATATAATCTTTAAAATTCATCAGTAGTTGTTTTTTTTTATAAATAAAATGAAAAATATAATTATTTTTTTTAGGAAAAAACTTTTAACTAGTTTTGATGTAAATTCGATGCTATTTCTTTATACACTTCTTTTTTTATGTTTTAAGAAATGAAATGAAACCAGCAGGAGTGGTCTCGTCGAAACTTTCTCGCAAACTCTCTGAAAAAAGATTGCACATATTGAATCTTGAATTAGGTTTTCGCCCATACTTTCTGTTCCAACCCTATATATGACGCAGTATTGTCGCATGGTTTTTGTGCCAGTCAACACCCTTCAACCCATCAACCTACCCTGAAAACAGTGTTATCCCTCTTTATTGCGTGAAAATTGTGGATCTCTAGTAATGTCTCGTACATCGTAAGTGCTCATATTTTTATTCCCACTCATGAGCATTTTGTGTTTTGTAATATAATGGAGAAAACAGAGTATGTATTTTCGGCGCCTCTTCGTTGATCAAAATATAACACAGGTTTACAATTTTAGTAACAAGGTCATATACCAAATTTCATTTATCTATGTCATTCAGTTTTTGAGCCATCACGTTTAAATGCATGCAAATTTACATATGAGCAATACACACATAATATTATGCTTCCCTACAGAATAAATATATATATTTTTTTAAATTGTATTTTTTGAAATACAGTAAAGTGCTTCACTATTTTTATGAACTTTTTCATATATAGCAATACGCAAAATTCTAATTTTATGTATTCAAAAACATATATGTATATTCTTTTTCATAAACATTGGAACTTGGATAATTCAATAAATTATGGCGCCCCAATAAAAATTCAACCTACCCAACAATAGAAATACGAAAAACTGGGCACAGAAATAAATATAGCGAGAAAAGTGGCCATTTTTAAATTAAAAATAATTATAGAATTTTAATATTTGATAGTTTAATGCATTGCACATAATTAATTAATTAATAAAAGTCAAATTCAATAAATAAAATAATAATCAATAAATTAAGTAATAATTTCAATTAATAAGAATATTAAAATATTGCATCACAACTCATTTTTCAATGTTGAAATGTGAGAAATTTTTTCTTGCCTATTTGATGCAATATTTTCTAGTGAAATAAGAATCATAGGAAATTATTCATTTAAGTACTAAAGACAAGAGGCGCGAACGTGTTTAACTAAAAAAGACTATTAAAAAAAATATTTTTTACAATTTAATGATGGCTTTTGAATTTGTCAGCTTGAATTTAACGAAATAAATTCGAATTAGCGATGATATTTGTTCATTATATTTATTGGAAGTTAATTGGAACAGATAAAAATTCGAATATCTACGAATTTGGATTTAAAAGTTCGAATTACCTAAGTTTCAGTCCAATTTAATGCACACCCTTTTAATCGCTCCTCCCCCTTCAGCACTCACGCATCAACACAATCAAATTATTGTTTAATTCAACTTCTGTCGGGCATTGGAAATCCGGTGAGCTTGTCCTCTCATCTTCACATTTTTTTAATGGCTTCCGTATCCGATTGGATTCCTGTCGTTAAAAGTTCCTTGTCGGCCGCTGGCAACAGGTTGATGCCGTTGCTTAGCAACGAAGTTCCGGGCGAGACGGCGTCTTCAGGACGCGCTTTGTGGTCACATCACCATCCGATCCCGGGATGCCGAATGATCCCTGTGACTCAGATGGAATTTCCTCTTGCGTATCTTTCCCTCTTCCATATGTTGTGCCCGCTCTGCGTCTCCCTCTAGCTGAAATAGGGAAAGAAGTCAAGAAAGGAGGTATTTATTTGTAAATTTATGAGTGCTGCAAAATTAATATTTTATGCAGAAATTTTTTGATGGCACAGTATCTGTTTTATTTTATAAATTAAATGGCATTGCTTAAAAAATGTATTGAACATGGATATGGAAAATGCTAAGGATATCATAACTGCTTGCTCTAAGGCGTTTGAATTTTCACGGTGAATGTGATATTTTATTTATTGGTTTATTTTGTTTCTTTTTGTATTTTAAGCATACATTTCTCATTTTTCTATGCGAATTTCATTCAACAAAAATTATGCAAGGATTTAGATTATTTTAATCCATGCCCAATTTTAAAGAACAGATTCCAATTTTTGAATTTCTTACTTTGTATACTATACACTTGACAACTTTATATAGGTCACTAGCTGGTGCCCGGCGCGTTGTTGCCGCTGAAGAATTTATTTTGGAAATGACGTTTGAAATTTGAAATATCTATCTTTTTTAATTGGGAATGATTGAAAGAATTATATTTATTTTCTTTTCGACAGTGAACACATTCATGGAAATTGAATGATATATAAAGAATTATAAATAATGTTTATTCTATTTTTTTTTTCACTTTAGGTATGATAATTGTACTATGCTTATAACCTCCGCGCAAATGCAAGCAATAAGTTGGCAAAGTTTTATCGCAATCGAATGAACGGTACGGCAGCGCATAAAATACGAATAAACAAAAATTCATTTTTATATAGCTTATGAAAGTTTGTAATTAAAGAAACAAAATCGTCATTCCATGATATCTGTTTAGAAAAAATGACATTTCTTTTGTCTATGGTTTTCATTCAAATGGATTTAATATATTCAAATAGATATTTTTAAATAAAAATTCAAATTGATATTTTTTTGTTTATGAAACTAAATATATAACTCGAAATAAATCACTGAGTTTGCAGTTTATATTAAGAATAAAGTTTACCGAAGAATATTCTGTAAATGAAAATTACGGTCGCTTGAGCCATTCTTAGTATTTTGAAAAATAATACAAAAAAATTATTTCAAAATATTTATTTAAAAGTTTTACATTTCTTTTCTTCCTGCTTCATTTTTTTCTAAAATCGAATAATACATCAAAAAGTTAAACAGCTTTGATTTAAAAAAAATGATGGAACATAATAATTTGAATCTATAAATAACGTCATATGCTTTTCTATGGAATTAATGTTTGATTACAAACTATATTTGCAAATTACAAGCCAACCAGTGACTTAGTAAATGAAATTGGCACTCTGTGCTATGTTCTTCTTTTTACTTTTCTCTTCTTCTTACTTTTTTTATTCTTTCTGTTCTCATTAGTTGCCCTCTTCATTTAAAAATATAAAATAACTGCAAAGATATTGGATTCGTTGTATCCTGAACATCGACATCTTCCATAATCCGAATCGATACCTTCCATAATGAAATCCACCTCTCTATCTCACTTAAATAACCCGTATAAAATTTTAATGGGCAGCAATTTAAAATAAGTGGATCTGAATGACTGTTCACTACAAATTGTCTAGAAATATATTCATAGTTAACTTGCTACAGAACGTAACTGGTTTGTTCGCCCTTCCTTTTTTTCACAAAGATTTTTAAAACAGTTCAGAATTTCAAAAGTAATAAAATCATCTTCAGTGACGAACAGCATTCTGTGAAAATAAATTGATGAATGTCGTTGTATTTATTAAGCATGAATATTTAATCATCGCATTACATTGTACATTGTTTACATAAAATTCAACAAAATGTATCATGTGTCTCTTAAGAAAAAAACTTTCAGAATTTCTGAATATATTATTATATCAAGAAACATCTGAAATGAATTGAAATATTATTAACTATATTGTTAAAAATCAAAAGAAGATTGATGAAATATGTATAATTTAGATATACTTTTCTGGAATAGTCTATGGTACACTTTTGTTTTTACCTTTTAATGATAGATGGCGCCACAAAGCATACATGTAAAGTTGAATTTCTCCTATCGTATACAAATAATCCGTATGGAAATTCTGAAGTCTCTTCAAATACAATGAATGTTACAAGGACATTGTTGTTTTAAATTTATTCTTCTCCAAAAATTTTTTGTCGTCATTCATTTTCGTGTGTTTTATAAAATATGCGTTATGAAATCATCAGCGTTATAAATTTAAAATTAAAACATTTATTTAGTATTGACAAAATATATTATTTAATTTATTTTTAACATTTTATTGCCATTTTGATTTAGATATTGACGTGAACTCAAATCTTTTAATTTTATAATATTATTTTTTCTGGTATTTTTTAATTGGTATTAAGATCCAATTGGGTTTTTTTATCCTCTTTTTAATAATTTTCTTTAAAAAGTACTTTTAGAAATGTAATGAGAAACCAGTACAGTGTGAAAAAGAGTAAAAAAAAAGTGGGGATTTTAGATTTAAATGCAGATTTAATCGCATATTTTATTTCATTTTGGGGAAATTAAAGAAAATTCCATTTCTTTTGTTGTTGCCGGGGCGAATTCAGAATATATTTGGCTCATAATATATATTCAGAATAAATTCGGTGAGCTGTAAGGTCTCGAAATTTAGTTTTAAAAAAAGCATTACAGTAAACAAGCTGACTTACAAAATACATATATAACGGTATTATCCGGTATGTATTTTTGCAATCTTATTATAATCAATTTAAATTTGATTAACAGCAAGCCATAAAAACAAGAAAAATGCTTTTGGCCTTCACTTATAACTTTTTGTTAAATGGAATAATTATTAATGCTATTGAAATTTCATAAGTATATTTTTTTATTTTAAATGCTACATTTAAAACCATTATTTATCATGAAAATTGTTAAGTTTTTATTTCTTTACTTTTATTTTTATTTCTCATTATATGTGAAAAAATTGCAATTTTATATGAAATTATAATTATATTATTTAAAAAATTTATCTTTTTGTTCTTGACATTTCAACTGCATTACAATAGGAGAAACATTAAAAGGCATTTACGTGACCGAATAATTTAGATAGTTCCTTTTTTTTTAATGTTTCATTAAAATATTCTTTGTATACATAAAGTCTTTTCTTGTTAGATAATAAATGTCTGTCATTTTCCAATTTGTTGCATATCTCATGTGGAACAGCATTTTAAGAACAGAAAGATAGCAGACCACCCTGTCAGATGTTTACCAACCGCATGGATTTATGCAAGTGGCTAATAACGAGGTCTCCTCCTGTGTAATAAATACATGGATTTATTTCTGATAATTATACAGACGTAGAGAGACATTCTTTGTGATGAATTTATAAACATTCTTAATTGCGACAAGATAATTGAGCATTTAATTAATTTGAAACTGACAAGGTGTTTTCCAGTTTGATGTGTTCATTTCTCGACCGTACTCTTATTCTGGAACAGTATAAATCATTTCACAAAAGATGCGGTTTTGCATTCTGCAATATTATTTTTTTTCCCGAAAGATGGAGAAATTTCAGGCGAAAGAAGATAAATATATAATTCCCCAAATACTTTTATATTTATCTCTTCTTTTCGGACTAGGATAATTCAAATAAAATTTCCAATATGGATATTATATGGTAGTGAAATAACAGCACTACTTTTTCCATTGGTTAGCAAATAATAATTCTTTCTGCTTTTCTGTCAAAATGCTCTTTCTAGCAAAAATGTTTTGTTTAACAGTGTACTTATCCATCTCATAGACACAGGAGTTGCTGAGGGATGGGAATGTTTACTTAATTACATTTTAAATATCACGGTTCCCACTTTTGAGAGGATCGCAAAAGTCCTAACAGTTTCAGCCTATCCAGAGTTTTCTATTTCAAAAATATTTTTTAAAAATATTATACTTGATATAAAATACTTACTTAAAGTTTTCTATATAGCTTTTTAATTTTTTTTCATTAACCTATTGTTTAATTTATTATTTTTTTTTTAAATTTTTGGGATCTAAACACCAAATTGTATTTTTCGTAGGATTACTTATAACATTCTATCACTGCTTTGGTTTTGAAATAATTATATATATATTTATATATAATTGCCAGCTCACTGGTATCATGTTTGTCATCTTGAGCCTATTCAAAATTATGAGTTCTAAAATAGCCCTTTTGTTGTTTTAATGAGATGTAATTATATAAATAATCAAGGAATTTATAAAATATTTACTCTTTGGATGATGGATGGATCCTTTAAATATATATATATATATATATATATATATATATATATATATATATATATATATATATATATATATATATATATATATATATATTAGCTGGATAAACAAATTGCTTTCCTTTTTTTCGAGTCGTTTGAAAATAAGTTTTGTTTCCCCTTTCGATCACTTGTGAATTCTGGTAATCAACTTTCCCAGTTCATATGGGTAATGTAAGAACCGAACAAGGGAATAAAAACATCAGAATAATCACTAAGCAGATTAATTTTTCTTAGGAAAAAAACCTTAAAGTTTTATTCGCGCAACATTTGTATCAAACATATTGCTTGTTTTACTTAATTTCGTATTTTAAAGCAACATTAATCTGGGACATATATGCTAGGAAAATGACACCTGAACTGGCATCCGTCTCGTATTCCTGAGGCTCTCCAGCAAGCGAGCATTTGACCTTAGAGGTCCGATTTCGAAGCCGAGATCTTAGCACCAGGTCATCTCTGCAGCTTATACTGAAATAAAAATTATACTAATACATCCGTTATCAAACTAAAAGAAATAAAAACTATTTTCATAACTGTAATGAAAGATTTATAATTCATGCGCTTCCTTTAACCTAGATTAAAATATAGTGTTTATAAATGAATATCCCAATTTTGATTGGTTGTTGAAAGAAAACAAAACCAAGTACAGCTTGTTGTAGCCACGGTGGTAAGGTTTCGGCTTCGGAACCAGAAGGTCTGGTGCATTTTAATCCGTCGGGGCCAAACGTCCTCGTGGAAGTTTGGAGAGTGGGTGCCAGCTTAGATTTCATCCACGTCATCTGACCGTGGTTTAAAATTACGAGGTTCCTTCAAAAATAGCCCTAGTATTTCTTTAAAACGGGACGTTAATATAAATAAACTAAACTAAACAGCATTGTTTATCAGAAGTAAAAAATAACAGTTGAAAACTTGAATCTATTCCAGTTACAAGTGTTCAATGCGATCCCTCCAGAAAGACGAAGGATGTCGAATCGGTATGATAACTTATCCCACAATTTTTTCTGGGTATTGGTATGGAACTCAGAAAAGATGCATGTGTGGCGGTACTTAATTGTTTGGGAGGGAACTACATCAAACTGCAAGTGTTTGTTTCCGCATTACCAATAGACGTTTACAAATTTAAGAATTTATATCTATAGGCTTTCAAAGCTTCACGTCAGAGATGCTTAAAAAGTATGTGATGAGTTATCGTATCTTCTTGATATCATTGGTATTTTTGGAGAGGCTTACAATAAACTTTTATAAATGTGTTGGATTTAAATTTTCACCTGCTGTGTGTAATTTACGGTAAACAACAAGATTGTACTTTGTTTTATTTTTTTTTGATAGCCTTACAGATATTCATTTATAAACACCCTGTACATTGCGGAACTATTATTTTCCAGTAATTGAATCTCTAAATCCATTTAAAAGCTCTTATCAGATCTGAAAATTAAATACAAATGCCCTCCCTGACCTCTCTGCAGTGATAAAACATTTATCTATCTTTCACTTAAGCCTAAGCCCAAACTCAAATGAGAATTTTCTCATGAAATCTAATGAGATTTAAGTTCTTAAAGTTCTCGGTCAATATTAACTCTTGGGAGAAGTGATTTTTTTTCTTTTATTATTATTATTTCATTTCGAGGAGTGGCATCAGAAGAAATCCGTTTCTTTTTCCGATTCAGTTGAGATTGTTTAAATAACCTTTAATGAAACATTTTTTTTTTTTTTTTTTTTTTTTTTTTGAGGGCACACTTTTCACTCAAGTGATGGAGAAAAAGTGTGCATTTCTGTAGCTTGAAAGGGTTCTGCGCAATCTGCGATCCAGTAGGTATTGATTCTCTCATGAAGTGGTTGTGCATTCTATGAATAAGGTAATTTTTTGTAATTCAGTTTTAACCGTATGTGTAATAATACATTTTTGTACCGTTATTTTTTGCATTTTTTTATTTCATTTTCAATGATATAATAATTGGATCATAAATTAATTTATTCTTTATAATTTTAACTTGTGGAAAGAATTTAATCTTTTCATACACAGATATGGATTTTGGTTGGTTGAGACCCCTTGGGGTGGGGGTGGGATGGAAGTCCTCTGAAAACATGACATATAAATACTTGTACATTACAACATTTTATTCAGTTCGGTTTGAAATAATATAATTTAAATTTTTTTTAAATCATGGTAATTGTATTTTTACAAATAATAACTATTACTTTAAAAATAAAATTTTGTGATTAGTGTAAATTTTTGGTTGTTGTTAAATAAGAAAGTGTGAATTCAGAAATTTTATTTTGATATCTTAAATATACTTATTTTTTTATTCTGTATATCTTTCGATTTTTATCACAATCATAACAAAACATTATCGGTGTAAGTTAAAAATTGAAAGGAAGGTGTTAGCTTTTTTCTGAGTAAAATTACTTTATGCATCGCTGTTAAATAATTAAATTTGATTTCTACATAACATTTTGAGAGGTCATAAAGCTCAAAAAGAAAGTTAATTTAATACTAAATATTGAAATATGATAAAAATATGAAGAAAATATGTCAAGGGCCTACTTGTATCTCGAAGTCCCTCGCGCGCTTATTGAGTCTTGTCTTTGGTCCACTGCTGCCTACACAAAAAGAAAATGTTGAAGTAGTCGAAATAATCATTTAAAAACAAATAAGCTACGCGAATGAAATTTGATAGAGTTTTTACTCTAATATTCAAACTGACATCACATCTTTTTTACCTGCAATGGATTCCAAAATTTAATTGGCTTAGAGCCTTTGACGTCCTCTTAAAGAATATACATTCATTCGATTAAAATATTGTATCAGCTATTTGATGAATTATATATATATTTGCATATATCAGATGGAAAGAGACGAGAGAGGCCTTTGAAATTTAGAGACATCTAAGGTGTCTATTTCTTGAGGTCTATTATTGTTTCAAAATTCTACTATCTAAAGATTTTTTCTACTTTCAATGCATGTGTATGTTTCCCTACCTCGATGAATCGCAGGCATCAGCATCTTAAATATACATCCGCATCACCTTCAACGCACTTAACTACAGGTTAAAACACCTTGTCGAACCGGTCCGCTCAAAGAACTTTTAAACATTATCCCCCTTTTATAAATCAAGTGGATACCATCATTTACTGTGGAGGTTCAATGCCACAAGTAAAAGTAAAAGTACATATTTCACGCGACTTTAATTCCCACTTATCTAAATCTATTGATTTCATGAGTAATCTCTTCTTGGCTTAGTGGCCGACAACTTAATGGCTACGCAAGAACGAAGATTTTGTTAGAATTTTTTTCTCCTTTCTTTTCTACTGCGTTCGGGGATCTTTAGATTTCAGAAACCGGTTCAGTTCCTATTTAGTTTACCCCCTTGAGAAATACAAATTGACATGAGGCGGAGCAGCGTTTCAAGGTTCTGACACCCCGTTCAAGGCCCGGCAAACGATAAGAAAAATAATATAAATAGTTTCTGTTATTTTGTTCAAATATTTGAGATCCCTTTATTTTTTATGATTATTTTTATTTCTTAATTCCTCGCCTTGGACGAAAGGAAGCGGATAACGTTTCCTGATTGCTATCGGGAATGACCCACCTGACGGTGTGGTCATGTCAGTTACGCTTTAGGATACACCTGTCTTATTTTTTTCTTTGCAGCGGCAGCTTTTTGTTTCAAAGTGCTTGGGAATGGCATTCGGAAAATCTTAGGTTTACTACGAATATTCGAGACGGAGAATAAGAGCAGCTAAAAAGGCGGGGAAAAAACTGTATTTCTAGAATATTTTTTGCCACTAAAATAGAATACAGTTGTCAATATATATATATGGCATTAAAAATGGTTAAGTAATAGCTGTTTGTTGTGATATTATGACGATGCAGTATTCTAAAATGCCTACCGAACACACAGAAATTCATTTTAAACACCAAATCATAAAATGTAATTTCTACGGAAATAGATAAGTATTTGGCAATGTGTAGACTACATTAGGAATTAAAAATCGTCTGCACTAAATGGAATTGTAATGCGTTGTATTACACATAATAGAATTCCAAAAGTATTCTCTAGACGAATTGTGATACAGTTCGAAATCCAATAAATCTAACTGATATTCGAGACGAATAACAGACTAATTTGTTTAATTTTCAGTATAGAGCCATACATTGGGAAATTTCCAAATGATATTTGTACAATTTAAAAATAAATTTGATTTCAATTATAATTTCGAAATCATTTTGATTTAAAATTTTGAATAATTAAATATAAATGAGAAACATCAGACGGCAACACATGAAAATCACTTGCTGTGAAAGGAATTATTCTTTGACATAAAATATCATCTAACCTGAAATTCTGACTGGAAATCTACATATTTGTTCGTCTGGAAGAGAATAGGTGAGATAAGAAAGACTATTGTGACAAACTTCATTTTTAACTTTCGTAATATAATGAAACCTCCAGATATTTTCAAGAAAATAAAAACAACTGTCGTGCATTTTAAGATTATGTTATGTCATTATTGATTTTGTAGATACATTCTTTGCTTATATGCATAACTTGTTAACGTTGTGTTCGTTCCTTCAGTTCATATTTAAAGAATGGATGAACATGTAAAGTATCACATTAAAATTTCTGTTAGTTTTGTTTTATCAATTAATGCTTACAAATGCTTCATTGCGAATCTTTTTTTTTCCTGACTAATCGAAGATATTAAATTCAATATTGTTATAAATTTTTTTGTTTGCTCAACTTACTGCAAAAGTTACACTGAAAGTTAAATGTAGTTTTCAGTAATTTACATGTTTTTAATATTGGCCATGGGACTGGAATTGAGATGTTAATATGCTGTAACGATGTAAAAATTAAATGCTAATGTTGAAAGTTAATAGATACATTAAAGTATTTTTTTAATGAATAGTTCTTCGCTGCTGGAAACTTGAGAATTGGGTTATTGCATCTAATCCCAATCAACTGACAAAACTCTTTAAAAGGAGGAAGCATGGCATCTTATGTTGATCAAAGCGACCTTTGAGGACACTTACATTGGAGCTAGGTCTGTTGTATAAGGAGGGTCCAATGTATAAGAGGAGACTTTTTGGATGACTTTTAAGGAACACTGGCCCATATTTGTGCATCACTTGAAAGAAACATTCAAATGCCAGCTGTGTGAGACTCATTGCAAAAGCGTTCATTGATGTGCTAGTTTCTGATACTAGTTAAGAGCACAGAATGAGAATAGAACTTATAATAAATTTTTTCTCCTACCCATGCTCTTTAGTTATGGTATGTTTTAACCTGTAGAAGCTACTGATGGACTTATGAAATCTATATTTGTATGATAACCACTTAATTTGTCGGTACAGGTTTTACCGGGCCGCGTTGGTCTTAGGATAAAGTCTCGGCTTCGGAACCGGAGAGTTTTCAATTTTGAGACCCGATTCCATTGAGAACCGCCGTGTAAACAGGTCTGGTTCGCGTTAAATCAGTCGGAGCCAAACGTCTACCCGCTGGCATGGTGTGGAAGTTTCGAGAGGGGGTGCCGGTTTAGGTGTCGTTCTTGTCGTCTGACCGCGGTTCAGAATTATGAGGTCCGTTCCAAAATAGCCCTAGGGATACTTTAAAAAAAAGGACGTTAACGTAACTAAACTAAACACTACAGGTTAAAACCTATCAGCAAGAATAATCCTTCCCCATCTGTTCTGTATTGAATGTTTGAGAAGTACATCAAAATGTAGCTGAATCATTTATGAAATGTATGTAGATGACACTTATACCTATAAATGATTCTATTATTAGAATCTGTTTGATAGCACTTTATCGGAATAACTAATGATTCTTTGAAAAAGTTTAAACTAAAAAAGCTACGTACATATTTATTGAAATGGGAAGATATTTTAATGATTTTTGATACCTTAATTGTTGCGTTATTTTGCCAACTAACAAGGCCATAAATTTTTTTCCAATTTTTTCTGAATACAAAATCGTATATTTAAAAACAAATTTGTTTCCCTCATTGACATCCGGTTTTATATCGAATAAAAGAACTGCTATATAATTAATCATGGTTTTAATTAATACGCCTTAATGAACTAATTAAGATTCAAGAAATCGGACATTTATTATGAATGTAAAAAACGAAAAATTTTCCATTACACTCGATTTTTTCCAAAAGAAAATAATATTGATGTCATTCGATATGATTTAAACTTATAGTGTCTCGCAAGAAATATGTTATTAGGTTTAGATTTCTTTTAAAATGTAAATCAGGTTCGACCTACTTGTGATGCTCGAACAAATGAGCATGTCTTTTAAATTTTTTCTTGATTTTTCTCTTTCATTTAGAATATCGTGTATTCAGTTATTTGTAAAGGAACTCGTAAATGATTTTTTTTTTCTTTAAGGAATCTATGAATCGCATTTTGATGTATATATTAGCTACGTACTGAAAATAAATAAATTGTAAAATTAGAAATACAAAGTATCCGAATGTCCTGAATGTTGACTCTTTGCCCCAGTGTGTACTCGTAAGTAAATGGTTTATAATAAAATTATTTTAAAAAATCAAACAGCAAACACACAGATTCATCCTCGCCATCTGACCACGGTTCGAAATGTCTGAATTCTTTTCAAAATTGTCTTCGTGTCGTTTCATCATGAGATGTTAGTTTAAAATGAGTTACTATCATGTGATGAAAGATATCGTGGATGTCATCTAACATGAAACTGCACATTAGAAGTTATATGTTTTATACTATGAAGTCACGTTTTGTTTCATTTACCACATCCACAATGAATAAAATTTAATTTGAATAATATATGTGGGTTGATTTCATCAGATTATCATTATAAAATAATATAAACTGTGTCTCGCCGTTGATACTATTTAGAAATATTTTTTTTTACAACTTTAGTATACAATTATGCTCTTAAATCTATTATAGTATTTTTGCATCTTTTCTTTTTATATTTTTTCTACAAGTTCAGAAGTTAACGAGGTTTTCATTCAGTGAAACCACCACAGATTATTTTAGATTTGAATATGTCCTTCAATCCATTATTCCTCATTTCCATTTAATTAATTTAAGTTATGCTTCCTATTCAGGGAAGAGACCAACCTTCCGCCTCTCCCTCGAACATAATATATATTCACTTCAACATGCTTGAATAAGTTTAATGGGAGCCGTCGAACTTTAAATAGCTTACATTGCCCTCTCTATATATCAATCTACGCTAACTACATTTGATACGTGGAAGATAAGCAGTGGGAAAAACCAACCCCGCTAATATCGCGCGATTATCGTCTGCGTAATTGCACCGTGATGCTTCTTTAACATGCAGACGACGTTTGTTTCTACTCCTTGTAACCGTAACCATCTCACTTGAAATGATCCAAACAATGTTAAGAAAAAAATGACGGTTATCCTAGATATCTAATTGAAATAATACACTTCCTTACGCCTGCACATTGCATGCATTCAGCCTTGTCCAGTCAGATTCTGTTTTCATCCACTTAGCGGAGTTGGAGCTAACCGGCTAGATTAAACAAATAGTGAATTAAAAATGAAATGATTCTTTTTCTTCATTTATTTATTCTAAAAAGAACCGAGACGAGAAAGTAGAAATCGTCTACTTCTGACGTAACAATGTTTCAATTGGATTGCTTGTTTGAGCATTGTAATTTTAACTGAAGATAAGCAACTAAGTAATGCCAACTTGTTCTTAAGAATGGGTTTTGCTTCGAGTGGATATTTTATTGGCTATTTTTGTTTCGAAATGTTGGTGTGCTTTCCTCTCTTATGATACTGTTTTTCTGATAATGGATGAGTTAATGATTTTTCAGAGAATTGGCAATTGAATGAATTCGTGTTCCTGTGATACATAATCTAATTCGTCTCGCCAATTTGGCATTTAAATTCATTGTAAGCATTGCAGGTATAAAATAAATATATGTAAATCAGTTACATGTTATATGCTATTATGTTTTAAAATGACCGTTAAAGAATCTCTAATGTTGAAATGTTGTTGCTTTTACTCGCCTTTTAGAGAATTATGCTGTTGGCATAATTTTAACTCTTTTGAAACTTGTTTGGCGAGAAATAAAATAGTTATCATGTCTCAGGGTATGGGACGCATTATGAACGTATGAACGTTATGGAAAATACCTCGATATAAATTCACAAATATTTTGGCCTTCAAGACAATATTCGTTACTTTTACGTATTTGACTCTTTCGTGTACAAGAAGACTCTATATATTGATCTATGTCGAACTTGATGACGAATTGGAATGTGTTTTTACCAAGAATATACTTAATAAATGGGTGAAGTCATTTTAGAAAACTTTACATAAATATCGAACATACGTTTATTTATTTATTTATTTTTTGTTAGATTCAAACTTCATCTTCATATATAGCAGAATTATTATGGACGATTTGGTAATTGATAACATTATATTAATAATATTAGTCGTAAACACGAGATATTTCGTTCTTGCAGCCCTGTCGTCGAAGCCCATTGATCGTCACCTGTGCAAAACGAGAAATACACCATTCAAAGATTGAATAATTTTGAGATCGTTTTGCTTCTGTTGTCTGGATAATACTGAAGAATGCCAAAAAATCGATGCAACGCTGAAAGCAATAGTCAAAAGAAATTGTATATTTTTTCCCTTTTATTATTGTATAGATTAAGAGAAACTGTACATATTGTCCCACCTCATTCTACTGCCTTCTCTTTGTTCAGTCATAGCAGACGATTCATAAAATGCAGCTAGGAGGATTATCTATATACTTATAATAAAGCTCAATGTGTGTGTGTGTTGGCGCTCTACAGGCCAGACCATTTGACATACAGCTACCAAATTTCGTACATGTATACCTTAGAGGTCGGGAATGTGCACCTGGGGTTTCTTTTTTCGAATTTTTAATTAGAATTTTAATTATTAATTAAAAACTAACTTTCCCGCCAAAAAAATCTTCCATTTTCCCCACCGCCAACTTTTCCGCCAAAAAAATCTTCCATTATCCCCAGCGCCAAAAGAGAAAGGCTTCAGTTTTTTTTTTCTCCCAACAGTAATGAGGCTAGGGTTAAAATTTTTCGGCGGATTATTTCAATCGGTTCTGTTTATTTTCTTAACGTTTGATGCATTTAAAATTAAACATTGTTAATGAATCAATCTTTCAGATTCATTCTGAGGTACTTTTGAATTAAAATAAAACAGAATAAAGGAAATTGAAAATTTCTAATCCGCATAGCGTTACCCCAACTGGCGTAGAAAAAATCACGTATTTGCGTTACGTAACCGGCGAAGAAAATTCACGCATGCGCATTCTGTTCTGATTGTTGCCATGACAACGTTATCAATGAATGATTTAAATTATTTTTGGGTTAGTTGCATGCTTTTGTAAGTAAATTGTATTTATGTTAGTTATATATTTTTTGTATATGCTTATAGTTTTAAGTACATCGTTTTTTAAGTAGTTTTTTTAAAACCTGTTTTCAACCGTTTATTTTAAACGATTCGTTTTATTTTCTTAGTGTTTGATGCATTTAAATTTAAACATTGTTAATGAATCGATCTGCTCATAATGAATCTAAGAAAATTTTGTTGACCAACTCTTGAGATATTACATAAATTTAAAAAGACATTCTTTAGTGCCCATAAAGTTTAAACGCTGAGTGACTCTATTTTCAGTAATCAGATTATAAAAAAAATGCTTTGTTTCAGTAAAAAATATTATTATATTAATTGAAGATAAATTCTTTCCATTTTAATTTAAAGCATAAATTCTACGGGTGCTAACAGAAAATGAGAGAGATACATATTACGTTATGACTGAAGGCCTTTATAATATTATGAATGAATTATATGATAATCAAAATTTGAAGTTTTAAAATATTTTGATGAAGAAGCTATTAAAGTAGAAATTGCATAAAATATTTAATTATTAAAATTTTAACGAACATTAAGATTGGCGAACCGGCTGGTCGCCAAAGGCGGCTAGTATAAAATATTTTAACTGTTTATTCGACATTAAAATATATTTATTTTAAGTGGCGTTGTTCAATAAAAATTATTACGACACCTATCCCCATTCCAGTCAAAAAACTCTTGGATTAAAGAAAAAATCAAGTGGTTCGTTCAGGAAAAGTCTGTTGCCAATTTTCTTAATTAAAGGTTGATAGTATTTAAATGATAAGTCAGCAAGAGTAAAATTTTAGGAATTGGAAATTTGATGTATAAATTTAACTGCCAGAACAACATTAAGAATATTATTAAACAGTTAAATATGTTTCAATATAGAATGTTAATTATATTTTCCAGTCTATGTTGCTTCATCACTTCCGTGCTCTTGTGCTTTTCGTATAGTTATAATTATTTTTAAGTTATGTCCATATTTCTGCTGAGAAAAATCTCTGCATTAAATATTATTTTTCTGTTGAAATTCCTTTTTGAATTTCTGCTTAAATAAGCTGTTGTTGATTTAAAATATCTCGACCGTTGTTCCAGAAAGTGTCGATTTAATTTCGAACTTGCGTTGGATCACTTAAAGCAAATGTTTAAAGTGCTTCTTCGACATTTGGGAAGAATCAAGTTTCAGACGTTGGCTTTCTGTCTCTTTGAAATCGCATTAGTTTCGGTTTCAAGGTCAAATGAAGCATTTTACTAAGGGAAAAACCCAGTCTCTTTTCTACTGTATCTTTTTTAAGCACCATTTTGTTGTGTTACTTCCACCTGGATATCTTGCTCAATAGGATGCAAAAACCATGCGGCCTTTTGATGCCTAACATGTGGCCGTCTGAAAGTAATCATCATCATCATCATACCAAAGGAAGCACAAAGTTCTACGTAATTCCGCTTCTATTGAAGTTAGTAAAAAGAAAATAATATAAAAAAATTTAAAAAAATGAACGAGAAAGTATAAGAGAAAGCGTTTTTCACTCGAATTTCTCATACATTTACACGATATAGCGGCTTATGTGCAGGTTAAATTTATACGATATAGCAGGTTTTAATTAGCCACCTTTGGCACCTAATAGTTCGCTCACCATCTAGATATTTAAAATAATGGGCAAAACCGAAGGAACAACGCTGATTTCGTCTGTTTTTACTACTATAAAATTTAATAACATTTAGATAAGGATGCCCTACTCTAAAACATGTTCATTTCTTTCGGGAGAAAATTAATTCACCGTAAATTATTTGTTGTACTACATTCAATTAATTTTCGGAAAACATTAATGCACTCTACATTCTTTTTTGTATTGTACATTCAATTAATTTATTTCCGGAAAGCATTAATTCACGGTACATTCGTTGTTGTACTGTACATTAAGTTAATTCATTTCCGGAAACCATTTATTCACTGTACGTTTTTTGTTTGTACTGTACATTCAATTAATTCAGTTCCAGAAATCATTAATTCCTCTACATTCCTTGATGCTGGAGGGGAGGGGGCTTAACTGAGTTCCCCTAACACAACCACTACATAAAATATCTAATATACCGATTTCGAAAATTTTTATTTCATATGAAAGCTTCTGAATCTTAGATCTGTCATTATCTGCTCCCTCTGCTGATATTTTCTAAGCATATTGCAAAATAAATCTCCACAATTGCCCAGATTTCCAGCAGTTTTCTTCATCAAATAATTTAATCATTTTGAAAACATAGCCAACCGATCAGAATGCTGCATCATTATCATTTAATCATAATGTAAAATATTATTTTCTTTTATTTTCTTTAGAAACATTCAATTAAAATTGGTCGGCATGACTATATTAATATCATTAATATGGTCACAGAAGGCGGCTAATATTTAAATATATTTTTCTGGCATTGGAATGAATTTTATTACAACATAAGTATAATTATTATAATGTAAATCAAATATGCTTATTTTTTTAACCGACTGAAAATGAAGCAAAAATTATGCTGCAAAATAATAAATATCATTTTTTTTTAATTTTAAGATTGTATAATAATTATCTTTTTCATGCTTATCTTGCGATATTTCGAAATTATGCGGAAAAAGAGACAAAATTTCATTTAATTTTTAGTTAATTAAAATTTCAAAAAATAATCGGTCCGAGGTGCACATTTCCCCACACGCATACAAAGTTATACGTACATTCATTTTTATTATTGATAGGTAGAGAGTTTCAATTTTTATAAACTTATTTATTTTGTAACATAGCAATAACATTTTCTTAATCCAACAGGCTCTAGATAGCTGAATAGTCTGAAATCCATCGCTGAATAAAAGTGAAGTTATAAATATCACTTAAACTGTGTTGTGAAAATAAATTGGTCTAAAGGCAAAAGACGTACTGAAGAGGTTTCACTGTATGCTTATGTTAGCGAATGAAAAAATACAAATTAAATTCAATAAAACCATGTAAAATTATTTTACCAACTTTTCTTGTTAGCAATTTTCTATTTTTTACCCCTATTTTTTCACTTTTCTTAAAAAATTTCTTTTTTCTTTTTTAAAATACCCAACAGCTGACCCTGAACTAAAATATCCACCATAAATTAGATAAATCTCATTTAGACATCTCATTTCTTGCAGAAACAAATTAAGAAACCACAGACGATCTAATCTGTAAAGGGTAACGATTTTGGGGTTGTCTTTTAATTTCGTTATTCCTTTATAGCCGAGAGGGGCGGTTTCTTTTCCCTTTTTCTAAAATAAATATCGTTTGGATCTCCGTGCGTGATGTCTGATTGAGCAATAAAGATGAATTTACACGCGATGAACACCGTTCTGGTTGATCTTATCATTTTTGCTCTATCATTTTCCGAAATGGATTGTAATTGCAGGGTCATAAATCATCGAAAGCATGAAAAGTGGCAGTGGATGTACCGTGGAATCGTTTTGGGAAAGGGAAAAAATTAAAGAGCTGAGAAAATATATCATAGCGGGATAAATTTAATTTAAATGTACAAATGGGTCAAAATAGCGAGATATCTTTTGGGTGCTAGATGGTAAGGTCCAAACACATCTGTATAATCACATTATTAATTTTATTTATTTACTTGTTACTTCCTCGTATATCAAATTTATAGAGAGGGTGAGTGATTTAATGTATTTTGATGATACTTGATTTACCATTTTTGATGATACTGCGTCAAACGTATGGTGTAGTTGAAATACAGGATACGATACATAAAATTGGCAATTTAAAATACGATATATAAGCAAATACAAGATTGATTCTATGACAAAATAGTGAGAATTTTAAAATGTTCAGGAATATAAAATGCGCATTACAAGTATTAAAAAACATCATTATAAAAGTCAACAAGAGGCAAAAGAAAGTTCACTTGTCAAATGTCAATGCATCAAATAAATTCTGAATTAATATCAGCTTTCTTTCTTTCGTCGCTGTTTCATAAACTTCGATTTAGGAGCAGGATAAAATTTTGAATTGGCGACCGTTTGACTGGTAGACGGCTGTCGTCGATGGTGGTCATCTATAAAGTCTTCGTCTATAGATTCTTCTGGATCATAATCAATATAATCCTCGGATTCTGCTTATCTTGAACATCAGGAAGCAAATTATTTGTCAACATTGATTCTGACAGTGAGTTAGTTATAAAAAGCTGTCGATTGCATTATTTCTTGTACGTTAGTTTTATTTGAGTTCTAAGATGTGTATGAAAATCTATATTCTTTGGATTTGTCGCATTTCCTTTAGAATGAATACTGGTATTCTGTTTGTCTTTTTTCTTTTTCGGAGGTTGTGTTATGTTGCATATCTTATCATCAATCTGTCTGTGTAAATTTCTCTACGGTATCAATCGATTTCTTTTGCTGGACTATGGTTGAGAAAGATGGGGCGGTTATTGGCAGACACAATTTACGTGCTTCAGCGTAGGATTTGTTTTTTAGTGCTTTCAATTCTTGAATTTCTTTTTCTTGTTTCCAAGTCGGACGGTATTTTGAAATGGATTATAGAGAACGAATATTGGCATTGCCAAGAAAATGTGAAGAATTCGATATTCCGATTATATTCATATTTTACTCTTCACAGAGTTTCAAATAACCGTATTTCGAATTGCATCTGTTTATCAGTAAACATGACTGCAAATCGGAACGATCAAGATTTGTGGCATGCGATATGAGATCTTTGCATCAAAACTGTAGATTTGTAAGAATGCCAAATGATTTATTGGTTGTATATTCTTTAGCATTTCAATGCGATAACTCTTAAAATAGCGTTAGGTAAATGATTTTTATTTTATCCAGCCCAAAATTAAAGACCTATATCAAATTTTGTCATCAATTTACAGACTGGAAAAAGCTCAAAATGGTTATTTTCTTCAGTACGTCACAAACGTAAGTACGAAATGCGTCATTTCATGCAATTATTCGGGAGAGTCGGGGGAAGAATGATCCACTGATTTGTTGTACATTAGCCGAGACGTACATTTCCTGTCCCACAAAGTATATCTGTGCCAAAATTTTCTGGTTTTTTTTTTCTAATGGTCGAAATTGTTGAGAACCAACACACACAAATGCGTACATTCTTCCTTATTAATAGTATAGATGGATCGATAACTTAACTTTTGGAGACCGATTTTTTAATCATTAGACGAGCAGACACTATCTTTAAAAAAGATAAAACGGATAAGATTCGTAAATGTGCAAATTTGAAAAATAATTATAGTCCGTACTCATCAAATTTCATTTTGGCTTGCATGATATCCTAAAAATAGATCCTATAAATGTTAATTTTTTTATCTTTCAATCTGAAGGCAAAATAGTCGTTTTTTTAATTTTATTTTTGGCACTAAGATGTCTAATCTATCATGCTAATACTTGTTTCAAGCATTAGCATGACTCTTACTTTTATTTGAAGATACTTTTCTAACGTCACTTGACGTTAGATCAAGTCAAACCGTGCGATAAGATTGAAAGTTGTTGCATGTCTTCATACTTTCCTGCCTGTCACATGACACTTTTGCTTCCTCTTCATCTGGTTGGACAAAGTTTCTTTCTTCGTGTCTCAGGCTAAACGAAGAAGAGTGTGAAACCGTCCATTACGAGGAAGGCGCGTCGTTCCCGGTAGCGTTCAAAATCCATCGCCTGCATAAAATAGACCGTAATCATTCATATGTGTGTACGTGTCCTCCCCCCCCCCTTCCCTGCAACCGTGACTGTGAAGGAAAACGGAAATAACGGACTTGGCAGGGCCAGGAGTGACATGCTGCTTCTTTTTGTTTTCGAAGGGCTGTTTTTTACATCCTTTCTTTATTTTTGTTGGTGGAGAGTTTGGAACAAAGAGTGAGGGCAAAACTGTTTGGTGCGATGAGAGAAAAGAAAGTCGTTTGTTTGCTGACACCTGTGTGTTAACGTCAGGGTGACACTTCTAGGGTGGTAAGTAAATGACAAAAAAAAAGACAAGAAGAAAGTATTAAAGATGGAGGTATGGGGCAGGCTTTGTGTGACAAAGTGGAAAGATACTTGTCGTACCTTCCTAGCTGATGAAGATTTTGTATTTTATATTGAACTGCAACTTTTAATTATCATGCATCTTTAGTTTAATGCATAATCATTAACATTATCGTTTATCTTTAGAAAACAGTATGTATAACTGGATACACAATAATGAAGCTCTAAATGCAATAATTCTGCACATATGAAATGCCAACGGTGGAATCATGGGCGGAGGCCAAGAGTTGTCTCCTCCCCATCTGGGTATTTGGTATTTTGGGGATTTTTTGGCGCAAGAGCCATAATTGGCTAAACTGCGCCATGCATATGGTCAAAAATTAAAATCAAAGACATCAAATGCCAAAACATCAACAGTAGTTTCTAAAATGTGCGTTAAAAACATGGTAATATTGGCAGAATTGTTTAAAATTTGCAATGCAAGCAAAAAAAAAAAAGAAAATAATCAAATATACTGAAAAAAAAAAATAGCTTTCAAGAAATTAAAAAGATTTGGATGGTGTATTTCATTCATCAAGTCACACAAGGTAACAGATGAGCAATTAAAAAAGTTCTGACGATGGGAATTAAAAGAAGGACATTCGATCAAAATATGTTTGGCAGTAAAACTAGTATGACAAGTGGGGCATACGGGCGCGCTGTCTCCAAAAATGAGGTGCTTATGAGTGAAACGCGTATGTCCTATACTATAATCCTGTCCCCATCTGGGATTATAGACATAAGGGAACAGAGATTAGAAGCGGACATGAGAAAATGGTTAGCCGTCCTGACTATTCATTTCAGGATTCTGATACTTTTCAACGATTGTGCTTTTCTCTTGTGCTTGGGGGTCTATGCAGAAAGGTGGGCAGTTATTACGTCTCATAATCTTATCATATTTACGCCTCATATCTTTCTTGTTGCCCTTTTTTTAGCGAAATAAACGGTTCCTAACGTATGCACAAAAGCACGGTGGGTTTCCGAATCCGAGATTAAACAATGGCTGTAGTTTTTTTTTTCTTAGAGAGAGGGAAAAAATATTTAGCTGTTTAGACTATCCCTAATAGCATAGAATGCTCACCAGCACTGTTACGGTATCTTCACGGTAATTGACGCCAATCAAAGTATCGAGAAACTTCGTAGAGATACCTACACTATTTTATGCTCTTAAGGATATTGCCTTTGTTTTCAATGAAGATAAGGTACTAATGTTTGTATATATTAATAAAGAAAATAAACTGTGATGGTTTACTTTGCTTTTGGGCATCGACTGCTTATTTAAAACGCGGGAAATATTTTTAAGATTATCTAAAGTCGTGACTCGTGAGAACCTCAGCTATTAAACTGGCCAGCCGTTGCGGTAAGGAGAAAGGACCTTCAGTACAGCATTGGGAAGCTAATGCTTGAATAAAAGGAATTTAAAAGAAATTATTGCAAATGTTGCACATTTTAAAACATTATAGAAACGTAATCCCTGGACGATGCTGGGTACTTTATTGATATTTGATTAAAGCGTAATTTAATTTATAGATTCTACCGAGATAAATCAACCGACTTTCGTGTTCAGAAGCTGCTTGTATATCTTCCGGGATTTCCATTGGTTAAATCATTTGTTTGAGGCATCGTGTTAGAATACAGCTTTTTTTTATTTGATGCATTTTTATAGGTTTGGATAATTCGTGTTCATAGGTTAGAATTGGTAGACGGACTATCTAATATACGTAGATAATCAGTTTTGTAACTCTTCCATACATAGCCAGTGACAGTAACAAGTCTGCCTTTTCCAGTAACTGATCTTCAAATAATAATTGCTGAGTTTTCTGCGTTACGCTTATCCAATTTGCATATTACCTGAGGCGCAACAGTGCTGTTTCCGGAACTACACATCCCCAAGCATGGACAGAAGCGACACTGTTACGTCTTCCTTTATACGAATCTTAAATCCCTTCCTTCCTTTTTCTTAATAAGGGGCGGAAGAGCCATCATTAAGAGACTCTCCCATGCCCCACACGAAAAATCCTTCCGGAACATGCATCCGGTCGCGTGGATACCACGTGATTCTTCAACATACACACACCCCTCGACCCTTTTTCTTTCATAATAACAGACACGAGAAAAAAAAAATCCACCTTCTCTCTCTCGCCTTTTCCGCTCCCATCTGTAACAGCAGACGATTTATTTTTAGCCTTCCTTACATCCTTGGGCGCTGCCGTCCCCTTTTATCTAGGTAAGAGAGACGGAGGGAGCGACTGCAACTTGTAGGCACGACCCCTCTTCTGTTCGATTCCTTGAAAGAAGGTGTAATCGGTTGTTGTAGTGCTTCTTTTTTATGAAGTCGCGTCCATCTGGAGCACGTGGGGGCGCAACCCCTTCATAAGTACCATTGGGATTTCCTTTATTTGAAAATCGCTTGGGATTAAGTTGCATAATCAATGTAAGTGTTTTTAGTAGCCTTTTTTTCAAACTGCACTTTTTAAACTTAAATTAAATATTTTAAAAAAATTATGAAAAAAAAATTCATTGATAGTAATTAAACACAATTCGTCTTAAAAGGTGAGTTGCTTGATGTTATATGTTTTAACTTTTTGTAATGAAAATTTATTTTTTAAAATTAAAACTCTTTTAATAATGCTTGTTGAGGTGCGTTTTAAAAACATCGCACGCTTGGAAAACATTATTCCAATAAAAATATTAAAAATATATGCTTGAACCCAAATGTTTGTAATAGATTAAAACTTATTTAAGTGGAAACCATTTTTATGCATTTTTTTTAAATTTGGGGTATTATGAAATCTAAACTTTTTGAAACAATTGCATGATTGGAGGGGAAAAAAGGGAAGGAGAAGAAAAGCTAATACCGGTCCCTGTTTCTTATAATTCCACTTAACCGTAGTAGAATATATTTTCATTATGTCTCTATTATGAGCAAAATGCAAGAAATTATATTTAGGTTAGAAGTGGAAGAAGAAAGTCCTATTTTCTTTTCAGGAATTTTTATTTCAGTTTTAATTAAAATTAATTTTTTTTAACTTTTTAATTTTGAAATCATTGAAGTAATAATAATATTTATAGTTTATTATAATAATTTAAAAATATTATGCATTATGCTAAGTAATATAATAATTAATATAAAATTATGCTAAGTAATATAATAATTAATATAAAACTATGCTAAGTAATATAATAATTAATATAAAATTATTGTAATGATTTAAAATATAAAATTATTAATACAAAAAAGTCTATAAATTACGCTTGATAGAAAACATGCATTTTGTCATTATTATACCTTTATATATTGTCATTTTATCTCAAAACTTAAGCTTTGGATTCTGTTGGTGCAAAGTAAGGCAAAATTTACAACTGGAATATATTTTGTAAATTTTGAAATAATCTTTTGACGCAGAATTGTTAAAATTACAAATCTGCCTCTTATAGAGATTACTCAATTCTTCACACTCCTCACTATTAATTTTCTACTATTAACCTTGCGATATTATCGAAACGAAAATTGTTAAGTAAATATTTTCATACATATTTTATGGTAGTTAGTCCAGCACTTGCTTTTTATGTACCAAAAAGCGTAAGATTCTGTTGCCAGATTATACATAAAGAGACAGACTTTATTTTAATTTATAATTCAATGAAATGTAAGACTTTTATGAAATCCAAGACATTTGATATATATATTATTTTCAAAGAATTTTTCAAAAACTATATTTTTGAATTTCAATATTATGACTTTAAAAGCTCATTTTTATTAGAATTAAAATTTCTTTTTATTAGATTCTGGTATTTGGAATACTTTTGGAATATATTCTTCGAACTGTATCCAATTTTTGCGGATAATACTAACCGTAAAAATTATTTGATACAATATTTTATTCGAAAATATTTTGAAGTGATTTTTTTTTGTTTTGTTAAAATGTTGTTAAATTAACTTCTTTTTTTTTTTGAAGCGCCACGGGTAATTATTTCATTTTCAGTTTTTTTTTTTCTGTATTCATGTCGATAGAATTTTTATAACATTTTTTAAATTTTTCATTTTTTAAACATAAAAAGTGTCAAATCACGAGATAATTTTTTAGGAAATTTTCTTTGTTAATTTTAATTTAGATGCCAATATTTCTAACTTTTTAAGAATTTATTAAACGCATGATATATTAGAATACTATATCCAATTTTAATTAATAATATTAGAACAACTTTCGAGTTACGTTAATTTTATATTTAAAATGTTAGTGCAAGCATTATTTATGAAAATGAAACTGATTGCCTGCTTATCTAATATATAAACCACTAATTTTAATATCACACACATAATTTGTTAAAGTTAATATTAATTAAAAGTATAAAATAATAAAAAATTCCCAAATAAACAAATTTTGCTACAACTGATAATCTTTAAATTGGTGACACTTATTTGAAGCTGTGCATTTTTTTATATCGAACTTTATTTTATTTTTTTTTTCTATTTTTCATAAAAATGATTCAAAAGCAACTGCAAATATTATCTAAATTATTTATAAATTATTCTATAAATTTTGTATTGTATGCAAATTAATTATATTTTAATTTACACCGAATAAATTCAATATCTAGTGTTTGTAAATGATATTTATTAGAAAGGTAGAATAATTGTGTAGAATGTTTTTAAAAATAATATTTTATTCCTTCTTTTGTTTTCTAACAATCGAATCAAAAATATGAAACCATTTTTCACTAATTAGGTTGAGTTGCGATAACCTAGTGGTTGAGGCCCGAATTCGAGATCTGATTCTACCAAACATTATCTATGTACTGTAAACCCATCGGAGTCAACTTATCTTCTCAGATTTGATGCAAAAATTTGAAGTGAGGAATGTTAGTTCAAGTATTTTTACTATTTGACTATAGTGCACCCCCAAATATCTTTCATGTAGCCTCTTAAATCAATCATTGACCGACTACTAAATATATGAAACCCAAAATTATTTTATCATATTTCCATTTTTTAACAATATTTTATTGTATTCCTGTGTTTTACAAAATATCGTTTAAGGTAAATAATTCTTGTCAAGTAATAAGAAAATTTCAAATCTTTCTAATGATGGCGTTGTATCAAGGCGTTACGTCATGATATCTTAGAATTTAATTTTTTTGAAATATAATCATCCATTTACGTTCAATTGCGCCGTAAATGCACTCTCCAAATCTGCATGTATACTCACTTAATACTCTGATTTAGTTCTCTAAAGAATCGAGAATCAACTTGTGGTGAGGGTAGTATGAGTCTAGATCCACTCGGATCGACATCTCTAGATTTTTACCTAGCGATGAGTCAGAGACTCGTCATAAATGGGAAGTGTGACATGATCTATTGGACGGAGCGTCCTCAGAGTATGTAGTATCTCAGAGTTATATAGTTTGTGTGGAAGAAAAAGCTCGACATTCGGCCAAACCGTAGTAGATAATTCGTTACTATTTCGCAAATCAAGTTGCCATTGTCTTGGAGTAGCAGCTAAGGAAGAGCCCATATACCATTCTTTCTTCGATTCTCATTAGTCATCCATGAGCACAGTTTGTTATTGTTCAGCAATAAAGAGTTTTGATGGGTTTCAGAGTCTGTGTTTCAAACTGTAGCTAATTGTGTGTAGTTTACTATGAACAGTTGAGCCAACTGTAATTCTTTGCGTGTGAAATCACTTATTATCCAATAAATAATTTTGGAGAAATGAAGTATTGAAATTCTGTGTAATGTTTTTCAAACTCAACTATTTCTCGAGAAGTGCATTTTGGAGATGGCTCTCTGTTTAACAACCCCGTCCTCGTGTCTTTACGATATGTCACAGTCTTTGTGCTTCTAAAAATGACACGTTAGCGAAATCTAACAAATGAATGTTAAACTTTGGTAAGCCCTTACACCACATTTTTATTTTAAGTATTTTTAGACCTTTGCCATTTAAAAATAATATTAATTAAGCCTCCTTCTTTACAGTTTGGTTGAATGAATGATTAAAAGAACCGTAAAATACACTAGCTTCGACGGGCGTCGTTAAGTAGAAACTTTGATGCTATTATCAGTGGCATAACAAAAAGCGTCTGACGTATAATATGATTTTTTTTGTCTTGTCATTGGTGGCGTTAAAATTTAAACGGGACGTGCAACGTAGAGCTATTTTTTCGCTCTTTTATCTTGTTTGGTTTTAAAAAAATGATACTCACATTAATACTTGTCTTTACAAACTAGAGCCAAAAGCGTCTATACCCCCCTTTGCACCACCGTCGCTAATAGGCATCGCAGCATCAGTCTTACTTTCATTATATTTTAGAAGTCTAAATTGGGTTTGTCTCTCAAGATAACACATAACTTTTAAGGGTAAAATTATAGTTTGATTTTAAATTTTAAATTATTGAGTAATTAAAGTCCTGCTTTCAGAAATTTTTTTTTTCTTTGGCAAAAGCGTAGTAAATATTTGTAATTAAATTATTAAATTACACAAATGCAAAGATATTAATCTATACAAAATGCATATCAATGCGCAGTATTGGATTAAATCTGTGAAAAACATGATTGCTGACAAATTAATATTAAATTATAAAATACTGATATATTAATAATTATTATATTATTAATTAATACTGATATATTATTATTACTGATTATTAATTATTTATATATTATTAGGGTGTAAGTATTAAAATTTTGAAAAGAAATTTCTGAGAGGCTGTATTATTTTGTTGTATAACATGAACAAATGAAAAGATTAAATCGATTAAAAACATTGAAGTAACAGCAGATGCTCAAATATGGGGTCACCCTGAAACTTTGACTCATATTTCCTAATGAGGATGTTATCCCCTTCCTCTTCCAAATAAAAATTATGGACAGTGGGCAAAATAATCAACTTTTCGAGAATTCAGACTCTCGCGCATGCTCGTTTTGTGCTTCGCAGTATAGTAAAGAATACCGGATATACGTTCTTGGACGCCTCTTTGACGACCGTGTGAAACCAAGAGTTAACAAAAAATCTTCAAATTTAGCACCAAATTCATAAACTAAATTTCATTTATATAAATATTTATATTTTTGAGTTATTGCACTCGCATGTATGTGAAAATACAAACCGACTGACGATTAGCCTTCTGACGAATTTGGATTAAAATTTGATATTGATATGCACTTCAGGTGCAAATACTAAATATATATATATTTTTTTTTTAATTTTGCTCTTTGCATTTTTTGTGGTTGCTATTGTGACCACTTGAACTCGGACAGTAAGACAAATTTTCTATGTATGGATTTCACAAATGTGGTGTTGGCCATGTACCAAATTTGATGCTTTTAGCTCAAAGCATTTTCGCATCATCATTTTCACAGGCAAACAGACATGATTTCAAAAATGTGTTTTTCGGACTCCTGCGTTGATGGCAACGCGAGTCATTTCTGCTCTCGTGACCATCATTGAATTCATTAACAAAACTCATATCTTTTTGACAAATCATAAAAAATGTATCCTAAATCTCTCAGATATGCTCTATCTGAAGGTATGTCACGGTCCCAAATTTATAGAGTATCGAAATCCGCCCTCCCCCTTCTTTCAAATCGCGGCGCCAGTGCCCTGAAAAGTCACTGCAAAGAGGCGCCGTGTCAACTGAACCGTAACTAATAGACCCGTTTTCGAAATTAATAGAGTCCATAACTCAAGACATCCCCTCTAACCTTAACCGTAGCCCACACGCACAAAAAATACAGGGCTATCAACAGGAATGACAAAATACGACAGATGAAGTTTGGTAGTCCATCTGTCCTGGGGTGACGACAAGTTCGTTTATCAGACGATATTTTTTTTAAAGATGCCGTAAAGAATAAGGATGAGAATCGTTTGGTATTGTTGCTAGGCGCCCCACAGTGACGGAAAAGAAATGGCATCCGCAAAGCCAGAAGACATTGTGAGAGTGCCGCCGCCATTTAGAATTTCAATTATACTTCACGGATATGGCTTATTTAGCCTCCATTTGGTATGAAATTGGACTCAAGGTTGATTTTAATTGTCCCAAAGAACTATCTTGTTAGTATTCGCAACCAGCGGTGATTATTTATGATCCGGAAAGATTGTCGTGTAATTTAAGGAAATAGTTCTCCTTTCTTTTCTTTTTCGAAAGAATCGCTGATTAATGGAGTGGCAAAGTTTAAACTGGATGAATATTTATATGGTCTTGCAAAACGAAGAAGAAAAGAAAAATTATAAAAGTTGTTGTAAGTCATTTTAATCATGTTTGGGATTTGGTTAAATTATGCAATATTAGGCAGAGGGTAAAACACAAAAGAAGCTGCCTATAAATAGTTTATTATTTTCATAAACGTAAGTTTTGAAATCTGTTTTAAAACAAGAAAATATCAACTATTAAAATTGACAAGTCCCATTAAAAAAAATTCTTCTCTCATTTACCCTTATCTGCATCATTTCTTAAATCACGCTTTAATTTAGAAGTTGGCAAATAATTCTGAATACTTTTTGAAAAAAAGAAACGAAATATTATTTATACGCAATACTTTATTATTATAATGAAGTTCAACGCTATTGTAGGTCAAAAAATGTAAAGAATGGCTCAACAGTAAAAACTAATTGGAAGAAATCATGGCACGCAACAGAAAATAAACCTTCCAATCCAGGTAAATGAAGGCGCATGCAACTGAAGGGCTAATATTTTTCAAATATGCGAAATGTAAAATTTAACCTATTTTTTATTTTAAATTATTTAAAATATCGATGAACCATCACATCTGTTTATTGTAATATATATAGTAAGAGCTGGGGCAAATTATCAAATAAACGCAATAAACAACATTTGAGGACCCCAAATTTGGATATATTTTTTGCGATACTTTCTGTGTATATTCACTTTATGCTTTCATTTAATTTAATGGCCATAGAATCTAATGGATTGAAATTAAATTAACTATCAATTAAATGTTGGAACAGTATTCTAATATTCTGGATTAGTTATTTTTCACAAAATTTATGTTTTAAAATGATCTAAAAATATATATCTTTATAAATTAAAAAAAATGTCCAATTTTAACATTAAATGATATTTAGACTGCCTTTAAAAGTTTTTTTCTTTTCTTTTTTTAATGTTTTATTTAAAGTTGTAATCAAATTTGAATCTTAAATTTTATTACATGCGGAATACCGAAACCTATTCTCTCGGGAAAGAACCGCAATTAAATGTTTTTGTCAATTTATCAAAATTTCCTGCTTATATAAAGAATCAAAATCAATAAAAATACCAGGTGTAGGAAGTTAGAGAAGAGAAGGGGGGGGGGATTCCGTGATTTGCATTATCTAAGCAGCCCTAAAAATCTTAATGAGGTCTTTGGTAAGAAGTAAATGGATTTAATTCACGTGACACAAAGTCATATATCTAACGTTGATATTTCTATATCTACTCGCATGTCTCTAGAATCTATCTGCACATACATATTGTACTGCATATGCTAAGCTATGACATCACGTCTTTATTCCTCGTAGGTAATGAATCATGTGCAATGGGCATTTGCCGTGTAACATATGATCAAGGATTGACTTCATTAATATTACTAATATTATTCTAATTCATTTGTAGTCATTTTTATTTGCATCCATATTTATGTACCGCTGTCCAAATAATCTCATGATTTTAACGCATTACGTACAGCACTCTGCGCGCTTAAAGCACATTTTTGAACGCTCTTGAAGCGTGCTCGGCAAGCAGTAGGATGCATATACACACATTTTTAATTTGCATTTGGTGTTAGATTTACATAAAACATTCTTAAATATTACTATATATTTTATACATTTATTTATTGTATAAGACTTTTTACATTCTATTATTTATTTCACAGACTTGAATAATGCTTTAGAGTGTGATATTTGGTAAAGCATATTCCCTTGTGCAATGGTGCTCAGCTCGATTTGCAGCAGTATCTTGTTTTAAGACATTAAAGACCCCTCACGAATTTTCTCGTGTTTCCATCCCATCTATTACGAACCGCTCACGAGTTTTCTCGTGTTGCGTATCCCGTCTGTTATTGCTTCATGAATAACAAAATGATGATGATTTTAGAAGCTACAAGTTTGGCCCAAAAACGTACTTGTCTCAGGCGCATGTCTTATAGATTTCTTTGCGGTCCTTAATGTGTTAAATATTTGCCTCTGGTTGGTTATGCATAGATTTAGACAAAAAAAAATTTAAAAAAAATGAAAGCAAGATATTTTGTGACCCGTACGTTATATGTTAACTAAATTTGAATTTTTCAATAAAATATGCATGTGCATTCGCATTTTCTTAATACATTTTCAGAAGTTTACTATATTTAATTCTCTTCCGAAGTATGTTTCCACACCTTTGAGTCATCTTATACAATTAAAATCTTGTGTAAAAACTATAGGGGTAGTAATTATGGCTTCGCTTTTTTAATATTTATATAATCCTTTCTTCTGTCTGTCCTTGAATTACAGTAGAATCATTTAGAACTGAAGGAAATGCTTTAATTGCTCTGGTATTATTCCCTCCCTTGGAAATTCAGAACAACTTATTTGGCGGGTGCTTTGTCTGAAAACACGTTTTGTGAGTGAAAGCCTGTATTTAACTGACCCGAAGAGTTATAATTACTCTGTTTATCAAACTGTAAAACGATATTGTTTTTATTAATTACTTTTTTCACCCTTGAATTATTTTTATTAGAGATCAGATCTATTAATCAAAGTATTTAAATGTTAAGTATAAGTTTCTTTAAAATAAATAAGAAAGCAATGATTTATGAACATTTAGTTAAAGGTTATTGATAAACATTTAACATTTTACTGAGCTCTTAACCGTCCTGGGAGGATGTTTTTGCCTCTTTTTTTTTCTCTATTTAGAGTATTATGACTATTTTGTATATCATGATTATTTTGATCCTTTGTTGCTAAGTACAGATTTAATTTTTTAAAAAAAGGAATTACTACTGAAAATATGAAATGCAATCGACGAACTCACTAATCATTAAGAAATAGTATGTAGAACTAATTTGTTATATTAATATAATATTTTATTCTAATAGATTTTATTTATACACTTCTGAGTAGTTTAAAATCTGAAATCTGTTTTTCTGTAGTATATCACTTATAAATTCATAATTCTCATTGATAAAAAGGAGGATTTCAGTTAAATATTTTATGCTTGCATAATTTATTTGTTTATAGGACTTATATCTGTTAAGAATAAGAAACACAAATAAAAGGGCATAAGTAAAATGATAACTAACTACACCATTTTTGCATCTTTGAGTAATCTGTTTTGGTTTAAAAGTTCAAACATCGTGTTTAATAATATTATAAGATTTCAGAATTAATTATTAATTATTCAGAACCTTATTATAATTTAAAATGATATTAAAGATACTTAATCATCGCAGAAATTCAAGTTCCATCATTTAAATGCTCTTACCTGTTTTCGTAACACTCCATCTTGCGCAGTTTGGTATCGCAACCAATAACAATTCCGTATTGCCCATCACTTGAAAATATTTTTACCATTTCAATCGACGCTCCCACTCCATTTTAAAAAACCTACCTCACGAGGGCGAACAGCAAAAAGGACCTGTTTTGGCATTCCCCCAATACAAATCAAAACAGGAAACAGCAGTTAAAGGCCTCTGCCCTTTTTGTGCGAACTTCGGCCAGCGAAAAAGATAGTGGGGATATTTATGTGTGTGACTATGGTCTATGTGAGTAGGCTTAACGCCTACGGTTACTGTCGTCTAGCTTACAAAAAAATCGTCTGATGCTGTTTGTGTGTTTGGAAATAAAAACATCCGTTACATCTCTTGTTTACCTGTTAGAGTTTCCAAAACAGGTAATGTCAGTGGGTGAATTTCGCCTTGAAATGGCAATTATTGGAAAAATGAAAATTTCAAGTTATTTAAAATATTTGAAGAAGCGTTAAATATGTTAATTATAATCATTTGTTATTTAACGCCTGGCAAATGCTGTAAAAGTATTATGCAATGAAATATCATATAACTGAGCATTTTATATTATATTTTAGCTTATTTAAATTATTAATTTATGATTTATATTAATAATTAAAATGAGTCCGTTGACCAAAACTTCTCAAAACTCTTTTCCGATACAGGAAAAAAAATATATTCTTTCTGTATCAAATTTATATTTATTTAGGGAAATGAAAATAAAAAATAAGACATTCATTAATGAGTAAATAGTATTTTTGATTTCTGATTAAAAAATTAATAGAAATCATGTGTAATCAGAATTCTATTAATCGTCTTTCTCGTCTCTCGTCTTTCTCGTTCCGCATGTCCAGTTATAAAAAGCTTTTTTTTCCTGTTTAAATCAATGTGGGGAAAAAATGGCATGTAAACGAGTAAATTATGTTAAGTATATGAGACTGAAATGAAATACACATTTTTTAAAAAATAGTATTGTGGAAATGTAATATTATCGTGGAAAAGTTTTTTCTCCCTCTTTTAGTCTTGTGTGAGTAGACAAGTCCAAGTACCAGCCTTTTCGATAGTAAGGTGGCGTAACAACGTTTGTTAATCAAAATGATCGTGAACTTATAAGTATCACCTCAGGCTGAAGTCCATTATGTGATCGCTGTCCTGAGTGATTTTCAGAGGGAAGTGATTCACATTTATACTTCGCTTGTAAGAAAACCTCCACCAACTTGCCCACCGTAGCAAAAATTACTGGAAATTTGAAGCGCACACCAAATTTTGTAGAACTCATGAATAGGTTTCGTGACACCCCCCCCCCATCTCTTACTCCCTTGCTTTAAACCTCTAGCCTATTTGTGAAAATAATAAGCTATAACTTGGATCAATACAAAGCAGCGACATTTTTATCGTGAGATCACCAGGAAGTTTGTTCTGTTCCAAGTTTAGTTTTGCTTTTCGGACTCTTTTATAATATGCATTCTATCATATACCATCTAAAGAATATAAACTCTGATGTCCACATCTAAGAAGCAGATTTTAGTTACTATTGAAACTATGGTTACACATTTTTCGCCTGTGTTTTTGTTTTTAAATTCGACAACCATTGGCCTTCCGAATGATTCGAGAAAGACAATGAACAGAAACATCTTTCCGTTTCATATTCCTATGGTAATCTGTCTGAAAAGATAAGATTAAATTCTCAAAACTGAGCCACCGCCCATTTTAAAAATGGACAAGCTATATGAACTGTCCATTAAAATTATGAAGTCTTCAACAACTGAATATTTGATTCTCCCTTTGTCTGATTTCGTACAGAATTCGATGTGGCACGCCCTTTTACAATCAATCAGCCATTCGTGGAATTGGCAACTATCTCTTGCTGTTTCTTAGAATAACATCTCATTTCCTCAATAGGTTTGGAAATGGGATTTCTGGCTGCTGATAAATTGGATAAGTAAATCTTATTGTAGTGTTGAAATGAAAATTGTACATTTCTGTTGTCTATGAATATCATTGTTGATGCTTTGTGAATACATAATACATTAGATCGTCAATCAACTGTTAAACAATGTTATTCTTCTAAGTAAATATTGGAGATTATCGATTCTGCAAAATGGATGCTATTTTTTCATCGCAATCTTCTCTGTAAATGTGGCTTTACTGTTATAAAATGTCGTTTACGGGGGAAATATCCTTATCCTTGAGGTAGGGAAAATGTCTTGGGGCTCTTTTTACTTTTACATAATTGGCTTGCTAACAATCAAATCAAAATAAGGGAGATACAGGTGTTAATGCATTATTATTATTATTATTATTATTCCGCTTTTAAAAAGAATATTGATCATTAGCTATTACACAAAATTATTATTTTAAATATAATAAAAATATACCGTGATATGGGAAATATATCTTCTGGGCTTTTTCATAATTAATTCATATATATTTCGTACTGAAAAGTATTGGTTATTGATTTTTAAATTGCATTTAGAAAATGATATTCCTAAGCTTAATCAGAAAATATTTTTAATATTTTAATATTTCATATTATTTAAATATTTTAAATATTTTATTTATTGTGCTTTCCCCAGCCCCCCCCCCTTTTTTTTCTTGAACTCAAGCTGAAAACTAATTCTTTTCTTAATGAATTATTCCACTTGTTAAAATGTATATTTCTGAAAGAAAATATAACTTTTAGCTTATATTTTAATAGCTACGTCCATTATTCATTATACTAATATTTTAAGTATGTTTAGTATTTAATATGATAATAATTAAATTCTGGCATATATAATTAAAAATCGTCTAAACTTTTCAATAATAATGATGCAGATTGTTGAACTCGGAATTAATAATTTGACAGATATTAACTTCTTGGATAATAGATGTTCACTAAGAGAGATTTTTCGAAATTTGAATTAGATTTTTTTTTTATTCAAAATGATTCGACATTTTAGTGTTTTTTCTGACAGAAATTTCGGAGTATATTATTGCACAAAAATCATTTTTATACCATTTGAAAATTCAAAAGAATGAATTTTTTACTAGTATCAGTTCCATGTCTATTTATTTTATGTTACAATTGAATTTTAAAGTTTTCCTAAGCTAGTTTTTCTAAATGTATAAGTACATTTTACTGCCTTTCATTGACTTTGAGGTCAGATTTAAGCTCACGCGCCTTGCGACGGTATTAAATGCACTTTTTTCTGTTCTTGTCATCGCGGCTATATAATTATATCTTTTAAATCTAAAATAAAGAAAGACGAATTGAGCGTAAAATATTATTCAACGATCTTTCGGACCAGCGACTGAAATCTTTTTTAAGTTTTTTTTTTTTTTATTCAAATCATACAAATTTCCAACACAATTATGTCTGATAAAATATTTTTAAATTAAACAAAATATTTAAATATATAAATTAGTGTCTTAATCTTTTTTCGTCGAAGGTCAACTCATCTATTTACCCTATAGATGTTAAAGAACAGAAAGGAATCTCTTATCATTTTTGTACTCATATAGTGTATTTTCAACATAAATGCATTTTGGTTGGATACTCTACGGAGCACCTTCTTTTAGAGCTGTGGCAACCAACCTCACAAATTATTTCAAAAGGGTTTTTTTTTTTTTCATTTTTATTTTTATTTCGGATTTTTCCCCACATTGAGAATTTGATGAACAGCAGAAATGGAATTAATAGTAAAAATAAAGATGACATGGAAAAAAAAAACAGAAAACGAATTTAAAAAATGGAGTTGCGAACCAAATAGCTCCTAGAAGTATTAAAATTCGTTAATAATAGAATGGTAAGGTGGCACATCGTTAGCGAAAACCGATGTTTCCGTCCATTGAATTTGATTAACATTTGCTGGATATTGTTCAGGCTGCCCAAACCACAGCTTAGGCTTTTATTTAACCCTCTTTTATTTCCTTCTCTTCCTCCCCGCAAGAATCACTTGTTAGCCCTCCCATTTTACTTCCACTTTGCTCTGACAGAAACTCATCTGCTCTCCTACGTTTCCTTTCCTTTTGTTATAAATCCTCGTTGAATAAAGATATATTTATATGTAATTTTCTGAAAACACGATTCACTAATTACTATGATAAAACAAAGTTCGGGTTGCTTTAAAGGTAAAGTTTTTTTAATGTTTTTTTTTAAGAAATAATTTTTGTTGCTCTTCTTGTTTCTGAGCTCATGAGCTGCCACTGTGGATACCATGTCTGTTGCTGGTGTTAAAACCAAACTGCTGCTTGTTTCAAATTTAATCTAAATTATTCATATTTTTGGAGAAATGATAATAAAATGTTGATCAAAATATTTTTCCGTTACAGTATTCATTGATAGTGCTTATCTCTCGCCACTGTAATGAGTATGGTAATATGTGCTTTGTTTTTCCTTTGTACAAGGTCTATTATGTAGACTATATTGCGCCAGATTAAATAATAAAATAGTATATCGTAGTAAAAATATAACGCCATTGTAATTTCTGGCAAGAAACTGTCAGAGGAAACTGAATAAGATTTAAATTACAGCGCAAAATCCAGTGGATTTCAAAAATGCTATAAGCTGAAAATAAGGAGTTTTTCGAAGTAACTCAGGTTCTGAAACTGTTGAGGATTTGTAAAAGTGTTAACGTTGGGAATTAAATCTACCGCGTTCAAATATTTTGACAATATGCGTCAAACAGATAAAATATAATTATATTGTGAACACATTAGTGCTTGCTCTTCGGGCATAAATTGATAATTAATTAGTATAGTGTACCCTATACACAGTGCATGCTAGGTACTACGGCATCGTAATAACTTAAACGCGGTCTCTCTCAATTTGAAGCTTGATTCCGTCCATTGCAAAATAGAGCTTGCAGAGTAGTGGGAACATTCTCCCCTCCTTTTTTTCTCGTCTGTGTACACAAGAAAGATAACCGGCTTTTATTTACGCATGTTGCAGAGAAACGAACATGCGTTTTCTAACTATCTCTTTGATTAATTGAGACCAAAATTTGATTAAAAAAAAATACTAAGATCTCATGCCAAATCTTTAATAGCTTATTATCGTGTTTTTTCCGTGGCGGTGTTTGCATATACACGAATTGGCAATGAACAATGAGCCTCACTCATGTTAAATTATTTCGAAACGAGTCGCCTTTGCCAATGAGCTAGTTTGCCAAGAATTTTGGTTAATTTTTAGTTAAATCCCTTATGCATAAAATTACTTTGAAGTTAGGTTATTTCATTTTGAAGATTGTAATAGATAGTTTAATATCCATCATCTATGTGCAAACATCTCTTTCTCTCTTCATTCGTTTGCGTATTATTGTTTTATTGTTTTTTTAAAGGTTTTTCCAAATTTCGTAAAGACCCTGTATATAATATTCCATTTCTAAATACGTTAGGGTCGTTTTCAGGACTATTTCACTGTGTATAATGATTCACCTCGTGTCTTTTCCCGTAATGTCAATATGAATAATTATTGAAAATACCAGCAGAAATAATCTCTCAATGGTCTCACATAAGCTCTAATAAAATGTTAACTCCATTCTCCTGCATAAAAATTGTGCACTTTAGGCAAAGTCGTGAACATCATAAATTCTCAAAAAAAATTTTAAGTTCTACAAATGTGACTTTTGTGCTTCTTATCGAGTATAAATGCGTTTAGATACATGCGAATGTACAGATTGACAAATAGTCAATCCTTTGACGGATTTGATCGAAAGTCTCTCTATCTGTACTTTAGATATTAAAACTAATTTACCAAATTTTATCCACCCAGTTGTTTCTGTTTTGTAATAATTGTG
Organism: Argiope bruennichi; assembly: GCF_947563725.1. Taxonomy (NCBI): domain Eukaryota; kingdom Metazoa; phylum Arthropoda; class Arachnida; order Araneae; family Araneidae; genus Argiope; species Argiope bruennichi. Next base: position 8,115,863 of record NC_079154.1, read on the forward strand.
TTCTTTTATACTTGGACAGTATATAGATGTCCTTCCAAATTTATTAGAAATCTACGGATTCAATGTAAAAAACATACATCAAATGTCGTCCGTCCAGTTCAAAACGTTTTTGAGTTACCTCGTACATGATTCATGAAATATTTTTTTGTATTCGGGAAGGTCTGCAACGTAGAAATTTGTGAAAAATTTCAAGTCCGAATTTTCAACTGAAATTGTTCATTGCATTTTTGAGACGCATGCGTCGTAAAACATTCCCACGCAGGTCAAGTTGGTTCAGAGGAATCCTCCATTACCCGCTCTAGACGGCCACTTAAAACAAAATTCAAACATCCTTTTATCGTGCTTCAAAAGTAAGAGCTGCGAACATGAAGAAAAAGAGTAAAGAATTTCTCTAGTATGCTGTTTACGAGTTGTCCGCGACTGGAGGTCCCTTTTCTTACTGCTGCCACGCGGCCAAAAGAAGAAATCTTTTTAGTCATGTAATGAACCTGAATGGTCTTTCAACAATCCGGATGTAAATATAAGCAAAACATGCTTGCTGTGTTGTTTATTTATTTAGCGTTGCATAAAAGCTGTTTTGAATTTACTGAGATGTCGAAAAATGTAAATGGGATTCACAGATTATAATACAGAGTTATTTAGAATGACTGCGCCGATTATAAATGGCTATGACTTTCTTGGAAAATGGCTCCCTTCCTAGAAGAAAAATTTGGAAGGGTAAAGTTTTGTTTGTGTTCATGATAATTGTCCTGTGTGATTTCTTTCTGTTATCCGAAAATATATATGTGATAGTTTTCATTCCACTACTTTTCTCTCTTTCATTCGTTTACTATTACATACAAAGAAGGTGTTGAGACAGAGTCGACGACACATTCCAATCAATTGAAGACGCAAAATCAGAAAATTTAGGTACCATTTGTAGAACATATACGTACAGGGTAGACATAAAGTAAATTTCCTTATTTGGTGTTATCTGCAGCTAAAATGAATGAACGAAATGAAACCACATTTTATATACAAACTGTGTAAGACATGGAAAAATGAATTTCGCAGGACAAAAAATCAGTACTAAAAATTGCCGCTAGAAGAAACACTGGTGCTCTGAGAAGTACAGTTATGAATAAATTCATTAAACTCACATAAAATAATCTTTTATTCATCAATATATTGGGTCTCCTGGACTCCGTGCAACATTTTCAGTATACCGACCTTCCTTGTGTACTACATATTGCATACGAAGTATGACGTTCTCCACTGCTGCTTGTAAAATGTGTTTCAATGTTCATAGCAGCACGTCTTATGTTCTGCTTCAAGACATGCAGGTTTGGAACGCGACCAGCGTACACTACAGATTTCAGGTATTCATAGGTTCAGAACACAAATCATCAGTCAGTCACGGAAACAGTCAAAAACACATCAACAGTCAAGAACGAACATGCTAATAGATCGTTTGCTCATCCCTTTTTACAAGGAATGCATGGCACTGCTGCTCTTATGTATGCACTAGGAATTTTACATAATCCAATGATTCAATATCCACTCAATATGCAATTTCCACTTTTGTGTCAATATTTCTCCTATCCAATACAACAGTGTCATTATTTCTCCTATCGGCAACTTTTGGAAGTGTTTTTAGTTAGTTTGTTTCTTTTGCGGAATTTTTCGTCTCTTCATGTCTTCCACAATCAGCATATAAAATGTGGTTTCATTTCGTTCCTTCGTTTTAACTGTAGATGCCGCCGACCAGGGAAAGCTATTTTATGGTCACCCTGTATATTTGGCTCTCCAATGGTAGATTTAATCATTTTGTAGTCTTAAGCATTGCACATTATGAAGTCCGTTCTACCGATCAATTTAGTTTCACATTTTAGCATAAATTTTTTCTTAATCAACATGTGAATTATTTACTTTAGGTTCAATTTTAGTTTAACTAGCTTTCTAAAAACGTGTATGTTTTTTTTTAACTTTATTGTGACTCATCATTGGGCGGCAGTCACGTTTCCACACAAAGTATTTAAGCGGATATTCGGTGTTTATATACTTTGTAATAACTGAGTATAAAGAAACAGATATGAATCTGATCGGTTATTATATTTTACAAAGTTTAATGCTATCCTTGTATTATATAAATCATAGAATTTGTATTTATTTTTTTTACAAATTTATTTAGCTTTTAGGTTAATAAGTTTTTTAAAAATCGATCTACCTGCGCCCTATTCCTCAGCCAATCGGTCCTGGACAGCTGCTTAGCTCTAAATCTGCTATTATTGCTCTAAAACGCTCATCGACTTACGCGCCCTCCCTCAGAAAGGCGGTTCTGGGTAATTAATCCTTCAGGGTAAACAAACAAACAAACATCATACACATCTTCGTTCTTCATCAAACATCTGCTTTCTTATTTATAATTTATCCCAAAATTCTATAAGCGTTGTGAGAGAAATTTCATTTATGATTTTATCACAGGTAATGTAGATTTGTATAAATTTTGCACCAAATATGACGATAGGATGACTTCCATTCTATTCATCTATTTGTGAATGTAATATCCAAAAAACTCGGTAATAAAATGAATGTAATTTGGTATGTGGCTTTGACATCTGAGTGGTAGATTTGTACTGAAATTTAAAAGCAGTCAGTCGAATGTAAAAGATTCAAAGTGCATACTTGAATTTATTACGAAGCCGAATACAAAATGCGATGTGGATGTATGCGAAAAAGTCAAGGCGAAGATATTCCTGTCGGTTTAAATCAAAGTACATGCATGCTTAAATTCATATAGCCAAAAATAACCTGAAACTCTATCCAGTTTCTTTTTCTTTTTTTTCTTCTTCACATTAATTAATTTAATATCCTCGTTTCTTCTTAGAGTTTTTCACTTGTTTAACCTTCCTCCATTAGCTTAACTCGGCCACAAAGTCGCTGTCTAAGCGGGTTTTAAGTAGGTGTCAGAACGACATTCAACAAGTTGATGAACCGATTGAACGATTAAAAGCGTGCCGCACTTTGTGCTAACTCAGCACATATCCCCCCCCCATTCGTTCCCTTCTTGCAGGTGGGAGGGGCGAAACCCCACCCTGCTTATTATTCGAAACAAATTACAGCCGATGGAAGGTTCTGATTGCCTTTGACAGATTCGCATGTTGAACCAAACGATTTTGAAAGCTGCCCCGTTCGTGTCGACATTTTTCTTTCGCTTGGGGTGGCAATGGCAATGTTTTCGTTTGACATGTTACCGACGGACATGAAAATGTTTACGGTGAGTGAGTTGAATTTATTGAATTTGGGGGTTCTTTTTTTACGTTTGGATTTGGATTTAAGGAGTGTTAATGTGTTTTTATGTTGGTGAGGTCGTGTTCTCTCTTAAGAGATGATCACGATGGATTGTTGGTTAAGTTCTTTATTTAGAAACCCTGTCTCCAATGAGTCTGGATTATGACTATTCACAGCTACAAATCTATTTTCATGTCGGAATTTTGAATATCTTACTTTGATGCATGTTTTCATTTAATTGGACTTCTTTCATGCATGTATAAATGAAATTTGGTCCATTTGTCATATTTTCCTAATGTGTTAAATGTATCAATTTTTTTCACTTGCTTTTTTTCGATAACTGTTTTCTATTTTAATATTTTTAGGACTTCATGTTTGTTATTTGGTTAATTTAATTGAAGTTTAATTCTGTACGTGTGACTCTACCTAATAGTGAATTTCAGAAAATTTTGATTTCAAAATTCTATATTTACACTAATGAATTACAAATAAAAACAGATTATAGTTAAAATATTATTAAATATAAATTAAAAAATAATAAAGATGAACGTATAATTAAAAGTAAAAAAGATACATTTTTAATACAATAATAAATTTGTGTTGTTGTTGTTTTTTTAATTCGAAGCTAAGTTTCGTTGTAATTATTATTTTACTATTTTAGTTAATGTTGAATTATTGTTATGAAACTTTTTTAACTATCCATAAAATTTTATCATTTCATGTAAAAAAAAAATGTGTCTTAACATACATATAGTCACATACTACGCTCAGGATAACAGCAATGAGGAAATTGTTTTCAATTTAGAAATTTCTAAACTAATGTTTGGTAATGTAGGAAAATGAATGTTGTTTTTCTCATGTGGCATCTATTTCAATGTCATTAAATCTGCAATCGCAGAACCTTTTATTTATATGTGTTGTATCTTGGAATTTTCAAAGTATCTCTTCAATGCTCTTTTTTTCAAAATTAAAAACCGTCTTGTATTTTTATTCAATTTCTATAATTTGATTTTTCAACTAAATTGTTTATAGAAGTAAGAGATAATCTGTTATGTTTCTTATAATATAATTAAAAGAAAACCTCTTAAATACTAGAAAAGAAGTTCTAAACTATTTCTACATGGTAGAAAAAAAAAAGTGCTGCTTGTTAACTCTGGCAATATTATTCATAGTAGATTGATCACTTCGCCAATTTAATAGCATTTCAAATTATTTTACTTGTAAACTTATGTGTGTGTTATGTGTATATTGTTGTGGTTTTAATTCAGATGTTTTCCATTTAGTAATATTTCATCGGGGATTTTGTTGTTGTTGTTATTTTACATTATATTAATTTTACGACACAATTAAGACCTTGCTGTGCAAATTTACGCAGTTATTATTTTAGGAAACAACTGTTATTTATTAGTTTCCGACTTCACTATTGAATATTATGTGAAAATGTGTGCATTAGCCATTCAAAATTGAACAAACTCTAATTTGTAGTATGCTATGTAATTTTGAAAAAAATTTGAATGAAACTGGGCTCATTCGAGCCTGCCCAGTTTGCCGAAACCGTAATAAAAATTCCTTTTGCGAAAAGTTGAATTTAAAAGTCAATATAGCAAGAGAAAAAGCGGCCGTGTTTAAATTAAATGCCGCAATGTTTTTAAATATTTAAGAATTTTATAATAAATAGCTGGTGATAAATATAACATAATAAATAAAAATTTTATAACCGATAAGCAGCAAGTAAATTTAATAAATAAATTGATTATAGTTATAATTTAAAATTTTTAAAATTATGATTTTCAAAATAATAATTTTAACAAATAAGCATATAAGTTAAATATACTTATAATTTTGCATATTTAAACAAATAAGCATATAATTTTGGAAGTAAAAATTTGATCCTAAGAATTTTAAATATAATCAAATACCTTTATAATGAATTATACATGATATAAAAGTATAGTAAAGTGATAATAAATTTAAAAAAACCTTTATAGTAAATAAGCAGTAAGTAACCTTAGTAAATGATTACAGTTCCAATTTAAAAATTTTGTTTAAGAATAATTTTAACAAATAAGTTTTAATTTCAAGTACTTTCAATTAGAAAATTCTATTCTGAAAATACACAGTACGATTCACATCTGAAACAAAGCGAGAAAATTTGACTGAATGCGTTGTTTTTCCTGTTAACTGATGGTGTGTGTGAAGTGTCTGAAAAATTATTCATTTAGGGCACTAACAACTCAGGATATGAACGTATTAAAATAACAAAAATAATTCAAGGAATTATTTTTCTTTAGATTTTGAATTAATCAAGATAAATCGATTTCGAATCTACCAAAATAAATTGGAATTATATATTATATTTAATATTAGGCGAATAAAAAAATTCAAGTGATCAAAAAAAAGTCATATTTAAAACATTGGAATTATCCAGTTTTCACTATATTTACTTTAGGAAATGCAACATTATTGTTTGTATAGAAAAAAGGTTGCAGTGTAAAATGTGTATTTTCTTGGTGGTTGCATGGCAGCTTCAAATGAAAGACAACAATTTCATACCAAAAAAAAAAAAAGAAAGAAAGAAAGAATATCTGACGTAATGATTTCTGGGCAACTAAATTACTTGGATGATGAATGCAAAAACATTCTAAAACAAAATGTTTATTTTTCTCATATTCTAGAAATAATATATTTAGTTTTTCTGTCAACAATTTATATGTTTGCATAACAAAATTAAATTCAATATTTTTACTTGAATCAAAACAAAATAAAAACAGAACCGAATTCTGCGAATAGATTCTACGTACGATCTACGAATAGATCTATCTGTAAAGAAATTACCGTGGTCTTGCTTACAACTGGACCTTTTTCAAATTTTTATTTCTGATGTTTGATATTTTTGTACTGACAGTTTTTTCAGTACTGAACTTTACATTATTTATTATTCATATTATTTAATATAGGAATGTCTAAAAAATAAAATTGGAAACTGATTAAACTAATTTAATAAAATGATATATGATAATAAATGCGAATAGTAAATAATAAATGTAAAATATTCAAATCAATTTAAATATATTTAAAACTAGCCGCCTTTGGCGACCAGCCGGTTCGCCAATCTTAATGTTCGTTAAAATTTTAATAATTAAATATTTTATGCAATTTCTACTTTAATAGCTTCTTCATCAAAATATTTTAAAACTTCAAATTTTGATTATCATATAATTCATTCATAATATTATAAAGGCCTTCAGTCATAACGTAATATGTATCTCTCTCATTTTCTGTTAGCACCCGTAGAATTTATGCTTTAAATTAAAGTGGAAAGAATTTATCTTCAATTAATATAATAATATTTTTTACTGAAACAAAGCATTTTTTTATAATCTGATTACTGAAAATAGAGTCACTCAGCGTTTAAACTTTATGGGCACTAAAGAATATTTTTTTAAATTTATGTAATATCTCAAGAGTTGGTCAACAAAATTTTCTTAGATTCATTATGAGCAGATCGATTCATTAACAATGTTTAAATTTAAATGCATCAAACACTAAGAAAATAAAACGAATCGTTTAAAATAAACGGTTGAAAACAGGTTTTAAAAAAACTACTTAAAAAACGTTGTACTTAAAACTATAAGCATATACATGTTGTCATGGCAACAATCAGAACAGAATGCGCATGCGTGAATTTTCTTCGCCGGTTACGTAACGCAAATACGTGATTTTTTCTACGCCAGTTGGGGTAACGCTATGCGGATTAGAAATTTTTAATTTCCTTTATTCTGTTTTATTTTAATTCAAAAGTACTTCAGAATGAATCTGAAAGATTGATTCATTAACAATGTTTAATTTTAAATGCATCAAACATTAAGAAAATAAGCAGAACCGATTGAAATAATCCACCGAAAAATTTTAACCCTAGCCTCATTACTGTTGGGAGAAAAAAACAACGGAAGCCTTTCTCGTTTGGCGCTGGGGATAATGGAAGATTTTTTTGGCGGAAAAGTTGGCGGTGGGGAAAATGAAAGATTCTTTTGGCGGGAAAGTTAGTTTTTAATTAATAATTAAAATTCTAATTAAAATTTCAAAAAAAGGGACCCCAGGTGCACATTCCCGACCTCTAAGGTATACATGTACCAAATTTGATAGCTGTATGTCAAATGACCTGGCCTGTAGAGCGCCAACACACACACACACACACACACACACATTGAGCTTTATTATAAGTATAGATAACTAGTCATACTCATTTTTAATGGAAATATCCTTTTATTTTATTTTTCATATTGAGTTGATGTTATTTAATAATAAGTTATATAAAATAAGTGGAATTTGTAAAAAAAGCTTTAAAATATTCGTCGCATCTATTTGCTGCTTGAATTATTTTTGAAACAAAAGGGCCGTATTCTGTTTTTTGGATAATTTAATTTTTATATAATTATATTGTTTTGTTTTATGTATAGATAAATGTGTACGATATTGTAAATTTTAATTTAATTTCACTTGTAAGTTCCAAATACAAACAATAAGCTCCCGATTTGAATTATGTTAAATTTGCTAAGAGCGAAATTTTTTATTTTGAATTGTTTTAAAATGATCAAGTGTCCCAAATTAGCCGTTATTCTCTCAAATTTTGACTACTTGCTCCGAATTAAAAAAAAATTGGGATTGTCCCGAATGTTTCTTGTAAATTTCTCCTGTTATAAATTATTAACTAGATTTAATTTTTAAAAAGTTATTTTTAAATTCTTAATTTTTGCCATATTTAAAGTCGGAGGAAATGTTTGGAGTAAAGTTGAATTGTGTGGAGAATGTGGACAATTTTTAGAGCTCTTATTCGGCATTGAAAAAATATTCCAGAATTGTTCTTTGTTTCTAATAAGAAAATAGCTCATGTTTTAAAAAATCTTTTTTTTTTCATGTTAACTTCTACAGAATTTAATCTTGCTGTACTGTAGATGAAATGAGATTATCTTGATGTCATTTGGATGAAATCAGTTCTAAGAAAAAAAAATATCATCACTTATGGTTTCTTTTTATCTTCTCAGGTTTTTAAAAAAATAATTTTTAACTTTTAACTGTTTTATCATTTCTGAATTTTATATTTTTTTTATTTATTCATATACACATTGGTTGCATTTTGCCAGTACTTTTTGTACCTCCTCCAAGAATCGAAATTAAAATCAAACCACTTTAGTTACATTATGGACAGATAGATAGATTATATTAGATATTTAGTTACATTTTGGATATAAATATTTAATTATTTATCTAATATATTTTTTGGGATCCATATCTATTTTAAATCGATTACTCAATGAAAAAGTATTTCCTTAAAAAGTTAGAGGCACATAATATTGATTTTTCCTGCAAAATGAAAGATCTTTAAAACGGCAAATCTTTTGTACTTGGTGTCATCATGATTCAAAGAGTGAAATGCTTCTTCACTGTTATTCCAAACCAAAAATTAATTATGTTAATTTATTCATTTACTTTTGACATTTCCAAACCATCTCTTATTTTATTTGGCTCTTTAAATTTGTCATCATTATAAGAAGAATAACTGTGTCACATTTTTGGGCGCTGTTTTCAGTTAGTTGAACCCATGTATGAAACATATTCTATGTTAAGAACTCTAGCGGATTTTACTACTTGTGTTAAAGTTTGGGAGCTCCAAGAGTGAACCAAAGTGAAAAATAATGTCAACTCCCGTGACAGCGTCAATATATCTTCGTATCAACGAACACAAAAGAACACGGTTTTAGCGGAAAAGAAACAAATTTTCTTCGAACACAGAGAAATAAAATTCTCTTCAAGAGGAACATAAAAGTAAACACTAAACAAGAAAAAAAAATTGGACCTTCTGGTGCCTGCAGGCTGCGGTGGTTTTTGGCAGAAATCCCGAAAATCTGGCCAAAAATAGGCTCCTTGCTTTTCTCTTGTCTACGACGAACGTCTCAGTTAGAAAGTTCACTCGCATGGAAACGAAAAGTAAAAATTGGGAGAGTTTTTTTCCCCTCTCCCTTCTCCTGGCTTCTTTAACTGTAACGGAGAGGTGTGTGTTTATGTTTCTTTTTGGTGAAGGCCATCTTTTTTTTCTTGGATGTATAGAGCAGAAGTATTAGCGCCAATCTAGGTTAGGTAAAGATACCGGGTTACTCATCAGTAACTGGATATCTGGAGATGGTGTGGTGACACGCTCTCTCAAATTCACTTGAAGTTTGAACTGGAGATGAAAAGAGAAATAAAAGTTCCTTTTTATGTCAGTATATGGATACCACCAATCGAACAGACATTGTCTTTTTGCAAAGTATCAGATTCAAGCATTTCGTCCCAGTTTGTCGTGCAGATTGTGAGATCTTTTAGTAAATTGCTCAGTTCATTTTTATACTTAAATATATTTTTAATTTAACTTTTAACTGGAGCTATGAATTTCCTCACGTGGCCAGAGGCATGAAGTCAAAATGACTCCATTGTTAATATTATTATTATTTTGTCTTTTGTAAACAGCATTGAAGTTTATTTTGGAAAAACAATACATTCTGGAAACCATGTAGTTACCAAAAATATAAACTAATATTAACATTAAAAATGTTAAATTTTAATATAAAATGTTTGAAAGATATTATAAGAAAAACCTAAGCAATCTTTTAATGAGTATTTACTTCATTTAGATATTACGAAATAACAGTAATGTTAATAACTGTTGGAGTTTAACAAACAAAAATGATGGATACAATATTTTGAAATATTATTTTAAGAATATTTCTTTATTCTTTTCGCATTATTCAAATTAAAAGCAGTTTCATAGACGTGGAGTCAGTGACTTTATAAATAACAACAAAAACTTTGAAAAAGAATAATTCAGTTATACACGCGTGGTCATACTTAGACTTTTGCCAACAAACTAATGAAAACACAATTTGAAGGTACTGAGGAGATTATTGTATTCAAGGACAAAATATCACGTGACAATCAGAACTAATGAACGTCTCCGATTACGGGTTAAATTCACATTTATGATATATTTTAATAATTTTGTGAATATGCATGTTTATGTTTATTCTTTTTTATTACTAGTCGCTTTTGGGGACAAGCGACTAGTTTGGGGTTCACCGGGGGTATTGGTTATTTTTAAAATAAATCGTTTCGGTATAACTTCATGCCCGTAACACCTTCAAATTGCTAGACATTAAAGTCGAGTTATTTTAATTTTTTTACTTATGTTCTGTAAATTCTATACATGAACTTTTGCAATGGGGACCAGTTTCATGAAATTATAGCATTATTAAAAACGTAAATGTCTATCCATCTATCTTCTAATCTACGTAGTACTGTAACTTCACTTTTTTTATTCGTCTTGTAAACTATACAGATGTTCTTTAGCCTTCAATAATGGGAGGAAAACACACAATGAAATATTTGATAAAACAATGAGGAACTATGTAACTATGCAATCTAATGTTGGAAATCATGCCGAAATTATTTTTAAAGAATTGCCAACATTCAGGAAAGATTTGCCCAACTTTGATATTGGAAATAAAATTATATTATTTGAATTTTGCTTTTTCATGAAATATATTTATTAATTGGAAATTTTAAAATAATATTTTTTAAATTGAAACAGAGCTAATTACTATCGAAAACCTAGTACCTACTAGTTTTTCAGTTCCATGGATGATTCAATTTTTCGAACATTTTTTATTCTTTCTCAAATACGAGAAATTAGATCGAGGGAATACGAGGGTGTAATCTTCAAAAAATTACATCGCGACATGCTGATGAATTTCCTTCATAATCCAGAAATGAAGATGTTTCAGAACTCTCCGAGTCCGAAAAACATGTATTTCGAAGTTATCTTTGTTTGTGCACAATAATTTAAAAAATGCAGTGAAATTAAGTATTTGTTTTTTATAACAAAGTAACAAATTTTTATTGGATTTTGGGTTAAATTCATTGGAAGAAAGTCTTGTTTGTCTTTCAGTTTGTATTACATGTCACCCATCTAGTTTGTAATGTGGAAACGTTACGAACTAGATAGATGAAATTCACTATGTGGTTTTTATCGTCAGAACTGTAAATCTGTATCAAATTTTGAACGCAAACGGCCAGTGTGAAGGAAACTAAAATGCGTATTCTTCATTGTATGATGAAGTGCAACGCAAAAATGCGCTATAAAGTAAACATGTACTGGAATTCCAAGAGAAAACTTTCCCACTGATATGACTTGCCATCGGTGTATTTGGTGCTATTGAAGTGAATTTATCCTGCACTTCCATAGTAGTTAGTGTCCTTTCTTTTCTTATCTTGCATTAATTTCTGGTACAAAAACTACTGCTAAAAATTTCCAAATTATTGTTAAGAATTTGTTATATTACTTCCTGCGCATTAAATCTCCTGGTAAGAGAGATAGTTTTACAGATAGAGTAGTGGATGCTGAGTCATTGACCTCCGACTTTGACTACAAACTTGGCGATCGTTTAGCGATTTGGTGACGATTTTGGCGACATTGTCGATAAAAATGAGAATTCAGAATATTCGCGAATCTTGGTAATAGTTCAATTAATGATTCGATTTCCTGCATTTATTTTAGAACATTCGATGTCCTGTCGCTAGATCTATAAAACGCTGAGTCGTATCCTTTAATGAGCCTGTTAGACTTTTTACCCACATAATCTATTGACGGATTTCGGATTATTTTTCCGTAGCATTATTTTATACTGTTAACTGGCTGGTTTTTTAACTCTCAATTGGAACTTATTAATATATTGCGTTCATTTATTCTATAAAATCGCACATTCAACCAAATTTCGAACTTTTATTCTCTTGTTTTTTATTTATAGGGATAACTCAACACTCCATTGCAATAAGCCTGTTTTATAGATCGCTGTATACTAGTTCCTAATTTATTGAAGAACTAACATTTATTTTTTCGAAAGTATTTATAAACTTTCTCACTGAGAGAAAATATATCCGAACTGTGTTAGTTTAATTCCTATATAAATTTCAAATTTCATTCAAATAAAATTTCAGCAGTTATTTAAAATTATATTGAGTCGACTTTTAAAGATTTTTAAAAGAATATTTTGCGTACAAATTAAAACTCATGATAATTGTTTGTGACTTCAAAATGAAACTGCATTCAATTTATGGAGATTTTTTTATCTCATGTTTTGAGTGTTTCTAAATGCTGTAATGGGAAGATTAAGATATAAATGATGGATATTTTTTACATTAAAATATCCTCTCTAATTCGATCTTCTATCAAATATTTTTTGTTATGATAAATAAATTTTGTAATTATATAGGTCATAAGGTGACTTTTTCTTGTCCATTGAATAAAGCTGTCTGTAATGCATTCTTGAAAACTAATGTTAAAGAAAGCTGAATTAAAAAAAAAAATTAGCATTATCGCGAAATATTAAGAAATGTTTTCAGAAACCTTGTGTGTGTTATTATAACATTAGTATTTTTTTTTTAATTTGCGAAAGAAAAAACATGATTTGCGATGATGCGTTTAGTGTTTTAACATTATTGTTATTAATTGACGGATTGGCAATCCTTAATGATTGCGAAAGAGGTTCATTCACTTGTTAAATGTATCATTCACGCTTCTTAATTTTAAAACACTTCATTGAATTTCTTTTCTTCAAAACATTTAAATGAAATTTTTTTTTAGTAATTGATACTGTAACAGACATTTAAATAAAAGAGTTTCTTTCTAACACTTACGACACTAGCATTGACAATGGGCTTCGAATGGCAGTGAAATGAACGTTATTGTGATAAGGAGGCGTTTTGCTATTCATCACCTTCTTTTTATGTTTTGACAGCATCCATTTTGGGAAAAATTTTCTGCTGCAGCAATGAGGAAGTATTTTGCTTGTTGGATTTGCATCGTCAGCCATTGTTGTCGTTAACTGCTGCTGTCACCTTGTTGACGACGATGAAGAATTGTTTCTTTCAGCTTTTGTTCGAAATGTTAGCAGTGTTGCGACTTTCAATAGTAATTGGCTGACCACAGTTCGACTGTTTTGTTAAATTCTTCTGTATGTTGCCATTCATCATGTTTAAAAGTAATTTACTCTGCTATAAACAACAGCTATTTTTTATGATTATAAAAGGCATTTTTTACTGTTGTTTCGTTAACTATTAATATTTTAAAAACTGGGGTCATAAAAAATATTTTTCTTCTTTTTTTTATGAATAATTGAAAACTTTTAATTATTTTGAAATCATCAATTGTTCCATGATCCTTTTCATTTTTGTAAAACAGTAAGTCGAATATTTTGATTTGTAGTTTGTTCAGCTGGTCGGAGACGTATTACAAAAAAAAAAAAAAAAAAAAAAAAAAAATTACTTGGAACTTTTTTTTGCTTGGTCGTCACGTAACATTTTTAAATATTGCAGCTAAAAATGCCAGAAACAATTCCACTGCTGGAAATAGATGAATAAACTGAAATATTGTTTTTAATAATTGTTGAAATAATGGCTGAATAAAGCTTCTTTCTTAAATCGTTTGCTCTAAAATAAAATTGAATCGAATACAAGCAAAACTGAACTTGTGGTGAAAGCAGAATTTTTTATAATATTATTAGTATACCAATAGATATATGAATATATTTCTCTTTCTGTTTTTATTCGACTTTTCCTAAGAAATATAATGATAATATTTTTTAATCTCATTTCGGATTTGTTTGTGATTTTTTCCCCCTTTTATAATTATTCTGAATAACAAAGAACAAAATAATATTGAAATAAATATTTTCTCTGACTTTATTAAAAAAAAGAATTTTAAAAAATTCGAGATTCAATCTTTCATTTTTCTAATTTCTTATTCATTTCATTTTTCACTTTCTGTTTCATCGTTAAGAATTCTTTACTATTAAAGATGAAATTTTTAATATTATTATTTCATTTTATTTTCCTAATTGGAATCAGTTCATATTCCCTTACTGCTCGTTTCAGTATCTTGAGAGGACCACTTTTCGAAGAATCTATCTCACTAAGGGGTGAGACGAGGAGGATGTGTGATTTTCGCAATTTACTTTATTGTTAAATCGTCGTCTCCTAGGCCGCGATGGTTTGATGGTAAGGTCTCGGCTTCGGAACCGGTGGGTATCAGTTTCGAGACCCAATTCCACCGAAGAACCGTCGTGTAAATGGATCTGGCGCACGTTAAATCTGTCGGGACCAAACGCCCTCTTGCTGGTGTGGTGCTGAAATTTGGAGAGAGGGTGCAGCTCAGGTGTTAAAGCAGAACGTTAATGTAACTAAACTAAGTAAACATCTCCTCCTTTCATCTTTCCTCCCACCCCAATTCTGTCGAATTAAGCCCATCTATCGCATGCGCAAAAGCGCAGAGAGTTTTAGAATCCGCGGAAGTTTGTTGACAAACAATAATTGTTTAAATTGCTGCTCCGTGCCTATTTGACTCCACTTCTCGTCCAATAGGAGGAAAAATTCAGGCACATCACTGCTGAAAAAATATTCATTTAGATCGCAAGTACTATGTGTAGTAACTTTTATTATGTGATGGTGCCGTCACGGGAATTCAGGCGGATGTATGAAAAGTTTAATTTATCTGCGCTTTTAAGATTAAACCTTTTCTCACCACTTACATATGAAGATAAAAATAATTTATATGAAATTCTGAATCGTCTGAGATTTCGGTTTTTTTACCCGCGCCTTTCAAAATGTAATAACTGCAACTTTAATTGTCTCATATCGATCTAATCAAACGAATTATTTCAAAATTGCAGAATTGTAGCATAATTTCGCAAGTAAGTTGGAACTGTGATCGCTTTTCCCATTATTGTTTTTTCCCCCTGTTTTTGTATTTGTATTCTTGACAGGAAGAAAGTTTGGTCAATCAATAGTATATCTTAAAAGTCCCTTCTAAGGTGAAAATTTCTGTCTGATACAAGAACAACAAAAAGTGTCTTTCAATTGAAATTGCTCTTCCTTTCTTACTTCAGTTTTACTCATATGTGCATTTATAAAAAATAAAAAAAATCTGAATACGAAATAACTGCATAATCCAAGAAGTATTTGGCTAAAAAAGTGGCAGACAATTTGTTCCAGAAATTCATTGTTTATTTTTAAAAAACGTCATTTCGCTTTTTTGTATATAGAATATGCACAGAAAAATACTGTAATCGTCAAAAAAATTCGAACACGAAACTTTTATGAATCTCCATGTTTTAGACCTAGCTCAGTCTGTAAATGCATTTTTGAAATGATGTCTGTTTATTTGTCTATGAAGGTAATAACTCAATAACGCCTTGAAGTAGATGAATGAAATTTGGTATATGAAAACACCAAATATATGTACTTTCCTATCAAATTGTGAACAAACTCCATTCTGGGCACATTTTTTCGCCCGACTGTATAACATAAAGAACTTGATAGATATAATTTTGTAATAAGGTTAAGCATCTGAAATGTAGATTTGTATTAAATTTTTAACCGAATTCGTCCTGGAATTGACCATCTGTCTGTCTGTACTTTTGCCTACATAAAAACGCTATAGTTCAAAAACTTAGATAAATGAAATTTCGTATGTAATCAAGTGTCTACTGGTTGTAGCTGTGTGTCATATTTTGGTTTCAGCCGGTTGGGAAAATGGCATCCAAAATACATATTCAATTTTTTGGGTCGTGTATAAATCGCATGTCAGTGATTAATCGTACCCCTTTCTCTTCTCCTAAAAAAATTGCCAAAAATTATTTGCTAGATTCAGTGAAAATGGTAGATTTACATCAAAGCTCGGTCTTTCTTAACTAGTACTCACCAATACCATGCAATTATAACACAAATACAGTTTTTTCTTACTATGCAGTTTTTTTCTTACTATGCTTACTATGCAGTTTTTTTCTTACTATGCTTACTATGCTGTGATGCACTCAACTCTCATACGTATAACTCTGAAAATAAAAATCTGAGCACTGGTGGCGTTCACAGCCTTGCCCTAGCACCACCATTTTATGCGGTGTGAAAGGAGATAAAATTTTTATTGGAGAGTCGTTGAGAAAGTTCTAGCGAGACCATTTCACCTTGTTGTCGTGAATTCATTGGAAATTCCATTGGAAAATGAAAGATATAATTATATAAGTTCCCGATTATGTAAGAATCTCAACTGTATAAGTTTCTTAAATTGTAAAATACTGCTTATTCTTTTAAATATCCGTATTCTGCTATTTGCAAAATTCTTTAGATTTCAAAAAGTGCAATTAAATTCTTAACTAAATTAAATAGTTACTAATATCACATTTTTATGTCGAATTTAATTGCTATCAGAATGTGAAACGATTATTTTTTTTCTATAAAAATTCTGTTGAATTCCAAGTATTAAGATGCGTTAAGATACTTGAATATACAAATGATTACATAAAAATAAATAAATAGAATAAATTTTCTGCCATCTAGTGCTTGTTCTTCTTACTTAATTTCAAGTCCGTCTGTCGATTGCACATGTCACGTAATATTCGTGTCTGAAAATTGCTCGTCTATAATATCCCCAAATCCTGTTAACAGATGACGGGCGATGAATTTTACTCACGATTAGTTTTCCAAGCACGAGTTTCGTGCGAGTTGAGGTGTCGTTATTTGCATTAATTCATTATCCAGTAATTGCAAATCGTTTGCTCGAACGGAGATTTCTTAATCAAATAAGTAAAAAAAAATGTTTAATAAGTTGCTTATCTGTATTTTGGATCTCGATGAAAAACTGCTGTCGTGGAACGATTAATAGAATTCGTAGTTTAGATTGCGAACGCGGCCTAACGTCTCTAATCATACTTGACGTTCGGTTCAGTGCTCTGACAGTGATTGGTGGATTTTTAAATTGTATTTTTTTATTACTCTTATTTACGGGGTTAATGCGTAAAGAATCGCTGTGGTTTGAATAAAGTTTGCGATACATACATTCTTTCTTTATTTTTTTTTTTAAATGTTCACTGGTTTGTGATAAAATTAATTTGTAGTTATTTAACGTATTATAAAAAATTGTCATAAGTTTTAAATAATTTAAATTTTGAACGGACGTTAAGTTTGTCTCGGAAATACTCTCACATTTAAATTAAATATTATTCATTTCGCTTCGAACTCTTTTATTCATTGTTTTTAAATTGTAAGCTACATTACATTGTTTTAAAATGATAATGTTTATAAACCTATTCTATCTGTAAACTGCGTGATAACAGAAAAAGACATGCAAAATATTCTATAAGGCAGATCGTTAAATCTCAAGATATATTTTGCATGTAGTTGCCTACTGCGTGCCACACCCTCTCTAGAATAGAAATAATTAAATTTTAATTAGATTTTTTTATTAAAATTTGATCAACGTTAATCATGTTTTTACTCCATAACTTCTAACACAAAAATATTGCATAAAAGACATTTTTATAAAACTTTTAAGTGTTCTTAAAAAATTAACTTTTATCAATCAACTTAACTTATATCAATTTTATTTCTATTTCTAATTTAATAATTTTAAAAAAATTATTTCAAGTATGTTTAATTATAATACTTTTTTGTGGTTTAATTTAATAATATTTAATAATGCAATATTTATACACACGTGCGCTGCGGCAATTTATTAAATACAGTTTTTGAGTGCATATAATAAATGCTGTAATGAAGAGAAAGTCTTTAAAAATAATAGCAAGTCAAATGTATCAAATTTAAATTATTTATCATTCTATGATATTTCAAACTAGAATAATTTGAATAATTAATAATATTAATTTATTATTAATATTCTTTGTACTTGTAATTGCTTTTTTAAAGGAAGTATCTGCTTTTATATAATTCGTCGATTGCTTTATTAATGATTAAATATAACGGTATGAATATTAGATTGCATTGTTTAAACATTTAGTACAACTGTTGCTAAATATTTATTTGAATTTCAAAACTCAGCGATGTGTTTGTGTGATGCAAAGTCTTTAAAAAATTTGTTCTACAATTTTTTTCGTAGAAATTTTCAAATGATAAAAATTCAATTAAATTGTTTGAATAAATTAAATTTTGATACAACTCTATTCACTAACAGTACAAAATTTTAAAAAAAAGTCTTTATTTGAATTTTAAATGTATAGGGGGATATCTACAGTTTTCTTAACGCTACAAATATCGTAATGCTTTTTTTAACTTCATTTAGTTTAATATGTTATGAATATTGACTAATTATGAGTATTGTATTAATTTTTTCTCTTCTTTTTCAGGTAAGTGTTCTTATGCTTCTTTTTCTAAGAATAAGTTTGGGTAAGTTGTTAATCAATAATATTTGGTGAAATTTCAAATGACTGTTTTTAAATGAAATAAAAACTATGAAATATTTTAATACCTAATTCGTAAACCAATTTTTTTTTGTTTATTTTTCAGTTGTAACTGATAAAATAATTTTCTTAAGGAGAAAAATATGTTTTTCTTCCATTGTAATTAAAAATGTGGTATTCTTGTCTGTAAAAAACATATCATTTCCCCTTTTTCCAATTTTAAATGGAAAGAAAAACATTTTTTTTCAGCTCATACTCTATTTGGAAAGATAAATGAGCCGACATTTGTTCTTGGCTCCAAACAAATCGTTTTGCTTAATTATTGAAGATCGGGAACCATATTAACCATCATCGAATAATGTAAATTAATTCCATGATCATCATTAGATCTTGTTATGTTGAGGACTAACTGCGCAGAAACAACTCATCACCTCTCTCTTTGATGATCGTTTATCGAAGTCTGAATCAGTAACGTGAGAACAAATCCTGTGTTTAATGCATTGGATAAACAACGGTTGTTAATGAAGCATTCTGTATTGGTAGGTCTTTGTGCTATGTAAAAATTGCATTTGTATGTAGTTTGTAATTGATGGTGTTGCATGGATTTTGTCCAAATCCCCTGTGACGGGATCAGTTCTAACCATTACTTGTTACAAGTGGTTTAGCTAATCGGGTCTCGTTTAAACTAGGACATTGATTTCTGTTGGAATAAAATGATTTTCATAGTTTGTGGTTTCATTGGATAATTAATTTTGATTGGAAAATTTATTCCCTTCGCTTTTATTTATGGAACTGTAACAAAAAGATAAAAAAATAAAAGTAGCATATCGTGGAAACAGATAATAAGTAAACATAAATTTTGTAATATACAGTGTGCAATTTCGAATTATCACTAAATGTTTTGGAAATCTGCTTTATTCAACCTTGTTTACAGTTGATTTAATTTAATTTTAGATAGCCTAATCATTTAATATCATAATCATTTAATATCAATCATTTAATCATCATAATAAACCATTTATCCCAAGAACTGCCAAACAACTTTTTGTCCAAAAGTATTATACAATTGCTTAAACTTTTTAAATAAATCTTGCCGTGCTTTGCCGGTCAATTGATACGAGGAAGCAGGAAGTCTAAAGAGTAAAATGGAGTCTTTTTTTTATTATGATTTTCTCTAACTTGGTCCAGGATTTAAAAAATATATATATTATTTATTATTTAAAAAATTAAATTGTTTTATCTATTGCAATGTTTTTTTCTTATGAATATAATCATTTGAAATATGCTTTCATAGCAAAAGCATTAGAAGATATCACTTTGCCTTCTTTTCCGCACTGCTTTTTCAACTATCTGATCCATCTATATAACTTATCTGTTGAACATACGGAAACATGTAAAATACCTTATATAATTTACTCATTAATTTAATTAATCTGAAAGCATTTTCTGTAAATTTTGAACATATATTTTCATATAAAAAATTTTCTATTATTAATTTAAGTTAGATGCCTACACCTAACGTGTTTAATTGGTTCTGGTCAGGCTAGGAGCATATAGGCTAAACATAGAGGTTTGGGGTGGATTGAAAATTAAATAATAATAAAATGGATCATTACAGTTACAAGATCTGAGAATATCTTAAGGTGTTGTGTGATGCTACATTCTTTTTTTTTCTCCTCTAAAAATGTAACTTACAAATTAAATTGGTGTTGAACAAATTAGAAAAGTTATGTAGGCATGAATGAATTCCATTCTAATCATATTATTTAATGACTTTCAAAATATTAAATCGCACAAAAGTTTTCTATAATTAATCTACATTTGCAACAATTTTTCCTTGTTATTTACCATTAATATAAATAATAATGAAAAAAAAATGGAAATAATTTGAGACATTACTTAAAAATTTAGATAGTATTTTTGGAAGAAACCGTATAAAAAATGAGTATTAATAAATGATGGTGAAATATTGAAAGAGATGAAATATATTCAAAGATAAAAGAAATTACTGTACTGTAATTTATATTTTTATTGATTTCTTATAAAGGATTTGCATATCATTTTACGCTTTTCCCCCCCGTAATTTAATCTTATTAGCATGAAGGTCAAATGAAGCCTTAAAAAGTTGCTCGAAGAGGTATTTGAAATCTCACTGAACACTTCATGAAATATTCTGGTAATAATAGGATTCTTTTAATGACTTTATTATCTGCAGGTGCATTGAATTTCATTTGCATAACATGATATTATATTTCTTTTTAAAGCAGTATCATTGATTCTACTACTCAAAGCCATTGCAGATTGAAACATAGAACAACATAATAATCAAACGTGGCATTCTTTTGCTTAATTATATCCACATTGAAGGTTGCAAGAGTGCAATGGGAGGAATTTTTATAGCAGATTATTCAGCTTCCACTGCCTTTATTATTCAATCAACGTGCTTTTAATGATAACGTTTTGTTCTAAACGCCTGCTTGTAGTGGCGGGTGGACCACCTACCATCCAATCATCCGTGTTGTTTAGTATGTATCTCTAAATCACGAATCACACCTCGCAGATAAAATCCACAATATGAGAACAAACAAAATGAATAAAAAGAAATCACTTAGGCCTAAAGCCGACCGGTTTGTGGTTTGGTTTCTAGGGGGAGTTAACTAAACAAGAACACACCAAGACGAATCGACTATTCTGGTGCAAGCCTTGTGATGGTAAAATTGTATTCCTTAAGCGTTCTGCCCCTCGAGGGCCGCACCCAGAGCTCTTCTGTTCAGCTTTTAAGAGAATGATAATTAAAAAGAAGAAGACGAATAATAATAAAAGAAAATGGCTTTGGCAATGTTTCCGAGACTCGAGGGTGAAGGAGAATCCCCCCTCCCCACCCGCCCGAAAGGTAACACCCGTCATCTTTTGAATGATGTTGCTGTGCTGATGGTATCATCTTACATCGCTTTTTTGTCCTTTTACTTATTTATTTGGGTTAGAAGTTTTCTTTTTTTAGAAGAAAATGGGTGTGACGTGAATTTTTATATTTTCAATATGGCGTCTCTGAAAAATGATTTATGACACAAAAGCTTTCAGGGAATTCAGTTGATGGTGAGAAGATTCTTTCGAATGATTTGTCAAATAGAACAATACTATGCAAGATTTAATTTGTGAATTTTGAATCATCTTCTGTAATTTTGACTTTTAAGGAATTTGCTTTTTTTATGATCTGATATAATTTGATTTTAAGAAAAAAGGAATGAAGAGATTTAAATAGATCTTATTAGTACTGTTAGATATTACAAAACTTTTCTTTGTGAATACATTTTATAATGATGACTTCATAGTTATTAACTATGAATGACCCTACAAGTGAGCAACTAAACTGAAAATCTTGCAACAGAACCATGGGAAAAAAATGTCCAGATCCATTGACAAATAGATTTAATTTTTAAAAAAATCAATTAAAAGCGGACGTTATATCTTTGAATGAAAGCAATTCATACTTATCATAATTGCATTATAAATTTAATTACTTATGTAATGATCTGATTTGTAATGACAGCAGACCCTTTGATTATCTGAGACTGGATGAATTGGGAATTCGATTATCTGAAATAATGACTATTAAAATGTTTTTAAAAAATCTCTATCGCCTTTCTTAATCACCGAAATTTACTGCTTAAGTTTGTAGGAGAGAGCGTTAATGATTTGCTGTGCACCGCATTTTATGGCATTTTTTTCTTATGACTACTTATGACATTTTTTCTACTTGAAAATAAAAAAAAAATTAGATTCGAAAAGTCGCAGCTGAAAATATTGCCGAAAAGTGAGGAGGAATTTTTTTAAGATATTGTTTCTGAAACAGTACATACTAGCCGCCTTTGCGGACTAATACGTTTGTCCAGATTATTGAATTTTTAAACGATTAATATGTTAAAATTAAGTCATTGCAATGACCTATCTGGCGACGATTAAGTCCATCTTGGAATTTGATAAAATGGACATAATTTCTTGATTTCTTTTACATCTTGTTTACTCAGAGCGATATCTCCTCAAGGGGCAGGCACCTCGTGAGTGAGGATGAGAAGCTTCCGACATGGCGGTTGGTTCTCGTCACTTTGGAAGGTACACGAAAAGGTGGGGGTCTGACTCCTCCCATCGATGACGGGACGTACTTCCTTAGGGAAGGGGTGTACCGTGGCCGGTGATGGCCTTTAGGTCTCAATCACAGTTCTCGCCAGTGTTGCTGTAGCAGCAGTTCGGTCATTCAGTTTTTTTATCCGTGTGCCTTCGAGGCGGGTCGGAGAGTTAGTGATATGACAGAATGAATAGAATGTCGTCCCTCTCCAGATCATTTCTAATAATATTTTGCAACTTCAGTATTTTGCGATGCGTTGAATTAACAGCAGTTGTAAAAACGTTCAGTGAATCAGTCTGAAAAGTTCATACAGCGATTTGTTTACATTTTTGGCTGTTACCTTTCAGCAGTAAGTAATTAAGGCGATTTCTGTACTACATACGTTTGCATTTTATATATAAACTGGAATATTTTGCAAGTCATAGTTGGAAAAGGAAACGTTGATGCTGTAGCATTGCGGCATTGATTAAACGAAGACAACAATTCAACCGACATGAAATATTAAATGACGATGATATTGTACAGGGCATTACGGGATTATGCATAGCTAACCAATCCACGTAGAAGAGACGTCATATCAAAGAGAAATAAGTTTTATGTT
This sequence comes from Argiope bruennichi, assembly GCF_947563725.1. NCBI lineage: Eukaryota > Metazoa > Arthropoda > Arachnida > Araneae > Araneidae > Argiope > Argiope bruennichi. The sequence continues at coordinate 8,139,141 of NC_079154.1, forward strand.
CATACAATCCATAGTTCCTGATTGCTTCGAATACCAAGAAGACAGTAATTCTAAGAGGAAAAATTACTTCATCAGCACCATTCGACAAAAGGATATTAAAAATACGAAGCAGACGAGTCTATTGTCTTATTTCAAATAGTAATAAATTAAGTAAGCTTTAACTTTTTAAATTACCCATTCTTTCATTTTCCAATGTATAATAATTTTTCCCGGATATTCTATTCATTCAGAATTATCTAGTCTGCTATAAAGTTAAGAATACATCTCTCATCTTATATCGCCGGTACATTTTAAGCAGCATTTTTTAGTTTAAAAAAAGCATAATAGTGTTTTAAAGAAAAGAGAGAATTATTTTTCGAAAACATTTTGTTTGCTCTTCCATAACAAACCTGAGTTAGTTGGAGCATATTTTGCTAAAATTTGGAAGAATATTTAGGAATTACATCACATTGTGTTTCTATAACTATAAATATATTTTCAACATGTTTTTCAATCGACTCAATAAAATAAAAAGCAATCAAAATACGGTGGATTTAAAATAAAACGAATTTGGATGACATCAATGCAATTTAAGATGTGATAATTCTTATTCTAAAGAACAATATTTATTCTGATGTGAGCAGAAAACGATAATAAATCAACTTATAAAAATTTAAGAATCGATAAAATATAAGCAAAAAAAAAAAAAAAAGAAAAGAAAAGAAAAAAAGAAAAAACTAAATTAAACTTCTTATGTAAAAATTACAATTATATTGTTCAAGTAAATATAAATTTAAAAAATAGTCAGTTATTCGAAATATTAAAATAATTATTCTAAATGTTACTGACAACTATTGCAAAATGTGCATTGCAATAGTTGTCAGTAACATTAACAATTTTTAGCCAAAATTGGCGCAGTGCATTTAGTATAAATCCATATGCATGTGGTTCTGCTGAATAAATTTTGGTTACTTAGGATATTTCATTGCAAGCTTTACCTCGGCAACAACAATTAAACTATTAATTAACTTTTTGAAAAAAATTTGAAAGCTTATTTTTAATGATTTTAATCCTATTAATAAGCCATTAAATACTTAATTATATGTACAGCTGTCGTTTCATTAAATGCTTCAAAAGCATATTCTGTGTCTTGTCATTGACCTTGTTTTTAGATAGTTGGATCGCTTTAAAAATTATTTTCTAAACATCCTTTAACCGATGCAAGGAATATTCAAATACCACCTGAAGCATTCATCTCGGAACTAGTAGCAACACATCCATAATCATATACTCTACAAAGGTCAAAGGGATGAAAATGATTCCAATCCAACTGCCCATCATTTAACAGACCCTAATGAGCATTGACACTGCCCTACCCAGGTGATCAGCCTAATAGCCGATGAGATCTCAGAGCTAAGCTCAGCCTTACTCAACAATTAGATTCAAATGACATGACATCTCTCTATTTCAATAGAAAAAGAACGATGACATTAGCTTAGAGACAATTACAGAAGGAATGCTACAGGGTTGGGCAGTCGATTCAAGTGTTGAAAGGATTGACATCGGAGATAAGAACACGAATTTTTCATGTGACCTAACTACTCATCTTTCATCAGATGAAGGGGGGGGGGATACAGTTGACTCTCACATCGTATGTTCGAATGGGAACTTTGGTACTTTTATTATTCAGAGTAACTTTAAACTTAATAGTAATAACTGGTCATTACTTTTATGATTTTTAAATACTTTTATTTAACTGCTTTTTCATTCGCCGTCTCATGTTTTAGAATTCTGAAATTTGTCTACAACTGTGTGTGTTCATGATAAAAATATAATATTTTATTATTTTCATAGACTAGTTATCAAGTAATCAATTTATCTTTATAAAATTTTGATGGCATTTACAAAGTACCATCTGGCAATCAAATGGTACTTCAGAAAAGAAAAAAAAAAGAAAAGAAAAAAAAAAAGATGAAAAAAATTCTATGGTATTAATAATAATTAATGAAATATATTAAACAATAGAAAGTACTTTGCATGTTAGCATCGAAGATGAAGTATTATATTCTTTATGGATCTTAATGTGTAATATAACAAAAGAAAATAAAAATAATAGAAAATTATATATTAAATTAGTGAGAATGATATTCTCTAAATTTGAGTGCATATTCTGAAATAAAGGTATTTCCACTCTTGCTATCGAAAAAGAAAGAAAGGAAAAAAAAAAAAATCGGGATCTTGAATAAAGTCGCGAACGTCACGAATGCTCAGATTTTAATTTCAGAGTCCTGCACATGAGCGTTTTGTGCTTCATTGTATTTTGAAGAAAATCTAGTGCGCATTATTTATGGGTTTTTTTATTCGACCGATTAAACGGAAATTTGGCACGGGACTAAGTATGTAAAATTCTTATCAATAAATTTGGTATAAGACTACATACCAAATTTTAGCCATCTAGCTCGTTGCATTTTTTTTATATTATTATTATTATTTATTTATTTTTTACCAACAAACATTTTTCCAAAATTAGGATTTAAAGACTTGGAAGTGCCAAAAATTTGGAGAATGCATACAAATCTCAAGGTCGAATTTTTGACTATTGCTTTACTTCCTTTTTATAGAGATTAAATAATTTTTGGCTATTGTTTTCTATTCTGCTTATTTGCTTATTTATAATTGAGCCGGAGTATGAAATAAACAAATAGAACCAAATTTACAGGTCTCGAGCCAAGCAGACTTTTTTTTTCCTTGTGATATTTTCAAGGTTTGATTATTATAACCAAGTACTTGGAACACATTCAAATAAATTTCAAGTATTGTTTGAATTTTAAAAATAATATTCTTAGTATTTTTTTCTTCAAGTTTTCACAATCGCTTTCAGTTGAGTTTTTTAATAAATAGAAGTGGTAATTTTATATTTAAGAATTAGAATGTGTTAAATAATTTTTTTATAATTCTGTTATAATTTTGTTTTTCAGTTCTTATTCAATTAAATAAAAACATTAATTTAATTTTGAATACCCAAAATATTGAAACTAATTATCTGGAAGGTATCGTCAATTAATTATCTGTTGTTTCAATTTGTCGTAACATGTGTTATTTAAAACTATTTACATGGAGATTAAATTAAAATGAATAAAAAATATATAGTTTCTGAGATTTAGATAGGAAAAGAGGCCTCCGAATCTTGCATTGCTTTTAGAGTTCAATTCGAACTTGTTTGTGCAAGAGTAAACAAATAGGAGAATGGTTTGCCCAAAACTTTCTCTCATACTCGATAAAGATTTCGACCAGAGAACGCTTTGCATGGAATTTGAAATAGTAACGAAATATTAACCTTAGGCGTGAGTTTAACATTTTTGCTGAATCTATCCTGTGATTGTTGGCGAGTTTCTTGGCTTTTAAACTCTAAAGTTGATAGCCAAGATTAATGAATAATGATGAGCTAATGGTATCCAAAAATTAATAATGAGGTTAATGGTATCCTATCGAATTTGTGCTTTAAATGCATTTTTCCCTATTGATTTAGGGAGGTCTGAAACGTGAAGAATTGTCAAAATCTCGAGTTCGAATTTTTTGACGATTACGATAACTACGTATACGAGAAAGTAAAAATAGCTTTCGAATGGAATGGAATAAAGTATCCGAGTCCCCTTTGATCTAAAGAAGGTGTGAAACTCCTTTCAAAAAAATAATTAATCTTTTTTTTTTTTTCTTTTTCTTTTTTGTTGAATGAGGAACTCGCCAAGTTGCTGTAATTTTCGCAATCTTAGGTGCACGTACTTCCGTGTCTGTGCCTTGTGCCATGTCCTTGTCAAATGGTTAATTACTCTTTATTACCGTCTCTTATAACTCAGTGTTTACTTACTTAATTCAGTAACTGTAACCGCGTCAGCACTTTGAAAATACAGGAGAGATAGAAGTCTGTAAGACAGTAGCCGTCCGTAAATATTGTTGCCCGATTTGGAATTATTATGCTGAGTTTGTAAAATTGATTATTGTTTATCATATTTCTTCAGTTATCGCTCTCATCTTCTGGTTTGTTTATGTAATTACGTCGATTGCTAAATAGTGCCCTAATTGACAGATGTGAAGTAGATGAAAGCAACTCTTGGATGACCTTGAGATTAAATTAAGGACATGTCTAAGGACAAGTGCTAATATGTAAGTTTTTGGACAATTTTTTTAAACTTGGAACTCATTTTATAGATGAAAAATCGATCGATTGTCAGATATTGTTATGCGATAAATATTTTGTCTGCGATAATGTATAGTTACGGGTTTAAATATTTTACTCCCCTAGATAGTGCATTTTATAAAAGTTCTCTTTTAGTAAGATGGTCAATTTATTCTTACATTTTAACACAGTTTTAGCTTAAATTCATATTATTGATATATTTTTTTTATTTTGTAAAAGTGATATTTTTTATTTATATGTTTCTTGTTTGAGCGGCTTATACATTCGTGCAAAGGCTGATTTAAGTTTTGTGGGGCTAGGCTGTGCATATTATGAGGCCCCTCGTTTAATAAGGTAGTCAATTTGATTACACCTTTTAGAATATTTTAACCTAATATTAATATATTTTAAATTAATATTTTTTATTTCATTAATTTTCTGAAATGTATTTATTTTCATTTATTTATTATGACACTAAACTGCCCGGCATCCATGGTTATACCCAATATTATTGAAGCATATTTGCTATTTTATAAATATTCTGATAAATAAACGTAACATATGAATCTATATTTGATAAAGAGTTAATATATAGGAATTGTATACTGACACTTTAATATATAATTCCTATTTTATTAAAGGAATCTATATTTAATACAGCGTGAAACATACAGAAATCTATATTTGATAAAGTATTGATATTATATTTATATTCATTTTCATTCAAAGAATTTATATTTTCTTACAAACTTATTTATTTTGCAACTAGCAAAATATAGCCAGCTACCTAGTTTGGCTAGTTAATACCCGCCATCATAGTGCCTCTGAAATACTAAAACCAAATGGATGAATTAAAAAATTTTTAACTCATTTATTGATTAAATTCGAATTTGCAACTGTTATGATACGATTTTTATTTCCAAAAAGTTTTTGGCAAATAAAATTTAATTTATTTTAATGGTGTCTATTCTTGCTCATTAAATGCTTCTCCTCTATTTATTCTGGAATATACTGTATTGTTTGCAGAAGAAACATATTTCAGCGCAACGTAGAACAGCGTGCAATTGGATGTTCGATAGCACGAAGTGACGCCTATGATGTGACTGCGACGTCATGAAAGTGTTTCGTGTTTATCCTCAACGATTGCTTCACTAGTTCATTGTATTTTCTTATCCAAACATTATTTGAAATCTCAAAATTAATTTTGTTCCTAAACGATCGCGTATGAAATAAATTTCATAATCATTGATGTTTTATAGATAGGGGATCCTTGAAACTTTTTCTGTTGGCAGCCCCAATTTGACTAAAAGGTATTCCTCCACATCCTCTATCGAACATTATAGTTTTTCATGCGCTATATAGTAGTTAATAAGAAAAAAAGATTAACGAGTAGCCTGAAAAAAGAATTTGAGCAATGATGTAGCGATAGAGCAAAGGGGCGTCGTTTCGCCTTAGGTATCGTGTGACGAAACGTTATTTTTATGCCATTTTCAAAACCAAATATGATAAGGAGCGGAAAAGGAATACTGTGCCCTGGGCCCATTTATCATTCTGCGCCACTGGTTGAATATGCTTATTGTTAAATTTTGATAAATTGTCTCAAACCAAAACAGATTTCTGCGTTGATAATACCAATATTGAAGCATCGGGATAAGTGCTTTCTGTCAGTGTTCCCACGTCTCTATTTAAGGTTAGCGCTCGGAAGGTTAAGGTGTCTAATCGTAGTCAACGCTTCATTTATGATTTAGTTTTACTTTTTGTTCACGGCCTGGGTAGTAGAATTTTGTGCAACTATAACTAGGGTCTAGTTCTTAGTTGTTTGATTGTGAGAGTTGGACAAATGTGATTTATCAAATTCCAAAAGTGCTAATCTTGGGAGACGCGACAAATATAAAATTATCTGCTCTTATTAATATTATTATTAATTTGCTCGTATTTTTAAGTCAAAAATGCCTAAAAAAACAATTTTCCGTCAACATTTACCGCCATTGAGCCTGAGTGTAAAAGACGAGCGTTAAAAGCAGACGAAAGGGAACGACATCATTCTTATCCATTCTGATTTTATGAGCACCTTTCTCCGCTTACTTTATTCACAGCGCTTTGTGAACATTGCCTCATATATTTCTCAACTCGCCTGCATTCTGGCTCTCGTATACCGTTAAGTAATGAGGGCGCCCCTCGCTCGCAGACGCCACTTCTTAAATCTCGGGCTCTATCGGTGCAGTGATGAGGTAGGCATCTCCTACTTTACGGCGCGGGCTTCTGCGTAAAAGCGGGTCGGTCCCTTTGAGGATGGTGACAAAAGATGTTTATGGGGAGCCGTCTTGCGGATAAGTTCGTGCGGGCGAACGAGTTGGGTTGCGAAATCTACCTTGTCTGTGTCGCGATGCTTTTTAAGAGTAGAAGGATTCTATTTCATAGAGGCGGTTATTCGAAAGATGGGTATTCTGCTGTTGATTCGCGAATTGCTTTCTGTATTCGGGATTTGTGTTTATAAGTAAGATTCTTTTGGAAGTGAGATAAACTTCTGATGCTTCCCCTTCTCCCAATGTAGTTTAGGGTTACATTGGTTAATTAAAATAAATTTGAAATCCAATTATTCACAATTTCAACCGCGTTGATCGATTTTAATATAGCTACTGATGGAATGTGCCGCTTAAAACAGCTGTATTTTGGAAAGCAATATAACGAACGGAATCGGTTAATACTCACATAATCAAGTGCTCAGAATCAGTTTAATATTGGAATTTATTGCGATTGTTGCCGCAAGAAGAAAGATATTACGCCATTACCCAGTATCATACGATACGCAGTGAGGTAGTAAATAGATTGTGCTATTATGTGTATGATTGTGATGTAGCACTAATTGGTTTGTACATATTCATACATTAGATAAAAGTGATTCTCTTTCAATTATCAGGACAATGTCGGTGTTCTTCAAGAGTTATTAGCTAAAAAAATGTTAAAATATTGTAATTTGACTTTGTTTGTGTCTATTACCGTACACTCCCGAGTATCGGGTCGCGACTATCTGGCCTAGTTTCCTTTCATCAGAATTAAATGTGGAAGGCAAGGTGTTGCATTGGCAGCATTGTTTATATTTCCTGTAAGTTAGGTATTACAGAATTTCTGTTAACATGTGAACTTTTACATCCTTTAACTTAATTTTTCTCCAATAAATTCTTTCTGTGCAGTATATAAACATATATAAACTACCAGTACAGAGCCTTCTGTTTTAACTCGTCACATTACCGGCAACTGCTTATATGTTTCAGCGGGCCGCGGCCGCGTTCACATTCTACGTGACCTAAGATAAATGGAGGGTTTAGTACTAAATAAGAAGAGAGAAAATACGCATTGTAACAGTGTTTCGGTATAAAAACTTAGTATTTTGATATTGATGGACAAAGAAATGAGTTCATAGAACTCTGGCTTTTACGGCGCTTTTGTTATCCGGTCTGCCGACTTGTCACATTAGGCCGGAAACTCGTGATTTAATGTAGTATTTTAATATGTAAAGCGGGAGTAGGTCGTTAATTATAGTACGGCTAAGAAAACAATTAAAATTCAAAATTCTGATGGTAAAAATGCAGGATAATAAGTGCCTGCATCTAAAGCCCCAATGTTAGACGTTGTTGTTTTGTGCTAAGCAGTTCGTGTTTTAGAACATTCAAAACAAAATATTATTTCGCGCATTGACCTTCAGTCAGTTTATTAAATCAAGGCCTCCTAAATTATGTGTCCAGATCACAGAACTATGACGCGAAGCGGAATCAACAAAAACATTTTGATGGTTTATGCTTGGATTAAAACCTTCACAATATAAAAAATTAGTAAACGCAAAAAATCAATATTGTTTAATCAGTTTTTTTAAAAAAGTCATTGAAATTTTCTTAACAGCCAAGTTTCTTTCATACTTATCAGTTATCAATGCATTTTTTAAAAAAATTGTTTCCTTTTTATATGCACTGTTAGTGTTGCGGAAAAAATTCTGTTTATGCGATGGCATCTTGAAATGTAAATGCCTCTGGAGACCTTCTTTAAAAAAAGTTTGATTTTTTAAAAGTATTTAGTTATTGCAATCTAATGGCTCACCGATTTGATTTTGCTTGAACCTATTAGTGTCCTAATATACAAAGGCATGCCATGATTAAGGAATATGAATTTGAAGATGAGATCCCCGGCAGTGTCCGATTATTAAATTAGAAAAGTAGGCAACTACATGGGTCTGTAATCATTAAGGTCACAAGATTCTGAGAAATATTTTCTCTATTTTCTGTGTAATATAATTTTGTGTCTCCATTTGATTCGTTATGATCATGTGCTTGATATCAGTTTAAATCCAATATTTTTTAATTATAGAGCCTTATTTCGGGGATGTTTCCCTCCTTGCTTTCAAAGTATCATGTCGATTTTTTTTGGGGGGGGGGAGAATGGGGGGGCGACTTATTCACAAATCAGCTACTTTGATAAATGTTCTACTAAAAAATATAAAATACTTTTAAAAAGTTTTATGCTTTTTACAATTCTGTTAAAAAATGAATTAAAAATTTTAATTCAATTGTTTTTACATGTGATACAGTTAAGCCGACTCTTGGGAAGGCATTTAAATGTTTTGCTAGTTTAATTTGTCGCAAAATGTATAATTCAAAAAAATACTTACATTGATTAAAATAAAATAAATAATAAATGTCTGGTTTCGAATTTTTTTATGTGGAAAAGGATTATCTTGCTTTGCCTATTAGACATATTGCTTTGTATCTTGTATTGTCTGAGGGCTTTTTCAGAATTTAATCCAGTTCTAGCAGGACAAACAATCCCCATATATTGGTGCTAAAATCAGATTTGTACCTTTAATGCTCTGACAGGTTTATGATCAATCTGAACAAGAGGAGTTAGTTGAATGACATATTCACCCTTTATCTTAAGTTTCTGATCCGAATATTTTGCTTATACTAAACAATGATTCCTATCACAGGAACCATTTTCCACCATTGGGAAAGTTGATACCTGTATAAAAGTCTTTTAAATAATGACCAAAAAGAGTGAGCAGGGCTCAAAAAATGCACATGAAAATTGTCATAATGATGCTATTGTAATACCATAAAGATTCCAAAAATTACCCAACGAACAAAGAAACTATGAGCCTTATGAAGAGGAGTACTTATAAAATTAATAAAGCAATAAATCATACTCACCCTGAATCAAGGTCTTGGTTTTAGATCATATTTTGAACCAGTGCCAGAGAAGTCTCTGAATTCACCAAACGTGGGAAAGAAATCCATAACATAAAAGATAACGATGAGTAATTTCTCCACTTATTGATTTTTATTTTCCTGAAAGTCGAGTGATCTCGCATGTCAAAACTGTCGTGCGGAGGAATCGAACTGGGCGTTTGTGACCTCAAACCCCTCACCCAACATGTCGCCACTATCGAGAGACATAAGGATGATAGATTAGCAGGCCCCGAGTCGGAATATCCTGAGAGGCCGCTATGCGACATGATGGATAACAGGTGGACTGCAAAAACTCATTAGCCTGACGTCTTCTGGGAAAGGTGTGGGCATGTACTGGGGGGGGGGGTGAGGAGGGAGGATTCGGAATTTCACGATTTTCGGATCGCCTTGACACTTGCAGATTAAAAGGCAGAAATCTGATTTATGGGGGGCACGATACATCTCATTAAGTTCTTCACGAACAGATCTGGAGGCATTATTTTTGGACATGAGGGTTGTTAATTTTGTATATCTTAGAGGTTTTATTTTCTTGAGTTTGTGCTGTGGCCATTTGCGTTCTTGTTTTGCCGCCCTGATTGAAAGGAAGTGATTGTGTCATGAAATCTGCTAGCAAATATTAGTTACCTAGAAGTTTCGGTTAAATCATAATGATGTTCTTATATAAAAGAGGCGTGCCATGGAGCGTTTGTTTGCGTTTCGGATACGGAATCTTGATCTGCTACAAGGATCTTCACAAAGGAGGGAAGCTTTAATTCAATTGTCATTCATTGATTTTGTTTCAAGCACCTCTTTGTGCTTACTACATATGCAGGATATCTGATAAATTCAGAATAACATTTACTCGCAAAAGATGAAAATGAAAAGGATTTTTCGATGTATTGAAACCAAAATTTGACACAGAAGTAAAATTTTATTAACAATATCACATATCAAATTTTGTTTATCGAAGTCGTTGCATTTGTGTGTTTTCCCGTTTACGTGCGTGTGAAAGTATATAATGACTGATAGTCAACTCTTTGGCAGTTTTGGTTCAAAATTTAATGAGAAAATTACATTTCCGTTGCTAAACTTGTGTACCAATCTTTATCGTATTCACTTGTTTCTGTGAATCGGATAGATAGATTTTTTTAGTGAATGGATTCCTTTTAAAATGAGTCAGAAATCTACTGATTTGTTACAGAGACCGCGTACCAAATTTCTTTCGTCTAACTCAAAGTTCTAGTTTTTGAGTCGTTGTACTCACAGACAGTCGGAGATAATTCCAAGAATGTGTTTTCGGGGACGTCTGAAACGTGGAGATTCTTTAAAATTTCGAGTTCGTATTTTTCGACGATTACAATGCTCTCTCGTACTTCGTATAAGAGAAAGTAGAAAATAGTGTGTCTCAACGCTTTACCCTCACTTTTATTCCCTTGGATTTTGGTGTTCTCTTAATATGTGTAGCGTGCCTTTTGGGCGGCCGTGAATCCCCCTTTCACTTCACTTCTACAGGTGAAACCGTGAAGCGAAGCACAGGTGTAAGACATAACGTTCCTGCTTCCCCCTGCCTCCAAACATGATCCTACCTAAAAATAGCAAAAAAATAGAGGCGCTGGGGTACATTAACTACCAGCTCTTTTTATAGGCACCGAATAAAAAAAATTCCCCTTCAAGCCTCAACCTATTCCTCTTTTAACGTTTGCTGTTTCTGCATCCAGCCTTTGGAAACGCGGAAGGTGGTAAAAATTAATAAAATTATCGCCTCCTCCATTGAGTGCCTGTCAGGTGTTTCAGCTTTTTTATTTTAAGTCATTAATATAATCGCAAGATTATTTCCTATTTATCTTTCGGTAGAGCAGGAAGATTTGCTTCAAGCCCTCTTCTGCTCACCTTGTTGTTCTTCAGAGCAGCACATCTGTGGCTCTACGCATCTATCTGCAGCCTGCCCTGCAATAATTGAAAAACACTTTCCTGCTTTGTTTTTTAAAAATATTAAATGCAGCTTAAATTAATATATATATATTGCTTACTTAAAGGTGAGCATAAAGTCATGAGCAAAAACTATTATACTCAAACATTATGTTTTTTTTTTTTTTTTTTTTTTGAAAATTGTGAATTCTTTGATTAAATTTGTAATTAAATCTGTTTGCTGAGAAAATTTATGCGAATATTTTCATTGTTACTCTAAAAATGTCAAAAGGGTTTTTTTAGTTCTCTCCATAGTGTGTTCAATATTTTTTTATGTAACTATCCACCCGGGGGGCACATCGTAATTGAGGATAAGAAGCTTCCGGCATGTTGGTTTGGTTTCTCGCCACCCTGATGGGTACAGAAAAAGATGGGTTTCGGCTCCTTCCACCGATAAATGGACGTACTTCCCAAGGGAAGAGTTGTACCGTGGCCGGTAATGGTCCTCGTGAGTCAACTACAGTTCTCGCCAGTGTTGCTCTTTCGGCAGTCTCGTCATTTAGATTTTTCCGTGTGCCTCACAGGGCGGGTCGGAGTAGCTGGTTTAAGGTTTGTTATGTAATTAGACAAGCATCTGTTGTCCAAGCTTTCAATGCTCGATTATCACGAAACGATGTGGCAGACATTCATAACAGCGTATAAACTCCTCTTGAATAGAAATAGCTGCTTTCATTTCGTGGAATCACAAAAAGCATTGCATTCTGTCTCTCTATGTTATTTCATTAAAAATTAACTTGTCCTCCACTTTGTGGATTAGCTTTACCACTTGTTCAGAGATAAAAATAAACTTTAAGAACAGGACTATTCAATGATAAAAAATTTTATATTGAGGTAGATTTACACTCAGCCAGTTATGATTCCAGTACGTCACGCATGCGCAGAAGGAAGATTGCACATGCGCATGAGAAAGCGGATAGTGGCAAGTTTTTTTCTCAAACGGGACAAGTATTTGCTACTCTACAGTAGCAAATACAGGACGTGCGTGGTTTTACTGGTTATGGTTTGTAGCTGGCTGAGTGTAAACCCATCTTTACTCTCTTCAATTATTATTTCATACTACCATTTTGTAATCAGGACAATATTTAATTCTCACCTTATATATTTACAGCAATTAATGGATGCAAAAAACAGTCGATGGACGTGATTCATGCCAATATCTAGCTGATTTTTTTCATGTTTCTGGTCACCTACTGTTACAAAGTAATGGCAACAATCAATGGTTTTCAACACCATTAAAAGCTAAGCAGCTCCACGTTTAATTGCTGTGATGTTATAATCTTAGTTATGCGACGAGATGAAGTGCTCGGATCCGATTCCACCGAAGCTCTGTCATAGTTTTTTTTTATATTACATCGGCATTTTTAAAAAAATATCATCAAATTTTGAAGGTCTTTTTTTTTTTTTTTTGTGTGTGTGTGTGTGTGTGTAGTTTCAAAATTTTAAGAGAAAAAGAATGTGATTATCTTTGCCATTTGACCACATTTCAGAATGACGTATTCGCTCCAAAATCGTTAAATCGTAACAAGTAATCGCTAACAAGTTTAGCGCTATTTTGGGGCATTAACCGTAAACGTGTCCGTTATCTGAAATTTTCCAAAAAGTTGCTTTCATTTAAAAACAGTTCGACCGGATGTTTCATAAAGACTACACTGAGCACTATTATGCCAAACTTGTAGGATTTCAACTTTCTACCAGCCAGTTTCTTACCAGAAAGAATCTTATTTGTTAGTGCTATATCGCCAGATGTGTCTCTACATATAATTGTAATAGAGTTGCCTTCCACTTCTTTATTTAGAATTTTAAACTTATGACACCATTCTTTTTCCTGTACTGAGTAAAGCCAAACGAACTTTAAAAACTACATCTTGGAGCAATTCACTGGAGACCTTTCCATTTTTCAGTATTCTGAATTCATTATTTGTGTCCAAGTTGTGTTGAAGCTCGTTTAAACATTTTTGCACAAAGCCTTCTACTAACCGTAAAATTTCAAGTTAAATTAATGTGGGTACTTCCGCAGTTTTCTTTATTGAATTCCGAGGACTAATCCCACTTTTTCCCAGTGTGATTAATCAAGTACTCGTGATAACGGACAACTATGACAGCTTTTGTTAGGTCATTGCGACATTAAAGCTCGTACGTATTATTTCAAATTACGAAGAAGTCTAAATTCAAGAATAGGTTGATATGTTCTGAAAAGATGAACCGAGTATTAGAGCAAAATTTTTTTCTTAAAGCCATAATGACATGTAATATCGGAAGAGAAAAAGAAGTTGAAAATCTTTATTCACAAACCGTACATATATATGGTACTAAAATATCATTCTAGAAAATTGGTTCATAAATATAATGAACACATTATAATATTTTGATAATCATTATTTTATTCAGTGGAACAAAAGAAAAATTGCCTAAAAGAAATTGATACGAAAAATTGTCTTTACTTGTTAAAATCTTATCATATTCTGCAACGCTTTTCATTTCCGAGCTGACAGATTGCCAGTGGCACCCATCTGCAACAATTCCTTTCTAAGACTCCTCCTCTTATATCTTTTAACTTTTTTTTTTTTGTTTCAAACATTTGGAAGCGCGGGAGGTGGTCAAAATTAATAAAATAATCTATTTTTCAATTGGGCGTCTGTTAGGCATTTCGACTTTTCTTTTTAAGTCATTAATAATCGGTCAAATGATTCCTATTTATCGTTTGGCAAGACCTTAACTAAGGGAGGAAGTGAATCGATTCACGCCTCCTTCGGCGGCCTTTTTAGTTCTTCCTTCCTTGATGAGATTTTTTTATTATTATTATTTTAAGAGACCCTAAAATATGTTTGAGTGTTTGCTTAAAAACTTACAGAGCTTCGGGGAAGGGTGGTTCCTCAAGTCTTTTGGGGTGGACGTGGTCGTAGATGTTTATGGTCGCTTTGGAACCGTTGCATAAGGCAGGCATTTCGATAACAGATGGCAACAAGTACAACAATTTTAATAATTATATCTTATTGAGATTATTTTAAATCGATTTTTTGATGTTATAAAAATTGATATTATAAAGCAGAATTCAACTTTCATCAATTTAGGCAAGCAATTGATTTGAATACTGTTGCCATGCTAAATTTATTTATTCAAATAAAGCAGTTTATTTATCCAAATAAATGAAAAAATGAATCATCCCCCTATTAAAAAAAGAATTTCTTGAATATAATTATTCCTCCTACTGAACTATGTCCTCCGCATTTATCCCCCAACATAGAGAAAATCACAAAGTGGCATTCTTCCATTCCTCCCTATCTTTTCCTGTCACTTCTAATTTCACCAATTTAACTGTAATATCTGTGCAAAAATGAGGTTCCTTGTTCATTATTCATTGCTCAATGTTTATATTTCTCTTTTTACAAATCTGTTATACAGATAAATGTAAACTGTATTGCCTTGAGAGAAAGTAAACAAATTTTTTTAGAATTTTTTACTTCTGTTATATTTATTTTAAATGGTGACAGCAATTTTCTTGTGCTTCCAAAATACCCGTGTCGGCATATTCTATTAAATATGATTTTATATAGTAGGTCAAATACTATTTTTCGAGCGCAAAACATCCAATTTATGACTTTGTATATAAGAATTTCAGCATAATTTTTGTTATCGAGGGGCAGAATGAATTTCAATCCTTGTGATATTATTTTGTGGCTTGAAACAGCCGCTGGATGAATGATATCAATCATAATACTGGAAATATATTTTCTATTGTCTTTATGTTGGATATATATGTCCGTGTGTGTAAACAGATACATTTTTTTAAGCAGTTTCCTGGCCGAAAACAGAGAAAGCGCTTTGAATTTTTAAACTTGGCTTTTATTCCATCCCTGGTGGCATAATTTAAGTACATGCAAGAAGCGGCGAGGTACGTCAATCGACATCACAACACAAGAGCGAAAGCGACAAAAATAATTTTCCCTATGAATATATACTATGCGATTCTGATTTGGTATTTTTTACACGTGTCGTTGTTTTAAGTCAGGGGAACATGGGTATTTTTTTAAAAGAATTCGCTTAGCCTGACAAATTTTTATCCCTTCGCTCGGAGTGTGGGAACTTGTCGAATTCGGCAATTTTAGAGCTCGTGTAGCATTAAATAAATAAAAAGGTATGTTTGGATCAGGAAATAAGGGAACATTTTAGAATTAAGTTAATACGGGTTAAATTAAGAAATTAATTAGGATTTAATTTAGATTTTAAAATATCATTACATATATATTTCAGTTAATTTATGAGGGATATTACATTATACTTTATTTTTTTTTATTGAATCGGCACACTTATTAAAATACTCTCAAAAGAAAATTCCCTAAAGAACGATTTTAGAATCATAATTTACTGCAGCATTTGTTAAGATAAAAATCATGATTATCAAACAAAATCTCTGGGATATTTTTGCTTTAAAATTTTTCCCGATAATTTTTATTATTAAAAAAGATCCATTGAAAAGTAAAAAAGAAAATATTTGATAAAAATATTTTTTGTTTAACGTACAGAGAAATTAAATCGATTCAATCTGCGATTATTGAAAATAAATATTTCATATATTGATAAATTCATTCCAAAAATATTCATTTAGTAAGAAATGATTAAATTTGCATTTGTACTGTTATTGCAAAAGAATTAAAAATATCAATGCCAGTGTTTTATTTAAATTTAACTATATTTTGAAATTTATTCACCTACGATTTTATACATCGGATATCAATAACTGCACCATTTTCTGCAAGTATCAAACTTTCATATTTCAAAAAAAAAAAAAAAAAAGCAGTGTGAAAAAAAATATACTGTTTGTAATCTGTATTGTGACAGAAATCTCTACATTAATGCAAAAAATTATCATATTAAGGCATAAAAAAACGAAAAGGAAATTGCACGTGTGTTTTAATGCTTACATGTTACAAGAACAATCTCGCTAAATCTTGCTCATAAATTTTCCTGTAAGATACTTTCTTCTACTTTTATCGTCTACTCAAATATCTTAGTTTTACAAAAAAAAAAAAAAAAAAAAAAAACACTTTTTTAAACTGTGGATATTATTTTAAGTTTTTTTTTTTTTACTGCCTTTGCATTTTTTTGACATAAAAGATAGTGATTGTTTTATAAGGTGGAAATTTATCTTTCTTTGAAATCTGGGTGTATATTAGATTAAAAATAACTGGGAAAAGATTATATACTTTTATTTTCAGTTATTTTTACTAAGAATCATTATTTTGTATTCATTCTTTATCACTTATTTACAATGCCCAAGGTTTTTTAGGTGTGTGTATGAAAACTCTGCAAATAAATGAAATCGTGCTGTAAATTTCAATAAATTAGTAAAAGCATGAATTTCTTATTTTCATAGAATCAATTTCAATCAATTTTAATTTTCTGTGTCAGGATCTAACTTGTAAAAATTCGCTTCTTCTCAAGATCCGTTGCAAAATTTCTAATTTTGATTCTATTCCTTTTGATGAATTTCATTCGATTAATACGTATCAATTTTTATTATCACTTATGGCTGAAGTGTTTTGTAAGTGTTGAAAAATAATTCAAGGCTTGTTTTGTTTTTATTTTTAGAATATCTTTCTCACACTCATCGTTAAAATTTCCATAATATTCCAACTACTCATATCTTGAGTTCTTTCATAACTGTTTATATTCATCTATCAGCTTTACTACTTGTTGAAAAAATTGTTGGATGGCAGTTCCGAAGATAAAATTATTTCTAAACTATTCTCTGGAATTTATTTATAAATTAATTTTTAGTCACACTCATATGTAGATTGATCATATCTGTCGGAGGAAATATTGCACTTATGTGTGGAAATTTATTCGTTCCTTGTGACGTCACAATCATAGAAGAAGCATTTCTGCGCGTGTCATGCAACGAGTAACTTATTGGACATTGAATTTCTTTGTTCTGTGACGTCATGACCCCCTCCTCCTTCTTCCAAAATGCTCAGTGGATTCTGAAAATAGATTAATTGGCAAAATTAATTTGATGTCTGGCATGAATATCACTTCATTGTTATTATTTTTTGTTGTTGATATAATAATTTTTGTTTTAAATATTCTTTAAAATTGTGAATATTTATTTCTATAAAGCATTAAAACGGAGATAAAAATATAATATGAAAATCTCAGTGACGTCTTGTCAAGTGATATCAAAGCATCACATCTCCTGCAATTATTTATTTTTATATTTGTCAATTTTCTATCACATTATATAATTAACGATAACTAACGATTAGCTATTTAATTATGAAAAAATTATTAATATTTAGATAATTTTTTCAAGCCGAAACGCTACTTAAAAAAGTTCCTTCTTTTTGCGATTTAAATTAATTCAAAATCGCTTGGCGCACACACACACACACACACAAAATGACCCTTAATGAAAGTAAATTGTATTTTCTAGTCTCTTATTTGGAGCTGTAAATATTCTTATCACATCAGTGGAGTAATTGGCACTTTTCCAACATCTTTCTTTATCTTTTTACATTTCTGTTCTAAACTGGCTTTATTTTTGTAATTATTTCCTTTTATATTATAGCGAAGGAACCATTTCCTGCTTGCTGAAAATATTTATTTCTCTTGTTATAAGCTATTAAGGCAGATTAAAATAATTATTTCTCCGTTAGAAAAATAAACACATATTTCATTTATAATGTATTAAAAATTTTACATGCTGTTAACATTTTTGTCATCAATGTTACAGCATTCACTTATAGATAGCTGAAGTCAACAGTTTTAACTGTTAAAGGCAGAAAATTTAACGCATAAAGCTTAATGCACACATGTTGTCTTGATAGAAGTTGCCAGCTATTTTTTTAAAAAATTAAGAATTTCGACATTTAATTTTTTTTTATTTTATAAAATGCAACAGACTTTTATCCAAAAGTTCATTAAAAATTTAATACATTTAATTTTTCTTTAAATTTAACTTATTTTGTTTCATGTCTGTGAAGGTGGAGTTTGATAATTCGATTTTTCATTCAATTCCTGGTGTATTAGAATTTTTGAAATTTTGTACTTTTTTTTTTTTAAAGACAGCACGACAGTTTATTACATTCAGAAGTTAACTGACAGCTAATCGATTTATTGAGTTAAATTTTGATTTAGTATATAGCACCAGCTGGTATTGATTTTGAAAAAGATCAAATTTAAGGTTCCATGATATTTATAATAATGAATTATAAAGTAAAGACTAAATATTAAAAATAATTAATATAAAAAATCAAAGCTTGTTTACTGAAATTGTATTTTATTAAATCTATTTTAACTATTAATCGATTAATAATCGAAATTTTATTATATTTCTCACAAGCAAATATATTAAGCAAATGAAAAAAGAAAGAACGTAATTTTTTTTTCTTCTAACGTTTACTAGTATATCGTTAATAACAGATTTATTGAAATAAAAAAAATCGTGAGCTTTTTTTTTTGGGGGGGGGAGGATATTTATTTTTAGAATAAGCTGCAATCTTTAAAAAAATTAGAGTTTACTTTTTTTAATACATATTCTTTATCTATTACGAGCATTTATTTTAGATAGTTATTGTTAATAGGAAAAAAAATGTTGAGAATAGAAAATAATGATCTAATTCGATTTATTTTCACTTTAAATTGATATGCATAGAATTAATTAAAAATCATGGCATTATGAACAGTCTGGTTCTCTCTAAATATTTACAAGCTTGTGTGCGGTTTCAATAATGCATGAATGATTCTAAATCTGTTGTTAACCGCACCAATTGGAACTTCCCAGCGGAAATTAATCGCTACAAATAGCGGCAGCCATATTTAAACATCTCTGTGAGAATAGCGAATCCTAGAATAAAAGATAAAGAAAACAGGCAAAAGGAATTCTTCTTGTCGCCCTTTTTATCTACAATAGCTTTCAGTCTTTTTTTTTTTTTTTTTTTTTTTTCCTTTCATGAGAAAACATTATTTTTATCGTTTTCAAGAGTAAAAAAGTAGCAACTTCGGGGATTTTTCTCTTTATTCTGTTCAATATAAATGTGAGTTCGGTTAGCATGAAATGTAATATCTCAAAAATAGCAGAACGTTGTATTTATAACCTCTTGCTGCGGTTTTACTATATTTGACATATTGGTGATTTGTTATGTGACATTTATATCTTCGGGTTCTCACAATGATAGAGATTCAGTTGTTTTTTTAAAACTCTGATGGAATAAAAAAAAATTTATATATATTTTTTATATTGTAAGATTTATGGCATGAAAATGTTGCAATTGCTTCTTTTCGTTTAGGGTTAATGCACATTTGACATTATTGGAAAGCTTTCAAATTTTTGTAATTTGATCGTGGCATAAAAAAAATGAGATAAAACATTATGTCTTTATATTGAAATCATTTTTCTTTTATCCCATGACCTCACATTATTTGTTGACATGAAAACATTGGTTATAAGATATGAAAAAACTCTATTTAACATAATGTTAGTTATAAATGGCTTTTTAAGCTGTCAATGTTTCATACATTAATGCGATTAGAAAAGTTTAATGTTTCAAGAACAATATCAAATGCTCTACCCTTATGATAATTTTTACATGATATTAAAGATTTTAAATAATGTAACAGTTTTTTTTATTATCATGCAACAATCTTTTATTTCTTCGAAAATGAAATAGAGAAATGAATTGAACATTGTTAAAATAAAAAGACTCAAAAATGCTTTTTCTTTGTATTTTAAATTATTTAAAAGAAAAAGGAATGTGTCTAGATTTGAGATGACTTACATTGTATTTTTTGTTGCTAATATTTAAAGACTTTTTTTAAAATAGATTTTTTGTAAATTTTTAAATTTATCTTACATTTATTTTTATTAATTTAATTTAACATAAGTCACATCCCCTTCAAGTGAAAAAAAAAGTTAGAAAGAATAGCTTAAATATTTAAAATATTAAATTGACGCTTTGGATTCTTTTATAACCATCAAATCATTAATGAGCCGAAAATCATGTGATTATATTAATAATTTGAAAAGAAAAAAAAATTAATTTTTTATTTGTTTTCGCTGTTTAGTGTTTTTCACCACAATTAATGCAATAATGCAAAAGCACGTGAAAAGCTGTTACAATATTGCTGTTGAATTTATTGTATCCATCGTTAGGTTCGTTTGACTTTTTTTAATCTGCATTCGTGCACATTCTTTGTCAGCATAACAGTTAAGTTGTCTTAATATATCACACCTTCAACATCCTGTAAAAACAGTATTCTGCAGCAATCGAAAGCTCATTTTTTTCACGTCAGGCAGTTCATTTCACTTAGTTTTATCAAACAGTTGTGCGAAAACATTTCCCCCCGTCTTACAAGGGGATAGCTAAAATGGAATTAAGTGATCGGAACAGTTGTAATACGCACGCTTCATCATACTTTCGTCCTCTTTCTTTTGTTTGCGGGTACCGCCCTCTATTATCATCTTCCTGAACCCATATATTTAAAGATTTGTTCTTATGCAAACAGGGTGTTGCTGCGCGAAGACCACCTGCTCCTCAAATACTTCCGTGACACTAGTGTTCGGCAAATGATTTCTTATCGGTGTTCGATGCGAATATTCGTGTTTTCACGCCTCTGCCCTTCAATAAAGAGGCAGCACTGTGACCTTGAATTGCTGTATGTGGGGCTCAAGGTGAAAGATGGGTTATGATGAAATTGTCGGATGAAATATGCATACAAAAAAAGGTTAGATTAGAATAATGGTGCAAATGCCTTCATAATGATAAATGAATGATGCATTTTTAATAATAATATGAAGTGAAAGTTTGGAAGGGCGTAAATTTTGGGTCAAATATTTCGTGTATTTTCAAGGATTCATTAAAATTCTTTTCAAATGTTGTACTTTTTTATGCAGAGAGCTTTCGCAGGTAATCCATTCCATATAACTTTTTATTCTTAACGGTAATTGCTCAAATTAAACTAATTTGATGTTGAGATTGGTGTGGCATAATAATGGTTTTGGCTTGATTCGTCAATCAATGTTTACTTTCTGAATTTACTCCTCGTTATATTTCAGCGATAATTTACATGCTTACAAAAGCATGTTTTTAATATCGTATTCTTAGGTCGCGTTTGTATAAATACAGCAATCAAAAGAATGAAAAATGTTTTTGTGAAATAGGCTGAAAAATATTAGGCTGAAAAATCTATCAGTATTAACGAAAAAAATGTACTATTTTAAAAATGGTATCACTGAAAAAAATAATTTTTATTAAGTTTAATGTGGTGTGAAAATATGCTTCATTGTTTTAATTATTAATTTCATGTACTTTGTGATTCAGGCAAACCCAAAGATGGGGTCTGGTACTAAATGACACTCAGACGATTTCCGTACAGCGTATAATAATTTATTTCATTTTACTGTTTATTACATTGCACAAGTTGATGTAGTAAACACTTACTATGGAAATGATAAATAATTTTTGTAAAGTTAATATTTTAATCATGTCAATAACAAAAATAATTGCTCTTCTTGAATTATTGAAATACACGAATTGCTAAAATAAGATCACAATATAGGTTTTTTTTTTTTAAATTTCTTCTTAAATATTTTATAGCATATTCTATGATAATATCATCATAATTGAGTATTTCGACTCATTTTGACCTGCCGAATGTTGAATCCTTAATGATTTTTATTTTTTAAATGTTGAGAAAGATTTCTAAAAATTTCTATTTTCTGCTGCATAAGTGGTGAAACCAATATAAGTTTCAGAAAATTTATTTATAGAAAAATTTAGATATAATTCAAATAAAACATTTTTAGATAAATGTTGCAACATCGTGACCCTGAAAGGTAAAATGATTAATATTTTATGATTACTGGAATCATCGTTTAAAATTGTATGAAAATCCTCTAATAGATTTTATTTCACTGAATAAATTATTGCATTTTATATAATTTTTCAGTGTCCGCATTAAAATCACTGTAACATCTGAAAAGGCCGTTTATAATATGTTTGCGAGAATTATCCAAATTATATACAGAAGAAAAAACATGAGTCTTATGATGTTTCGAATCTTTTTTTTTTTTTTCCAAAGGATAATATACTTCTTTTTATGATTAAGACTATGTAGTCGGCATTAGTATAGCGTTATTCTTTGGATTAATGAACGTGAGATATATCCAAATCACATGCAGTATTCATATAATATATGCATATTTGGTATTCGCGTATAACCTGAAAAAAATGAAATTAGAATGCTATCGTATCATCAAAATTGTCAATTTTAGACACAGCTCCTTGTTTAGACAGAACATACTCACGATGCATGTTCATTAAGATACAAAGCAAGCTTTCGTATTTCATCGAACTTTGAGAAAGCTTGCTATACCGTGCAAATATACGAGAAAGTCGAAAAGAAAACACTCTTGCTACTTTTAATATTCTTCAAACGTGTTAATCAGATAATTTTGTTTGTTATCACCTATAAGATTTATTCTAGACCAGAGGGTTTCTCTACGGCGATTTGTGAAAGTGTAAACGCAGAAAGATTTCCAAAATTTGACTTAGATCGCAAAAATCATTTGACATCACGGCCGAACCTTAGGTTTAGTGCTAGCTAGTAGCTTCACAGTTCAAGTGCGCCGTTTGCATCGGCAACAATGTGATACGAGTGACTGAATAGCGGAATTGCTTTGCGTCACGCCTCTGTTTCATTCAAGAACGACTCGAAGCCATTAGGTCCCGTTTTTTGCGCGCACTTTTCGCAAAAAATGTAGCAAAAAAAAAAAAAAAAAAGCGATAACCTTGTTGTAGAACATTACCGAAAAGAACAGAGTGAAAAAAAAATGTTCCGTTCCACCCTGATAAAAACCCTAGTGTCTCGTATTGTTCTTGGGAAAAACCAGACGGATGCATCGAGACTAGAATTATTTTCCACTTTGAAAATTCTGTCGTCACTTGTGCAGTTAGTTTTCACACGCAGTATTAAGTCGATTCGACGGACATGACCGATTTCCATTAAGATTATAGTTTTTCTCTGTGCTGTCTCTTCTGCTTCTATAGTGTTATTACCACTCCTTTAACACGAATGTGTGCGGCAACTCGGAGCACAGTAGCGATCCCCTTTTTTTCCCCCTCCCTTCATTTTTTTTCTTCTAAACTTTACTTATTGTGTAACAGATTCGGAAGAAAAATAACTAAATTAAAGCAATTTTTTCTCTAAGTTATTTTTAGACAATTCTTTTTCTCTCTCTTGTTATCTGTGAGTCTACCGATGCATTAAAGTGTGAAGATGTTTGGGTAGTCGTTATTTTGTTTGTTGTGGTTAGTCAATAGAATCGAATTGTAATAGATTTTTGGGGAAGAATTCATCCTTTTGTATATGGATAGGATAGAGCTCGTTCCTCCCGTACAGTGGCATAAGAAGTGTAAGTGGCATCGATACATCTCCCCCCTTGATATCAGGGCTTTATATGTATATGACATTAAGAGAAAGATATTTTTCCGTCCTTTTCAGCATTTCAAAAAACAACACTTATTCACTGCTTCATATATTTCTTTCATGGTACCATTTCTGACCAACGCCCTTCCCCCTCCCCCTTCCATCGCAATGCCACTTCTCTCGAAATCTGTCTTTAACAGTGAAGACATTTTTAGGAATATATTTTTTAAAATTATAATAAGTTTAAATTATTTATTCATCAGAATTGAAATGAAATATTCCAAAATTCAAGCGAATTCTTTCAATTCGTAAATGATGCAGAGTTTTGAAAGAAGAATGTACTACGTAGGCTTTCGTGGCTCATAATTTAAGAGATCCTTCTAAAGGAAATTTCAGATGAAAGTTACTATATTTTTAGTAATCTTGTTTCGTCACATTTTCTGAATTTTTAATTTTCGTTTATTTTAGCTCAATCAGTTTCTGTGCGAAGCAACACGCGGGCTATTCTGCCATAAGCCTCATCCTTTGGAATCATGATTAAATGATGAAACCGATATCTGAGCGATATCTTATTCTTCTTAAAAGTAGTTTGTTAAATTTGAATTGTTCATGAAAGTGAGACAAATTAAAGACTGTATTAGAATATTGTATATATGCTTGTGAAAGAGGGCAAGAAATGGACCAAATCCAGTGACATATCTTTGCTGAATTCATTTATAAAATTCTCTAATTTACAGTAAGGTGAATACAGAAATGTTAAAATGAGCCAATTAAATTAGGTCTAAGCCCATGTAAATAGAAAAAAAAATGCGTAAATTTATTTTTAAAAAATGCAGTTTAAAAAAACAGGGATAATGGTAATGGTATTATCTTGAAATTCTTGGCATTTCTTCTTTGTTACTATCATTGCTACTTCAAAGACTATCTTGTCCGCAGAGATTATTTTCAAAATTGATCTAAGGTGAATATTCATTGTCAGGAATCTGATTTCTATTAATAATAATAATAAATAAAATATTTATTCATTCAAACATTGAAATAATTTCATATACTCATTTTCGAATGTTTTGAAAAGTCCTGGCATTTCCACTTCAATGATTTTTGCCTTCAAATCTGAACAACAATGGATTCGAATTACCTCTTCTATAGGTATTTCTCAGATATCTAAGCAGGAAGTTGAGGGAAGAAATTCAATTGCCGATTTTGAGGTGAAAAACCCATTGTTTCTCTAAATATTGATGCATGCGTAATCAAACCGGTTTAAACTGTTAATGACTTAAATTAATTAAGACAATTCGTAAGAATTCAGAGAATGAATAAGACAATTCGTTAGAATTCAGAGAATGAATAAGACAATTCGTAAGAATTCACAGAATGAATAATTTGGAAGTCAAGTTATAACTTTAGTTGACAATAAATCGCCAAATCTGACAGCCTTCTGTATTATTTTTAATAACCCTAAAAGCGAAAAATTGATGTCTCAAAAGCGATAAATCATCAATTTATTGCATACTCACTGTGAGGCTTCAACAATTTGCTGCCTACGCATTTTGAGGCTTCAAAAACCTCAAACCAAAACAATATCGTTTCTCACATGATAATAGTTTCTGAGATTTCAATTTTATTCTTGTTTTTTATAAACAGCATGTATGTATCGAATTTTACAGCCCACTTCAGTTAGTTCACTCATTCATTCCTAAGATCATATTCTATTTTTCACACTTCTATTAATCATATTATGTGTTTGGAAAAAAAAAAAAAAAAAAAAAGAAATTGAACTATTTTGACCATACGAACAATTTTACATTTTAAGAATAGCGTTTCTGTCAGCTTTTAAATCATTTGATAGAAATTTCACCTGTCTACTTATGTTTATTTATTTCTCTTTTTCATATTAAAAATTTTTTCTACTTCCTTTAAGATTTCAAATATCATATATTTTCTATTCCAATGATCTCTACCAATAAGAAAGATGAATATGTGTGTGTGTGTGTATACGTGTGTATTTTGTCGCTCTACAGACTAGATTGTTTAACCTACAGCTACTGAATTTGACACATATATATTTCTGAAAGTGGAAATATGCACCTTGAAGCGAATGTATTTTTTTTTAAATTGAAAATTAAAAAATATTTTGTCATCTCCTCCCTCCTATAACTTCCAAAAATATTATATTATTACAAAATAATTTTTGTGCTCAAACTCTAAATAAAATTGCCTTTTTAATTACACCAATTTAATAATTGTTTAAATTTTTTCTGACTTTTTGGCAATTTTTAAAAATAATATTTTTATGTAATTTTTAACAACTGACTACATTGTTGATTTGAATTCAAATCAGATGGTTTTCATTGTTTCATCAACTATTTAATCACGGGATTTTTTTCCACTGCCGGAAACTCAGGAAAAAGGATTCTGTTTAATAATTGGGCAATTTATCAATACAAATAAACTTTGAAATATAGTAGATAGGTGAACCGCATAA
The DNA here is from genome assembly GCF_947563725.1 of Argiope bruennichi. Classification (NCBI taxonomy): domain Eukaryota; kingdom Metazoa; phylum Arthropoda; class Arachnida; order Araneae; family Araneidae; genus Argiope; species Argiope bruennichi. The sequence continues at coordinate 8,165,389 of NC_079154.1, forward strand.
TTACATTTTGAATAGTGCTATGATGTCATTAGTCTGGTCCCCAGTCTAAAGGTTCATGTACATGATGAATAAAACATATGTAAGACAATTAAAATAACTTGGCTCAGACTGACGGTTTCAGGAATTTTGGACATGAAGTCATTTCTAAGCGATTTAACTGAAATTAAATATCACCAACATCTCCGGCTAACCAGATGGTTGCCAAAAATGGCTAGTAATTTACGAATCAAAGCTTTCTATACCATTTCTAATCTAATGTTTATTATTGACTCAGTGGTTTGCGCTTCTATTGTAATTGCGATATCAAATATCTATGATATAAGATGAATAAAGCCTTTTAAAATAATAATGATAATTTATTTAAGAAAACTGTTCTAAGAATGACGTTTATAAAGCTTTTATACTAAAAATAATTGCTATTGAATTTTTAAAAAAATTATAGGAAAGATTCTTGAAAGCAGGTTTTTCTGTATTTTGTTGAAGAAATTAAAATCTACAATTAAATTCCTGATAAATTTATCTGGCTACCGTTAGTGTTTTAGTTAAGTATTTCAGTAAACGCTGTTAATTAATTATGGAGAGGAACATCTCGAGAGTTATTTTATGATTTACTTTGATTTGTAAGTATTTTAAATATATTTTAATTCAAGATAACTTCGAATTGTTATTTTGATTCAATTATTAGAATGTCCTTACATCATCCATAGAATGGTTTGCTTATGAACTTGAAACAAAAAGTTATATAATCTGTTTATTCTCCATTTATTACAATAAAGAAATCGGCATTTAATGGACCGAATGATAAATTTACAAAGTAAAACATTAATATAGTCAGTTACTGATTTATTATTGACCAAATCTCTCTAAAAATCGAAATTCTTAAAAAAAAATATTTTTATAAAAAAATAAAACGATGAAGACAATCAATGTAAGATTTAAAAAGATTGTGGTCACTTTTAAGCATTTTTGCAAATTATTGAATAGAGTTAAGATTTTTTTTCATAGATATTAAAAAAATAAAATGAAATATTTTTAAAATAAAATATAAAATTTTTAAAAACTAATATATATATATATATATATATATATATATATATCGTCAACAATTTAAAAATAATTTATGTGAAATAATTTTATTTTTTCTTTATTATCATATAAAAATATATGTATTTTGCAATTCCATGTGGAAGTTAATTTTTTAGGACCAGTACAATTTATAATGTTATTTTGTCGCATTGAAGCATAGATTTTATAGGTGAAACGGTAAAAAGAAAATTTTAAATTTTGGTAATTTTTCGCTCATTCCATCGTCCACCGGCCCTTAAACAGATAACATTACATTTGCAAATTTATAAATTTTCTCCTCTTTGCCAATTTTAGCAGTATAACTCAACATCACAAGTTCACTGACGCAGTTTCTAAAATAAGTGCATTGGTAATGAACGGCCTTTGCGTCATCGATATGCATCCTTCCTTATATGATTCATTAAAGGCACTTCTCATTAATATGCTATTTAAAAAAAGAAGCATTTCTGAATCCGCGCGCAAGAAAGACTTCCGCAGGAAAAGCATCCAGAAAAATTCTTATTAGGCGAACTATGCGTATCCTGTTCTCGGGTGCGAAATTCTAGCGGCCCGAAAATATGTCTTCCGCCATCCCTATTAGCGGGTCGGGTCGCCCTCACCTGTCGCAACCGGGGAGGGGACATCGCCCTTGACAGCTGAGCGCACCCCACCCTCCTCACGGGACCATTTGTCAGGAAAGGAAACGCAATGACGAATAACATTAGAAATAAACTCTTCCGTCAAATCGGTGATTTGGATTGAATGGGAAAGAAAAATATCGAATGAATCGGTGGAAATAGAACACGAGATCGAACTGCGGAATGCGATTAGATAGGGGGAAAGGAACGCTTGTGAGAAAATATTATAGGACTGAAGCCTCCTCATTTTTCAGTGTCATTTATTTACTTGATGTTGCGTAAACCTTTCAACGAATTAAACCACTATTCCTTATTTCTATGAGTACGATAAAATTATATTTTAAGCTTCTGAATCATAATTTTAACTTTCTATTTTGTTGGATTCCTGGGCACGTCGGTATCCCTGGGAACAATCAAGCTAATGTTGCCGCAAAAATAGCTAGCTCAAATGAAGAAACATTTGTCCCGTTTTAAGACTTCGATCAAATTTTAAGACAATGTTCGCTACATATACCTTCATATCTGGGACTTGCAACTTGATAATAAATTGCATTCCATCCAGCCATCTCTTTCTGGTTTTAAGGTTGACTTTTTCAGCCGTAGAATGAGTGTCAAGTTAACAAGTCTACTTCACATAGGTCATACGTATTTTATCACAAGCTTCATTCGGATGCAGTTTCAATTTTTTCAAGACGTAGTATCATAATTTCTGTTCGGCATATCATATGTGAATGTCCTAAATACCGCTTTCTAAGAATAAAATATTTCAGAAGAGATTATCCAAATTTGAAAGATATAATTAGCGAACCTTACAGTGTTAATGTTTTCTTCATTTTTACTTGACATCCATTTCATGCATAATATTTAATTTCTATTTTCACTTTGTTTTTTTTTAACTTTGCATCGTCTTACTGAGTGATTAATGAGTCATTTTTTTGCATTTTAAGTGAACACAAGTTTGGCACAGCTTGGCCAATATTGGCCAAGCTATGCCAAACTTGTGTTCACTTAAAATTAGAAAAAAATCTTGTTGGAGGGGGTTAATTTAAGTGAACACAAGTTTGCTGAATCAAACTTGTGTTCACTTAAATTAGAAAAAAATCAATCAATCCTTTATAGATTTTTCAGTTTTCAGGGAAAGTGTAGGGAAAAAAAAGTCTACGCTTGCAGGCTAATAACTATGATTTCTTTGTTTCCTGTTGGAGGGGGTTTTCTTTGAAGGACTGTTAGCCTGTTCTGCATGTGCACTAATAATGGTTAATATCTTCTCATTACATGATACAAAGGGAAGAAATATTATTAAAAAAAAGTACATTTTCAGAGACATTAGAAGCAGGATTTTAAATTTTTCGTCTTGTTTAAATTTTTTTTTTTTTTTTTTTTTTTTTTTGCGTTGTTTAATTTTGAAAATTGGACACTAAAGATTAATGGCGAATAAAGAAATTTATATAAATATTCTGCTATGCTATTTCTTTTATACATAAATAAAATTGTCATTTCCTTATACAGTACACTCCCGAGTACCCTGCCTAATGTGGCGGAAGGGCAGGCCGGATAACAAGAAAGCCGGATTGGCAGGAATTCTATGAATTCCTTTGCTCACCAATACCAGAAGATAAAAATTTTTATACCAAAACTCACTGTTATTATGCGTATTTTCTCACTTCTTATTGAGTACTAAGCCCTCCATTTATTTTAAACCATGCAGAATTTGAATTTACGAACTGTGCAGTTATAATCAGGAGCAGCGGCAACAACTGATGTCCGTTACTCACTGACACAACAATGAACACTGCTCTTTTCCTGTCACAACGTATATTTTCGTATGACACGTAGGAGGATCGTAGCAGACGCCCGCTTCCAATGGCTTGCAATGCTGTCAATGCAACGCCTTGCATTCCTCATTTAATTATTGTAAAAAAAAACTAGACCGGATAGTAGGGAATCGGTATATAATATAGTATTTCCAATGCCTTCCTCATTTAATTACAATAAAAGAAAATTTGGTCGGATAATACAGAAGCCGGATACTCGGGAGTGTACTGTAATTATTTTAACATTTCACTTCAGACGGTTTTTGTTTGTTTGTTCAGGCACATTTCCATAAATCTTTACGAAAGAGAAGAATGCCTGAAAAATAATTTGAAAATTCATCAGCCTTCAGCAGAGACTCTTTGACGAAGAAGCTAAAATTCACCTCAAATTTTTAATAGAATATTTCGAACTACAATCGGCGACAATTGAACACAAGATATTGAAAACAGGTGCGCGGCATTGATGGATTTAGATGGTATTTTTACCGTTGGAATTTAAAAAGGTTTCATGAAATTAAACAACTATTAAGTTATTATTCCTAAGTACACAGACTAATGATTAATGCTACCTGAAACTAAATTTTGTTTAAATGCATCAATGACTTGCAGTTATCTATTAGAATTCAATCAGGATTTGCACACTTCCCAATTTTCCCCACACCAATAACTGGAATTGTCATTAATAGCTGATTCATACATAAATTATGAATTATTCTATTCTAAAACATGAAACATGTTTAGAAAATATTTTTTTAACACGAATCATTTTGCCGGAGAAATTTCCTTTTGTTTAGAAATACTCTGATTTCTAAATACTCCCCTTGTATGACCTTCAATTTATATCAACAGTTACATTTTACCTGAGAAAGCTGATTTAGTGTGAGATATATTTCTTTTCCGATAAATAAAAAAAAGTTGACTCAGCTTGCTGCTAAACGCGTATTTTTAAAAAATCCAAGAGAAAACCGAATCGCGACCTTTAACGATTCCTTTCCTATGCTGTTGATACAAATAAAGCTGCTGGAAATCAGATAGTGGAAAAACCTTGACTTCGTCGTGACATTTCATCCAAGTGTTTTCCTCTCGCTCCAGGAATATATATATATCATCGCACAATTCTTATAATACTAGAAGATGTGTTCGTCTAGATGGATTGTTATCCTATTAACAGTATCTCATATTGGATTGCCACAGATTAATTAATGAAAGTTATTGTAGAAAATCTCATACACATTGGAAGAATGTTTAAGAAATAAAAAATATAATTTTTAGCGCATTTTATATAAAAATATATAATAATATTAAAAGTAAGTAATAAAAGTTTGGAATTATATGAAATAAAAATTTTCGAACACTCGAATCTGATATAATTACTAAACAATAATCGAAACGAATAGTGATCCACTAAAAGAACAAAAATGCAATGCCAAATACAAAATAAAAGAAAGTATTAATAATAATTCCTACTTATTCGAGAATATAATAAAGCTGCATAAATTTAAAATAATAAAAATTGCAGATCTCAGCTCATCGATCTTTGTTACAATCCAGCAGAAAGTAATCAAATTAAAGCGTCTAGCTAGACGTCCCATAACTAATTTTTATTCATGTTTAGCTTCATTCACATACCGATAGTTAAATCACTTTAAACATTTTTTTTTTTTTTTTTTTTTTTTGCGTTAAACAATTTAGAGAAGAGTTGGGGTTTGCGCATTCGATAATCACGCGCAAATAATTGCCATTGGAAGATAAAATAAATATCAGAATATTATATCTGAGCAGAACCTCTTCAGACTAGAGCCTAGGGTTTAACTATCTCCCACGCCCTTCCATCTAGTGACATAATTTAGTTTGCTTATATGAACGCTCTATTTAATAGCAATACGAAGGCTTTATTGAGAGAGATCAGATTATTTTGAACTCATATCAGAAAATACCGGAACCCACACCCTTTCTCCCAAACTTCAACATCACACCAGCTAGGAGATGCTTGGCGCTCGAAATGAAATTAATTCTTCAATTACTCATCCCGTAATTTCCACGAGTTTGTAGGTATTTTTTTTTTTTTTTTAATTTTGCGAATTTTTCTAGCTAATGTGTGTATCTTTTATCATTATGCGTTTGAATTATATCGCGCTATTATCGATAACACATAATAATAGTTTACAACATTTTAAAAACATTTAAATTTGTTAACAAATGTCTCATCTAAAAAGAAATTTTAAAAAAATAATCTGCAATCGAGTAAGAGAAGGATTAACGTGCACCAAACTCAAATGCACGTTGAATCTTCCATGGATTCTGAACTTAGAACCTTTCAACCTGCAAGATGAGAATTTCCATCAGAGCACCACCTCTTCTGAATGGGAACGTGGTAGTCTGATGTAATGTAGTCTGATTCACAAATTCTTTTTGCTTTTCTTTGGTAACCTTAACATGTTAAATATTAAATTAATATGGTAACCTTATTTTTCATGACAAGGTAACAAACAAACTGACTTGATATTTCGCAACCAGATTTCCAGCCAGCTTTAATAATACGTATTTCAACCCACAACTCTCATAATACTTAGTATCTGATTGCGGTTTCTGATAGCAGCCGCATTTTAAAAGCAGCGTTTTCCTAGAAAGTCGCTGGCGATTGCAGCCTCCAATAGGCAGCCGATTGTATGAGGATTGCAAATGGTCAGCTTTGTTTCGGGGAATGGAATGAAAGACGTCTTGTATCGATTATTGAATGTTATTTGACAGTTATTGACACAGATGGCAGATTTATGTTTTTGGAAGGGCTCGGAACGGAAGGTTTGTCTCGTTCTGTTTAGACTGCGTTATGGATTTGCATCTGGATAAATAGAGTTCGATGAAGTGACTTTTAACCCCTTCGCATACAATGTCGAGTCTTGACTCGCGCATCGTATTATTGAATGTTCAATTTTAAAACTCCAATTAAGTGAAATTATTAAGTAATTTAAAATGCAAAAAATACTTAAGAACGTTTCGATATCTCAAATGACCCTTATTTTATTATAGGAATTAAAATAATTATAAATAGGATGTGTCATCTAATTAGGAAATTAAGTAAATTCATAGGTCCAGTGGTTAATGCGTTTTCTCTTGTTGCAGGGCAGGTTTCCATATACACTTTGACATTTGTTGATACTTCATAGACGGGTCGATTGTTAAAAAAAAAAAAAACATTACACGATAAGGGATATTGCCGGCGTCCTGCCCTAGGGGTAGCGAGTCTTCCCCGTGATTTGGGCATCCCGGGTTCCAGACCTGGTTCGGGCATGGTTGTTCTTTACCCTGTGTTCTATCTGTGAGGTGTGTGAAAGAGTCCCCCTTTAAAAAGGGACTGTGCAAGCGAGTGTGTGAGTGTCATCTTCATATCAGCTAAATGTTAGACTTCTATCCTAGGGTGCTCAAGGGCCTTGACCCTCATAAGCTACTACAAAAACTCGGCTTAAATCGCTGACTTTGTCAGTGGGCTTGTCCTTGACAAGTACCATAAGTAATAACAATCAAGGATATTTCACTCCGTTGTCCGATTGGGCTCAAATTTTCATAGTTGAAGATTTATAATTGTGGTTTATTATCGCATACCAAATTTCATTTAGTTAGTTGGTCATCATTTTTGAACTATTGATGATCCAACGGATTGAATTACTGTACAAACCCATCGGATAGACAGACCAACAGTAGTCAATATTTTAACAGGACCCATTGTGGGACCAAATTATAATTAATATTTAAATAATATTGGGCCCAAATTATTATTATTATTATGGGTCCAAATATTGTGTATGTAAAATTTTATTTGTCTATTTCAATGCGTTTTTAATCCTTTCGAATGCAATGACGAGTCTGACACGTGCATCGAATTACTTAATTTTTAGTTTTAAGTCTGCAATTAGGGGAAAGAATTAAGTATTTAAAAATGCAAAAATTGCTTAGAAACGCATCAAAATTTCAAATGTTCCTTATATTATTATATGAATCAAAATAGCAATAAATGTTCAAAATAGGCTGCGTCATCTAATTAGGAAGTTAAGTATATTTATTCATTTGTGAAGGGTTTAAATATGTTCATAAATATACATCAAGTCCATTTTTTTTTTCAAACTTACAGAGGTCTGATATATGAAGAAAGATCAAAATCTCGTAGTCCAATATTTTGATCCCTACAATAATTGGCACAACTTCGTATACGAGAAAGTAAAAAGCGATAGCAACTGTCCAATAGTTGAGTTTTGTGATAGTACTAGAATTGCTGCTACCATAATAACGCAGCTAAAATCCTACGATTTTTTTTTTTTTTTTTTTTTTTGCAAAAACAACCGGAGAAATTGAAAAGACATTTAACTAATTAATTAAATTTTCATTAAAGTAATTTTAAAAAAATCCTGGATTAAGTTATTACCATTTTAATTACGTGGCTTTTGGTACTATAATAGAAGCTGAAATTTCAGGTGGCCGCATTAAAATTCTTGAAAATCGAAATATGAAATTGAAATATTTTATATAGAATTGCAGCAAAAACTATTTTAACAAATTAGGTGGTAATTTAAAAAAATATTTAAAAGATTCTGTATTCATTAAGACGAAAATGAAAAAAAAAAAAAAAAAAAAAGCATATAGAAAGTTACAGTCGCTGTAAACTTTGAAATTACTGTAAGATTTCCCTTTAGTCAAATTTCAGCTTTGTTTTGAGATCTTTGCAAAAATTGTGTGCAGAAGAAAATTCGATATTTTGATAAATCTAGTCATGCTTTGTCGCCAAATGGTGCTTTAAGATTTGGAATATTCACATTCAATGAAATATGTCTCAAACGATTAGTTATTCTTTAAAAAAAAATGAAGCATCGTTTGATATAAAGCAAACAATAACAATTGAATCGGCAATTGAAGCTCATTGTTTATTGTAAAAAAAGGTACGAAAAAATTACTTAATAAACTATTGATGCAAAGGAATCTTATATAAAAACTTGGTTAAGAAAAAAACAAAAACAAAGGGAAAAAATGAGATTATTTTTATTATTTTTTGTTTTTCGATTTTGTTTTTTTAACCCCTGTTTCAGTTTTTAAAGCAGATTATTAATAAAATTCAAAAAGAAATAGTAAAAAAAAGTAAAGTAAATAAATAAAAAAAATAAAGTAATTGAATAAAAATGGATATTTTCTCTAATCTAATATTATCTAATTCCGAAAGATAATTCATTCAAAATCATATCGACTTGGAAATTTTACCACTTGTGTAAGTTTCTGAACGAATTCATTTTGTTTTATTTGCTGACATAAAATCAAAAATTATCTTTAAAAAGAAACACTTTTACACCACGTGATTAATTTGATTCTTAGAAACATTTTTTTCTTCTTCTTCTTTTTTCTTCTTTTCAAATTAACTGAAATAAAAGGATATTTTTAAGAAAGTTTTGTTCTAAAAGAATTTTTGCACACTATGAATCATCATTATTTTTCTACTGATCAATCAATCAAATGTTATTTTCTTTTTTCCAGAATGGTGAAAGAATAATTCTTATTTTGAAATTCTGCTTCATAATCAATTTGTTCCCCAACAAAAATACAGAAACGCAGCAACTTTTCACCGTTTTCTCTTTTTCGACTTCGTCTGCTTACCTTCTAGTAAAATGGGGGGTTGGGCTGGAGGGGATGCAGACTACTTACTTTTTCCATTTACGAAAACTGCCAAAGCAATCTCCGGCACACGTGTGGGCTCGTTTTCAAATGTCAGATATGAAATTTACGCGAAATCCCCCCCCCCTCCCATCCAAAGAACCTATTTCAGGTTCTCTTTTAAAGCTCGCATCAATGGACATTCCGTCCGCGATTAAATGACGCTGGTGCATTGTGCGTTATGTCAGCGAGAAAAGTTATCGTTTGCTCTTGTTTGGATTTTTCCTATTTATCATCTGTTTTTCGTGACATTTTTTTAATGTTTATATACAAAGTAAATGTAATAAATATTTATTATTAGTCCTATTTTTTTATCTTTTGAGAGGAAAAAAAAGATCGATTTATTTTATTTTTGTCTTGTAAAAATTGTGATACTTCTTAAAGGAAACAAAGGAGAATTGAAAAAGAAAAAAAATGGGAAAATAAATTTTGGAAAAGAAAATTTATTCTCCATTATCGATGTTTTATAACATGTTTGTTGGTAATCAAATATCAATGGTACCAAACAAACTAGTCAAACATGTCAAATTGATTGTCAAAACCATTTTTTTTTTCAGTTCTAGCCATAACAATTACATGTAAAAAAGGTTTAAATATAAATTTTGTATTGTTAATTTTTTTGAATAAAAACTTCCTTTAAACGATCAAAAGACAAGTTCATTTTACATTGTATCATATCAAGAATATGCTAAAAATAATAGTTTAAACATTGAAACTAATTGAAAACTTCAGTGGACCAATTTTCTATTTTTCCCTATATGTTTTAAATCCCGATTTTCTCAATAAATACAGAATAAAGTCAGATTGCACCACTTCACTGTCACGTGACAAATGTTACTGCGCATGCGTTTAACTATTTACTTGTTATCTCAACCCGTGTTGTGGCAACTTTCATTCATCTTGCAAAATGTGCAATGGAGTCCAAAGTTAAATTGGCATTGTGCATTTAATGAGTTGTTTGATTTTTTTTTATCAACGCTTTCGTTGAAGTAAGGGCCTAATTATATACAAATAGTTGTCTATTGCGATTTGTAAGGAAAATTGTACTGCTCGAATTTCAGAGCTATTTCCTAGCTGGTATAGGAAGTTCTAGGAAATTTGCGTAGGAATGATTTCCAATTTTGGCATTTCTTATCGGAATTTCTTAGACAGTATCTTTGGTATTTCTTAGACAGCTAATAATTTTGAAACTATTCAATCAGAACAAGACTTACCTGAAAACATTTCAAATATTTGCAAAAGCAACAAATAACAAAATGTGGGGAAAGAAAGAAAAAAAAAAAACTGTATTGGTTATATTTTATATTTTCTTTTGACGAATATATATGCTGTTATATTTCCAAATGACGTAAACGTAAATGTACTTTATTTGGGATGTATTGGACTTTGGGTTTGATGCGCTGATTTTTTTAATCAATTAGATTAGTTATTTTGTTAGATTTTCAGGGGTTAAGTTGCACTATGGTCTTATGCATATATGGTCTTGACCCATATCGATGAATGGTCTTGGAGGATAGTACAAAATATTTTTGCGTTATTCGTAAATTTTAAAAGGACAATGGGATGAAAGGAAGGGTAAATATTATGTTACGATCCGTACGCCGCAATAAAGTCAACAACGTATTGACAGCATTTTTTTAAAAAAATTGTCGGATATTTTTACGCTTTCATAAAATGTGGATGTAAAAGTCAGAATTTCTTGTATTAATTGATTTTTTTTTTCTCTGAAAAAAAAAATCGTTAGAAACCATAACTTAATCAGAAATAAAATCATGGTAAAATTATGTAGATCGTGACATAGGAGTTGAGCATAAAATTCTGCTGTGCATTCATTTACTTCGATTCGCCTCCCCCCCTCCACATGCTGTACGCAGCTTAAAATATTTTGCGGAAGAATTTAGCAACGTGACTGAATTTTGCCAACCTGTGATTTTGACTGAAAAACTATTAATTTACTAAGCATTTACTCATTTTTCTCCTTTTCTGTCCAATATTTTTCATTTGATTAGAATTTCGGTCTTTCTTTTGCCATCTTTTAGATTTGGTCTGGTTTGGGATTTAAGATGCGAAAAATTAAGATAATTCCATTAAAGATGCTGTCCTTTGAGACGTTAATTCTAGGAAACTTGGCATAAATACACAATTAGCATATTTTTAATGCATATTTTCATTTTTCAAATATTTTTAGAAAGCGATTGAAGGAAAAACTAGTTAAAAGTAAAAATATCGAGTGAATTTTATTTAATATTTATTCTCGTATATCTTTTTGGAATTTTCTAATTTTATATTCTATTGTGTGCATATTTTATTCCTGCCGGAACTTGTTCTGAAATTTTAATATTTAATTGTCTGTAGCGTGCTTTATGTCATTGCAGTCATAGAATTATTCATGATGCAACCCTATTCAAGGAAAACTTAGATAACTAAACATAAATCATTTCTAAACATAAATCATAATATTCTTTAATAACCAATCGATTCATGGTCTACGAATTAAAAACAAGTATATTTTTAAAAAATCCTTTATTAATTTAAAATAAATTAGCGCAACATAGCAGAAATATTAAAATATTTAAGTTAAAAAATAGAAAAGAGGTCAAAATTAGCGTTTGCATTCTTGACAAGTATTAAAAAAGTACGCTACACAAATAGCGTTGTTGCGATCGTTGCATACCTACGTTGCTACTCTGCTTTTCATAGACGGAACAGAAAATACAAATTCTGCGTTGGATCTTTTCTGCAAAGTATCTTTCATATTATTAGTATTTCGGTAACTAGTATAAAATGCAGTAAAATGCCAAAGCACTCACAATGTCCGCTAGTGGTATTAACAAAAATTTTTATTCCCTATCATTAAGCATTTTAATGTAAGACAACAAAAGTTAAATATAACAAGTGTACAGCTGTGCTTATCCTCTTCGAATAACTCAATTTACTAGGTATAAGGATATTGTAAGTGAGGTGGAGTAAACTCAACGGGAACACGTCGAGTTCACAAAATTGGCAGAGGTCGGTAGACGAGTCGCGAAAATTTTTTGCTTGTATGTTATCTTTCCGCAATTCTTTGAAATTTGACGCTTATTTAGAATTTTTATCAAGTCACACATTAGAAATATTTTATGTAGAATCATATTGAATAAAAATTGACCCCCCCCTTCTCATAAATGTTCTTTTTGGCCCATAAAACCTCTTTCTGAAAGAATGTCTGTTGTGTGTCTATGAAAAAAATTCAATACACCTAAAATGAAGTAGGTCGCTAGAGATTTGGTTTTTAAAATGTGGATCGTAACGTTTAAAAATTTAGAAATCCCTGTGTTAGACGAATGTTCAGTTATTTAGGATTAACGGAATTTGAAATCATCAAGGAAAATACGGTTACGGTTATATGCCGTTTGCCCTAATAACGAACGTTCTAGTATTATCTTATTAATTTGTGTATAAATTCTCGAGTTACGGAGGAAAACCCCCATAGAATGTTTGAAATTCTAATGTAATTCCTACAATGGATACATTTCACATGACGTCATAATCACATGACAAACGTAAGAATAGAAACTGCATTATTCTCCTTCAGTAGGTCAATGACCCATTATTGAGGCACTCATCCCTCGAAAACAATCCTAACCAATGAATATCAATGCCTTCATGGGGGTGGTCGACGGTTAAAAAGCCTGACGTCATGACGTCCTATCAAAATTCCGTTTATTTTGGGGTACACAGGGAGAAGAGAAAGTTACGGTTATGAGTGTGTGCGGAAGCAGCTTGGATCCATATCCTTCGCATAGTTGGGGGTTTGGGACTGTCAACATGACAGTGGAGTGACGTCACCTCTTATTTCCTGTGTTTGTCTATAATTCCTATGATTTATAGAGAATTGTTGCGGAGGATAAGGCCGTAAAAATCGGGCGAATGCCCCCTTTTAGGGTGGAATTGTGGTTTGAGATCTTTCTAAGTAATGCCGCTAAGTGATTTGTTAGAGAAAATAGACAAGTGGTGGTCTGTGGATTTGATATGGTGAACTGTTTTTGTTATCGAATGTTCATTTTGCGAGAAAGAAAAACTGTAGAAATGAATACTTCAATACCATTATCCTCCTCCTCCCTCCCCTATTTGTTGTGTTGCTTTTTCAACTGATTGCTTATTTTTTCCCCCCCTCATTTATTTGTACTTGCATTCATTCACATCTCTGCTGTCATATACTTTTGAAATAAGAAAAAATCAATAATAATGAATAATAACTAAAATGTTTATTATGATTAAAGCACACAAGCACAAGTTGTTCGAAATTAATATTAATGCCAAACGAATTAAATTGACTCTATCATAAATATATTGTAAGAAGTTCCTTAATTTAAAACTAGTATTCTAAGATTGGTTAGAACAATTAAACTCTAATCTGCTTGTAGAGTCCTAATACAACCAACAATGTCCACACTCTCTGCTCTTGTCTAATTTTTGTCTGTCGTCTTGAAGCAATGCCCATCTTACCTATATGGACAAAGTTCTTATCAGCAAGAGAACCAACAACTTGTTCTAACTTGCCTTTCTTCGCTCTTATGCTGGTTATTTTTACTAATGCCCTGTCTAGGATAGCAACAGTGATGTTCTTTACATGCAGTGGCTAAGCTATTGCCTCTACCATTTGTTGGCAGATTCATGCTCACTGTTTGGATGAATCTTATAACTGTTAAAGTGGGAAAGCAAGCATTCTGTACTCAATGACTCGAGAATTCCTCGTTTTCTATTTAATTATATATTGTTGTGAAGTGCTCAATGCTATCAATTCGCACGCCGCCTCGATAATAAGACAAACGTAATTGCTTATGCCACCTGGAATCTAGTTGAACTTCGCATTCTTCTGCGCTGTAACGTCACTTATTTTTTAACTCCTGCAAGATGCCGATTAAATTCTGGAAATAAATCGGTGCTGTACTTTCCACATCTGTGTCATAACCATGAACTGTTTCTTTTCAATTTGAGACTGAATAATCATGTAAGCCATATTGTAGAAGAGCAGAAGTTCGAGCCATTACATTGATGGTTTGATTAATAGTTATAAACAATTATAATTCAAGCAGCGGGATCCGAAGTTTTTCTCTGATATTCTCTAATAAAAGTGTTATCCTCTCTCCTCCTTCTACTAGCATTGGAATTATGGACTTTGGACAAGGAAGGCTGTGAATGCCATGTGTAGTGATTGGATTTTGAAGCGTTAGGAAATAAACGTTCATAGATGGCGCTAGACAACTAGCGCGAGTGTAATTAAAAGAGTGATGTCATTCGAGTGTTTGCTCTTGGAGGAGAAGGAGTTACTGAGCCGAGTAACTCGAACGAATCTGCAATACATTTGTTAAGTTTTCTATTTGACTATTTATTGAAAGCACTCACGAACCAGCCACGACACCATGTGTACTCAGATTTTCGGAATTTCGCACATGAACGTTTTGTGCTTTGTATTTGTATTGTAAGGAAGAAATGCGAAGATGCATTTTTGAAGTAGGTCTCTTTGGCAACGGATTGAAACTGAAGCTTGACAATTTTTAGTGAGGAGATCGCACGTAACATTTATCTAAGACGTTGAGTTTTTTTAAATATCGCGTTTGCATGCTTGCGAATGCACAGAATAACAGACAGTTAACCTGTTGATGGATTTCGTTCAAAATTTGATACGGCTCTACGCTTTAGATTCTAAAATTGTGTATTAAATTCCATCTATCTGTCTCTTTACGTTTTGTATGTGTCGTGTTTATTTGGTGTCAGACAAAGAAACATACCAAGTTCTTGTGAATCAAAAATTTTCCGACATTTGATAGAAATCTACAAATTTGGCTTAAAACTCAAATAAAAGTTCTCATCTATTTAGGTTTAATTATTTGTTTTTCAACAATTATAATGATTTTTATATTTCTTATGTGGAAAAATATAAAGGAATGAGATCGTAATTTCATTGCTATATTCGAATTTTATACTTCTATTCTTCTCTTACATATTTCATTTAGGAATTTCCCGCCAAAAATTTGAGTGCAAGATGAAACATTTAATAAATAGCGCGAAGAATTAACAATGTTATTCAAAATTCTGATTACATTCTAGAAGGGGGGAAAAATGTTTTCCTTTTTGATAACAAATGCGCAATTAATTTAAATTGTACTTCAAAAAATGTAAGCTATAATTTTCTTCTACAAATTTATTTTGCCTTTACTCTCTCCTCTTTAATTAACTACTCCATTGTTTAAATTATGATGCTATTTCTTTTTTTTCCCCCCGAGAACGTATTCAGAAAGCTCTGTTTTAGAAAAATTTCCCGATTATTTCATTGATTTATTCTGCGAACTGTACTTTGTTATCTTATATAACCAAAGAACATTACAAACTATTTTTTTAAAAAAACAATTCGTTATTAAATACCGAATCCTTATACCGCTTGTTTACTTTGGTATTTTAGTATTCAGCTCTCTGTTTTTCCGTATACCTAATCTTTAATTCATGAACTCCAACCTGGGCCAGTTATGCGAAGAATACGCTATAAAGAACAACCTGCTGATTGAATACATATTCACGAATTGACTGCTGCAAAGGTCTGATTATCTCAGAATCTAGATGAAAGGGCCAACGTTTTTTTGTTTTTTTCCCTGCTTCGAAATGAAAATTGTTCTAGGAATAAAATACCTCAGACCCTCTTCTTACATTGATTGGTGCAATTAACCAATCAATCAGTACTCAGTGACAGTAGCTTGCGTATCAGAACGTGACCACATACCTTCCCTCGTCTCAAGAGAGGGGGAAGGGAGTGTTACCTATAATTTTGTAATGTACTTCCTAAAAGTAGAAACATATCTAGGAATTATTGACTTGACAAACAACAGAAAAATAAAATAACCGTGGAAGCAGTATAATTTAGCTTACAAATTCTTCAACCCCCCCCCCCATTTATTCACAAAACAAGACAACAAAGTAGGGGGGGGGGGAGACAATCTCAAATATGTCTTCATCGCGAATGTTGAAGGAATTTTAAATTTCAATAGTACTGCCGATGAGATAAATAATTTAATTTTAAATAGTTACACACAGTAAAAATTTCGATTATCTGCAGATTTCGACGATTTTAGTTATAAATTAAAAAAAATAATAATAAATAAAAGAGGTATTTTATCGCAACGAAAAAAAAAAAGCTAAAACAAATTATCGTTATTTATGTATTTATTTTAAGAAAAAGGAAACCAACAAATCAGCGAGTAGAGTTATGTTCTGTTTATTAAATCATAATTGTATGCGTAAATATAAATAAAGATTGTTCAAAAGCATTTTCGTATTTATTTGTGTTCTTTTATAAGCATTTTGCGGATCATTTGTGGTTTATTTACAGTTTCCGTTTATTCAGTTCCTCAGATTATTGTGTATTTACTCTATATCATGAACGCTGCCATTTTCAAAGAACTAATGTAAGCCTATCTGGCAGACGAGTTATAAAATTCTTCATCTTGTCAAATAAATTTTTGCATCATTAAAAAGGCCAATAATTTTATTTTTAGCACACAATAGGATAAAATTTCACTAATTGCTTCAAATGTTTTTAAATCTTTCAAAGTCATTTCACACGATGCCACTATCACATATTAAATATAATTGAACGTCTCATTCACCAACAAACTGTACAGGGCCTTTCGCTGTTTGATAAAGTGCGTGACGAAGTTACGGCCTTTCTCCTCTTACTGGATGTGCAATAGATTCCAAAATTAAAGTTGCGGGCTTTTGATATTCCTTTTGTGATCGCATATACACGACTCCATTTATTGTTGGGAGCATTTCTCCACATTGAATAATAAATATTGTGACACACACTGTATTCAATTCCTACTATGTCTTTCTATGAAGCCTTACTATAGCAAAAAAGTGTTTCATTATAGAAATTACATTAGAAATTTCAACATCCAAAACAAATGCAGTGTTGAAAATAAATAATCTATATGAAACTTTTAAATACTTTTTTAGAAAAATATTACTAACCAATGTTCGTGGTGATACTTTTGTGTTCGAAAAAAAATTTATATTTGACTTTTTTAGAAAATTAAATCAATTATAAATATAATTGAGAAACATAGTTTTCTATCAAAAAAGTTTCCGCATTTTTTTTTTTTTTTTTCGTTTTATTCTAAGCTGGTAGAATATTTTGAAAATTTTTTATTCATCGCATGAATTGAGTATTTCTAATAGCTTTTAAAACAAGCAACTTCTGAAAAAAAAATTTTTTGCGAATGAAATTTAATTTTCTGTCTTATTAATCAATCTTAATTCAATCTTAATTTGAAGTCATTTTTTTGCTTTTTATATTTAATGTAATATTGGCCAAGTAATATGTAATGCTGCTTTTTAAATGATAACTTTTTTTCTTCTTCTGAATTTAAATTTACTTTTAATTATTATCATTCACATTTTTGCTATTGGATGATCTCTCCTTTCTCAAAACTATTTACGAAAAACAATGAAAGATCCTCGAGTTTTATTCTTCGATATTCATCTATGTAAACAAATATTTATTTACCTTAAGAAAACATTTGCTTTTCTTTTCCAGTGTATGTGATATTCTTAAACGAGGAATATTTTATAAAGGAATATCTCGGTTTTTGAAATAAATAAATGAAAAATAATAAATCAGTGAACCTCCATCAGAGTAGTATAATTTCTGTTTACTTCCCACCCCTTTCCTTTTCTTCCCTTCATCCAAAAGTGGCAACTGAACGTTTACCTGACCATCATCAATTAGGTTGCTTTTTAAAAAAATTATTTATTCATTTTTTTTTTCATTCTTTGCATATTTGAAATAGAGAGCTTCTTTTAATAAGATAAGGCATCGTTTCCAAAGCTTTTTTTGAGAGAAAAAACATCATGCAGCCTACTCAGTATTTAACCGAGATTTTTAGCTGATTGGTGTCTACAATCGCACGAAAAAGCTTTTGAAAATTATCGTTTGGTCAAAGTAAATAAATAAATAAAAAAACTTCTGTGAAATAGTGCGCGCACGACTATCTCAACAACGGGATCTACTTACTGCAAACGGTCCAATTCTTTTAACTTTGACCTTGACGGGATGCGCGAGGGGGAGGCAGGGGGTGTGGAGGGAGTACCCATCGAAGGAAGAGTGAAAAGCAAAAGCGCAAGAAGAGAGTTCCGCAAACCATCGCGCGCATGCCCCAGCGCCGGACAGCGGAGTGCGATGCTGCTCGTCACTTTTTGCCGCCTTCGGTAAAACTTCGAATACTCGGAGTTCTGCCACACTTGTCCTAAGGACAGCGATGGATGTTCGTGCATCGTTTACCCGATGGAAAATGTCGGCATTCACTGACGATTATGCGAAAGAAAAGAAAAAAGGAATACTGCTTATGTACGAATAACGAGATGGATTTGTCTTTGAAAAGGAAAATGAAGTGATTGTGCCGTGTGTGTGCTTTTATATACTCAAGAATTTAACTGATAAAAATAGTTTTTCATAAATATATCATCTGCTGAAGTGACTGCTTTGAATGAACTTTTATTTACCCAAGAATTACATCGATATCGGAATGTATATATCGTAGTCGAAAATTATCGTCTGCGACGAATCAACATTTTCTCCGACTTTATTTTTAAATTCATTTTGTGAAAATAGTGTTGTATTGATTCATTTGTTTTTCCATCTAAAATCTGCATAAAAACCTCCGAAGGATATCGTACAATTCTTTTTAAAAAATTTCTTTGAAATTATATTTTTCTGAGAGTTTCTGACATTGGTTTAATATCTCTTCAAAATCATTTACTTTACTATTATTTTTTATGGATTTTATTTTCAAATTTATAGATCGAAAATCTACGTAACATTTTTTTTTTCAGATATTGTTTAAAATTTGCTTATAGAGGGGAAATTATGTAGTTTTTTTGAAAATATTTGATACTAGTATTGAAGAAATTCATTTATTCATTCATATTCTTAAAACAGTTAATTTTATAGTAGTTTTATTTTTTGTGCATGTATATGCGAGATTTGTGTTTTCCTGTTTTTCAAATCAGCCGTTAGAAAAACTTTTATTCGCTTCGAACGAAAAACGAAAAGGATTCGAATTTCGAATATGAGTCATTGATCAAATACTCACAATTGTGTTAGAATGAAATTTTTGATACTTCTATACATGAAAATGCATCAAACTTGACCGCATAAGCTTAATTTTCTATGGAATTAACATAAGCGCATTTGCACTTGCATTTAATGCAATACGAACTGAATAGAAATACGCCGAGTTTGGCAAATTTCATTGCATTGTGTTTCCTCAATCCAAATTCAACCAAAGCGCAACTAGTCTAGTCTTAAAATTTTGCGGAAGTGTTTTTGTATTTGAAGTGCCGTGAATTTATACATGTCCGCAAAGGAATTTCCTGATGAAAAAAATCAATAAACATTTGGTTTGAGTTGATTCAAGACAGTTGTGTAATCTACTGCGTTCGCTTGAAAAGCTATCATGGGATGCTTTAAAAGTAAGAAATTAAACAGTCGGACTTCTTACGTACCTCTCTCAAACGCACGTGATGCATCACCTAACTGCAGGTGTTCCTGTCACAGAAAAAAGGTAAGACTTTTGTTTTTGCCTTTTTTTTAATGGAAAAATAACTTAGTGTGCATTTGTTCGTTACAATTAAAAAAAAATTGGTTGCTATTATATGAATTGCTTATTACATACTATCTCCAAAATAATTTTTATATGTCTTGAAAGTGAAAATTAACACTGTTACATGTATTTCTTATGAATCTGCGGTATTTATTATTTTATTTTATTTGTAATGAGAAAAATGATTTAAAATATCATTTTGTTTCATTTGAGATAGAAAAACATTGTTTCGTTTTTTCTTGGATTTTCTATAGTAAAATTCGAAAAAAAAATGTGTTTATTTTATTCGAAAGAAAAATCAAAAAATGTTAATTTTATTTTTAAAAGGGAAAAAGTCGAGTAAAATACTATTTTATAAATTATCAATTGTATACATAATGTACGTCTCCCTCTCCCGGTTTTTATTTATTATAATTTTTTTTTTTTCTATTTTGAGGATTTATTTTGGTTTTCTAATTAGTTATCGGTAGTAAAGTGAGTCATGAGTTTTAATAATTGAACGCATTAATTGCTCATTATTATGGCCTATCTAATGCAGGTATGTTATATATAATCGCAATGCTGAAAACAAGTGGATGGTTAAAGAAATATTCGCTTATAGTAATTTATTCAGGAAAAATGACTTTTTTTGTGATTTTTCAGAAGTTTTTGAAAAGTTTATTTTTAAATAAAAGTAAGAAGATTTATAAAAAAAATATTCATAAAAGCTTAGAAAGATGTGATTGGAAAGGGTATTTATTAAAAAATATTTTGCTCAAAAAATGTTCAAGTCGTTTTCTTTTCCCCTTGTACCTGTACATAAACAAAACCTGTATATAGAACAGTTTTGAAAAACCTTTTTTCCGAAATTGTACTGTTTGTCAGTCAATTCATCATGTGTGTTGCCACATTTGCGTCGCTCGTGAACTGAAACAAAACAGGAAAAACTCTGTGCAGTCCTGGAATATCTCTACCTCTGTGGCGAGTCATTACAATTGACAGATATTTATCCCGTTTCGTTTTTCTTTTAAATTGTAGTTATTGGTATTGCAAGAATGGCAACGATGCTGCTTATCTTAACTACTGACGCAAAATATATCATTTGTATATCCTGAAGCTGTGATGATGAATGTCAGGATATCAGATTCGTTTAAATGTGACGTGTAATATTGTGGGGTGGATGTCTACTTTAATAATAAATTTCAAGCAGAATTATGTTTTTCAAATGCATTGTTTTTATCTTACAGAAAATCAATTTCTTATGTGAATCGTGTTTGTGGAACTTTTACTTTCGCTTCAAGCCAATGAAGGGACTCGGATAAAAGTTGGCTCTCTATATTAGAATGTGAAAATAATGATAAAAATAATATCCTGAAAAGCAGAGAATTTTTAAAAATATAATATTCGATAAGTAGTAATGAAGGAAAAATAATGCATATGTTTTTTGTTTTTGAAAATAAAAAATTTACTCGAAAACGCCTGTAACGTTGAATTCTCATTCTTTTTAAATATGTACTTAACAGTGAATCATTTCTTTCTCTTATTGATGAAGGAGATTTTTTTTGTACAAGAACGAACTACTGAAGGAAGAGAAAAGTGTATAAATTTGAACGTTTATCAAACACTATCAGAAGAAGGTGACTAATTCTAAATAGAAATTATACAACATAACATAATCACCTAATACTTTATTATAAATGTAAAACATGAGTATCAGAAATTTGGAGTTGCCTAAATCAAGTTATTCCTATTCTTAAGCATTTTTATGGAATTCAGTCGTTTAATAGGATGAGCTTCATTATAACAGGATGAAAGTAACTCATTTAGTATTTCAGTGCTCGCGGAGCTGTGTCATTCTCCTGCTAGATGGGTGGTTGATTCAAAAATTAAATTAGCTTAGCATTGTTGTTAATTCTTGAGACGTCGTAATAACAGAATGAATGTAACTGCACGTGTCATTTAACATCTCAATGCGTATTGAGCTGTGTCGGTGCTAGATGAGCAATTGATTTAGAGATTTAAGGTCGCGATTTGTTCCTGTCTCGAGGGAATGAACTAATTCGCTTGTTAATTTGCTGTAGGTTACAACTTTATTTCTTTTTTTCTTATTGGCTAAATTTTGTTTGAAGTATTAATAAAAAAAAGAACAGCGAAAAAACTTTATTTAACACCCATAGTATCAACAAATTATATTATCGTTATAAATTTATGATGCCACTTCTTTTTTTTTTTAGCAATGTTATTAAAAACCTGTGAATTCAAGAATTTTGCTTACACCACAGCAAATATACTAATCACCAAATATTTTATATTTATGATGGTAATATTGACCTTTATGCTGTATATTATCATCATCATAGCTTTATTTTCATCCGCGTTGCTTAGTTTCATACCTATACTGCAGACAAATATTGCCCTGCGCCAATCTGGGCCAATACTGTACTTTAATGGCATGACAAAAGATCACTGGGGATAACACAGTCCCTGTTATTAATCTTCGAAGACAATGGCGGTTTTCTAAGGAAGCTGTCATTTTGTGCCAGGATATTTAAAAGGCCTCCTAATCTATACGATTTATATCGATATGAGAAGTAAATCGATAACAAATTTTGTTTGCAGAATTCCCTTCTGTTCTTTTTCTTTAAAAATGAAAAAAAATTTCCTTTCTTTTTCTTTAAAAAAGAAACAAAATGAATGAATAAAAAGAAAGAAATATTGACAGAAATGAGTACTAACGGAAATATGGAGGGAAACAAAAAAGCCCAAATCAAGAAATAATTTCAAAAACCACGGTATACAGGAAGTTTTATGGTATAAAAACAATATGATTATTATATCAGCAATATCCTTTGAGCTAATGATGTAAAAGGAATAGCTGTCAGCCTTATTTATTCAATGAAAGAGAGGAATTTTGATCAAAATCATTTATATCAGTTGCCGATTTCCGGGGTTGTGCATAGATTTTATTTTTCCGCCGGAACCCATTATTTTTGCCCTAATTCATGTCAAATTCCGATATAAAGTTTGCATATATAAATAATCATTTGCAAAAGATATGTAGTTAGATTTAAACCCTTCTAAGAAACTGCACAGGATCCAATTTGTAGTGAATTTTGTTGTTCTTTCGAATTTTTTTTCGAACCGCAATCGGTTGACAACTTACAACATATCAGCCAGGAATCCTTTCTCTCCAAACTTCTGCTCCACATCCATGTGAGGGTGTTAAACATGCACCGTCCCCATGTTCAAAGCTGATTTTCGAATTGGTCTGAAACTTGGGATTGTCAGAATTCGGAAACGAAATTTCTGTCGAAAGACCAGTGTTCAACTTTTGCAGAGGAAAAGCAATTAGAAAAAGGAACTTTCTTCTCGTGTTTTCCTGCTTGTACCATAAATGTTTGAGTGTGCATTACGAAAATAAAAGACACAGATATGAAGTGTCTATTAATGTTATGTTGTGCTCAGTTCTCGTTTCACACACGGCGAGATTGGATGTTGGGCTATTAAACGACAAACATCTGCGATCGCATCTACAGGACATAAAAGAAGGACGCTTTCACGTCACATAATTTTAACACATAAAAGTTCCCTACGTGATGTGCAACCGAGACTTTCTTTTAATTGCTGACAAGGCAGAATTTTTTCATTTTTTCTTCTTAAAAAAATTATTCTTTTTTTAGTGAACTTTAGAGGATAAAACTAGTAAAAATGTAAGTTTGAATTAGGGCTGTTCGTTTTATGGAGAATATTTTCGATCTAATTTATTTTGACTGGAATTATTTCGGTAGTGAACCTTTGTTGTTATCTTGGTCTTTAAAATTATCGTTTGAAATTTCAAGGGCTTGGCAACATATTTTTGTGAAAATATGAACAAAAAAGGATATTTGTCAATGTTGTTGAGATAAATTTCAATAATTTTACTTAAAACTTTGATCATTATTCTTTAGACATGGAGCTTTAATGCCAGTTCTATTCTGCAAGAACATCTTAATTTGTTTCCTGTTCAGAAAATTGTTCTTTTTTTATATAAGTGTTGATGTGTTTTATAAACACGAAAATTTAACAAGAAAGTGTTTAATTTATTGAAATATTAATACATATAAATTTTCTTTATGAATGCATTAATAAATAATCCTATCATTTACAAATTGTTACTTGTTACAACACGCCTGAAAAAAGTTGTAGAAAATAACATTCATAGTTCTTCATTTAATTTTTTTGCAAAAAAAAAAAAAAAAAAAACTGCTGACGGCACTAGATTTGTGAACTGTGGTTCAATTTCAGTGTTACAAGGTTTAACAAAATTACCTGCTATGTTAGAACGCCAAGCTCTGTGTGACAGCAATCTGGTCCACAAACGCTTAAAAATATATAACTATCATGACTAGTAGAAGAAGCTTTCCCTCATACTGCGCTGGATGAATTTCAGTTAAAGGCAGCATGATTTCGTGCTTTCATTCCAGAATTAATTTCATTACAAAATTCTGATTGAATTAGCTGTAAAGTTATAAGTATTTGCAAGAATTAAGCTACGGTAATCTGTCTATCTATCTCTCTCTCTCTATATATATATATAACATTAATTACCTATCACGGAGGCCTCTCTTATTACTTACTGTCGAATGACAGCCGTCAAATGTCCAACAAGGAAGAAGATTCAAATGACTTTATTGAACTTTTTTACCTTGTTTTACTAATTAATAAAGTTGCAAAATATTATTAGAAATTTTCGGGTGTGGACTAAAAACTCCATTCACTCAAAAGAAAGAATATATAAAAGAAGTCAAAATATTAGGAACAAGCACCAATCAAAGTTAAATCGAGTGCGAAAATAGATTAACCTTCATTCGATGTATAATGACAATGACTTAACTTATACAAACTGAAACTCATATCTTCCAAAACGATTATCTCACAAAAGTGTTTCTGCTTGGTCTTAAAATTCAAACAGCTGTCATTTTAATGATATCAATTTCATTTCCATGCATTTTTTTAAAATTTTCAGTATTTTTTAAAATTTACTTTGATTTCAGTCTGAAACCAATGTTTTGACGTTATTCAAATTCATCGATCCGAACACTCATTCGCATGCTTTAACCAATTAAAATTTTAAAAAAATTGCTTTTAATTTTAATTGAACATTACGTCCGAAGAGAGATTTCCACTTCCGCTCTTATTTCGTAGTATGTATATATATTTTATTTGTAGATGACTGATTCAATTAAATTTGTGTCTTTCACTTGTATCAGCTGATATTTTTTAAATGCATTCTATATTAAACCTTCAAATTATTGACTTTCTACTGCCTAAAAAGTCAATAATTAGGAGTCATTTAGTAGTCAATACGGAAAAAAAATCCTGTCGGCAAATATAGTTCCATATACAATCCTTTTTATCCGTGTCTTTCGTAATTATGTTTACTTTAATTCTTTAGTACTTTTACTTACGAACCTTTTCAAAAATGCTGAATTAACAAATTATCTTAATAACCCGGACATTCATCTGTTTGTTTTATTCTTATTTCCTTCTATTCAATTGTTTTCAACCCTTCGCTGTGTGAGAGTGCTAAGAAAGACTTGCTGCGAAACCCTCCATTAGTCACATTAGTCACACACAGATTTAAATTTATTCTGCGGGATGTTTGTTTGGTTTTGATGGGGTTTTTTTAATATTAGTATACTACTCTAATGAAGGTATATATGATTATTTTGTATGGGAAATTTAAATTCCAATAGTCTGTCACTATGTGTATGCGTTGATACTCTACGGACCAGACTTTTGATCTGCAGATATGAAACTTGGCACTTGTATACTTTGGAGGTTAGAAATGTGCATATCGAAACGATTTTTTAAATTTTAATTAATTAAAAGATAAGCGAAATTTCAGAATTTTTCCACGACAATTTCCAAAAATATTACAGTACATAAATGTTTCTTATATCATCTTAAAATTTAAAAAAAAAACTAGTTCAGTGTTCTAACTTTTGGTAGTTTTAATTAATTAAAAAATATTTTAAACGTATCTACGCAACAATATATTTTATTGTTAAAATTAGTTTATTTCATTTTTGCTATTTTTATTTCGGCCTTGATTCTCCCCTCCCCTTATTATATTTTTTTCAGGTATTTAATTAAATTTTTGAAATTCTGTTGTGTTTTCAATGAAGGTTCATCTTCAGAATCAAACAATAGCGAAAAAAAATTTAAGCCCTTTCATTTTTAAACACAGTTGCTCTTTCTTATGACATAATTGGATTATTTAGATAGAAAATGAGCGAAATGCAAAATGCCGTGCTCAAGATGGTATTAAGATACTAAAATAACAATAGTTAAATGTTCTATCAAAATGTGGAGTTAAAAATATTTTGCTGAGGAAACAATAATACTAAGTTTTACAAAATATTTAATTGAAATATTCAGAAAATTATTAGTTCCACCGTATCAGCTGCTTCTCAAAGGTTGCGCACATCTATTAGATATTATATTAAACGTCATTAGATATAATAAGATGCTGCGTTCCGCCTTGGGACACATCAAGTATGAGGATAAGAAGTTGCTGCATATGTCCCTGTTGAGTACAATATGCATATGTCCTGGTACTGTATATGTCCCTGTTGGATACCATATGCATATGTCCCTGTTGGGTACAATATGCATATGTACTGGTACTGCATATGACCATGTTGGGTTGAGTTGCATTTTCTCTGATTGGGAAGTTCCTCTTAAGTGAGCAGTTTATTTTATGTTCTCTATAGTGCCTGTATTAATTGTCTTGGCGTTTCATGTCATTAAATGTATCCCTTAAGCAAAGACAGGTCATGATTAGCCCTCTTGTGGTTAACCTGTTAGATATTGCGAGTACCAATTAAGTCATTTGTTTAAGATGTCATTTTTCAAAGTTTGTGCTCAAATTTTTATTTTACTACATACATACAAAAATTTATTATCTGAGAGATTTATGTTTGTTTAATATACATTTATCCACAGCCCCCCTCTCGGCAGGTGTTTGAATTCTGTTATCTCTTTAAGGTGTGTTTTGAGGCATTAGAAGTGAAATGTGCTGACGATCCTTCATACCGCCTTTTCACATTATTTACTTGTAAATATTTGTCGTTGTCAAAGCCTTAAATAAGCGAGATAAAAGGCATTATCTTTTCTTGGCAATCTGCGGTGTTTTTGTTTCTTTCGGTATATACAATGAATGCACTATTGAAAAATGATGCATCTGAATCACTAACCATAAACAAAGTTAAAATATATATAAAGTATCTCCCAATAGATAATGAATCAAGATTTATGCAACTGAGTCAAATACAATCTGACGTCGAATAGGTTTTATAGATATAGCAAACGATTAAAAGAAATGTTTTTTTAAGCAAGTTTTCGTTTAAAGCAAAAGCTTTTTTTCCTTTTTCCATCTTTTTTTCTTTTGTAAAATCGTTAAAATCAACAGGGAGTGGTCTCCTTAAAATTTTCTCGCATTCTCTCTAATAAAGGCGAATTTGTGTTCTAGACGCATCGTTCCCAACCGATAGAAACCAAAATTTGACACAGAATTAGAATTGCAGTCACATAATTACATACCAAATTTGATATATTTAAATCATCGCATTTTTTAGCTATCGCATTTAATTGCTCTTTAAAGTACAGACCTACAGACGTTAAACCCCTTGTTGGATTTGGTTCAAAATTTGAAAGTCACATACACTGTAAATGTTAAATCTTTGTTCCGAATTTTATTTATCTAGCTCTCTTTGTTTAGCAATCATCGTGTTATATTCGAACAGCCGGAGAGACGGACTTCCTCTAAAGGGATTTTGCTCAGAATTTGATAGAAATCCGCAAATTCGGTGTAAAGACCATATACCAAATTTAAACAGTCTAGCTTAAAGCATTTTTGAGTTACCTTTGTCTCAGACACACGGACATTTTACAAAAATATGTTTTCCTGTCTCGGGGAGGTCTGAAACTTGGAGATTCGTCCAAATCACGAGTTCATATTTTTTGATGATTACAATATTTTTATTACGAGAAAATAAAAAGCGAAACTGATATATTAATTAATTAATAAAAATAAACAAATAAATTTATAAAATAAATAAATGACATTTGAGGAGGGAATATAAATGCCTCCATTTGCCGACTAGGATGGGTAAAAGTACTTCGTTCCTCTCTATGTAGGCACTTTAAATTTTTTTAGTAAATTATTTTCTACAATAAGTCATGATGAATTTGCAACCGTAATATTTTTTTATCCTTATATTGTTGATAATATGGAAGACATTTATAAATAAACATTGAATACAGTCGAATGAATTAAATTTCGTTTTAGATATTCAAATTATACATTTATGAAAACTCGGCTCTATTCTTTGTAGTTAAGACAAACTAAATCAGTTTTAAAAAACAAACTATTGCGTTTGCTTATTAAAAAGTGCCCTTATTACGAAAGAAAAATGGAAGCGAAAATCCTGCTTTTGATTTAAAAGTTCAAAGAAAGCGATTATTTTTATAACTTTAACATTGGCAAAAACACGCGATTAGATTATTTGATGAAACAATGAAATCGTTCGAATTCGAATCGTTCTGAACAATAGAAATGTTATTATAAAATTAATTTTCAAAAATTAATTAAAATCTGAGCAATAGTTGTATGGAAACGAAATTACTGTTGCTGCAAAATTAATTTCTGAAATTTTAAGATGGCTTAAAAACAAATAAAAATAATGAAATTTTAAGATGACTTTAAATATTATTCCCGAAAGATATGACCGATACACGCCAAAAGCTTGTGTGATTTTTTAGGGGGGGGAGGGGGGGGGAAGATAGTGTTTTTTTTTTCTGCGTGACAAATTTTTATCAGTATTGGAGAAAATCTGAGAAATTATATAACTAAAAGATGGCATTTTGCTTTATACATGTGTTTATAAATTATGCTTGATTCTTCTCAATTCTGAAAATATTTGAGGGCTGAGGTGGCATGGTGGTAAGGTTCTCGGTTTTGGAGCTGGGGGGTTTCAGGTTCGCAACACGATTCCACCGGAAACCCGTCGTGTACGCGGGTCTAGTGCACATTAAATCTGTCGGGGCCAAACGCCCTCCCGCTGGTGTGCTGTGGAAGTTTGGAGAGAGAGCCCCTGCTCAGGTTTCATCCTCATCATCTGATCGTGGTTATCGCAGTTCACAAATACAAGGTCCGTCCCAAAACAGCCCTAGTGTTGCTTTAAAACGGGACGTTAATATAACGTAACTAAACCAAACTGGGAAAATCTGATGACACTTTCCTTAATTAACTGATTTTTTTTAATAACATGATTCCGTAAAACCAAATATTTCCTGGCGTCAATTTCTAGAATTCTCGACATTTATTACAAAATTTGAAATACATTTTCTGTAATTAACTTTCCTTGTTGCCTGGCCTGCATGTGTAAAGTCCTTGCTTAGTCACAAAATGGTTTCTCGAGACATCTATATGCTCGGAAAAAAAAAAAAAAAAAATTTTTCGGTACCTGTTGAGAGGATATCCGACAGATCATGCGATGACCATTAATCGTTTGTTCTTCTCGCAGGATGAAAAATCGTCTGCTGTCTGATAAATGAGGTTCCAAAAAAGTAGCTGAAAAGGCACTCGCCGGACCAGGTTTTTTCGAAACTTCCAATTTGTCTGATTTAAATGACAAGATTTCTTTTGATTGCAGATGAAAGAATACCGTAGTTAAAAAAAAATCAACCTCTCGTATCTTTTTGTTATGATCTTTTGTCGTTTTTTTTTTTTTTGTGAGATATCGTCTACTCTCAGTTATTACGCTATTTTCTTGATTGTGAGTGAAAGTGATTAATTTTATCAACATTCATTGAACCTGTGCGCACAGAACGAACTTTCCACGGTTTGGACTGCCCAATTAAGAGGCGGGGGATTGATAAAGCTGTTGAACTCAGACTAATTATTACAATGCTGGATTATTTATTTGCACGAATAATTGTTTAATTTGTTTTGTTGTTAATATTTGCATGCCATCTTCACTAAATTGGTAAGAGGGCCAGTAGGATGAAAGGCAGTGATGATTTGTTCCTGATTGATGAGGAATTTAGCGTGATCCTAATTTTTAAACTTAAACTGAATATTTATAAGTCCTTCAGGCAAACCAAAATTCGAAATATTTGCACCTGATACCGTTAAAATTCTGTGCAGTTACCATTACCAATACTTAAATTTCTATAGATACAATATACTTCCGAGTATACGATTCGTGGCAATCCGGCTTAGTTTTCTTTTATCGTAATTAAATGAGGAAGGCAAGTTGTTGCATTGGCAACATTATTAAACAGTTAACAAAAACTGTAAGTTTTGACTGTCAACTTAGGGTTACCTTTTCATATCTGTGTAATCATTTATCAGAGAAAAATAAAATCAGTTTGAGTCAATTTTCTTGAGAATTAGACTTACGATTTACCTTAATGTTTTGCTTTGTGTTTCCTGCATTTTAATTAGGCATTACAGAATTTATGTTAAAATGCAAGCAGTTTATATCCTTTAACTTTCTTTTTCTTTAATAAGTTCTTGAAACATGCAATGCAGTATATAAACATATATAAACCACTAGTATAGAGTCTTCTATTTTTACGCGGCACGTTACCGACAATGTTTCTATGATTCATCGCGTTCACATTCTACGTGGTTTGAGATAAATGGAGGGCTTAGTATTCAATAAGAATTGTGAAAATACATATTATAACAGTGAGTTGTGGTATAAAAACTTTGTCTGCTAGTATTGGTAGACAAAAAAAAAAAAAAAAAATAGTTCATAAACCTCCGCCAATCCGGCTTTTTTGTTATCCGGCCTGCTCTTCCTCTACATTAGGCCGGATACTCGGGGGTATACTGTATATCTGATCAATCGGTTTGAGCTTCTAAACTCTCTACTCGTAGTCTTGAAATTAAAAAAAAAAATCATCACTTTATTCTAGCATTATGTATTCTATTAGTAGATTTGTCACTGAATATGCTTTATGACAATTTTTCCTGAATTATTTTATTGCATCGTATATAAAGTATTCGCGTAGAAAAAATTGTCAAAAAAAAAAAAAATCGTTTCCAAATCCAAGTCTAGAAATCATTTTTAGAATTAAATCTTATGCGTGTGTATATTCATTTGTGTAAATATGAGCATGGTAATGGTGACAGCTTGACTGATGATTTAAAATTGAACATACTATCATTTTTCCGAAATTTTAGAAGTGGATAAAATTTTGGATAAAATTTATCAACGGGAATGCTGTTTGTTATGCGTTTGTGAACATGGTAACTCATAAACAGCAATGGGCAGCATGAGGTTGTTCTCGTGCATCCCATTGCTGTTGTTTTGTTCGACTTGATTGGTGTTTTATTCCCAGAATTGTAGAACTCTTATCCAATTTTAGACTAGATACATCTGCTGATTCACTTTCTGTGTATTTGTGAATATTCTGTGTATTACTCAAAAACTCAACAAGTTAGACGAACAACTTTTGATTCAATAATTCTAATCTTTATTAAATTTTGGATCACTTAATCGTGGACGAAAGAAAATACAAAACACATTCTCACTTCCTTTTAATATGGGATGAAGTAAACGTGAGATATGCCATTTTGTGTTTATACAAGAAAGTGGATGGAATGGACGCGACTATTTTTTCAGTGAAAGATTTTGAACTTTTCGGAACTGTAGGTAATAATTCTACATTGTTCCAATTTGGGATAAGAGATTAGGAAATGAAATATTAATGAATGGTTTGGAGAAGAAAATTTATCTTTAAATAAGCTAGTCACCTTCGATGACAAATTGTTGGCTCTTCGTATTAATAGTATTAATTTAATCATTATAACTAACTTTGATTCATTACATATTATGACTGTCAAAAGAAGCACTAGTTTAAATTGTTCTTGAACAATAAGCATTGAACATTATGATTCGTTTTCCATGCTTGCAAAGTGGGAAAAGTAATTGGTGAATAAAATTGTTAAAATTGGCCTAGTTGTTGAGACTGGAGATATTTTAAAGTTTTATTTTGCGATGTCTCTTAAAAATGGAGAACTGCGAAGAATAGATCACCATTGATGATGTGTTTAGGTGCTTACATATGAAATAAAAATTAGCGAAGTGTGATCAGTGGTTGGGTCTCGGAAACTGGTTCTTTGTTTTTTTCCTAATTTTTTGAAATGCATTGACGAAATCTGTTCAGTTGTTGACACTAATAGCTCTAACAAAGTTTTATTTTGCGATTGCACTCGAAAATGGAGGATGGGGTGAAAGAAGACAGATGACCATTGATGATAAATCTAAGGGTAATGCACTATCATATGAAATGAAACTTTTTGAGTTCGATACAATGATTGGGACACGCGACTTCTTTTGAGTTTTTCTCGTAGAGAATGTACTGGGCAAGTTTTGTTTTTTCGATTTCTTCCAAAAATGGAAGGTGGTACAGGGCAGTCGCCCTTCGGTGATATATCTAGAGGTGATAAGTTAACATTTAATGCAAAAATTATTGAAATTGGACAAAAATTGCTGTGGTTGAGACTAGAGAATTGGTTCTTTGGTTTTCCCCCATTATTATTTTAAATAAATGGATAGTTGTACAGCAAGTTTTAATGCAGTATTTTTGATGAAATTGAATGTATCAATTAAACTGTGAAAAAAATGTTGTGAACATTGTAATGGCCTTTATTATCGATCGAAGCAGTCATAGTTTGAGTCGCTACCCACAGCTTGGGAATTGTTTTTGTGCCCTGCAATGCAGCGCCTATGTGACACACACCATTACATTAATTTTCATTTTGCTGATATTCAGGCTATTGTAATCTCTATGAAATGAACGATGGCATTGACATTATCTTTATTGGCGGGACGTGGTCGATTAAATTCCACCGGCAATCCATTACCATTCACCTCGAAGTCCCCTCGCCGTGTTTGTCATCGTTTGCGCGACACCTAAATCAACGGCGGCATGGTCTCTTCAAACATCTCCCGTTGCACCACTCCGTCGTAGATCACCCTTATCAAACTCCCTCTCCCCTCCATCCAATTTATCTCATCTTTCCCAAACTTTTTACAAGCTACTCTATTTTTCTCCCAACCGCGGGAAAACAAACGGCCCACTTGTTGATTTACAGCTGTGACAAGAGGCCCCCATCTTAGAAAGAAGGCCCCCTCCATCTTACATTCCTAGCCGGACGTAAATTTCAAAACTAAAGGAAATTCTGAACCATGCCTTGTCGATTGGTATAGAGTATTCTCTGTGTTGGACCAGTAGTGAATAACTTATCCTTTGTGTGACAGTTACAACCACTTGTTTTTTATAGCCCACCCCATAAACTTGCCATTGGATCATCGGTTTTTCATAAACGTTAGTCAATTGCGGCGTTCCACCCAGTATCGGGGTGGTTGGTTTGTAGCTAACCCACTAACCTACCACCTTGCAGGTCGTAAGGTACT
This sequence comes from Argiope bruennichi, assembly GCF_947563725.1. Taxonomy (NCBI): domain Eukaryota; kingdom Metazoa; phylum Arthropoda; class Arachnida; order Araneae; family Araneidae; genus Argiope; species Argiope bruennichi. The sequence continues at coordinate 8,198,691 of NC_079154.1, forward strand.
GACTGGAAAAGTTGCGTAAATTGTGTGAAGCGTATATTGTAGTGCGCTTTTATTTCATTGAAAGGTCGCACCGTAATTCTGTTGTGGGTGACTCCTTGCTTTTATTTTTAAAATAAATAACGTGTTTAACTTATCTTGGGCTTGTACCCGAATCAAAAATTATTGTGTGTCTACTCCTTAATGTTACGCAATGCTTCATAAATATTTACATTTGCGATTTTCAGTAAATTTTATGCGCATTGTTGCATGTATTTAACTAGAAATGGAAGTGGATGAAGTGAATTTTTATCAGGTGTACGCTCATGCGTCGTCATCGTCATCTCAGCATGGTTCAGAATTACGAGGACCGTCCCAAAACAGCCCTAGTGTTGCTGTGTAACAGGACCTTAATATAACTGAACTAAACCACTTGAATGAACATAAATTACAGGCGCCATGAAAATGCATTTTTTAACTCATGCATTTTTTTAATCATTTGATCGTGAATTGATTAAATTAACGAGGAAACATTCAAGTGCAAATTATCCGAGAACGTTCTGTGTGTGAGATTTCATTTTCATTCTCTTGGAATTCGAATTTTAAGTCTGGAAAATTAACAAGATATATGCGAAACTACAACTGATATTATAGTTTATTGCCATCTTTCGGCATTCAAGTAACTGTAACTTTTTTTCCGCTCTTATATGATGGTCGATTGTTACTCCGTATATCAACCTTCATTAAGAGTTTCCGTGATCAGTGAATGATAAGAATTCTTCATTAAATTAACGCGTTCACTGCCGAAGTACTTCTAAGAACGATTTGACTTTTGAAAAGTAACCTTGATGCCTATCGTCTCATCAAGTTTGGCCGTTTCCGAACTTTCTTTACATTTCTTCTGAAGTTATAATTACTTTCATCCTTCTTTTTTTTTTTTTTTTAAATAATAATTTATGTTTAATTTTCATAAAATTTGCATGTCAGTTTCCTCTCACGGATATATCTTACCCGTTTATTATGATGTTAGAATTAATTTTTTAGAAATATTTTTTGATCTCTCTCTCTTTTTAATTTCTAAAAATTATGATCAATAGTTTTCTCTTCCTTAACCCTTCTTTGCATGACGATGGAAATTTCCAGTAACATTTAGTGAACAAAAAATTGTATTCAAAATAGGTGTATTGTTAATTGGTTGTTGCTGGCAACTTTTTTCACAACTATTGCGTAATAAAGAACATAGTTAAATTAGAATTAAATGTCACAATCATTATGGAAGTTTTGTTTTGAACTTGTTATTCCGTCCTTTGTTGCGATTAGAAGAAACGTTCGATTTCTTAAATATTTTTTATAACTTATCTGCGATTTTTTTTTATTTTTTTTGCTAATAAAAAACTTTGTACTGAGCTTAACATGTAAATTTGCATGATGGTGGATATTTCCATCATGCTGTTTTATAATTATATTATAGTATATATTTATATTATAGTATATATTTATATAGGATTTAATTAAATATTTTCCTTTAATCTAGAGAATGAATTATATCACCCGAATTTATTTCACACACACACAAAATCACGTTAAGAAGGGTTAATGATTTTTCTCCGATTCAGTAATATTAAGTTTAAATTGATTACTTTTTCTTTTCGATTAATCTGAAATCGCCGTCGAATTTTTACTGTTTCGCAACATTCTAGATTCTTCAATTACGTTCTGTCTCGTTTCTTTCCACTACTGTCCCCACCCCCCTTTTTTTTACACATCTTTGAAATATAGTGAGCCATGAGCAGAAAATAAACCTAAGCCAGCTAAAGTGGTTCTCCGATAATTTTCTTGCTCACTCTTTAATAAACGTCTTAACATGTTCGTTGCCATGAATCATGTCTGTCTAATAAGATGCTTACTTCTTTACTATTTCTGAATTCTAGTAGAGAAGATAACATTTAATTAGATAATAAGTGTGAATCACTGGCGATTCATAGGGTGAACAATGGGTTGAAACAAGGAGATGCAAACTAAACATAGGTGTATTCTACTCAAATGAAATTTTACACTGAATGAGACATTTTTGCTGTCACCCGAATATAGGTAACACGCCATTCAACATGTAAACTCCCACTCCTTAACCCCTCACATAAAAATTTCGATCTTTGAATAATGCATGAGTGCTCAGGTCTTAATTCTCTTCATCTCAAGACATCAAAGTTTTGGACTTCATAGTATAGAGAAGAAAATCGAGTTATGCATTTTAGACGCCCATTTTTTTTCGACCATTCGAAATCAAAATTTGTCTCACATTAGATTTTTATTTTTCATAAATATTATTTATCTAAGTCATTGCTTTTTTTAAGTTATCTTATGCACGTGCATGCGAATGTAGAGACTGACAAATGATCTAGCCGTTGACGGATTTTGTTCAAAATTTGTTATATATCTACAATTAAGTTGCTAAGGTTTTTTCCTGCAATTTCATATATCTAGTTCTTGTAATTATTGGTTCACTTGGACAGACTGACTTCCTACGAATGGATTTCATTCAAAATTTGTTTGAAATTGTCAAGTTGATGTAAAGATTACACACCTGATTTTATCCAACTACAGTAGACTCCCGATTATCCGCGGGCGGGTTATCCGCGCCTGCCACACGAAGTTTTTTTTTTTTTTTTTTTTTTCCAAAAAGGTGCAGTTTTACAGTTATGCTTTTGTAATTACATAATACATTACAGTATTAAAACAGTACATATGTATTAATTTTTCTGTGTATCCTTGACGCCTCTCGTAAGTACAAAGCACTTTTCTGTTTTCATTAACAAAATGCATTTTAGGTTAGTTTTGAGTGATATACTAAAATATTAAGCGTTAGTTAAACATTTCCTGCTGTTTATTTTACATTTTATTGTACATAAAACGATTTTTCAAAGTTGGAATGACTGTTTTCTCTTTTGCTATACCCTTTTTTAGCTTTTTTCGGATTATCCGCGATTTTTGTTATCCGCGGCGGCCGCGCCACCCAATTCCGCGGATAATCGGGAGTGTACTGTATCTCAAAGTATTTTTGAGTCTTTATGTTCGTAGACAGAATAATACCGTAAATGCGCTTTTAGGAGGACTGAAACGTGGAGATTCATTAAAATCACGTGTTCGATTTTTTTTAATGATTACAATACTTTTTTTTCATATACGATAAAATAAAGAAATGAGTAAAAATTTTTACATTTAAACTGTTCGCTTTGCCCCCCCCCTTTCCTCTTCTTTTATTCCACTCCCCCCCTTTTTTTTTTTTGCTCTTCCTACTCTTACATGTTTGAATAACTAAGACTACGGTAGTTCATATAGAAATATTTAAAACCAATAGTATTCTTTCCTCGTATACTTAAACAAACTGTACAATACTCTTTTAAGAGTGCGTTTAATGACCAATCGTATATGAAACCTTGCAAATGAATCGCAGGTTTAAATAGCTCAAAGGGCACGTAGCATCAACAACGGAATACATGACTTTACAGACGGTCCACCCGTCTGTCAAATTTGATACATATCTACGATGCCGATGTTAAAGTCATATGCTGAATTTCATTTGTCTAATTAATTGCGCTTAGGAATTATGCTTGCAATACGTTGACCGATAATAAAACAAATTTCTCTTTGGCTATCTTGTCTAAAATGTGATAAAAATCTATTATTTTAGCGCAAAGACTTACATATGATATAATTCGAAATATTTTCGCTAATAGAGGCTGGAACCATAAAATGAATCAGAAACTCGAGGTCGAATTTTCTGAATCGACATTACCTTGTCGTCCTCTTTGTCGATTTCGTGCACGAAAAAGCAGAAGAAACCCCCCCCCCCTTTCCCTAACTAATTACCAGGGCATTCTGGTCGTTCAGAAACTTTTGTCACTTTAGTTTCAATCTTGCCTGATTAAAAAATGGAAATTAAAAACACAGATGCCTAGCTACCGCTTATCGCAATTTACTGTCGTCTCTCTGCATTCACTGTAACCACTTCCGCCCATACACGATGGCGGGATGTAACCCAAATTTAAACCTCCGTTAAGAGGTTCTCATAATAATTCTTTGTTAAAATTAGCGTGTTTATTGCCGAATCATTTCCAAGAATGACTCGACGTTCGGAAGACTCTCTTGAAGCACCCTCGCATTTAATCCAGAGAACTTCCGCGTGGTGCCCTCATAATTCCACACTTCACGTAGGACCGGCCCTATTGGCTGGATGAAAGGCATATTTGTAAATCGCTGACCTTTCATAATGCCGCTAATCTTCGGGAAAAACTTCTCGGAGAAGATGAGGTTTAAGTAACCGTAAAAAAAAAAAAATGATAATTTGGGTTGATGAAGTCATGCCGGTTGGGAGAAAATTGCTTAACGTTGTTTCAAAAGCGAATTCTTTTGCCTTGTTCTTTAGTGAATGAATTGTCATTCGATACAGAGTGATACGGGGAACAGAACAATGCGGTCTCTGTGGCGATGTATACGTGTGTGGTGTCGCGTCGATACGGCTAATTCTGTTACTGATTGTTTTATGCAAGTATTACGTAATTATTCTGTTGGTTGAATCTTAATTAAGGGTGTCCGTACTACTCTTATTTATGTTGTTGCGCCGTACACTTATTTGTAACATTATAGTTATCTGGATTCAGACTCTTTTACCGATGAAACTGATAAAATGAATATATAAAACTTCAAAATGATTTGATATTTTTTATTTTTATTTTTAAGCATTAGTGAGTTTTGGCCTTTAGTGTGAGTTGAGACATGAAGATATCTTTGATGCTGCATTCAGTAATCATGATAAATCTCTACTATTTACCCTCCTGATTCAGTGATACATTCTATTTGTTATATTTATTGTTGTTTCAATCCATATGAGAGCGTAAAGAGTACTTGAGATAGTTAAGCGAATGTAAAGGCATTCTGGTTTTTTTAAAAAATTATTCTCTGTTTTGACGTAACAATAATCTGAATATCGATCAGTGGGTCTGCCGGAACTTACTCATATACTTCTTAATAATGATATTATTTCCCGTCTGTTTATCATAAAAAATGTTTAGCAATGCCACGAATATTTAGATTTTTATTTTCAGAGGCCAAGACGTAAGCGTTTTATGTTACCAGGATAGTGGGGGAAAGAAGGTGATTATGCGCCTCTTTTTTGTCGGTTGATTTAACTATAAATCTGATACAGAACTGTAATTTTAGTAATAATATCGCACAATAAATCCACATACCTAGTCGTTACATGATCGCGTTCACACGCATTCGATCGCGCAGATAACAATCGGTCAACCTTTTTTGTGGATTTGGTTCAAAATTTGCTTCTAGTATATATTGAAGATGTACCAAATTTTATTCATGTAAATCTCTTGTACTCGAACGCACAGACAAGCAAATTTCCTCTATGGATTTTGTTCAAAATTTGATGAATATTTACAGATTTGATATAAAGATTACGCACTGAATTTCGTCCATCTAGCTCATAATATTTTTAAATTATGGAGTTCACAGATAAACCGAGTGCTAAGCAAATAAATATAATTCCAAAAATGCATTTTCTCTGTTTCCTGGATTTCGTAGACACGGTGAGATCGTATTTTTATTGTTATTAATCACGTCATGTTTTTTAGTGAATTTTTAAATGATTACAGTCCTTTCTCTGTAACTTAATGTTGTTTGAATCGATCACGTCATTACAGGCGAAGGAATGAATGGATAAAGATTTAACTTTGAAAAAAATACGTCTAAGGGGTAAAAAAAGTGATAATTTAGAAAAAGCTTTGAAAGCAATTGTGAAAGTGCTTAGATTTCAAGAGAAAAATTTCAAAGCCTGTGGTAATGTTTAATAATCTTGCACAGATTTTTTTTAAAAATATATTTATAATACTTAGTGTTTTTCGACTCATATTTGATACTCGAGACTTGAAAAAACAATTGTTGAAATTATACCCATTTTTGTTTTAGCTGAAAATTTTCTTTATTATTCTAGTACGAGCTTTTAAAGTGTTTTAATAAATTTAATAAATTCCTATGACGTGGCAGTCACATAAGAAACGTAACTGCACATGCTGCCAACTTAATTGCACGTTGTCTTACTGTCCGTATCCTTTCTGTATATTTTCCTTTTTGTAAGATATATAGCTGATTTCGAATTTTAAATGTTCAGCATATTTAAATGAACAAGAAACAGTTTTAAGGACCATTTTTTTACGTGCTTTACATGTGATATATATATATATATATATATATATATATATATATATATATATATATATATATTTGTTGTGTAGCATGATGCAGTTTGAAGACAATGAAGATACTTTTAATTTTGTGACGTCGTTTTATTTCATTATGAAGAAGCAAGCATATGTACAAGCGATGCGCACACAGAGCGACACAGAAACGGAATGAGGAAAAAGCTCTTGGACATTTTTTCCCTGGTCTTATATAACCTATGATTTTGATAGGGAAAATACTTCTTTACAGTGCTAATGTATTATGAGATTTCGATAGGGATTTTCATTACACGGGTGGACAAGGTAGGGGAAACACAGGGAGATTTTAAAAAAGAATTTGCTTGATCAGCGGTATGTTATCTCTTCACGCGTTGTGTGGGAAAGTTAGATTTTAGCTGATTCAACAAAGCTTCTCTTGAATTAATTAAGTAGAGAAAGTGGAATTGGATCACGAAATAAGAGAATATTTTAGAATGAAGTTACTATGGGCTAAATTAAGATGAAGTTACTATGAAAATTAATTAAATTGAAATTAGAGTTAAAATATCATTACATATATATATATATATATATTCTGGAACTTTCTTGTAGCCTAGCCAGGTGGCTTTAAAGCATGCTTTATTCAAGTTATTCATTTGTCAGAGGCCACAATATAACAATCGCTTTTATTTTTTTATATCTACAATGATATAATTTTAAAAAAAACAATTTCTTTAAAAAAAAATAAGTAAGTTGGAAGCTAAAAAAGGACGGAAATGCTTAACTTCTGTTCACAGAGAGAAGCAGTAGTTTCGAAAGATTACATTTTTAAAAATTATTTCGAAATAACGGATCAGTAAAGAACTCTGCTAATGAATAGGATACTGAGACTGTCTACTTCTACCAATTAAAAGTTGATTGAGAATGGGCATGAAGCAACCAGGTTCGAAAATTCGTTTTAGAGGAAAGAGGTGTGGCGGTTCACCCGAGGGGTCGAGAAGGATTAGAAGATAATTAAAGGTAATAAAGATAATTTAGGAGAGTCCCTCTCTGAATTCAAGAACATGTGAAGAAACGTCATTGATAAATGTATGAGCGTTTGCTAGAGCCTTATTGAGTTACAGCCGCATTTGGTCCGATTCACTGGAAGTATTGATTGTGTTTACTTTTAATGAAATATACATAATAATATCCATGATATTTCCAAGAAAATATTTTTAAACATCGAATTGTGACAGATATCAGAACCATGTTATTTTAAATGCTTCGCGTTTGTTATATGAACTAACCTGTTAGAGCGAAATACCAAAATATCACAGTGTTATTAAAAACGTGACTTTCAGAAATAATTCATCTCCCAACTTTCACATAACTATAACTCCACTTTGTTATTCTCCATGCAAATTACACAGAAAATAAACGGAATCCTTCTTCCTATATTTTCAACAATGGAAGAAAACCGCATATTATTTGGCAGAAACTGTGAAGACGGTTTGAACTTCAGCTCAACAACGAAATCTATTGTTGAAAATAACGCGAAAGAAAAACACCTTTTAAAAAACTGCCAAAATTTAGGAAAACAATTTGTAAGATGGTGGAATTAATACCATTAGTATATATTTTATATAAACATTTTAAAAGTGTAAAAATAAGTTCTGTGCAACAATATGTTTAGGAGTTATCATGGGAATCAAAACATTGCTCCAAGTTGTTTTTAACTGCGACTGCGTTTTTGTCGTAACTAAATGGAAATCCTCCGTTAACATTTCTCGGATGTGATTACAACTTGAAAACAGAGATGATTACATTCAGTTATAAAATGGAGCTTTTTAAGAATTGCGAGCATTTTGTACAATCACTCGGATGTAGAAAATATAAATACATATTAACGTATGCACTGTTTCTGAAATGTTTTTATTCCCGCTTTATTCAAGCCTCGCTTTTATGTCATTTTTATCTCATTAAAATGAAGTTGTTTAAAAATAAAACTAGTTACCGTAAATGGATCGATTCGTGATTTTGTATATGTTCCTGTAAAAGGCTAATGTATGGCAAATGTCGATAATCTCCGTTTATATAGTCAACATATTCATCGAATAATATAGCATTTTCTCATTTTATTTGCGTTAAATTGTATAATTCAGTTAGTTCATAGAATTCCTTGTTATTTGGAAAAATGACTGATCATATTTTAGGAAATCATGGATTTTATGTGTCAACGATAACATGTACACAACCAGTTAATTTTGCATGTGCAATACCAGTTTAATTATGCAATGTATAGTGTCTTTGCAAGAGGATATAAAGTATGACGCCACATTGCTGCTTTTCCTTTTTCGTTGTTGATGTTCAGGATGTGAAGATTGGGCGTATTTCTTTATGTTGAGTAGGTTTCTGGGCAAGGTAACAATATTTTAATTAAAGTTTTGAAATTTGTTGTACTTATAAATAAGGTTTAATCTTAAAATCAAGTAACGAGGAAAATTATTTTAAATGCCTTTATTTTTAAATATTGTTGTTCCTTCCTGTTATTTAATTTAATGTACAAAGATATAGATGGGAAAAAAAGGCAATTGCACAATGAATAGGACGATTTCTAAAATAGTATGAGTTATATGCATGACAAATAGAATGAAATATTTTTAACTTCAAATTTCTAGCGACTATTAATCCCGGCGAACCAAATGGTCGCAAAAAATAGTTAGAATAGAATCAGACAAATTAATGATGGTGTAACTAGTTTTAGAGTTGAAAGTGAGACATTCACCGAATTTAAACAATCTATTGCTATTCACTATGGCGAATGTGCTGTAAAAAATGTAGCAAGTCACATTCCCTATTAATCAGATAATAAAATGCTTATCGTTGGTCCTGGAAATCACATGGCTCGTCCACTGCTTTCATCGCGTTGGAATTAATAATTCAAATATTGCTTCTTGAAAAACAGCAGGAATAAATGAACTTAATTAATACCCTTTTTTTTCTCCAACCGCAGTTCTCACCCAGTTTGTCGAAGTCATCAACATAATTTTTCATCTACAATTTATTCATGTTGCGTCTAAGTGATCACTGGCATTACGGGCACTTAGCGCAAGACATCAAAAGCGAGCATCTGCTGTAGTTTTTATCTCCATTTGGTATCGGACCGCATTAAACAGCTATCAATCAGTATCTACAGTTCAGAAAAAAGTGCTGATTCCAGACTAGACGGCAGCCCAGCGCTGTGAGAAAATAATGGACGATGTAACCGTCATTAAAAAACACCGGCGCGCGTTCGATTTCGATTCATTCACACGATGCTGTGGGCTTTGTTGCGAGTTTGATCCTGCGAATATTGCGTTTCGTAACGGTAACTCGTAACGGCTGTGAAATTTTAATTGATATTGTAGACAGTCAGTGGTAACAATAATGATGACTTGATTCCCAGTACATTGTGACTGAAAATGGCGAGAAATCTTTTGATTACTTATAGCTGATATGTCAAGAAGGGAAATTTTTTTTAATTCATCTCCTGTTTTTCTCTGTTTTATTTTCGTGTTGTTTTAACTTAGTCCTAGGGCAGAATGTAAGTAATCGGGGCTCTGATGTCCTGCTTTTGGAGCTCCTTTCATGAAAATACATTTTTCACTTAGATACTAGACAGAATGGGAGTTAGGTCACTGTAAAAAGACGGCGATAAAATAGAAAGAGGGGGGAGGGGTAAGTTTAATTACACTAATATTCTGTTTTGAAGTAGCTCAGGGAGTATTTTGAAGCTTACACCGTAATCTTGCACTCGTTCTGCAGCACACAAGCGGTAAACACAGGTCGGAATACTTCTTTTATCGTGTGTTAGTGATCTTTTTAAGATCAGTTTAGTTTAGTTATACTAACGTCCTGCTTTAAAGCAACACTTGGACAATTTTGGGACGGACCTCGCAATTTTGAACCGCGGTCAGATGATGAGGACGACCACAGAGCTGGCGCCCCCTCTCCAAACTTCCACATCACACTAGTAGGAGGACGTTTGGCCCAGACAGATTTAATGTGTACCAGACCCGCTTATACGATGATTCTTCGGTGGAAGCGTGTTTTCGAACCTGAAGTCATTCGGTTCCGAAGCCAAGACCTTACCACCAGGCCACCACGGTCCTTGATCTTTCTAAGGTCAGTGATTTCTGCTACGGCACATGGGCATAAGGGTGATGGCATATCTGAGTTTCTAACCAGAAAAAAAAATTCTGATTGAAAAGAATTTCTAATCAATGATGTCTGATTAGAAAGAATAAAACTCTTTTATTTATAGCTAGTTAGTTACCTATGGCGACCGTTTGGTTCGCTGTCATTAGCGGTTGTTGAAAATTACAATTAAATATTTAGTGTAACTTGATATTAATGATTACATCACCTAATATTTTTAAATTTCTAATTTTAAAAGACATAATTCGTACTGTTTCAGAAACATTGCACTGTTCTGTTATTTTTCTATGCATTTCCCTAATTTTTTTGTCTGCACTTTTATTCATCCAGTTATATCACAGAAGAATAACTGCATTTAGAAATGGGCGCATCTTAAAAATTGTTTTCCAGTGCTTGATATTGAAGCATCATAAAATATGTTTATTATCTGTGAACTTATACAAAGCAAATGAATATTTTAATTACCTTTGCAATTGCAGTTCTATCCATATAGAAAAGAAGGAGAATCCGCGAGAATTAGTCTTTTTTTTTTAACTAAAAAAATTGTTACGCGTGAGAAAAAGCACATAGCCATGCCACAGATATACGATGTTTTTCCAAGAAAGGAACATCCCATTATTGATTACCGAGACATGGGACATGCCTCATAAACTATTTCGGTCATTTATCTGAAGTGTTAAGACACTCATTCGCAATTAAATTCTGTTGCCAAGGGATTATGAACCCGCTCATTTTGAGAATGTGTGTGGGGCAAGTGAGATGCTCTTAAAGTTATAAAAAGAAAGAAAGGATACATGCAAGAAATATTACCTCCTAAACAAAAAGAATCCTCAACTGACTCAGAGTGTTGCCACTCTTCCGATTTATGTTCCACGACGATTTTTTCCTCCTCCTGTCTATCAACTATCTATCCAATTACTTCACGGTGTTCATTACTTAAAATAACACGAGGCGAAGGATATGAACTTTTCGTGAACCGTTTCAGAATCTGTGTATCAAAACTGGTATTTTTCTTTTAATTAACAGTTGCAGGATGACATGGAACTCGGGAAAAAAATCGAGGGAAAAAAATCGAGGGAAAAAAATCGTTTTCATAGAATCTGTGGTGGGTCGTTCCATTAAAATTTGTTTTATGGGTCGTTTGCTTTCGTTCTGTTCATGTATGATTTAAATGCTTTTTTATTATTTATTTTTCGAAAGAACCTGCTTATTGATTTGGTGTAATATTCTGATAAAAATAATTGGATATGTGTCCATATTCTTAACTGGTATTAAATACAATATATTTCATACAATGCAATATAGTTACATCAAAAATGATGGAATTATAATAAAATTTTATTATTTCAAAATTTGAATTAAATAAAAACTGGTTCTAAAATGAAATGCAACAAAATAAAATAATTTTAAAAAAATATAAATGGCTATAAATATATTTTTTCTTTTTATATATTTAAATAAATAAGGCTTTAATAAGAAATAAGTAATTTTAATCATAATTTACTGATTATATTGGAAAAACTGTATTCATTTTAATAATTGTAAATTGAATAAATAAATAATTTTTATAAACAATATACAATATTCTGCACTGTGTACTATTCAATGTATAATTGTGCTCTGTGTCTTGTACATTATATTGCGTAATATTTTATATTGCATTTTAAATACAACATTGGTGCAACAAATGGTGCCCAATTAGAACTTCATTAGCTTATTCTATTTTTACAAATCTATATGCTTTTGAAGTGGCAATAATAATAAAAATTATGAATAGAAAACAGTGCAGAAATTTTTGCAAATTTAAAGTCACCAAAAGCCACGAACTAGTTTAAATTCATCTGGCACTGTCAATTACAACTTGCACCAGTTTCTTACTTTCATTGAAACAAATGAAGACACAAAAGGATTTTCCTGTGTATAATTTGCCTTCTTCAGCGAGTTGCCAAACCGCAGGAAACACGTTCATGTAGTGCATTTACTAAAGGTTAATATCGTAATTTCTTCTTTTTTTGAGTTGCCTGTGAGTGACGTATCAGTTGTTTAGTTTCGCTTTCGAAATGAGTATTCCGTCTGTTTATTTTCCTGTTTCTGCGGTGTAATTTTCTTTTGCGAAAAGATTTAGAAACTCTTAAATTTCCTGTTATTATGATATTTTAAAATTTAAACAATTATATTTACTTATTGATTTGTTTGTTCATTGTATGGTTTTGGAATAAAACTGGATTTTTCGGAATGAACTTAGTTCAGTTGAGTTATATTAAAATAACACTTACACGGCTACATCGGGAACGGACCTCGTCATTTTGAACCGCAGTCAGATGACGAAGACGAGAGCTGTTTTTTTTATGCACTGAAAATTTTGTATCATTAGTATTATTTCTAATTGAAATTGAATGTTATTCACCTGAGAATGCAATTTCCTTGAATAAGTTATTTTTGCCTGTTTTCGGCATTGTTGTCGCCTTTAAACCTATTAATGTAGTTTCGTTTGGTTAGTTATATTAATATTCCGCTCTGGAGAAACACATTTTGAACTGCGGTCAGATAAGGAGGACGACAACCAAGCATCCCCACCTCTTTAAACCTTTCACGCTAATTTAATAGTCCTTTAATCCTCGACTCGTTAGATTTAACGTTGTAAGCCCACATACTCTGTAGATGTAATAGAATTTAAACCTGTAACTGTAAATCGAATCTGAGACTACTCATTCACCGAGCCACTTTAATTATTATGATGTCGGCTTATGCCCTTTCGAGTAGGGTAGTGTGGATCTTAATTATTGAACAATGAAAGTAAAAGCCGCTTGGTTGAATTGAAATCTTATTTGTTTAGGACTATTTTCAATTATGTTTAAAGCATATTCTATGCAAAAATGTACATAAAATTGCATTAAAAAAGAAAAGCCTTCATTATGTAAAAAACATTTCAAGTATATCTTAACCCACTTGTCATAAAACTTAAGGTTAAACATGAATATGGCTATTAAACATCACACACAAATCATATGTTAGCGTAGTTACTAAGTTCAGTACAAAGAGACGAAAAAAAAAAAAATTATGATTAAAATTCTTAAGGCTCACAATATCAGCATATATTTCAGGAAAGTGCGCATGTAGTTAAAAAGAAAAACTGTTCCTATCATCAGTTATGCCGTAAATGAATATTTCATGAAGAATCCTTCACCTTTTATGCGGATCTCTTGATGGGACAGTAGTGGTTAGATAGTTTTTATTAGCAACCACCAACGTCCACCCCATCTTTTTCTGACCAACAGAAAAGCATATCGTGCGTTTTTCCTGCCGTCCTTTTGTGTAAAACAATAAAGAGATAGAAGTATCAGAAACAATGCAGCTGTTTCAAATTATCCACGTTTTCTCCTAAGTTATAACTTGAATAGTTACAATAGCGTCTTCACCCAGACCATTGGTTTGGAAGAAAGAATGGATAATATTCTTCCACCACACGCCTATTCTACCGTTGTGGTTGTGATTATTGTTATTTTTTTTTATCTGATATAAGAAACCTACTGTTTTTGCATGCTCTTTTTGATGATGATGCGGAAATGCTTTCTGAATTTTGTCTGGGAGTTTCGCTGGTAATTTTTCGGTTGGACTGGTAGTGGTTTGTCTAGCGTCGTGAGCGAGGCATTATACCTCTATTCATTAGAGCGCGAATTGAAATTTCTATTCTACATATCGTTGTAATTGGTAAAATACTATATGAAATATGCTAATGAATAAATTTATAAAGGAAAATTTTTGTCTTCATTTTTTTTTGGTAATTTGGAGCAGGAAATTAGGATTCAGCCTTACTTTTTAAATGATACTGAATACATTTTATTGTAAATTAAATGTCGTGTCTGTTTTATAAATTTGGCTTGTTACTTTAGGCAATAGAATGCGGTTGATCAATTAGCAATTATCTCCAAAATACTATTTTATATACAGTACACTCCCGAGTATCCGATTCTCTACTATCCGGTCTAGTTTTCTTTTATTGTAATTAAATGAGGAATGCAAGACGTTGCATTGACAACATTGCAAGCGGGCGTCTGCTACAATCCTCTTACGTGTCGTATGCAAAATACAAGTTGTGACAGGAAAAGAGCAGCGTTCCGCTCGTTGTTCATTGTTTCGTCAGTGTATAAAGGACCTCAATTGTTGCCGCTGTTCCTGATTATAACTGCACAGTGCTTACAGTAATCGTAAATTGTTCTTGGGGTATGCTTAATATTTTTAGACTGTGATGTAACAGCAAAAAAAATATATTTTCGGATTTAAGAGTTGGGGAAAGTACAGTGAGGGAGTAAAAAAAATCGGGCAGAAATTCAAGTGGCGGGTTGCACAAGCTAGTGGAAATGGAATGAAAGTAAGAAAAACCATTCACATTCTATGTGGCTTGAGATAAATGGAGAGTTTATTACTCAATAAGAAGTGAGAAAATACATATTATTACAGTGAGTTCTGGGTATAGAACCTTTGTCTTCTGGTATTGGTGGGCAAAGAAATGAGTTCATAGAACACCGGCTCATCCGGCTTTTTTATTATCCGGCCTAACCTTCCGACACAATACTCGGGAGTGTACTAACTATTTTCTAATGACAAGGAAAGCGATTGGATTTACATCAATGTAATCCATTCATTCTCAGGTGTTTTGCGTTGCATACTGCGATGATCAAGTCAATTCTTGAATTTCCTGAATATAGTGTAGAAATTGTTTTGGTTAGAACGCTGTCCCATTTTGAAACTACAAGCCGTTTTAAATGGACTTCTTAATTTTGAACCGTGGTCTGATGAGAGGACGACACCTGAACCATCAATGCTCCTCTCCAAACTTTTGCACTGCATCACAGTGAGAACGTTTGTTTGACCTACGATGGGCTGAACGTGCATTAGACTCGAGTTTTCCGTGGTCATCATATGGAAGATCCACATTGCATTCGCAAAATGGCATTTATTGGAAAAATAATTAAGAAAAATAAATTGAAATTTTTCTTTGTAAAATTTTTATCTAATTCAGCCGTAAAAATGGAATTCAAAATGCATACTCGTTTTCCCCCCTCATTTATACTACAAAGCATTCATGTGTGAGACTCCGAAAATAAAAATATGAGTACTCACGAGCCTTGCTGAAGATCCGTGGTGAGGACTAATATCTTTGTTAGGTTGTTTGCGAGAAAGTAATAGAGGAAACTACTCCTTGTGATATATCACTTTACATATTAATATTATGTGAATCATTTTTATATAATATACTCATTTACGTTTGTCATGTGACTTAATATCAAGTGCATTGACTCTTTCTTTGGTTAGCGGATTAAACTCACGTACAATTTACAGTTATAAATTCGAATTTCATCTAATATTGAGTTTTTTTTTGTTACAAAAACAGAATTTACTTTGACTTTGAAAAGTGTCTCTTAGAATATTTGGTTGTTCGTAAATCGAAAATTATGGCAATTCTTATGTTAATTTTTTAAATATTATTTTAATATTTATTTTTTAATAAAAAAAATTATAAAATAAATATAAAAAATGAATCGAATCGAGCTTGATCTGTTGAAAGTTTAAATGGTTTGGATCGACGATGGCGGTTGGGCTTCAAATCGGCACGCTAAAGCATATGTTCTTCAGATTAAGTTGTCCTTTTTGTGAGGTGAAGCTTCAGATTAAGTTGTCCTTTTTGCGAGGTGATGAAAATATGGCATACTCCTCGTGCTTACATTTCGGATAAGGCTCTCTTTTTCGAGAGCGTTTAAAATCGGCTGGAGTATCTGATAAATTTTATCTTCGAGTTGCTTACAAGCAGTTGCGCAGTTTGCGGCAGTGATAACAGTTCGAAATGGTGCGACAAAACCCTGCTTCCATTCGATACTTTAATGTAAATAAGCTGCTTATCGAGGGATTTAGAAAACAAGGGTTTGTATATGAATTGATTTATTGTTTATTCCGAATATTTTCATAAATATTTACGTACATGTTGGTGATAATGAGGATTGTAAACGCTTCTAAAAATACGTCGTGTTTCTTTTTTGCATGAAAAGGATAATATGTATTTTAAACAATGTGACAAATTCGCCCAGCGTCAGTATGTGGCATAAGTGGGTTGATACAAGGATTTAAAGAAGTGGACAACAATCGATTACCAAAATAAAAAAATAAAAAGTTTTCTTAGTAATTATCTGGTAGAGAGACTGTTTATTCATTGTATGTGTTATATGCTTGTGTTTTATGAATGCAATGTATTGTAATTACTTTGGGAAAATGAGTTTCACAACTACAGCAAAAGAAATTTGAAAGAAACAACAATTTAATAATTTTTACAGTTTGATTTCATTTATCATATCAGTGCACGATACAAGCCTTAACAAATGTTTATGATTACAGCTAACCTGCGGGAATGGTCTTCCCAAAACTTTCTCGCATATTCTCTCAAAAAGGTGAATTTCTATTTTAGACTCTTTTTTTTTTTTTTTTCCCCTCAAACAATTGAAACGAAAATTTATCACAGAACTACAAAGGCAGTCAAAAAATCACAATCCCAAATTTGATGCGTTTTAGTTGTGTTTTTGAGTTATTGTATTTACATACTTCTGAAAGTTCAGTCCGCCATACGTAAAGCACTTTATTGAATTCGGCTGAAAATTAGATAGGTGTCTGCAATATATATGTATGTTAAATCTCTCTATCAAGTTTTATCCATCTAGCTGCTTCCGTTTTGTAGTTATATTATTATATTCGAATAACCAGATAGGCAGACTTCTTCTGAATGGATTCATCCAAAGTTTGATAGAAATCTACAAATTTGGTGTAAAGACCATATACCGAATTTCATCCATCTAGCTCAAAGCGTTTTTCAATTATCTATGTCACAGCGGGATAGACTGGCATTTCTCAAAAATGTGTTTCGAATTCAAGTGGGTCTGAAACTTAGAGCTTCTTCAAAATCTCAAGTTCTAATTTTTGGACGATTCTAATACCTTTTCTATATTTCGTATACGAGAAAGTAAAAAGAAAGCGGTGCTTTCCACATATTTGTTAATAGATCTAATTCCGGAGGCACGGGGGGTCAGATGTATCCTGTTTTTATTTCCCCACAAACAAAGACATCGTAACAAAGAAATAATCACCAACATTTTATATTCATATTTTATACTCTGGTGGATAAAACAATGTACTAAATTTAAACTTCTTTGTGTTTTTGAATTACAATACTCAAATGCACACGGGCTCACTAAAAAACTTTCCTTTAATGGATTTCATTCAAAATTTGGTAGAAATTTAAAATCTTGGTGTAAACATCATATACCAATTTCAATTCATCTAGCTCATTACATTTCTGAATAATTTAGCTCTTAGAAAGGCATAATTTAAAAGAAGACATTTTTTTTTCGTAACCAAACAGATATGAAAAGAGTACTTTCATCAAAATTTGAAGATAGTTTTTTTCTTTTTGTTGTTTTTCGTGTTATAATATTCTTTTTTTTTCTTTTTTTTTTTCCTATGTACTTCGATTATGAGACAGCAAAAAAACAATACAACCCTTAAAATTGCCCTTGTTAGACGTCACTATTAACCCGTCTAAAAACTAAATAACTGGAACCGCGATAAGATGCCTTCTTATCATGTCCCTGGCTGAAAGCTGTTAATTGCTGTTCCATGGGTCGGCAGATGTCAGGAAGGTGGCCTCGCGGATTCTTTATGGGCCAGCTCCGAACCTTGATAGTGGCGGCTTTGGCTGTTTTCGGTTCAAGGAAATTTTGAGAGATTTCCAGCTCGCGAATAAAAGCATCGCATGGGCTGAAAAACATCGGCTAGGCGCGTCAAGAGTGCGATAAAATCACGTGTCTAAATCATAAAATGAAATGAAAATAAATAAAAGTTGTGTTTATATGTCACTTTTTTTTTCTTTCGAAATTTTTTTTTAAGTATCGAAATCAGGAATAGATTTGATTACACTTGTTGAAAGAAACTGGGTTTTTTTCCCCTTTCTTCTCCTCCGACAAACATAAAAATTGCTAGTTTTTAAATTTTTCTTTTCGAATCTTTTTTTTTTTCTTTCAAATTAGCTCATATTATACAGCTAAACCATTTTAAGGGCTCCAGGCAAATTATAAAACATTGAAATAAAATGACGTTGTTTTCTCTACTATAAATGTAAGTAAATTTAAGTTCTGAGCAATGATTTTCATTATTTTTCTCAGTAATAATCAGAATTTGAAAACAAGATGCTATAATAGACATATTGTCGGATTTCGGTATTTACACTGAAAATTCAGAACGAATTCCTTTTTAAAATGTATTTAGAATTTATGTATAAATAAACTATTTTAATTAAACATCTTACATAGCTCATGTGCAAGCCGTCTTTGAATAAAGAACATCTCTGTTTTCAATTAAATATATTTATCATTTCTTGTTTTTGCCTAACAAAATATTTTAAGGCAAAAAAGAGAGAGAAAGAATTTAAATATTTATTGTTAATCTATTAAATTTAACTCAGTACCATTTAGTTGTATCATATTTGCTTCATTAAATTGATTTTAAATAAGAGATCACAAAACTTCGCGCAGTTAGGCTTCAATGAAATGCACAATTATACATATCCTGACATTACTTGATTTTTTTTATTATGGTTATTTTATTGTAGTTAGTATTGTATGCCATTAATATTTACGTATTTTGTGGAGGCCTTCTATTTTTTTAAAATTATTTGAATACAATATTTACATATTTTGTTGAGATCTTCTTCTTCTTCTTCTTCTTCTTTTTTTTTTTTGTAATTATTTGAAAGCGGAGGAAACGTTTTAGTAAATACCCTTTTAAAAGTTTATTCCAATATTTGTCAAACATGTTGGTGTTCCAGGGACATTTTTTAATATTTGTTTCCTAATATTCATTTGTTTATTACTAATGCTATCAGTGTTTTGTTATATATTTATATATGTGGGATTTAATAATTTTGTGGCTAAAATATCTTAGAATTCTAAATCTTCTGATCCCAAACGCGTATTTGTGCTAGTCTGTAAGAAAATGAAGGAATACTTCTTCTGGTTTCAATGACAACAATTTTTGGCTTTAAGAACTGTAGGGAAAGTGATGTATAAATATTCTTTATCATTTATCTATTTAGTAACTCTTCAGGCAAGAACCGGTTGAAGCACAACAACGGGTTACCATGATGGGCCGGTTGATAATTTTTAGACTCCAAAAGTTGAGAGATCGTTAAAATGTGACAGAATGATGAATGAACAATACATTACTTTCGAATCTTACGAATTTACAATTGCAAATAATGTAATCGATTTTACCCCGAAAAGGGCTTTTCTTTTATTTCATATGTTAGCTTGGCTTACTACCAGGTGCTGACCTCGTTATCCATCTGCAGTCCAAAAACATTCTGTCTGTCCCCCGCTGCCTGCAATATGACTCCACATCTGCAGATTAATTCCAGAAATCGGCATTTTTTAATATGTTATTAAGTAAGCATTTATTATGTGTTAAATATGTATAAATTTATGGCAAGACTGTCCACCCTATGCCTATTCAAGCAAATTTTGAAACTTGCTTGAACCATCTGCCTGGCTGAAACGAACATGGGGAAAATTATTACATTCTGTAAAATTTTTCGTTTTATTTGATTGAAAATAAAACATTTGAGTCGTGTTATAATTTTTTTCAATATAGTTGAAATGCCAAAAATGATTGCAATGCCACAAACGAATAAATAAAACATTTTTTTCCCCCACTAACTATTATAGTTACTGCCTGAAATAAAAATTTCTGTTACTGATTTAATATTTAATAAATTAAATCAATTCTCAATAAGATATATGAAAGCAAATTACTTTTAATAATTGCATTATTTCTTTGTTAATTACGTAATTATATAACTATTTTACTGAAAGCAATATTCTGTATTTTGTTTATAACATAAATATACTTTGAACGTTCCGTTTCATTAAAAAATATTTTTTTTCTGTGAGAGGATAAAAAATTTATACCTATTACATTATATTCAGTTTTTTTTTTAATTTTTTTATGTTCCTTAGATTTGTTTCTTAATATTGAGCAAGCAATAATTAAATAGTGACTGTCATTCACGGGCCAAAATAAACTTTTATGTCATTTCATGTGCTGTTTGTTCTTCATAATGCTGTTCTGAAATTGATAGGATTCTTATTTTTATTTGTCTTGTTTCATGTCTGTGAAACATGAAAGAGATATTTGGAAATTTATTTTTCACTTACTTCTTATGTGCTAGAGTTTTGAAATTTTGCGTTAAATGCATATTAATTAATGACATTAGAAAAATTAACTCACTGCGCATTTCGTTTTGGTAACCCAAACAAACTTCGAAGTTTATACTTGTGTATTGTCAAAAAACAAAACACTATTTTAATATTTCCAGGACTTTGTTATTAATTAATCTAATGATGTCAGTAAATTAATATTCCGTACAGTGACTACACCTGTATGTGAATGAGAGTAAATAAATTAATCATACCATAAGATTTCATAATATTTTATCATAATGAGTCATAAAAATAAAAAAAAATTGAAAATATATAAAAAAATCTGCTTTTTTTATTTATTGATTAAAGAATGTTCTTTTTAAATTATTGTTCAAAATTAAAAAGGTTACAGGATGTTCGATCGCAAATCTAAATTCCGTCACCCATTGATGGGCTACTCTTTATCTTTTTCTTTGTGGTAGCTCTAGGCACTAGCACTTGTTCTGATTGCCTATTACTCATCACTTGCTGATGCTCCATTAAAAGACGAGCCCTTACATTCCATGGCAGATGGAATGTCCTCGTCTTTTGAGTGATACATCCTTAATAGAAGAAAGGGGGCGAATATGAGTAATGGTTCCATGAGTTCTTGAAAAAACACTCTGGACACACTTGTTGAGTCTTTCTGATAAGCGGCGACTGTGGGAGAGAACGGTTGGCGAATAAATAAATGTAATGATGGGAAAGATATTTCTTGCTAGTTGTAAAAGAAATAACAAGAGTTCCTTTGGGCCTTATATGCAGTCTTCACAATTGACATGTTCTTTAGCTGCATTTGGAGTACGGATCCACTCGGCTTTGAGCCCATCGTGGTTATCAAGGTCTCCGTTTAGTTATCACATACTACAGGGTGTTTGTTAAATTATTACATACTATAGAGTGTCTGTTAAATTATTATATATTTATTAGGGTGTCCGTTAAATTATATATATATATTGGGATGTCTGTTAAATTATTATTATATTAGGGTGACCTTTAAATTATTCAATGGATAATTGAATTAAACATATGTAATTCCTCAGATTACGAGGAAATTATTTATTACTACATAATCCTTAATTCAAGGAATTACATTTATTCATCATTTTTACGAATGGCACCAGGGAGACAAAAAGTTACAATGCAGTATAAAAGCGACGATATGCAATGTCTGGTTATGGAAAAACGAAATTTCCGAAAGCAATTAAGAGACGATTCAGAAATGAATTTAACAAGCCCCCCAGTTAGTTTAAATAGTTTCCAGAGACCAGACACAGCCAGCCCCAAGGAAGTGTGTGCATTATTCCTTTTGATGAAATATTCCCAGACAGGTGCATGAGTAGAGATGGTCCTCTTTCATGGTCTCCACATTCACCCGATATTCAACCGCTCGATTTCTTTTTCTGGAGATATCTGAAAAAGTTCATGCCTCAAATAGTGGCTGCGATGAAAAATTAAGAAATCGAATCTTCTTAGAAGCATCTATTGTGCTCCCCTCCTTCTCGCATATGCTTAAATATATCAAGAGAGGGGGAGAAAAAAAACCTTGATATTCTTTGATGAATTCAAGTCAAAAAATAGCCTTGATATTCTTAAGCAGCTGATAATCTTCATGTTGAAATAAATAACATTTTTTTGAATTGCTAAATAAAACTCAGTAAATCGCCCCATCTCTTTTTCAAAAAATCTTTATCATGTGAACTTAATCTTGCATTTTCTCTGAATATCAAATTTCTAGGAAAAAGTTTTTTATTAGAATATTTTGAATCTGGATATAAAGAAATCATTTTCAAAATCAGTATTTAAATTCAGAAGACGTTTAAGCTTTTGGAATGCTGTAATATTTTTTTCCCTAATGATAACGGTGTTCAAACATTCTCGGACGAATTTATATTTGTATAAAAAGAAATTCTTTCCATTCAAATATATATTTGATTTTTTTACCATGATTTTTTTTTATAAAAATGATTCAGTTGTTTGAAAAAAAAATGCAATACAACTAAATCACATTATCATATTCTTCCCGTGACTGTTTTCCGAAATTTTGCACTTGTCATTCAGTTGGCGTCTTCTGCACTTCGCCATTCAACTCATTTTAAGATACAACTATAGTGTGTGTGACTGTTTGTTTGTAATAAAATTTAATTTAAATTCTAGGAGCTTTTTTGATTTTATAAAGATAGGTTATGAATCAGAAATGATAATGAAAGCGAATTTTATCTTCTTAGAATAGAATATAATGATAAATTTATTTAAATGACTAGAAATCAAGTGAAAAATGTTTATACATTCATAAACATTTTTATTCTCTTTGAATATTTTTTATCAAATACATTTGAATCATAATATTAAAAGAAAAACAAACGCCTTTAAATGAAAATCCAGGTTGAATGGAGCTTTTCATATTATAATTGCTCTTTAAAATCAAAATCTCATATTTAAAAAAATATTCACATCATTCGTATTTTTTTGAATAAATAAAGCTGCGTAGATTATAAACATCATTTAAACTTCTCTAAAGAATAAGAAACGGTAAAAAATAAAATTTGTATTTGATTTAGTGTTAACAAATTCAGTACTAAAAACGAAATTAGAATATTAAACGCTCCATTTTAATACTGAAAACAGGTCCAATTTAAACTTGAAAAAGAAGTAAATGATACGAACTCAGATTGGAGACAAAATAAAAAGAAATAAAGAAACCTTTGAATATTAATAAAAATGAATGAATATTTTTAAAATGATGAATGTGAAGAAAGATGTTTTGTCTGTCATGAAGCAAAAATGTTTTAAGTTTCTACATATTATTATTAATAATTGATTAATCATATCGACTGTAGCATAACCATTTAAAAAAATCAAAGTTGCATTTTAGGTGGGATAAAACATATTCCCTTGTCTAATTCATTTAGATTTAAAAGTGTCATGACGATAATGACCAGCATTTGTCAGATAGTCTTTGGCATTTTTTTTTTCCTGCATACCATATTGAGTTGGAGTGAATACAATTTTAATACACAGTACACTCCCGAGTATCCGGCCTAATGTGGCGAAAGAACAGGCTGTATAACAAAAAAACCCGGGTAGGCCAGAGTTCTATGAACTCCTTTCTTGGCCTTCCAATACCAGAAGACAAAGTTTTATACAATAGCTAACTATTATAATACGTATTTTCTTACTTCTTATTGAGTACCAAGTCCTCCATTTATCTCAAACCACGTAGAATATGAACGCGGCCCAGTGGCCCACAGAAACAGTTGCCGGTAACGTGTCGAATTAAAATAGAAGGGTCTATACTGGTAGTTTATATATGTTTATATACTGCACTGCACGTTTCAAGAATTTATTTGAGAAAAGTAAGTTAAAGGGTATAAACTGTTCACATTTTATTAAAGTAAAGTCTGTAATCTTCACTGTGGTTGTACTTAAAAAAAATGCTAAGTACTGTGCAGTTATAATCAGGGACAGCAGCAAACAATGGAGGTCTGTTACACATTGACGAAAAAATGAACAACGAGCAGAACGCTACTCTTTTCCTATCACAACTTGTATTTTGCAGTCGACACTTAAGAGGATCGTAGCAGATGCCCGCTTCCAATGCCTTGGCAATGTTGCTAATGCAACGCCTTGCCTTCTTCATTTAATTACGATAATGGAAAACTAGGCCGTATAATGCGGAAGCCGGATAGTCGCGAACCGGATACTCGAAAGTGTACTGTAGTTTGTAAGGTTTCGAAGACGTAATCGTTTTAGCCCTGAAATTCCCTAACACATTTATATTCCTGCACATCGAAAAATAAGTCGAAATCTTTTCCAGATGCTTTTTTTAGATAATTTGATATTTTAACGCCATTCTATAATTTTTTCCTTCTAACTTTTAAGCCCTTCTGCTTTATATTTTTTATAGAGCATCAGTCAAAATTTATCCCCTTGACACCACTACAAGTTATCAATCAAGGAGCTTAGAGACACCGTAGCGGAAAATGCCATCTTGATGAGTGGTGCCTTTAAGCTTAACCCATCCGCCTTTTTAAATGCAGCCCTCAAGTGGTGCGGGCAACGTTTATTAGGCTGTTTTCCCAGATGTTGCCTTTTGACACTCAGCCCTTAGCTGAACCCCGAGCTGTCCTCTTCTTTTTCCTCCTATTCAGTTCTTTTTTCTTTCTTTTTTTTTTCTGTCCCTTTCTTTATGAATGATGTGAAATGAAAGTGAAAGACGTGATGAATTATATTAAACTAAAAACAAAAACCCCGTCTTGTTCGCTGGCGTACTCAACGGACGTATTGTCCTTATGCTTGTTTTTTATTATTATTATTATTTATTTCGTATTTCGTTCGTAATTTATTGACTCGCTCGTTTTTTGTTCGGAACCGCGTGGGGATATGACGTTATTATGATGAGATAGTTATCTAGCGTTCGGCGCCTTTTTGTAGGCGTATAGTTAAAACAACTACCTTGCATATTTTAAACGAGGTTCCAAGTTTTCTTTAAAAGTTATTTTCGTGAATGACTTCATCATTTTTTTTTAACTTGTGGAATTGTTTGACACTTCGGACGGTGATGTCATATTCACATCCTGCTCGCAATTATTCAAAAAAAGGTTTTAAAAACTTCCGCCTGTAATATATTCAGCACTCATTTTCGGTTAATAGAACCTAGCCTTGCTCCGATCTTTATAAAATTTTCTTCAATGATATTATTCTGCTGCTTTAATATAATGAGCTTATATCTGGATTGTCCAACTGAACAAGCCAACGACAGGTTATGAATTTTCTTTTAGGTTTATAAAGTGAATCCCTATTTCTATAAAGGGGTGTTGGAGGTAGAAATAATGAATGAACCATCGGTAGTGTCGGGTTTAGATATTTTGTGGGCACATTATAAGGAACTTTTTTTAATAAGATGGTCTATTTAGTTTCCATTTCAACACATTTTTTATGCCTTAATAATTCGTTTTAGGTTAATATTTTTTTATTACTTTATTGACTTTGCAAATATGCATTTGTTATTGTTTATCTGTTATGATTCATTCATAATGCTTGTCATTTAAGTTTTTTACACGATATGATTGAAGCCAACATTCAGTTTAATTAATATTCTAATAATTAAGTAATCGTTATGGAATACATAGAAACCTGGTATTTGTACTTAATATAAATTAATATTATCCTAATATTTCATAATTCAAAAAAATGTCTATTTTTTACCAACGCATGTGGCAACTAGGAAAGTAAAACTTCTTTTTTAATGGATACTCTTGTTCTAGACAGCTGCTTTATCGGCCTTGTTAGATGTTAACTACTCACCCTTTGTTTATGATAGATTCTTTATTGAATGTTTATTAAAATCAAGCCTATGTATTAAAAATAAACATATCATATTGTTAATTTTTATTTTGACTTGATATTATGTTTCAATTTTAAATGAAATGCTAGAGATCTTTCCATTTTTTTTAAGGTAAATGATTCCATTTAAGAATTTAAATTAATTCGTTAAGCTGCTTCCTTTTTCAGCAAAGTCATTTCAGCATTATTATTGCTTTCTATTCATTTCCGCTGCTTGTAAACTCTTATGACTAGAGGTTCCGAATGAGTTGGAAGAATCTTGTTTTAGGCTCTTATGACTTCTCCTCTAAAAACAAAAAATTCTAATCACTTTTATAATATAGTCTGTATCTTTTTGTTTCATTTTTTTCCATAAACATGTAGCAAAATTTCAAATTCAATTTTCTCCATCTTCTCATCGAGAAAATGACGAACATGAAGGGGGAAAAAAAATGAATCTGCTTTGACATCGTTGTTTTGACTGAAATGAATAAGCTTTCATTGTGCATGGTTAGATATCCACTTTGAATCTGAATAGCGTATTATCATTTTTATATGGCAGCGATATCTATATTTTGTGTTTTTTCGTGGAAAAATCGTCTTATTGTTTGAGATACAATACTTTTCGAAAATGGCTCGGTTTTCCTTTAAAAGTGACACATATTGATGAGTCGCTGTAACAAATGCTTATCTGCAGTGATGGCATGTTTTCAGTTTCTTCCTCTTTTACTTTCTAGTATACATACGAAGAAAAAGAAATATAATCGCCAAAAAAATGTGAACTCATTTTAACGAATATTCACGTTGCAAACCTCCTTAAGTACCAGAAGCACATGTCATCCCCCCCCCTTTCTTTCTTTCCTTTTTTTTTTTTTCTTTCTCCCCTTCAATTCTTTCAATTCTGTCTGTGTATCTAAAAAACGCTTTGATCTAATCGGATGGAATTTGGTATGCGTTTTCAACATCAAATTTATAAATTTCTATCAAATTTTGAATGAAATTCATTTAGAGGAAGTATGTCTGCCTATCTGAGAGAATGTTAACGTGTTGACTACAAAATAGATAAGTGCTGGGTTGAAACATTTGGTAGTTTTAGCATCTGAAATGTGAATTTGTTGCAAATTTTAAGCCAAATCCGTCGAGACAGTCTATCGGTCTGTGTACTCTGAAAATGAACGTCTTAAGGCTTCTTCACGTTTATGACTTTTCTCAAGGCACACAACCCACGTCTAATGAGACGCGCAGTTTTAATTTTGGAATCCTTTTCGTCTTCTGCAAGTGACAAAGGATTTGACGTTTAAACTGGTATACAGCAATGTTTATTTACCTTGTTATTCACGTATTCTGGTATATCAATCATATATTTGTGACATCACGCTAATAGTTTCTATTACCGTGACTCACTTCATATCAAAATAAGTTAGTACAAATCAATTTTTTTTTTTAAGTTTCTTTAAATTTTATTGTTTTTATTTAATATGTTTTTACATAAAGCCTTTAAAGGACAAGAAAAAGCCAGCATATATCTGATAACTTTTCAAATTTCACATTCAAATATTGCGGTGTGTCACAGTATCATATAGTGTTGACGTCCTTCCTTCCTCTGAAGATAAAGAAACAACCTGTTTCTACTTCTTCAGTGAATAAAAGAAAGAGGTAGAACCGGCAATTACATAAGTGGATGCGACTTGTTTCATACAACCGAATCGTGTTCCGTAATTATATCATAATGATAAACCATTCATCAAATCTGGTTTGAATGAAGTGATACAGTTCATTCTCATGAATGGCAAACAAGAAATGCTGCCCATTAGGAGAGTTATCTTGTGACAGATTCAACTTGATAAGAAATGTTACGCAAAAGGAAGGATAAATTTGTGTTGTTGGTTTTCATATCGTTGCCATGATTAATCAGTGGCGTATAAAGGGCAAGCGGTTTAATCATTAATAAACAGGCGCAGAATGTAACAAAAACCTCCATTTTAAACAAATATGGAATACATTTTAAACAAAACATTCACTTTATTGAAGCACTTTCTACAACTAATAGAGGACAGATTGTATATATAAATACTTCAGGTTTAGCACTTTGCACTCGGAAAGATAATTCGACGCGTAATTATTTACTTAATACATAGACAGTTTATTATACCAAAAAATAAATACATACATTTACAATTTAGCTTGCTTCATACATATCTGCAGGCGATTCTTTGATTGAATCTGATTTTGGTCGTGGAATCCTCTAGTTTCGAAGTCAAAATATTACTATAGGGCCACCATTGCCCTATTTGATGGAAGAGAGACGGTTAGATCGTTTTCCTAGTTATTTGACTGCAGTTCAGGATGACAAAATATATCCCAAAGTAGCCCTTGTGTTGCTTCCAATCGAAAGTTCAGTAGAATTAAATTAACCTAATCCAGTTCGGTTAAAATAATCATATTTTATAACCAGTGTAATTATAAGGGGTTAGATATTATCATAAATTTCAATTTAAAGAAACCACAGTTAAGTTCATTAACAATCGATGTTATTTTTAGAATCGTTTCCAGGACTTGTAAATAGAGATTTAACACCTTCTTAGAATTCTTTTTTTTTTTTTAACCAGATCTCCAATGACCTTCATCTTAATTTAAATAGACTTTGCAATGACTTTAACAAAACACATCAACAGTAATTGGCCTTTCTCAATTTAAATTCTAAATTTAATTTACTGTTTCATTTCATTTCATTGCTCATTGACCTTGTTCTACTGACAACGCTTCGCATCAATGACCTATAATGAAAGTTTTTTAAAAAAGTGTATGAATTGAGTCACATTCCCGTATTTGTTTTCATATGTTGCTGCATCGATTGAATTTTTGTTATTGAAAATACGTGCAATCAGCTTTGATTCAGTTTGTTTAATAAATCATTGATTTGCTTACAAAACAGGAAGTGCGGACCTTCAAATTTCATTTTTCATTACAATGTAATGTGATATATGTGTCAGTATCAGGTTTGTGACGTTACTAATCAGGAAAAGGGCAGGTGTTGAGAGCTGGTGACGTTGTATATGACAATCTCCAGTGATTCGAGTCGTAAATTATGTTATTAATTCATTTAATTGGAAGATTTACATTCGGGTTGCAACATTCTTCAGAAAGGGAATGGTGTTCTGTGTCTGCTTTCTTCAGATGAAACTAAGTGACACGCCATAAAAATGACTACTGTTCTATATTTATGTGATAACTCTTTTTGAGGACTCTATGTTGTTCTATGTTTAAATTAAATCCTACTTGGTCTTAATTTTCTCCCTGTTTTGCTTTGGCTGTAATGGAGCATGCTGACTAAATCTCTTCGCTATTCTAATTTCGAGAAGTACTGATTCAGCAAATTAGAAGCAATAATACATTGCAACTAAGTTTTCCCACGATTTATTAGCATCGATCCTCTGGATCTTACTGAGTCCGTGGCACAAGTTTTTACTGTTCGTCTGACATGACCACGGTGAGAGCTGGGATATAATATAAAGTAATGTTAGTAAAATTGGAAAAATTCGTGAATGGTGAAGTTAAAGAATGGGGAATAAAACAAAAATGGCCTTTGATTCTCGGTATATGGAAATAAAAGAAATGTAAAATATGAACTTTTCAATCGAAATATTTTCTGAGGAAGTTTGATAGTGTTTCTACAGTTATTCTGCTGTTAAAATATATATTTAACATAGATCGCTTTTCACCCTCTGGGTCTTTGTTACTGATTAAAAATAATATAGCCTTCTGCAACTACTCTTCAGCAATGATAATAGCCTTGTTCACTTGCAACGGAAGCCCCCTCCCCGGGGTGGCGAAAGCTGGACCGAGAGATAGATGCTCCTCTTTTAGGCAGGAGACGAAATTCTCTGATTTACTATTGTTCACATTTACCTCCTATTAAGCGAGGATGTAATCCGATGTTACAATATTTAATGCTTTATTATTTTAATTGGCATATCTTTGTTGAGTTTCAAAATAAACTGTTTAAAAAAACTACAGTCCTCTATTTTTTTATTGAGCTACAGACAGGCCTGTTTAGAGGAAAATCGGGGCTTTGCTTCATAGTACCATTTTCTTACTTCATGTTCTTGACTGAAACACTTTGACAATAGTTTAGACTGTCGTTAGATAGCAATTCTTCATTATGTTTTATGAAAAAATTGCTGTATTTCTTTAATTTGTGTTTTTTATTTGATTGAAAAGTAAGGAAATAAATTTATAGAAGAACAATAATATACATTATTCTTGGAATACGAATAGGGTAGGCGGAAAATGTTTGGTATTATTAATTGTGATTCTGTGTGGGAATAAGGGATAACATACTTCGTTATCAGAAATTCTATCTTATCCTTCACTGTTTCCCACTGTTTCAAGTCCATTGCAGCTTTTTTAGTATTTCGTACTGTTTTGATCGTTTTTATTTTGGAGTATGTGCTGAAATGGAAACGGATCACCGACGGATATCAAAACTGATATATAATATTTTACATATTAACTTCACTAAGAGCAGGGATTTCCAATGTATGGATTTCCAGTCAATGTTTGGTGAGTTATATAAAGATCTCGAATGTGTATATATTTTAAAACAATTTACAAAGATTCGGCCAGGTGGTCATGATATTTCCCTCAAATCACTTGAAAGAAGTGGGACAAAAACTAACGCAATATGCAAACAACCGACTCGTGTTAAATGACAAGAAATAAAGAAACAAATGAAATGCCTTTTAAGCATGTGGATGAAATATAAAAACCGCCTTTTTGCACAAGATACTACATTTGCTGCGGTGCTTTCCATTAAGGTTTCCTTTCCATACAATGCCGCAGACCTCATCCAATGAACCGGAATCTCTTTTTCACTGTGAACACTGAATTCAATTCGCGCATCCATTCATTTTGGAGCGGTTCTGTAAACTTTTTTTTTTTCACAAAAGTTCCCTTTTGCCCCAAAAACATTGTGCGTGTGTTTTTATCTCTGAAAAAATTCGAGATGTCGAGAACGAAATGGATCGCTTGAAATGATAAAAAGTTGGTTATGTAATGTTTTAAAGTTTGGGAACCCCTTCTTAGAGAATTCATTAATCACAAAGGTGCTCATGCAATGCTCCATCTTATCAATAGAAATAACCTGTTTCTCTCTTGAAAAATTGTGAAAACCGATTCAATAAGAATTAAATGTTAAAATTATATTTCTTTTTAAGAGCTGTCATCTAGTTAATAGACGCACGAAAGCGGGGTTTTTTTCCTCCCCTCCATTACTGGTCTCTGGAGGTCTTTAAGAAAGATCTGACAAAAAGACGTCAAATCTATCTCTGTCAATTTTATCATCCGTCATTTTCTCTCTGAGTGGCAACAAAAAAATGCTGACACATCCCATATGTGGTTTCAACTTGCCATGTTAAGTACTTCAATGCGGTTTCAGAAGAAATTTTTGCCGAGGTGGTCATTTTTTCATCAAATTAATAATTAATTCACTTTGATTAGTTTTACAAATGAAATATGGTTTATATTTAATATTTAAGATATATGTGGTTTGCTTCGTCCCCATGGTAGCGTCAATGGACAATTTAAATATTTATAAGTATTTTCAAGAAATCCAGCCAAACGAGATCATTTTCCATGTTTGGGATTCACGTAAAATCATTTTGGAAAAAAAAACGTGAAGTTTATATATATATATATATAAAATTTAATTAATTTCCTTTTTATCTTAATTTAACCCAAATTTACTTCATTTTAAAATGTTCTCATTTTCTGACCCAATTTTCCACCTTTCTTAATCAATGCTACAGAAGGTCTCTAAAAATGCTTAAATCAGCGATTCTCACTCTCCGAGTGAAGGTATAAAAATCTGTCAAGCTAAGCGAATTCCTTTAAAAGATATCTATAAGTCCCTTACCTAAATCGACACGTGTAAAGAAATCCCTATCAGAATCTCATAGTATATAATCACCGGGGAAGAATATTTCCCGTTTTCCGTTCTTCTTCTCTTGTATCGCTGTTGAACGGACGTCAGTTTTGTCCGCTCTTCTTATACATAAATTATGCCTCCCTGGTTGAAATAAAAGCGAAGTTAAAGAATTTAAGTTTGTTTGATGTTTATGGCCGAAGACAGAGAAGATGAAGACACTTTTATATTTTAAACTTCGTTTTATTTCATCTCGGGAGGCATAATTTATGCACAAGAGGCGCGGACAAAACACGTCCGCTCACAGAGAGAAAATATTTTCCCCAGTGCTTATATACCATGAGATTCTGATAGGGGATTTCTTTACACCTGTCGAATTAGGCAAGGGAATCATAGGAATCTTTTAAAAAGAATTCGCTTGGCTGACAATTTTTTTATCCCTTCACTCGGAATGTGGGAATTTGTCAATGTCAGCAATTTTACAGAGCTAGAGTTGCATTAATTAAATAAAAAAAGGTGGAATTGGATCAGTAAAAAAGAGAACATTTTAGAATGAATTTAATAGGGCTAAATTAAGCTAAAAAATTTGGAAATTATAAGTTCAAATTAGATTTTAATATATATATATATATATAAACTCTAATTCCAATTTAATTAATTTCCAAGTAACTTAATTCTAAAATATTCTCTTATTTCGTGATCCAATTCCACTTTCTCTATTTAATTAATTCAAGAGAAGCTTTGTAAAATTATTGAATGGGCTAAAAGCCTAACTTTCTCACACTCCGCGTGAAGGGCTAGAAAAGTGTCCAATAAGCACATTCTTTTTTAAAAGATCCCTGTGTTTGTTTCCCCTGCCTTGTCGACGCGTGTAGTAAAAATCCCTATCTAAATCTTAACACTATATTAGCACTGTAAAGAAATATTTTTCCTATCAAAATCTCAGGTTATATAAGACCAGGGATAAAATATTCAAGAGCTTTTCCCTCATTTCTTTCTGTATTGTGTGTGTTGCTCGTCGCTCCTGCTTGTACATAATGTGCGCTTTTCCACGATGAAATAAAACGACGTCACGAAATCGAAAGTCTCTTCACTGTCTTCGAAACTGCATTATGCTTCACAGAAAATAATGCTTACATATTATATATATATATATATATATATATATATATATATGTATGTATGTATGTATGTGTGCGTGTGTGTGTGCGTGTGCGTGCGTGCGTGTGTGTGTGAGCTATGTTCTGGTTCACATTAAATAATCTGCTGTGGGATGTTAAAACCTTTTCATAATATCATTTTGGAGAGTGGTAAATTGGTTTAAGTATGATTCTCCTCATCTAACTACATTTTTAAACTGACGAAAGTCATCCCAAAATAATCTTCTTTAGTTTAAAAAAATGTAATTTTAATACAAAACTAAATATAAATTGCAATATATATACATACATGATGCATGTGTCCGACAGAAAGTAAAATAAATGGTTAAAATTGGTCTATTTCTTAAGTTGATACTTCGGCATTGGAAAGTCGCGATTTTCATTTTCATAGAACATGCATCATGCAAACAACCTTATTATCAGTTAAACAAGTCGCGCCTCAATATTTTCATATTAATGTGTTGTTGAAGTCGTCATCTGATGATGGCGAAGTAACTAACAACATTCATATTATTTTTTGGTCTATATTAATTCTTTAATATTCTAGAATTCAGTGATATGCTTAAAAGAAACAAATTTTAGAAGTGACTCTTATTCTTACTTTCGTTCTTTGCTCTTCAAAAAAACTCATTCAGTGGCGGACAATCTTATCATATCCTGAGAAGATAAATTTCCCATCAAAGTACCTGGCTATCGATTTTCTTATGATAATTCGTAGATACTGACATCAGAAAAGGCCGAGTGAGAATAATAGAGTTAGATCTGTTTTAAGTTCGTTCTGTGAGCGCAGTGTATTTGTTTGTAAAATTTACACAGACAATAATGCAATTTTTTTCTTCTTTTCAGGTTGTAGCTGGTTGTGAGCCTTCTTCAGTCAATTATGAATTGGTGAGTGCAATTTCTTTTTTAGTTTTTTCAATTTTTATAAAATGAAACAGTACAGTTGCGTTAACTTCAAGTTTTGAAACTACATGAAAACTTATTAGAAACGAATTCATAATTTTGTATCTTATGCCCGGCCAGTTATAATACGGCCAGTAGGCAGTACACACATAGAAGGGGACTGATTTATGTTTACCACAATTTCATAAGCTAGACTCATGCATTCCTTGCGTGACTATAAATTGCCGTTTTAGCGCCCCTAAAATTTCTTTTCCACTGCCTATTGTATTAAAATGATGGATATTTAAACAAGAAAACATTGTAAAATAAAAAATAAAAAGTCAACATACCTGAATTTGGACAACTGCAGAAAAAAATGGCAAATAAAATGAAAAAAGAAACACAACATCGCATCAGAAAGAGGCGAAAAAATGTCGGGGTGAATCTATGATATATGATCAATTTCTTTTCACTCAAAAAAAAAAAAAAAAAAAAAACCGCGCCAAATTCTACAAACGCATGCTGAGAAAGAAATATATATATATATATATATATATATAAATACAGCGGCATGTGTTTATGTCAGTATTCTTGATTTGGTAGTCTAATTACGTTAACGGTTCGGTGTCTTGATTGGTTATGAGGACTATATTCTGTGCAATATGTAGTAACCATTGATGAAGTGCTCATTCATTTATTGCTTCTTTTCCCCTTACTTGCCTTACGCTTTTACCATTTTAGAATAAGACGGAACTTAATCACCCCCCCCCCACCCTCTTTCTTTTCTTGATAAGCCAATGAAAAGTGTGTGTGTGTGTGTTTTTTTTTTTTTGTTTGTCAAAAGATAAGTTAAAATATTTATAAATATTATATTTCGTTTGAAAAATATACAAATTGTGCGGAACGAAAATCCTAGTTCTGAGAAAATAATAGTCGTCCAATGAATGGTATTTCTACGACGCTTTTGAGAAATATGTAAAAGAAAAAATATGATGCATCCAATTAAAAAAACATAGGTATTTATATAAATAAGCTGCATTGGTACTTACACGTGACATGTTATTTACATAAGTAGTTGCTCAGAATAAATACCGCACATTTCGAAACATGCACGCGCTTTGTAATGGCTGACCGGGCACGATATAATAGTGGAGAATCGGCAAAAATGAAAGCAGCAGGCAAACGAGCCACTAAGTCACTTTTGAAGTAATTAAGATTCGATCTACTGATTCTTTTAGCTGTTTCTATAGGAAAAAAAATCCAAAGGAGTCTGACCTGATTATTTCGATAATCAGATTATTCCATAATTTTAAAATGATTTGAATAATAACTGTTTCTGGCATAATTGAATTGCGCTTACCGTTCTTCTCTCATTAAACTTTTCTTCTTTCATAAGCTTACGTGTTCAATTTCTATTTTTTAAAATCTTTTATTTAATAAAAAATCTTTGTTCCATTTTCGGTCAGTAATTTCTTGAGGTTCAACAAAGCTTATTTTTCTAACGCTGAATGAGACATCATACTTTTTTTTTTCTCAAATATATATATATATATATATATATATATATATATATATATATATATATATATATATATATATATATATATATATATATATATAGTTTAAAGCTGGAATTTTTTATTAGGTCATGATCCTATACCTGTCGTAAAGAGCTGAAATAAATGAACGATATGAACATTCCAGTTTAAACGGAGGAGAAACTGTGATGTTTGAAGGGGATTGATTATTAACGTATTTGACGGATATTAGTCCTTTTTTATAAGAAAAGTTTAATGATTTTCCGAACGTACTCGCAAATATCTGACGTATTTCGAATTGAGAGAGCGCAGAATGCTTCCCTTTGACTAGTGGGAGTGATCCCCCGCCCAGACTTTCTCGTATACAATTTAATAAACATATTTGTGTATTATTAACGATGCCATTTACGGTAAGCCTACATTTACGGAAAAGTCTATTAATGTGCGATCTTAGTCATTTTATTATTTTTTTTTGGGCGAATAATCGCTAGGATGTGGCTATTACACAAGTATCAGAAAACTGAATGTGCATTTTGAGCGCCTTTTTTTCTTACTGATTACAATCACAAAATAACATATCGTATTTTATTTATTTAAGTCATTCTATTTTTGAGTTGTCGCGTTAACATGCTTTTGAAAGTACAGACTAACAAATGGTCAATGCTTTTACGGATATGGTTCGAAATTTCTGGCACTTGTACTCATTAGATGTTAAGTCTATGTACCAAATTTTATCAATCTAGCTCTCTTTTTTTGAAATTATCATGTTCACTTATATTCGGATAACCGACTTTCTCTAAATGAATTTCAGAATTTGATAAAACGCTACCAATATGGTATCAATTGGTAGAGTTGGTATGATATAAAACTCTACCAATATCAAAGCCAGATTTCATGTATCGAGCTTACACCGTTTTTGAGGTATCATCTTTCCAGGCAGAAAAACATAATTAATTGTTAATTTAATAATTTAAATGTTCGGACTCTGGGAGATCCGAAACGTTAAAATTAGTGAAAATCTCGAATTCGAATTTTTTGACGATTGCGGGTTTTCTTTTTTCTTTATTTATTTCGTTACGAGAAAGTTAAATAAAAAATGCTAATGATTAAAAATCTGGAAAAGAAATGAAATTGCAGAGAAAAATGGGTGCATTAATTGCCCGCATTATACCTTTGAAAAGAATGAATATTTTACTGCTTGCGTTTTCAGTACCGTAAATTTTTTATATCGCACTTCATGAATTCCGAAACGAAATTATTCCGAAATTGAATTCGTTGTGAAAAGTTCTTATTGTCTAGCAAATTCAAAGCGGACAGTTTCCTTTAGAGAGCGGAGCCATTTTATTTTTATCCAAAGCTCAAAATTCCTATCATTATACGAATTTTATTTTTATACCCAAAGAAATCAGCGACTTACAGCGCGTAAAAACCGTGTAAAAGGATATAAATTTTATTTTTTAAAGAATTCTGGAATGCCTCTCTGTAGCTGTGTCGCTCGGATCCGGGGGGTGGGGGGACGTTTGCAACGAACAATAAAGCAGCCGACGCAGTGCGAAATATCACATAACATCGTGTCTGTTATTTCCATTTTGAATGATATAAAAGTCTCTTCCATTGTTCAGGATCCTGTGGAAACGTCACTCGTGACGCAGTTAAGAATATGTACAGAGTATTAAAGGGAAAAATTGCGAATTTAAGCTATTTTATCCATTTCTGTTTACTTTTTTTTTTTTTTTTTCCTTACTTGAATGATTGTTATTCATAAAGGAAATCCCAGATAAGTAGAAAAGAAGGGGGGTGGGAGTTATAAAGTATTGTAAAATACAATTATTTTTGTTGTTAGAAACATTCGTCTATCTCTCTATATAAAGTCCTTTTAAAAAAGTTTTATTTAAAAGAAGGGATTATTCACTGTCAAATTTGCAAACTCAAAATTTGATCAAAATCTTAGTTGAATAAATATTAAACAAGTTTTTAGTGTTTTGGGCTACATCTTACCGGGATTAGGTCTTCATTTTTACAGGTATTTTGACCAAGAAAAAATATGGGAAAAAAAAACTTATTTTTTACAGAATTTATAATTTGGAAAATTCTGACTGTTATGAGCGATATTTTGAATTTTTTATACTATTTTTAGAAGTTTATTTCCATTCTCAAGATATTTCGTGGTAATGTTTTGAGGTATCAATTATCATATTTACACTGACGTATATATTTTGCAATGTGAATAACATTTAGTTTTAAATTTGGCCTTGGACAGAGCTATAGCTAAAAAAGATTCGGTCATTAATCATTCATTTTCACTTAAATTTAATTTCCATTAAATACATTTTCTTAATCTAATCGAACTAGAAGAATTAAATAATTGTCTATTCTAAATTAATAAATTAACTGTAAGGGAAATTGATATTCCGGACAAACAAGCTCTTTGCCAAAGATGTTTAATTATTCTTAAAACCTTATGATCGGTGTTTATTTCAATATGTACTATTTGTTTTCTTTAAATCAAAATTGAATTATTTGATTATGGTTTTAAAAATATTTTTTGATTATATTTATTTTTTATTAAAATAAAATAAAAGAATACAAATAGAATGAAAAAAAAAAACCCCGATAGAATAGATCGTTTTCGAAATTAAAAAAATATATGAATATCTGATACATTATCACATTTAGATAATTGACTGTACATAATTAGAAAAAAAAATCTTTACGGTTATGGTTAAATTCTTTGAAAGAAAATTACATGTTTTCAAATAAGTTGATTTCAAGAATATTATCCTGGAAAAGCTGTTATTTCCTCATTATGGACTAGAACAAAATACACAAGTTTCGATTGCTGCGATTATTGTTTTTATATTAAAATGTTCCAAAGCATACTAAATGTCGCAATCGGCATTTCCTAATATGTCCTTATCACGTTTATTCCTTCCTTTCTTTTTTTTTTTTTTTTTCCTTCACTATTTGCGCTGTCCAAAAAACAGTTTCATCTTTACATACGTATGTCTTAGTATGTTTTTGCACCGTCATTACATATTTCTGCATGTTTATAACCCAAACATTCGCAAACACTTAAGATAAAAACGAAGCACAATTTTCGTGTCTCTTCTGATAACTTCTAATGACTCTAATGATAGGAAAAAAACAACAACACATGTTCTATTTTTTTATATTTTTTTCCAAATTAATTACAACTAAGAATTGTCCTATTCATACCATAAATGCCATCATTTAAAATCCTAATCTTTCCCATTTGTTTATACTCTGGTACCCAGAGCGCTTACTTGATTTATGGATGTTGCCATCGCCGAAAATTTAAAAGTAGAGTAGAAAAGAGGTTTAAAAAAGTTCTCGGGCAATCTGCTAGTCATCAGGCGCGCGTGGGCAACAGATTTTGAATTTTGCACAAGTGTTTCTTGGTTATAAGAGGAAATTGTGTGGGCACTATCTGCGGGCACTTTTTCACACCAAACGTGTGTTCTCTTAGAGGATTTGTCACGCCCTAAAAATAAAAAGACCGCGCAGATTTGAACGCGTGCGCTTTGGAGATATATCTATCATTTTCCGAAATACTTTTTCGGAAAGTAAATAAAGCTAATGACGACGATGGATTTATGAGTGCAAATGATTACGGGGAGACAGACTTTATATTTTTATCCGGATTTATATTGGTTTTTAAAATTAGAAGCATATCAAATTTATGAAGTGGCGAAAGTTTTATTCCCAAGACAGTACAAAGTCGAGAGGTTTCTCGAATTCTTCTGCATGCTATTACCATGGTGTAAAGAAATGAATAATAGTAACGTACATCTACGAGTATTTTATAAATATAAAGCAACTTTCCTAATAAATAAATCAACTGTCTTTATCGTCATTGTAAACATGTCCCCTTTTTTGAGATTTAGATTGTTGTTTTAGATAGAAAATTTAAGAAATGCATAACACAATGAACAAAAACGGATAAAGTTTCTAATAGTATATAATTTACTTGTCTTCAAAATTTGAAGACTCAAGAGGGCAAAATTTAATTGAAATTTGTAGTAATCAGTTATCTCGGCGAACCAACTGGTCGCCAATGGTGGTTAGTACTGTAATATTATACGATTAATCTTAAAGATTAGTTTTAATAAAGAATATGTTGGAACTTTCCCTTAAAATACATCAGTTGGACTTCATTCATGAAATAATACATTTCATACATCATTTCATTTCATACATCAGTTGAACTTCTTTAAGGAAAATTCATAATTATTTATTATTACATAACTATTTACTTATCTTCTTTTAATAATTATTAACGTGGTGTAATTTTTTACATTTATATGCAAGTAAATTTTTTTTTCATAAAGTAAAGAAATTATGGGAATATGATGGTAAATGATAAAGAGAGAGAGAAAGACCATGTTTCTGCCTTTTCGC
Source organism: Argiope bruennichi (assembly GCF_947563725.1). Taxonomy (NCBI): domain Eukaryota; kingdom Metazoa; phylum Arthropoda; class Arachnida; order Araneae; family Araneidae; genus Argiope; species Argiope bruennichi. The sequence continues at coordinate 8,238,600 of NC_079154.1, forward strand.
ATTTGATTAAAATAAGTCTTAAAACAATCAAACACAAAAGCCAAACAAAACTTCAAGACATCGAAAATGGCAGAGTTCAAGTACTTCTCTACCCGTAATGGATACGAATGCGGATGAACGCGACTTAAATACTACAATGGATTCGAATATTTACGCGTACAGCAGAGCTGGCAGCAAACAAATCATTCGTTTTTTTTTCCTTATCGTCTTCTTTCTCGTGCAAGAGGAAAGCGAGAGTGACTAGTAAAGGAAAAGAGTTGGACTTGAAAAGAAAGTCGAACCACCCACCATCCTCACTGATGTTTACATACCCGCCCAGTGCTCGAACACGTTTCGCAAGTTAAATGGATGAAAACTTTAAAAAAATAATCCAAAAAATATTTTTTCTGCAATAAACTGTTAGTCAAACAATAAATATTCATCTACGCGTCTGAAAATTTAGTAAATCATCAGACCAATAATAAAAAGTAATTCATTTGTAATAATATCGGGTAGAGAGTTATAAATAAAAACTATTTGAATGCCAACTTTTATTGTTTTTTGAAAAAAAAAAAAAAACTTAATAAAGATTAATAAAGGAGGAAAAGGAAAAACAATTAAGAAGTGATTAAATCATAAAAAATTGAAAGCATGACGGAATCTTTTTTATTTTTTGCTGTAAATGATAAAGAACTCCCTAAAATTAACCCTAGAGTTAAATTAAAATAATGAATGGTGAATTTTGTGTGAAATGGTTTCCTGTTAGCAGTGTGAGATCAATAGAATACGAATGCGTCTTTTACTGTTCACAGCTGTTCTCTCATTTTCTAGTTTAAATTGTTGTGAAATGAGAGAGGGGAGCAAGGCCCGATTAAGCTCTGTAGGATTCCTTAGTCAAAAATACATCTCGATACAAGAGCAGAAAAGCAAAAGAGACCGAAATTTTTTCCTCGGTGATTTTATAATGAGATTTTGATTGGGATTTATTTGACACGTATCGATTTAGGATAGGGAAATTTAGGTATCTTGAAAAGAACGTTGAAAGCATTAAGGATTTTTAGCCCTCCACTCGGAGCGTGGGAAAATGCTGAAGTGAGCAGTTTTATAGAGCGCGTGTTAAAAATAATTAAATAAAAAGTGGAATTGGATCAGGAAATAAGAGACCACTTTAGAATGAAATTAATATGGGCTAATTTCAAATAAAAATTAGGAAATTAATTAACATTTAAATTAGATTTTACAGTTGCATTGAATCGGACGCTTCCTGTGGCTAATTAATGGAGCTGAAAAATGTTATTAGAAATGTTCTAGAGATGGCTCACCGTGTCATCAGAAAGTACATTCAGTCAGAGGAAAGAAGATATAAAAGAAAAACCCACAGTTTACTTTAAAGTTTATCTTAATCCATAAAACAAAACTTTTTATTTATGAAAAAATTCCGAAGAATTTTATCGTGACTACTGAAATTCAGACATCGAAAAGTAAAAGAAAAATATTTAACGAGGAATTGTCATTTTTTTTATTTACTGAAATTTATTATTATTGCACTTAGACAGAAAGTTTGAAAGTAAAAACTTAATATAGATATAAACGAACTTAATAGACTTAACTGTCACCATATTGGTAATCGTTTAGACTTGCCTACCGAAATGGATATTCAAGTCATAATGGGTTTAGAAACCCATTATTTTACCAAAATATTCTTTATATTATCTTAAAAGATTCAAAAATTTCCTTTTTAATTATTTTAATTTCATTTCTATATAATTTTTCTCTGCATTTTCATAATATTTGAAATTCACGTTGATATGTAACAATATTTTTAAATGCTGTGACGGAATTCAGACTCAGTCATCAAAATATTCAATTGCAGGTTTTTGTCCGTCTTTAAATCCCTCATAGAATTTTCACTCCCACTTTTATTTCCTAACGTATTCACTTTTTAATTTGCATTATTTCAACTAAATTCAATTCATTTTGCTGATTGATTCCATTGACATTCGACAATAATTTTATGTTTTCCAGTGATGTCAAATAGCACGTAAAATAATTTTAATGCATTCCGTAAATCATATAACAGTCTAACAAGTCAATAATCTGGTCACCAAAGGTAACTAGTTTTAAAAATTTAACTATGTGAAATGAAACACTTAGTTTCGGCATGCTGATTTGCCTTTGACTATAATCTATAAGCAGCCCCCCCCCTCAAAAAAGAGAAATTTGTAATTGATAGGCATTACAACCTGCAGAGAATCAAAATGCATGTTTTGTGGACTATTTTAAAAGGTCGAGCGTAATAAATAGAAAAGAAAACGCTGTTCTATTACCGTCCGTGGAATTTTTTTAATATTTAGAGTATATCTTTTGTGATCGTTCCGCTTTACTGAAAACAAACAAACGAAATGAACCAAACTCCTCCGACAGATATACAATTTTCATGTCTTCTTCCTCTTCTTTTTTTTTTTTCGCGTCTTAATAGGAAGTAAAATCTTATTGACCTAGACTTTTTTGCGAGATTTACAAATAGAGAGGGGAGTGGGTAAACATCATCTTTGTGGTTCACCCCTTTTTTTATATGCGAAGAAAAAGAAAATGTAGTCTTTTGGGATGTGAAGCTAAGTCGAGATCCTGTTGAGTGATGGATTGCCCATCCACTATGTCCTGCTCTGTAAGGTACCAAATTGAATGAACTGAAATTTTCCTCGTGATTTGTGAAAAGCTTTTTTTTTTTTTTCCCCTTTCTTGCCGCAAACAACTTGCGAATTCCAGCTCCTTGAAAGATCTTGCGCAATTTTGAGCAGATAAATAAATAAAAAGCACTTCCAACCGAATGAAAATATCGTAAAAGGTGATCTTCCTGCTTTTGTTGGATTTCTGAACCGTTCATTTGGTGGATTCTCTTGAATGAAAAGCAGGTGGGGATTCGAAACTTACTCGTGAATGAGTCTGAAGGGCAATCTGCCTAACCCCGTGAACTCTTCGGGGTGTGTCCGAATCTTGAGGTAGAATTATTTCCTTTTGCTGGAATTCATGTACGAACCTTGCTGGAATTCTTGTTTTTAGTTCATTTTTGTGTGCAGAAGAGGCCTTTTTTTGAAGATGGAGATTTGTTTTCTGAAATTTAAGGATGTGAAGTGGAATGAAAAGCTAGAAATTTGCTGATTAGAATGAATGATATAGAGCAATTTCTTCTTTTTTGATGATAGGCTTTTATTTTCAATGGGCAATTGGTTTACTTATCCATGCATGTTATTACCTTTTTAGCGTTTCACACCAACACTGTTGTTCCTTTTGTGTTTGTTGTTTGGCTAATAGACAAATGAAGGTTTTTAATGGACTCACTTGCTATCTTGCAGCCTTGCAGCCGCCTAATCTGTCTTGCTGAAAATCCGACATTACTTGTTAAACACTTTTGTATCACGCTTGGCACAAGGAATTCATTCTTGTCTGATAATTTATTTCAAGATGGTTTTAGTTGAATTTAATTTTCACATTTATTTTGGAAATTGTTTTCCATCTTTTTTAATTCAAAATCCGAAAGTGAAGATTTTATGTCATATTTTTGCTCATGTGCTCTACTTAATTCTAATTTGATAACAGCTTATTATTTTTTTCCGTGGAAATATTTGATTCCTAATGAAACTTGAGAGACTTTCAATTTCGATGTTTTTATATGAATACATTGTCATACGAAGATGATAGTTATCCGAGATACGAATATTTGAGTGATGGCAATGCTGATAAATTAAAACTAACTCGCATAGAATTTTTTTTCTCAACACAGTGGAAAATGCATACTGATAAATTTGAAGCAGTTTTGTTTTAGTTTGAGGATTTGGGATTTAAGATACCAGACATATGTCTGAAATAGAGGGGACAGAAACCATTGAAGCTGATGCAAAAGAAATTTTAAATATTCATCCATAAGCCTTTTTTACTTTGCAAACTGAAAGATGGTGTTGCATTTATCATCCAGAAATTGTTTTAAAATCCTTCAAGAAACTGTAAAATAATATCAATATTTTTCAAATAGAATTTATTAATTATGCTTACTTTTCATGCTTCGATTTTACATCTATCGTATCGTGTGTATAGACTAGATAATAAACTAGGAAACTACATTTCCCAAAATTTAAAACCTAATGAATCTGGCATTTCTTATTCCTTGACGTATCACGTGTGAGATATAACTCCTAACCCCTTTACATTTTAAGAGGAAATTTTAATATCTCTTTTCTAGTTTAGGGTATTTTTCCAAGGTTTCTTCTTTCTCAGGTTTGAGTAGATAATAGTGTGTGGTTAGACAAAATGTATTTTAATATTATTTGTATAATCTTTCAAAATCCATTGAAAGAAGGCACGATGAAAGATAATAGGGAAATTCGATCTGAATGCCAAAAACATTGTCAATGCAATCGTTTTTACAATCACATTAACTATTGTATTGTGTTTTATATATCATAATTTTGGCTAGGTTTCTTTACTCTCACTTTGTAATGAAATACAGAAAGCAACTGGAAGGACGAGAGAGAGTGAATTCATTCAAAAACAAAGTAAAAAGATAATTAAAGGAATCCGTCCAGTGTTTCAAATTCCTTTGCACTTGTAAAATGTGACCTTGCACCAGTGTCAAGAACTTTTTGTGCACGGAGAATTAGTTGCTGTACTACCTCGCTTTTTCTGAGAGAGAGGATAGGAAAGGGAAGGGGTAAAACAGAGAACACTGAAAGTCAATGACTTAAATGGAAAAAAAAAAAAAAATGTTTAAAAATAATAACAAAAATAATGTAGAAAAACTGAACCTGTGCGTCCTCCAGTTTTGGTGAGCTTGCTGCGTGGGTAGTATTTGATGACAACACCCTCCTCTTTTTTTTTTCTCTCTTCTCCTCTCCTCTCCTCTCCTTTCTTTTTTCTTTCGAACTCCGTTTCCCCCACCCTCTGGACATTTTTAATGCCAACTCACGTGTTGCCCCGTCACTTTTTCACAGCAATTCCATTGTCCGTCAACCGATTTTCTGCTCTCTCGGTATGTTCGGCAGTGGCAACGCATTCATTATCGTTCGCAGAATAGATACAAATTTACAGGTGCTTGTTATGCTTTCCCGGAACGCGGTTTGTTTGCTGGACGTTGATTGCCAAAGGGGGTGATATTTTTGTACGTGTTATACGTGGGATTGTCCGGTTGGAACAAACGAAACAAAAGGGTTCAGAGAATCTATTGTTCAGGCATTAACCATAAATGTGCTATCATGTGCACGGAATCGAAGGAGCTTTTATTTAGGTTTCCTGAAGCATAACGTTATATTATTTGCTGATTAAATGCTCTATTATTTTAAATACAAGTACAGAATTAATTAAACATTTATGGACTTCACTTTCTCTGATGAAAATTGTATCGGAGTGTGAATAATTCCCATGCAAGATGAGATCGATTGACTTCAATCCTTTCATTACTCATTGCTATGAAAAATTCAATATTAATTTTTAACGGCACTTTTGCGTTTACGAGGGCCGTTGGCAACAGTTAAATTGTTTTCGCCAAATCGCCAACAAAAAAAAAAAAATCGTAAAGAATTGCCGACAGTTTGGCGATTTTTTTACGGCCCTCGGAAACGGAAAAGTACGGTTTTAACTTTATAAGAAGTATTAACCACTGAGAGTGGCTTCCCCCAAACTTTCTTGCGTACTCTCTAATATAGATGATATTTTCCATCTCCGCAAAAAATTATGTGCTTTGGATAAACTAGAGAACGCCTTGCATGACATTGGCATACAATATTGACAAAATATTAACTTTTGCTGTGAATTTAGCATTTTTACTGAGCCTATAGCGGGACCCTTGAAGAGTTTTGGAGTTTGGCGATTAATAGTATCCGAAAATCGAATTTTGGCGTTTAACGCCAAAACCAATTCAAACCGAAATTTGATACGGAACTACTATTGTAGCCGCAAAAGTCGCATTTGATATACTATTCAAGTAATGCCTTTTCCAGTTATCACCTTTGCGATTTTCAGACCAACAGACGTTCAACCGATTGTTGAAATGAACTCGGAATTTAACAGGTGTTTACTCTATAGATGTTCAATCTGTGTTTCGAATTTTATAAATCTAGTTTTCGTTGCTTTGTATTTATCGTGTTAACTTATATTCGAACAGTGCGGCATGCAGATTCAAAATTTGATAGAAATCTACAAATTAGGTATAAAAAATATATATCATATTTCACCCGTCTAGGTCAAAGTATTTTTTTATTGTCTTAGTCTCAAACAGACAGGCGTATTCCAAAAATAGGCTTTTCAAACTCAGAAAGGTCTTAAATAGGGAGATTCGTCAAAATCTCGAGTTCGAATTATTTAACGATTACGATACTTTCCCTATACTTCGTATACAAGAAAGTAAAGAAATAATAATAATAATAAATAAAAGGATTGTAAGTATGAGTAAAAAATAATAATAGCTTCCTTTAGAATCTGTACTTTTTAGATGTCTCCGAGTTCGAAAAACCTATTTTTTTAGTTATGTATCTGTTGGTAAACAGGATTGCAATCAACTAGTATCAAAGCAGTCATGTGATTGAATGGCTGTTCTTGCAGTTCTTTTACTTCGTTGTTCCATTTTTAAAATGTGTTAAATAATAATGAGAAATGCGTTCGATAGTTAAATCGGTGCTGTTAATCAATCATTGGGATATATTCTCGAACACTTTTAGAAACTTTTGTTTAGATTCATCATTTTTAATGGGTACTCAATGCAGCTTTTAGAAACATGCTTAGAATATTTTGCGCTGCATTAATCTGTTATTAGTAGTGAATGAGAACAGAATTTGCTGTACACAGAAGGCTATGAGAAACCGCTAATAAATGGCATCTACGCCAGTTCAGCCTATAGAATGATGTCCGCGAAGTGACAGAACTTCCGTTTGAAATAAATAACTTCATTACACAGAATGTCGACGATTTCTGTTTTATAGATCAGAATTTTATTCAAATATATCAGTTCGTTTCAATGCTTAATGAGATTTTCAGGATTATTGAATGTGGTACACTGTTTCTTCGGTAGTTTTCTCTCGTATTACCAACAGACATTATTATCTATCAATGTTTTAGTAAATTTGTAGAAATTTCATATATTCTTTTGTAATTTATGCAATATTTTCACTACTGTTTTTGGATTTATTGATATTTACACTTCCTAGAAACGAAATTCATTCTTTATAGTTCTCTGATACATATATTTTTTCCACTTGTAAAAGAATGAAGATGCAAAAGAACTAAAGTTTTTATGAAGGCTCAAATAAATATTTTTAAATGAAAAATAGGGTAATTAGATGCTTAAAATTCGATTGGACTACCTTAAGAGCTCTGAAAAACATTAAGTCTATCGTTTAAATTCAAAAGGGGTAAATAGGCTTACCACAGCCCGTTCACGATCTAAGGGTTTTCGTAGAGACACTTGAGTTCCAACATTTGTCATTAAATTTTAGCTCTTGTAAAAGTTTCCAGAAATGCAACACCACTGTGTTGTGTTCCTTATATCTAAGATATTCTAATATTTAATTATCATTATTTGTTATTGAATTTACTTTATTTAAATTCAACATTCACTTAGAAAAGGATCAAAAACTGTTGATACTGTTGGAATTTCTTAAAATTCGGAATCTTCCTGTGAGTAATTTTATGCCTATTTTGACTTCCTTTTTTATGTACTGATTATTTGAATACTGTAGTTTATGACATTTTAGTTTATTTCTTATAACAAAACGTGACTAAGATGTTATTAATAAAATTGCAACAGTTTTATTTTTATGCAAGTAGCAATCCGTCCAGGCAGCCTAATAAATGCAAAAAGAGCTTCAATGTAAGACATGACTGAATTTGAACTGCATAATTTCTTACTAAAAAAATAAAACTGTATAAAATTCTTTTAAATTATTTAATATTGAGTATTAGTATTGGTATACTCCGATGATATTTTTACCCTTAACGCTCAGTGGTAACTTTGCTTATCACTTTCAGTTTTTCTTCAACGATCTCTAGTAAGTTTATTTACTACCCCTTATTTCATAAATTAAATAACAAATTCACAAACTTGTGATGTTTTAGTATTTACATCATCAGTTCATCATCATATAATCCTAAAAAATTTTGCCAATGCCTTGGAACTATTTCGATAAAGGGTTAACAAAAGCTTTTCATTTTTTCATGTAATTCAGTTTAAAAAAAAAAATTCCTATTTGTTTTAACACTTGTCTGAAAATTAGAAACATCAACTTTGTTTTAAACCTAATTTTGTACTATTCACAGCATCTTGAAACAGGTGCAATTCTAATTCATGTGACTAAATGTTTTAGCGTACATTTTGATCACATGATTCGTCGAGGAAATAGTTATTCGACTAACAGTTAGTAATTCCCCCTTCGAAGAAGAGACGGTCCTTTGTTTTGTCACTGCATTCATTTCCTGACTGCGCAATTCGAATTTTCCCAAGCAACCCTTCTGAGCAAATATAGCAACACTTGACAGCCGTGCACAGCTAATTAAAGGCGAATGAAGTATGGGTAAGGTAAATAAAGCCACGTGGTGCAGCGACGACCGCGTGACTCAGCACCCGATCGGAGCGTTTGATGGATGAATCAACCGCTATTGCCACTCCGGGAAAACTAAATAAGAAAATAAAAATGTCACTGATAACTCGGCGGTAGATTCTGAAGGTTTTAAAAATCCGCAGAGAAAAAAAAATATAGAAATCAATAATCAAGATAAGCATTAGTGCTTGTTTTTCATGGAAGTCATGAAATTCAGTTATTGAACAAGCAAACGAATGTTAGAGTAAAATTGAGGTTGTCACGAATTTATGAAATATGTGGGGACTTTATGAATTTGCAAAATAAGGAATGTTAAAAATTTAATATTTTCATATAAAACTTGTATTTTTGGCAGGAAACGCCTATATCTTTTGAAATGAACGAAACTTGTTCTCCGTAAAAAGAGAAATGGTCAGGTCTAATATAGAATTATCAGATTTCCAGTCAGGGATGTTAACTGATAGATAAAGTCATGGTGGCTTTGTGGCGAGGGTCTTCCTGCCGGTCTAGAGAAGAGTTACTGGCTCATGTGTCATTGTCATCTGATTATGGCTCAAAATTGCATGGTCCATCCCAAAATAATGCTCTTGTAACTTGCTTCAGATAAATTAGACGATACATTTTTAGATAAATTTATTTTTAATGTTAATTGTATTTATGAAAATAAACTGAATGAATTGCAATAAATTATTTTGACATTTTTTACCATAATAATTATTATAAATGATATATAATAAAAACTTAATTTCACACACTGAAATTTGTAAGAATATGTTTTTAAAATGAATTAAAACTAAGTCATTTTAAATGTGTACACCACACACACACACATACTTTGACATTTTGTACATATTTTCCGTTCAACTGAATATTCATGTACATCAGTTGTTACTTTTTACTTATTATTTCGTACTATTGTGACTTATAGCCTCTTAAAATGGCGATTCAAAAAATTAAATGTAATTTATTACATAACAAAGTTTTTTTCTGTGAAATTGAACTATTGAACTGCCATGGCAAGCGATTTAATATTGCTTAAATTTCCTTCTTATAATCTTGGCTGGTAACTTGCACTTGATGTTGCAATAGCAATACAATTTATTTCAAACATCGGTAAGACGTAATGACTAATTCTGTTATTCTTCTACTTGAAAAGGGAGTGGAATAATAGAAAATGTTTATTGCTTAGTCATTTCATTTCTTAAGTTCTTTTATTGAGATTTCAGATTAAATTCGTAAATGTAGACGTATTTTTTTCTTTTCTTTTTTCATTAAGTGCTAAACATGTAATTTATCTTTCAAATGGATTAACTCGTTGAAAATGTTATTGCGAAAAGCCAGATGTAAATTTCAAGATTCAGTCACATGACAATCTTATGGTTGTCGGCATTGAACTGAAATGAGTCTCTTCAATCCCTTTTTTCTGTAAATATAAGGCAAGAAAAATTCAAACCGAGTTTCAAAACGATTGATTCAGTCATTTCAAACACTTTCGAAACTATTAATTGAAAATGTATTTATCGATAATATATCGGCTTTATTTCGATATTATCAATACTCTACCAATATTTAAGGTACACTACTTCAAAATATATTTATCTGAAAAATATTAAGCACCTCCAAGAATTCTTTTGATTCAGCACTAATGTGCTCCGGATCGATTTGCCATTAAATGATAAAAAATAATAAATAAATAAATTTAAAAAATAAAAAATAAAATAGAAAAGCTAATATTTCTTCTTGTTTTTTTTAACATTAATGTTGTTTATGAAAATATCTGATTAATTCGGTTTGAAACAAGACTGACACATATATGTTTCAATAAATAAATAAAAATAAACAATATTATTACTTCATGTTGAGGGAGGTGACAATTCAAGTATCGTCCTCATCATCTGACTGCGGTTCGAAATTACGAGATCCGTCCCAAAATAACCCTAAAGTTGCTTTAAAACGAGACGTTAATGTAACTAAAAATTAAAAACTTCTTTTTGAGATGAATTTAAAAAAACGTTTGGTTCAATATATATACTTTTTAATACAGTATATATTATCAATATATATTTTAGTACAAAATTACAATATTAATGTAAAATAAAATACAAAAGTAAATCAATTATTTAAAAAAATTGAATCGTCCCTAAGCTTTCGAGCCGACGCTATTATCGGACCCTCTGTGCAAATGTTGTTATGTGAAATGCTTTATGTGATAACCTTCATTTACTTTTCATAATTCTCTGAATGCATGATTATTTATTTTGAGCGTCAAATGATTTTTAAGTCATATTCTTTCCTGCGAATCTTCCACTTGAATTACTTTTGTGAATGGGATCCCCAGATTCCTCTTGCTTCTGTTCCTTCTTCGAAACCCCTTTGACGCAATTTTATGTGTGTTTTAATGCGTCTGCATGTTTTTTCTGGACGCTTTTATAAGCTCATCAAATTCTTTGCAATAACCTTGACCTTTTGGCGATTTTAATAGCAATTAGAAAGCTAAAATTATGCACTTTCGTCGGACGTGCGATCGTAACAGCCATTATAAATTCTATTTATGATGAAAATCGATTCTGAAATTTTCCTTTTAACGACTTATTGTTCGGTGTAAAATCAAGGACGCTTTCTCGGCTGCACTTGAGAGGGAAGAGATAAATGTGTGAAAACTTTTCCTCATTCCTTGTAAAATTCAGTGTCGGGGGGGGGATTGTGACATTTGTAAAAAAAAGGTAGAAATTAGTGGTTTCCTTATGAAACCTCTAATTTTCTTTCATAATGTTGCGAAATTTTGTAAATAATCATAAATATTTGTTTCAAATTCTCCTGGAAGGTTGATTCCGTGAAATTATTGGTGTTGTATGTAAATGTATGTGGTCGTAGTTTAGTTTAGGAATGACCTCAGTGCTATACTGTTTCATATTGTAAAAATGTATTTAATTCTCTTTCTCATATACATGAATCATATTCTTAAAAAGATTTTTTTTTAATATCAGAATACAAAATAGAATTAAAAAATAGAAAGAATACAAAATAGAAAGAATACAAAATAGAATTAAAAAATAGAAAGAATACAAAATAGAATTAAAAAATAGAAAGAATACAAAATAGAATTAAAAAATAGAAAGAATACAAAATAGAATTAAAAAATAGAAAGAATACAAAATAGAATTAAAAAATAGAAAGAATACAAAATAGAATTAAAAAATAGAAAGAATACAAAATAGAATTAAAAAATTGCAAATGAATTCTGATAAATTTATACTTTAGCAAGCTTTTTGTGACAACGACATTCTTTACCATTACAAAATGCTACTTTTTTAAGTGGGAATAAAATAATGATAATTATTTTTGTTTAATTTTTTTAAAATTATTTTTCCATTTATCTAAATATTTTTTAATATATTGGTGGTTTTTAAAGGTGTGTGTGAATGTATTTTTGTTACTGTTATTTACACCGGGAATCTAGAATAAAATATGAAATAATAAGTATGAAATCGCGATAGTCTAGTAGTACGATATCTACTTTTGTACTTATGGTTGTTGTTTCAAGACTTAACCCATCTTTACAGTTTTTTCCCTTTTTTAGTGAAATAAATCAAGTTGATATGATTCATGCTCTAGATTAAAGGAAAAGTGTTTTAAAAAATCTTGGTATAAATATATAATATAAAGTAATTAAGAAACAGTATGATGGAAATATCCATCATCATGCAAATTTACACGTTCAGCTCAGTACAAAATCTTCCATGTCCCTCTCTTCTAAATTTCTCCGCTCGTTATCGCTTTTATTAGCAAAAATATCTCAGATCAGTTAGTTATAAAAAATATTCAAGAATTCGCACGTTTCTTCCAACCACAACAAACAGCGGAATGACAAGTTCAAATCCGCTACAATGATTGTGGCATTTGATTTTTTTTTTTTTTTTTTTTTTTTTTGATTACTACGTTCCTTATTACGCAAAAGTCATGTAAAAAGTTGCCAACAACAACCCATTTACAGTACACCTGTTTTGAGTAGAATTTTTTGTTCACTAAATGTTATGATGGAAATTTCCATCATCATGCAAAGAAGGCTTCATTCCACGGAAGAGGCACTCAATGAAGTCACGGCACTGAAACCGTCGAATGCTAAATTTTCTGGCGTAGATGTAATCTTTTGTGGAATTTCACGGACTGTAGACGCCGTCTTCTTCGCTTACGATTCAAAATAATTGCTGTCTTAAGTCAGCCCTTCTGTATCTAATTAATTTAATTAACCACTATCTATAACATTGCTCTAACTAATTTAATTAACCAGACTTGTTCACATTGATTTAAATTAAATTTTTTATTTGTACAAACAAAACTGTTAAAAGATTATATTTAAACCTTTGCAGAAACTTTTTAAAACTATCACTATATCTGCTTTCATCAAATCTCTCTCTCTCTCGTTTTCTCGCATCTATTTGAGCTGTTGCTATTATGTGTAAGGACTTCGACTGCTGTGGCGTTTTAAACGGCTGTCTGTTCCAGAAATTTTAACAACATGTTATTCTTAATTTAGATTAAAATGAAGACTACAATAAAAATGTTATATATTAATTTTAATTATAAAGAAAGGTGTCTTTTATTGTTAAAAAGTAATATAAGTTTTTAACATTTCCTGGAAATCTGAAAATCCTAGCAGATATCATAGTTTTTCTGTTTTTTTGATATTGAAAATGAAATACAACTGGAGCAATTCTTGATATAATAATCGAATTAATAATTAATAATAGGAAGTTAAACTTTATAACTTTAATACCTCTGGTAAGTTTTAATTACATGTCAACAAATAATCGCAAAAAAAAAGAAGAAGAAGAAAATCGCCTAAGATCGCACGCTGATTCTTTCGCAGTATGCTTTGATTTCACTTATAGCATGTAGTTAATTTATAAATACCTTATAAATTAACCATGCTTAACTACATTAAAATATACTTCATGTAATATTTTTTTTCATGCTCTCAAATATAAAATTTTAAATGCTGTAATTCTTTCTCCGTGTCTATAATTAATTTATTTACCTTTTTGAAAATGAAAATTAACTGTTAACTGGTTTTGTGTTTTGTGAAATTGTTTCTCTATATACACTACATTCATGACACACCCTTCAGTTCAACATGATTTTATTTTGCATCGGTTTCGAATGCGTTATTTTAGTCTCTAAAATAACAAATACCTCTTCATATCGTCTGAAAAATTTATCTGAAATTTGTTTTTTATCATCATTGTAATCTCTATTTTGAATAAGCAAATACAGAATGATTAGGAAATGTCCGTGTTGTTTTCTGAAGATAAATCTCTGCACTGTTAAGAAAGATTGCTATTTTTATAGAAATAAAGAAAAAGCTATATCAAGACGATTCAAATATCTCCTTATTTCTTTCTCTGTTCCTCCCCCTTCTCTCCCCCCCCCCCCAATTTTTTTTATTTTGCTACTTCGCTTACGCACGCTGGTGCAAATCTATGAATTTAGTATACATTTATTATCTTAACGTCCCGATTTGTAGCAATACGACAGGATATTTTGCAACGAATCTCATCTATTTGCCTCATGATCATATGATGAGGACTCACCAGAACTGACTCTCCCCTCACCAAACTTCCACGCCATACCATCACTGTCAACTGTGAGTTGAGTTGTTTAGTTTGCTTATATTGATGCATCGAAATGAAGCAGATTAATTCTGCGTCGTCCAATCTAAGATGAAGATGACACCTAAGCCGGTACTCCCCACTCCAAACTTCATACCAGCGGAAGGACATGTGGATCCGATGGAGTTATCCAAACCGAAGGGGATAGAAAGGGAAGGGGGATTTTAATTTCGCCATTACTTCTTCACAACTGCAGACAGAAAACTAAATCAAATTAGGCGAATTAGTGTCTCATTAAACAAACTTTTGTTTCAAAAGTTTTTCGACAGCTGCAATTGCTTAGAAATTATGGGCCGAAAAGTGATTTTTTTCAATGCCTAATTTCGGCTATTTTTTCACATGATCTATAGTGTCATTTTTGATTAAATAAATAAATAAAATAACTTTTACGCATGCTTGCTTTCTTTACTTTGAAATTGCTTAAATTCACGTGTACTAAAGTTTAATAGTTTGAAGAAAACTAATTAAAATGAAAAATAGCAGGGTAGAGATATTTATTGGCCACATTAAGTAAAACGGCTCAGCTTAAAAAAATTTCAGAAGTTCAATGCGCATTAGTTGTTTTTTAATGTATTTCATTATAATTCTTATTTTGGAAGGGAGAGTGTGAGCCCGTTTTATTTTATTTTATTTTTATCTTTTATAATAAACCAAATTATTTTCTGGATTTTTTTTAATGATAATGAAAGCCTCTTTAATCGTCATTCGTTATGTATAGTTATACAATATTTCATTCTTTTGGTCTAATGATTTAAATGAATTTTAGAATATTATTTTAAATAAGTAGCCTGCCAAGAGAAAAATCCTTTAATGTTATTTCCTTAAATGCAAGAAATGATTTAACGCAGTTTTTTAAGAACTGGTTAAATAGTAAATAAATATATCTAAAATTGATCATATTTATTGATATAATGTTCTCATCCAAATTTCGTAAAATTTTATATCTTGCTTTGAAAAAAACCGTGATTTTTATAAACAAATTATTAATTTTCAGGAAAATCGCTTTTGAATATCAATAGTATTTACTTCAAATGGTCGATAATCTACTTGTTACGAAGATCATTTTTATTCATTTATTCTCATGATAATATAATTAAAATGTCAAAAATATTAAATAAATTTTATTTTATGTAAATAAGTTGTTAAATCCATAACTAATTTACGGGTATATAAACAATGTATGTGTTTTTTTCTTGAGATATGTTGTTAGCCTATTAAATCATTTTATGTATTTCCTGCCTTAATTTTGTTTATGAATTATTGTTATGAGAATGAAGCTTTATTGACAAGATTGTACACGGAATTTTTATCCAACCTTTGTTGAGTTGTATAAATTATTATTTTAAAAATTTCATTCAGAAAGTGCGTAATATTCATTCTACTCAAAAATGCGATAACAAATTATCTTGCCGTTCATTGCTACCATTTTCTATACCTTTTACTGAAAACAATCTTCTAAAGCCTTAATTTAATTTAAATAAATAATAATAATAATAACACAAAATTTATTCAGGAACTGTAAATAAGCGTAATGCAAGTGCTGTTGAAAATAATTTGATTCTGTTTTGAATGCTTCATTATTGTAGCAGATTAATTAAAGAAGTTTATATGTCTATCTTTTTTCTACATTATTACTTAATATGCCTTGTATCAAATGGAATTTTTATTTTTATTTTAATTAATTTTTCTTTCTATTTATGCATTTACATAAAAATAGTTTTTACATTTGAGTCTTATTTAAATTTCAGTACTGAAAATATTCTCTGAGGTCCAAAGTTCAAATTTTCTGGTCTTAGAATAATAATAATAATAATAAAAGTTTCAAATTTTAAATATATTGTGTATATTGCATTGGAATAGTAGACATATATTCTCTCCTTATAAACGATAAAAAATGTTTATATTAAAGGAATTGAATTACAAGAATAAGTATATAATTATAAGAATAAATATACAAACCGATTATTTAATATTCCTGTATTTATTTTTTCAACAAAACTGTTTAATATCTGCTTCTATTTTTCTTTCTTTCTCATTTTGGCTTGGAGGAATGCATTTTTATCATCCGTTTTATAGTTTCACTTGAACTTTTTTTTTTTGTGCGTGCATGCGTGTGTGCTTTTATTCCTTTCTTCTTTTAACGTACAAGAAAAGAATCTAAACTTGACAAAATTCTTATTTTCGAAAAGTTCTGATAAAACTTTTAAAAACACGTGAATTTTTTTAAGGAAAGAAATTTAAAAAGGAAAAATTTGTGAATAATAACGACTTAAAAGGCCTACGAAAGTTTAATGATCTGAATTCGAGCTAAAATGAATGGTAATTGTCTTGATGGGAAGTTTTTTGAGAATTATTCAGCAAATGTGAGCTTTTCATGCAGAGGTGGAAAGGTGAAACCTAAAGTGATTCAGTTCTCATCTAAATTTATCTGTCACGATAATAATCATTTCGAATCATTATGTTCTTCAAAACAACATTTTTTTTTTATGATGAAACTTTCGTTATTCGTTTCATTTGCTGCCGAATTATTAAGTATTGCATCGAACATTTGGAAAAATTTCCCATTGTCGAAAATTTTTTTCACAGTAGTGTTTATTTTTTTTCTCTTGAAGATTTGTTTTGAGTTGTTTCTGTGGGAAAATACGAAAAGGCCATTATTCTAGAAATTTAATTGAAAAATAAATTCGAGTGCGCATTTAAGAGGCGTATTAAAATTTATTTGTTTATTTTTCATTTTATGCTTTTGATTGATTTTTTTTTTAATTTGTTCTTATGGTCTCCGATATGAATCTCTCTTTTTCACAACTTATTAAAGATTTTTTTTTTCTTCAAACGTATGATTACGAAAATACATCTCCTAAAATTAAAACGCATCAAAAACATATCTAATTAAGCTAGTATAGAAGATCAAATTTTTACTATTTATTTAAATTTTTCTTGGAAAAAAATCATTTGAAAGCCGCCTTTTAAAAAATATTGTCGGTTGCGCTTTGTTATTATACTTCAAGCTGCAGTTTTAGTTATTTATTTACTTTCTCATTTACGAATATACAAAGAAAAAGCACTGTAATCGTCGAAAAATACGAAATTTTTACTAATTTTCACGTTTCAGATCTTTTTAAGTATAAAAAACACATTTTTGGAGTGACGTCTTTCTATGAACAAGGTAATTCAAAAAATACTTTGAGCTGATGAATGAAATTTGGCGTATGGCTTTTACACCAAATTTGTAAATTTATATCAGATATTTTAAAGAAAATCCACAAAGAAAATATCTTTTTTCTGTCTTTACGAGTATAAGTACATAAAGTGCTAGATGGATAAAATTTGATACTCAGATTAAGCATCTGAGAATATCGATGTAAATCTCTATCAAATTTTGAACCAAATCCATCAAGGCGTTGACCATCTGTCGGTCTGAGTTTCCATACAAAATTCGTAAAAAGCAAGAACTTTGATAAATGAGATTTTCTACAAAATTTTGAAATTTAAAATTTAAATTGAAGCCATCAAAGGGTTGACTGTCCGTTCGTTAGTACTTTCGCATGAATGACGAGATAACTAAAAAATGCAATAACTTTAAATAAATAAAATTTGGCATGTGATCTTGTATTAAAATTCTGTGTGACATTTTTTATTATTGACAGCTGAGGCGGAAAAAAAAAAGAGCCCGAATGAAGATTTCCATCATTATACTATGAAGCGGAAAACTCCTATGCACTAGATTCTGAAAATAAAAATCTGAGCGTTCTGTCTCTTAGCGTTCACGACCTTGTTAAAGATTCAGAATTTTTATGCGAGGGGAGGGAAATAACGCTTATTTTTATTAGAGAATGAATGAACTATTTGGGAGCGAGAAAAATAAAGTTAGCAAAAGACGAAGAATAAAATAATTAAAAGAATATTTTTTTCTAAGGCAGCGAACATTGTTTGAATAATTATCAATAGATCAATCTTTAGTTTTAAAAAAAATTGCTTCTAATGTTTTAAATACTCTATCGCCAAAAGATTAACTTTAAAAAGATTCTCTTAGATTTGCTCTTAAAGCACCAATTATAGGACCTAATCTGATCTGGATAATATAATATCCAGATAATTGTCTAATGTTTTAGAAAAAATTATTTCTTAAAAAAAATATTTGTTTATAACAATGGTGGGCTGACTTTTCCAGTGTACGAGCTACTTTTAATTTTTGCAAGGTGTTGCAGTCCACCAGTGGCATAGAGGAAATACGGAATATGTACTGATCTACATAATTGCAAACGTAATAATAATTGCCACAAATATAATAATATCAAATGTTGCATTTAATATCAAAAAAATTCAAAATACATTAAATAATAAATCATTTTCATCTAAAGTTAGTTCTCGTAGTTATAGTTAATATAAAATTTCGACTACATAGGTATATTATATACCTCGGTATATAATTACTATTTTTTAATCTTACACCGGATTCTAAGGGGTCGTCTGTGAGACGGGAATGACATGTTCTCTTAATTATATTCATCGTTGAAAATGCAAATTCACACAGGCAGGTAGAATCAACGAACGATATTAAATGACATTCAACTTTTTCAAAAATTAGGATATATCCATTTGATTCAAAAAGTTATTCTTAGATTCTAATCAACGGTCTTTTAAAATTATATCCTTTTTAATTACAAAAACTTCGTTTTCCTGAAAAGATAGAGAGAATACAGTGTTCCTTCCATAAATATGTTTTTTTTCAGTATGCCCGTCTTAGGTCTTGGTAAAGGTGGTCACCTCAAAATGTCTTGTTGGCCCAACGGTCGATCGCGATCTTCTTAATGCCAACCCCTGGTTTAGAACGTATTTATTTAAAGACTATTACAAAAAATGATGTTGTTTATTTTTTATTTAAGACTATATTGCATTAAAATAACATACCTTGAACTGGCTAGTCAACTCTACTTGCGATTATTCGGATGAATTTTATTCGCGATTTCGTTCTTCTTTTCTTTTTTTCCCCCTGAAAGCAATCCGAAAAGCTGAAGTTCTGATAATTGAAGTTCTTCTGTATTCTGAAACCCAAGTTGTGTAGTAATCTGCTTGGGAAAAAAAAATGGGAAATGAAGGTATCAAGTAATGATGAGGTAAAAGAGTGTGATGAGGTAAAAAGAACGACTGAGAAGGATTGGACACCCAAGTGGTCGCATCTATTTTTTTTTCAGCGAACCTAATAAATAACGGATGAAGAAAGAGAAAAGCAGATACAATTTCAAAAGAAGCCGATGCTTCTAATTATCGATCGGCCTCATTTCGAAATCGCCTGCAAATTTACAGAGAACAATCTCATCGTTTTCTTTCGTTGTGAAAGGAATTTGTAGCCCGTAGTGCTCGCGTTTTGTACCTCGTAAACGTCAGGGAAATAAATCGCTTCTGCGTTCGTGTGAAAATTCTCACATCGTAAATTTAGCCATTTGTTCATCTTGGCTTCGAACGGGGAGCTGTCTTTCGAATTTACATCCATTCTATTTCGAGGATTTGTTAGTTGCCGTCGTTAAAATAGAGCAAGGATACTCTTTTTAAAAACATACAGAATATAAGTTGTGAGGTCAGATTTTTTTTTTTTTTTTCAATCTTATTCTCAGATGGAGAATGGCGACTAGGTGCACGCTTACTTACGTGCCTGTCGGATAGTATAGTTACCGGGTATATAACTATTGTCTGTTATAATATTTTATTTTTTATATTTAAAACTCGCTTTCACCAGACTAAGTTTTTTTTAAAAAAAGAATTATTGTACTATATCGTTCCGACTTGTTTAATACTGTTTCTACCACAATTTTGTAAATTCCTATTTCGTCCAAAAGGTGTCTTCAAACACCATTGCATTTGAATGCAAATAAGTGACAAAACTGTCGGAATCGGTTAAGTATAGATCATTTGAGTGATATATTTATTAGAGATTATTTTAATCTGGTGGTTAATTCTAGCTTGATCTGCAGAATATAAATATACATAATTGTTATCAAATATGTTTAACTTCAACAGAAATAGAAGTTAAGAAATATTATTATCTTCTTCATTTAGAAAAAATTTCATTAGAAAAATCAGATATGATAACATTATTAGCGTAACAAACTTTATTCTCAGGTCATGATTTTATAATGTATTCTATAATATTATAAGTACTAAGCACTAAATAAAATGCGGTGTTTACATTGCCTGTTGCAATGTTTCGTATATCGTATCCAGTTGATGGTGCAACTGGACACGACAAACTTTGTACAACTATGGATATGATATGAAGCGGTGGTCTGCTAGAAGAGGAATTTGTTTCAAACTGCTCCATCGTTAGCAATTTCAATATTTTGTCATTTATACTTCCTTCACTATCGTCTGCTGAATCCGTCAACAATTCCGTTCTCTTTCGTTCAATTATCATCATCAGTACTTGGCGAATCATTTTCTTAATCGCTATCGAATGGGTGGTCATTTTGGAAAAATTACTTCGCTCATCTTCATTTTCAAGTTCATTCATCATTTTCAGAGCATTGGTCATATATGTTGTTTATTTTTTGCAATAAACTCCTTGTTTCTTGATATTCAGTACATTCTTAGAATTAGAAATGAAATAATGAATAAGGTTAAGTTATTTTTGTTAGATTATCTCCATTTTTTCGTAAAAAAAAAAAAAAATAGAAATAATTACTAGTGCTGTAGACAGTTTTACTACTTAATATACCTGCAATGATGAATTCAACAATGTGTTTTTCAAATTTTTTACGAATCAAAACAAAATTCACATGTGTCAAACTTATTTCTGGAATTGATAAGCAAAACATGTTATTCAATTTTTTTAAAGAATTAATTACTGCAATGATCTATAACTAAAATGGAACAGAGCGGAAAACAAGCGAAATAGGCAGCAAATACTGTATTTTTCTGAAATCGGTATTCTCTTATCTCATTATTATTGATGTTATGACGCTGCAAAAAGATGTTGATATTTACGTGTTAAATGGTTTAAATGAAACACTGTTAGGAAATCCTTATTATATCAAAAGGCACCTCATTGTAGAAATAGGTATATAAGATCTAAATTTTTAGATCCAGGTTGAGCTGGCGGAAAATGACATCGCTGAATTAAGTTAACAATGATTATACAAAATGTCAAAAAATGAATTGCGGTGAAATGATTAAACAGTGAATAATTTCAAATTAAAATTTGAAAGGTGTCTTTTGACATCTCTTGATAAAAATAACCTTAATTGAGATCAGCATGAAATGCAAAATCTTAAGCTCGAGGCTTTCTTTCTTCTTCTTCTTCTTCTTCTTCTTTTTTTTTTTTTTTTTTTTTTTTTTAGATATTTGGGGAGAATTTTAATGAATGAATAACATGTAATTAACTAATCAACATGATTGAAGTAGAAATTATGCCACTAAAATAAAGACCATTTCCATCACGGATTTTTTAAGTTTATTGATGGTTTATTATTACTGTTTTAGTTGCCTATGTATTATCAGTGTTAAACTGCAGTTACTAATACAACAACATCATAGAATTGTGTAATTGAATGTTGCATCGTAACATTTTGAGTTCAGTTCCTAATCGTTAAAGTTTTATTTTAAATCCAGTGTCATTGTTTATGAAAAAGACCAACGTATTTGAGGAATATATCTTCGTTTTAAGTGAGTCTTGGGATTTCAACAAACTTAAACTCTTAATCTGAAATACAGTTGAAAATGAACAATTGTGTTTAGCCTTTTCTGTGGTATAATTAAAATTTTGTTCTCGCTAAGTACATACTAGACACGCCTGTTATTATTATTCTAAAACTGGAATAGGTGTTAATCGAAATGAATTTGAAGCAATTTGAAGCTTATAAGGATTAATCTTATTTTAATTGCTGAAATGTGTGTGTGTGTTTTCTTTCTTTCTTTCTTTTTGCTTCGATCTGATCTTTTCTAACTGGTTTTGAAGTGAGTTTCTTTTTTAAAGGGACCTTTTTTTCTTCTTTTAAATAAAAAAAAAAACGTTGCAATTATTGTTCTTTATAAAGACCATATCCATTTTCTCCCCCTCCTTTAATGGTAACTTATATTTTCAGTCATCAAGCTGTTTAAAAAGGTCGCCTGGCACTGTTTAAAAAAATAATAACAGTACTCGATTAATTTCTTGCTGTAATATCCTGTTGTGTTCTGTGCTTTTTCATTGGCTACAGTGAGGGGGTGGAATAATTGAGTTAAAAGAGCCCGCCGCTTGCTGTCATTCATGCAATCAATCAACTGTATCATCCATTAGGTCATAATTTATGAGCCCCAAATCTAATCAAGTCGAATGACCGATTACGCTGCGTTTAATTGTAGATAATTGGCCGCCTGCCGATCGTAGCAGATGGTTAATTATGACGATCATGCGATTTTTTTTTAATTCTATTGTGTGTGTGTTTTTTTTTTAAAGAAATTGTAAAATCGTCTGCCTGTCGTCTGAAAAGTTTTCCTATTTTTTTTATAAGTTTGGAATTTTTTTATTTTTTATTTATAAGATTAATGGAGTTATTTTTATATTGTAATAATGTGGGTGTAAAACGTAGAATATATCCTTCCTTTTTGGCATTAAATTCTGTAAATCTTATGACTAAAGAATAGGTGACTTTTTAGGGCATGTAAGTTTTTTAAACCAATTATTTAAATGCCATGTGAATAGTCTGAACTCACTCCTTTATTTTAAATCTAAAATTTTATTTATTTAGCTACAGACCTATAACTTTTATCTTGCCATTGAATTATCATGAGCTGTATGGCATAGTATTCCATCCATAGAATTTATTATAATTGATTCGCACTTATCATGTTCTCCTAAATTCGTTTATATCTCTGCCATATATGAGGAGTTTTGTTTTTGTTTGTGACTCTTGAAAAAAAAATTTTGTATTTCAAGAAATTTTGATGCAAATCGTCGAAAAACTTGTGAAACTTTGAGTTGTTTTATGAAACTTTATAAAGGATTTTCAATTTTTTTAATTATTTTATTGTAAAATTGAAACTCTTTATTATTTTAAATTAGAATTTTACCTATTAAACTCAAGATTTTTAATAGTTATTTTTTAAATTTCCTTTATGTTCTTAAAATAAATAAATATGAAGTGATCTTGACATCAAAACTTTAGATCTATGTTAAATTTCGGACCCAGCTGATGAACCAGGAAATATCCGAAATGTGTACTCGGTTCTTTTCACTGAATGGAAGTATCTGAAACGTGCCATAACTGCAAAAATGTGAGAGAAAGGTTTAAAACATACTCTGAATGCTATTCCTTTTAAAGATGCTTCATTGATATTAACGTTTGTAAAAAATGGGGCTTTTTGCGTTGATCACTGAAAAGTAGATATTATTTCCCTTTATCTTTAGTTTATACAACATTTGAAAAATAATTTTAATGGAAATTCCAGACGATAGATAACAGAACAAGAGCAAAAAGACTGTAGATAAATAAGAATCTAAATTATGTATATCTCTTTGTTCCCCTGAGACTCAAAAGACTTCATTTTGAGTGTATTAGGTAATATATAGCGCAATTAACTCTTTCAATATTGAAACGTTCACACAAAATATGGTGATCGCCAGATTTTTCTTCCTATTGTTGTGATTGATTAAATACCCAACATATGTACTTTGTTCATTAGAAAGGCTCATCCTGAAGGGAGGAATCTTGATATTATCTTGAACAAATATCTCCTACAGCCATCGGCTACTGAGAATCATTTTTGATATATAAAACCTTCAATGGCACAGAGAGGATAGTGGCACCCAGTGTACAGTGTTTTTTTTTTTTTTTTGTCTCCAGGCACCATGAATGGTGTAGAAGAATAAATTGTGATTGGTGGATGGCGTCATTTTTACTGCCCGTTATGATATTTCCCTTTAAAAGGTGGCATAAACGAACTTATGTTTTGAAACCATGGCTCCCCTATAGACTAACCTCCGACACCTGTACACCCCTTGCGCAAACCCTTAAAAGTACGTTATATTATTGACGTTTTTGAGAGTAATCGGAATTTCTCTTCTCTTTGAAACTGGAGATTTCTGTATTTTGAAGCATCAAGACTTTGTAATAGTTAGAACTAGAGGGCTTCAAACGAATTTAGTACATCATTAAAAAAAAAATGAAATTTAAAATATATTGAAATGTTTATGTTCTTTTTTAGAAAGAGAAATAGAATTGCAAAATTGTTGTTGTTTTATCCGAAAAAAGATGAATTTTTCGCAATGGGTCATTATTTCATTCACTACTTTAACACATCCTCTTCGTCACATGCCTGAACGGAGAGGGAACAACTACGTTATCTGAAACGAACAAGTAAATAAACATCATTTACAGTGCATCTGTGCACGAAATCCCCGCCGAGATCGTAGGAACGGCGACCGTGCTATCTGCTACCGCGATCTCGCTATCGCAGATTTCTAGGGCAGATAATGGATGGTATGTGGGTAGATAGGGATCGCTTCGGATTATCGATGTACAAAAACTTGGAAATACGGTCTCCTACGCATCACGCTGGGCACCACGGCGTTCGTTGTACCCAAAAGAAAAATGACATTGGTGACAAGTTCTTTTAGTCACCGATGGAGGAAATACCTCTGTTTTCACAAAATATTGCTTTGGATTCCCCTTCATCTAGAAGAACTTCTGGCGGGGGCACTATGTAGTGAAATGAAATTCACTCTTAACCACCATCAAAGGACCACCAAGATGCCGAAAAAGAGATTTTAATCGATAATTAAATATATACTTCTAGAACGACCTATCATTTGCTGCGGTGCCATCTCAAAAATGTGCAGCATGCGAAATACGTTGGTCATTTTTTTCCATTTATAAATGCCTGTATATTTAAAATAACAAAGAAAAGTAAAAACCAGCTCATTAGCTTTTCCACTCGTCCGATTTCGGCACTTTGTTTCATTTGAAAGCTCATGACTTCTAGGTATGTCGTTAATGGTTGTTTGCTCCAACTGTATCATGAACACTCTCCGTTTTCGAGATACATCGAAAATATATCCTTCATATAACCTTCAGTCTGAACAATTAAACTGATTTCACCAATTCATTCGACACTGCTCTTACATAGCTGGCCAGTCTGAATGTTTAATGTTTATTGAGCAAATATAAAAGAACTACTTGTTATCGCGCCTGAAAGAAGTACTACTTTAAATTATACTTGTACAATAAGCATAGATTTCTACGATTGTTAATTTTGTTCGCGAAATCTGTCCAATGACTGATGTTGGTGTTAAGGTTTTATTCTATGATATCTCTCAAAGATGAAACACGCGATCGTTGATGTATCTAGAATTCATAAGCTTTCACATGAAGAAAGAAACTGCCGCTATCGGTGCTATGGTTGGTTAGGAAAGTTCATCGTTGTTTTACTTGGAATGTGTTTTGAAGTATTATTGGAGTAAATACAATCAACTGATCACTGAAAATGACTAGTTTAAAATTAAGCACACACACACGTTATTTTACGTTTCAGAATATCAAAAGGGAACGTTATTTGGCAATTATAGTGCGTGGATCTTATAAAAATTGTGTATTTTTAATGCGATGTCATGTAACGTCAAATAGCATTATGCTTGGAAGATCGCTTATAAAATTTTGAAATTTAACTATATTTTAACAATAAAAAATCAATTATTTAATGTCTTGTTAATGAAAATTATTCGGCCAATTTTATGACTGTATGAATCGTTGTCAGTTTTCTGGGCTTACTAACAGAATATACTTTCCGTAAATAAAATATATATAAATCTTATAATTTTAAATTTTAAATTGAATTAAACTCTTGAGCGAACATTGAGCGACATACTAGGTCGTTGTACATACGAACCTATAGACACCATATCGTAATTCAGTGTATCTTATTTCAATAGTTGAATCGCAATCTTCTAGAAAGTGTACAAAATATAAATAATACAATCATTTTTTACTAATTTCAAACATTTCAAAGAATTGTATCAATTATAATTGTGCTTTCATAAGTTTTTAAAATGTATTTAAAAAGTGGGAAATGGATGGAATAAGTTGTTTACTGTTGCCCAAGTTACGTTCAAAGTCAGTATCCTCCCCCCTCCTTCTTTCTTTCTCGGCTTAAATTGCAACCGATTCAGATCGGAGTTTTGTGGGTGAAAGGTCTTGCAACTCCGGAACGCCCAAAGCATCCGATTTTGGCGATATCACCCCATAAATGCCAGTGTGGAGAATGAAACCTTCAGTGTTGAAATGCCTTCAATAAAGGATGAGCTATTGCTTGGACCACCCCCAGTTCGACTTTTTGGAAGGAAGGCGATACGCCATCGTTCATCATAAACCTGAATTCCTCGAGAGGTACCGTCCAGGCTGTTATGAGGACCTTTCTTTTTCCTCTTGCTTTGACGGGGAGGTTTATAACGTCTTCTTTGTGTGTCGGCTTTGCCTTTTATTATTAGAACGTGGGGTTGGTATGGAGAAGCATTAAGGTTTAGTTCCGCTGGGTTGTTTGTTTTCGTACCACATTTTGTCGAATTTTCGACCCTGAAGTTTTGGGGCCGATGATTCGAATAGAAGAACATTTAGATGAGGGTTGAAAAGAACATTTTTATAATGGAACTTGCCCAAGTACCAGTGGCGTAACGACGAGGTCATAGCTGCTTCCAAATAGAGAAAGGAAACATGGAGGCAAAATGCCATACTTTGCTTTAAAAAGGCAAAAGAAAAAAAAATGACTACAGGAAAAAAATCATACCATGTTTCCTGGTGCTGTTTGCCCTTAATACACCAATGACAGGTGCTGCGAAGAAAATATAGCTAGATGGCAAAGCTGGGATAAAATAAACTTAATATTCCAACCCCACAATGACCGTTTCACTCGAAACTTTGAAGTGTGTCCTTTAATTAGATTTTTATAGAATGTCGACAGTGTAAAGGCCGTATTCTTAATTTCATAGGCCTATCAGGTTGTATTTTTTAAAATTACAATTTCTCATATAGATCAATAGCCTAGCAAACGTATGTGACGTCAGGGATATAATTTGATTATTTTCACTATCTTGCAGTCATTAAATGCTTGGCAAATGTAAACTGGTCCGTCCTTGGCATTATGTGTTTTTTACATCCGCTTTTCCATCCTTTCTCATTCTAATATGTGATTTGAACGTACTAAAATTGTGTCTCCATAAAGCTATGGATATTATATTCCCTTGCTTTTCGCATATCTACGCCACTGAGATAGGCAATGTACCAAAGAGAAATTCTATCTTATTATGGCTTAAAAATTGGAAACTCGTCGAAATTTAAACAGAGAATTATATTACCATTAAGACTTTTTCTAAATACTTCGTACACGAAAAAGTGAAAAGAATATATATATATATATATATATATATATATATATATATATATATATATATATATATATATATATATATATATATATATACTAGTTGGCATCCGGCGTGTTGGTGCCGCAGATGAAATTATTTTGGAAATATCATTTGAAATTTGAAATAGTTATCGTGTTTAATTAGGAATGGTATTTATTTTCTAGTCGAAAATGAATGTATTCATTGAAATCGAATGATATATAAAGGAGAAGTATTTTTATATATTATATATAATAATTTTACTATGCCTATAACCTTCACATAAGTGCAAGCAATAAGTTGGCAAAGTTTTATCGCCATCGGATGAACGGTACGGCAGCGCATAAAATACGAACAAACAATAGTTCAATTTTATATATTAGATATATAATTGTACCATACCTGTAACCTTCGCCCAAGTGCAGGTAATAAGTTGGCAAAGTTTTGTCACCATCGGATGAACGGTACTGCGTAAAATACGGACAAAAGTAATTCATTTTTATATATTAGATCTAATATATAAAATTCTCGTGTCACAGTTTTCGTTGCCATACTCCTCCGAAACGGCTTGACCGATTTTGATGAAATTTTTTGTGCTTATCCGGTATCTATGAGAATCGGCCAACATCTATTTTTCATCCCCCTAAATGTTAGGGGTAGTCCATTATTAATTAAAAACTAACTTTCCCGCCAAAAAAATCTTCCATTTTTCCCAACGCCAACTTTTCCGCCAAAAAAATCTTCCATTTTCCCCATCGCCAAATAAGTAAGGCATCAGTTGTTTTTTTCTCCCAACAGTAATTAGGCTAGGGTTAACATTTTTCGACGGATTATTTCAAACGATTCTGTTTATTTTCTTAATGTTTTATGCATTTAAAATTAAACATTGTTAATTAATCCATGTTTCACATTCATTCTGAAGTACTTTTGAATTAAAATAACACAGAATAAAGGAAATTAAAAATGTCTAATCTGCATAGCGTTACCCCAACTGGCGTAGAAAAATTTACGCATTTGCGTTGACGTAACTGGCGAAGAAAATCCACGCATGCGCATTGTTCTGATTGTTGGCATGACAACCAACGGACGATTTAAATTATTTTTAGGTTAGTTGCATGCTTTTGTAAGTAAAATGTATTTATGTTAGTTATATATTTTTTGTATATGCTTATAGTTTTAAGTACATCGTTTTTTAAGTAGATTTTTTTAAACCTGTTTTCGACCGATTATTTTAAACGATTCATTTTATTTTCTTAGTGTTTGATGCATTTAAAATTAAACATTGTTAATGAATCGATCTGTTCATGATGAATCTGAGAAATTTTTGTTGACAAATTCTTGAGATATTACATAAATTAAGAAAGATATTCTTTAGTGACCATAAAGTTTAAACGCTCAGTGACTCTATTATCAGTAATCATATTATTAAAAAAAATGCTTTGTTTCAGTAAAAAATATTATATTAATTGCAGATTAATCATTTACACTGTAATTTAAAGCATAATTTCTACGAGGGGTAACAGAAAATTAGAGAGATATATATCACGCTATAACTGAAGGCCTTTATAATATTATGAGTGAATTATATGACTATCAAAATTTGAAGTTTTAAAATATTTTGCTGAAGAATCTATTAAAGTTGGAATTGCGTAAAATGTTTAATGGTACGACCGGAGTTTTATCCCCTGCTTGGCGAAATTTTTAAAAATCGCAAACAACGGCCTTGCGAAATGTTCAAAAGCAAAGAAGCAGATGTTCAATTATAGTGCATAATAAAGATTGCCAGCTTTGGTGCGTTATCGCAACTTGGCGAAGAAGGGGGTTAAACTCCGGTTAAACCTATTTAATTATTAAAATTTAAACGAACATTAAGATTGGCGAACCGGCTGGTCGCCAAAGGCGGCTAGTAACATATAACAATCTCATGTCACGGTGTTTGTGTTCGAACTCCTCCGAAACAGCTCGGCCGATTTTCATGAAATGTTTTATGTGTATTTGGTAGGTATGAGAATAGGTCGTAAAGTATATTTCATAACTCTAGGTAATTAGGATGTTCCTACCCACGTTCACTGTACCATTAGGAGATCAACGCTTTCTTAAAATCATCGCTACTGTGACGTAATTTTGAAAAAGTCCAGCTAAAAATAAACACGCGCTCCCAAATGCTTCAAGATCCATCTACTGACACATTCTTGGACCAATTGTTAGATATCGGTAATTGAAAAGCTGCTGTCTATGAAAATACTGGATGCATAAAATTGTCCACTAATTTCTGCACTATCGTTGATTCGCAAAATGCTCTCATTGACCGCATTTCCCGATGCATGCACATAATACATAAATGATGCGTGGCTGGCAGAAGGAGCCATTTTGGCAGCAAAAAATGTGGACATCGACGATTTAAACTTCCAGATACAGCAGTCGTTGCCTGGCGACTCGGTATCATGCAAATTGATCGATACTGTTTACGATGCTAACGAAGCTGTGAATTATCCAACAGAGTTTTTGAACTCACTGGATTTGCCAGACATGTCACCACACCTTCTACGGCTGAAAGTTGGATCTCCGGTTATATTAATTCGGAATTTGAACCCACCATGGCTGTGCAATGACACGTGATTGGTCATTAAAAATTGATGAAAAACGTTATCGAAGCCACCATTTTGAATCGTAAATTCCCTGCCGAAAATGTTTTGCTGTCACGAATTCCAATGATTCTCACAGACGTGCCCATCGAATTCAAACGCGTTCAATTTCCATTTAGATTCGCATTTGCAGTGACAATCAATAAGTCGCAAGGCCAAACGATGTCTGTTTGCGGCTTAGATTTGGGCACGCCATGTTTTTCACATGTGGCATGTTCTCGCGTGGGCAAACTGTCGAGCCTATTAGTGTTAGCTAAAAACGGACTGAGAGAAAATATCGTACTCTCAATTGCACTTCGAAATGAATATTGATTTTCTTTATTTTATTTTTATACTTTAGGCAAAAAGTATATTACTTTTTTCACTTTACGTTTAACTTTTAAAACAATGTATATGTTCGTTACGTTAATGAAATACATTGTATTGAGAAAATGAATGGTTGGTGTTTTTTTGTTTTTATTGGCGATCATCGTCTACAGCGCTCCATTCCTCTTTCTGTCATAGATCCCATCTCCACACACTTACAATGCATTCATTAACAACCAAAATATTCAATAGAAATAATTTATAAGGCGGAACAACGTTTGCCGGGTCAGCTAGTTTTTATATATAATTTTACCAGAGACGTGCTCCGTGTTTGTCATTACTCTTGCTTTAGACATATATTGCTATCCGCCACCTCTCTTTCTTACATTTATTATCCTTTTTTTGACATTCAGCATCTATATATTTTGCTAAACGCATTGCTAAGATCTCATTTGACTATCGGAGGTAAAAAGTGTCTAAAAGGGCTCTTTATTTCGTCGCTGAGAGCCAGAATCGAGTCTTTTGAATTTCGCCATTTCCATTGTAAGCATCGACTAAAATTGCATCTCCCGAGTTGGACATCGTTCAAACATTCCATTAAAAACAGCACCGCTTCGCTGCACACATCTTGGATGTGTTTCATTTGGAGCTCGACCCCCCTCGCGACTGAAGGTCAGGGTTCAGACTCAGGTAGAGTCTCCATTAGACACGCTTATGATTGCACTTGTCGACGTCACATTGTCCACACTTGCACGCTAGGATTGGAGGTTAAGGATGGTAATTAACCTTTCAGATGATGCATGTAAGTGGCTGTGGTTATGAAAAACTAATTGATGATTTTCTTCTTGGATTTCTACTTTTGTCCATGTTTAAGAAGGGGAATCATGTAGGCAACCAAAAGAGAGAGGAATAGAGAGCAGATGCGATCTTTCTCACTTTCTCGTATACGAAGTATAGAAAGAGAAAGAATTCTAATCGGCGAAAAATTCGATTTCTGTATGCTGAGGAATCTTCATATTCTAGATCTCCCTGAGGAGAGATCGGGGTGGGCATTTTCTGAATACAATAGCAGTGAAAAAAACGCAGTGAATAAAACGTATGAAATTTGTTATAGTATATTTTATACTAAAACTGTACATTTTTGCATAATTATGTCTGAAATCCACGGGTTTACGAACACAATAACTCAAAAACGGAACGAGCTTGATGAGTGAAATTAGACAAATAATTCTATCGTAGAATTACACATTCACATCAAAGCTTAGACACAAAATCTTCAAAGATTTTGATTGTATATCGGTCTATCTGTTTTTGTGTAGTATGAATGCGATAACTCAAAAATACGGCTAGATAAATGAAATGTGCCATGTGATGATCTTCAAACCATGCTTGTAAGCTATATATATTTGATTTTGATATAATATTATTTTTGAAATATTTGAAAGTTGATTGTAATATTTGATTTTAAAAGTTGTGATCGTAATATTTATTTAAAATTTATTAAGAATATAACATCGGAGAACTATAGCGTAAAGTCATATTGTCAAATGTGGTGCCGATTTTGAAATCCAGCAACCATCCAGAGCTGGATTTGTAAATAGACCCATAACGTTTTCCGCATTTTTTTTTGTTGCCATATTTTAGAATAATTTAATTTCGTACTTCTAGTTAATTTACGAATGTTGTGCATCTGAGCTTATTCTTTTAAAATCAAATATCGTTTAAATTTTGAAACATTATTTAAAAAATATTCTTAATTAATTATCTTTTGGAAATTTTATATAATGTTGTTTGTAATTCTTAAAGAAAGTGTATTGCTTTATAATTTAAAAAGTGTCTGGCCTTATAGTTCAATAGAATTTGTTATGTTGAAAAGTTATGCCATTTTTTAAAAAATATTTGTCAAAATAACTTTTAATTTCGAAATTTTTTATATGTGATATACTGAAATCCAATTTATTAAAAGTGATCAGCGATTTAATGTTTTGCTATTTCTGTTCTTCAAAATTTACTACCTAAAACTGCTTCTATAGAATACGGTGACCACGTATTTGCGGTCTCATGTAAACTTACTCAATAATACCCACGGCTAGGGATGGCAATATCGGACCAAAATTTCAATACCGGTATTCGATATTTTTTAGATCTTAATACTGGGATACCGGTTTTAATACCGGTATTAGAAATTTTAGAAAACGAAAGAAAACACAGGTGTTTCTTTGTTTTATTTGCCAGTTTTGTAATATCACAAAAAATATCACCAGTGTAAATATCACAAAAAATAATTTGTAACTTTTAAATTATAACAGTATATAAAGAATCACAATAAAGTAAAGGAACATCTTTATTATTTAAATCACAAAAAAGTGTAAATATCATTATTCAGTCTGTGGTACTATTACAAATTTTTGAAATGTGATCTTAAAAATATAATGCATCAATTATACTGTCATTAAGCCTGGAACGTAATTTTGTACAAAAATGACCAGCTGTCGAAAACCCTCTTTCGGCATCTACACTAGTTGGTGGTACTGTTATACTTTTTCCAAGTATTTACCTCTAAATCCCTGATCATCAAATAAATCGATTTCTCGTCGGATGGTTTTGGATATAGCTGATTTCTGTATTGTATTTTGGTTCGTTAAAATTTTTTTATTTATCGCCAATTCTAATTTTTTTTCAAGTGACAATTCCTTTATACTATCGACAGTAGTGTCATCATAATCTTCGATAACTGAACCGATTTCTTCTGAATGTGGATAGGTTTGTGGGTAAAAAATTTTAAGAAAAAATTTACTATAAACTTAATTAGATTTGAAGTGGTTATTTTCTTTTCTTCTTTTTCATTTTCATTTTTAAAATAATTATAATTATGTAAATACCATAAGACATTTTCTATTTCGGTATGTCTTTCTTCTGTGCGATTTTTCAATGTAATATATAATTCTTCGGATAGTGATGTGTGCTGTTCTTTCATGACTGCAACATGAAATTTATTGTTGCATTAGCTGTTAATAAATTAAAATCTCTCCGACATAATGCCTCTCTAGTCAGTTTTATTGGAAGTAGAGGTGATACAGTTCTGAATATTAAGTCGAATTCACTATCTGAAAAATTAATTTACAGGTTTAAGTCGATTATTGCTTTTTGAATTGGATTTCCCAGTTTCAAAAATCGTTCCATCATTAGGAGTAAACTGTTCCAACGTGTTTTAGAATCTAATATTAACATACATTCTGTTTTATTTTCAGTTAGTATATATTTTTGCAATATGGCATTTTTTGTAGGAGAATGTTTAAATTTCTTAACAATTTTTTGAACTTTATATAAATTATAGGAAGAAAGTCTTGTTGGGTTAATATTTCATCCTCATTACTTATATCTTCTTCAACAACCACATTGCCATTATCTTCATTGTCAGTATCACTCTCAGTCTCTTCAAAGTAGAATCCGAAGTTTCTATATCCACCGAATTTAGATTCTTCTGTTCTTTTTTTTTATACATAATACATCTATTACTCCTAATTGAATTCCATGAGCATAGCACAATTGCTGATTTGCACCAATCCACTTTCCAACTTTTTTCCTTATCAGTCGTTATGGATGCAATATCTTCTTTCAGGGATAATCCATGTTTCGCTAATTTAGATTTAAGCCATTAATTAATTAATTAATTTCGCCCGTTAGGGAGACATAAAAAGAAAAACGTATACTATTTTGCTATGTTGTCGATCCCTGAACATATAGTGGAGAAAATTTTAAAAATTTCTAGTAAATACCGAAAAAACGGTATTTAAATTTGTGAATACCGGTATTACAAAATTGTACAAGTGGCTGAAAATACAGGTATTCGGTATCCCGGTATTGCAATCCCTACTCACGACATCCATTCAAAATGTAATTTTAGATGAGATTTTTCAATAAAAGGTTGATTGAAACAAAATGATGTTAAATGAACAGATTATTAGAAATAAGCATAGGGAATGGAAATTTGTTGGAATTATGTATTTAAGAAGAGAAAGATTCTGAAAATAAATTCCTTATAATTTGTGATATCGTATATATTTAGTGTATTAATCTAACGAAATAAAAATAATAAAATAAAGAATTAATAAAAATGAATTCTTTAGTTTATTTTTTTAAAAAAAATAGAAATAATAATGATTTTAAAAATCTTTTTTTAAAGAAAAATAATTACATATTAAAATATAAAGAATTCTGTTTCCAAATCGTTTGCCATTTGATTGGTGTTTATTTACACAGTGCATCAATTCTCAATTATATATATATTTATTTAATATGAATAATATTTAAAAGATCCTCTTTCCAATCGTTTGCTAGATTGATATTTATTTATCCTCAACTAGTCCATCTATACGCGTTGTTGTATTTTTATTTAATACGAATAACACTACGCCCTTTGAAAAGTCCTTTGAAAGAAAACATCTCATTACTGACAAATTAGAAAAATATTCACTTCATCTTGAAAAATTATTATTCCCCAAAGACTCCCATAAATCACGTTGTAAAAACACTATCGCTTTAGAAACATTGTGGGAGATAAATGTTCCTCTGGGTTTTCTATTCGGCGTAAATGATTTCTTCTTTTCTTCAGCTCTTTTCTCGTGACCCAAGAATGTACTCAGAGCTTCATTTACAAATGAATTTCACCCTTGAGAATTCAAAAGTAGCTATTCATTACAGACCGCAGGGCATATCATTCTCGGGGTCTTTGAAACCAAACGATTTTCACTTCTCTGGGAGTTCAGAAGGCAGGATCAAAGGTCTCTTTCGGAGGCTGTGGCAAGGTTGTCCGGTTTGTATCCCGCTTCATTAATGCTGAGTGCCGCGAAAGGAAGCTTTAGGCCGGTCACTTCTTGCACCTGCAGTTTGGAGAAATATATATATATATATTAAAAAAATGGAAAAATCATTTGGAATTCATGTCAATTAAAAGGTTCAGTTTTTAAAAAAGTTTATTCAATGGTTTTTTCTTATTTTGTTTATTTACTTATCACGACTCCAAATGCTGGAAATGAGTTTCAATGTCTCTCATTTCATTTTAATGCTTAATTGTTGATGATCGTTACTTGAAAAAATTTTGTTTCTTTTCCTTTTTTTCGACTGTTTTTTACACCTTCTCGTACACGAAATGTAGAGAAAGTACAGTAATCGTCAAAACATCCAAACTCGAGATTTTGATGAATCGTCAAGTTTTAGACTTCCCTCAATTCAAAAGACACCTCTTTGGAAAAAGATAATTCAAAAACGCTTTGAGCTAGAAAAAAAAATGGTATAGGGTCTTTACACCATATTTGTCGATTTCAAATATTGGGCAAAATCCATTTGGAGGAAGACTGTCTGTCCTGTTGTTCGAATGTAAGCTAACACAATAACTATAAAACGAAGAGTTAGATGTATAAAATTCTGTAAACACTATAGAATGAACACCTGTAGTGTTTGCACGAATCTTATCTTGAGCCA
This sequence comes from Argiope bruennichi, assembly GCF_947563725.1. NCBI lineage: Eukaryota > Metazoa > Arthropoda > Arachnida > Araneae > Araneidae > Argiope > Argiope bruennichi. The sequence continues at coordinate 8,274,637 of NC_079154.1, forward strand.
AATTCAAATATCAGTTTGTACTTTCAGAATCATGTAAACGCGACAACTGAAAAACGCAATTACTTAAATTTATAAAATTTGACATATCATTTTGTAACTAAAATGATATTTCTATATCAAATGTTTGTTTCAATCAGTTGGGCAAAACGCGGTTTGTGGATACTATTATCCGCATGCCAAAAAAACTCGCCAAGGATCACGCGATCGATTTAGCAAAAATGATTAATTTATTATTTATTATTTATTTTATTATTTACATCAAAAGTTAATGTTTCACAATTGTTGTACGTCAATGTTATGTGAGTCTTTTTCTGCCTTATTCAAGGTCTACCATTTTTTTGCGAGGGTTAAGATCTTAATTTGAGAGTACATGAGAAAGTTTTGAGGCGACTTCTCCTGTTAGTTCAGATGAAATTTCAAATGATTTATTTTGCTATTGTACAAGTGGCACAGCTCATACATAAATGTAAAAGGGAATGAAATTTTAACTAAATGAGTGCAAATTTTGATGCTCTCATCTTCTCCTTCGACGTTTCAAAACAAAATAGTTGTCATCGATTTTAATTAAATCTTTAAATAAGTAGTTTTAAGTTGCAAATTTTGACAAATTGTAATAGGAAGTCACTTAACGAAAAAAATCACTTGCTAAAAAGTTGCTTTATATAAAAAAAAACATCTCCGAAGTTTAAAAATAATTTTGAGAAAAATGATTTTAAAAAAATGACAAATTTCCTTAACACAGTCTAATTAATATTTAATAATAAGATTGGACATTTTTTTAAATTATAAAACACCATATTCTTTAAGAATTATAAAATAACATAGCATTTACGAATGGTTATTCATTAGGAACGTATTAGAATAATTTAAACAGAATTACATGGCAACCTAAAATTAAAGTACTGTGAAGAAAGCTCTATTGTGGAACATTTATTGATTTGCTTACTTATTACCTACTCAATCGCTAATCAATCATTTAATCCTTCGGCTCTAGTTCAAAGATATCATTCCAAAAATGTGTTTTCCATATCAGGGAAATCTGACATAGAATCCCAACAAACAGGAGTGGATCCCCAAAAATTTTTCTCGCATACTCTCTAATAAGATTAGTTTGATTTTTAGAACCTTCCCCCCCCCGACCGATTGAAACCAAAATTTGACACAGAACTGCAATCGCAAAATCCCATGCCAAATTTGATATATTTAAGTCATTGCGTTTTTGATTCATCACATTTACATGCTTCTGAAAGGACAGACCGACAGACGTTCAACTTTGTTTAGATTTGGCTCAAAATTGAACACTGTAAAAACTGTACATGTTATATCTGTGTACCGAATTTTATCTATCTACTTCTCTTCATTTTGTAACTATCATGTTAACTTATATTCGAACAGCCGCACGGACTTCCTCTGAATAGATTTTAAACAAAATTTGATAAAAATCTACACATTTGGTGCTAAGACCATATACCGAATTTCATCCGTCTAGTCTAAAGCGTTTCTGAATTATTTTTGTCACAGATAGACATTTTCCAAAAATGTGCTTTTCGAATCCAGGGAGATTAGACAAAATCTCGAGTTCGACTTCTCTGATGATTTCGATACTTTCTCTGTACTTTGTATACGAGAAAGTAAGAAATATTTATGAACTGACTGACTATGAAATAAGTGATTTTTTCTAGCAAATGCAGTTCATTTTTTACTCCTTCTCTCTCTTTACCATCCCGCGAAAATTGCCTTTATTTAAGTTGTCAAGTGGATGGGGAGGTCAGGTGGTGTAGAGGGTGCCTTTTCTTGAGGTTGTGCCAGGAGGATGCGCGCTGCATTTGGAAAGACCATTACGCGATGACACATCCCTTTCTCGGGGAGGTCTTCTAGGAAATCGTCTGCAGTTGTATTGGGATGAAGGAAAAGGAGGTTAGCGTGTAGTGATGCGAAGAATGAAATGTTTCGGGAAAAAAAAATCACTTGCTTGGAAACTTACGCATTTTCCGAAAAATTCCAAAATGGTATTTCATATTTTCTGTACTTCCCGGGAGATATAGAATGGAATCAATCAAGTAACGGTAAAAATGAGATTGTAGTTTCCAGTCGTACAATCATAATTATTTTTGTAATAGTAACTCTGGTGGAACTTCGTAAACGATTCGATTGGTGGAAAAAAAATTATTTTATATCTAAAATTTTGATTTATATTTTTAAAAAATAATACTGGTCAAAGCAGATTTTTGAAAATAATATTTTGCGTCATTTGCCTATAGTATAGACGATTATTTATTTCCCGTATAAATCATCCAATTTATTCCAATTCTTATTTACACATTTATATTCTATTCTTATAAAAGGAAGTGTTTTTGTGTTTCTAGCGTCCATGTAAATCTATCTTACTTTCAACCACGGAATTCGACATGCATCTCGTAGTCCAAAATTTAAAATTTGGCATATAATATTTATTTAATGTTTTGTTTTGTATTGAATAATTTTTCACATGTGTGTCCTTAGTATGGTTTTCTAATGGTTGCAGAAAAAAAAAAATCAGTGCAAGAGACCAAACAATTGCGGTTCTAAAGAAATTTGTTTTGCACCTCTGTCGTAATTTATGGATTTTGAGAAATTTTTAAAAATTTTTCTCGAAAAATTTTAAGTATGGAAATTAAAATCACCACATTTAGCGTTTTAATTACAGTATCTTTTTCGAGTTTTTTTTTTTTTTTTTTTTTAGATAATTTTTTTCAAAATTAAAACGAAAGTGATCGAAATACTTTTTTTTCATTCGTTTTCAATCATTTGTTTTCCTAAGAAGCTCACAGATTTTCTGTGCTGATACGCGACAGGAACGCAGGGTCGTGGGAAGAAGTTATACTTCTTCACTGATTTGGCAAAGAGCCAAACTGGGAAATTAAAAATCATGAACATTATTATTACATAATTTAAATTCTAATAATACGTTTGTAACAAATTTTCTAATTTCATTGTTTCTTTTTCTTACTTAAGAACATCCTCATTACAGTTACTTATTTATTTCGATTTTTTTTTTATCGTCTGTAGTTCACCAAAAGGTATCATTATCATAATGGAAAATAAGTATTAAAATCAGTACAATTTTTTTTACTGCGTTCCAATGACTTTTATTACGAACTAAAGAAAACAGATATGGTAAACCGTTAGTAAAAATTTTAATTTCAGGTATTTTTAAAAGGTTTTTATGAATATCATTTGAAAATATTTCTTTGCATTATGCTATTGTATAATTAGTTTTGACCACATATCATAAATCTTTTTCTTACATCAGAGTTAACGAGAGAGTCGAAGGGGAAAGAACATTTTCGATTCTTTTAGATAATGGTCATCGACCGGCTCATTTCGGACCTTACACCCAACTTCGTTGGCTGGGTTGTCCATTTATAATCCGGCCACTGAGTCAACATAAAATGAATGATTGCGGTCTTATTTTAATCGTGGAAAGAAAGAAGCCACGCTGTCAATTAATTTTATCATTAGCAGGGAGAAAAGTTATAAAATGAAAATTACAACCATTACCCTTTATGTGACGGTATTACCCAAATACCGTGATTCCAATTTAGAAACCGGGAACACGCAACTGCAATTTCAAAAGCATTTTCCCACGAACGTTTTGAACACGCCTTTTAGTGACCAATTCAGTTTTTACGAGCCATTACAGACTTTATTAGAAAGAAGTATCCATTAAAAAAATAAAAGAAAAACAGTATTCTGGCCAAATTTGTTCTGTAACGAAGAGACATTGGCAAACAAATAAACAAAGAAATCCGCGTGACGTCCAGCGCGGTTGTTGATCCTGAGGTCGCTTGTTCTTAAATGAATACATCAGGCGGCGGCGCAGTCATTTTAAAACATACAATACAATTACCTCGATGGCCGAGACAAGCAGCGCGTGTTGATCGTTGTAGAATATAATTCGAGTCATGCGCTTCTTGCTGTGGCATCAGTGCGAGATCGCTTGTCGGCGACCGGATGGGTTCGTGCGCTCCGTGATTCGGCATCGTGATATCGATACGCGTCTTTTCTTTTTGTTCTTTTTATTTCCCCGCCACTTATACAAGAACGTTTTGGGGGAGGGATGAGGGGAAAGGCAATTCAGAAGTTAGCGAGCTGGGATGCGTAACATTCGTTTTTAGAATGTTTATAAGTTGCAAGGCGGGGAAAAAAAATAATCGTGACCTTGATTTAATGTCCATTTTGGACCGAAAGAATTTGAAAAATATTTATCTAAATTTCAAATTCAGTTAATTAAGATAACATTTAAAGAGTATTTTAATTTGGAAATTGTATTGGCGTGAGATTTAAATTACCATCTGTGTTGTTGTGTACGCAAGGACTTGTTGTAAACAGTTGACCACCCTGAAACCACTGAACGTAGCAGTAACGACCGCATGTACTCGGGGAATGAAAGGGGGGGGGGAGCAGCGAAAATGATCTCCTCAGTCCTTCCTCGCATATTCTCTAATAAATATATTTGTGTATTATTAACCGCATGCCATTGGCGAACAACAGTTACGGGAAACACTACCAGCTTGCGATCTTTTGCAGTTAATTGCTGGAATGTTGCTACAAGAAAACCTAATACGTATTTTGGGCGCTTTTTTTCCCCGGACGATTGAAACCAAAATTTGGTACAGATATACCAATGAAGTCACAAAATCACATACCAAATTTCATGTATTTAAATCATTGCATTTTTTAGTGATTGCAGATTGAAAATTTAGCCCGACTGACATTCAATCCTTTGACAGATGTGGTTCAAAATTTGCTAATAATAGTTTCAAAATTTGCTAAGTTCAAAATAGGTAGTCCAAGTTTTACACTTAAGATGCTAAAACAGTGAATTAAGTTTCATTTTCCATATTTCGTTTTTGAATGATTTGCTTAAACACGTGTAAAAGAACAGACCTGTAGACTGTCAATACCTTGCCGAATTTGGTACCATGTTATCTACACTTTAAATGTTAAATCTTTGTACCAAATTTTTATCTCTCTAGCTCTGTTCATTAAAGCGTTAACTTATATTCGGACAGACTGATTTCTTCTAAGTGGGTTTCATTCTAAACTTGATAGATATCTACACTTTTGATGTAAAGACCGCATACCAAATACTCTGCGTCTGATTCAAATGTTTTTGAGTTATAGTGCGCATAGATGAATAGGTAGAATTCCAAAGTTGACAAAAATTTGCCATTAATTCTGACAAATTAATGTCAAATTTTTAATTCGCTCCGAAAAAATTTATTCTGTTTATTAGAATGTGGAATATCAACATGTGGCATTCACAGAATCCCGTTTTATTAATATGCAATCAGAAAAGAAGGATTAAAACAGGGAGGATAATGTCGTGGGGAAAAAAAACCAAAAAAAAAATTGCTATAATCTAAAAACTTATACCGAAGATATCATTACGTTTATCAAAAACAAAACGCCAAAACATAGTAAGACAATTGATATCCCATTACTTATCATTATCTAATTCAATAATACTAAGCTACGGACGACTTTCTTTGACGGGAAGATACGTGATCCTCTCAGGCGAATCATTTCCTGGCAACAAGTCTAATGAGCGATCATTCCAGTGTGTTCCGAGATAACGAATACATCCCCTTGATCCGGATTAGCATCACTCTCGGGATGTTGGGAGGAATTAGATGCCGACCTCTTGCAGCCCGGTGACACATTCCGAAAGGGTTGCAGAGCGTCACGCGCCACCGCACCCCATTAGCCCTGCTTGAAATTCGCTTGACACGCAAACGATGATTGAGATGCGAAGCAGGGAGATGCTAATTGCACGTGATTTTGATTAGATAAGGTTAGTTAGATGACATGCGAGGCGCCTCACATATCTGTACTTTTCACCTCAAGTTCGACATTTTTTTTTTTTTTTTACTTATTCATTGTATTTATAACTTGTATGAGGTAACATATGTAATCTAATAAAAGAATATAAATTTATCTCGAAACGATTACAAAGTATTTAAAGTTGATTTAATTTGTGATTTGACAACTTATTATTTCAGAAAAAAATCGTTATCGCGACAGACTTCGGAAGTGCGGTCTTCCGGGAAAAAAGTGTTAAAAACGGTTACTAATTTGTCTATTGTTTCTTTTGTAACTCATTTGTATTGCCATGGCAACAAGGTTAGAAGCAGCTCCTCAATTTAATCTCATTGTCTTATTCTGTTATTCGAAAGATTCGATAATCAGCTCCTCAGCAGCTTTTTTTTTTTGGTGTTGTTGTTCGGTTACTGAAATTCTTTTGCAGGGACTTTTAAAAAAACCCCAATGATTTCAATAGAATTTCCTGTAATCTGGAATAGAATTTCATTTTATTAATTTATTAATTTTATTAATTAATTTATCGCCCTTCCCTCTTTCTTTCTATAGTTATAGAAAAGAAATAAAACTAATCAACAGCAGTGTCCCCCCCCGACATTCTGGAGCACGTACACAATACTATTATCATCGTTGTTGTTAAGCTTCATAGAAAATGCATAAGAAAATCGATAATGTTCTTTGGATCTCTTCATTTCTGGCAGGGCCGCTGTAGCCTGTGGTAAGGTTCCGGCTTTCGGAATCAGAAGGTTTCAGGTTCGAGACCCGATTCCTCCGAAGAACCGACGTGTAAGTGGGTCTGGTGTATGCTAAATTTGTTGGGGTGAAACGTCCTCCCGCTGGTGTGGTGTGGAAGTTTGGAAAGGGAAGTGCCAACTCAGGTGCCATTCCTCGTCATATAACCTTTAAAATTACGAAGACTGTCCCAAAATAACCCTAACTTTGCCTTAAAATGGGGCGTTAATATAATTAAACTAATCTTTTCTAGCAGATTGGATGAAAATCTTGTCAATTATCTGCAATTTTAGTGTTAAGGACGCCGAATTTTACACGCTTATTAATATTTGAGCTACCCATTTCCAAACACCTGCGAATAGACAAATGCATAAACGGCCGATCCTTTGATGAATTTTGTCCCCCATTTGAAATGCATTTACAGTAATGATGATAAAATTATAAGCTAAATGCCATGCATATAGCTTATTGCATTTTGAATTATGGTGTTATATCTGTAGACAGACAGAGCGGCAAGCAGATTTTTTTATTAGATGGATTTGGTCCGAAAATCCCAACGTTCACCAAATCGATTGATTTCATTCAAAAAGGGGCGGAGATAGGTGTCCCTTAGGAAAATATTCAGATTTCTCACAATCTCGAAGAATTTTTACAATACTTTTTCTTTGGTACACCTCAAAAGTTTTTTTTTATGGCACTTGTCATAGATACATAGATTTAAACAAAGTTTAGTTGTCTCTTATTTCGTAGCGTCATCTAGGGCCAAGAGTACGCCTTAGTTACTCAAGCGTCACAGCCTTTAACAGATCGGACTTCGTTCATGCCACTTTTCATTCACTCACCCACATATTGTAATTTAGACCTGAATCAGAGAACGATCGCCTCTGATCCAGGACCCCCAGTGATATTGTCCTGACTTGGAAGAATTTGTGGTTACGATAGATTTATACGTGCACCAATCACTATGTACGCAGCCAGCGAGGTTCGACCTCAGAACCCAACGGATGCGAATCCAATGCCATACCAACCACGCTATCCCGGTTTTTTACCATAAAAGTAAAAGTTCTCATTACCTGCAATTCTTAATATATGAGAAACGAAGAGATAATTTACTAAGACTGAGTTGAAATTACTCTTCAAGAATTTAGTCCCCTTGTGTTCATTTTAAAGAAAACCTGAACATTTTCGTGTCCTATTGTAAAATTTCAAAATCCATTATCTTTAAACACCATTATCCATTAACTTAAATCCCAGACAACTGAAAGAAGGGAACGCAAAATTAGACGCACCACGCGTGCATCCTACTCGGAAAAATAATAATAACACGGCTCTTGTTCTGAGTCGCTGGCACCTTATTTTTTTCGATGCACAGGTCAGGGCGAGCGGAATTTAAGAAAACTTTGTTCTGAGCCTAATAACAAAGGGGAGGCAATTTGTCTTCGCTTCATGGAAAAGACGCACACACCCCAGCCACCCACCATGTTGCACTTCTCTCTGAAGCTTTGGTCTTTTCACACTATTCCTCCTTATTTTTCGGCATGTCTCAAAAATTGCTCTGTTCTTATAAATTATTAAATTTTAGCGAAATTGGACCAGAATCGCAAAATAACAGAACAATACCTTGAGCCTGACTATAATGAACAAGATATGCGGGGAGGTCTGGTCGGCTATGAACTGTTTTTAAATAAAAATATTTAGCCTGTTTGAAACCTGTATTCTTCCGTTTACTTACAAGTTTTATGCTAAGTTCCATTCTAAAGTCAAGAAAATAGAATATGCTTTTTGGACCTCTTCTTTTTCCATCCCGCAATTTCGATGTCAAGACCTCATACCAAATTCTATTAATCCGATTTGCTGTTATTTTTATTTTCCTTTCAAATTCTCATAAACAGACGTTTCAACAAACCTTTGAAGGAATTTTGTTCTGAATTTCATATAGATCTACAATTCTGGCATTTTCTCATCCATCCAATTCATTGTATTTCTGAGCTAGCATGTTCGCATGCTCACGAGCGGGCGGACAGATTTCCCTTCTGAATATTTGGTCCAAAATTTAATTAATTCTTGTATAGTATTGGTGGCAAGATCATAAATGCGAACTTCATTCATTTAGTTCATTTCTGTTTATCTGTGACGGCCTCAGACAAAACTCCAATAATGCCTTTTGTTTTGATCCGAGAGGGTTGTAAAATGCAGAACACTCTCTTTACCGAAAACATCTCGATTATGAGAGCATAATTCAAATTTTTCAAAGCGAATCAAAAATGAGTTGTTGAAATATAACTAATAAATTTTATGGTTGAAGATGAGAGTTTGGGGTCAATGGTTCTTCAGCAAAAGGAGTCGCTGGAAATTCCAACTCATGTAGCTACATTCTTGTCGATGTCGATCGTGTAACTTCGATAGTGTGTAAAATAATTTAATTTAAGTCAACAAAAAATTTTATTTACATTTTTATTGATATAGAAATATTAATTTAATTATTTATAAAGAAGTTTTGTTCAGTTGCATCTCTCTCTCTCTCTCTGCAACTTTGTCAAGGGCCAATTTTGGTGATATACTGTGGTCATTCACTCAGACGTTTTAAATGAATTTCTACTCTCTCACATTTTTTTTTTTTTTTCTTCTTTAAAATGATGGGTAGGGCATCTATCGAGGAATGTTTTACCCAGAATTTAAGATTTGGAGAAGGCGCCGGCAGCACCATTTAAGATTACTTCTCTTGTCGCCGGGAGTTTTTGAGATTATCGGGAGATTATAAATCATCAAGTTTTATCTGCCGATATTTTACGTACGACACTACTGTGGTGTCGCTGGCCATTGAGTGATATTTTACATACAATACCACTGTGATGTCGTCGGACGGCATAGTGTTAAATGGGAGGATAGCTTCGATGATCAAATATTTTAGTTTTTGTATCACGTTTTATAAACCAAAAGTGAGCTATTCTGATGAGAAAAGGGAGAAAAAGTATTCCGTGGCTGTTTGTTTTCGCTATTTCATAACGACGAAGCTCCAGGAAAAAAATAGCATGATTATGTTTATCGCTACTAATAATAAAGGGGAGTGTGTCTGTTGACCAGACCATTTGATTAAAGTAGTAAATTTGGGAAATATATTTTGGAGGGTAAAAATGTGCAGCTTGGAACGGTTTTTTTTTTTTTGAAATTTTAATTAAATAAAAATTAATATATATTTGCGGCAACTTCCGAAAATATTCTTAAAAAATTTAACTTTGTAATGATACCAATTTAATTACGGCAATTTTTTATCTTTTGTCTAGATTTAATTAACTATCAAAGTATATTTTACAACAATATTTTTACTGTTTTGCATGAAACGCAAACCGTTTTCTTTGTTGCTAGTAATATTTCATCCTGGTTTTTTTTTTCTTTCATTGTTGACGATCAAGCAATAAACATCTAGCTTATTTATCCATACCGAAAAATTTCTGATTAAACTTTCACTATAATTTTTGAATACTGTGACAATTAAAACGAACGTTGAACTTAAATAAGCAATTGTGAATCTTTAAAAAAAAAGTTGTAGTAAAAAAAAAACATTTTTATACTACAACTCTTTTTTTTTTATTTAAGTTTTACTTTTTTATTGAATGTACTGTTTGAATAATGCTCTGGTACATTACATAAACAGATAAGTATGTTTTATGATGCATCAAAAATGTTAATATTCAGTTATTCCTTTTTCTGCTTTTATATTTTTTACGAACGTGATTCGATATAGCGAGCAAGTTAGTGGATTAGTTCAGAATGGAACTTCACGTATTAGATGAAATGAACAGTTCAGAGAGGCGCTTAGCTCAATGAACAAAACTTACAATATTTTTAAAATAATACGAGTTATTTGATTATTAAAATTAGAAATTCAAAAATACTTTACTGAAGAAAGGCAGTAAGAGTACCTGTAGAATATCCATTTGAAATTTGACGTTACTAGTAGTTCTGTCGAACCAGTTGATCGCCAGATGCAACTAGTAAACTGCTGTGCTTGTAAAAACAAGAATTATTTTGAAAATTATCTGTTATGCATTTTTTGAAATAATCTCTAATAACAATAAACATGAACGGGTGTGTCTTCCATCCGCTTCTTTGTAGAACAAACATTAGTCCTAGTAATTAATATAAAGCACTGTTTTCTTTTATGAACTTTATTATCAACTACAGTTTAGTAATGGAAGGGGGAGAGAATGTCTATAGAAATGGCCTCTCATATTATCAAAATGTTTCGTGTTATTTTGTCATGATTGATTTTTCTGCTAATCACTGTTACATGTGTGTGTGTGCTTGTATTTTTTTAAGTGTTTTGCCTTTCTTTTTGTATGTGTGCTGCGTGCATTATTTATCAATTGCAAAATATTTTTAACATTTTTCTTCTCTTTTTGTTTTCAGAGAAGTCCTTCGCTAGTCAAAGGACCCGATAAGATCAGAAGATCAAGGTATGCCTTTTGCATGATTTAAATATTATTGTTCTGAACGCTTTAATTTTGTCTGAAAATTTACATTGCTAATTCATTATTTGAAGATGCAAATTATGAGAAAACATGTCGTTATTTTTAAACCCTTGACTCCATTAATTAAATCTTGATTCGTACCAAAGGTGCCAGCTGGAAGTAATTTTCAAAAAAAAAAAAAAAAGCCCAAAGTCCGTCCGTTACGTTTATTATAATGAATTATAAATTAAAGGCTAAAAATTCAATATTTGTTCATTATGTGTTTTAATTTCACACACACACACACACACAATAGATTTTCTCTACTAGTTATTTAACTGTGGCTGATAGATCGAAAAAGATACCCCACAATCTTCTCTTAATAATGAAAACCCACCATCAGCAGATTAAAGTTTCGGAAACATATATTAAATTCTTTGGAGGGGGGGGGGGAGGCTTTTTTTCTATCATTAGCGAGGTGCCATTGCTGCAGATTTTACAAGAAACTAGTTAGTTACATAAAGAAATACTATAAAGAGGTTCTATAAAGAAATCGAATTATAAAATTTTAAAATGGAGATAATGATTGAAATTCCTAAAATTTTCAGTTTTATCGAGGAAAAAAAAACCCCATCTATTGTGTTTTGAAAAAAATTAAGTAATTTCGGCAAAATATTCAAGTAAATAAAGTAAAATGAAATAAAATAAAATAAAAAAAAAAAAAAATTCTCATATGATTTCTGAAACAATTAGTCATGAACACAAACATTAATTAATATTTTACACAAATGTGTCGTTCAGAGCTACGTAATGACTATTTCGAAACGTAATCTGATGATAAAAATCTTATTCTCCCATTTCCACACCACACCAATCAACATTTAATCCAAGACGACAGATTGTTCTCCTTCTAGATAATTTATCGGGAGGGAGTCATGTCTAGATCATGTTTCCAGTTCCTAATATAAAGTAATAAATTGCTGCTTTGGAGAAGTACTTTCTTATGTACAAAAACTACTAGCTGTTTAAAAAATCTCCTAAATTTACATAAGGTTATTTTATTCAAATAAAAATTATTTCATTCTAAATTTCTCTCCAGGGTATCGATATAATCCGGCCCAATCTGAGTGCACGAAATTAAGACTCACTCCCGGATTGCATTTCACTTATATAGGTTTAAGGGTTTTTTTTTTTTTTAGTTGATATTAACGTCTTGTTTTAAAGCAACACTAGGGCTATTTGTGGACGGATCTTGTAATTTTGAACCGCTGTTAGATGACGAGGACAACACCTGAGATGGCACCTCTCTCTCCAAACTTCCACACCACACCAGCGGGATTCCCTATATAGGATGATCCTGAATACTTTAAGAGTTGGTGCAGACACTTTAAAAATCATTTATTTTAGAGGAAGGTATGGCTGCAAGTGACGGAAGGAGACTTAAATGCAGTATATTAGAGATGGACGGAAAGACGAAATGTTTATTGACTGCTTTGCTGACAAATGCAACGCTTACAATAAGTGCTCATAATTGTGCCATAAACAGTGACGTGTACTTGATAGCCTTGGTAGGTCGATTTGCGTGTACATGCAAAGATGCCATGCATTTCAAATACATATGAAGAAGCTACGAATATTCGAACAACGAGATTCTTACCTGAGTCTGATGGATTCACATAAACAAGACTCTTCGGATGTGCCCATAAAATTTACCGAGGATATATAAATCAGGAGATCTGGGTGACCAAAGAATTCTTTCGCCACACTCATTTCATAGTGCCCCCAAACCCTCTATTCTCTTTCCACTTCAGTAACTCAATTTCATTTTCTTTTCATCTCTTATTTCAAGTGTTTGAGCCTCACTTCATCACACCGTTTATTGTACATTTCTGTTCAATAAACTAAAAGGCGGGTTAGTCTGGTTGGCAGGGCGTTGGATTCGCGTCCCTTGGGTTGTGAGTTGGAATCCCGCCGGCCTATGACTCCTCGTGTGTTGGTGGCTGGCGCACATATAAATCTGTGGTCACAAAGTCCTCCATGTCGAGAGTAAAACCATTGGGGGTACTGGATCAGGGGTGATCGTTCTCTGATTCAGGTCTAAATTACGATCTGTAGATGAGTGAATGAAATGCATGAATGAAGTCTACCCCGTAAAAAGGGGTTGTAATGTGTGTGTGTAGCTAAGTCGTACTCTTGGCCCTAGGTTGCGCTACTGAAAAAACAAGAGACGTACCCTTGGCTTTAAATCACTGACCCCCCTAATGTCAGTGGGCTTGTCTATGACATTAGAAACAACAACAACAATAAATGATTGTCACAGTGTCCTGCACCAACCCTTAAAGTTCATTCCTATGCAATAAATGATCGTTACAGTGTCCTGCACCTATCCTTAAATTCCTTCCTATGCAATAAATGATTGTTATAATGTCCTGCAACAAATCTTAAAATTTAATTACGGTTCAAGATCACGCTATATGTATCGAATTTTCACTTTACAAATATAGAAGGATAAAATAAAGATAATTAGTTTTTAAGTCATTTTTATGCAGATAATACTTTTATAAAAATTCGATATAGTAAATTGTTTCAAATGTGTTTCTATCTCATTCCAGAAGTTTAGATAGGCATCCGACATTTGCAATGGACATCACGTACGTTACAGAGCGTATAATTGGTAAGTTTAAAACTTATTGCCCATTTTCTCTTTCAAAAATCTGCTTCTATGTATTCATCTAATTGAAATAATGAAATCTTTTCTATTTCAGTAATAACGTTTCCACAAACGGAAACTGATGCCACGTACAAAAGCAATCTGAAAGAAGTCACACGCATGCTCAGGACTAAGCATGGAACCAATTACATGGTAGGAAGATTTTCTCGGCACTTAAGATGTACACCGATATTGAGTTAATAATATTATTTTAATAAAACTAAATGGGGAAATAAAAATTGTCTTTCTTTCTATTTTAGGTATTTAATCTTTCAGAAAAACGCTACGATCTTGCAAAATTCAATAACAGGGTAATGTAAATTTTACTTACATCATATTATTACGGCTTGCTTATACATTTATTCTGTTTCTAATGTGAAAATGTGCTTTTTTTTTTTTTTCTGCCTGCAGGTGTTCGAATTTGGATGGCCCCCAAATCTTGCGCCTCCTCTTGAAAGATTATGTAGTATCTGCAAATCTGTCGACTCTTGGCTCAACAGTGATCCTCAAAATATAGCTGTCATACACTCCAAGGTAAAGGAGTCTTTTCATTCCTCTGTTACCTTTTGTCTGTCTGAAAATGTGCAGAGACGCTAGCTTGCGTAAAGCAAAAAGTAATGATGAATACATTTATGTGTTCATTAACAGATAGTAGTAGGGCCGTACACAAATGCCCACCCAGTAGTTTAAGAAATTTTCACTGTATAAATTTATCTAGGTGCACAAGTGCTTTCAAAGGAAATTATGGTTTAAAAGTGACTTTTTGAAAAATCGCTTTTTGAATTCAGTATTTCCAGAAAATCGGTTTTAGTCGGTTTTCGAATTTTCGTCAAAAAAAAAAAAAAAAAAAAAAAAAACAGAATAGGGAAAACTATTTAATTTAATTTATATAAAATAATAAATAACAAAATCAATATCAAAGTCAAATATTAAAAAAAATAATAATAAGGAATACATATACATATTACTTACACAAAATAACAAAAACTCAAACAAAAATTACAAATAATATTTATATTATTTTCACTCATTTTAATTTCTCTTAAGAAAATGGAATTTTAAAAAAAAACATAAAATATCCACTGAACGGTGGCTAAGTCTTGTTCTTATTTTGGACAAAATATTGCCTGAAATTGAAAATACTCGTTCACTAGCTACTGAGCTTGATTTTATAGTTTTCATGGCATCAAACAACAAATCCGGTTTTGTTTTTTTTTCTCTCTTTTATTTATTGCCTCAAATAATGAAAATTCAGCTTTCAGTGTCTTTAGATTTGTAAGTTTTTCTTCAGGGTCTTCAAGAAACTTATGAATTGATTTTTCCATGGCTTCTTTTAAAAAATCATAATCCTGATGATTAATTTTTTCGATTTACTCTTCATTAGAATCGTTTTCCACGTAAGAATTTGGAAATATTAAAGATAATATCTTTCCAGATAACTTAATAATTTCGGTTTTTGAAACTAAAGAAAGTACACTAGATTTTCTTCGCTGAACTAGAAATGTTTAGTGGATTTTGCAAATGCAGCAAAAGAGTTGCTAATTCTACTTGTCTTCTTTCTTGAATTCGTTCTTCTAAAGTATATAATAATTTCAAACTTATTTCAGTATTTAAATTTTTAATTCATTTAATAGGAATTCAAATATACCTTCACTTGTTAATAAATTGGCATCTCGCCGCCCTCAGCCTTCAGCTGCTAGAGAAATCGGTTCCAAGATTTTATGAATTCTAAACGTTTAGGATATTCATCTTCATTCCACATATAAGAAGAACCAATATCATTCAGTAATATTCATAATAATATGAAATCTTTAAGCCGGTTTTCTTAATTTAAAAACCGGTTTTCAAATGTGACCAATTTACTTTAAAAAACCGGTTTCTTAAAACTGTGTTTGAAAAACCGTTCAAACCCTAAAGGAAATAATTCGCAGATAATAACTGAGATAATAATTTACATTCATTGCATTATTAATTTCGGTATCGCATGCCATAATATGACATTCTTTTAGAATCATCACGAGAAACAGAGAACTTTTACGGTGCAAGTGAACGCCATAAAGTTTTAACAGATTTTTCTTTATGCCAGATTTTATAGGAAAACGATAAGTTAGTTTCCAAATGATGTGCTACCCTTTTTAATTGACATAAGGTTGCAACTCATTAATATCTGTAAAAATGGACATTAAAGTCATGCTTCGAGCAATGTTATTATAAAATCGAAGTAGTTTTCATTTTAATAATGGCAATAATTTAAAAGAATTAAATTTATTTGTGTTGAAACAACTAGGCAGATAAATTTTCTGTGGATGGATTTCTTTCAAAATGTGTTAGAAATCTACAGATTGGGTCGTAATTCCATACACCAAATTTCATCTGACGAGGCCAAAGCGGTTTTGAGTTATCGTTATCACAGACAGATAGATATAGTGTAAAAGAAACTTGTTTTTCGAACTCTTGGAAGTATGAAAAGCGAAAATTCAAAATCTCAATTTTTTTTTCTTTGACAATTACAATACTTTTGTTAATTTCATATACCAGAAAGTAAAAAGGCTATGATAAAGGTGTGATTTACGAAAAATTCAAGGAGAGTAGTCGAGGTTAACTGACAACAGTCTTGTGACCAATACAAAAAGAACAACAACAAAAAAAAAATTCAATAAAATAAAATCTAATTAATAATTATTTCAATCAAGTAAATTAGAATTTTTAAGGATTAAAAGCGCGGAAAACATTTTCCCCCCGATATAACAAACTACTCAACACGTTCGTTGATCCAACTTTGTATACTTTATTTTATTTAGCTGAAAAGACTTAACGAAATGGTAATCTGTTTTATCACACGATTAAAATCGTAATCGGTCTTGCATTGTATAACAATAGTCAATTAATAAATGAGGAAAGCCGTGGCATAAAAGTTGTGGGTAATAAATAAATAAGTGGGTAAGGAAATATGCCCAATAATGAAAATTAATTTTTATTGTTATCTGTATTTAGTAAAAAGGGTTCTATCACTAGTTGTAGTTCAATTATTTAGGAATAATTTTTAAACGGGGCCAATATTTAAAATAAATTTATAAAAATTATCTAACATTTTTAGCATAAAAATATACTTACTTGAGTATGAATTTTTTTTCCAGAAGTCGACTTACACCAATACATTATTTAATAATTTGTTGCATTTTGAAGACTCGATAATATAGAGTTTTAGAGTCATCTTTTCAATAATGTACTAAAGCTTTTACTGTACAGTGGTGTAAAACGTTTGGTAAAGTATGAAAAGATCTACAAAGATTTTACGTTAATTAGGAACTTTTTATTAGGAAGAACAAATTAACTTTGTGTCTAAATGCATTCTCTAATATTTACATGTACAAAATGAAATGCATTTTTCTTTTTCTCTGTTTGTGCAGGGTGATAAAGGGCGCGCAGGTGTTGTCATCGCCGCATACATGCACTACAGTAACATATGCGCGAGGTAAGTGCATTTCTTTACTTGATTATCGTCTGATGGATGCTTCATTCCATTTCCAATTCATACGTATTATATAATGGATTCATTTTGATTTCCTTGCTTCCCTTTTCAGCGCTGATCAAGCCTTGGACAGGTTTGCCATGAAGCAGTTCTTCGACGACAAATTAGCAGATTCTATGCAACCTTCTCAGAAGAGGTAACATCGTGACCTATTTTAACAACTTTTTATTGTAACAATTAGTTCGAATTGTACCTATTCAATTCTGCATTGCACAATTCTTTATTTGTTTTTTCAATATATTATCTAGAATTTTAGTTAATTGCAAAAGCTTTTGTTCCTACTTTTCAATAATTCGCATTATCGAGGAAAGAATATTAAAAAAAAAAAAAAAAAAAGAAAAGAAACGAAGGGGAAAAAAATTGAAATTCGTTATCGCAAATTTTAAATTATGATGTGAGAACATAATTTTTTTTAAGTCACGTGGTATCAATTTGACAGCTAAACAACATCGTGTTCTCGCATGACTCCTATTTCGTAATCACCAACAGTTAGAAAAGCGATGCTTTTTTCCCCCCAATCTCAAAATCTTTCAAGTTCCAAAACTTTTTTTGCCAGCTAAAAAAAAAAAAAAAAAATTTTATATATATATATATATATATATATATATATATATATATATATATATATATATATATATATATATATATATAGTAACCAATCTAAAGTAAGAAAAAGTTTGAAAACGAAACTAAAATGAAAACGAAACAAAACAGTTTCGAAATCGCAACTAAAATTTATTACCTATTTAAACTAAAACCAAAAAGGAACTTCATAGTATTTAGAGAGCGCAATTGCAGCTACTTCTAAAACACAGATGAATTGATACAAAAGTATTAGAATCAAGTTAATAGGAAAAACAAAAACCAAATAAAAATTAAACCAAAAAAATTATTAAAAAATATTAAAAAAGAATCCGGCCTGAAGACTTTTTCAAGGGTCACCCTCAGGCAGGGATTCAAATAAAGGGATTTTTTCTGTGAGGACATACAGACATTAAGTCTAATAATGATTCCTCGTGACCCGAAAATCCCCCGAAATTATGCTCAAGAGATATACCATTTTAACAGAAAGGAAATACAAAATAACAAATTAGAAAAAAACCACAAAGTAAAAATACAATAAAAACAATAACAATAAAAACAAAAACAGCATTAAAATTAAAATTAAAATTAAAAACGAAAAGGCCAAGACATACCAGCCAACAGTGAACGAAACTTTAAACAATCGATTGTGATTTCCTGTTTTTGAAAGTTAACGGTAAATTATGTAAACAGAGGTAGGCACCCAGCGCCATCTATTGAGTGATCCAATATGCAAGTAAATTTCTATTTTTATTTAAGCCAAAAGATTAATCCCAAACCATACCTTGTTTAATTAAAAAATTGACATTACAGTAATTTCTAGGAAAATCATTTTTAATTAAATTTTTAAGGAGGATATTTGATGCTTCAATATAAGAATTTTTATTATTGCAAACCCTTTTGATCCTGTTAACTTGTGAGAAAATAAGATTTTTGAAAATTTTAGAGTTTAGATTGGAATGGTAGTTACATAGTTTTGTTATTTTAAAGTTGAAATCATCCCTTTTATCGTATATACCAACTATTGTTTTATCATTAGCAATTTCGATTTTTAAATCTAGAAAGGTAGCCTCAAGTTGATTTATATTTGTATCTTTTAGAATTAAATCTTTTGGATAGCAATTAGTAATAATATTAGTATTGTCGAAGTTAATCAAAAGTAGGTCATCAATATATCTCCACCCGTTTATTAAATTATATTTAATAATTTTTTTCTCATAGTAATGCAGGAAAATATTAGCTAAAGCACTTGAGAAAGCTGTCCCCATTGGAATGCCCTTGACTTGTTTATAAAAATTAATACCATTAAACACGTAATTTTCAGTAATATTAAAATTACATAACTCAAGCCAGTTATTTTTAGGAATGATATTTTCATTTAAATATTCGTCATAAATAAAAGTGCAGACCTTTATTAATTTTTCATGAGGTAGATTAGTGTATAAATTTTCGAAATCAAAAGTATTAAGTTTATTAATGTTGTTATCTTTAAGAAAATCCAATACTTCTTTGTTACTAGAAATAATAAAGTTGTCTTCATTTTTTATTAACCGGATTCTTTTTTAATATTTTTTAATAATTTTTTTGGTTTAATTTTTATTTGGTTTTTGTTTTTCCTATTAACTTGATTCTAATACTTTTGTATATATATATATATACCATGCCGTTTATTCGCCAGACAGCAGAATCGAGTACATAGTAGACATTCGCGCCAAGTTGTAACTTTTTGTTGGCGATAAGTTTTTACCATTTATTTATTATTTTCTAATAACCCTAAAAGCAAAAAAAATGATGCCTCAAAAGCAATAAATTGACATTTTCTGCTCGTGTATTTTGAAGCTTCAAAAACTTCAAACCAAAATAACACCATGTTCTCAAGTGATTAAAAACATTTTTAGTTGTTACTTTCAAATCAAAGCTATAGCCTAAATCTTGTGCAAAAAGTAATTCAGATCATGTAGAAGTGTCCGAAGCAAAAGAGTAAGGTGGAAAACTGAGCTTAACTTAGAAATGAAGCGGCTGCTAAAGAATTATGAAATAAATTTTTAATGTACAAACCCAACAGCTAAAAAGAAGAAATATAGAAATACAAAATTCCAAAATACAACATAAATAAAATAATAATTGGGGAGGGGGGGGGGAGAGAGAAGTAAATGATATTGAACGCATTGTTTTAGTTCTTTATCCAGAACACGTTCCGTGTTTTGAATATCACTTATGTGCATGTGATAAATTCATGTCTTAAAGTTACTTCATTAAAGCTTCACATTGACTTCTGAGTACTGCTCGGTATTCAGTTTTCTCAACTATTCTCTTGATGCAATTCCCGTACCAAACAACTATCAAATGTGAAGTTGCATATCACACTGTCAAAATAAATGTTTACTCAGTTGGATTTGGGCAAAAATCCCTTTTGAAATTATATAAGCTTTGCATTTTTTTCCCCCCATGCCTTTTTCTTTTTTCTGCCCTACTTTATTAAATGCGTCGCTCTTTAGTTATGAATTTCACAAAGAAGTTTTTAAAAGTGTGCTAAAAAAAGTTATGATTTCAAACTAACTTCTCTCTTGCTCGTTTATCACACACACACACACAAAGGAAAAAAAAGAACTTGGGAAAAATTTCGCAATTGTTTTAACAGTTAATTTTTTAAAAAAAATTGTTATGCAACAGCACTTGAAATATAGATTTGACGAAATTATATTAAAGAAAGAAAAAGTGAATTTTATACGTGATGATATTTTAAAGTTTTGAAAATTTTAGAATAATTCCTTAATGACTATTCGTCAGAGTTGGAAATGTGCAGATTTGTAGTGAGTGTCGCTTATTTTTGTATTTCTTTATTTTGAGGTTAAAAACTTTCAAGCGTAATAAATACTTCATAAAAGAATACAATAAAAGAAACCTTTATGAATGAATGTTGAACATATTTTTCAATCTAACGGTTTTGTTAAGATAGTACTAATGATAGCCTGCATCATGTCCTGAAGTTCGATTTGGTTCATTTTTGAATTCAAAACTCATCACAACACTTGTTATTATAAATTATGTTAAAGAACCTCCGAGTATCATTGCAGAATTAATTTCGTGGCGTATATTCAGCGAGGTGGGAGCTCAGTTTGTTTTCCTCTGCTAGAAGACTTTGTTTCAGAATTAATTTGGCAACAACTGCCGATTGGGGTGCCAACTAATGAGTGATTGTTATGCTATGAGCGAAACTCCCGCGTCTTGCGAGTTTTTTAACGCCGTGAGTATGTCCGGTATTTTAAAACTGTATGATCCCTCTCGCGTCGCGTTATTTTTAATTGCTGTTCAGATGCATTGCTTTTTGAATAGATCCAAATACTTTCGCTTCAAAGCTCATTTGCTGTTTATGTTCAGCGTTAAATGGGTGTAAAATACGTTATCTGTAAAATAAATTTCTCAGTTTAAAGGTATTTATAATCAAAACTAATGAATGGAATGAAACCAAATTATTTTTAAAAGTGGATAGCAGGGGAAGACGGACGGACTTTGCGCCCGCACACAAAGCTATATTTTGTATAAGGAAATAGAAGAAACTTCTGAAATTTTAAAACTTCAATTTATTAAGTTAAGATTTACGTACTAAAATTAATTTAAAACTAAATTAAGATTTACGTACAGAGGTAAGAAATACTTCAGTCCACATCACAACACAACAGCAGGAGAGACCAACATTTTTTCCTGCAGAGGTTTTGCTATAAGATCCTGATAGGGATTTCTTTGACGCGTGCCGATTTTGGCAAGGGAATTTTAGGTATCTTTAAAAGAATGTTGTAAGCATTAGGGATTTTTAGCTCTTCGCCCAGAGTGCGAAAATCTGCTGAAATGAGCAGTTTTATAGAGAGTGTGTGGAATTCATTAAATAAAAAAAATGGAATTAGATCAGAACATTTTAGAATAAAGTTAATATGGGCTAAATTAAGATAAAAATGAGGTCATTAATGAAGACTTAAATTTGATCAAGAGATATCATTACATATCTAATAATAATAATAAATAAATAAATGCATAGATGAAATAGAAATCATCCCATATATTATATTTTATGATTGTATAAGTTTACATCTTTTTAAAGGCCTTACCGTTAGTTTTTTTCCTGGAACTAGTTACGCCCTTGCTAATGTGTATCATATTACTATATGACTAAAGGATTAGAAAAAAAATCCTTTAATCATATAGTAATATGATGCATTTTTTTTTTTTGTAGTTTATATGATTCATTAAATTACATAAACCACATCTTTCTACAAAGTTCCCGTTTATTTACGAAATTTTTTTTTTGTAAAATGGCGTAGTTTTAAAACCAAAAAAAAAAAAAAAAGTTTATTTATGATTTGGCTTAAACAACAAACTTTTAACAGTGTCTCTGAAAACAAAGATGAAAGTCAGCATTATATGCAGTCAAAATGATGAATTAACAAACATATCATTATATCGCACTCTAGATACGTCCATTACTTCGCGGGCCTTCTGTCAGGTGCAATACGAATGAATAATAACTCTCTCTTCCTTCATCGTATCATTATTCATGGAGTGCCAAATTTTGATTCCCGGGGAGGTGAGTACGTCATCCACGTGTACGTGTTTCCTTCACTTTTACAAAAAACCGTTTTTCAAAAAAATGCTCATGATACTTATCCATTTTTTTCCCATTTTAGGTTGCAGGCCTTTCGTAAAAATTTATCAAGGGATGCAGCAAATTTATACATCTGGGGTCTAGTAAGTATCATATTGTTATATAATTTGTATTTTAATACTTTAAATTTGTACTGTATGTGCAGTACAATATACAAATATATTTCATTAATGGAATATTGTACAGTATTCCATAGATGAAAAGTATTTTAAATAAATATAATTTAAATATGGATAATTTGAATAGAAATATGGATTTAAATGGATTCGAAAGATGCAAATAAAAATCGGTATCGCTGAGAATTCTTCTATGTACTGAAATCTCACTATTCCTCTCAAAAACTTGGCTGTAAAGAAAATTCATTAACAATTTAAAATTGTTATAAGGACTAGAAAAAATAAAGCCCAAAACTTATTTATACACTTTATTGACTTAAATACGCATTCTACACTGTAAACTCTACAATCCTGCATTGTACTGAAATTTTCATTAAAAAATTTCGCACTTTATCAAAGATTGAAACACATCGTTTGCAACATTTTCTTGAATTTGCAGTCCACTTCGAATTGCTACATACATCTTCTAGTAGATGTGCAATGAATGTAGTCCACTAAGTTGAATAAAGGAAAGTGATGTTTTCTTCCATGGTTATTCTGGAAAATTCAAATACAGGTAACAATAACACAGCCAGAATGTACACAGTGAACTAATTATACTTGTAGAAATTAACGGCACGAGCAGACAGCAAATCACTTATTAAACACTGTAGCAGTTCTCTCAATAGCGCTCAGCATCTAAAAGCTTATCAGCTCGCAGAGCGAACATAACTAAAAAGAAAGACTGACTCGTCTGAGTGTGTTTATATAGTTTTCCGAAAGAGTATTGCGTCATATTTAATTCTCTGGGAGAATCTCCGGATCTCGGTTCCTTGGAGCAATAACTCTATTGTTTCTAATAACACTTGCATCTTCCAACATTTCTAGGACCTTCGTTTTTATCGCCAAGGTCAGAGTTATTTGCTTAGCGTTCAATAAAAATTTGTAACCCTGTAACTGTAAGATTAACATGACAGAGAAACGGTGTTACAGATTCGTAATAGCATTGCATGAAATGCTGCTGATTATTCTTCTTGTGAAGATTTGTTTAATAACCTTCTCATTACCCTGACTATAATATTTTCATTACATTCCCTAACAATTCGCAATACCTACGGTTCACCATAAAACATTCGACAATCATACAATATTTATCAACGTGTGAAAAAACGTGTTCATGAAATACCCCTATTCTTTCAGGCGAAGTCATTTTTCATAGAAATCTATTGTTGTTCAACAAATAAGAAATAATCCCCCCAAAAAATTGAAATATATCGTTATATAGAAACTGTCATAAAGTGGAGAATAACGCTCAAAAGCAAGATTCTGAAGAAAATTTTGTTGACTGGAAGTTTGTAGAATGGAGACTCTATTGTACATATACTTGTTTTCATTGCAACATATTGTTGTTCAACAAATAAAAAATCATTACAAAAAAGTGGAAAACTTCGTTACATAGAAGCTATCGTAAAATGGAGAATAAATAACGTTGCTGATATATTTGACATGAATGGATAAAACAATAATTAAGAAACTAATTTCATTTCGTTGTCTATGATGATCATCATTTGATGAGAGAATTTGTTTCAATGTAGATTTTAGAAGGATTTAGAATTAATTCTAAGCAATTAAACTTTCAATTATGTGTATGGTGATTTTTCTTCCACTGATTTATTTTCTGTTAGCAGGTGTTTTAAAATGCCTATTTTCTGTCATTTAGTTCAGCCACAGAGAAGTCACGAAAAATCATCATCTCTTTGGATGCTGGCTTGCAAGTACGAGGAGACGTGTTCATCAAGTGCTATCACAAGAGCAGCCGCCCTCTTGCGCGGTACACCATCTTCCAGCTGCAGTTCCATACTTGCACCATAGACTCGAATGAGGTGACCTTTGAGAAAGGAGAACTGGATAATGCATGTACAGGTAATGAAACAATTATGCTACAAAGTATGATAATCGATTTAATCATAAACTCATCAAATATTTTTAAATACAGTGGTATTGCTTAGTGATTTTGATTAATATTCGAACCTTCCATATATCGAACTCGAAGGTTAAAATTCAATATATATGTAATGGTATTTTAAAATCTAAATTAAACCCTAATTAATTCTCAAAGTTTTATCTTAATTTAGCCCAGATTAACTTCATTCTAAAATGTTCTCTTATTTCCCAACCCAGAGATACAGAAGATCTGTAAAAATGTTTAAAGCGGCGGTTCCCATGCGCCGAGTGAAGTAATAAAAATCTGTCAAATTAAACAAATTCTTTTAAAAGATACTTATATTCCCCTTTCCTAAATAGACACGTAAAGAAATCGCTATCAGAATCTCATAATATATAATCACTGGGGGAAAATATTTCTGCCTCTTTCGCTCTTGTGGCGTGCTGTAGGTTGACGTACCGTCGTTTTTTGCTTTTACATAAATTATGCTTCCCGGGATGGAATAAAAGCGCAGTTTTTAAAATTTAAAGTGTCTTCTTTCTCTTTGCCCACGAAACTGCTACAATAATATATATATGACATATTTTTGCAGATGACAGGCCAACAAGAAGATAATTTTGGATTTAACTTCAATTTATTTTTCCACGGATGGGCACGATTTATATAAGGGGATTTCCGGTGACAAACGCGTCAATTCACACGGGACAAAATAGGAAAGTATTTTTCCCTTAGCGCTTTTTACTGTGAGATTCTAATAAGGATTTCGTGAACATGTTTCGATTCAGGAAAAGTAATTTTAGGTGTCTTTGGAAGATATGCTGTAGGAGTTAGGGATTTTAATCCCTTCGCTTACAGCATGAGAATTATAAGGTCAGCAATTTTGGCAAACGTATGTTAGAAATAATTAAATAAAAGAGGGGATTTTGACAAGGAAATAAGAGAAAATTTTACAATAAAATAATATGGGATAGATTTAAAAAATAGAAAATCAGGACTTAATTTAGATTAAGAGATGTTATACAAAGAGATGGACAAAAATTCGATGTATAGAATTTTGATATATATAAATATTTACTATACAATTTTCGTCATATCATTGTTGTCTTACTTATGAATAGATAAAATCCTGTGAATGGATTTCATTCAAAATTTGCTAGAAATCCACAAATTTGGTTGAAAGAGTGCTTACTACATTTTAGCAGTTTAACTTAAAACTTTTTGAATTATCGTTTTCACAGACAAAAGGATATAATTCCATGAAATGTGTTTTTCGGATACAAGGATGTCTAAAATGTAGAGGTTCTTCAAAATCTCACGTTGAGAATTTTTAGACGTTTACTATAGTTTCTCTTGGAAAGTAAAAACAGCAGAATTTATCTTTGAATTAAAAATTATGTTAAATTTATCTCAGACATCATACGAGATTGTTTGTTCCAGTTGCATTTTTTTATCACATTATATTAATTCATGGTGAGCCTATTGTATGCAGTTAAAATATATATTATAATAATGGGATTTTATAATATTTTATAATTAAAAGAAAAACATAATCTGTCTTAACTTTCGTAAATATATTTCTGACATGGATGAGTTTGCACACACAAAGAATTTTATTTTCATATATGCATTAAATATTAATTACAGCATCATATATAATTATATATATTTACTGAGTTGTTATACTAATTTATTTTAGAGAATATTATAGTGTTTATTTCAAAACTTAAATCTGCATTCTCACATTTAATAGGAGAAAAAAAAAAGTGAAGACAGATTGAAACATCTATCAATCATTGGCATTAAAAGAAAATCATATTAACTTTGTCTCATCACAATGTTTCAAATTATTTTATGTAATATTATTGCTATTTATTTTTTCCCTTTTTTTCTCAATCATAGAAAATATAGAATGATTCAGCTATTTAAATTGACATCTAATTATATTTCATTAGACCATATATGTTGTTAATAATACATAATACAAATATCATAAAGATAAAAATGAAATATTTCACTTTTTTAACATTTTCTGTATTTAAATTTTTTGCAGATTCTCGCTTTACAGCAAATGGAAAAGTTGAACTTTTGTTTTCTAGCCACCGGGAAGATTTTAGAGGTATGTCAGTTTTATTTTCATAATTATAATTCTGTATAAAAGAAAAATTAATATGGAAAGCTCTACAGAATATTTAACAATAGACATATTATTCATTTATCAAAATTTAAAGATACATCAATTTACAAATATAATTGATACCAGTTATTAATAATTTTGATTTAGGAAATGGGTCTGTACAAGATTCTACAATGCCAGTGGAAAGTTCAAATGATCCATTAGTAAAATGGGATTCTTATGAAAACTTCGATTTAGTCCCAGAAGATAATTTAGATGGTAAGTAGTCTTAACTTTGATAACATATACAAGCGAAACTCATTTTAAACTTTGTTCTGGTAAAAAATTAGGATGCAAGGGTGTCTTTATAATCATTTTTAAAACAAAAGCTTAATTAGAAATTTTAAGCTCAGAAAAATTGATATCAAACACCTAAAAATCAATATTTCTGTTGGTTTATATTTCAGTATCAAAATAAATATTTCTGTTAAATGCTTTTTGCAAATTTTTTTTTTAATAAAAATAATTTTATAAATATGATATTTTGAAAGATAATTGTAAAAGTAATGTTAACAAAACATTAAAGAATTAACTTTGTATATATTATAAAACACATTAAGTTATTAGCAGGCTAATCAACAACAATGTAGCTGAACTATTTTATATAACCTTAAAAAAATATGATCAATAGGTACCATTCAATCGTCTATGTTCAGCAATCATAGATGATTGATTTCTCCGATTTTTAGATATGTACATATAAAATCTCTCGTGTAATTCAAACCCCAGCCCATCTCATTTTTGTCTTCTCATAACTTTTTAAAAAAAAGGACTGCATCTTCAGTAATTAATAAAAGGTTCTAATATTTACTGCCCGTACAATCTTTCTTTAAAAATATACTGAAGGACTATTTTGGGAAAATATACTTATCAAATAAGAAAGAATGTTTCTGTGTGTGAAAAATGAAGATTGTTACTCTAAGAAAGAACAGAAATGTAATAATTTAATAGTAGTTGCAAATAATTCAGCAAATTTACATTACAATGATGTGTGTATTAAATTTCTTAAACTTTATTTTTATCTCTGTCTTCACCTAAATTATATTTCAGGCTGCTCTGCTCTATTATGAGCTAATTAGTTAAAATGCACGTTTATATTATTTCAATTATTTATAATAATCTACTTACAAATACAAGTGCTGGTGATAACTGTTTCAGGATAGGCTATATAATTGTCAGTTATTATTATTATTTTTTTTATGAAAAGCTTTTTTTACCTTAAAATGATAATTGTTTAGAACTTATTGTCCTTAATTTTTTTAACTAAGGAAAATAATTAGAAAATGAGATGCTATATAGCAACTTACTAAACATTTGTTTAGAATATTAATGTAATAAATATCAATTTAATAGAATTTACAAACAGAAATATAATATCGTTTATTAGATGAAAGGAACCAAAATATTGATCTAATAGAGGAAATAGTTTAATAATAAGAAGAATTTAAATGAAATATAAATATTGACAAAGTTCAAAGAGTGAATATATTTTTTATACTTTTATTTTTTTCTGTCCAAAACTAACATATTTTAACTAATACAATCATAACATAAAAGTGTTAATCTAAGACTTAATCTCATAACCATTTCAAAATGCTATTAAGTAAGACCTGATTTCCTTAATACAAAATTATTTCCCCTTAGATGTTGGTTATCTTGATGGGATTACAAATGGTGAGTCAATGGATTTCATATATTGAGCTTGAATTATTGAAGGGTCGCTTTGTCTTTGCAACTGTTGCATGGTGATTTGTCTCAAAATAATGCATGAATTATCTGAAAGGTGTGGGTGCCTCGTGCTTACAATTTTGCATGATTCAAAGTTGAATTCATTCCTCATTTTGCTTAACTATTTACATATAAAAGCTTCTGCAACATTTATTGACATTATTGTTGTTCTTATTTAAAGAAAGCTAATTCAATTTATTGATAAGATGATACTTATTTTATAAAACAAAATAGAAAATGTGCATATTTTTCAGATGAAAGAAGTTTGCCTTTCGGTGCATACATAACATATGCGATTTGGTTGCTTGTATCTCATTCATGCTTTTCATAATATTGAAAATAGAGTTTTGTATTAATTGTATTTATAATTTTGTACTCGAGAAGTGAATCGCTTTTCTTCGATCTTCCTTTGCCATTTTTTGCTTTTCATTTAGAGAAAGTGTTTGTACCCATTTTATTATAATTTTGAATTAGTATTATTTGAAATTCTTTTAAATTTTAATCTTTTTTTTTTAAATAATTTTCTATTTACTTTACACCAGGCAATTTAGAGTTCTATCACATTAAATTATATTATAATGCTTTTTTTTTATAAAGAATACGTTTTTTAAAAAAAATACTATTGCAGTTTTGTACTTCTTTCTTCCTCTCCTTTCATAGAAACTTTTCACTTTGAGGATCAGTTGAATGAGCATTTTTTTTTCAGTACAAGATCTTTAACATCAGAACAGACAACTTTTTTTGATATAAATTGAATTTTTTTTATACTTTAAAATATTTGTCTGGGGTTCCCCCCCCCTCCCCCATTTTTTTTTTCATTTAAAAAACTTAATATGGCATCTTATCACAGTCTTTGATGTATTATCTTCGCCTCTTTCAATGATATTTATTATCCATATCTTTTCCCTCTTTAAGGAATCTGTTTTATTCCATAATGACTGGCATTCTATTGCCAATATTTGTATGGCTTTTCTACACTCTTTTGTTTATTAAATTTGTAGTGAAAGAAAAATTCTCTTATTAATAAGATCTGAATATTTGTCGAGTCAGATGCTGACACAAATGCTCCATCTCCAGCCAAATTGGGACACTAATTAAACCATTACAAGGCATTTCTCTTTATAAAATGAAAAAAATTTACAGTAATATGATTGCCCTTATCATAAATGATCACACATGTAAAAAATAAGAAGCAATATTGAAGAATGCTTTAAGTTTTGTTTTAAAATGTAATAATTGCTCTATACATATGTCATGAATCACAGAGTAAATTCAAGCAATGATTCACTTCATACTCAAAATTAAGAAATGTCTTCTCAATCATTCACGTCAGTTTATTTTCTCAGAGTATTGACAACGATTTCTTAAATTATCATGAATATACTTCAGTTAATGAAATATTTATTCAAATGCAAAAGAAAAAGAAAGGAAAAAATTGTACAGTTCTGATGTAATAATAGCAGCATAGAAAAATATAAAAATTCTGTCAATGTTTTTTGAATCATCATTTCATGGGAATATGCTCAAACTTTATTTGCCTGCAACTTTGTACCAACAATTAATAAACTATCAATTTCACTATTTTCTATATTATTCTCTACTTAAATACTTCACAAGATAGGAAATGAATTGCCTATGTGCCGAAGGATAGTCATAGATAGAAGTTAGTATGCATACATAATAACTTTAAGAAAAATTTAAAAAGCTTCTTCTTATTGTTCTCAATTTATTTTTCCAATTATTGCTTACAAGGAAGCAAGGTCAGATTTATCTATTTATGGGTCTTTAAGAAATATAAAATTTGGAGGCTCCTTTCCTCATTCAAATTTCAAAAATCTTTTCTTTTTGCATTGATTTTTATTCTCAAAAGTTTTTAAGTATAATACATTATGGCAAACTGAAATAAATGAATATTTAATTGAGAGTGCCTTCCAAAAAGTTAATTGTTTTGTCCCACATATCAAAAATTAAATTAAACATTCTTAATTTTAATTTTTGAAACAAAATTATTATAAAGTTATCGAACTTTATAATGCATTCTAAATACTTAAATACAAAGCTTGCAATAAAAGCTGCCAACTGGTAAATCCTCAATAACAATTAAAAAGCAAGCGAATTTCAAAATGCACGTGTGTGTAGGGGGGGGTGAGGGTGGATATCCCAAGCATAATGTTCTAAAATTTAAGAAATGACTGATTTCGATTTGAGTATGTGTAAGAATGTGACTATAATAAATCAAATGAAAACAAAAAAATTGGATATTTTTTGAAGCACACATATACACAAAAAAAATCTTCATATCTTGGAATCCTCTTAAATTATGGGGCCTCTAGGCAATTTCCTACTTTATCTATTTGATAACGTGACTCTACAATGAAATTATTATCATGTGTAACTGGGACAATCATTTTGCAATATCCTTCTTTCTTTACAAAATATATATTTATCATGACAGAAAATTAAATTGTTTTTAACCAACTGTTCTGGGGAACTCAAACTTATTCATCGTAGTTCTTTATACAGAAGGGCCTTTGGATGGTAGTTTGTATGCTACTGTCACAAAGAAGAAATACACAGATGTATTGATCCATCCCCATTTGAACCAGGATTCTTTTAATGATGTTGAAGGGCCTCATAGTATTGATTCTGGAATTTCATCTAGCTCTGGCATTCGTAATGTTGGTGAGTTTTAACTCTAGCTTTTTAATATACTAATCTTTGATAATGTCATAAACAAGTGCATGCTTATTATTTTGTTGCATTAAAATCGTAACATATTAACATATAATGATTGTATAACTTGCATATTGTATCATGACAAGGATGAAAAAATTAAAATACAACAATACAATAGGGTCTTTTTTTTTAAGTGATTGTTTTAAATTTTTTAAAAAGAAGATACAAGTTAAGATATTTAATTCTGATAATTTCCACAATTAAATAAATTTTAATTTTAATATAGATGTAAATATTAATTTGATTCAAAATCAAAACGAAGTTATAATTTTTTAAGCATACAATTTTAAATATCTTTGATCTATGAAATCATATATAAAAGGGCTAAATTTCATAAAAATGAACTTTACATTGTATGCATACTTCAAAATTCATGTCCGGATATTTTAAAAAATATCAGAAGGAATTTATGTTGCAATTTATTAATAAGATTTGAGAAATTTCATTGCATGTATATTTAGATTAGTTCTAGCATCAGTATCTAATATGAACAAAAGAATGATTTAATAAAATTTGCATGTCTAATGCTGAAGCAACATGTTAAATAATACAAAAAAAAAAAAAAATATGACAGTAACTTTGTTAAAAACTGCAAAAATTAAATAGATATATATTTGTTAAAAATACGTGAGAAGTAACTTTCTCCTATTAAGAAAAGCATTATATTACCTTTGTTCATAATATAGATCTTAATAATTAAAAAAAAATTATTTGAAAAATTTTACATTAAGCACTTGCCCAATTTTAATATTTCATTGTAGTATTTGCCATATCTAAATGTCAATGACATTAAAAATATTTTGTATGAATTCAGAAATAGCATTGTTTAAATGCATAAATCGTCCATATGTATATTTAAGTTGTTACTTAAAAACAAAATATTTCATGTGAGGCAAGGTTCTTATACCTTTCCATTCAGTATTCCTTTTTGCATTTAAAAAAAAATTTCAAACCTCCATTTCTACAACTCAAAATGTACAAAATAAATAATAAATAAATTTATAAAAGAAAATCAGTTTTATACATTTGCCTGGAAATTCTTTTAAAATAATTCAATGCAAATAGGTTTTAAGTAGCTTTGTTTACAAATATTATTACAAAATTAAATGGTTTTAATATAATTTCACACATTTTTTGTCGAACATTGGATCTAGATATCATACATTGTATTTTCAAACTACAATACTACAGCAGTAACTAGATATAACAAACAAATAATATTATTTCATTTATTCTAAACTTTAATTTCCCTATTAAGCTCCCTTTTTTTTTTGGCTTATAGATATCGAAAGCCACAATCCATCTGAACGCTCGACGTCAAGAACAACTCCATATTCAAATTTCAAAGACGAACAAGCAGAATTGGATGAACTCGTCCATGGAATGTTGAAAGAAATCCAATCAATTCCAGATGCTCCTGTCTACAGCACTCTGAGGCCCTTTACTTCATCATTAAGCAGTCCATCCCCTAAAAATCAAAATTTCTCTAGCATAACTACAACCACAATAGAAACTGAAAACTATGCTACACCAAGAAGTACCTCTGTGCCAACAAGTATCATCAGTGTGAATGGTAACAAACAAGTCTTCTCTGGCAGTAATTATAAACCAATAGAGAGTGTGACATATTCTCAGAAGAGAGAAGTGTTTTTTGATGATGAAGAGAATACACCGTACCATGCACGAAAGTCAGCATCCCCTTTCACATACAGTGCACAGAGTCCAGTTGGTGAGAGAAAGAGACTTCTTTCGGATGGACATCAACCATTAGGAACGTCTGAGAGGTAAGCAGATGTTTAACCTTTAATTGTGTAAAGATTCATATTTTCATCAGTTCCATTTTTGATTTTTAAAAATTATTTTTCACTTATTTCCTTATTTTATTTATCAATTTATATAATTGTTTTTTAGAAAATCATGCATTTCATATTCCAAAATTTTTGAAATATTTATTAAGTTTTATTGATGGGTGAATTGTTTGAAAATGTGTATATTTCATTCACCAGATACTGTTTTATATTATTGACACAATAATAAAATTAAGAGACAAAAATATCTGCAATCATTAAGGAGGAGGGGAAAAAAACCCCTTGTTCTTCAACTCTTTCTTTAAGAATTGTTCTTAAACAGTTTATTTGTTGGTAAAATAAATAACATTTATAAACTAAAAGAATTTCAATAAAAGTGATTAGCCATTTGCACTTTCATAGCCCTGCGCTATAAATTAGATTATGAAATGCTTATATCTCTTTGAAAGTATTTAGAAAACATATTGAAATTTGTACACTGGTATTAGCATTTCTGTTTTAAGTTTCTTTAATCATATTGTGATTGATATTCACATTCTTTTTAACATTATAAGAATGAGAAAATGCAAGAAATATCTATTTCCAAAGGCTTAAATGTAAAAATTTAAACACATTAATGGCTTACTATAAAATTTAGGATTACTCTATTGCAATTAAAAATTACCTCTTCCAAAAAAAAGTCAATCACAGAAGTGGCTGTTTTTTCAAAACATAAAATATATGGTTTATTTTTTTTATGAAAGAGTTGCATGTTAAATTAACTAAAAATTTATGTGAAATACCCCTTTAATAAAATCGATATGTAGAATAAGATATTCTAACTCCATATAAAGGCTATCTCATCAGCATAGTGATTTGAGACCAGTCTTATTTCTCTTCATCTCAAACATTGCCCATTCATTTTTTCTTCTTCCCCTGAATGGTTAGTTCATTGTTGATTTCATTCAATCTATCTGCATTTTAATCATTTACAACATTTCAAAACTGTTGGTAATAAGCTAAAAATGAAAACCAAGTCTTAATTTTTTCATAAATTTGAAATAAATTATTCAAGAAATTTTTAATTTTACTGTTTTGAGCATTAGAATTTTTTTTTTGATATTTTGCAAGCATTATCGAAGCTAGTGTTAAAATTGTATAATTGTAAGGCGGGAAGTAAATTTTACTTATTCAATCATTTGACTGGTCTATTTAAACATCATCCCAATGTTAAAAATTAATTAAACTTTTTAATCTTTTGATTTTATTTCAACTTATCAAAATATTGGATTAAATATTCTCGAAAAATAGGTACAGAGATGGTCCTTCCTTCTCCTGGCTTCAGAGGCAGCAAGACAAGTTGAAAGCCCGTAAAGAAGGGCGTGGGTGGGATGATAGACATCAGAAGGAGCAGCTTTTATTGGATGAATTAAGACGAACACAGAAGAAACCACTCGCCAATGGGGAATCATTTGAAGATATTAGTCTGGGATTAGATTTTTCATCTTCCTCTCGAGAAACATCTCCTTCAAAGGTATTAAGATTTACTATAATTATAAAATTTGTGAATAGTTTGTAATCATGCCTTATCTATTTACATTATGTATTATAATTAAATCATTATAAATAACAGCATTCTTTTGATTAGTTTGGCTTACTATCATAGGGGTATGTATAAATTAAATGGCACCTGGGCTATTATATATATATATATATATATATATATATATATATATATATATTGTTTTGCTTTTTCATCCTGAATCATTATCAGTGGCTTGACAAAAATGAGAACATGAATTTTTTGATATTTTTCATGTATGGCTTTATAAAGTGACAAAAGAACAATGATATTTTGTCTACTTGGATTGGTGCTTAGTCATCTATTCCCTTCCTTCTGTTTTCTCTTGCCATTGCTTAAATCAAGATTAAGAAAGAAAAGAAATAATTTTAAGAAATCCTTGGCAATCAAACATTTTAAATGGCATTTGATTTTTAAATTGCCATATTTCTGTTGTTTTGAAAAGTTGAATTACGTTTACTGATGACCAATTCCTTTAAAATTATAAGGCACCATTCAAGACGGTACACCATTTGATGCTTTATTTAATTATTTTTTAATTTTGATTGTTAAAAAGTACTTACAGAATGGTAAAAAGTTGTAGATTAATTTTTCGGGAAATTAAACTTAAAATAATTATATATATATATTTATTTATTTTTTGGAGCAATAAACAAAGTGATTAATTATGCATCAAATTACTTTTCCGAGTGCAAAGTGTTAATTGCATAAATCTAAGCATTATTATAACATCAACCAAACAGTGGGACTTTATTTCTTTTTATCTGTGATTTCATTTTCAAACAGTTTATATTTATATAATCTATGACAAATATTTGGACTTTTCAACCATTTCATTTGGGAATTCTATTGTCTACTCTATTTTTACTAGATAATTAAGAGCGTTTAGATTATCTTGATTTTTGTAAAAAAAAAAAAAAAAAAAAAAAAAAAGATCGGCCATTTTTTCATTTTCCTTTTCTTTTTATGCAAATAAACCTTCATAAACCCATCATGCAAGTTTCCTTTTTCAAAACTTTAATCAATTGCCTTAAACATGTTCTCAAACATTCTTTCTTTTAGCATCTTCAAAGTTTTTTGTTTGTAATAAATGATTCATTGGCAGCTTACATATAATTTAATTGTTTCTTATATTGAAGCATTTTTGACCTAATATATGCAAATTTGATAGTACATATTTTTGGGGTGGGAGGGATATATTTTATTATCCAAAGATACTTCTTATTTTATAATTCCATGATGATGTATTTATTTTTCTAATGAAAACTGTTGACTAATAATCTTCAAAATTACAGGGCCTTAGCTACACTTTGCCTTTACATGTACATACATACAATGGTCATACATCTACTTCACAGACACAGCCTACTAAACCTCCTGTGTATAGAAATACCAGTGCCCCATCCTCACCTATTCTTCCTCAAAGAAGCAGTAGTAAAGATGTCACTCGATACAGGTAAAGTAGAATATTCATTTTTAAAACATACAGCATTAATTTTTAAGCAGTTTCTTTTTAATTAAGCTTATACTCTTAAGTTTTTTTATTTGATTGCTAATTATTTTTTACATATTGAGTTCATTGAAAAGAAAAATTAATTATTTTTCATTGAAAATTTTTGTCTCTATTGTAATCTCTGTTAACAGATATAATTATGAAAAGTTGTATTTCACATTATTAGTTCAGAAAAACAAAACAAAAAGTGATTATCAGTGTATGTTCAAATTAATTAAAAAAATATTATAGAAAAAATAGTTTGCTATTATTCAATAATTCTTTATTTTTAGCCA
The DNA here is from genome assembly GCF_947563725.1 of Argiope bruennichi. Lineage (NCBI taxonomy): Eukaryota > Metazoa > Arthropoda > Arachnida > Araneae > Araneidae > Argiope > Argiope bruennichi. Next base: position 8,311,000 of record NC_079154.1, read on the forward strand.
TACACTGCCGCAACAAAATAAATTTTTTAAAATGCTTTTCATTTTAAAATTTCCTATTTTAAAGTTATAAGAAAAACACTAAATATATTTTAAAAATCTTATATATGTAAAAAGTAACGATTCAAAATTTTATTTGGACAAAAAAATGGTATTGTATTTCCATAAGCTTGTCTTCCTTTGAAATTAGAGCAAATATTTCTTTAATTTCGGTAATATCATGTATCAAATGATAAGAACAAAGCTATAATTTTATCATATACATATTAATGCAGTTCATTGAAAAAAAGCTGAGGCTGTCTTAGCTATCGGCTATCTCATTACCATTTAAACCAACATGTGAGAGAACCCACTGAAAGTGTATAGAGGTTTTCTGCGGAGAGCCTGGCAATAAGTACAATGAGAAAGGGGCTGTATAGAGACACGACTCTTCGTTAAAATCCAAATTTCCCTGAAGACAATTTCAGAGGACGTGTCGATATATTGAAATCCCTTATAGATTGCAATAAGTTTGCACCTGAATACAGAATAGTTGTCAGGATTTCTACTCAAAATATCAGTAGCTCCTTCAGAAATCTCAATGTGCACGCCATTACCAGAAATGCCACCATCTTCCTTACTGTCATCAGTGTACATTTTCAGAGCCGAAAAAGGAATGCTATGAATTGTTTCCTGAGACATTTGTTTAGTAAATTCAGGTAACTCTTAATTTTTGCTAACCTTGGCCAAGAGATTAGTATGGAAATGAATTCGATCAGGATCAAACTTAAAATTCCAATAAAGCGTTAAGGAATGTGGTTCCACATCTCCAGAAGGTAGACCCATCTCTTTTGCAAAGGAATATGGATTGAGTTTTTTTGAACACTTATTATTATGACATGAATGAAGATAAACAGAAGTTCTGTGCTGATCATTGTAGCTAAAGAGCTTGTTGTAATATTTTGAAAGACAGCGACTTTTTCTCAGAGAAAGAGGTGGTAGATAACTCATACAGTACAATATCATTAAGGCAGCTATTACGAAGGCCAGTAATTATTCTTGAAGTACTAAATTGCACTCTTTCAAGTTTGTCTTAGTTAGCTTTTGAGGTACAAAAGTAAATTGGGAAATTATACTCTAGAATTGGTCTGATCAAAGAGATGTAGGTGGTTCTCACTGTATTAGCATCTGCACCCTGGTCTTATCCGGAAATATATTTAAGTATGTTGAGTCTTTTCCTACATTTATTTGCAAGAGCCTCTATATGTCTGTTGCTCGGTATCTTTTGGTCGAGAACGTAGCCCAAGTATTTGGCATTTTTTGCATAATTTAATTGACAGCCATTCATAAAGACACTTATTTGGTAGTTATAAAGCCATCTGTTGGTAGTAAAGAAAGTAACCAAAGACTTTGAGGTATTGAAAGTCAGTTTATGTATTTTAGCAAAAGCATATACCTCAGTAAGTGCAGAGTTGAGGTTAGATTCAATTCTCCGTATGTTAGAGGCAGAATGCCACAAGATGATGTCATCGGCAAAAAGTCCCATGTTACAGTAGTTACTGATTACCTTTTCAATACCAGTAATATATGGAGAAAACAATAATAGATTCAATACTGACCGCTGAGGTAATCCATGGTATTCTATCTCTATAAGTTTGTCTTCCTTTGAAATTAGAGCAAACATTCTTTTAATTTTCAGTAATATCACTCATTAAATGATAAGAAACAAAGCCATAATTTTAACAGATATAGATTACTTTTACCTAATTGTATAAAAGATAATCAATCTTTTGTGTTCTATAATTGTATTAAACATCATCAAGTGTTTTAATTATCTACAATTTTTAAATACAAATACATTTTGAAAATTATTAACCTATATTTTATATTATGACTATTAATTAAGATGTTCTCCATAATTATTCAAAATCAGAAAAATATAAAAAAGCTGTAATTATGTGAAATCATCTTTAATTTAATTGTATAATTTATTAAATTATAAATAAATTTAGAAAAGCAAAAGAAAATTCTTGTATTTTAATTTTCTTAGTTGTGTCTAGCCTATAGATCTACAAAAATACACTGAGAAGGCGCATTAATAATCTATTAAACAATCTTTCTAAACATAAGTAAGTTATTTATTCTAATAGAAAAAGAGAACATTGTGCATTTTCCAGTTTTCCCTACCCATTATTTTTGTAAGCAGTTTCCTACTACAGTCACAATACATTATAAGACATGCTGCTTGCTAAATTTGATATTGCAACAACTAATTATAAAGCTCACTGATATTTTCTAATCCTCAACAAAGATTATACGTCAAAATCTTGATTTAATTTTTACATTTTGCACTTTAACATTACTTCAGGATTTAGATTTTATAGAATACAAAAAATAATTTGTATATAAATTTTAAATATATTTTAATTTTCAAAATTTTAAATTATTATTATTATTATTTTGCAGATACCCACAGTTTCAGAGTCAAAGTAAAACTCTTACCAGACAAAATTCTGACACTTCATATGACCGGGAAAGACCTTTTGTTGCTACCAGGAAGGCCCATCAACTGGCCAAAGAACAGATTGCTAGCAATCGTACTTCTCCTCACAATGTAATTGCATCATCAACAATATATGGAAATGTGTATTCGCCTAAACCTGACTTTTCGGATCCAGGGCTTCTAGGCTTAGCCAATTCTGGAAATAAACAGAATACAACACCTGATCCAAGTATATGGATGTTACTATTATTACTATTATTTTTTTAATTTTGAAATAAACAGTATTATGAAATATAATAAATAATACAGCTATTGCCCTTAATCATATCTTTGCATTTGCATTATTTTTTATTTTGCAGTAAATTATATTTTTTCATGTTTTGTAAATAAATTACAATTGTATAATAATTTAAATTATAATATATTCTTAGGATTAATAATATACTTATTTATTTATTATATTAAATTATATCGATATTTTTTAAAAATATTACATTTTAATATTATTTTATATATCAATCCATTCATCATATAATGCAATAAGCATATTATTATTACCTTAAACTAAGCTTTTTTTAGTATTAAGAAAAGTATTTAGAAAAATTATGCTATGATTTATTTTACATACAGATCTAGAAGATAGAACATGCGATTGTAGTAAATATTTGTTTTCACTTCTCTTATAACTCATATTTTAATTATTAAATGCTTTTAAATACATTATTTTACTTCTAATAGGAATTACTAAATGTAGTTTTAATGTTTAGGCTTAATTATATCTATAAATAACATCCTCATGATAAAAATTGCTACACATTATGAAAAATGCTTTTTTCTAATTTTAAAATATCATTATTTTACTTCTTTTATAAATTACACATCACACATTTGATTTGTTTTAACAAATCTGGTAAAATTAATTAATAAAAGAAAACGCTTTTGAAATTCTGATATCATATTATTCTTTTGAGCTGTTTCTATGTTTCTTTTTATCAAGATACATAACATTATCAAGATTCTTAACATTAAATGCAACAAATTTCTTTTTATATCCATTTTTTCGACTTGGCCATTACTCTACAGTTGTTAATTGTAAGCAATAGTTAATCCAATACAACTATCACTCATTTTGTTTTAAATGTTGTGCTTGTGCCTCTTTGCATGCAGTTTTACTTCTCATATATATCATTTAAATTGCCAAATAATATAAATTAGTTTTGCTGAAAAATATCCTATTCCAAGAAAATGAAATAAAATTTAATATAAGTTATTTAATAGCCATTACTCTCTAAGGCTTGCTAAAATGTTCATTTTTTTTTTCTTCTAGGTGCTGCCAAACTTGATAAACTTGAAAGAACTCTTCAAGAGCTGTCAGTTTCCTCGAGTTCAACTAACAGTCCACGAGATGCTCGTGGTTCACCTCTGCCTTATCAGTCTACTCCTAACAAGGTATAATACTTCAGGACTTAAAATTTAAACATTACTTTTTCTTAAAATTTTAGAATAAAATCTTAATTTGAGTGTAAGAAATTTCTGAAATTGCATTTGTCATAAAAGTTTCTAACATAATATTAATGTGCAATTGCTTACACCAGCTTCTCAGAAAGTAAACTATTATTATCTTTCAGATTGTATTCTATTAATATTTTTATAGTTTATATAAGATCCTAATTATTTTATGTAAATGGGCAAAAATTATATTTTTGTATGAATTTACAGGGTAGCTACACAATTGATGGTTCATCTTGGTCACCATCAGTCATCGGATCAAGCCCCCCTAGCAGTCCTTCCAGAATGGATAGACCTGTTACTCCAGCTTTCCCTGTACCCCCGGGAACACCCTATCAAAATCAAGGTAATAAAAATTTCTTGTTTTAATTATTATTATCATCATTTATATTATTATTTAGGAGGGGGATTTGAATAAATTTAAAAAAATGTAAATCATGTGGATGATTTTTTGTTGTAAAAAAAAAAAGTTAAAAACTCCATTTAGAATTTTTTCTTTCTCTCTTTTAACCATAATGATTTCTCCTGTAATTCATATTGAGAGGGAGAATTTCAACTTATTATACATTTTTTTTAAAGTGCTGAATTGTACAGAATCATAACCTCTTTAAATTTATCTGACAAAAAAAATTAGCTAATGATTTCAGATTGTAATATCAGTACATTCTTACCATCAGTTATCGATAAATCCAAATACTTATTATGTTATATTTCCATTTAATTTACTAAATTTGAAACTTTTGTGCAATTTAGAAATGTAATGCATTCTTTATATTAGTTTTATAGACCTAAATAGTTGAAAATTTTTAGATCACACTTTTCCCACCTTTTTACATAATTCTGTCTATTATTTAATTTTAGTGAACTTTGTAGATGTGCAAGTTTACTTTATAATAAAGCCAAAATAACCTTGGTGTAATTTTTATTTATTTATTTATTTTATTTTAGATCCAACGTGTTCAACTCTACCACCAAAGAGCCCTCTGCTGTCACGGTAAGCAATAAAAATTAAAATGCTTTTTTTTTTATCATTTCATATATTAAAGTTGTATTTAAAAAGTATAAAATTCTGCATTTAAAAAAATGGAGTTTTACTTTTTATGAATTAATTTAAATCAATTTCATCTTTTTTTTTTTTTTTTATTTCATACTGTGCATACTTTCAAAATGTAATTAGCATATGCATAGTATCAATATATATTTTTATTATTTAAGAAATCTACCTATATGTAAAATATATTATATTAAAAAGTCATTAATATTTTTGTTAAATAATCATACATAAACATTGGGTGTTTACATTTGCATGTTCAAAAAATTCTATCACAAAATTTAATTTAAAAAATATTTTTAACTAATTTATATCAATTTATAAAGTGCTATATTTTTTAAAAAAATTCCTGAATATAATAAATTAATAATAGATTAATGGAACTACACTATAATGTTGTAAAGATTTGCCTTTCAAATTATTGGAATGCTAACTACTTAACTTACTAATCAAGAAAAAGATTTACTAATAATTATTTTGACTCTTTGAAGTGGAATCAGTTCCTTTTTATACTAACACCCGCCCACTTTTACTAACTAGCTTCTCGCAAAGCTACAGATTAGCTATGAGGGATACATATAATAAAATGAATAGCCGTAGATGGTCCTGTTTAATTGAGTCAGACTGGACGTAAGTTTCGCATGATATTTTCTTGGATGCATGAGAGTTGCATGATTCTGTTGGTATTCAATATTTTATTGAATTTACTTGAGAATGATTTTATATGTTTTTTTAAACATTTAGGCACTTAATTTAGTTTGATATAGAAACAGAGAAATTTTGTTATTGGTGTTATTAATAGTTGTTTTAATGAATTTCATATATTTTTAGTGTAAAAAAATCAATTCAGCAAAATAAAATTTAATACTTTTTGATATAAAAATTAAAAAAGAAATGTATATTCTTTTTGAGATCAAGAAATAAAAATATTTCCTATTTGTTTACAAACTATGAATTTGAGCTATTGAATTTTTCACAGCATGCATAATTGGCGAAAGTAGATTGCATTTGAAATTAGAAGAATTCTTAGTATAATCCATATTTAAAAATTATAGAACAAATTTTAGAACAAAAATTTATAGAACAGTGCATTTCATTTAAAATATTTGTAGTTTTTGCATTTAATTGCAAGCATTTTCTCTAAAAATGAATTTGTCTTGTGAGTGAAAATCTTGTATACAATTTCGTAGTAATTTTAGCATTACATTTCTCTTTGGCAATAAAGTTGTATATTAATAAGTATAAATTGATATCACAAAAAAGAAAGATAGAAAGGAAGAAACATTGTACTTCTAGGTTATCCTTGCTTTGGAACAAATAAATTCAGCATTGATGTGAATAAGTTTAAAAAAATACATAAATGATTAAAAAAAAAAAAAAAAGCAAGTGTGCATTTCAGTATGGTTTGAAATGCCTCTTAAAATCATTTTTGTGTATTTCCAGGAGATAAAAGGAATAAAAATTTTAAAGAGATGCCCAAATGTATCAAGAAAACCTCAAAATGTAAATAATTGCCACTAAATCATAATGTGATAAAACATAAAAAAAGGATACATCACATATTGCAAGAATTCTTTAGAAGAATAATAGTCATTTGTAATATATACTTAACACCAGCTTTTAATTTCAAACATTTTAATGATTACTTTAAAATTGATATTGCATTATACTGGGGTATAATTCTTTGCTATATTTCAAAGAATTTGAATTTTTAATAGAAAAATTATTGCGATTAACTGAAGTTTAAAAATTACAGATAACATCTTAAATTTTTCTATCTCATAAATTAATGAATTCTATTTCATCCTTTAGTAAGGATCGTAGTCCATCTCCTGCCACTCTACAGAACATGCATCATGATTTCTCTGCAATGCAAAGGCCAAGCAGTACAAACGGTCAGAGTTCACCAAGTGTCTATTATGGTCAATCGAGACCATCAAGTATGGTTTCCCTCAATGGTGAGAAAAAGATCTTGTTTTCAGATGTTGTATTGATATACTAAAAAAATTAGGTATATCAATACAACTTTTGTCAAAGAAACATGCTAATATTATTGAATGTAAAGAATTTTTAATTTGCTTTATTACATAGGAAAGGAAATTGATCTTTTCATTGAATTATTTCAATGTTATATTATATCAATTGAAATTTACTCACAGTATGCAGAATCAGATCATCAGACTTCTATGTTTGATTTTGTTATTTTTTACCTTAATCTGATTGCCTTACCCTTAGTATTCAGCACAGCCATACTATGGTTTGGGATTGTGATTAGCTATCATTCAGAATGCACGCTATAGATAGCATTAAAAGCCAAGATGTTAATAATTAGAACATAATAGAGAATTATTACCTGCAAGAAGAAATTTATCAAAACAGTCCATTGTTTTTTTTTTTTTTAATAATGTTATTGCATTCACTTTTTGTTAGTACAATCGCTAAATTTTATTAGTGTTTAGCCATTTAACTGGATACTATGTAACGAAGCTTGTTATTACTAGGTTAAAATAACATAATTTATATACAACTTTTATTTTATATTTTAATTTAGAGATATTCAAACTTTAAATAAAAATATACTACTTATTTATGAGCATTATTGATTGTTTAATATTGATTTGCATGTACTTCAACATGTAGAAATAGAATACATTACTCATTTGAAACTTTGATAGGGAAATGAATTTCTGAGTAGCCTACCTTATAGAAGAATGATATAAAATTTAATTTTCAGAGTCTTCTGAAGTAATTCATCACCATCCCATGTTTGTGAAAGATACATCAAAATACTGGTACAAGCCAAATATATCTAGGGAAGAAGGTAAGCTGATTATTGTTTAATTTCTGTTTATAGATGAAAATGACTTAATATTATTAATTTGTCTAGGTATATTAAATTGCCATTGATAGTTTTAAAAAAATTAATTATTTTAACTTAAATTTTTTAAAAAATTCTGCAGCAGATATAGAAGTTTCAACTTCCTGACAATACTACTGGTTTTCATATTCTGCAACATCAGTTGGATTAGAATGTTTTTATTTCATGTAATTATGGTAAAAACAAAAACATCATGCCTAGACAGATGTAATATACATAATAACAGTGTTAATGTATTACTAATACATCTATTTTATGCTATAGAATATAATTTACTGAAACTTTGAACAAGTCATTAATTCTTTGTATGAATTATGCTATTGCAATTTGTTTAAAATTTTGAGAAATTCTTATCCTAACATTACAGATATAAGTGACAATGTCTTTTTACATTAACTTTTTAAATTTATATTAATTGATATTGAGTGTTATTATATTCCGATATTACTTTTTAATGATTGACCTCGTTTTTCTTTTTGCAGCTATAAATATATTGAAAGATAAAGCTCCTGGAACTTTTATTATCAGAGATAGTAATTCTTTTCCTGGTGCATATGGCTTAGCCTTGAAAGTGGCCACACCTCCACCTAATGTACCTATTAATAAATCAGGTAATTTCCTTTTAACTTACACATTTTAATAAGGATTTCCCATATGTTATTTTTCAAATATCAGCACATATATGCTTTAATATTGTTTTAAAGCAAGAAACATTGAAATATATGAAGTAAAAAATATGCAGTTATCATATTTAGTTTTAAAAAGAAGTTAGCACTGAAAAACTTATATTTGATTGATGTGAAATTTCAGAATTAAATTATTGCCGTTAAAATCATGCCAATTAATGTACTTACATTTCTAGGAGATCCATCTAATGAACTTGTTCGTCACTTTTTGATTGAAACAACTTCAAAAGGTGTTCGTTTGAAAGGTTGCCAAAATGAGCCAACATTTGGTAAGTCGTAAAAGTACTTGTAGAAGCATAGTAACTGAAACGATCATAAATGTATTGGCTTATTTGAAAGATTATTCTTGTTATGTCTTTTATAGGAAGTCTGTCTGCTCTTGTTTATCAGCATTCAATCACACCATTGGCTTTGCCTTGCCGATTGGTATTGCCAGAACAAGGCAAGTTAAAAAAATTTTTACAAGATTACTTAGTAGTAATAATGAAAAGATTCTTGAAATCAAATCATATAAAATAAATTATTTGTAAAGTAGAATATTTGCTTAGTGGTTTGTTAGTATTAATTTTTATAAATTTTTTAAAATATTAAAAGTATTATTTCAGTTTTTGCATAATATTTCTAGTCATTTAAGAAATTAATAAAATATTTTACTTCCCTTTTGACATAGAATATACATCAAAGTCATTAAAAGTTTTCAGTAATTTATTAATTGCTAGACATTTAATAAATTATTAAAATACTTTATATAAAAATTGTTTGCTCATACCATAAGTTTTGTGGTAATATGCTATCTATTAAATTTTAATAAGTATTTCTACTGAAACAAGTTTTAAAAATAATTTATTTTTATTTTCTGAAATAAAATGTTGTTTCAAGTTATTATTGTGAAAGTATTTTCATCCAAGTATTTGGTTTTTTTTAGTTTCAAATTTCTTCTATATTCAATAGTTATATATAAATCAAGTTAATTCATTGTAATTCTAGTAACGATGCTGTAAATTCAAGTCTGGTTCATGCAAAAAAGATAATTTCCTTTAATAGTTTATTTCAAAAATAAATGCCCCAATATACAATATTTTAATTAAAAAGCCATGGAGAAACAAAATAAATTAACATTGATTTAAAACTTGATAGGTTTTACTGTTTTATTTTATACTGTTTAAAAAATTTTCAGATAATCAGTGCATAGTCATCTTATTAGATTTTGAAAGTGGAAGACATTTTCTACCAAGTCTTTGTTTTTGTAAATTTTTATTAATTTCTAAAAATTGATAGCATGCTGAAATGAACAACATGTTTCATTCAGATTGTATTATATACTACTACTTACATGATTTTTTTAAATTTTTTATTAAATATTGATGAAAACTAATTTACATTGTATATATATTTTCTTCCAGATTTGATGCCAGATGCTGATGAACAAGCCAAAAATAATGACTCACTTTTAGAACAAGGAGCAGGTAACTAGTAATTATTTTTTAGTGTTGAAGTCTAATTTTAATAAAAGATCTTTTGAAAATAATTAATATAGTTAAAAACTGTCACTTTATTCATTATATTATCATTCATTTAAAAATAATGTTTTACAAAATATTTTAATTATTAAACTGACATTATTCAAAAAATAAAATTCATGGATTTGTTAAATATTCCTTTGTTTATTCTTTATTTCCAAAACATAGTTTTTGAAAATTATAAATTTTTATTTATATCCTTTGAAAAAAAATTATATCAATTTCATAATTTGAATTTTCAGATTGTAATTTCAGATTAACTTAAACTTGTTTTTCAACATTCATGCACGACTAATTACATATTTGCAGGAGAAAAAAATGATTAATAATACTTGATACTTTAAATGTTTGAAAAGGATTAGAAAATGTTAAATGTTAACTTGTATGAATTATTATTTATAATGGATAAAAATGTATTTTAAAGACTTGGATACTTTTACACCTATTTAATTAGAATTTATTACTTTTCCTTGGAATTTAGTAATCAATTTCTCACTCACTTCCTGATGTGTGAGTTTTTAAATTTTGTATATTTGTGCACTGTCAGTGGCAATGCACTGTTTTAATATTTTCAGAACCTAATTATCAGGTAATCAATTCATTTAATTCAATTTTGATCTCATGCAAGTAATGCTACCTAGCAGTGAATTTGAGTAAAATTGATTTCAAGCTTTCATAAGAATTATAATAATAAATTATAAATGAATACTTAAAGGTAGAAAAATAATTAAAATAATTCTTTTTTTTTAATACTCTGTTAAAGCTGTGTTTTTATTGAATTTACTCACCTTTTTATTAGCCTGCACAGTTCTGTATTTGACTTCCGTGGAGATGGAATCCCTGACAGGCCCTCAGGCTGTCAAGAAAGCTGTGACAGAAGCATTAGCCAAGAAACCTCTACCTTCCGCAGTTCCAGTGCACTTCAAAGTATCCAACCAAGGAATCACTCTGACAGACAATACAAGGAAGTAAGTTCTGCTGCATTATTTTGAATATCAGTAAGTCAAGGAACAAAGTTTGTAGTTTTATAAAATCATTAGTGACTTTATTTTTTTAAGCATTTCAACTAAAGATAATTGATTACAGAAATCCTGAATAAATTTTTTATCCTCTATCTACACATCAGAATTGGTTAAATACTTTTGATAGCCGATTTAAATGAAAAAAAAAGTTCATAAAATTGTGGGTAAATCACTATTGCCTGAAATCTCTTCTCAATAGGGAGAAAGATAAATTTTATGAGAATATAGTAGCAGAATGCTTGCAGAACGAATCACATTTTCTCCACTGCAATGAGTATATAATTTATATTAATATTAATTCAGTTTTAAAACTATATAAGAACTAGTCAGAATGAGCCTCATTATTTTAAACTACCATCAAATGATGAAAACAATTTTTCAGGGTATATTCCACTTTCCAGATTTCTACTCACCACCAAATAAGAATGTCTTTGTAACATTTCTTAATGTGCAAACGCAAAGGAATTCTACTGAAATCAGATATAAAATCCATTATGCACCTTCAAGTTAAGACTCCGCCAAATTAAATCAAAACTTGTTCAATTGTTAATATTTCAATGAGAAAAAATCTTGCTAAAATAGAAAAATCTTAAGTTCATTAGGAGGAAAAAAATACTGCTTTCCAATGCTGAATATCGTAAATTAATTTTTTTATCCATTGTCTATGTAAGTGCTGTGAAATTTCTAAAACCAAAAGCCTTCCATTGAAATGCACTAATTTGTTGCATGTGTACAAAAAAAATCTGTTTAAGAATAGGAAATCCAAGCTTATGTATAATAGCTCTTCTATTCAATTATTTAAATGAAGAAACTAATTACTAAAATTAGATATATTTTAGATTTGCATCTTCGCCAAATTTTTTGAATTTTAAACATTAAATAATTATTTCTTCTAACTTCATACAAACTTTAAAAACTAAAGGATTTCATGTTAATTCAGTAATTTGTCTCAAAAGTTAGAAACATTTTCCCATGTCCAAATTTTATCAGAATTCTTTGTGATTGGAACTGAGTTGATCAAAGTCAGCAATGGTACTTGAGTATTTTTATATAATTTTCATGATCAATAGGCACTAACAATGTATAAATCTGAATATTACATACTTAAAAGAAATAAAAATTTACCCATCGAAAATTCAAGTAATCATCAAACTTTATGCTTTATTTTTCAGATTATTCTTCAGACGTCATTACCCAGTGAAATCAATTAGCCATTGTGGATTGGACTTGGAAGGTCGCAAATGGACCCAAACAAATGAGGATGGTGTGCCTATCAATACATGGTAATTTATTATTTAATTCATCTATTTTAATAGCTGTATTAATTTTATATTTGAAAATAAATAACAAAAGTTGGTGTGTTCACTTTCTTGCGGTAACTGTGATATTGAAAAAACTCTAGCTATTAATTAGTTGTTTTCTTTTTAAATCTTTAGTCACTTGGTATATTTTATTTTACATCATGTCCTAGAATGTACAGATGTAATGATATTTCTTAATTTATATTCTAATTATTAACACTTTTTTCTTAAATTAGATCATATTACTTTGCCCTAAAATTTTCTTATTTCCTGATCCTTTCATTTAATTATCTCTTACATGCACTCTGAAAAATTGCTTATGCTTTTATCCTCCAAGCATAGGGATAAAAAACCCTAACAACCTATGCATTACTTTTAAAGATACCCGTTTTCTTTTTCTAAATTGACACATATCTAACAAATCCATGAAAGAATCTTTTAGTAACAGTACTAAAGGAAAAACTTTTCACACTTTCCCCTTGTGTCTGACAGACACGTCTCAGCAGGTACAAACCCATACCCCATGGAAAAATAAATTGAAATTTAAATTAGTCATCTTTTCGCCCAGACATCTAAAAAAGCTATATTACATAATATATATTAAATATATAGGATATAATTAATAAAACATTTCATTTTGCAGTCGAATTTTTGGATTTGTGGCTCGAAAACCAACCAGCCAGACAGACAACCAATGCCATCTTTTTGCTGAACATGATGCCGACCAGCCAGCAAGTGCAATTGTCCACTTTGTAACCAAAGTCATGATGACTGAAACACCACAAACATCACAGATGGTTTGAGAAGGGAGCTAACTTTCTATTTGGGAAACTATATTTTTAACGCAATCTTCTTGCTTATTGTGAAAATTGAATACATACTGGATAAGTCAAAATGTTTTAATAGACATTGTACAGATATAACCCATTAAAAGATGGTTTTATAAGGCTTATATTCAATGAAGATGTACTAATTTTGTTTTTGAGCAACTATTTTGGAATGTTATTTGGTAAATGTTTTGCCAATGTAATGCTTAAGAAAGGCAGCTGTGTTAATTGTATATTATTATATATTATAACAATATTGCAGACAAACCTAACATTGGGTTTCCCCCCCAAATATTTCATTTGAAATATGCAAATGCCAAAACAATTAATTTACTAATGCACATTGTTGAGGAGAATAATGTGACATTTTATTTCTGTTTCTATAATAATGTAAAAAAATAAGTTACAAATTGTGTAATTATTTGTGCATTTAAAAGAAACAATTTTAGATTCAGTTCAGAAACTTGTATGCATTTGATGTTTTGCAGCTTTGTCCATACAGATTTTGATAGTTTTTGCTTGAATTTAAAGCTGTAGATTGTTAATAAAGCTTGTGAATAATACTAAATACTATGTTTATTTGTAACATGAGTAATAAACATTTGCTAAAACTGTCTTAATGAGTCTCGTGGTTTGAAATACAACAGAAACAATTTTAATATGAATTGACACAAAAATGTATACTTAAAAAAGAGAAAATTGTGAAAAACTATAAAATATATGAATAATAAACATAAATTTAAAAGGATTAAAAATGTTTTTTTAAAAAAATTTGAAATACTATATATTGCAGACTTTTAATTTGGATAAAAAAAAATTATTTTCATTATATCTGAGAAACAAATTAATTTTATATCTAAACTCTTCAAGATAGATTAAACATATTTTTATCTTACATTTTTTTCATTACTAATCAAGCAAAAAAAAAAAAAAAAAATATTTAAAAAGCTAAATTTTATATTTTTTACTACATTATGCAAATGAACTAGTCAACAAGTAAAATAAAAATTTTGTAACTTCGAATTTTTCAAATACAGGGTAGTCTTAAAAACAATTCCACAATATATCAGCCCTTAGCAGTCCATCTACTTAACTAATTTAAAACTAAAACGAAATGGAGGATTCCCCCAGAGCATGACTGGTATGCCGGTAGGTGTCCAGGTTTGTCTGGCGCACACCAGTCCAAGGAATGTTCAAACGCTCTTATCTAGGCTAAGGTCAGGCCATATAAAAAGTCTTTTCTTCATCAGAGGCCAAAAGATTTATACCTTTTGTCACTGCTCGGTCAACGCTTCTCCCCCTCAAATCATTGACTGTGTTGGTGCCTCTGTGAAGGGGAGTCAATTTACAATCTTATCATGCGATTCGATCTCTTGGATTTGGTTTAAATTGGTTTTCAATCCAAGGAGGATAAGAAACAACTAATTTAACCCTTTAAAGAGCCATTTTTTTCTAGCCATATTATGTTAAAATATTTTTAGGCTTGAAATTAGAATAAGAAAAGGGATTCATTTAGCTTATTTGATAAATTTAATTTGATTAATTAATTAATAATTAAGTAACAAATCAAGACACATCATTGTGTGAGATACAGAACTGAAGCATCTAAGTTTCTGTCTTTCTAAGAAAATTTGTCAGAACTTATGCCAACCTACATAATTTGATACAAAGATTGATAAATTTGGTGGGAAGCATACTTCCCACGGCCCTAGAAAGGGTTAAAGAAAATGATAAATATTATTTGAAGATATACACTCTGGACTGGGAGGATTTAAAATAAGAGAGCTGTTACAGTTAAAATAAAAACTTTTTGAACAGCAGCAAATGTTTTGCACAAATTGAATAGAACATTGAAAAATCATAAATTGTGTTGGAATGATAAACTTGTAATGAGAATTAGTGGCTTAAAACGTTTGCAAAGAGCGTTGTAAACAACCATTGACAAGAACAAAAAAGAATAAGGGGGAATTTTTATAGGAATCTCGAATTTTCAGCGTTCCCATTTTCTCGGACAATTACGTATTGAATGCGGGAAATCGTCAACAAAATAGCGAATGTAAAATCGCAGGAGGAATGAATCTGAGTAATGTCGTGTTTCGTGGCATCTTAATTCTGATGAATCTCGTGGATTTGAAAAATGCAACTTAGATTTTAGATAACTCCATAACCAGAAATTCAGTGGATTAAGGTCGGGGGATCGTGGTGGTCACGGAACTGTGCAGTAACGGGGGACGATTATTTTATCATCTCTCATAACTATACAGCAGCATTAGTTAAACACGTGGTGACGTGTGGAAGAGCACCATCATGCATCCATCAAATTTCAATAACACCAGCTACTAGAATTACATAATCCAATAGTCGTATGTCGAAAGTTGTGATAGAGCATTTTTTATATCTGTGGAAGTGATTTCTTCCGACAACCGAGGACGAGTGTGAATGCGATGTCGCACCAGTTTGGCTTCATGTAAATGCTGGTATAGAAGGTACTCGACGGTTCTTAACGTCCAAACATAACTATGTTTAAAGAAAAATGTATTATGCATTTGCCATGTTCCGACAATAACTGGGACATTTTATTCTTATAAAATATTACATAATAAAATTTTTTTAAAAATTTCTTTCTATAGTAACCAGTTTAATGATTATGCACATTTATCCCTAATATTAGCAATATGTTATGTATATTTCTTAATATAATTTGCAATAAAGCTTCCATTGTTCACTTCATAAGCTCAAATAATAAGCAATTCAATTAAACACAATATATAAAACAAAATTTTTTAAGTCAGTTCTTACGTAGGTCAACAAAAAAATATTTTAATTACTTTTTATTAAATAATTACAAAATTGGTGACAAACTTGGCGACCAAATACAAATAACTGGGCAAATTTAATTAATTAATTAATATTTGAAAAAAACTGTATTAACATCAAGTGTCATCCACTACAAGTTTTAAAAAATGTATTTGAACTTGAGTGGATGAATAAAAAGTATTTTATGAACGATTGAAAATCTGAAGATATATATATATATATATATATATATATATACACAGAGAGAGAGAGAGCTAATAGTAGGAATTGAAAAGATATAAATAATTTTCATTTCCGCAGTCAAAATAAAGGTCGAACACAATTTACTAGAAAAGAAATTGGCAGAACGTTCATAAACCGGCCTGGTATGTTTTTGCTTTCCCCCGACGATTAACAACAAAGGGGTAAACTTTCCCGTGTCTCGACTATCACGCCCCCTAAAAACCGGGGATTTTGAATAGTACTGACTGATCAATCAAGTAATAAATCTGTCAACGCAAGGCAATTGCCATGTGGTTTTTCAACTAAGAATTTGGTTTTCGCTCTGAGAACTAAGAACGTCTCTTTTAATCTGCAATGTTTGCAGAAAATAGAATTTGTTCAAAAATAAATTTTTAAAAAATTCCGCAATATGATTTTATAAATTTTTATAAGTAATAGAAATTTTTTTAATAAATTATTTAAGGGAATTATCATTCATCAAATTGCATTATGAATATAATACATTCTTTTTACAGACATTCAGTTTTTTTCTAATTTTTAGTTGTAAGCATTTTACTCGCATATTTGGTATTCGAAATGAAAATAGCATGATATATATAATGAATAAATATAGTTATCTGATTAAAATAAATTATAAAAAAATTATTAATAATAATTTAAAATTACTACATTCATTTCGGAAAATATAATCTTTTATTGAAAATTTTTAAATAAATATACGTATGATTTTTACGATTTTTTTTCTTCAGATTTTTATTTTCCATTCCATTTTTTTAAGTTCTGAAAATAATAAAACAATCTTTTGTCAATATATAGTAGCTGAATATTTTATTGATAATATGTTGATGAAAATATTATTAACTTGAATATTTTTGACTTATTATTTTATTTTGAAATAATTAAATAATAAATTGAAATAATAAATTTTTAAAGTTAATTTTAATACTAAAATAAGAAAACATATTAATGTATCCATTTACTCACGAGACTTATATCTGATAAAAATCATCATTTCATTCATATTTTTAATAACAGTGCACATGCAGTGAATATTTTGAATGTCAATTTCTTATATCATTCCAATCTTGTCACAAATCTTGGTAAAAATGACTCATAGTCAGTGCAGAAATATTTCATAAATCCATGCATTTCTCTGCCGACAAATATTGCAAAGAATCTTTCCTTCATCTAACACCATCAATGAAATCAAAATTTCAACTGTACCCATTTTAGTAAGTTACAGCATTATGATTTTTTTATGAAAATTCGTAAATTATCTCGTAGAAAAAAATGAGACTTAGCTGCATGTATCCAACAATTAAGCATTACTCCTTTCAGACTGTTGCTTCCATGCTCTTCATGTCTGAACAATTCAAACGAATTTCATTGGCAATATTTATAAGGTATTTCACTACATGTGAATTTCAAAAGATAGATGCACAGTAAAATAAAAGAAAAGAAAAGAAAAACAATCTATAGTAAGTAATCATAACTTCAACAACGTTTAAAACCCGTGAGTGAAAAATAAGGTTTTTATTTCATTGCAACAATAAAAATACTTGTTACAAATTTTGGCACACTAATTAAAATAAAACAAATTATAGATATTAAGGAATCTGTAATAGTTTTGCCAGTTTGTTGAGGAAGGGCAGAGTACTTCATTTAAAGGATCTTATTCTTCGGTCACAAAAATTGGATGGAAGAAAAGCAGCTTGACAATGATATTACATATTAAGAAGGTTGTGCTAAATCAGAAATAATATATCAATTATTTTATATATATAAGAAAAATAAAGAAAACCGTAAATTTTTACGTCATAGAATTAATTGGCAAAGACTAGGTGGGAGAATCATGTTGATGTGATAAAGCAGCAAGTTAGTGGTGGTCTAGTCACAGATGACTCATCGGGGTCTCATGATGTTAAAATCTTCTTATGATCTGTAACTACTTTTTATCAAAGCAAAAATAATATTCACAAATAGTTTTTAAAAAATCCAAAAGCTATTATTTTCGTAAATTATTAATTTTTAAAACATAATAAAAATTTTAATTAAAATTTTCCTGTGGTAATTCGAAGGAAAGTAAATTAATTAATTTGACATTTGTATATTAATTTATCGAATTTAAGTATATTTTACATCAATATATTTCATTATGGAAGTGAAATTAAATTGTATTCATTGTTGCTTCTATCATTTCAACCTAATTTTTTTCTATTGTTGATATCAAGATATGATCCAACTTATTATTTAATGTTGAGTATGTTTCAGTGGTATGCTTTTGTTCAAAATTTTGTTATGCTTTAGATAAAGTTCAAGTGCAGAATCAAGCATTGGTGAAAAATTTTTAGCTCATTTTTAAAAATTGCTATTAGGATTGGCCTTCAGAGGTGCATTAGAAATAAATTTCCAAAAGGAAACAATTTTTTTTATTGGAAACAATCTTCAGTAGTATCTGATCAATAGCTGAATTTCAGCCAGAATATAAACAAATTTAGTAAAAAAAACCACTTGCAATGTATTAGTGAACAGAGAAATCGAATTTTTTATTTTACTTTTTGGTCACTAATTATTAATAAATATATTAAGAAGTACGTCTTTAAATGTTCTATGAAAAAAAAACTTTAATTTAATAGATATGAAAATCAAAAATAGTAGAGCATACACTTTGTTTGACTTAAACTTCAAAACTGATTAAAGAGCAAAACTTAAAAACTTTTTTCTTAGACTGCCATAATACCCACGTTAATTTTATAAAAACAACAGCGCTTTCAGGAGTAATGAATTAATCTTTTGAATCCAAGACTCATAAATTTCGAGAATGGAAAAGATTAAAAGAACTACTCAGAACAACTTTCAAGAATTCATTGTGTCTTGCTGAATGCCTAGCAAGGGAAAATATCCTCCCTTTCAATGCAAGATTCGTATTAAAAGTACTTCTATTGTACAATCTGCTTGACGCATATTTTATATAACCTATTTTAAGACACTAATTTTTCTTGAATAGGCTGTTGTCACCAGATGTAACGCTTCTCTTTGCAATGTAACTTGGGCAACTTTAAGCACTAAACCTACCGACATTTCACTGCTTGATTTGATCGTAAAACTTCTATTAACAATGCTGACAAGCCTAAAAACTACTTTCACATAGAGAAACACATGGACTTTCTTACAGAATACTAACAATTGAAAGGAACCGAGATCCATAGATAAAAAAAGTTCTGAATCCACAGCCTTGTGATACGTTCAAACAGTTAGAAATCGTATCAGCCTTTAATGCATTTATTTTTAATTTCATTAAATAGCTAATACTGTTTTAATGCAAAGCAATAATTATAATTTCACAGACACATTTATTAATTATATTCTTCAAAGCAATATCATACTCATCATCGAATTTTGTTGAATATAAATAAATGTTTTCCATTTATTAAATATATTTTCTTTCCTTCAAATGCTAAACATTTTTTTTAATAGTCCTTATTATTACTAAGTAATTTTTTTTCATTTACGCTTTTCGCGGCCTGTCACAAGACACAAAACTTCCTCCCATTTGAATGAGCTTTGATTTTAGAGATTTTGTGCTTTGACTTATAGAGAGTTTAAATGTATATTTAAAATATAATTTCTAAATATTATATATATATATATATATATATATATATATATATATATATATAAAGAAGCAGTTTTCTCCCCCCCACCTGAGCCCCCTTCCCCCCAAAAAAGAAAGACAAGTATAATTTGCAAAAAGCAGTAAACAATGTTTGAATTTAAATAGTGAAATAAAAAATAATATTAAGCAGTAAAAAAGAATAATAGTAACTATACTTATCAAGATACTTTAAATAAAAACGTATATAAAGATAATTAAAAACGCTTTTACTAAAGTTCACTCTAAACAGTAAAATATAAATAATTAGATCCAAAAATTTTCAAATTTGCCTTTCATTACGTATTGAATGCTTAGTCAAAATCTATATACAAAGTTTAAGCAATAGTTAAAATTACATTTATAAATAAATATTTGCCTCCTTAATAAGAGGGATGAAAATAAATTTAAAAATTTTATATATCGATTTATTTTTATATTTTACTGTATTTTAATAAAAGTATTATTAAAAGTTCAAACGTACTTTTTTAATATTTCATCAACCAAGTACAGAAAAATCAAACTTTATTTTTGCGAACTAATCACAATCATTAACTGTTATACATGATTATGACATGTAAATATGAGGGATTCCCTACCTTTAATAAGTATAATAGTTTTCACTTGGATATTAAATTTGTGGTGAAATAATGAAATATTCAAATCAGAATTGAAGCATACAGCTTATATCACCAATCGATTCTGCAATCACGAATTTTTACGAAAAACGTTATTTCTCCTTCTCGGGAGTTCATTCCCCTAATTGGAGGGACCACCCAAATTCTAACTGTCAGTGAAAACCACAAAATGACATTAATAAGCAGATGACCTACCTCGTTTATTGCATTTAAGGGGGAAAGCATTGACGACTTTCTACGTCGGAGCCGGGTTTAAAGCAGTTTTCGGAAAGCAACTTCCTACGTTCCAGCCGGTTTTCAAGAGACACGTTGAAGCGACTTTCTACATTCCAGCCGGTTGAAGCGTTAATACTTCAATAAAGTATTTTTTTTTTAAATAAAAGCATTGACAAGTGATTTTATTGAAAAACATTTCTTGAAACAAAGAAGTATTTGACTGTTGTGAATTTTAAAGGTTATGTTTCTAAATATCAAAATATATATACAGTGTCATAAGTAAACAGCAAATAGTGTGTAATTTCGAAGTCACTGCCTGCACAATTAACTATTTCTTCAGTCAGGTTACATTTCAAATGTATTATTATTCAAAAATATTAAGTGTTCTAGAATTTTGAATTGGATTTCAATAATCAGGTGTATGAATCTCACTGTATTGATAACCTGCTTGTTAAAGCAAGCCCCCCCCCCCACAATGGATTTTACAATTAATAAAGTAATCAGTAAAATTGTTTAGAATAATTAATTTATTGAAAACAGCATACTATAAATAGAAATATTAAAACAAGACAAATTCAGTGAATTGTCTTGTTTTAGCAGGACTTAGTCATTTTAATTGTGTTAAGAAAACAAATGATTTTTTGTCAGGCAGAGGCATTTTAGAGCACTCCATATTTCCCCAATACTAGCTTTACTCTTCTTGTTAACTTTTTGCCAGACAGCAGTGAATACTTCATTGTTAAAACATATTCCACTTTGAATAAGGATTGATTGGATCTGGAATAAAAATTGAATTGAGAATTTATATTAAAATAAATATTTTTAGATTAAAAGCTCAAAATAGTTATTTTAATATAAAATACAATAAATACAAAAGTTAATCTCTAATTAAAATAATTTCATTTGATTTGATTAGTTACATTAATGACTTTTTAAAAGTAACTCTAGTGCTATTATGGGATCAGGCTTGTATTTTTGAACTGTGGTTAAATGACGCCTCAGCTGGTATCCCCCTCTCCAAATTTGCACACCACAACAATAGGAAGGTGCTTGACCCATGATGTCTGATTTAATATGCCCTAAATTTCTCAAATATGGCAGTTCTTTCAGTGGGATCAGACATCTGCTGTGTTTTACACTCAACACTATCTACAGGCCAGGCCATTTGACCTAGAGTTACCAAATTTGATTCATTCATTTTAGAGGGTGGGAATGTGCACCCTGGAATGGCATTTAAAAATTTAATTAATTAAAAATTATGAGAAATATTGGCATTTTCACGCAATAACATCCAAAAATATTACCATACAAAACTGATTTTTACGTCATCTTAAAATTCAAAAAAGTAACTTTTGTCAATCATATAAATTCTTTAAATGTAAAAATTAAGTGTCTATTTTTAGTGAATTAAAAAAAAATTAATATTTTCAACAATTTATGTTGTACAGAATAAAAAATAAAATTTATATCATTAAGTTTTTATATGTTGGCAAAAGGCCAAAAAATTTAAGTTAACTCTTACTAAATTAAGCCTAGAAAACTGTAATTTTCAGCATGTGTTTGCATGAAATGAACTAAATATGAAATGTGATATTTTCTAAAGCAATAAATGCAAAAAAAAAGTTTTCTGCGATTTTTTAAATTATCTACATTTTTAATTCAATAATTCAGTTTTAAAACTTGAATAATTTTTTGAGCTAATTAATAAATACAACTTTCAATTTCTCATCATGTTTCTAAGAAATTAACAACACTATTTTTTGGATTTTGCAGGTGGAGAACAAATATTAAGTATGGAGCCACAAATAATTAAACCTAAGATGCAAGGAAAAAAACATACAGCATTTAATCCTAAATAGTAACCATTAACTTATAAAAAAATTAATATAAATTGGGTTACATATTACAAAGAATAATTTGATTAGATATCGTTATTTTATAACAGTTCGTAAGTTCCCCATAACATAATTCAGTGTCTGGTTTCACTAATCATAAGGCTAAAAGAAATACTAAAAGAAACAAAAATTATATGTAATGGAGAATGTACCATCTTAAAATAGGCTGTATTGACATGCATGCATGTCGAACAGAATTGACTGGTTAAACTTATTACCTAACTGCCTCCTGTTTTTAAAATTCTTGCTTTGTTAACAGTTTTCTAGGACCTTTTTTTGTATATATATATACACACACACACTTAAAGCATAAGTTATTTTATTTTACATTTTACTGCAGAAATCCTCATATAAATACATTATTTCTTTTCAGTGAATGGGATTAAATGAATTAAATGAAAAAATATTTCAGCTGAATTAATATATGTATGATTTTAATGGAGCGTGCTTTGAAACAATCTAGAATGGTTTTAAAAATGATTTAAATAGTTGATCAACACTTGTGAGCTAAGCATGCACTTTTCTTCTTTTCCGCAGTGTTATTGCTGATGCATTAATTTGATTTTTTTTATAAGGTGCCCATTTAATGATAGAATTATTTCGATAATGCATAATGTTTATTAATTTATACATTTTCTGCCTTGATACATGTACAACCAATTTAAAGAAATAATCTAGTGTTTATTGCAGTATAAAATGTGATTTTCAGCTTAAATCTTTATTGTATATATATATTGAAGTGAAAAGTTATTTTTCTGTTTGCGTATTTTAAGACATAACAGAAATCCCAGATTCCAATCATAATTATTCCAACTGTTTCTTTCTTATAATACAAAAATAAATTTCCTTTTTAAGAAAAGAAATTATGTGTTCCAAGCATGAAGAAATTCATGTAAAAATTTCAAGTTATGTCATATTGGCATTTTTCATATTTATTAATTTTTAATAACTGCAATGCTGTTTTAATATTAAAAATTAATAAAATGAGAGGATATATAAATTAATAATAAATGAGTAAAAAAAACACACCTCTTCTTTTGATCTCAGAGTGCCAAGATCATCTTCATAAACTCCATATTTTTCAAATGTACTCGGCTGTACAATACTTGCAAGACTTTTAATATCACCATATTCATTGTAGTCTGCAACACTTCTTAATTTAGGTTTCATTATGTCACTTCGGCAACTTGGAAGCCCAGCTGTTTTCAAAGGAGCTGCAAAAATCAATTGTTTCAATATGATTAAATAAAATATCATGATTAATAAAAAAAAATTTGTACAGAAAAGCTGTTTCAGAAACACACAATTCTCAAATGCTGTTATTTTTGTATATAATCGAAATAGTAGATTTTACAACCAAAGTCAAATTATATCAAGCTGCTAAACAGTTATAATAAATTTTTAGGTTATTACACCTTCAGTGCTATGTTTAATTTTAAGAAAACTATGCTTTATAAATGGTTCAAATGGCTGGAAATAAATACCATTTTAATGCTTTGTATTTTTTTTTCAATAGTAATACATTTCAAATGCCATGACAGAAGTAATGTTTTCCACCGCCACATCACCCAAGTTTCATAAAATTAATTAATTTTCTTCAAGAAATTACATATAATTATTTCTGAAAATGTTAAAAATGTTCTTTAATAAAAATATCAAAATATTTTTAAAAAATTTTCTATGCAGTATTTAAAAAAATCCCTTTGGCAATCTGGAAGGCCAAGAGAGGTTTTCAGATTCCTTTCAATCCTTAGACAAAAACCAATGGGAATGGTCTTCAAAACATTCTTGCATTAATTCCCCCTCCCTCTACCCCATAAAAATGTGGCTGCAAATATCTTGATTAGCATTCACCATCAACATGTAAAGTACATACAAATTATTGATCTAGTGTAAGTTATAGATATAGTAAATAGTTACAGATCTTTGGCACAAATGTAACATTTTTACTGAATCGATTTTAAGAATGCATGTTTGGGGCATCTTTTCTCAGAGCAATTCATACCAAAATTTAACATGTAACTATGATTTCAGTCACAAGGCAATGAATTTCATTGATTTAAGTCATTGCGTTAATGAATTATCTCATTAACATGCCTATGCAAGTACGGACTGACAGATGGTCAAACGTTTGATAGATGCGATACAAAATTTGACAGAAACCTCTATTTTAGATGCTACACCAAATTTTATTTACATAGCTATCTGCAATTTATAATTATTGAGTCCATTTGTACTGAAACAGATGCACTTTCTCTGAACAGATTTTGATAGAAATCTACAAATTTGGTAAAGAGACCGCATGTGAAATTTCATTTGTCTACCTCAAAGAATTTTTATTTTTACCACATACAGCCAGTCATAATGCCAAAAACATTTTTTTCAGATTCAGAAAGGTCCAAAACGAAGAACTACATCAAAATTTCTAGTTTATGCTTTTGGACGATTACAATACTTTCTCTATACTTCATATACGATAACGTAAAATTAAATATTACTTATTGAAACAACCATAGGGAATGTTTATATTGCTATTAAACAATCCAGTATTTATTGCAAAATAAATAGTATCAAAGTACAAATGTTATAAAAAAATAATATACAAATCTAGGTTTGTTGCAAAGTTTATATTACCGAGAAGCTTTGAATGTTTTAATAAATGTCAAAAGTTTGTATTAGTTTGCTCAAGAATTGAAAGTTTACCTCTGCAAAAATTTGAAGAAATGAAATATTGTTTGAAAATCTTTTTCTTTCGATTAAATGCAAACTGTAAAATTTTATGATAGAAAGTATGAATTTATCATTTGATTTTTCAATTATATTGAAAGAAAAATAAAATCATCTTTTCTTAATCAATGCTGAAATTAAGATGTAATAATTGTGCATTTAAAAATTTGAATTATGACTAATAATTGAAGTAAAAAAATTTTTTTCATCAAATTTATTTAATATTCTTCTGCACATTGTATTTACTGCATGCTGTTGGTGAACATAATCAATAGATTGACTTCATATCTTTATTGATATTTCATATGATTAATCGCTATTAGTCGGTTAATAAAATTACTCATACTTCAGTTAAAGCCATAATGGTTGTAGTGTATCAGTACAATATTTTTTAATACAGTATACTCCCAATAATGGAGCAGATACCCAACCAAGAGCCGCCCATCAAATTAATAAAAGCACCGGAATAAAGAAGTTCATTTAAAATATATATTTAAAGAATAAACTTCAGGAAATTTTTAAACTAGTCATTTATATATAATGTTGACATTAAACATTTCTCCTCATTTATTTTTACTTAATTAGTTTTATTTAGGCTTTTAATCTTTATTCTACAGGCATTTAAACAATTTCAAACTATAGAAATTAATGATTTTTTTTTTCCTAAAACAGGCAACATAAATTTTTGATGTTAAAAAGTCAAGATTAGGGCTTGAAAATCATTTTTAGCCCCTAACTTCAAAGCGATTGCAGCTATCGAAAAATTGCAAATACAAAAATTGTTAGTTTTAATGAGATGCTTATTTAATTTATTTTTCTGTCTTTAATATTAAGGAAGTTATAGTGAAATGAAAATTCCCATCCACTACTACGACCCTCTTTGAGCTGAACGGCCCATCTACGACTCATTCGAGGTTTTTACATTTCTTATAACATTCTAAGACAATTAAAATGCAAACAAAATTAATGTTGTTCACATAATAACATTTGGAAAGTGGTATATGCATATTAATATATATATGTATCATTGAACGAAGGGTGGTTTTGGATTCCAGAGAACATGATTGGTGAAGAATTGTAGCAAGTCTTATCAAGAGAATCATTGCAATACATTGTCAGTCTTCCTTTAGAAATCTACCTAAAACTAGGATCTGATATTATTGCAGTATAACTCAAATAAATTAATAATGAAAATAATTGTTATTTTATTTAAAACTAGTCCCCTCTGGTGATCAGCTGGTTCATTGAGGATATTGGTTAGCTTTAAATTCAGTTTATTCCATTATGTACAACTTCATATCCATGACATTGGGTAACTGCCAGATATTAAAGATGTGTTACTTTAATTATCTCACCTATACCCTGTTCATTGCATACATGAAACTTTCTAATTTAGATCAGACCCATGACATCATGGTGGTATTAAAAACATATTTGTGTGATGCACCTATCTCAAAAATTTAATTCCTTTTATATGACTTGTAAACTCCACAGAAATCAAACAAAATTCTTCTTTATCTTTCAACAATGTAAGAAAATCATATAATCAGAAAGTTTGGCGAAACAACAGAAAAGATGCAAACTTAAAGGCAACAATGTAACCTATTGTTAGAAATTAGACAAAATCTTTTAATTGCTAATAAGCAGCAAAACATCACACAGCTATTAAATCAGTATTATTAAAAAGACAATTTTTTAAAATTTTGAAACAGAGTAAAATACATTTTTGTGTGATGATTTTATCAGAATTCACAGTGGAAAAATGTTAAATAATTCAGTTTAATTTCTAATTAAAAAATTTTTAAAAAATGCTGCCAGGCACACATTTTTACCCTCCAAGGTATATGTGAACCAAATTTGATATATGTCGATGAAATGGTTTGGCATTATTATATTAGAGTGCCAACATATACAAATGTACATTCAGCTTTATTATTAGAACAGAACAGAGTCTATTAGAAAATGTAATTCATCTATATAATTAAAGTTGAATGAAATAACAATGAAATGCACAAAACTGAAAAGATAAAACAATGAAGCATTCAATTGGATATACAAAATCCATAAATTCTTATTTTCAGTTATTCAAATTTAACTATTAATTATATTTCGTACTCCAATAAATATGGAAAACTTTGTATTCATCTGCATGCCCAAAAAATACTAGATAAGACTGCTGAAAAACCTCACTAAACAGAAATCAAACAAAAGAGCATGTGTAAGTTACAAAACTACTAAGAATAATAAAAAATTTGTAATTACTGACATTACATATACATACATTATTATTTGGAATCAGATTTTAATATAAAATGAATATAAATAAACCATACAAACAGGAGTAATAATTACTCTATTTAAGGTATCCGAACACATTGAAAAGTCAATTATTTCTGAACACGTCGATTTTTGCCAAAAATGACATTAAAAAAAAATTCTTTTATTGGATAGACCAGTCTTTGAGCTATTCAAAACAGGTTGTCTCTACATTAATTAAAAGTCAAGATATTTATATTTTCGTAATGATCGGTAAACTGGAAGTGGACATTTAAATAACCGGAAGTACCAATTTAGAAGGTAAACATGTTAAAAATCTGTATAAACACAAATTTAGTTCTAAATATTTGAAATTTTTTGCACAGCCAAATGTAAAATGCCAACGAACGTTTTAACGGTGTTTCGTGGAAATTTGTACTTAAAGAGTTGAACTCTCAGATAGGGGCATTTATGTCTGTAATACATTTTAATGAAGGTTTTTATAGGATTACTGAATATCCTTAAGATTATTGGAGGGTATCCTAGTTCAAATGCAGTTATGCAAATGCAGTTCGCTGAGCTTGACAAAAACAGAATAAATGAATCTAGGCAGCATTCACTGCAAAAAGCAAAAATTGCCAAAAAAGATTAAAAAAGGAAAGGAAAATTATTAAAAGCTGAGTAGGAAAAAGGTATAATCTATAAACGTGGTGAATTTTAAGTATGTACACACATTATTTATTACTAAACATGTTACTGTATACTTTAAATGCATTTTTCTCAAAATTGATTTTTACTTATTTTTTGCTCACTTCTAATCAAATAACTCAAAATATAATTATCATATTACTATGAAATTTGGTGGACTTTGTCTTTCTTCAATTTTCTAGGGAATGAACTAAAAGAATTTAGATTGAGTGAATATTTTTTTAATTTACAGCCTTTTGTTTGAATAATGTCATATATTTACTAAAAATTTCATGATAAATCTTCGACTGGTTCTAAATTTTTTATTTACTACTATAACCATATGATTGTAGTTCATTCCCTAGCAAAAAGTATGCAGTTTATCTTGGTGTAAGTTCTGTTTGGATGAGAGTAACAGTTTTTGGTGGAGCCAGTTTGAACTTTTAAAGAATTTGCTTAAATTTAAGCTATTAAATGCCAATTTTCAAAAAGTTTTAATGTTTATTTCAAATATTAACATCCTATTACTAATTTTGAATAGTCTTAAATCCAGAAATATGGTTAAAGTATGTCCACACCATGTTTTTCTAAAAAAGTGCTCCAAACATGTTCAAATACCTTAAGATTTAAAACTCAAAGAAAGGTGAAAAGTAGAAGCCATTTTTTATTATTGATCAAAAAATGTAATACATGACTGAAGCTCTTCAAACCATATTTTTCTTCATTAGTCTATACATAATTTTTTTCCAAACTGAGAAGGAATTCATACTTATTGTTCTTAAGATAGTTGAAATTTCACATTCAATAAAACACAAAAAGAATTAGTGTCTTTAACAGCATTTCATGTGTTTATATAAATATACCATTAACCAAGTGCCAATTTATATAAGGCTGCATGAAGTGCAAAAAATTAACTAAGATTTTACAGTATAATCTTCGATTAAGAGCATATCTTTAAAGGGTTTAATACTTTTAACTTTTTAATATCTTAAAACACAAAATAAAAGGAAATGCAAGTTCATTTTCAAAAATTAAAGAATTTCCATTTTTATTCATTTGTTTTTATATAAAAAAATATTAATGCATATGCAACATACCTGAAGATTTGTGATTCCCAACATCAGCAGAAGTAATTTTTAGTGGTTCAATAGAAACAGCATAAGGGGAGCTCGTAGTTTTTGTTTTGCAAAAATTCCCTGGATCTAAAAGAACATACTAAATAAATATTCCAAAATAAGATTTTTTCACAGAATAACTTTAAATCAATCATAAAATTTCCCATATCTATCGAAATAGTGCAATCAAAGTTCCTCATGAGCCATATTGTAATCTTTCATTGGTTACAAAACTAAAGTCAATACCTCGACCTCTGCACACCTCCCCATACCAGGGCAAGTAGGGGGGGGGACATCACCATCCAAGAAGCCCCTCTCCTCCTCAAGAAGGACCACTTGGATTGGACCAAAGACCTTGCCTGCTCAAGACTACATATACCCCAACATCAGACCAAGTTTATCACTCAAGCCCCAGACTTCATTCCCTAAAGCGAATTTACCACCACTGATCATGGGTAACAGCACTTCATGCTGTGGATACCATAGTATCTTTTGTCCATGTCTATGAGAATAACTTTCAGAAATAGATTATTTTTAATAAAATTTTAATGTCGATTATTTCCTGTTTGATACAAGGATTTTAAACAGTTTACAAATCAAAACTTTGTTTTTAAGATAAGATTTGTTGTAAGATAAGATATTATAA
The DNA here is from genome assembly GCF_947563725.1 of Argiope bruennichi. NCBI lineage: Eukaryota > Metazoa > Arthropoda > Arachnida > Araneae > Araneidae > Argiope > Argiope bruennichi. Next base: position 8,341,144 of record NC_079154.1, read on the forward strand.
GATAAAACTGTGTTTTTAAAGAATTAATTGGAATTTATATTTTTAATGACATTTGTGTTATTCTTTTTATATTTGTGCTTCACAACTTCCAACTAGAATTTAGTTTTAACCTTAACCACTCATATCATTTTATCAATCAATTTGAGTTTGGCATAGCATCTCCACACTAGATTTTGCACAAAAAAAAAAAAAAACATGATGGATAAACTGTAACATATGTCAGACATGTGAGCATATGTTACAGTTTTACTGGCAGGTGGTAAAAATATATATCCTCGACAGCAAAGGCAATTAGTATGGAGATGCATGCCACAAGATCTCTAACACTGTAAAGGCAGAATGCCATACACCAAAGTCTTCAAGTGAGCCCACGGAAAATCTAATCAATACAGAATAGATTCAGAGCGCTTGCCAATTATGTATGGAACAACCAAACTCAAAATGTTACTGCTTAAATTCACTGTTGAAATCAATTTTAAAGTAAGCAACTACTTAACCTATTACTCAGCTAAAAAGGATTTGATAAAAGTTCACTTGAAAATATTTAATAAATTCGTCCATTAAGGTGAAAAGCTTGAGTTATGATTACTTAATAAGAGGCTTTCAGCCTAAACATTCACTGCAAATAGTGCATATGTTCATGAAGTATGTTCATTCTATATCTATATATGCACATTTTTTGTATTAGAGTCGGTTTCCTATCAGAACCATGTTTCTTCTCATATTAATAAAAATAAAACCTCAATGAATAACTATCAATTTGCAGTTCACAGTACATGGCATAAATATAAATGATTCTGATTCAGTAACATTTACGAGAAAGATCAACCCAATGGATGATAAACGAGATGATGGTATGTTCAATACGGCACAGCTACAAAATATTAGACTCTTCTTCATGTAAATTACAACTTCTAGAAAATCATACACCGTTCAATAAAATGCCTTGCATGTATATGCATTAAATAAAACACTCATCAGGAAATTTTTGCTTATGAAATGTTTAATACCTTCTATAAAGTTTAAAATTAATATAAAGTTTAAAATTAATACTTTCTCATATAATTTCTATAGTACTAAATATGTATTAATTCTATTAGCTTAATTTATTTATACGGGAATAATTTATTTCTTCAATAAATTTATTTTTTAAGATAATAAATGTTACTTAATTGCACAAAAATAATAACAATAGTTTCCTAAAAAAAACATGTTTCCATGAACCACTCTGTATATTATTTGATACTTGCAGTAAAAATGCAAGCAAATAAAACATACCTTAAAAAATAAGTTATAGGATAAATTTCATTTCCTTCATACAAAATAAAATTAAAAATATGTTAAATACCAATATTTCAATGTCAACTGACTACAAACGATTCAATTTTTTTCAGAGGTGTAATATGTTTCAGTGGATATTATATATACTGCATATATAGTATAAAATAAATTCACCAAATGTTATCCATTCCAATCAGATTACTTATTTACTGTGCATAACTTTTTTTGGAATTATATCAAGTGGTTGAAAATAAAAGTAACATGTATAAGGCATCATATCATAGAAGTTAATCATTTTAATAATAGTCTCACTTTTTAGCAATTATTTTTACATAAATTTCATTAAACTCAACTTAAATATAGGAATTTTACATCATCATATATCCACATCACCATGCACTATTACATGCACATTCATTTTTGCATTTCATTCTATTTAATTTCCATTTCAATAGATAGAATTCAACAAGAGATGCCAATTTAAATTTTATACTTTGCTTCTAGTTAGGCTTTACATAGTGATTTTTAGAATTAAATGGCAACTAATAATAAATCACAAATTTGGAAAAATTATAAAATTCTTCATCAGTAAATTTTTTTATTAATTATTTAATTATTTCTAATTAAGTTTTTTAAATGAATATGAAATGAATAAACATTTATATACAGGCTAAGAAATTTAAAGTGTTCTGAACTCGAAATCAATTTGAAAATCTTTTATCTCACAGCTGTAAAATAATTAAAAAACATGAATTTCAAGCAAATATTTCACAAAGCTATTTTAAGTGAAAAAAAAAAAAATTGGAAACTTGTATCTTAGGGTAGTATTATTAAATTTATTCTTTATTTTTATAAACTATAAAAAAAAGAAAAAAATTTCAATATTACATTTTAATATAAGAGTCTATGAAGTTTAATCAATAAAAACTCATTTGCCATATCATTAAATTAATAATATTGATAATTTATTGTTTTACATAATAAATAATTTTATAAAAAGTAAGACTTGTTATATTATTAAAAAACAATAGCTTACAGAATTTAGTAAAAATGTGGTAAATTGAAGTATAGAGTAATTCATAAAAGAAAAACAAAATATGAAACATTTAAAAATTATTATTAATTACTTTAGTATTGTGCAAATTGAAAAAAAAAATGCAAATTGTAAGAAAAATTGAAGTACAAAATAATCTTTGCTTTTTAATTTAATTTTGGTTCATAGAACATTATTAAGAAGCAACATTAAGAAGCTTGGCAAAAAACATTAAAAAGAAAAAACTATTTTATATATTCATTTCAATTTTGAAGTACATAAAATTTAAGTATATTAGAATATTCCTAGATTTATGAGTATTTTCCTACAGAATTATAAACCAAAATTTAGAGTAAAAAAACTTATCAAATTTCAAACTAAAAATTTACCAATAGATTGTTATTAGATTTGATATTAAATTCTATTCATATATAAAAGAAAAATTATACTTTGAGGTTTTGAAGCTTCGTTTAATAAGGATTCCCATTTCAAAGCTTTAAGAAATTTATCATAATCTATATCTTCACTGTTATCTAGAAGTCTGAAAGCATTGAGAACTTGTTTCAAACTGTTCTTAGAAATATACACATCAAAGTTCTCAAACATTTTCTGAAGATCACTTACAGTGAATGTTTTAGAAAAATTCTGAAATTCAAGGAAATTATGCTGTTATAACTAAAATAAAAAATCGATATAACTTACATACATTTTTGAAAATACAAAGCCTTCATAAAATTAGAGTACAATTTAAAACAGTAATGTGTACATATATGTGATTTGAAAGAATTTTTTAAATTCATTTAAAGACGTTTAAATTCATTTTTTAATTCATTAAAGAAGATGTTTTTATTCTCCTTATTAATTTTACTTTTAAAAATTTATTTAAAAAAAACATTTATTTTTCAAAAATACTCGAGAGTAAATTATGTTTTCTGATTGGATAACAGCTGTCAATTTTAGTTCAGCCAAAGAAAATTTAAGTTATAGTATTAAAAAGCAGCATTGACTAGGACTTTTAAATGAAATTAGATGAAAAAAAGTTTAACAGATTTAGCACTTTTTCATGAAGTCGCGAGATAACAAATTCAGAAAAATATGTAATTTTTATGTTCCAAAAATAAAATTTCTATAAACAAAATAAATTTTCTAATTCTTTTTATAAGTTCTTTCAATCACATATATTAACAAATTTGCATTTATTTTAAGCATTAAAGAAAAGCTTTATGGAAATCTTTATATATTTGATTAATAGCAAACTTTTTAAAAAGGAATAGATACTGCTTTGCCATACCTTTTCAGCATTTGAAGTTTATAAAACTCTTAATTTTGAGCAAAACAATGAAATACAATAAAGAAAAATTTTGATTTCAGAAGATAATTATCTTTTACAAGAGATTTGAAAAGTTTCTTATCAATAATGAACATAACCTGTTTACAAAATGGAATTTAGATGTGGATATATTTATATTCAGATTTTAGAAAAAATTAAAATCTTTATATAATTTCTTTAAAAAAAAAAAGGAAAAGTATATTTTAAGATAAAAAGGAATTTCATTCTTGTATAATTTGATCTAAAATTAGAAAGCAATAAAGTCACTCTTAATAAAAAGTTCCTCATTTGTAAATTATTACTGAACAACTTGGATGGAATTTGATAATAAACTATAGAACTTAAATTGAAATGAATAGTAGAAAATTTATTTATTTTTTTGGTTTCATAAATTTTTTCTTATCTTTAATGCTTTAATTTGCTAAATTTAGCAATTTAAAGATACAGAGAGGCCATATAATATAGAAAATGTGTTCTAAACTCTAAAATAGACAACTAATTGGATGAAATGAAACAAAATTCCCTTCATGAGTACGATTAAAAACTAAGGTTTAACTTAAAGAAAAAATTAAAAATTAATATTAAAATTCAACACTAGGAAAGTTTTGTACTCTTAAAAATTTATTGCATGATTCAAAGAATCTTAAAAATACAATAATAATGAAATAATAATAAATAATTTTTCTTTACTTATAAATAACTGCCCTTCAATGGTTTTTACATGCTATGACTCGCCCTTATTACTCAAATTATAAAATCATCCCCTCTCCCACATACACGCCGCTTTGACGTATTTCAATAGTTGTAGAAGTTATGATGAGGATTGATGAATCTTCATGGGAAACGTTTGAATGATTCAAATATTCTGAAACTCTAGAAATGCAATCAGACTAGGTAAGAAAAGAATTCAAACAGCAATATGTTGAAAAAAATGCAACTAGTGCAAACTAGCAAAATGAAAATGACTAATATACCAAGTACTAGCAGTGCATAAGGAATATTATGCCTAATGGAAGTTCAAAAAATGAAACGACCTAAAGTGCTAGTTTCACCGTAGGAAGAATAACAAAACCTCAAATATCAGGATGAGAAGATGATAAAATAGTAAGCAACTTCTTTTCCAAATGAATATAATAATGGTATCGTTACTTACTGAGTTTCATTGATGAAGACAATTTTTGGGCTCTGTATTTGGGTATGACACATGAGCCACTTGTAGAGTAAGCCATTTTATGTCAACTATAGAGTTCAATATACTTGATATGATGGTCTCGTCAAACAGTTCAGAGTAATGTAATTCTTTAAGATATCCTAACTTTTTAGAAAAGTTAATGAAATATGTGTTTATAGAAACAGTGATAAATTTCACACAAAGGTTGCGAGTATACCTAATTAGAGACCATATTGAATGTTATTTGTAATTAAAATAAGCATTGTCAATATTGTAAAAACTTTTCTTATTTGCCAACTATTAATTATAACATATTATTCTTGATAATATGTTATAATATTATCAAGAATATGATCTTGTAAATGTTATGAATTATTTGGATTTCTTTCTTGCTGGTGTGGTGTGGAGAGGAGGAAACCAGCTCAGGTGTCGTCCTCGTCATCTGACCAAGGTTCAAAATTACATGGTCCGTCCCTAAATAGCCTTAGTGTTGCTTTAAAAATTGGGAGGTTAATATAACTAAACAAAACTAAAACTTGGATTTCTTTACCTTAGATGTTATTTTTAAAACATAAAATTTCACGAGGGAAAAGTTTTTGATATATATTATGATAAAAAATACATGTTTCACTGTGCCCAAATATAGTTCAGAACAGTGCAAAAAAAAGTATTATAGAGAGGGTATTATTATCAAGTTTCCATCTATAAAATGAAATCAATTTCATATCATATCAGTGAAAGCAGGATGAAAAGTAATGAAAAGGAAGTTATCACTATGCTTCAATTCACATCCTGGATTCCTCATTTGAAAAGGAAAAGGCCCATTAGTACAAAACTTGCATGGCCAGGTTAGTAGCAAGAGGATAAAATAAATAAAAATTCTAAAATATATCTTCAGCAATTAGAGTACTGTTTCCAATAGATATATTTATTGATTTATTTTTTATTTTTAATGATATTAAAATTTGCTCATTACAACTACTAGCTAAAATATGAGAAATAAAAGAAAATGTATACAATAACAACGTCTTTCTCAAAATGTTGGTACTATTAATCATAACTTCTATACTATTAATAACTAAAAAAAGCCAAATAATTATAAGAATAAATATACGAATAAATTTACAAGAAAAAAAATAGAGAGAAAAATCCATGCTTTTTTACATTTCATTTTGTATTCGATATTTAATTACTGTAAAGCATATTGGCAACTTTAAAATTTTCTTGTAAATGATTTTATGTAATAAAATTCAAAAGAAATAATTACTATTTACCTGCAAATATGATTTCAAATAGGAATTAAAATGTTTACGATAGCAAGATTTTTTATTTTTCACCAAGTTCCACAGTGCAAGTAATAAATTTTCTGAATGCAAAGAAGTTTTTGCTTGATCTTGTATTGTCAGATAATGGAGATGATTTTCAGTATCAGTTAAATCCCTATTGAGCCCTTTTACAGACAACATTTTGTTTCTGAAATACAAACAATTTCAACTTTAGTGACTTACAGATAAATGCAAAATAAAATGTTTTTAACAAATTATTCATAAAAATTTAACTTTTTCATAACTTTTAACATAACTTAAACTTAACTTTTTCATAACATCATAACTTTTTCTTCTCATGTTTTTAAATACCAATCTTTAAAAATTTTATGAAAGCATACACATCTTAAAGGAACAAAAAAATCTGGCAGCATTGACAAATGAAATTCTAGTTTCAATACAACTAGAAATATCACTAAGATAACTAGATTAAAAAGAAACAGTCTCCCCCCCCAACTTTGCTCCCAGTTAATTCACAACAACTATGTGTATATATGAAGCGCAACCATTATGCAGAATGCAAACATTTTTTAAATCTTCCAGGTTATTGAAAAATTAAGAAATGTTTTTAAATGCAATAAACTAATGTTTTTTATAAATTAGAAATAATTTTTATAGGATAATGCAAAGTTTAACTAAAATTTAAGCATGACAATGATAAGAATCAATAAAATGATATACAATATCTGTAATATGCTCAGTAAATAAGAATGCCATATTCATGAAATATAAATTGCTATAAATATTTTGTGTGGTATTTGTAACTATTTTATTTTGAATGCAAGAGTAAATAGTAGGTATAGCACCAAATTTAATTAATTTTTAACCTATTTAAAAAAATATATATTTTAACAAAAACTTTCATGCAAAAGTTTTTAATAGGGTGTAATTTTCTATTTGCTATTTAAAGAATATATGTAAAAATAGAAAATGTTTAAAGTTTTTTTTTTTTTCTATTAATCTGAAACTTTGTTCCTATCAACCAAGCATTTTTTAACACTATAAAAGAAATCAAAAACAAATCATTTGCCAGATACATTTTCTAAAAAAGTTTATGGAAAACTAATCAATTAATTCCTCAATAATAGAAGTTTTCTTTAGACAAAATAGGAATTTTCTTCTAGAAAAATATTCATTAAAATTAATAGGCTGAACCATAGGCTAATCAACTCATTATTTATATAAATAAAAGTAATAAGAAGAATCATAAGTTATTTAAATGTATATACTTCTCATAGATATACAATGTTTAAATAAACAGTATGAAAAAAAAATTACAGAAACAAATGAACCAAGATGACTTCAATTTAATTAGTAAACTGCCATTCATATAAGATAAAAGTAAATATTAAAATTTAATATTAGAAAAATAACTAAACATCTCTAAGTTTATATATCATAAAAGTATTTACCTATATGATTTTTCCCTTCTATTCGGTTTTAATTAAAGTAGAATTTGCAATTTCAATTCATAAATCTCAAGAAAAAAACGTGAAAGGAAAATTATATCGGAGTTCAAGAAAAGAACAGTATTTTCCCTGGTTACTTGGATTTATGTAGAATTATCACAATGTAAAATCAAAGTAAAATTTATTCAAACTATTGTTTTCCATTAAATTCTTGATTAAATAAACCATTCAACCTTAGAAAAAAAAAAAAAAAACAGACAGTTTCTTTTCTTGAAAATAATTACTTTGCCATTCTCATAAATCAAATGAAAGGTAAAACAGCTAATAAAATACAGGATTTTTATTTAATTTTCCATATTTTACTGAAATTGTTCTTAAAAGAAAATTACTTCTAAAAAAGTTTTCCCGTTTATCTTAATTTGACCTTTAACATTAGCATCATTCACTGACCTCTCTAATTATGCAAATTAGAGAGCAATCTAATACAATAATAAATATTTTGAAGGATTTTAATTAAAAAAAATTAAATTAGCACTGAAAGTGTTCAGATCAATTTAATTTTAATTTAGTCAGCAAGGATTTTTTTTTTTTACTTTATATTTTTCTTTTGAAGAGTTGTCAGGGGAGCAATTACAGTTGGTTCAACATTTCCTATTTCTTCAAACACCTTTTTCATCTGACCGCCATTTTCATCTATTCCTTCCATTTTCAAACCAGCAGGAGGTACATCTGTATAATTAATTCTGGAAAAGTATTCAGTAATGTTAAAATTTTTATTTATTCAAAAGCAAAATTAGAAAAAAAAAAAAAATCAAAATAATGTAATTTTAAAGTAGGACCAATTGTTGTAGGACCAATTAGTACTTTTTTACTTTTTACATAAGTACTCGAATAATTTGCTGCAGTATAAATATAAAAATACTTCAATTATACAATTTTTATAATATATATTTTAACAAAGATGTAAACAACCAAACATGCCAAAACATTAATCATTTTTTAACAAACATAAGAAATCAATTGCTTTAATCAAAAACTTCTGCCTTTATAAATGAATAAGTCTCTTTTAAATCCATTTATTATTACAAGTCATGCTAGATATATAAGATACTAATTACAGATAAGAAAAAATAACTACTGATTGGTAATTATTGCAAAAAAATTACAAATTACAATCAATTATTAATTTCAAAATTAAAATATCAATTAAAAATACTTGGTTTAAAACAATCAGTCCTGCTTTAAGTAAATTAAAAACTTTTGAAGTTTCTTTTAGAAAAGTTTGAGGCTTGCAATTTCTTCCTTAACTCTTAAACTCTCTTTTTTAGCTATCCCAAGAATTTTATCTTTTAATTCTTTAAGCCAATACTCTGCTTCACTTTTTCTTTTCACACTCTCAATCATTCTTCCTTAGTTTCTTCTCATTATCTTCTTCATGTTTGGTTTGTGAATCCTCATATTGATGATAGTGCAAAATTGCTGACTGACTGAATGCATGTGTGGTGTGAAATGTTCTTGTTGATAATTTTAGAATATTTTTTGATATATTTTAATAATTTCCCAGATTTTTCCTGATATCCCAGTTCTGTCACCACCCTGAACTACAACTTCAGATATATTTCAAAAGCACTGGATAATAATAGAAAAAAACAGGAGAGAAATTAGATCAGAAACAAAACTAAAATGAAGCATTTGGCTAATTTGCACGAGAATAAAACAATCTGCATTAAATCAAATATTGAAATTACTAAATACTAGTTATGATAGCTTATGAGAATTTCAATATTATATCACATTCAAATTAAGGAGTTAAACAAAATTTTATTCTAAATGCTGCATAACTTATCTATCATAGTTAAAAATGCATTTCCAAAGTTTATACATCTTAAAATAAAATGCTCAAAAAATAATCTTATTGAAAACTGATGCTGGACACTTAGAGAAGAGAAGAAATTAATAATTAAGAAGGGATTACTTTGTGAAGAAAATCATACTTACTGCTTTGGAGCTTTGAATGAATCATTATATACCGAATGGAAAATTCTGCAATTGAGCGGATACATAAGTACACCAGCAGAATCGCCTATAACAATATTTAATTTTATAGAACTGAAGAAAAGATTATGCATATAATTATTTTCTAATTCAAACTTTCTTCAAAGTGAAATATGTAACTGTTATTCAGAAATATTTCACTGGAAATCAACACTCTTTATTTATATTTTAAACTTCATTTCAATGTTTAACCAACAGTTTAAAATATCTCTAAATCAGGATAATTGAGAAATTTCCCAAAGAGCTGAATCTAAATTCATTCAGAATCAGGATTAAATTATTCCATTTCACTCCATAAAATTCTACATTTTATCAGTTCCTCAATTAAAAGGACAAGTCTATCTTGCGAGACCAAATTGAAAATTATGAACTCTATTACTGACAATTCTGAAAATAAAATTTCAAAACAAGCAGAATAAATCAACCAAAGTAAGTGTAACATATTCCTCAGCAAAATTCAAATAATTTATTTATCATGAAGCATTTTCTTTTAATTAAAAGGCTATGATTCACTTTGAATATTTCCAAAATAGTTATTTAAATATAGCAAGACAATTAAGATAACTATAGTTTTTATTTTAATCTCCATTATTTTTTAATAATAAAAAATAAACTGTAAAAAAAATCTCAATCGTCATAACCAACTAACCACTCCTGATGGTTTAATTAATGACTAGTCTTCTGTACAATATGGAATAATCGCAGTTTCAATAATGATATGAAACCAGTGAAGAAGAATCGAAACACATTTTTTGATTTACTATATTTCTAGATAAATAATAAGAAAAAGGCCTTATAGAATGCAAACAATTTTTCAGGAGCGTATTAATCAGTTAAACTGCATTTATAATTCTCCCTTAGACTGAAAAATATATAAGCTGTCCAAAGTAATGACCATGAAATAGGCAATATATTGAGAATGAAAGAAACATTCCACCCAATAACTTTTTAAAGTATTTATACTTTTACTTTTTTAGTACTTTTTAAAGTATAACATCCCCTGGATTTACTTGGCGATATTCAGGTAGTGATAATCATGAAACTCTATTATACATAATGTTATCATCTTCTCAATATATCTTTGTTGCTTAGCAATAATAGTTTGGGGAGGGGGCACTGTTAAGATAAAAACATTTTTCTTTTTTAATTCTGTGCCCCTTCACTTTGTTTATCATCACAGTAAATCTAATTTGTATTTGTAGCAACTTCTATAGAAGTAACTGTCTGATGGAATCAGATTTTCAGCATGTCACTACCCTATGATTTCTTTATTAATAATATGTGTAAAAATGCAAGCTTTAAAATCTAGTATATTAAAATAGTGTTCTGTTTGGAAACTAAATAAAGCAGAAGTATTTGAAAAAGTACCATAAAGGGGTGGGGGAGAGATTTTAGCTATTAAGAGACTGAACTTTCAAAAATCAATTCCTGGTAAAGAGCAAAATTTTCAAATTCCTGAATATGACAACTGAAAGTTTTCATACTGAGTCAATCAGTGAATTGAATTTGGTATGTATATATGCAACAACTTATGGAAGTAATAACTATCAACATTGTTGCATGGAGTGCAGAATAAACATCAATCTCAAGAGAAAGAAAAAAAAAATTATGTCTTAAATTACAAAATGAGAAAGAATTGAAATGTCTTGACATGGACAAACTACAAAACTTGTTTCATTTGATATTGTAATAAAGAAAATGAAGAGAAAGATCACCAATATAATGCTATGAAATAAATGGCAGTTAATTTAATAATGATTCTTATTTCTAAAATTAACTCCTCATAGTAGTTAATTCAAAAGTAAAAGCAATACATTCAATTAGACTCAAGAACAAGGTACTGTATTTTTACCATGTTCACAACAATATATGAACCATTAAGATGATTGCCAGCCACTAAATCTCAGCATGGTCTAATAACATACCTGCAAGAAAATGTCCATAAAAAGCAAGAAAGAACAAATAATTAAAATATTTAGCAGAACAATAAAATTGATTTAAATTTCATTATAAGAACAGAAAGCATTCATACAAATTATATTTGAAAACATTTCAAGGTAGGTTTTACTAATAATCAGTCAGGCAGTTGATTAGTTGCTTTTTATACAGAGAGGGGTTCCACTACTTAAAATGCATTTAAAACTATATCTAGTTACAATTAAATTATTTTTCCTCTAAAAAATGTAAAGTACTCCAAAAAAAATTAATGTACAACAAAATTGGTTTAATAAATAAGGTCTTTCAATTAAGGTCTTAAATTAATTCACTACAAATCTTTAAAAGCACTTGGGCCTTTGAAAGCTTATATAAAAATCAATTATAGTAATATAAAATTATTTGTTACTAATGAACTTTCAGACTAAATATTATGCTCCTCATCATATCATACAAATTTAAAAAAATTAAATAATAAATAATTTTTAAAACAGAAAGAGAAAAAAATTAGCTATTAAAAATATCATTTTCACAAATAACCTAATATAATAATATGCATTTTTACAGTTAACTCATCTATAAATAAATCAATATTTTTTCTGTTGAAACCTTTTTCTGTTTTAATTCCAAATCCTTCTTTAATAGCTTTAGGTGGAACAGTTGGAGGTGGTGTTCTTCCCAAAAATGCTTTATTGGAAGCATAAATTTTTTCAAACATTTCTTGTTGCAGTTTTTCACATTTTGATAAAACTGGAGGATTAACCAAACAGGCAACCTGCAAAATAAAACTTATTTAAATTCAAAAGGCAAATCAAAAAACATTTTTTTGAGTTCTACATTTACATCTTAAGTAATTTTTTTAAATTTAATCAACTTAAATAGAGAATTTTCTTGATATCCCATTTGAACTAAATTAATAACTGCAAAAAATATTATCAAATATACTTATACTATTCAAATCTTTTATTTTTAATTACCCTTTTATAACTAAAACAAAGGGATACTGCCATAGTACTGGCATTTTGTGTTAGTTACGAGACTTAGTCAATTTAGCAGCTTATAATTTTAAAATGTAATGAAAATTTTAAATTCCAATAATATCGAAGTAAGATAAATTAAAAATGAATTATACTAAATACTTATACATAAAATTAAAAATAATCTTGTTATAACACTTTTATAAAATTAACTTATTAACATTTCCTTTTTTTTCCCCTTTGTACATAAAAAGACGATTTATCATTAAATCGTTTTAATTATTGGGATAATTGGTTTTGAGGGATTGTTTAGAACGCAAAAGAAATTGCTATATAACTTTATAACAAAAAACCCATCTTTGATGACCAGCTGGTTCACTAGCGTAATGTTCTCTAAAATTTTTAATGAAGTATTTATGTACCTTGGTCTCTAAAGAGTTTCTTCAGCAAAATATTTTATTCTCATACAACGATAATATTACCATTTAAATTGTGAAAGTTAATTGTTGTCCATTATTATTGTAAAAGTTTTAAGATATTTGTTCATTGTACTATATATAATTTGTTGTCAGCTGCCATAAAATTTATATTTGGTATGGAAGAGATCAAATTTTAATAAACACAAAAACATTTTTTCTAAAACTAAACTTTTTTCCTTTAAATGCAACTGCAGAAAATGAAGTCCTTCCCCATTGTAATCTTATATGTACCACAGATTTTTTTTTATAACTAATACAATTATTTCAAAGAATTATTCAATAAAATTTTTTCCAAATCATCATAAAATTCAATTTTTATCTTTAAACATGATAAATAATATTTTATCTTACTTCAAGAGTGTAACTTCTCCATTTCTACCTAAAATATTAGTGTCTCATGAATATTTTATTAAATATGACTCATCGAGAAGAGGATCTATATAAAAATCTAAAATCTAAATCATCAGAGCATTTATTGATTCAAATTACATAAAATATAATTATTTCATTTAAACTATTTTTTATTAGATATATATGTTGTAGCTGGGTGTATGTTTAAGCCAAGGAAAGATGCTTTCTTGTCTTTTTCTTATTTATTTTCACACACACACACATATAACAACACACATGGACGATAATCACACATATATAGGGTAACACATAATACTATATACAATTAAAGTAGAAAATGCTGCTAACAAAAGAGCGAGCGAATGATTCTGTTTGCCGCTAACAAAAGAGCGAGCGGTGCCTACTTGCACCAGTTTCACACCAACTCTCAGGGAGAAGTGTTTACAAAAAACAAGCTTAAGTGCACTTCCCCCACATTCCAAACATACATATGGTTTAGTGCATACTGCGCCATCTGTATTCAATATTAATCTTTACTGTATGAATAAATATACAAAGAATAAAATATACAAATAAAATAATTAAATAAAAACAAAATATTATAAATAATAAAATCACATAAACATATGTTGATTAATAAAGTTTTAGAAGCCAGCTGTTAGGCCATGATTAGAGCAGATATCGTATGTATTAAAATATGTACACCTAAAATAAAACTGAATTATTTAATAATACTGATATATTAAAAAAAACACATAAAACTTTCCCTCACATTCATTTTTTTAGAAAATATTGTATTTCACAGAAACAAGTGTTGAATACTATACTTTTCTTAGTTTGCAGTTAATCTTTTAATATGAGTGTTTGCCAACATGATGACAACACACGGATAATAACTAATTTTCCCAACACATAACATAACCATGAGGTTACATTTTATTTTCATTTTGTGCAAAATAAATTGTTGGGAAATACAATTTAAATATTTCTTAAAAATTCATTTAAAATTGAAACTTAATTTATAGGCTAAAAAATTAGTATGATCGAAAAGATTATTCTTTTAACTTTAAGTTCAAGTAATAATCAGTTTTGTGCTGTAATATTTTTTGGAATTTATCAAGGGAAAAAAAGGCCAAAATTTCACTCAATTTTTAATTATTTATAATTCTAATTAAAAATTCAAAAAAATGTTCCAAAGTGCACATTCCTGCTTTCCAAAGTATATATTGTATATGCCAACTTTGATAGCTCTAGATTAAATGGTCCAGCCTGTATAGCACTAATACATATACATATTTGTCTTTCTTGTAAGTAAGGATAAGACAAGTGATGAAATCAAAATTCATATAAAATATGAAAACATCCCACAGAAAGTATCAAAAAAGTATACCGACTAAATGATTTTACAAAATTATACAAACAATTAAAAGGCTAAAAAATTTAAGAAGTTATTTGGGTTATTTTGTAAATATTAATAGAATTAATTTAAAATTGATCAGATTTACTTATTCTACTGTTTTGTTTTTATATATTATGTTCCATATCTATTTTATTTATCATTATTCCTTGAGGGGGGGAGGAGAAAATAAAAATGCTACATAATCACAAAATAAATTTTAAAAGAGAGAGAGAGAGGCATTTCATTGATATAATTAAAATAATTCAGTAGCCACTGTCTCAATGACAAAATGAATACTCTAAATTGAACTTTTCTTGACCTTTTTATTTTCTCAAAGTATACAAAAAAAAAAAAATAATAGTAATCAACAAGAAGTTCAATCACAAGAGCCTGAAAAATTTTCTACATTTCAGTTATTCATATATCTTAAAAATATGCTTACAGAATTATGCCCATTTGTTATTGCGCATGATAACTAAAAAATGCTTTGAGTTAAACAAATTGAATTTTTTTTTATATAGTCTTTAATTCAAATTGTGAATTTCTATTCCATTTTGAGAGAAATTTGTTTACAGGAAATTTACATGTTTGTTTGAGAATAAGTAAACACAATAACTGTAAAGCATAAATATCAAGAAAGATAAAATTTGGTTCAGTTTTAGAATATAAAATCTGCATAAAATTTTGAACCCAATTAAGATATTAATCCATCAATTGTGCTTTCTATATTTATAAGTCCTTTGACTCAAAATTCCAACAACTTAGATAAACGAAATGCAATACATGACTTATTTACAAAAAATTCAGTTGTTTCAAATTTTTTTATTCATTCTATTGGAAGATTGATTACTTGATTTTCCTAATTATATTATGAAATACAAAATGCTCATGTAGAAGAATCTGAAAATAAAAATCAAAGCAGTCATGCCATTTACAGCCTTGATTAATATCCATGATTCTTATGTGTGGGAGGGGAAGATAATATCTTTATTAGGAAGTATGCAAGAAAGTTTTGAAAGATCATTCCTACTGGTTTTTATTCAATTTCGATCAATTTTATTCATATAGAAATAGAAAACAAATTTTTAATAAAGCACCTAGCACATATAAACATATATATCAATGAACCTATGATCAAGAAAATTCATGATACTGAAATTTACTATAACTACCGATTAGGATACATATATAAAAATACAAGCTTCACTTGTTTAATAAGGTGACTTCTAGAAGTAAAAATAATTAATTGTAGCTCAAAATCCTGATCTTCATCTAATAAGCTGAAAATGTCAATCCATAAAGAAATAATATTTAATTAATCAACTCTATTGACACATCTTTTTTATCATTGAGGTAGTAAATACATAACAGAAGTATTTAAAAACTGCTACATTCTAACAAAATAATAAATTAATTTTATCCTTTCTTTAGTCTATATTAAAAAATCCAAATTTTGAACTCATATATTCATCTACACAGTTCATTACATTTAATAAATTCAATGAAAATTTATCTAAATGAAATAAGATGATTATTTCCAAATTATCAAACTGTTTAAAAATGAAAAACATAAAACTGATAATTCAAAATTTTAATAATATATCTTTTTTATATAAAACATTTTCAAATTTATTTCAAAGATGCTAAGAATTCAATGCAGCATTTATTTTAATAGGCAGAAACTGATGTATCCTGACATCATTTCAAGAATAATTAAAAACTATATATAAAATTATTTCAAAAGAAAAAAGATAGGAAATACTGATAAAATAACTTTTATAATCTCTGTGGAAATGCTTTTATCCAAGTGAGCAAACTGTAAACCTTGCTCTTTGATACTAGCCGCTTAACTTAGAGGTTTAATGACAATGCTCACTTATCTAATCTCTGAACAAAATTTGCTAATAAAAAAAAATCAGTTTTTCATCTTTGCTTGAAAATACATACTTTATGATTGAAAAAAGCAATATATGTCAAAATAACAACTTTAAAAAATATGAAATTACAATATTTTTTTTATAAATGATGCATAATATACGTTATAAATGCAAAATTGCTACAAACAACTTTAAAACAGATAATTTGTTTTCTATTCCTTTTAAATCCTCAAAATTTTCATTTAAATACTGCTAAATCAATAGCACTAATATAATATTTTAAGTACATTATATTTATTGGTAAAATGATTAGCTTTTTTAAAAAAAATTACAAAGAGTTTGATGAGATTAGTGATAAGAGTTTGAAGAGTTTATATTTTTATTTCAAAAAATTCTACATTTTTAATATTTATTTATGCTATTAAATACAGAAAACTCAATATTTTAAATTAAAAAAATAATGCATTTGTTACAGAATGAGTTTTTCGTTAATACTGCATAAAATAAATTTTTAAATAGTGGATTATTAATTAATTTTATTTTTAAATTGCATCTGAATAAAATGTACAAAATGTATTTTTTAAAATTTTATTAAATATAAAGGAAAGAAAACGATTGTATTTCTAAATAAGGCAAATTTTTTTTTTACTTAGTTTAAAACTCTAAACGACAGGTAATCTTCATTTTTCAAAAGCAAGTTACTTTTAAATTTTTTATTAATTACTCACATTTCAGAGTCAGTATAAATAAAAGCATTTAACAATGAATAGAAATTGACTATAATATTTTCCGCTTCTATTATTAGTATTTTAAGTTTCTTATTATACGCTTCTATTATTAGTATTGTAAATTTCTTATTATAATGAAGAAAAGTGGAAGTAGATAAAATGTTGCTACAATCCTGAAAAGTAAATTCTAGATCTTACTTGAGTTGTAAAATGTTGCTTTCTCATGTCGGATTAAAAGGAAGAGCGAGAAATAAGTTATCAAAATTTTTCTTATTAGTTATGAGATTTATTTATCCTCACAGTTTCGCACTCCAACTTTTTTCTTTTTACAAAATTGTAAACTTTAAAGACGTCACAGTAACACAACTTATTGTCATTTAAAACAACCGCTTCGATTAACAAAAAGTTTTTGGATTCGAAATATAATTAACTTCTTATAGTAATTATGGTTTATTGGTAGAAAACGCAAAAAAATTATATTGCATATTTTTTTGTATTATTTAAATGAAACGTAAATCATTATGACACTTTCGAATGAAAACACAGCTGATTTTTATAGTACAGCAGCAAACTAAGAATATAGTCCCATTATATTTACTTCCTATAGTCTCTTAAAATACTAGTAAGTATATTAAACTTTAGTTAATAAAAAATTAAAATCAAGAATAAGTCACTAGA
The DNA here is from genome assembly GCF_947563725.1 of Argiope bruennichi. Classification (NCBI taxonomy): domain Eukaryota; kingdom Metazoa; phylum Arthropoda; class Arachnida; order Araneae; family Araneidae; genus Argiope; species Argiope bruennichi. The sequence goes on from NC_079154.1 coordinate 8,359,172, forward strand.
CAAGTCATTATTTACTAAAAAATAACTTATGAAATAATACTATTTTATTGTAGTGCTGTCGTAATGGCGGATTTAGAAATTGCAAGTCATGTAATGTGGTAATATTGAGCTGAGGGTGGTTTATGTCTGAACTCTCAGCTTATGATTTTTCTTCAAATGACGTAGAATATTTATGTGAATAATTTCTTTAAAGAGAACGTGAATTTACTTTTTTATGCACTTTGGAACTGTGTTTGTAAATTTTGGTGTATTTATTAATTCTCTGATATTATAAAACTTCTTGCTAGTCCTGCTGTAAAGGTTAGTAAGTTTTCCTCACCTCCTCTCGAAATTAGGGTTGAGCTTTCAAGTTTATAGTGACTTGTTTTCTTTTTGATTCCAAAACTCTGAAAAGTATTGCAACTTTAACTAATTCTTTGTACTTTCTTCGATAATTGTTAATAAAAGTAGATATTGATGAAAAGTTCTCTTATCATTTTTCAATGCAATACTAATATTAAGCCTAATTTTTAAAATATGTATAAACTAATTGTTTATATGTGCATCTATTGTGAATATTTTAATTCTTAATTGTATAAAAGATATCCGATTTCATTTTCATGATCAAAAATTTCTTACGAGTGCATAGTAAATTAATTCAATTATGTGGCGTATTAGCGAGTCCAAAATGAGGCGGAAATACTTATTGCATGATGTGTCAAGGATATAAAAATATTTCTTTCGTTTTAAATAAAAGACAATTTCAAAATTTAATTTTTTTCATGTTAAGGGAAAACGTCTTATTTTAAATGGACATGCGTACTTTATTTTTCTAATCAGTGAGCATTAGTTAGTTGCATTGTAATGGTCATTCTTTGTCAAGTTTGCTGCACAAAGGAATTGAGATAGCAATTGGACTTTATGTAATATGTTTTTCGAAATTTGTTGATGTAATAGCATTTTTTAAAAGTTTGAAACTTTTTACTGGCCGCTTTTGGATGTTTAAGCTTTGGTTTATGTATGAAATTTGTGTTTGAATTGTGGTTAATTAATTACTCGTCCGATTCGCTACGTAGTGCTTATTGAAAACAAATCTTCAGTGTTCCCGTGATTTTTTCTCCCCTACGCCTTTCTTCAAGATAAAAAAAGTTTAAAATTTTTATTTGATAGTTCCTAACACTATTTATTTGGTTGTTTTCGTGCATTAATTTAAAAAAATATTTTGAGTAAGAAATTTAAAACTTAACGAAAAGTTTGTTATAAATTAAAACCAATTAAAATAAAAATTCGTCACTTTTTAAATCGCTCTCAGATTGTAAGTTTTAGTATTAAATAAATTATAGATCATTGTTGATAATAGTTATAAAATACACACAACTTTAAATAACTGTATGAAAATTGGGCAGTAAGTTGCGATTTTGTAAATAGTGTGCAATTTCATTAGCAGATTTGAACTTAATTTTTTAAAATTATTATATCCCGTAATATATTTTATGTGACTGATAGTAGATTGTGCATGAAAGATGTTTTTTGAATCTTTATTTTTTTTTTCTTTCATGCAAGGTTGATAATTTTAAAAGCTTAATTTAAGCTTATTAATTTGATGCCAATCAAAAATTTAAGTACTAATTATTCTTGTTTTGTTAATCTTTGATGTATTTCAGTTAAAATGCAGATATATTTGGCGAAATAGGTTTTTATTTATGCCATATCATTTGCAATTTTCAATGAATTAGAAAATGTATATAAATAACGAAAACATAGATTTTTGGTTACTTTTTAATATTTCAGTTTTATCTGTGATGTAAATTGCAACTATAAAATAAGAATTTTTAGAATCATTTTTAAAATGATTTTCCTTTTGTCTTTTGTAAAATAAGTTTATTTTCATGGGTTTTTTTTATAGATTTAAATATTCTAAAATTATCATTGTCATAAGCAATTTGACAATTTCATACACTGTGTATATCTTATAAAATATTCATCTGATGTATTTCAGTAGATAGATTTTTTCATTCATAAACTAAAGGTAACTATAATGTGGGGAGGAAGACCTTTAAACATTCTGAATAAAATTTTTGGTCATTCCATTATAACTTTTGAAGTAAATATTGAATTGATTAAAGATTTTCTTTTTAAATATTATACTGTTTGTAATAATATAAATTCGGAAAAAGGCAAAAGCAGTTACTATATCAAACCTTATTGTAATGATTTATGTAGAATAGTTAGCAGTCCAAGATACTTAAGAAAAAATGTTTAGTATGATTCCTCCCACCCACGACCCCCTTCTTTGTTTGTAATTCTCTAAAAATTATTGCTCTTAGAAATTTTTTATGAAGTAAATTGATACATATGCAACAAGAAATAGGTTTATGAAAGTTCTCCTAAAAATACAAAATACTTTTTGCTTATTTTTTAATGAATTTCATTCTAAAATGTTAGATTTTACAGTTTAAGAAAAAGAAAATTCCTACTTCCACTCTTTATAAGCCCTTTTTTTTTTCTCCCCTAAATCTTTATTACATTGTATATTATTGTAAAAATATGTTAAGGATAAATCATTTTTGTCTTTACACTTGTCACTTAGCTTGAGTCAGTTGCACAACATAATTAAAGTATCTGTATATTATTTAGGTTACCTTTTTTTTTGTTATTTGGATTAAATTCTGGTTATAAAATGTTTAAAGTTTTTTATAATTCAATCTTAACTTTATGCACATAATATTTCTAACATATTGCAACTTGATTGTAATGTTAATTTGTAGATTTTGCTTTATTATTTGATAGAATGTTTTAGTATTTTAAAGCTGTATTCTTAGTAGCCTAGTTTTGCCATGTCATATTATCAGGGCTTTTTTTTATCATTATTACATAAATGTTTTTATACATGTTTACAATCAAACAGTGAAATGTAGCTACTTGAAAGCAGATATTTATAAATGATGACTTGAATAACATGGAATATATCACAGTATTGCTAAATTAATATGAAAGGAATATATCAATGAAAATTTTAATGGATTTGTTTTACATTTCTTAATGGACATCACTATTTTAGCTTATCATTACTTATTATAATTCTTGTTGGCTGAATCAGCATTTTGATTTCTATGATTATTAGCAGTTGTGAACTAAATTTGAGGAATTGCAACTAAATTCTACAATTTTTAGTTAAATTCTGTGATTCTTTCCTTATACTTCCAGATTCACCCTCCTCCCCCTTTAAATAAGGTTTTATCTATGCAGAAATTTTTATTTATGGTATTAATAAAAATTCCATCCTTTATTTTGTTATCTATTGCTACTTATTTTAATATTCATAGGTTTTTTTAAGAAGGAAATTGTTACTTCTAATCTCTTTAATTGAGGTAATGTAGGTTTTTCATTTTGAGAATGCTCATACTTTTCTTTTCTAAATCTTATAAATTTAATTTTGATTCCTTTAAATTCCAAAATATTAAATTTGATGGAAAATGATTTGTGTTGAATAATTAAGAGAATTCTAAGAATCTTTCATACCTTTGCTTTCTGTGCAGCAAGTAAAAAGAATAACAAATGATCTTCTGGATATTTTATGGGTCATAGTCAGTGAGCCATGATGTTATGTTCCGCTTATTGAACTCTTGTTTCTAAAGATAGCCCCAACTACGTATTTCCCATAACTGTATTTCATTTATGCTGATTAAGTTTGATCCAGCTTTTGTTTGGAAAGTGCTCTGTAATTTGAATTCCATGACATTATTAAAAAAATACATTTTATCTATAAACTGAGTAAGTAACTATACTAATGATATATGAAGCTTATGTTAAAGACAAGTGGTTAAATTATTTATCATTACATGATTAATAAAAGTCATTTTCATGAAATTAATAGTTTTAAAGCATTATTGTTATATATATTTCATTCTGATAATTTATAAATAAATTGGTTAAATGTAACAACTTCAATCATTGCAGCTTACTATGCTGTAGTCTAATTTATTGCTTTTAAATCATAATTGATCATAGTTGTTATTAAATTTTTAGATATTTTTAAATTTTTGAAGAGTTTTACATTGTGATTAAATGACCATTTAATTTTAAAATTTAAATTATTCAGCGTTTTATGAAGAATCTGTTTTAGTTATACAGAATATGCATATGTTTCTCAAAATTTATTACTTAGCTTTAAAATGAAAGAAGGGGACTAAGGAGAACTAAAGTTTAAAAGAAAATGATGCATTTTGAAAGTAATTTTATACTTTGTACTGTTATTGTAAAAATATTAAAAGGTAATTTTCCCATATAGACCCTGTGATGGCAAGTCGGGGTGGAGCTCAAAGGCCTAATAATTCATCACAAGGCAAAATCTGTCAGTTCAAGCTTGTCTTGCTGGGAGAATCGGCTGTAGGCAAATCTAGCTTAGTGTTGCGATTTGTAAAAGGACAGTTTCATGAGTATCAAGAAAGTACAATTGGTGGTGAGTATTTCACATTTTATATTAAAATGCATTATGGAGTGAGAGAAAATTTACATTGCTTTTAAGAAGGAATTTTAATTTCATCTGTTGTATGGAAATAATTTTTGGCATCTAACAAAATAGATGCAATATGTTTATTAATTTTCCAGATTAATTTATATAAATGATTTAGAAAAATTCAGATCACCAGTTACATTGTGCATAAGATTTTTTTTAACAAAAAGAATGTTGGTTAAAAAAAATTTGTTAATCTATATTTTAGACATCGTGTCTCAATTTTATTTATATATTTAATTATTTTGCTAAATTATGTAAAAGTTGTGCAGTGAGATTTCTTTGTTTATATTGATGTTTAATATTTGCTTTTGTGTGTGTGTTGATCTGTCGGTTGCTGCGAGATTTTTCATCTAATCTGTATAATGCAATGATCTTATATTTATGATAAGATAACCATTAAACAGTCCTGATCTATATTTCAGATTAAATTTAAAGAAAGTGTATATTCATTATATTTTTAGGAAAAGAGGAATATTAAATTTGATTTTTAATAAGATGAAATCATTTTGATCCTGTTCTATTTTTGTTTCATGAATGCATTTGATTCAGAATTTCTGATCAAGTCAGATTATTTTTTGTCCAAGATATCACTCAGTGTTGATAATGTTCCATTAAGTTATAATCTTTTAAGATCCTTTTTTAAATGATTTTCAAAATGGCTGGAAGTTTGTTTCACTACAAAAAAAATTAATACATCTATTTCACTTAATTTTTTTTAATCAGCTGCATTCCTGACACAAACCGTATGCTTGGATGATACTACTGTGAAATTTGAAATATGGGACACCGCAGGTCAAGAAAGATATCACAGTTTGGCTCCGATGTATTACAGAGGAGCACAGGCTGCAATCGTTGTATATGATATTACTAACCAGGTATGTTAACAAATATTTGGATTTTGATAATACAGTATTTACAGTTAGAAATGTAATTTTTTTACTAGTTATTTTCTAAATTTAGTATTAGTTAAAACAATATAGTCTGTGATCATTTTAACAGTTAGCAAAAGAGTTGAGAATTTAGTATGTTGTCATACTTTTTTTAATATTTAGGTAAAATCCTAGTTTAGTGTGCCTCTTGTTTCCTAAAGATGCCAACAGTAAAAAGTCACCAATCGAGATGACTGACCATATAAACATACTGTGAAACAATTAGTTACCCATAATTTATTTTAAATTTATTAATCATGATTGTTTTGAAAAACACTGCTTTTTTTAACCTTTATGGGTCACGATTGCTGAATCTTTTTTGAATTCTAAAATAACAAACTTTTGCAAACCGGTTGTGTTGCAGACAATAAAATTCAAAAACGCTATTCCTTCGGCATTTGAAGAAGAAATTGAGCAAACTTTAATTTTAAAAAAAATCTTACAGCTTTTCTAATAGCAGGAGCAGGAACCTAGTAGCCATACTAGCTCATTAAAAGTAAGGATTCTGAGAATAACAAGAACAGCACAAGGGAAAATGAAAGTATCCTAATAGCTTCAATACTATAGAAGAAATTTGAAGCATTCAATTCTTGCTTGGTTCAATTAATTCTTCATTTGAGCAGGGATCTATATCAAATGAAGAGATGGCAGAACTTTTCGATGATGCAAATGTTGTTCAGTCGGCGTCATGTTCATTTTAAAATATAAATATTGAATTCACAAATATATCTTTTATAATATTTGTAAACATATTTCTGATTATCCTAATCATCAGACTTCGAATTATTGAACACATAACTTATCGAATAATCATTGGAAATATACAAAAAGAACAACAAATCACAAAGAATTCTATTGGAATGTTAAGATGAAAAACTGTATAAAAAAAGACAACATTCTAGCAGATATAAAAGTTTCTGTGTTGACAAAATCCGTATACAGACTATTTTAATTAGAATAAAATAATTTGGTAAGAGTTGCAAAAAATTAAATATCTGCTCATTGTTCATTTTAAAAATAACATTGAGTGTTTTATTAGCAGTAGTAATAATTTCAATTATAAAACAAATTAAATTCTTAATGGGTGTTTGTGTCAATTATTTTTAATTTTCGTTTCTTACAAAATAGCTGTATTAGAAGTATAACTCAACAAGGAAAAAAATATATATAATAATCAGTATTAAGGTTACTAGGATAATTATTCTGCTTACTTTTTATCATGTTGGCGACAAACTCGGGGGCACACGAAATAAGGATTTTGCCTATATTTTTAGTTTCAGCTTATGTATCTTCTATTTTAAATTCCTTGCAAATATTAGACAAATGTATATATATTTCTATTTTATATAAATAATTAAATTGCTGCTAAGGTTGTATATTAAATTTTAAATGTATAAGACATTATATTTATGAATGCTAATAATATAAATTACTTATAAATGTGATCGCTATACATTCACAAAGTATGCTAATAACTTTTTCAGAACAAATATTTTTAGTAATAAATGTAATATCTTGTATATTATTCAAACACAAGTTAAATTAAATTATAATCCATTGTTACATTCATCTCTGTTCAATTATAATTATGTTGGTGAAACTAAAATTTTTATAGAATGAAGTAGAATTTTTTATATATTAACCTGAATACTTGCTTGCCATTGCTAGACAACTTCTTAATTGTTGTTTAAAGATATAGGTTGAATTGAAAGGTGACGAAGTAATCTTCTTGGCAATTTCGTAATATCATGAACCATAAAACCTGAATATTTAGAAGTTGTAAGCGATTTTAGTATTAAAGAAAGATCTTTAAATTCAATGTTAGGAAATTCAACATTACATTCATATTAAAGTGCATTTATTCTCTGAACTATTTAGAAAATTGTTTGCTTTGTGCCAAGATTGCCATTTTGGCCTGTTCCTGTCCATTTTCAGTTGGCTTAAATTTAATGTTAAATTTAATTTTACATTTTATATGAATTTTAAAAAGAATCGTATTTCAAATAGTCTGCTCTTACCTGTATATAAATATAGTGATTCTTTTTTAAAACCAGATTTGTTTCTTTTTCTTGAACACTGATTAGCAGAAACTCTATTTGCAACTATGGTGTGTTTGCAAACCACTAAAAAATACTGAGCAAATCACTTTATTCCTTTACAGTAGTGTCCAAAACTGCAGAAACTTTTGTAAAAAGTGGGTTTTTGAGAGATTTAATGGCTTATAACAGCAATATATTTTTAGTAATATCATAAAGCTGTGCATCATTTTAAAGATAAGTGGACCTAGAATATAATTCATTAAATTATGTTTCCTTGACATTTTTGAAATAGTAACGAAATATCCAAATGAAAACATATTTCAATTGATAAGATATCTTTTCTTCATTTGAATGTTGCCAGTGAGCATGATTGTTTAGAGGGTCTGTAATGTATCTTTTTTTTTTTTTTTTGTAGGACTCAAGATTTTATGCTCTTTTTTTTTGCAGCTGAGAAGTCATTTTTTCTTTATTATGATTGCTATCAAAAAAAATTTTTTTTATGTATGTGTTTTTTCATTTTGTGATTTGTCAACATAAAAGTAAAAGGAGTATCAGTTAACTGGTCACCCAAAGATATAAAGTTATAGTATATCCTGTATGTTAATAATAATGAAATTTCCTAGAAAATTGATGAAAATTAAAGGAAGTATTTCTAATTTTTTGAAAAGAGTGAATAAAAGTTTGTCATTATAAAGTCTTAGTTGGTGAAGGCAGTAAAAAAACGTACCCCCCACCAAATGGTTGAATAATTAAAAAAAAAAAAAAAAATGTCGCAGAAGAAAATCAAATGGGAGTGTACAAAGTAATTTGAAGTTAAGTGTGGGGACCATCTGACATAGATAGCAGAAATCTGGTCTTGATATAAGAATTTTATTTAAATGGCAGTTTTTAAATTTGAAACAATATTTGAAAAGATTAAACTTGACAACCTATGTTAACTGGTCAGTGAAACAATTAAACGGTGGAGTCTTTTCTTTTAACTACCTTAAGATGATACATTGTATGGTATTTCTGTGAATAAAATTGCTGTTTTAAGCCACCAGATCTTAAAAATGCTCTTTTTCTGAAAGGTATTTACAATTTTGTCTTCTACTGTACTAAGATTCAACATTTCCAAGAAGGTTGACTTAAAAAAGTCTTATTACTTTCATAGATAAATATTATCTTTCTTTTTAGAGGTTCTTGCTATTAATATTGATTAATTGAATGAAATAAAATTAGATCTATTATGAGGAGACATGGGGAGAGGGAAGAATTCAGTATAAAAATTTGGTAGGTAGCAAAAATCACATTTTAATGTCTAAATTATTTTTTTTTTTAATATGCATACAAAAATAAATATCATATACTATTGCTTTCATTGATAATATGTATGAAAATTAGGGTTCCTTTATAAATGTTTAAAGTATCCAATGTGAACTTTTCTATGTATTGGATATTATGTCGATTTGAAATTCTTCTTCCTGTAAGTCTGTATATGAAACTTTTCATTCCAAACACTGGTTTTAATTTCAACTGCTTGCAGACAGTTAAGTATTGTATATTTTAATTAAGTTGCAAAAAAACATAATTTTTACATTGTCAGTGTGGGCAAATTCACTTTATTGGTGTTATTTCATTTAGCATTGATTAAAACTAAATTTGTTTATTATAAAATATCAGAGTTTGACTTTAGTTTTAGGTTTATTGTATATTTTTTACTTTGCATATTGATCTTGTAGTCATGATTTAAACAAAATTTACTATTGTAATATGAGATGAAATTTAAAATTTTCATATATTTAGTTCTTAACATTTTGTATATAAAGTATATTGGCTTTTATTTTTGCCTCTTTGACATGTAATTTAGAGTTAATATACCTAGATTTTATCCTTATGTAAAGCCCTGTTTAAAGTAGTATAAAAATGGCTTTAATGATATATTTGATAAAATTTGCAAGAAGTTTTGTATTTTGCTGAACTTCAGCAGATTATAAATGCATTTTAAATTTCTTTTCCAGGATACATTTAGCAGGGCTAAAACTTGGGTCAAAGAACTTCAACGTCAAGCAAGTCCAAATATTGTAATTGCATTAGCTGGAAATAAAGCAGATTTAGCAGCTAAAAGAGCTGTTGAGCATGAGGCAAGTCTCGCCATCCTTTTTAACTGACATGTTTGTCTTAGGAGTTATTTTTTAAAATCAATATTTATTGTCCGATTTTGTACTTCAGGAAGCCCAAGCTTATGCTGATGAAAATGGACTCCTGTTTATGGAAACATCTGCTAAGACAGCTATGAATGTTAATGACATTTTCCTTGCTATTGGTAAACAATTTTCCTTGTTTAATTTTTTTTGCCATAAAATGCATAGAAGAAATCTGCCATTTCCATCAAGTTTATTACACATATTTTCGGAGAATTGACAATTATTGAACAAAGCACATTATTTTATTTGGTTATGGAAATTAACTAAAGTATCATGTAATCTCTACATGGTCATATATAAAGAACTGTAAATATTGCCTCTGATAACAGCACACATTTTGTATATGTACTATTATTAAATTTCTTTTTTAATACAAATATTTCTAGCTGAGAGACTTGTAATTTTATAAAAATTGAGCTGCTTTCAGATTCTCCGCTGTATGTAAGGAAGAGAAGTACAGAAAAATAATCTTATGCTGAAAATAACAAATGATACAAAGAATTGTACTGTGGATCCCAGCTTTAACAATCATAATTGAATTCTAAACCCTGCTAAGTAAAACAATTATCCCCCCCCCTGTAGAAATCCATGTAAAATAAGAAGTGCATTCCATTCTGAAAAAAATATTCAAATTTATAATACAATGATTTATTATAAATGCTTGTAATTAATTGTATTTTTTAATAAAAAAATGTCTAAAAGTGTTTTTTGCTTGAGATTTGGTGAAGATATACAACATTATCATTAAATGAATATATAATGTGTGTAGCTACTGCCATATCAGACCAGTGCTGTTCAACTTAAATTGAAGTAATTTCTCATGCTTGCACCATCTCCCTTATTACATTAGAAGATTACTTGTTATATTGCATCTATTGTTTCTCTTCCTGACCAAATCTCCTAGTTTTTACTGTGATAAGAAATGCAGCTTCATAAGCTCTTCAGTAATTCTAGCTATGTACTTCTATCAACTAATTAATGTTATCCCCTTATTCCTGTAATCTTGGTTAGAAACAAAATCTTTTATTAAAGCTTCACAAGCATTTACTCAAACCTTGTGGAGTTGCATTCAGCGATATTTTTTGTCCAAAATTTCCATGTAAATATGAGAGTTCTCTTGAAACAAATATTCAGTGCAAATTGATGCAAGCCAATCCAACATGTAATATCATAGTGTCTCCTTACCACTTTTGCAAAATATCGTTCATTATACACATTCTTTTTTTTTTTAATTATTATTATTATTAGCTTGTTTTGTTTTAAACTAAGTTTGATTATCATATTATTATTGAAGTTTTAAATTGTCTGAAAGTGAAAGGAAATCTTAGTTATATTACTTTCATCTTAAATTAAAATTATTTTTAAAACTGATATGTATATTGTTTTAATAATAATATTTGTAACTAAAAATGGAATTATTCTTAATTTATGAATTTAAAAGTGTAATAATGATAATTGGATTCTTTCCTTTTACTATAAGGTAATATAACATGTTATTTTAATGTGTGTGCCATGATATATTTTTTAAGATCTTTATATATGCTTTTTTTTTTGTTTGCATACTCTGAAATTTGATAATTTTAAGACTAATTATTTTTACGTACATGCAATTAAAATTATAATCTGCTCTTGGCATTATTTTTAGATAATATTCTTATAATTAGTTTAGCTTGTATAATATTACTATCCTCTGAAGAGCTTTGCATATAAGAATGATAATATAAATTTTAAATGGTAAAAATGTTTCATGTTAAAATAAGGCTGTTTTGTATTTGTTTTATATACCTGTTTTACTTCTTTAATTTAGAAGTATATTATTGTTAAAGCATTTCAAATATAGATGCTATCATAAAATTTATTTTCAATCATTAAGGGATCATAGATAAGAGTTTTAGAAAAAAGGGGAAGGGGCTGTAATTCTGAATGAAACAAGTTCTTACGAAAGGTTTTTGCTTTAAGCAAACAGGGAGGGGGGGGGGCATTATAAAATGCTATTCATTCCCCATTTTATAAATAAAAACTTTGAATGTTCACAAATAATAAACTAATAATGTTAAATTTTTCATACTTTCTGAATTATTATCAACCTGTTTAATTTGGCAGATAAACATTTGCTTAAGAGCTTAGAAATAAAATATTAATTTGCTTAAATATTAAAATTGAAATGTTTGTTAAAATTAAATTTGTGAACTGTTGCTAAATTCAATTTTGAATTTATAGTTTTTTAGATATGGATAACTTTTATAGACTGTTTGTTAATGTAAAAGTGTCTTGGAATGATTGAATATATCCCCAAATTTTTTTTCCAGCTAAAAAATTACCCAAAAGTGACCAAACTGCTGGTAATGGTGGTGCAAGCGATGGTAGGAGAGGTGTTGACCTGAGTGAGAATCAACAGCAATCTGGCGGTGGTTGCTGCAAATCGTAGGCTGGTCTGAATTTATGCAGCAAACCGAATACCATTCTCCTCATTTTGAAAAATTCAAAAGTAATGTACATTTGGACAATTTGTATATATATATAACACTTATCTGAAGTTTTTTGGCCATTGACAAAATGTTCTAAAGAAATACTGAGACTGATTCTTTCATAGCATCTTGTGTGTTGCCATGTTCTTATTCTAGAAAATAGCAAAAGAACAATATACAGAACATGCCCACACACTCTTATGTATGTGAATATATGAAAGCCTGTAATCTCAGTTTGTTGGCATGAATGATTCTTTGTTTTATTTTTTGAAATCGTCATTTAATAACCACATACACTTGTTCTATTATCGTGTTGTGGAAATTTTTATGGATATTTACGTTCTTATAGGCATACTTTATTTGAGTAGTTATATTTTTCTAATTTTTTTCTATATCTGTTTAAGTCAAATTTTAGGTTTTGTTTCCAACACTGTATTAAGAGCATTTTCCTAAAAGAAAAGAAAAAAATGGCAGCATCTCAATCAAAGAAATTATATCAATCATTTTGTTTGTAATTTTGTCTGATTTGTGAAAGGGCAGAATTTTTTAATCTCTACAATTATGAAAGCTTTTAGATTACTTGATGTTCATGTTAATATTTATTATGCAATATATTTGTTCAAGCTTAAAAGAAATGAATGAAAAATATCGGTTATTAGTTTTGTATTCTGTTCCTCAGTGATTGTTTGCTATGTTTACCTAATGAACTGTGTTAAGTTTGATATGTTTGTAAAAAAAAAAAGAAAAAAGTCTGTAATATAATGCTGAAATTACATTTGGCTGGTTCAAATATGAAAGTTATTAAAAATATAAATTTCTGAATGAAACATGTTTTTAGTATAATTCATGCCATGTATGGTCACGTTCATGTATTAATAAATGATGCTAAACTTTTGTTTTTCATACATTCCATAGATAATTCATAAAAAAAAAAGGCTACAAAAAATGTATTTTGCATTTGATGCATATAATGCAGTTCATAATGTAACAACTTGGTAAGACTCATTAAAAAATTCTTAAAGGCATTTCTCTTACTGTTTTTTCTCTAACAGTCCTAATATTAATAAAGTAACACAGTGCATTTTCAATGAAAAGATATTTGTCAACTTTTATCTTTCTAAATATAATTAACTAAAATTTAAAAGTACACAAAATTCCAATACTTTCACTTAATATTTGTTTTCTCATAATTTATTGGTTTTAATTGAAATTATACAGTCAAATTTTAAATTTGAATTTAGATCTTATCTGGAGTGGACCAATTTGAAACTTCAGATGTCCTTTTAATTGCTTTTTAAAACACATTTATATGTGCTAGTTGAGCAATACAAAGCAAATAGCAGTTTGAAATAATTTCTCACAAATTTGTATAGTAAGACATTTTTTATGAACTGATGTCCTTATTGAATTAGTTACTTTGATTTATGAAATAAATGTGTTGGGATTTACTTGTGTATTATGTTATGTATAAAAGAATTAAAATTATAGAATATTTACATTGAAGTAAATTTATTTTTCTTGATGCATTAAAGCTTTTCTAAAACACAGAAACACTTAACAAAAAAAAAGTTTTCTCTCTCTGATAAAATTAGCTGAAGTACTTTTTTCTATCATGAAAATTTTTACTTTGCAGTACAGCTTGATTTAATTTGAATGAATAACTGAAAATAGTTGTATCATATCATCTATTCCTCCCTATATTTCAGTAAGAACTCTCTATGTAACTATTTAAATATATTTTGTTACAGTTCCATTTTCTTGTATGTTAGTCCAAAGATATTTGTTATTTATAAATGTTAATATATTTCTTAAATTTCCAATAATTTTTTACTTTAAAAAATTGAAATCATATAATTTAAACTTTATAGATTATCATCATAGTAATTTCTAGATACTTAATATCCTCAAATATCTTTTTTTTTATATCTTTTAATTTAAAAAAACAATTAACAAAAAGTATAGAAAACTACAATTTCATTGAAATTAAAAATAATTATTTTAACATTTCATCTTGGTTATTTTGTAATCTTTCGATTTGAAACTTCCCTGTTGAAAGTTACGCAGGATGAAATGTTTTTTTAAATGAAATTTGTATAATTCATTTAAATGTTTTCTCTGAAATTAAAAAATTAGTGAAAAATTTGATAATAACTGAGTAAAGAAACATTCATATCAGTGCTAATTCAAGATTACCTTTGAAGTTGAAAAATTAAGAGACATAATGGCATAACAGCTGCTAATGGTTCTCAGAAGTTTTACATCTTAGATTTTGAAAATCTGTATGCAAATTTGGATTGGAAACCTTCAGAGGTGGTATAAATAAACTGCAGCCTCTGATGACTGGAACTTATTTTAAGGACCTGAAGGGGTAGTATATGGCATGCCTATATAATTATTACACCTTCAATCATCTTCCCCTACAATAACGGTTAAAAATCTTAATGCCTTTTATCTGTCTTGCTCGTATAATTATACTATTGCCTCTCAGCAACTAAATTGAATAAGTAAACAAAAATTTAATTTTTGATATAAGGTAGGAACTTTTTTTCCTGTTACTTAAAACATATTAATGTGGAGAAATTTTTAATCTATACATAAGGTAGGATCATAATTCCAACCAGTTTAATTGATCAAACTTTGTTAATGTTTATTAATTGGGAAAATGTATGTAAATAACATATAAAGAATCGGTATAATACTTTACAAGGTAAATTTTAGAAATTAGTACTTCTAAAGTTAGCTCATAATTATTTTGGTTGTTTCTCTATCTCGATAAATGAAGTAGATTGTATTTATTTTTAAACAATTTATTGTGAAGCTCAGATGTATCAAATTATGATTAGATTAATGCAAACAATATTATTAAAGTTATAAAATTGCACTGTTAAATCACACTAACTTACTAGGAGGTAAATATGATAAATAATCCTTGTTAAGAAGATTTTGTTTCCTGCTTAATAGTAGAAAATCTGCTCCATGATCTAGCTTGTGTGTAAACCTAGTCTGGACCCAGGAATTTCCTCATTCACCACTCTAGGGTGGCTTGGTGCTGCAAGTGAACTGAGACAAATAGTAACGGCATGCTAAGTTTTCAGAAATATTTTTAAAGATATTTTATAACAGTACTTTTTTTTTTTTTTTGTTACAGCATTTATATATATGTGGATTTCAACGATATTGCATTTCTTTTAAAGGTGTCCCCTACTACTAAAGACCCACATATAAGCATTTTATGCTTAGTACTATGGTGAAAACATGTGTATATTGGATACTTTTTTCAATCGATTGTAGCTAAAATTTGATACAAAACTTCTATTTTAGTGACATCATTGCATATTAAATTTTATTTCTCCAAGTTAATGTTTTTTTCTTCTCACATTTGCATGCATGGTTGTGTAAAGATGGCAACTGATTAACTGTTAACAGATTTGGATTAAAATTCAAAGATTTAGATTATGGTTCTATTCTTAACCCTGTACTAATACTCTATTTCTATATGAGAAAGTAAAAAATGATGAAAAGGGATGTGCTATCAATCACCAAGCTTCTCTCAGCAAGCAGGATTATTACAACTTATTACTGATAATAATCTCGGACTTTAAGACTGCTGAAAAGATCTCTTGTGGATCAACTAAATTCTCATTCTTAATTGCTTCGTTTATCTCTGCTTAATACATTATGATGAGACATACAAATAAAACACTCTTAACACTTTGCACTCGGATGGAGCCTCTCGCTCACCATTCAAAATGGTGCATTATTTTGGTGTTTTTTGTTAAAAACACCTACAGAATAGTAAAAAGATGTCTTTATTTTTCGGAACAATAAACCAGCCCTTGTACTAGGTGAATACTTATGCAGTGAATTACTTTTCTGAGTGCAAACAGTTAATATATCATGTGTAATCTAGTGTTAAATGTTTTACTAGCAAAATCATTCAATGATCTATGCAATCAAAGCAACTGAATCGACTCATTCAGTTTTGGAATGGAGAAAGAAGAGGGGAATTTGAGTCTAAATTTATGGCTTCATCTTTCACAGCCTATTTATTCTATAGCTTGAAATATTTTGCAAGAATTTCATAGCTCTATGAAAAAGTTCAATTTGAGAAATATTTTAAATTCTTTTTCAATATTTCGTCAGAAATGTGTCCCCCCCCTCTCTTCTTTTTCTGCAAAAAAATTTCATGATGTAGTTCACTTCATAAATGTAGGCAATTATTTTCAATATTGTAATTCGTTTAGTTGTGGCAAAATAGCATTCACATTAGATTTTAAACAAATCTTTTAATCTAATGTGTATTATATATTCAGAGGTTTGTCAATGGAATGAGAAGACTGCCTGGAATTTTCTTAAATCTTTTTTGTAAATCAAATGTTTAGAGAATGTAACTGTTGCTAAATAAACTACTGAAATGAGAAATTTGTTATGCTGAGCACATTAAAAAATAAGTTTTCTGTATCAAAATTTAAATTATAAATTAATTACAAAAATCCTGTTGTATGTGTACCGATGGGATTTTTTCTCATTAACCAAAATTATCGAAGTTATGTAACATTTTATTAGAGAGACTGTTGACTTATATCATTTTTGGCACAGTTTAGAACGTGGCTGCCTGAAGCTTTAATGACTGTTTTAAAACTTTTAGTGTCATGAAAAATGTTCTTGAAGTCATAGCTATAAGTAACATTTTCAAGTTTGATATTTTGAACTAAAATTCAGAACAATGCAATGTCTTAGCTGATTCAGAATTAACTAAGATATTGCATATGAATGTCAGGATTTTGTATGTCCCTTGATTGTAGAGTTTCAGATGATATATATTGGACGGGAGTATGAATTGTTGATATATGAGGATAACAAATGTAACAAGATGAAAGCCTACAAATATCTGCAAAGAAAAGAATGGAATTACATTCTAAACAAGATTTAACAACTTTTGGAATGCGAGTGACATTGATTTTAATGACTTCAAATCATCCAGGAATCAAATTGATAATTGTTTTTATTGAGATTTTGATAATATCCCATATCTGGATCATAGTAGAAAGGGATTTCTCTTAAATAAAAATATTGAATATAAAAACTTTCAAGAAGAAAAATGTGTTACAAAATATTTGATTGTATATGAATTCAAAAAGTATAGGGGAGTAGAGAACTTTCAAATCTTGGAGGATTTGAATTATAAGCAAAAAATGTTAGTGTTTTCAATATATTTAGTTAAGAAAAGGGTTGTATTATCATTTGTACTTAAAAATAGAAATTTTCAGTTTTCTAAATATAGAAAACTGAAAATGTGGTTTCTATATTAAAGAAGTCTGAACAAATAGTTGATAAGAAGAAAGATTTTCTTGGCATCTCCCCAAAATGTTCTTGCATATTTTCTAATAAAGGCATTATTCCCATAAAAAAATTCTGAACCTTGGGCAGGGAATGTCTTGTACAGCATTGACTTAATATAATTATGAAAGATTAATGTTTAACATGATTTTATCCTTTTTGCTCAATTTATCTTTATATCCTTAATGGGTGTTTTGGGTGCTCCTCCCCCTCCCCCATACAGTTGAAACCAAAATTTGGCAGAGATCTACAAATATAGTCGCAAAATCACATTACAAATTTGAGTTATCACGTATACAAATTTCTGCAAGTACAGATGGTCACACTTGTATTTTGCTCAAAATTTGATAGAGATCTATAAATTTGGTATTAAAAAAACCATACACCATATTTATATATCTAGCTCGGAGAAGTTATAATTTTTTTGAATGATTGTCCTAATCTGGAGATTTGTCTATATCTCGAGTTTGAATTTTTTGACGATTACAATACTTTTTCTATACTTGGAAAATAAAAATGATTAAAATTGAATTTTTTAGATTAGAAGCTCAAATTTTCTTTCACTTAATTATAATAAAACTGCCACTTATTTGAAAGACTTTTTAAAAAGCAACTATTGGTGTTAAAAAAAGGTGTATTTAAATGAATTTTCTGATTCACTGAAGTTTCCACTATAATATCTAGAATATTAAATAAATTTATAAAAATAGAATAAACTTATTTTTTTGGCAAAAAATTTTGATGTTGGTAATCTTTCTTGGTAACATGTTCACATCAGTGACATTAGTACTTTTCATTCTTGGTTGATACATTATTTGGTAATCGTTAATTTCTTGCTTCACCCATTTAGCTTGTTGCATGTTAGTAAAACTGGAATTTTGTAATCAATTTTACTTTCATTTCCAAATGTATTAAATTTTTGATTTCCTGTGCATCGTAGTTGTTTAAGTGGTGATAATGCCTCCTTTAATTATTTCCATTAGTTATCAGATTTAATATAAATAAATTTTTACTCCCAATATTGTGGTACCACTTGTTCATAAAGAATTTTGGAAAAAATTGATATTGAGGTTCTATTTTATATAAAATCAGAAAATTTTTTTAAAGTAACAAAATTGTTTTGAAATAAACTTGAAGGAAATTAAAATATCGGATATTTTTCAAGGATATTATCTGTCATGTCACACGAGTCTTATAAATGATTGTTAACTGCATACAATTAAACCCATTATTGAATAATGGACCACCTTTCTTAAAAGTAAATTTAATACAGCTTTATCATTGCAAGTATAAGTCATAAGCATTTTACACACAACTATTTACTACTAGGAAATTTTATCTACATTAGCTGGGTGTCTCACATCTGCTAACATATACTTGCTGAATGTTTAATGAAAAATTAAAACAAAAGTGGGGTTTTTTTCCCCTAATAAATCCATGAGAACTTTCAAAACCAATTTTTTAAGTTTTTATCAATTGTATAGAATTTTCTAAATTTCTAGTTTTACATTTTAAAATATTGTTTCAAAATATTTTGGAATAATAAAGCCAATAAATTACAATCAAATCATATTAATTATGGAGATAAAAGACCTGCTATTGTATAGTTCAAGTAATATGAAATGATTAGCATTTTATAATAAGTGTAAATACAACTGTAAATATGTAAAATGTCTGTAAAAATAGTCCCTCTCATGCATATTGGATTTGGGAGGAGGACACAACTTTTGGGAAAAAAAAATTAAGTGTATATTCTCAATTAAGTGCAACCAAATATATTCCACAAAGAGCAATCCAACTGCTAAATGTTCCTGATGATTTCGATATTATTAGGTGAACTAAACAGACTGTTGCATTAGAATGAAGCAAGGAAGATGGACTCGACTATTAATAGGAATAAAACAAAATTTAAGATTGTTACAAATATGGGTGTGTTTCCCCATAGTAACAATAATTATATGCAGTAGGCCACAACAAATCCTGTCAATACTGCTACGTTCAGTAGTGGCGGGGTGGTCGGCTATACATAAGAAGTAACAATAATTTCAAGAGTATCTGGGCATAATAGTCTTGTATTATAATCCCATAAAAATCTGAAATAAATATTCTGTTCATGGCTAATAAATGTTTCTAGATACTAGCTTAGATGAAAATTAGCATTAAAACAAATAAGTCTATATAAGACTTGTTGCTCTCAATGGGAGTAAATATTGAATACTTAACAAAGACATTACTTTGCAGGTTAAATAGCATTACAAGATGCAGATAGATTTAAGAGCTTAATAAATAATGTTTTATTATTACAATAAAACCACGAGATATTTTTCAACATCCAGGTGCAAATCTTTTGAAATTTATTAAACAGTTATTGCAACAATAAAAAGAAAAAGTCATAAAATTTACAAAACACACCTATAATTATAGTCTTTGCAAGTTAACCTTTAATTATTTGTATTTTAGGCACTCAACAGTCATGCTGCTGAAAGAAAAATCTTGGAAAGCATAAAACGACACGCATAGGATTATATAAATTTTATAAAATATGGCAAACCTAATATTAAAATAATACAAATATCTTGTATCAGATGATTGGGCCATATATTTAGATATGATGTAGATTAACTAAATATATATATCCTTAAAAAAATAGAGGGAAAACAACAAAAAGGAACACAATCTACCAGATGACTAGAGTGTTGCAATGAACTATTGTACTGAAAAAAAAACTTGGAAATGACAGCTTTATCTAGCAGCTGTAGTACTTAAAAAAACTTATAAGTAAACTAACATATTAAAATAGGCACCCTAGACATTATCAAATATTTTTCAAACCATTCATTGGAAGTTGTCTCAATTCTTTATCTAAATCATACATCTTTCTTCAAATTTTGAAATCCTGCATGATTATATACAAGATTTCTTATAGGTAGATCTTAAACATTGTTTTCGTATTCAATAGTTCACTTTATATTTTGTATGTAATACCACTGTAAAAAACCTGCTTTCAGCCCACTACTTTTTAATGAAGTCATTTTGAAAAATTCAAGCTTTCTTCTACATCAAATTTAATATTTCTTTCATATTTTAATTTGTATTAAAGCAGTGACAGCATATTTTATTTAATGAAAATTATTTAAATTCAGTTTTTTTTTTTTCTGTAAATTCATACAAATAAGTGTAAAAAAAGCCATGTTTAATGAAGATTAGTTAAAACATTTTTTCTAAAAAGGATAAAATAACCAAAGATCAGTTTCAAATCTTTAAACAGTTAAATTTTCACCTGTTTAAGTTTATTCTTACTTAGTAAAAATTTCTTAAAATGTAGAAAATTTTATTTAAAAAGATTAATTTCAATTTATTAAAAATAGCTACCGAGTATAAAATCAAGGAAGGATAGTTTAAAAAGCACTTCTATGCTTGTTTATATGAAGCTCCAGGTCGCATATTGAAACATTTCACATGTATATAATGAATTAATCTACAATGTCGTAACTACCAGCAATGACAAAAATTAATATGCATCATTCTAAGAATGTTTGACCCAGAATAACTCAATTTTAATCAGACTTGAAAATATCTTTTTGTACCACTTTTTCCACAATCCTAGCAATCAATCCATAAAATTACAAAAAGTTTGAAAATACTTATTGTCAAACAATTCATTATATCTTCAGTAATGTTTTAACAATAGAAATTACTACTTTAAGGTATGAATCTAGCTAGGCCATCTTAAAAAGAAAAATTACTTTCAAAATATATTGTCTTGCTTTTCCCCACTAATTTTAACAAAGTTAAAAATTATATTGTGCATTAATAAAACAGATCTTCAAAAAATTAAATTACTAGTAAACTTGTAAGCCAATATAATAAATTGCTGTCATTTATCAAAATGCTAATCGAAAGTTAGGTGAAAATCATGCTTATTGAATGCAATAATAAGCATACAACTTAACAGAAATTTCTCAAAATTTTTTTTAAATAACACTAAATCAAATTTTCATCTATTTTAACATTTCAGAAAGTGCTTTCATTACTACTATAGAGAACATTTTTAAAGAATAGATAGCTAAATATATATTTGAAAGTATCTTGAAGCAATGAAATATTCCTCCCTATCAGAAAATATCAGGGTACATGCATTCTTCCAATTTTTTTTAAACCTTGATTAATAAATTGAGGTTTTACCAAGGATAATTAAAAACAAAATTTTAATCTATTTTCAAACCTGAATGTAAAATATTATAAAATTTACTATGTGTATTTGTTTTAAAATACAAGAATGATTCAAAAAGCATTAAACTAAAGTGAAATAATCTATTACAGACATTTACATTCAAAGCTAAATATTCCTATTTCTAAAACAGCTGCATGAATTTTTACTAAAAAAAAAAAAAGACAAACAACAAAACTGTTGGTGAAGAGGTTTTAATGAGTTTGAAATGTTGATCTCAAACAAGCAAATATAAACAAAAAAGTTCATTATATAAAAAAAATTTTCCCACAGGAATCATCAGCGCTTCTTCCGACATTATGAAGTCTTCATTTTACAGAGCTGAAACACCATATGGAACATACTGCAAGAGGAAACGTATATATATATCTTTCACCCAACTACTATAACTAACATTACTTTCATTAAAAACAGACAATCATATAATTGGTATTTTTCATGAAGCATATTAAATTATTATCAGTAATTTAACTGAAACCTGATCATTAAAAAAAATCAGTTTTCATTTTTAACTTCAAGATAAAATTGTCGCAAACTTAAATTTTTAAAAAATTATTTCTACATTCAGGCATTAAAAAAAAATCAACATCTCATCGATATATAATTTCTAAGCTAATATTTGTTCAATATCAGTCTAACACCATCATTATTTGTCTAAAAATCACTTATTTAGAAATTTGTTAATCTAATTATAAAATACTGACCTAGATTCATAAAACAAGCTTACATACAAGTTAAATATTTAAAAAATGACAAAAACCTTACTGTTTTCATAATTGAATCTTTTCTAACTATCACATTTGAATTTTTTTCTATTATGCATATACACAGGTTCTATAAATTTCATTGACCCTCAAGTTACTAATTAGGATAAAATGTGCTAAATTTGTTCTCACAATAAAGACAGTATTCTGGCTTTGCAGTATGGAATTAATCAACATGCAGGGAGAAAAATAAACGATACTTTTTAATTTTGTTTAATTTATCATGTTAATAAATACAACTTTCATTTCCAGTGGTGTTTAGCATGAACAACATCATTACTTTTCATTCCTTTAACAATGTAAAACGCACACTTTTTACAATTAGAATTAGATTACTCTGGAATTATTTTAAACTACATCAATCAATTTCAGACGTGTTCTTTTACTTTTTATTAAATTCTAATCTTGCACATCAATTGATTCCGACAATATACAATATAAAAACTTGAGCAAAAATTTTAGCCAATATTTGAATAGTACTCTAGATTTAATTTGTTAATATTTAATTAACTTGGTACCCTTTTCTCATGTTTCATTGTCTAATATATAATTTTAATTTAAGCCATTGTGGTGAATAGCATATAAGCCAGTTAACAACTACGCCTCACCATAAACAAGGCAAGTTCTATACAAAGCCAGCTCGTTTATTTCGCTCAGATTAGTTATGATGCAATGAAATCTTACTAAAACACGAACAAATATTAATTTTGTTATACGATTTGCTCGCAACAGAAAGTTATACTACTATATACGTAATTCATCTTTAACCAGATTCAAATATTCTTAATGTCAGCCAATTAAATTTTAAAGAAGTTCAAGGCAAGAAATTCATTCTTAACTATTTAACAAATAAAAATTTTGACCAATACTTACCAACTTGTAGATGCAATCTACTTTGATCTTTCACGCATCTTCCTGCGTTTCCTCTTCAACCTTCGCATCCTCTTCTTTCTCCACTATAAAAGGGTATAAGAACGTTATTTTCTTAATTCAATAAGAAATAAACTTCGATTTCAATTGCATGATCAGTTGAACTGCAAATGCAATTATATTATTTCATTAAAAACAATTTATTGTTTCTCATATTAATCTCAAAAGAAAACGATTCATATGCTTATCAAATTAACTTTTAAAATTCACTTGGAGAAATCAAGGGAACAGCATATATAATGCCACGTGGTTACGTATGGTGCAATACATTTTACAGAAATTTTCAAACTTCTTTAAAACATTATTAGCTCGATTACGATACATTATCCTGTACAACGTAATAAAATATTTCCTCTAAATTTAACAATTTTAACTCAAATTCGTCCAGAATTAAACGCTACAAAAACTACGTCTAACATTTATTCTTCAAACATTTCTTACGAATAGCATTACATTAAAAATAAGCAAACTTACCTTTGCTCTCATTTTTAGGAAATAATTTAAATGTTAAAACTCTAAGAAAGAGCAATCAATTTTCTCGATTGAAAAGGATATCGTATGATGATTCCTCAACAACTATCGACGACGCCGGATAGGTGAAGAATGAATTCAGAGCACCAAAGGAGGGAAGATAAGACGAGCAACAGTTAAGAAAAATAACTGTAGAATAGATGCACACTAGAGCTTTCGGAAAATGAATTCGAAACGGTTTATTTGAAATCGAAAAATTCTATTTAAAATTAATATTTTCATATTGCTAAATATCCGATACGATATCCAAAAAAAAAAAATTTTTTTTTGTTATTTTTACAGTCAAATTGTAGCAGAAGAAATAAATTTTAAAAAAATGTGTTAACGTTGGTAAAGTACGCCTTTTACTGGTATCAAGCAAATATGAAAGCGCAGAATTTATTATTTTTATTTTCTGTGATGTAGTATTTATTAATTCTGAATTCTTTGGAATTTTTGCAGAAAAATTTTTTAAGCCAATTTTTATTAAAATGGGTAAACGAGATACACGATATGTAAGCTTTCTTCTTTTCTTTATCTTTTAAGTTTGAAAATATGTGAAATTTATACTGAGAGGTGTTTTTTTTTTTGTATTTCCAATATTTATTTGATGTTTCATCATTAAAGTATTCAGTGCTTTTTATTCATTATATCATTCTGTAAAGTAGTTCACTTATTACTGTTGCACTGACAGCTTATAGAATTGTTAGAAATAATATGTGATTATATTCGATTCAGTTCTATCGCATTTGCACATTGCAATCCAGCTTTTGGTTTTGCAAAGAAAAGCTTTGATAAACATTCCTTATTAGTAAGATGAGATTTCTTAAAATAATATGTGGCTAGAATTGTCGTTTTTCAGAATACTTAAGGGAAATGGACAATAATAATAACCCACATAAAAGTTAGAGAATTCATGTAGTATATTAAGAGAAACGTGTTTTTTCCATCCAAATCTTCACTATGACAGATAGGAATACTCGCAATTTGATAGTGTTGTGCATTTCTTCTCATCAAATTAAAACAAGCATGTGATTATTATGTAATTCAATAAAAATTTGAGGAGATGTCTAAAAGATAATAAAGGAAAATATATTTATTTGAATCAGTAATAGGTACAAATAAGAAAATTTCAGAAATATTGATTTATATTTCAAGTATCAGTGAAAAAATTTAGGTGAAAAAGAATTTAATAAAAAAGAATTATATCTAATTTGGAACAGTTTAAGACTTCTTCAAGGAAAGAAGAAAAAAGATTTTAATGTTTATTAAAATCTTCATTTTGATTGTCAAAATGTTTTAGATTATTGGGCAAAAAATTGTATTTTTAATTAATCTGTTGTACTTGAAATTTCAGTGGAGTTTATAAATAAAACAGAAATGCTGATCTATTGAATTCCGTATAGATTTATTTATTTTTTCTTCAATAATTTAAAATCATAAATATATGTGTGGACTTTACAAATCATCTGGATGGTGGCTAAATGCTATGAAGTCTTAATTTAGATTATATTTAAAATTTGATTTTGAATGATATTGTAATTATTTCAATTTATAGTGTATAGTACTTCTTTAATCATGCTTTGCATTGCTTATTTTGTCAATAATTATTTTATAGCCACTTTTTTCTCTTTTTGTATTTTTCTTTTTTATAAAATTAATTATATCATATTATTTTTGTATTTATTATTTGAAATAAATTGTTATTTAAATTAGACATGATTTTATCTTTTTATGATATTTATCTATTTAGGCATTTATGAATCCAATTGCCATGGCCAGAGCTCGTGGACCAATTTCTTCTGGAGGACCTTCTATACGAGATTACATGAACAGAGATCGTCCTTCATGGTAAAGATTCAAATAAAACCAATTTATTTTATATAATTTATATGAATTGTTACAGTTTGAATATATTTATATATAAAATAAAATATTGGAAACATTTTTAGATATAGCTTCCTTTGGTTAAATTTATAATTTGATAGAGGTATTTTATATCAAAATTCTTTTTGTCTTAATGCTTAACATTTGAATGGCTAATACCAATAATACTTTTGTATAGATTTTTTCTTTTTTTTTTCTGACTTTTTACATTTCTATTTTCTTTCAGTTGTGAGTATTAGTTTGTAGATACTGGAAGTTTCTGATTTCCCATTAGTTTAATTATATTCATATTCAGTTTTGAAACTATCCAAAGAGTACT
Organism: Argiope bruennichi; assembly: GCF_947563725.1. Classification (NCBI taxonomy): domain Eukaryota; kingdom Metazoa; phylum Arthropoda; class Arachnida; order Araneae; family Araneidae; genus Argiope; species Argiope bruennichi. The sequence goes on from NC_079154.1 coordinate 8,385,273, forward strand.
TCTAAATGAATCACATAATTTTGAGTTGAGACCACTTGACAAAAATGATACTTAGCTGAACTCCTCTCTCTAATGTCTTTATCGAGACAAAAATTTTGGAATTTTTTTCCCCAATTTCAATTTTTTTTCATACCAGTAGGCAAGCATTTCATCCTCATAGATTAAACATATATCTGATCTACATGCAATACAGATAATATTTGGTCTAAAAGTCTTACGCCCAGTGTTGTGACTGCCACTGTGATACATCAATTCAAGATTAAGATATTGTTAAGGAATATCAATGAAAATGAATGAAATAGTTATATACCCTTGTGAGATGACATGGTTCAGCATTATTTTTCTGAATATAACGACTTTTATTCATTTTCATTGATGTTCCTTATCCATTTGTTACTTTTTGCTTTGCGTGGACATTTACTTTTTATCCAATTCATCATGACTCATAACAAATCTTTGATGAAGGGTGTTTTGAATGTACAACTGCTCATTTCCAGTATAGAAATTTTATCTACCCTAAATCTAATTTTTCATGTATATTAAATCTGTGAAAGAACTTGTGAAAACTGTCTTTAATTACTTTTTTTTTTGCGATAAATTTGTTAACAGTTTGTTTTTTCACTGAAAATTGCTCATTGCTGTTCCTTTGCTTTAATGATTAAGCTTCTACTTCAGATATCTGGAAGAAAAAGAAACAAATTTTGTTGTTTAGGAAATGTGGCTAGAAATTAGCATTATATGGCCTACTTCGTTATTTCTTTTGTCTTTTCATCATTTATGACTACAGGATATGTTTTTTCACTGATGAATTTGTGTTTCCTTTCTGAAGTTTGAATAACATTTTTGTAAACTATACATTTTTAATATTTTATGGCGAAGGAATTTTTTGATCTGATCAAGTCTATGTTGTTGTAATAATAATGTATTCGATGCTTGTAAATGTACTAATTATATATAAAGTATTGATAAAGCTATGAAACTAACTTTAGGGAAGAAGTGAAAGAAATATTACAAAAGAAAAAAGAGGGCTCTAAAACACTTGCAGCTTGGGAGGAAAAGATGAATGATGTATGTATAGTATATTGTTTCAAATTTCCATTTACAAACAATGAATCCATTTTCTTTTTATTTTCCTTTATTGAATATTAAGGCATGTTTTTAATTTGATTTACTTAAAAATACAATTATAAGAAACTGGAGTTAAAGAATACTATGATTTTTTATTAATTGTATAGAAATTTCGAGAAGAACTCAGACGCAACAGAGAGAAATTACTTGGAGAAAGTTCATCGTGTGAGGTATGTTAGTCATTGTTATTATTTTATTATTTTAATTGAAAAAAAATGAATTTAAATGTTTTATATAAGAAAATATTCTTTCTTTAAAGAAAAAGAAATCAAAGAAAAGAAAGAAAAAGCGGGTGAGTGGCTGTGTTCATTTAGTTGTACTTAGTTGATGTAGTTTTAAACAGAATTGCAGATTCATTGAGATTTAATTTTATATATATATATATATATATATTTGACCTGTATACTGTAATCTTATATATTGTCTTCAAAGACACATTTAAAGTTTTTCTATATTTCTTAGAATATCTATATTTATTTTTTTATAAGAAAAGAAAAGATGGTTATCAGAATGTTTATAAGCATGTCAATTTCCAGTTTTAAATTTTCTCTTCTGTAAAAAGTAATAGTGTTAATTTTCTTTATTTGTGTTAATGTTCGTTATTTTTTCTCTCTAAAATTTGTAGTTGCTAGCCTTTTTTTCCGCCCATTCTTTGGAATTTTATTTACGAATGGACTCATCATAATAGAATTCCACTTTATTTAATTATTCATTAAGTGATTTTATACTTACGGATAAAATTATAATGTCAAGAAATTTTCATTTTGTTAATCATAATTTAATCCAATATAATTATGCTCTAATAAAATAAAGATGGGGAATGATTTTAAAAAAATAAAGCTTCTGGAATATACTGGCTCATAAATAAGATAAACAAAATTGATGTTATTAAAAAAAATGTAGAATTTAAAAATTTTAGCTTCATATGAAATTTAAACAAAATTATAAATTTCTGAAATGTAATTTTTTTTTTTTTTTTTTTTTTTTTTTTGAGCAAGGTATTTTAAGTTTGAAAAAGTTATATTAGAAAGCTATTTTGATATTAGTTACTGTTTTTTTTTTTTTTTTTTTTGCAAAAAAATGTCAAATGATCAAATACTAATAGAAAAACAAAAATTCTTAGTATGAAATTCTAACCTTTCTTACGTTTGTGTGCATATGTTGATTTTATAATTAAAAAAAAAATAATGTTACCACTAACTATCATTGTTTCTTGCCAAAAATATTAGATGATTAACATAATGCCAAAGTAAACAGGAGTTAGAAATAAAAATAAACAACTTTCCTCATTGGCATTTCAAATGATAACTTTATTTCTTTTGGACCATTCAGTTAAAATTTATTCTTTTTCCGACTTTTATTTCCCATTTAGAATAATTTATGTCTTTTTATATATGTACTGTTTATTCTGTTGAGACTTTATATAGTATTTCTGAGTTTATTAAAATCTAAAAAGAAATAAGATACCTCAAGGTTGTGACTCTAGCAAAATGGCAGATTAGCGAAAGTTTAGCTTTCCGAACTGCTGCAAAAATCCAAAACCAAATTGTAGCATTAATGAAATGTTCAAAATAGCAGACAAAAACAGTTTAGAGTATATGCTTGCTTGCAGGAGGAAAAGAAGAAAAAAGGAATGGCTGTTGCGAGTGATTTAAATATTGTCTTGCCCACAGTATCTTTTATTGAAACTTCTTCCAGTCAAATTGTAAATTAATTAGAGCTAAATATGAACTCTCAACTTTTACAATGTGTTCTCTAATAATCTCCAATCATGATATAGAAGAAAATGAAGATTAAACCAAAATTGGAACTAACTACATTACATACCAGACTTTTGTTTGTGTGCATGACAGTACATATAATGAACCAGTCAGTTCAGATTTTTAAAAATGTTCAGTTTACTTGGTCAAAAGCTTGTGGTACTATTAGTATGGTGTTAGATAAGGGAAAAAAAATTCGATCAAAACTTTATTGTATGTTTCATGGTGATGTAAGCTGTCATTTTTGTTGTGTAAAAAAATTCTTATCTTTTCTTAATGGAAGACTAAAAGCTAAAGATAACACTTGAAGATAATATTTTGAGTTTATCCATGTTTCTAATTGCTTAGGTAAATTGGATGTTCTAATAGGGTAACAATCCATTAAAAAAAAAGGAATAGTTTGAGCACTGACATATCTTATTTATGAAATGACCAAAAAAAAAAACAACCTGATTTTAAAGTCATTAAAATTCTGGGATGTAATGATTAATATTAATAAAAATGATTTAAAAATGGCATTATTCTCAGTATGGAACTGGATATCACTGGAACAAGTAGAACTGTTTATTTAATTAAAAACAAAAGGAGAATTTTTAAGTTTACAATTGAGTTCTGAAGTTTATTCTCTTAAAAGATGCAATATTAGTAATTACAGTGATAAACATTTAGAAAAGTAAAATTTGTGGTTATGAATGTTTATTTTATTTATTTGTTTCAGTCCCCCCCCCCCTTTTTTTATAGTAAATAAGTTTATAAATTAACATGTAACTTATTTAATTAAAAAATTGTTTTTCTTCTGTGGCTTGTTTGTTAAATTAAACCAATTTTAAAAAGTTAATTTAATTACTCATTTATTTTCTCTTTTTTTTATTTAAAAAATATATGTTTTTTATTGCTTATGAAATTTCTGTTTATAACACAAGTCTTTTTCTTAAGTCATCAAGTTCATCATCTTCATCTAGTTCTAGATCTAAAGAGGATAACTCAGAGGTATGTATATACTTTTAAATAGCCAGTATTAATAAAAAGAAAAAACAAGTAAAAATTCTTTTAAAAAATTAATGATAATTAAAAAAATAAGCACAAATTTTTTTAAACAATTTTTTTTTTTTTTTTTTTTTTTTGCAGTATACAGCTATAATATTTCTTAAGGAGGAAAAAAATAGAAACACAACTAAAAATATTTTAATGCAAAAAGTAAAGAATACCTTAGGTAGAATTTTCTATCTCCAAGCTTAATTTTACAAAAATCAAATTCTGATGTACAAAAATTTTATATGCAGCATTTTTCAAATTTTAATTAGTAAATAAGCTATTTGTCATTTTTTTATTCCTTTCAAGCATATTCATATATCCAATAAAATATAATTTCATTAACGGTTTTTCATTTTTAATATGATTTTCTTCATATTATATGCTGGAATATAAATAAATTAAATTGCTCTTTTAGAAGAGGAATTCTTAGAAAATTTTTCTACTGCATATAATAATAAGTAGTTCAAGTTTCGTATGTTTTATTCTTTATAAATATCATTCTAGTTATTAGTAACATGTTTAATTTTTTATTTGCAAAGTAGTAGGGTTATTGGAAAGGGGAAATCTATTGTAAGAGCTTTGTAAAAATAAAAGAATATGGAAAGATTTTTTACAAAATAGTAATTTTTAAAAAAGATGCTAAATTCAAACTTATCTGTTAAAATCTTTTTTAAATTGTGGAGCTTATAGCCTTCCCAATAGAAATTTAATTAATATTTAAGATACTTCTATTTTATCAAAATCATGAATAAATTTTTGCAGGTGGTCAGTTTCTTTTGTTGAAATTAAAAATCTCCATAATAAACTTTACGGATTTGATTTTGTGTGTGCATGTGAAGAGATGAAGAAGTTATTAATAAATGTTACATATGTTAAGCTTAGTGTTTTTAAAAGTAATGTAGAAGACTGCTATAGAACAATTTAAAAGAGTGGTATTGTCTAGAATTTTCCATCCATTTCTGAATAAAATAAAGAATTTTAACTGGTAAAAATGATAAAAAGTGATAATTTAAAAAAAAAAAGTTTCATTTATGGCTTTGACAATAATTAGTTTTATGGTTGACATAACTTTTTATAAGATCATATTATTATTATTTTTAACTTAGGAATATGCTAGCACTCTGTTTAATTTGTCTGCAATCTGTTGTTTTAATTGGTGTTATTTTTTCCCTTTTTATCAAATCCAAATGTCCTTTGTACATGATGAATATATGAATAACAGGATGAAGCTAGAAGTTATAAGCACAAGCATAAGAAATCTAAGAAAAAGAAGCATGACAAGTATTTAAATGAACACAAAAAACATAGTGTAAGTTTTTTTTTTTTTTTTGTTTTTTTTTTTTATTATACAAATTTGTAGAAGAAAATTTATAATTTATTTAGCTTTCTTCATATGGTAAAAATCGTGTCATACTTTAATTTGTATCGTATCTTAAAAATATGGTACAGGTCTTATTAAATTTTCTTCTAGCTACTCAGATTCAATTTTTTTAAATCCCATGTTTGTTTGTATGTCAAAAATGAAATGGTGAGTAAAATATTCATTAATGGTCTATGCTATTTGGTTCATTTTATTTCTGTGTTGAAAATAAGATGATTTTCTATTGGGTTTGCTCAAGAGGAGGTGCAGAAATTTGTGTAAAATTCATTGGCAGTTCATTTTATACCTAGTTATAAAAAAATAAAAGTTTAAATGTTTTGCAAAACTTTGCTGTGCAGCAAAAATATGTTCATGAGTGTGAATATAAATATTTTAATAGATTATAAAGTATTTTAATAGTAAAAAAAAGCATTGTATCTTTATACTATTGTAATTTCTCAAAGGGGATAATGGGTTTCCCTGTGTGTTCTGTCTATAATTTGTAATTTTAAATTTAAAATGCATGTGGATGCAACTTTGGAAATTATGCATGTAATTTAAAGAAATTATTTTTGCTTTGGACTTACTCAATAGAAAATATAATATTCCTTTTCTAAAACAAGTTAAAAGACATATAGCTATTTATCTTGTAGTTATCTAATATATGTGTTGAGATTGATTCTAGTCATATTTGAAAAATCTGTAATGGAATGAAAATCTGATTTAATTTCAATTAATTCCAAATATTGATTTGATATTAAAATTTTCATTATTTATACATATACATATTTATATTTTCAAGGAAATTTATTAATTAACTTAATTGGAAAAAAAATTTTACTCATTTAAATTAGTTTATATTCCTCTACATCATTTCAGAAAATTATGTGTATTTTTTATTTTTATCATTTATGAAAAGGATTGATTGTTCTATTTAATTTTTAAAAAACAGCGGGGAAGAGTTGGAATTTAGGAATTGGTATATATATACCCAATCCAGGAATTTTGGATTATAGAAAATAATAATTTTTAAAAAAACTAAAATTCTGGATGAATCTGAGCTACTTTTATTCCTGTATATTTTTTCAGTATGTACGAATCTAATTTCTCTTCTAGCTATTGGGTATTTCTAGGTTAGCCGGGAATAAGCAAAAATTCATCAAATAATTTAGATCTGCGCCCCCCAAAAAATTGTAGCATTAGATTTGTATGAAAATTAGTGAGTGAGTTGAGTTAATGGAGCTCTTATCCCTAGCAATGATGTTGCTGGTAGAGGGCCTTTCTTTCATTATGCTCACATGACCATCTTCATTGGCGTCTTGGATGGAAATGAGTTTTGTCCGAGTCTTCTTCCTCCGATCTTGATTATGGAACATGTGCAAAATAAGGTAGCGAACATAAGCTTGCAAAGATTTATATGAAAGTTAGTGCAGGTTATATTGACATTTATTTGATGCTGGTCTAAATTATTTGTTGATTTATTTCATATGCACTGGCTAACTAAAAAGTACCAACTGTTGCTCTAGTTTTTTGTAATTTCTTATTTAATTATTGTTTCAGTTTTCTTTTTTGCTCTCATTGATTCATTCGAATAACTTCATTTGAAAAATGAATTGAAAAAATCACATGCGAGATCAACAAATTATAGTTTATGTATTAAATTGATAGTTAACTTTCTTACATTTTTATGGTATACAGTATACTCTCAATTATCCAATCTAAAATTGCAGATGAACAAGTTGAGTAACAAAAATCTGGGTGGCATAGAGTTCAAATAGAAACTGACTTCATACACCACCCATACTATTAAAAATACTCTTTTTACACCAAAATCCACTCACATTCATTTTTCTTATTTCTTGAAACAGAGTAGTATTTTACAAGTTTTTGATATAAACTGAAATGCATGTTTTAAAAATGTGGTGCAGAGAAAAAAATCATGATTAAATTAATTACATTATTGTTAATTATTAATAATTTACATTTTGGGATAAATTTTCTAATGTTTAACAATTACAGAAGACAAGCTTAAAATGAAAAAACTAAAAACTTTTTTTGCCTTAACCTGTGTTATGCATGTAGCACATAGAAGGATTATAGCAGATAAATGCATAATGTATCATGACAAAGTAAATTATTTCTCATTTTATGACAGATTATTACTTTTTTAAACTGGATTAGATAATTAAATGTCTGTTGTACAAGATTTTTTCCCCTTTATTCATTTTTTTATTCCATTTTTTTCCCCACAGGATAGTTCATCCAAGTATAGCAAAGGAATCAAGAAAAAACATAAAAGAGAAAAGTAAACTTATTGGATTGTTACATTTATTTATTTAGGTGATATGTATTAACAATCAATCAGTGTAACAATGTATATAAATTGTTGAAGAAAGATCAGATTTTTTGCCAAACATATTATCTAGATAATCATTCATTTGATATTCTGGTTTTTCCCTTCCTATTCAGTTTATAAGATGATTGTTTTATTGTGAAGTTTATGGTGTTATTGTACAATCACTATATCTGTGAAATAATAGATTGTTTACTAAATAAGTAATTTGGGAAAAAAGAATATCTATCTTCAGTTTAATAGTGGATTAATTTAAGATTCTACTTTTTGACTAATCAGAAATTTTGAATTAGAAATTATTGTAAAATGCCAAGTGGTGCTAAAATTTTCATTAAATTGCAAATAACTATGAATTTTGACCATAGAGCTGATATATGAACGAAGGAAGCAAGTAGCTTTTTTCTAGTCTAAACAAGTGTATGTGACTTGTGAGAAATCTGGCCTTTTTTGGCGTCATATCGCAAATCTTGGTATACTCAAAAACTGACGTGCAACATTTTGCTTCCCGACATTGGGTCCGGTCAATTTTCATATCTGGTTCACATTTCCTAAATAATTTATATATATACATATATTCATTCCTTGAAAACTAAGCAAACTGGTTTCGAAAATAATGTTTTCTCTTTTTTATAAGTAGCCAAGTTTGTTGATTTAAATTATGTTTACTTTTTTACTTTATTTTTGTGCATTAATTAAAAGTGAGTATTTTTCTTCTTTAAGTAAACATTTTATTTCTTTTCTTTACCTAAAACCATCTTTTAATTTTACATTACATGTTCAATTTACATTACAGGTTTTATCATTATCTCATACAGATAAAAAAAAAACTTTTTATAATAAAAGCAGATTATAAAAGTGATCCAAATCTTTTTTTTTTCTTGAATATTCTGAATAATATTTATTTTTGCATAAAAAATGAAAAGGATATTAATTAAAACTGTTAAATTATTTTGAAATAATTTAGAAAGAAAAAAAACACTAGCTCAGAATCAAACCCAGTTATCCTGCATGCTACGCCAGTGCCCTAACCACTACACTACTCGAGTGCTCGTTCGGGTAACACATTATTAGTATATAAGCTATTTGAAAGTTTTAAGGTTGACTATTGAGTCTTAATATTTTCATTAATAAACATTCTAAATGTTTATTATCATTATACAAAATCTCATTCCGAACTCAGTTTTAAACCTCGTGTCTTCTCCTTGTAAGTATCAGTTTGAAATATTTCGCTTCTGGTTTATAGTGTTGGTAGTAACTTTGCTTCTAACTACCGCAGGATCAAAATTAAATCATTTTTGGAATCTTAAATGTGTTGATTTAATACAAAATAATAAGGAAATTCGAAATTTATACGAAAACGGTGATTTTAGGGTATGTGCATATCGCAAGTTATTAATAAATGTTAACAATCAGACAAAATTTTTATCTGTAAAGATAGCATTTCTTTCTTTAGTAGTTTATCTTTAGAATATCCTCTAGTTTCTTTTTAGATCTTAATTAAAATTTATAAAAATATGCAATTACTGCTAGCACATTTATGAAATTTTACTATATAACATTTTCAATAAACACATTCAATAAAACGTTATTTTAGTTTAACTATTTCATTCACAATGATGATTTAATATCTTTCATGGTATAATACGATTCGAATATTTATGGTAAAAAAAAAACATATTGGATATAATAAGGAACTTTATTTGCACTAAAATAAATACACAATTATTAACCAGTCAATAATGCTTATGTAAACACTTGTATTGGCGAGAAAAAATCACGCCAAGCTTGCAGCCAAACACTTGCAACACATTCGAGATTAAAATAAAGCAAGTAACAAAATATAATGCAGTTACATCAGTTTAAATGAAGCTTAATAACAAATTAAATAAATTTAATACAATAACTAAACCAAACTATGAAATATTATTCAGTTTTAACACCAAATCACTGAGTGATGGAGGTTATGAAATTTTAAATTGACTTAAAATGGATATAAACAGAATATGTTTATTGTACATACCTGTGTAATGATACAGGACTATCCTTATAAGGTTTTTCTTTGCATCCAATTGCACAGCAATAGTTAACCATGGCTTAAATAAGTTTTAAAATCCAACAGTTAAAAGCGAGAAAAAATCTGCTATTGAAATATAATGGGTAACGGAGAATGTGGTTACAGTGAACACAAATTCTGTCCACAAGTCATGTGATTTTACTTGTCCCACACCAAAGTAAGGTTGCACTCCCTCTATCAGTATCTCAGCTCTATGATTTTGACACTCGACCGATTCAAATAAAATAAAAATGTAAATACTTACTGCTGTTTATTAATGAATTTTTCTGACATTGAATGACAGAATTTGATGAACATTTTTCTATATAAATTTATTTTATAATTGTTAAATTCTTAAAAATGTTTGCTGTTGTAAATTTTTTATATGGACTGTAAAAGAGTAGCAATTAATTAGTGGCGTAAATAAAATAAAAAAGTTTACTGTAAAAAATATTTTGTGTTTTCTGGTTTTGATTGATTTAGATCCAATTTTTTTAAGGGTGTAAATGCCTTAAAATTGAAATTTCCAGTACATAAATAAAAGTTAGTGTGGCTGTTTAAATATGCTACCTTCCTAGCTAAATTTTTCTTAGTTCTTGAACTTTTCAATTGAGAATTTGAATAGCAATGTTGAAAAATACTGAAAGTAATAAATATTACATTTAAAAATAATTTCTGGAGAAAGAGTTTTATATTATATGAATGAACTTTGCTTCACTATTCAAACATAGGGGCAACTGAGAGATTATATAGCTTAATAAACTGACTTACGTATTTTTCAACTGCATTTTTTAGAAAGTTAAAATTTAAAATAGGACCTTTTTTAATTATTGTTATTGTTTGATTAATTTATTTTTAGAAATTTTTCCTCAATAATCATTTTTTTTTTAATTTTATTTTACACATTTTACAAATATATATTGTTTTTCATTTCAGTTGGTTATTTTAATAATGGATTTGAATCTTTAATTATTTGAACTTTATAGTGACACAGTGGAGTCAAAAAAGGAAGGGAGGGAAACTGAATAAAGTCAGAATGAAATTATAAAATGAATTGAAAAATATAAAACAATAGATATGAATGGTTCTTATACACTAATTTATTTTAATAATGTTACATAAACAATGAATGACAAATTACGTGCAACGCATTTCTTTAATTTTCTGTTGTTTTAAAAAATAGCATAAATATATAAGAAATAGTTAAAAAGATAATTAAACTAATAATCAAAAAATTATATATATAATTTTTATCATGCATTAAATTTAACTTTTATATCAGTTTTTGATGATATTAATTTATTATTTTTTGGCTCAAAATTAACAAAATCTGTCTTTTTATATTAAGAAATAATTGATAGATCAGTAATGTGATAAAGATAAAACAAGAATGCTTCATAAATGACAATTTATGCTTTAGAAATTTCACTTTACCCCCATGTGTTTGTGTGAATTCCTTTGGACAATGTTGCATTTAGTCAAAGGTTGTTATCTTAACAAATATATCCTATTTTTAGAATTTCTTATTTGTAAAAGTGACCTCAGCTGTGATTTCATTCCAAGTATTAAAGTTGTTTCATGGAGAAATGTAAAGAGCTTGGTATTTTATACTTTGTTAGCATGTCCTTGTATGTAAATAAATAAACATTTGAAATATCTTATCTTTGAATTTTAGTCTCCTTTTTTGTAATTTTCTTTGTAATTATACACAGCATATTACTATTTTAAATTTTATCATATCATTGTTTGATTCAAAGGCTAATGTTGTTTTTAGAAGACCTGTTATGTCAATTTTTATTATCAGATATTAATGATTGCAATGTGATATTACATTGCATTGTTATGGTAGCAATAAAACTGAGTTATTAGAATGTACTCTAAGGATATTTCTTCATTATTTTTCTGCTTTTAATGTGCTCAGAGATTAATGCCAGAATGTTTTCATTGTATGATGTTTCTAATCATGTAAGGATTTATTTTATTTTCTTGGTTTTTTTTATTTTTTATTTATTTTACAAACTTTGCAGAATGTTTAAAAATACATGAAATTAAAAAAAAAAGGTGTTAAATATGAAAAAAAAATCTGTTGTTTATAAATCTGACAAAAGATTTAATATACAGTTTTTAATATTATTCATGTTTGTGTTTACATTTAACTTCCTTGTTTTCTGCATAATGAGTTACATTTCTCACAATCTTCCTTGATTAATATTTATAGCTTAATTACATTCGTCTTTCAGGCAATGATAAAAATTATTTTCTCTTTTTAGCTGTCTTCTCCTAGCATCGTTCCCTCGTAATTATTCATGAAAAATTATGTAGTCAAGAAATTACTACACTCTACGAATCTTCTCTCCCACTGTGGTGTATTTACAACAAATAAAATAACTCAAAACTAAAAGAAAACACTGCTTTGCAGTGAAGGCTGAGCAAAAAAATGAATACTCTTAAAGTATACCTTTATAAATTTAATATCTATTAAATTAATTTTGTGATAATGGAACTAATTATGCATTTAAATAATCATCTATATACTATGAATTTATTTATTTTTATTTTCTTGTGAAAACTGTGAAAGCCTTGTAATCATCAAAATATTGAACTCGAGATTTTGACGAATGTCCACTTTTCAAACTTACCTGAGTCCGAAAAACACGCTTTTGAAATTTTGTCTGAGCTCACTAACGATAGTACAATATGAGCTAGATTGATAGAATTTGTAGATTTTTATTATTGAAAGAGGTTCCGACAGAAGGTAAAACGTTCCAAATTAAATTAAGTATACTTAAAAAATTCCTCTTGGTTAAGCTGGAAAGCAAAGGTAGATTCCTTTACATCAAAGTTACTATCTGGCAACACAAATTGTTAATGTTCGACAGTCAAAATTAGGGCTTGAAAATCATTTTTCACTCCCTAACTTCTAAGATATTGCAGCTATCGAAAAACTTTAAATACAAAAGTCGTTCATCTTAACGAGACGCTAATTGGTTTATTTCTCTATCTTGAATATTAAAGTTATAGAGAAATAAAAATTTCGATCCCCACCATTTCCACTCTCTTTGAGCTAGATGGACCATTTACGAACTCGTCCAAGATTTTTACATTTCTAGCAACATATTCCAAGCAGGTTAAAATCCAAACAAAATTAATCTTGAAGAGATGTTCCCAAAGTCTTGTTATGAGAATCATTGAAACAGGTAGTCTTTCTATAGGAATCTACCTAAAACTTTTTAGCGGAAATGTACGTGCTAGAGAGCAATTCTTGGCATATTGTCAACATGACCCATTAATAATCATTCAATGTTTCATAAGCTTGTTTTATAAATTATAAATCCATTGCTCGAGTACAAAATAACATTTCTGCTTATATGTCTCTGTGTAAAACTATTTATTTTGACATGCCTAATCTATTCATAGCATTTGCTGGACCCTTGCGAATCACATTGCGATTCGAAAGTGTCATTGTTCAAATCCTTTATAAAGAATTTTTTTAAATTACGTTTCTGCCTAAATCGTATGCTTTGGCTTAGGAGGGAAAAAAATAACCTTTTAACAAGTTTATTGTTATTGTCATTTTTTCCAGCAGTTCAAAGAGTACGAAAAGATTTAGTCCTAGCCATAAGCCCAGCTGATTTCCTAAAAAGCTAAGGAATTCGACTGTGTCTAATTTAGGTCGTTGTTCAAAAATTTGTCTTTCTAAACTCGAGTAAAATATATTAGCTCTGACACTATTGATCTGGAATGGAATAGATTCCTTCCTTATGTTCATATGCAATCTTTTTGCTATTTTTGATGTGAATAATAAAGATCTTGATATTTTTTCCTTATAATTAATTGAGTAACAAGGTTCGGGACAATCACATGTAGATTTGTTGTTAGACATAGCCTTTTCTACATCATCCAAACAACTTGTCTCTGTCTCATTTGCCATATTACAAAACTTCTGATTTTTCATCATCATGATTGTTGGATCTCTGCAACCACATTTCAAAATATTCTGTTGCTGAATGCAGGCTGTAATGCAATCCCATTTACTTTTTATCGATGGATCACCTCTGGTTCTGTAATCTAGACATTTGTCTTCGTATGGTTGCGGTAATCTTTGATGGGCTGTTTGTTTTAAGGATATTAGTGTTTCATAATTTGGGCTGAGGATTATTCCGCGAATCTTTGGGTCTGGTTCTCCTTCATTTGGATTTTGTATAATTATTTTTACACCTTCTGTTTGATTCGCATTCGAATAAACTCTACTTAATTTTAATTTCACGATTAAGCCGGTTCCACTTCCAGTTTCTGAAATTTGCAGAGGTTTATTTCTACTGATTTTCTTATTGAAGGTGATACACATTTCATAACGCAAGTGAAAGAAATAACCCAGCTGATGCGAAGTGCAATTTTGACCATTAAAGGAGCATTCTTCTAAAAACTTTCCAGTCTCTTCTGCAAGGGCTAGTCTTCTTTCATCACTCATTTCAGAATATTCCAATAACTTATGCATGCTATCTTGTGTAAGATATTTTCGCTCAGAAAGCAAAAGTGCTGTCCCAATGATTTCTCTCAAAACACTTTCTTTTACATTTCGGTTCAATTTGCAGATACCTACTGTAGGAAATTCTAAAGTTTTTTGCTGATATACACGGATATCAATCATGACGGAATATTGAATATACATGCGATAAAAATTTTGTATTTTATAAATGCTTCCCATCAGACATGTTGAAAATACCAAAAACCACATGATTTTACAGAAATACTTTGAAGAGTTGCCTATCCGGTGAAGAGCATAAATACTTGAGCTGGTCAGTGATTTCGAAGATTTATTCCTAATCATTTTATCTCCTGTTTATGGATTTTCCTTTAAAAATTTATATAAATTTTATTACTTGGTTGTAGTTGACGGCTACATTTTTTTTTATTGGCTATGGCTTCCAGAATTCGAACTTTGATTATAAAACAAAGACATTGAATCATTTTCTGGATAAATCTTTAGAACATTTTCGTAATAATATAATATAGAATGGTATAATCAGAATGCAACATCTAATTTCGCATCAGCAAGAAGTCAAGTCATCCATTTTACAGTGGAAAATGATTTTGAGATTGCGGAATCAGCTGTACCATAATGCAAACTATTTACAGAAAAATGAGCATTGAAACTTATTGACTTCCAACAACCAATTTCGAAACACAAGTTTTCATTCTTGCGGTCTCTTTTGTAGTCTTTCAGAATACAAAAGAGAACTAATAACTTTCTAACTATCTCATATATTCCGCATTTGTAAACGGCGATTTTTATTTATTTTGTGATAATTTGTTTGCTCCAATAGCATGTATTTCTTGCTGTATTTGAACCAAGGCCATTATTGAAAAGACATTATTGTAAAGACTTGTGCTTTATTGAATTCCATTATTGAAAAGACTAGACCACATTCAATAGAATGTGGTCTATTGATTTTTCACAATTTGATTAAAAATGAAATACAATCTGTTTTTGAAAGGAATAACTCTTCATATTCATAATCATAAAGTAGAAGAAAAATGAATAATTTATTCCTTTAATTACAGAATCCTTTATTGGTAGATTAGAATTAATTTGACATCTGTGCCAACCATTTGCACTCTGTCTGCCAGCTGTGCTGTAAATGACTTAATATGATAGGAAAATGTGGAAAACGAAAGAAAAATTATCCTCGTCAATTTATCGAAATCGATGTTCATGATTACATAGAGTATGTAATGACTCTCAATAGATTCAAAACGGGCATAATTGCAACAAAACAACAAAATAAAACCATTTATCATAATTGCTATATTTCAATACTTCAACCGCAAAATGCATTGTAAAAGAGCTCCTAAAATATTTATGTAACTGCATTCACATTACCAGTTTAGAGCACTATTGTTACATTATATTAGTTCTTCATGTTTTATTTTATAGTTTCGCATTCGATTTTATTTGGACGGCTTTGAAATGAGTTTATTAATGTTTGGGAAACTGAGTGCTTTTGACATTTTTTTTTTCTTTTAAGAATGCTTTTTATTCAATTTACTTGATAAGACGATATTAGATATTGAAAAGTAATACTTTAGAATGAAAGTTAACCTAGAAACATAATATTAATGCTAGTAATATGCTTTTTGGATTAAAAATTTGAATTGTTTAGAAATAAAAATGATGCTCGATAATTTTTTTTAATTCAAGAAATAGATAAATATAATAAAAGAAAAATCGAATAATTGCCACGGAAAGAGAAAAAAAAATATTTTTAATTATTATTTTTCAAGTTAATAATTCTTATTTTAATGTCTTCGATCAAATGCTATCGATGTCTGTGATTTCATACATCCCTAGACTATTTTTTATCACTCTGTTTTTACAATAAATCAATATAACCTATAAAAGCCAATTAAGTGATAAAACTCTTTAAAAAATTATATGAATGTCTCGATGATTACGTTCAACTAGCTGATATACTTGGCATTGCTCGTAATGAAACCTACTTTCATATCATAATTTTATTTTCTCTTATGCGAAGTATGCAAAGAATGGGTATTGCTTCTTTAACCCTTTCTAAGGCCGTGGGAAGTATGCTTCCCACCAAATTTATCAATCTTTATATGAAATTATGTAGGTTGGCATAAATTCTGACAAATTTTTTTAGAAAGACAGAAACTTAAATGCTTCAGTTCTTTATCTCACACAAAATTATGTGTCTTGGTTTGTCACTTAATTATTAACTAACCAACTTAATTAATTAATCAAATTAAATTTATCTAATAAACTAAATGAATCCCTTTTCTTATTCTAATTTCAAGCCTAAAAATATTTTAACATAATATGACTAGAAAAAAATGGCCCTTTAAAGGGTTAAAAAACCGAACCTCTATTTTTAAAGAATGTCCATGTTTCAGATCTCTCTGAGTCCAAAAAATACATTTTTAGAATCATGTCTGTCTAGGCGGATGAAACCGTCACCAATTTACACCAATTTTTTTTAATCGACTCGTAGGAAATTTGGGCGTCTGTGTTTGAATGCAATGAGTCCTCTAATTACAAAACGTAAAGCGTTAGATGTATAAAATTTGTTTCAAAGCTTTAGTATCTAAATTAAAGATCTGTATCAAATTTTAAATCTAATTCATCTGCCGCCTTTGCAGACTGGTTGGTTCGACAAGATTAATGGTTATTAAAAATGTCCATTGTTTAAAATAAAGCCAAATATTTTTAAACTTCAAATTTTGATACACATATAACTTACATTATTTCAAAGACCTTACATAGTTCTGTTCATTTGTATTTCCTCAGTAATCTGTCTACATCCAACTATATCACAGGAAAAAGCCGGAAGTAGTCTAAACACTGAAGTAGGTACTCTAAAATTTGTCCACCATTGCCTGATTCTGCACTTTAATTTTAAAAATAACAAAATATCAAACATTTATAGAAAGCTTGCCTTATACTGAAATTTACTAAATATGAAAAAAATAAAGCTAATCTTCATATCTTGAATAAAAGAAAAGAAAAAATATATATAGGATGAAATAGTAGTAGCAACAATGCGAAATGTTAATTTCTGTTCAACAATGAAATGTTTTGTTGTAAAATATAAAGTTTAAAATAGTTAAAATAAATTAATCCAAAATAGAAAAAAAAAACTTATATGGCAAAAAATTTGACATTATTGAAAAGAATTTTTTTTATTTAATATAAAATGCGGTAAAATTCATTTTTCTATTGTAATATTTTCTGAAGTTATAGAGAAAAAGTGCAAAAATTTTGCTTAGTTTTAATTAATTAATATTCTGTTTAATATTTCTAAGTAAGTTCCGAGGTATGCATTCCCATTCTCCAAAATATCCTAGTGTGATAACTGTTGGTCAAATGGTCCAGCCTGTAGAGCGCCAACACACGTATACACTTTCATCTTTATTTCTAGTCACCCCAGGGGATCAGCTGCTCGCCAAGAATATTGATTATATTTGTTCTCAGATAAATCGTTTAAATATAACATCTTGTCCATGACTTTGCCAAAATGTTTGATTTTAAACTCGTGTTATTTTAATTGTCCTAATTTGTTCTACTTGCTTTGTACATGAATTTTTTAAGTAGGGATAACTCATAACACCATAAGGCTATTAAAAACCTAAACGTCCGATTCATCTATTTTTTACATTTAGCAATATTGTAACTTCATTTTTTTTTTCTTTCTTTTTTTTTTTTTTCTTGTAAACTACACAGATATTAAATAGAAGACTTCTACTTTAGCTTTCAACAGCGTAAGAAGCTGTTGATAAATTATTTGATACCCTTAAATGGTTACCTGTTGTTCGAAATTAAACAAACAAAAAAAAAAAAAAATCTTTTTAAACCAGCGGGTTCCCAAAACATTTTCAACTACACTCTTATGAAGTTGTTTTCCTAGAGAACGCCTTGCATAGTATTGGTGTAAAATAGTTATAGAAACATTAACTTTGACATGAATTTAACATTTTTACTGAATCAATAGTGTCATCTTTCGGGAGTTATTTACTGATTAATCCTTAGCATGCAGTTAATATTATCCGAAAACCAAATTTGTGTTTTAAATGCATTTTTCTCAACAGATTGAAAAAAAAAATGACACAAGCCTGCACCTGCAGTTATAAAATCACATACCAAATTTGATGCATTTAAGTCATTGCGTCTTTGTGTTATCGCGTTTGCTAGTTTCTGAAAGAACAGACGAACGGTTCAAAATTTGATAAGTGTGGAAATTATAGATATTATTTCTGTGTATCGAATTTTAACAGTCTATCTTCGTTTTGTAGTTATCGTGTTAAATTATATTCAAACAGCCGGATAGATAGACGTCCCCTGAAAGGAATTTGCTCAAAATTTGATAGAAAACTACAAATTTGGTATAAAAAACGTTTACCAAATTTCATGTATATAGATCAAAGCGTTTTTGAGTTATCTTTGTCACAGACAGATAAACCGACACCCGTTTTCCAAAAACATGTTTTTCGAACTCAAGGAGGTCTGAAATGTGGAGTTCGTCAAAATCACAAGTTCGAATTTTTTGACGATTACTAAACTTTTTCTATGCTACTTATACGAGAAAATAAAAATTCAAAAAATTCCCACGATTATTAAATAGATATCATTTAGAAAACAATTTTTAATATTTTAAAATAGTATAAAAATGTATTTTTGAGCTGTAAATTTTTTTAAGTTATCGCAGTAAAACGCCATTATCCAGCTTAAAATTGAATTAATTAAAATTTTAATTATAATATCAAAAAAAGAGGTGCACATTCCATTATCCAGGGTATATTTTGTTACGGAAATTCTTCACAAAATATGTAAAATCTGTAGTGAGTGTATGGTGAAATCGATACAAATAACGACAGAGTCGATAACAAATGACTATGTTTATTAACACGTAGACACGAATATACAAACGACAAGGCACAGTCGAGGATATATAAGAACTACATTTACAATAAACAAAGGTCACTAGTAGTTATTGTTCAGCAACGGATTGTAAAACATGCGTTAGGATGGGTTTAATTCTTCAAAATAGGGGTGAAAGGAGGAGATGTTTACATTTACTAATACCTAATAGGCGAAATCCAATGTCAAAGGGAATACCGGAAATGCACTTATCGTTCCGCTTCTCACCCTTTAATGAGATGGAGTCGTCGAAATGTGGTCGTCTCAGAATCCGTTGACGAAATATAATCGGTTATAAACAACCGCAACAGCACTCAGACATTAGACAGATTATTCCAATCAGGAAGATTCACGTACCTCCAAACATCAACTATCTATGTCCTCACTTTAGCTGTACTCAATACATGCACTTCGCTGGGCTGAGCTGATCCAACACTGGTTTCTTCCAACTTGATTTGCCAGTTTTTTATAACTTCCAGAGCAAGGTAAAGAAAGTTTTCAGAGGATTGGCATATTTCGCCTGCTATTCGCCCTATCACCAAAATTCCCGGAGATTCTAGAATCTTCCATTTTGTCGCCAAAATCACTAAGTTTATCGCCATGCCCGAGGTACACTGATACGACATCCATTCAGCATCCAATAGAGTTGTTCATAGTTATATTCTATTTCACTCTAACTTGGCAATATTGTAAAAGGCAGAAAATGTGACTCTCCGCGTTGGGAAAGAGTTCCCCATCAATTTTGACTTTAAAATAGCTAAAATGCGCAGAATATCAAATAATATCATAAATGACAGAAATCCTTTATCATCAGTATGTATTTAAAATTATTCTCAAGTTAGAAGTAACATGCCTAGATAATTATTCTCAAGTTATAACATGCCTAGAATATATATACTCTACTGCCAAGTTAGGGTGGAACAGAGTATAGTTTCTTACGATGAAACTAACTATGTTGGGAAGCAGACATTACAGATTCATAACAATATATTCCAAATTTGGTAGCTGTAAGTCAAATGATCTGACTTGTGGAGCCCCAACATTCCCAAACACACACATTCATTATCAGTTTGGATTAGTTGAGATGACAGTTACAAGGAAACTGGGAATATTTGTGTCTTATAAAAATTGATTTTTTAATTTAATTTTATGTAAAAGGGAACAATTCACTGATTACAGAAAGGTATAATTTGCGTAGATTTGAAAAGTCGATAATTTATAAATTATCCTTTAACAATGAACTTAACAGGATCTTCTATAGAAAACTCCTGTCTTTTTTCTTTTTTTTTTCCTCAAAATGTTTTCTTTCAATTTAGGTATTTATAGAACGCATTATACTTATGACAGTCATACGAAATTTTATACAATAATACTTACAAACTTTATGCATCTGTTAAATATATTTTTTATTTTTTACGCGCAATGGTATTAATTCTTAGAGACCATACATTTTTTAAATTACGATTCTACGAATTAGATTTTACAAATTACGCGACGACAGTCATTATGTTTTTTCCTTGAAATTTTTATTATTAGCATTTTTGAATGAAAATAAGTTTCCTGTAACTATTAAATCTATGCTCATATATTATACTAATATTGGGGTGATTTTACTCATAATTATTTTTTTTCAGCATATCAACTGTGATTATGAGTTTAAAAATTATCGCATTACAACATATGTTTATTTTCTCGTTAAAAAAAGAAATACTTTTAAAAACAAATATGTTTCTACTGTATGTCTAAAATAAGTCATTTGGTCTGTATATCCTGAATTTCCAATCAGATATTAAATTCCATTTGCAAAAAGAAAATAAATCCTTTTTTTTTTTTTTTTTTTTTTTTTTTTTACAAAGGAAATTTCAGCAGTTTTCGCTTTCGAGAACGTCCCAGTCCCCTTAACATTATCCTGTCGATACTTCCTCATTCAGTGGTGTCGGGGTGGTTGGCTGTACACAAGAAGTCCCTTTAACAGTGATATGTGGATGCTTTATAATAAAGAACGCTTCTTCTATTAACCCGGCAATTTTTTAACTGGCTATTAGAAATAGCTCGAAAATTGCTAAAATTGACTGAAGAGTTAGTAAGCTAAAAATTTCTCTTTGATTGGCTACAAAATAATATAAATCCTGTTGAAATGAGGACGTTAAATATATTTGAAATTATCAATATTAATGTCTGATAAGTGGAAGTAAATTACAAGATATGAATGCTTATCGATTTTATTTATCTCTACTAATATTTAGGTATATAACGCTTTGCCCATATCTTGTTAACACAATAACTAGAGAAATTTTGATTGGATTTTAACCAGTTTGGATATTTTTGTAGCCTCGGATGAATTCGCAGATAGGCACTCTAACTCCAAGGGGTACTACTAAGGGGTACCTTAGACAAGGAGATGAGAATAGTGGTTGGTTCTCGCTTACCGAGAACGCTTATGTCGAATCATGCAAAATGTATCATATAAGATACCTTTTCAGAGAAATAGGTTAATTATAATGCTCTTAAATTATTGTGCTTCGAATAAAACATCATATAAAAATTAGAAGTGCAAGGTAGATTATGGACTGATTTCTTGTTCGATTTACGTAAAGCCATATTAACTTACAATACTATAACTCTCATATTTAAGCAACTGTCTTTTCCATTTCTTTTGCAATCCATTCCCATACTGAGTGCAAAAAATAAATTAACTAATTAATTAAAATAAAATAAAATAGATTTTACTTCTATTCAAAGCTGCAAATTCTTTGTTCTTTTGTATTAATAACTAGTCATCTTTAGTGACTAGTTGGTTTTTCAGTTAATGGATGCTAAAATTTTCAATTAAATATTTTAAGTAGCTTAGTCTTGATGACTTACTCATCAAAACTTTTTTAAATAAAAAATTTGATAGACGCATAACATGCAACATCTTTAAACTCTTACACTGTTCCTTTCAATGTCCAGGGCCTTTCCTTAGTTATTTTTTTTAAAATGTAAACTTTAATTTGAAAAATGGACATTTTGAATTTTTCAGATAACATTAAATTTTTCAAAATGTAGCAACATTTTTATTTAAAATATAAGAATAAATTATCGAATCATTGAGATTTCATGTATACTACCGAATATTTTTCATAACTTATACTATGGATGAAAGGATTATTCAATAAAAATTTCTCTTATTCAATAAATTC
Organism: Argiope bruennichi; assembly: GCF_947563725.1. Lineage (NCBI taxonomy): Eukaryota > Metazoa > Arthropoda > Arachnida > Araneae > Araneidae > Argiope > Argiope bruennichi. The sequence goes on from NC_079154.1 coordinate 8,407,577, forward strand.
AGTGCATTAAAATAAGAAATCCTTTTCAAGCTATAAAAAGAGTAATATATTTTGATATATCTAGATATACAACATTAAAGAATTTCAGATTTTAAACATAATTTAAATTTGGGGGCACTTTTTAAAAATCAGAACTGTTTATTTATGAATTAAAACTAAATTGCGAGCACAAGAAAATTCAAAAAGTATACAATAAGCATATTTAAATAGAGACCTACTCATTACGGAAAAATCAGCCTAATTTCACGTTTTCATCATCAACAATGGAAAATATACAAACCAACGGAAGTGGTCTACGGAATTTTCTCGTGTACTCCTAACAAAATGTAGTTCCCCTCGAGCATAAAATTTTGAACCTTGGACAAACATATGCACTTAAGTGTCACGTGCTAAGATTTTTATTTTCGAAGTATTGCACATAAACGTTTTATACTTCGTAGTATAGTGAGGAAAATCAAATATACATTTTGAAAGGCTTTTTTACAACCGAATAATACAAAATATGGCACATAACCACAATTTCATCAAGAAAGTCACATACCAAATTTTATTTATTTAAATCGTTGTATTTTTTAGCTATCGTGCGTACATGTATGAGAATGAAAATTACAACAGGTGGTCAACTATTTGACGGATATGACTCAGAAGTTAATAAGGATATGCAGTTTTGATACTAAAATAGTGTTTCTAACTTATCTATCTAAACTGCTATGTTCTCGAGTTAACACATTTACATAGGACAAAAATACAGATCAACAAACGGTCAATAACTTGTTGGGTTTGGTTCAAAATTTTATATGAATCTACACTTTAGATGGTAAATCTATGCACATTTTTGACATCTAATGTATTAAAAACAATTTTATGTGTTCAAATTTTTTTCCATATACCTCTTAATATTTTATAATGTTCATCTGAACTTGGGCAGCCAGACTCACTTCCTATGAATAGATTTTGTTCAAAATTTGATAGATATCTAGAAATTTGGTGTAAAGATCACATTTTAAATTTCATTCGCCAACCTCAAAACGTTTTTGAATTATCGGGTTAACAGATTGAGAGACATAATTTCGAAAACGTATTTAAAAAAAAGATTCAGGATGGTGTAAAACGTGGGGTGAGTAAAATATGTCCCAAAATCTCGAATCCGAATTTTTGGACAATTATAATTCTTTCTCCTTATATACTTCATATACAAAAAAGTAAAAGATACTACGAAACATTGGTAGCAAAAATGAAAGAGGCTTCAATTTCACTTCAGCACTGAAATTTATGGTTGTAAAATATACTTATAAAAAAGAGGTTAGTAATTAATTTTTTTAAAAAATTGATTAAAAATAGGTAAATAATTATACTGCAAAAAATTTATATCATTGAAAAGATATATAATTTTTTAAAATTTAAAGATTATGGATAAATACTTTTGTGCTGTTATATTTTCAAAAGTTATCGTTGAAAAATCTTAACATATTGTTGAATTTTTAGTTAACTAAAATTGTAATCAAAATTTTAAAATCTCACTGATGGGCACGTTTTTACCTTGTAAAGTATATATTTATCAAATTTGATAGCTGTATTTCCAATGATCTGGCTTATAGATGGCCAACACACACATATTAACGTGCACACAGCACACAAGTAATCGAGATTATATTCCGCCATCAATTCTATTAACGATGAACTGAAATAATCACTTCTATTTTATTCGGATTTAAAACGTAACCAGCTGGAGTGATCTCCTCAAAACTTTCTAGCATGCTCTCTAATAAAGGTGTTGTTATCCCAGAGGTGTTTTTTACTTTTCTTGGTATTGAGATACAATAATTACGAAATATTAACCTTTGGCGTGGATTTAGCATTTTTATTTAATCCATCATGTGACTCATGGCGAATTTTTTGGCGATTAATCCCTGGTTAATAGTGTCCAAAAATTGAATTTTGGTTTTAGTTGCGTATTTTTCAACTGATTAGAACAAAAGTTTGACACAGAGCTATATTTGCAGTCATAAAATCCTATACCAGTTTGAAATATTTAAGTCACTGTAAGTCAAATGTGAAACATGAATTATCACGTTTTCATGTTTCTGAAAGTGTAGGCTGAGCGACGATCAAAAGATAGTTATTGAAAAACGTTACGGACGACTTGTTAGATATGGCTATAAATTTGAAAGGTGCATACATTTAGACGTTAAATATATGTACTGCATTTTATCTATCTAGCTCTCTTCGGTTTGTAGTTATCCTGTTTATATATTTCGACAGCCGGACTTCTTCTGAAATGATATTTCGTCAAAATTCAATAGTAATCTACAAACTGGGTGTAAATACCATATAAAAAATTTCATCCGTCTAGCTTAAAGTATTTTTGACTTATCTTTGTCACAGATAGTCAGATAGACGGACGGTTAAACATTTATCTGACTAAAAGTGGAGATTCATCAAAAACTCGAGTTCAGATTTCTTGACGATTACGATACTTTCTTTATACTTCGTATACGAGAAAGTAAAAAAAAAAAAAAAAAAAAAAAAAGAGTGAGTGAGAGAGAGAGAGAGAGAAATGAAAAATTCAATCTTTTGTCTTAAATATCGTGTTTTTATAACGTTTTAAATTTAATTAACTATCTCAGCTTAGTTTGATTGTATTACTCATTGTATTTTGGTCGAAATGCATTCTTGTTTCTTGTAGTTTATATAAAGAAAGGCATCATAAGCATTTTAATATTAATTCATCTCTAATTATCATATTAATATATATTACCTTATGCTAAAGGTGGGTTTACACTCGGCCAGTTATAAGACGGCCAGTAAGACAACGCATGCATAAAAAGGAGCTGATTTATGTTTCCCATAATTTCATAAGATAGATTCAGGCATTCCATGCTTGACTATGAATTACTGTTTTGGTGTCCTGAATTTTTCTTTTTCATTGCGTATCATATTAAAATGATGGATATTTACACAAAGAAACATGGTAAAATAAAAAGAAGGTTAACATTCCTAAATTTAGAAAACTATAGAAAAAAATTTATATATATATATATATATATATATATATATATATATATATATATACAATCTCGCATCAGAAAGAACAAAGAGCAAAAACATAGATGATCGTTATGGTGATATCAATTTGATTTCATACAATTTTTCTTCAATTTTAATAAGTCATTAAAAATATTTTTTTATTTGCAACAATATTTTTTATTGTTTTGACATTGAATTTATATAGACAAATTGCGATGAATGAAGTTCAATGCTCACTATTACTGCTAAAAATTAAAAATGAATTTTAAGAATAAAAAAAAAATAAAATAAACATTGACGCATCAAGCTTATAAGCACTATCATGCAATGTTGGATTTAAGAAACATTTAAGCTGCGTTTATAAGAAGTCAACTATTGTGCGCATTAATTGTCTCTTTCTTGTTGTTACCCGATTGTCTAATGGCCTAATGATAAGGTCTTCGGAACCGAAGGGTTTCAGGTTGCAGACCCAATACCACCGAAGAACTGTCTTGAAGTCTACCTGGTGCACGCTAAATCCGTCGGGGCCTAATGTCCTCCTGCTGGCTTGGTGTGGAAGTTAAGACACGGGAGTGCCAGCTTAGGTGCCCTTCTCGTCATCTGATCGCGTTCCAAAATTATGAGATTCTTCCCAAAATAGCTCCAGTGTTGCTTTAGAAAACGGGACGTTAATATAACTAAACCAAATTACCCAATCGTCTATCTTTACATAGTCGTAGTTGGTCTACTATTTGCCATTGCCCTGACGACGTTATCTCAACCATTCGTTCTGTACTGAAGGACAGTGGCAGAAAGTCAGTAGGCAAGAATATTATTACAACAGCAGAAAGACGATTATTAAGCAAAATTTTTATTTTACACCTTTTAGATACTTGCTCACTCGGACAATTTTTGTGGCGAATGGTGAAGAAAGTGGGGTTAGTAAGTGGGTAAATGATCGTTTATGTAACTTAACTGATATTAATATAATTTTTTTTCGATGGAGCTAGAGAACCAGAACCAGAATTTTAATAAACCTGAAACTAGCTATTCATTAGTTGGATGGCAACAATCCATTTTCGTTCTACTTCACTGTTGCAATTATTAACTGAACCGTTGTTTCTTCCTCGTGGCGTATGCCGTCTAATTCGGGTGAAATTCTTAAAATTTAATTTGTGAATTGAAAGATCAAGACGCCTAATATTAAAGGTATGATTAAGATTTTTGAATGAATCTATTATTTTATACTATTTTTTCACTTTATTATTTTATATTGTCTGTGAAACAGGACTATGCGTCTTTTTCATGTTCTGAAGTAGGGTTAATGAAAATCATTCACAAAATCGTGAAATTTTTAAAATAACAGGCCGATTAAATTCAATTAATTGTTAATGTAATCTAAATTGCAAAAATTTTAATCCAATAAATGTATTATCCTCTGGATTGATTGTATTTTGGTACACATTGGTAGTATTTATTATCGGATTACATGTGTACTCCTTATACATTAACTCAATAATATATTTAAATTAATTTTTTTTTCCTTTCCATCGTCTCTATTATTTTATTAAGTTTAGGATTAATTTTCTGTGGTTGAGGAAATGAGCTACATATATAAAATCATCTAAGAGTATTCCTGGCATGAAACGTGCATAACATTTAGAATCTGTATAGTAAATTTTTCTCCTTTCGATATATTACAGATATTTTTATTATTGGCTTTTCGAAGTTTATTCCGGTCTTTAAAGAGCAGCTTAAATAGAAAATTCTTCAAAAGATTTTTTTTTTCTTTAGAAGTTTTTAATTTCTATCTGAAAATGGCAAGTCTCAGTAGCGTTATATTTACTAAATATATATACATATATATATACAGAGTTATTAATTGAAATTAATTTCACATCAATTAGTACACTTACCTGGATGAAAATATTTCCATTTAGGTATATGTGTCAGTATGCATGATGCATGAGTAGATTGAAGTATGGAAAGGTTTTCTAAATTTTTCTTTTAGGAAGAATATTATTTGATTTTTCATTCAGCCTTTAGATTCTTCTATCAAAGGGTAAAATATTTATGTGCTGGAAATTTGTTTAAATTTTTATAGTTAAAAACCTTGTAACTTGACATTTCAAAAAATGGCTATGATGACCACCTTGTTGAAGAAGGAAATAGTTCACATATTTGCACATTATAGGGTTTCTATTAGATTTTTTTAACAATTAGTCGTATATTCATTTTTTTAATGCTAATACACCAGTTGAATTCTGCTTTTTTCTTTTGCTTTTCTTTCGAAACAAAAGCGGAAAGTTGCCTGTAGGGACACCCCCTACCCACCCACGTTGCATCAAAGTACATTTTATTTTTCACTAGCCGCCTTTGGCGACCAGCCGGTTCGCCAATCTTAATGCACATTAAAATTTTAATTAAATATTTTATGGAACTCTCATTTTAATTGCTTCTTCATTAAAATATTTCAAATTTTAATAGTCATAATTCACTCATAATACTATAAAGGATTTCAGCCATAACATAATATATATCTTTCTAATTTTCTGTTACCTCCAGTAGAATTTATGGTTTAAATTAAAGTGGAACTGATTAAACTGCAATAAATATATTTTTTTTTTTACTGAAACGAAGCATTTTTTTTTAAATATGAGTACTGAAAACAGAGTCGCTGAGTATTTAAACCTTATGGGCACTAAAGAATATTTTTCTTAATTTATATAATATCTCAAGAAGTTTTTAACAAAATTTTCTCAGATTCATCATGGACAGATCGATTAATTAATGTTTAGTTTTAAATGCATAATAAAAATAAACAGAATAGTTTGAAATAATCGTTTGAAAACATATTAAGCCTTCAAAACCAAGTTCGTATCTTTGTCAACAATCAGAACACAATATGCATGCATGAATTTTCAACACCAATTATGGTAATGCAAATGCGTGAATTTTCTACGCCAGTTGAGGTAAGGCTATGTAGATTAGAAATTTTAAATTTCCTTTAATCTGTTTTATTTTAATTCAAATGTACTTCAGAATGAATATGAAAAATCGATTAATTAACAATGTTTAACTTTAAATGCATCAAACCTTTAAAAAATAAACAGAATCGTTTGAAATAATCAGCCGAAAAATCAAGCCTAGCCTCATTACTGTTGGGAAAAAAAAACTGAAGCCTTACTCATTTGGCAATGGGGAAAATGAAAAGATTTTTTTGGTGGGAAAGTTAGTTTTTAATTAATAATTAAAATTAGTTTTTAATTAATAATTAAAATTCTAATAAAAAATTCCAAAAAAAGGGACCCCAAGTGCATATTCCCGACTTCCAAAGTGTGCGTGTGCCAAATTTGGTAGCTGTAGGTCGAGCGGTCTGGCTTGTAGAGTGTCAACATACACACACACACACATTGAGCTTTATATAAGTATAGATTAGTAATAAAATAAGTTTGAAAATATTGAAATAGACAGAATATTTAAAATTGCATATAGCAAAGTTTTGTGCAAATAAAAAGTTTCTACATGTGCTGTGCTATCATTATTTTGTTTTGCAATAAAGGATGATTGAAGTTTTTCAATAATTACAATATAATTAATAATTATTAAAATATTAACATTGAATAGTGATAAAAATAAGTGGATAAAATTGGAGAATTGAGTGCCAAGTTACTTGCTGAGTGGTAAAAAAATTCTTGCTAATCCTATTAAATTGAATTAATATAAAATATTTTAAAAAGTACTCATTAAGCAACTAGTCCTTAAAAATTTTAGTTGATGTCATTCACTACCAAGGTCGTAATTCTTCTGTATGGGTAATGTGTGCATAACATGTCTTAAATTATAATTGATATCAACCTATAACAGAAATAAAATGATATCTGTATTTTAAATATTTTAATATTAAAATGTATTACTTTTATATATTTTTTACAGTTTATAATTTTATATTAGGGGAGCCAGGGATTAATTGTAATGTGCTTGTTCACAGTGGATTTTTTAAATGGTGAATCAGAATTTTTGCTAATTATGATTCTTACTGTAAGCCCTTTTATGTTGGCACTATCAGTTCTTCTCAGAATTGGATAGGGAGAATTTGTGAACATGTTTCCTTTTAGCTAGTTAATGTAGAAAAATTTTCTTAAATTTTTATTTTAGATAAGCAGGCCTTTTTAAAAATTTGATTGTCTATGTGTTAAGTTTTATATAATTGGCTTTATTTTCTTTTTAGTCGCAATATTTTTTTTATAAATGAACATAAATGTATGGAATTATATGATATCACAGATTTAAGTCTTGGGTAATATGTTGCGAGTTAATTTTAGCTAGTTGTTGTAATATGTTAAAACTAGATTTTAGATTTACCTTCATTTAAGTTTGGTTAAATAAACTAATAATAATTTTTCTACATTAAATATTGCCATGCAGCCTTGGATTGAAAGATGCTTTCTCAATGAATACAAATAATAATAAATAAACCCTACTTATCCACATAATATAAAGAAGCAAAAGAAAATGATGCAATTAAAAAGAAACGATAACAAGAACGGGATAAAAGATAAAGAATAAAAATTTGAAAGAGAATATGGGGGGGGTAGAATTAAGGTACCAATTCTGAAAAATCTAAAATGTTCTAGTACTAGCTTGTGCAGATGCATATAGCAGTTTTGATTATATATTATAATATATTTTTATAGCTTCTCATTTTGAAACTATGTTAGTGTTATTTTGTGCAGATCGTGTAAATCTGAAAAACTGTCGTATAATCAAAATAGCATCCTAACTATTCCTTTTCCGTGCCATTCACTAGAGGGGAGGCGTTTAGCCTCACCAGTTTTAATTTGCTCTAAATCTGCCAACACTGTGATTCTCGACTCGAGATACTCTAGTCCCGAAGCCAATACTTTACAATACAAGCCATCCAACTTACTATTTTGCTGAAGAATAGTTCAATTCTTAATTTGCAAAATTGAGATATAAAATTTTTGTTATAGAAAGCAATTCATTTTATTTCTGTAAATAGCAATTCTGATGCAGATACTATATTCTTTTCTCTTTATTTAATTAGAAATTATATATTATGCAATGTGATAATAATTGTCAAATGTCCCATCACTTTAATAAAAAATGAATTTGTAAAAGGATTTAAGTATTTTTCTTTTTGTTGTGACTTGCCCATTTTTAAGGCAAAGATACTTTTTCATTTTACCAGCGCAAAACTTGCCAATCAGAATTTATTGAAGCAGCAATTTGTTTTGAAAATGTAGCAGTCAGAGGTTACAGCAGATATTCCTTTTATAGTGTTGATTATATCATTTTTGGCAAGTTTATTGTCTTTGCCGATGAAATAGAAAAGTACAGTGGCAAATTGTAATTTCTGATAAATTTTGAAGAAATATTTCTGCTGTTAAAATGAATAAAATTGTTGAATGTTTTTTATGCTTATTATGAATGAATAGTTAAGGTACGAAAAAGTAATTATAACCTAAAATTCACAAATATGTTTAAAAAAATTTCTAATTTTATGCAAATAGCTTTAATTTATACTGTTTTAGTCTAAAATATAGCAAATGCTAGATTTAACATACAATGCTGTCTTAATTTATTTGATGCAAAGAAACAACCATTTGGGGAGTTGAGTGTTTTTATAGTTTTTGCAGTTTTCATTAAAAAATTTGAATGCAAAAGCTCATGACTAAAACTGTTCTTAATAGCACAGTTAGGATAAAAAAATTGTACTGTCAATTTTTTTTTTTTTTTTTTTTTTTTCCCCTCACTACTAATAAAATTTTTATCAAGCAAGTATTGCAACAAGTTTCTTTTTATGTGGCACTGTCAAAGTATTCATAATTTCATCTGAAATTCATTAAACCAATGTGATTTTTAAAGTCAGAATGTTATATAAGTATATTTTATACAGTATACTAAATTATGAAATCAAATTGAATTTTTATATGCTTTTTATAAAAGTATTTTGGCCATATACCATTGACTAGACAAATAACTTAAAAAAATTGCTTATTGAACACCATTCAAGATTAATATCTTTAATAAATCTAATTTTTGGATTGTACTTTTTACATTGTAAATTAGAAGTAGTGAATTCTTAGTAATATTGATTGGAATATAACTGTCTAAAAGATGAAAATTGGACAAAATATCCCCTCTCCCTTTTCTATTGTGGTCTAATACTTGAATCTAAACTTGATTACTTTAAGTTATAATTAGTTTTGAATAAAGTTAACAGCAAATGTAAAGAATTTGTGAAAGAATGAAAATTTATAACTTTAGACTGCATTGTCCATAAAAAAGTATAAAGCAATAAAATTAGTTAAAAATATGCAATTGAACTGAGTCTTGAAAAAAAAATTTTATTGCCAGAAAATACAGTAGGTCGAATATAATTGTTACAGCTTGCAATAGATGGGATTTGATGCAATGGATATTCTAGAATATATCAATATAATTTAAGGAATTATAGCATTGATAAAAATTAAAATGGGATATTTATGCTTAGAATTTTTTATGTATTTTTTAATAGAATCGAAGGCAAAGATACCACTGAAAATTTAAACATACTTGTAATTATAAATTAATTGTTTTTTTTTTAACTGCTTATTTGTGATGCAGATTCATATAGCTGATATTTTAGGAAATGTAATATAAAAATTATGATTGTTCTATTAGAGATGAAAATTTCACAAGATTTACTTCGACTTTATAAAAATATCAATATTTTTACCATTGGATGGATTCTTTTTATTTTGTACTTGTTTATTTTTATTAATATTTATTTCTGATATATTTATATGTAATTATATATTTCATAGGTCCAAGATGTTGATGCCAAAAGCTCATCGTATTGCTATTTATGAATATCTATTCAAGGAGGGTGTGATGGTTGCCAAGAAAGATTTCAATGCACCTAAACATCCAGAACTCGAAAATGTACCAAATCTACATGTCATCAAAGCACTCCAGTCCTTAAAGTCTAAAGGATTAGTTAAAGAACAATTTGCATGGCGCCATTATTATTGGTATTTGACCAATGAAGGAATCCAATATTTAAGAAATGTATTGAATTTACCTCCAGAAATTGTACCATCAACCTTGAAACGACAGGTTCGATCAGAAACAACAAGACAGAGGCCCAGAGGTAAATATATCCTCTCTTTATATTGTATCTGAAAATCTGCAAATAATGTAAAAATGTATAAACTGTTATTACTGAAAAATCCTGACTATGAATTTTGCCACGATTTCTGTTGGAGTTGTTGCATAAATTTGTATATATCTTTGCAATGTAATGTAGAAGAGTAGTAGTTGGAAATCTTTTTAAAAGGAAGTAGAGTAAAGTATTTAATAAAATTTTATGAGAGGGTAAAAAGTTATAGTTTTTGCTGATATGATAGATATGAATACTCAACAATAAAATTGAAACGTTTAAGAGAATCGCTTCATACTTATCATGAACTAACATCCAACTTATGTATTATTTATTTTAATAAATTAAAACACCTTTGACCAAGACTGAAAACTACTCATTTTGGTGTTTTTTAATGGTACAAAAATCTTAACGAAGTGTACAGTGCATGAAAGATTTAAGTGCATTTCCAGGTTTAAGTTTAAAATAATATTGTCAATGTTTTTACACATGCATGATAAACTTTTTGATTATCTGCTTGTGTCTTGCCCAGCTCAACTAATTCAGAAAATATGGCTGTTCAGTTGAAAATGTGCTAGTTGATGAAAAATATTTATGGTGATTTTTCCTTAAGCATTATCAAATGTTTTCTGTACGTGCATTATTTCACTCTGAAGAGAAATGAAATTAAAAAAACTAAGTACAGATTTTTTCATCTGTCTTTCTTAAATCATGCCAAATTGTTGGAAACTCTCCAAATAACTGAAAGAATACAAATAGATGACCTCTTTTGTTATTATTTATCGTTTTTGAAAATCACAGTTTGTGTATTGTACCGTGTTCTTTAGTTTAGCTTGAAAAGTTTTGTTTGAATATGAAAGCTTAAAGGGAGATCCGATTCATCTAAAATGCGTGATATTTGATCATGTGTCTTTTTGTCACAAAAAATTACTGTTTTATATTGTGAATGATGGAAGAGTAAATTTCAAAAAAGAAATATGCATAACACTGAAGATTTAAATAAAACAAGTCAGACTAAAATTTGCTCTATAAATATTAGTGAAGGAAAAAAGGAATATATTTTGAAAAATTGTTGTTTCAGCCATTGAAAATGCTGCAAATATCTTAATGCTCATATAACAGGAAATATACCACTAATAATACGATCCTAAAACAAAGTGCAAAATGAAAATAAGGAAATATGCCACATGATCAAATCAAAACATTCAGACAGAAATTGTGTTATTCTTTAGAATTTGTTCTGTTTGGACTTTATTGATGATTTTAAATTGTATATTAAATCATACAGAATTTATCGCGTTGATCTAGTATATTGAGATGAAAATAATTGTTTCTTTGTAACTGTATATTACATGCAGAAACATCCAAAACTTTTAGCATTCGTATGAGAAAAGAAATTAAAGATTTTAATTTGGATTATATTGAATGTATAAACATTGATTATATTGAACGTTAATCTGGCTGTATGTTTTTGAGGCAGTTAAAAGAAAAAGGAGTGGAAGTTAATTTGAACATGCATTCACATAATTATTTTATTACTATAACAAGCATATTGAAACCAGAATATATTCTGAATTTAAAGAACAAATGTTTTTTCAGGTTTATTTTAGAACAGTGAATTTGAATTGTTTCTAAATTATACTGTTTCAGTTGAATTGGCAATGGTTAATATTTATCATTAATTATATATTTCATATGTGAACAAAGTTATAGCTTAAGCATATGCTTCTATTGTATTGCTTAAAGATAAGGTAATTCCATATTTGTCGTATTCTCTAACTTCAGTTATTTTTTCAGCTCCTGATGCTGCTCCTAAAACAACTAGTGATCGAGAAGGTTACAGATGGGCACCAGGTATGTTTACTGTTTCAAATGTGTGTGTGTGTGTATGCATATATATATTCCCAAATATCACTGTACTTCATCTAAAAGTGAATTTAAAATAAGGAAAGCTAAAATACTAATTCCCATCCCAATTAATGATCTGATTTTGATACCTTTTTATTTTATATGAAAGGTCTTAACCTTTTTCATCATAAATATGTCTTTAGTGTTTACTTGTTTTCCTTCACCCTTCATTTTTAAGGACCATAAAAAAACTAGTTTTTTTTTCTTTGAGGTAAAAAAAATCTATAATCAAGTTTCCTAACCTAAACCAATTTATCATTTTTGAAAGTTTTTAATTCACATGAAGCTAATGATACACCATTAATAATTCCTGGGCCTTTTGCATCTTAATGTTTTGAAAGATTACAAAATAAAATTTTTACAGAACTGTTGGATTTAAAAACTGATCCAATTTTGAAATCTGTGTTGGGAAAATTTGGAGAATTGTTCTCACATCCTCAACCACTTGTCCTGTTAGTTCACTTTTCATTTTGTATGAATGCTCATGACATCTTTTTAACTTGATAATGATTGTCTAGTCCTACCAATCATTGGAGTCATTGGATGTTCTTATGTGCGAACAGAAACATTTTCCTCTTTTCAGTCCTATAAGAACAAACCTATCGGGGAAAAATGATTATTAATTTAATCCTTATCATTTTTAAGATTCAAGTTTAGACACCTTAGGTAACTGGAACTTTTAAAATCTCTCAATCATGAGAGAAATTCCCCATCCCTCTCAGCAACTACTACGACTACTGATAGCTTATGTTTTTAAGGGATCATTATACAAAAGAGTACCTGATATTACTCTGAAAATTTCCCCTACAAACCCATCTGACCAAGTGTCTAAGGAATAAGTTAGTATTTGCCTTGGGTATTCAATCAATCACAATGAAAAAAGGAAGAAATTTCACATGGATATCTTGAGTACACACCATTGATGGAGTGTTTAGAGAACCTTTCAGTACTGCTAGTTTAGTGTTAATAATAAGCATAAATAGATTTGAGAGAATACTTGTATAACAGAGCTCATGAATAGTTAATATTAATTGAAACTAAGCAATTTAAAATACTTCTCTTTATTGTAGGCATTTCGAATGCTGTATAAATATTTATTCAGATATAATTCTAAAAATGCTTTCATGTTCCAGGTGGTCCTGATAAGCGAGGAGAAGTTGGTTTGGGATCAGAAGCTAAGCTTGAATTTGTAAGTTTTTAAAAATTTGTTTTTGTTACTGGGAGCTTGAAAAATAATTTTGGTTTGAATGTTTTTTTTTTTTTTTTAACATGAATGAATGCATTTTGCAATGAACTTTTTCTTACATATCTTTAGTTTTTTTTTTTTTTTTTTTTTTTGAAAAGTTGGCGTATGTTTATGTATTTTTGCAGATTGGACATCTATAACATGTTTAATTTAGATAAACATTTTGGTGATTGTAGCTAATTGGGATTATGATTTAGGTTTAGTTACAAATCTAAGACATGAAAATCTGTTGCATGGTTGGTTCAAATGATCAATAGATTCTAAATTTAAATTTTTTAACAGATTTAATCATTGTCGTTTACTAAATTTTTTAAACTATTGTTTGTAATATAAATTAAAATTTTGAGTATGAGGCATTTTTAATATTTTGGTCTTAAATAATAATTTCCTGCCATGTGTCTTTATGACTGATAAAATTTTTGTTATTAAAGCAGTGTAAAGTTTTTTAATTTGTTTTGCTCAAAGCACACTAAATTTTTATATTAACTGTTTTTGTATGTTTCAGAAACATGATCTAAATATTTGATTTTTTTTATTTCTTTACAGAAAGGAGGATTTGGTCGTGGACAGAAGCCACCTCAGTAAATCATTGTAATGTAAAAAAAATAATTAAAAAAATTCTTCTACATGTTTTGTTAATTTCTTGAAAAGTTGTCTCAAAACTCCTGAATTCAATCATATTTTTTCAACCAGTCAAGAACATCTTGTGTATGGCCAATGTGTAAATGCTACTTCCTCTTGCAGCAGCTTATCTCAGTGTTGAAAATTAAACACTAACTTTGATTTGAGTACTATTTTTAAATTTATTAATATATAATATTCATGTAATTAATAAAATTTGTAATTGAAATAAATTGGAAGAGTGTAAAAAAACTTATCTATAAATGTTAATATCCCAACTTTTAACTATGCATAGTAATATAATATGCACATCTTTTTTTCATCAACCTTTTCCTGTACACTTGAGGAGTGCAAAAGTGAGTACTAAGGGTTTTAATATTGACTTTATGTGTGTTGTAGTGTCATTTCTGAACTCCATTTTTTTTAAGACAGGGAATATAAACTTTTTTCAGTCTTTTAACATTTTGAATAGAAAAGTTTGAAATAGTTATGAAATCTAAATTTTTATGTGGTCTACAGTGGCCTCTTTGTTTAATTTAGTAAATTATTTTTACACACATTTATTTAGACCAATCAACAATCACTTTGCTCAAGTGTCATCTGTTTATCGACAAATCTTCCTTCCAGTGAAATGATTGAAAATAGTGTTCAAATTTTTATAATTGACTGAGGTTTAGTTTTAAAAATTTGCTTTATTTTTTAATGTTAATATGCCAGAAATATTTTTTATTAAATTTGACGTAACGATTGTGGAGGAAAAAACGTAATTGATCTAATCAGATAACATACATATTTCTTTACTTTAAAGCCTTTTTCCATTGAAAGTCTAATGATATAGAAGTTGATTATTTGAATAAACATTTGTATTTAATAATAATGGTAAAATCGTATTCAAATATGCCAAATACTATTTTAAAATACTTATGTTGCAGCATAATTTAACATAAAAAGGATTTCACATTGTTTCATTTACATATTAGAGATCTAAAGTTTTGATGAAATTGGCAAACAAAGCAATCTTCTAATATATGAAAGTATTTTTTCATAAAATTGAGATAATTTCTCAAATTCAGAAACTTTTAATATTGAGTTCATTTATATTAAAAAAAGCTGTATGAATTAAGAAAATTGTTCTATCAGTATTAAGGATTTCGAAATGATATAGATTTCTTTCAAGTTTTAATATAATGAAAAAAAAATCCGATGTACTTTAATTAAAAGAAAGACTTGATTTTCATTTATTATCTATTTTTAATTTGTCGGGTGAAATTTTGAAGTTCATCTACTTGGATATATATAGAAATCAAAGTGAAAAAACTTGTTTTTCTGTTTAATATTTATCTTTGATATTGCAAATATAAAAACTTGACAAATGTTATACGAGGACATTTATAAAATGATCTCTAAGAAAAGCTTATCTCTGGTGATAGCAGTTTACAAAATGCCATTGACTGTTGAACAATCTAATGCATTGATGATAGTTAATTATTAGTTCTCTTGAGAATATACTGTTAATGTTCATGGCTTAATTATGAATTTATCTAAATGACATCTAACAAAGTCATGACATTAAAAACTTAAAGTGTATGGGAAATTTTATGTTTAATTTAGTTGCTGTCATTTATGATAATGTAGTTTTTATTTTTGATTCCTTATGTCAACTGCAAGACTTTTCTTTCTTAGCTTTTAATAATGGAAGAAAATCACTAGTATTTGGTGAAATAATGAAAGTGTTTTGAATTTCATTGCAAAAGTAACAGTAAAAAAAAAAAAAAAATTGCAACAATTTGAACTGCTATTTTTAAAAAGAATTTTTAATGTAAAAACCAGTTTATCATTTGTACTATATTTTATGTGCAAATGGAAAAAATGTCAATTTTTTTTCAAAAAAAAATTCTTTTCTTTACTTTTTAAAGTATATTTGTGTTAAATTTGAGGGCTTTGGGTCTAATATTTTGTTCTTTTAGCATGGCAACAAATGTTTTTTAAGAAAAAATATATTTTATACTTGCCTTTAGTTAAATTCAGACAGCACTGTAAAATCTATAATTATAATTTATTGCTGCCATATGCACATACATACACAAGACCTAATTTACAAATTATTTCTTCTTGAGTAAAGCAATAAAAAGGTAATAGTTGGAATGACTTAAGCTTTTGTATTCTTTTTCTTATCCCAACAAAAATGTTACTGTTTGTAATGGCTTAGAAATCACCTACTGGGTTACAACTAGATATCCTATATATATTACATAATTAAATATTAAAAGCCACTGGGTTTTTGTTTAGTTAGTTTTAATCTAACTTAACTACTTTAGTTTAGTCTGTTTTATCTGCGAAAACATGAATCGTGTAATCTTGCCTTTTTTTTTAATAATAAATGACTTTGGATAATTTTGATATAACCATATGATTAATGGGGAGAAAAATTCACCAATGATAAAAATATATAAACTAAATTTTAAAATTTAGCAAATATTCCTAAATATTTTGTCAAGATCAGTTTCTAAACTTTTATCAATGCATATATTTTTGTATTTCTAAATAGAGTAAGGATTTGTAATTTAAGATACCATATAAGTTTGTTTACTTGTAAAAATAGATTAATGACATCATTTAACCCTTTTGTATTGTTTTAGAAAGCTGTTTAATCAGATTCAATCATAATTTTCAATGCTTTCTGCTGAAAAGAATAATCATTTTCCCTAAAAATTTGCTAGTCATTTCTGACATATGTATGCGTTAAAAAGGAAGTTGTGATGAATCAAAGGAAAATGCTTTTCAGGACATTTTAATTAAATGTCAGGTTTCAAAATACTTAAAAAGCGTGCATTCTTTTTTCTTTCATTTTTTTTAAACTCAATTAATTTAGATTAAAATTCATATTTGTAGAATCATTAGTGACAAAAAAATGTTTTTAGACTATATGTATAGGCTATTTATACTAAAGATGTTTTCAAATAAATGAATTTACATTCGAGTTTGTTAGTCTGTTGTAAAATTCTATATATTAGATGTCATCCTGCATGCATTTTAAACAATTTAAAAGTTGTCCTTAAATTTCATAATCTAAACTATGTTGATATAATATGACAATAAAAAGTCAAAAGAAAACAACTGCAATACAAATTAATGCTGAATTCTTGTAGTACCTAATTTTGCACTGTGTTTCTGTACTTAGTGTAATGTGAATGGATTCTAAATTTTTTTTTAAATATAATTATTGATCTAGAGAAAGAAATTGGTCCATAAATATTTTTAATTTAAGTACTCTTGAATTCAATAATGGATAATATATGATCTTAATTAATATTAACATCTATATAGGGCACTTTATATTGAAAAATAACAAAAAATTCTACATGGGTGTGAAATGATTACTGATTTCAAGTAACATTACTGTTTCTTAAAAAAATTTAACTAAAATCTAAATGAAATGTTAATGCATTTCTCTTTATGAACCATTAAAACTTGAGATCATAATGCATCTTAGTTAAAATGATATAGAATGCAATTAGCAAATTTATATAATTTTCACAAATTCATTGTATCCAAATTTTCAAATCGGATAGGAAAAAACAAAAACAAATTCCTGTACTTGGCAGGTAGTTTTACACTTAAAGTTGATGCATCTACATATTATGAGGAACCAAAAACAAATGAATACAAGTATAACGATAGAAATGAATACTGTTCAAAAGGATGGAGTCACTTTAGGTTATCGTAGTTCATGTTGATGAAATAAACACATATTTATCTCATTGCACGAGAATGATTTCTGTGGCCACAAGTTCATTTAGCAAATTAGGCAACCAAAACATCATTCCGATGTCAGCTCATATTTATCCTAGCATTATCGTAGATGGATAAATGCAAGTAGTGTCCCAATGCAAACACATTTTCTTCGGAAATATTATCGTATGAAAAATGCAGTTTCCATCAATTCACTTTCCAGGTCCATTTCTAGATGCAAACTTTTTCTTGCCAAGATGAAAAAATGAAGGAAAAACAGAACCACAACAAATATCATTGCAACCATGAAATCCGACGTTACTTTTTGCTTCATTTTGGAAAAAAAAACAAATCGATCTCTCTTCGCAACAAAACTGCAGTTAAATAATGCGAATTCCAACTTTCCGAAATGATCGCTTTCTAGATATTTCAGAATACAAATTAATTCGTATCTTTTATAGTAGAAGAATGAAACACCTGCTCGCTTTACACACACAAAACTTTAACAGCTGACTGTTAGTGCGTAGTTTCTTTTTCTACGTTCTTCCAGAACTTTCTCTGTGCTATTCGTTTATTGGTCAACACGGCTTACACTCATATTTTGAAAATGACGAAACAAGATGTTTGTTTACTTAGAGAGCAGATTTTAAGCTCGGTGATATCTAAATTAAGAGAAAAATAATTTCTTAATGAAGATTAAATTTTGGAAATTTTTTGATCAATTCAAGTTTTGCGTATTATAACTTAGATTTCATGCGTTTTTTAATTCGCATTTTAACTATAAACATTTGACTAACAAAACAAAAAATCGCAAACCGAATATCATTTTGATTAAGATATGTTATCTAACTTTATAGCTTTAAATATGCCATATTTCATTTATATTGAAATTAGGTTACAACTCTTTAAAAAGAAATTATTTATTTCTTGTAAGTTATAATTGAATTAATTTTAATGCAGGGCTACCATCTATGAATCATTTCACGTATTAGAAGTTCTTGTTAGAAGAAAGAAAAAGCCTTTTTATCCCCCTCCTTTTGTTATTAAGGAAATATAATGCAAATGAGTTTAATCATAATTTATTTTTATTTAATTTATTAAATAATTATTATGAACTGAATGTTTTTTTGTTCTGTTTTTAATCATTGCGAAATTAGTGTTATATTTTTTTTGGCGTATGCATATGTTGAAAAAAAGAAACAAGAAGCCAAAAAAATTGTGGAACGTTTCTGTCATTAATGAGAGATGTTTTTATCATTCCAAAGCAATTTTTAATCGCAGATATACACAATGCTAAACAAAAAAAAACTTTGTTTTCTACGTTGCTTAAAGGATTTAAAGATTTTGCTCTTAGAAATCAAAATACTTCGATAAATATGTGAAAAAAATATAAAACTGTGTAAAGTTTTTAAAAGCATATTATTTAAAAAACTATCTCAGGTTTTGCATAAAAGTACATATTTTCATGTATATTAAATTTGTTGGTGTCTGATTTAAAAATCTGTCATGTTATAGCATAAAAGTATATATTTTCACAGGGGTGTTTGTGCTCCGGGGAAACCCCGGAATTCCGGGGATTTTGAACTTCGATACCTGGAAATTCCGGGGATCGTCGTTCAAAAGGAAGTAGGAATAATAATGAATTATTTATTTTGATCTGGGTAATTTTGTTTGCTTTGAAAGCAGAAAACGCAAGGTCAGTGTGTGGGGTGAAAACTTTTCCTTTCTTTCTCCAAAGGCAGTGATAATGCGTGAAAAGGGGGAAAAAACTTCTTTTTTGTTCTTTCCTTATTGCGAGTTATGACTCATTCCCCCGGTTCTCGGACATTCTCTTCTGGATTCTTTTCGGCAAGTAGGCGCGGCAGAAAAAAAAGGGAGAGACTTCGTTCGACCAGATGTGCGATCACGTGACCTGGGTTCAAAGGTCTTAATTTTGCAAAAAAAGTAATTCATTGAACTTTTATAATTAGGTCATTCAATACTTCATAATTGTAATTTTTCATTTCTCCCCCCCCCCTTCTCGAAACTCCAAAATGTCGGTAGTAAGTCCGTAAAAGTTTCAGGGGATTTTTTGGGGTCCCACAAACACCCCTGTTTTCATTTATATCAAATTTATTGGTATCTGAGTTAAACGTAATGCAATTTTAATTTATTACTATTATTTCTAGGCCGTTACATAGTCACAACTATCTGACAATAAGGATATCCATGCATTTTAAAATTTTAATGCACGCACACACAAAGCGGAAGTTATTCTCCTTTCTTGCATATTTCTTCAATATGGCGCTTTTGTGTTTAATTTCATAATATAATGTTCATATTTTGGACTTCTTCCCGCTAAACGATTAGCATTTCTTTGTACAAGGAAAATAAATGTCCTAATGAATTAATAAGAAATAATATGTATATTTCTTATTAATAAGAAACATACTTGTAAAGAAAATTGCATTTTGATGACATTATACAACTAAAATTAAAGACCATTAATTATCTGTCATATCCCATTATTATAACGTAATGATAAAAAATAATTAAAGAATATCTATTACAAACCTATTTTGATTAAAATTGAAGCTTTCTTGTGTGCAAAATTAGACATAGATCTACAAGTCTGATATCAAATTTAAATTTTTAATTTGTATTCACACAAATATGCAATTTTGATCTTAAGATAACGTATTAAATTTCATTGTTGAAATTTAATACATTGTATTCATATATATGTATATATATATATATGAACGGATAGATCGACACACTGCTAGAAAAAAAAAAAAAGGCAGATTTGATACAAATATATAATTCCGGTGACAAAAATTATATGCCAAATTTCATTCATCTAACTGGTTGTATTTTTGAGTTGTGTTCACATACCACAGACAATCTTCACGTTGATGGATTTCATCTAAAATTTGATAGACATCTACAGTTCTGTAATTCTGAAAATTTCAGCTTTCTAGTTTGTTGCATTTTTGAATTATCCTCCTTATAAGAGACACGCAGCAGCCAAGAACAATTTCACAAATCCTTTTAATGCTTAAATTCTTTCAAATAATCAAACAGATCTTCAGATGAAATTATTTACAAAAATAATAGTTTTTTTAATCTTATTATAAAAAAAGCAGCATTTTCAATTAAAAAATGACCACTTTTACTTAAAAATAAAGAGGGGGGGGGGACTTTACTGATTTATAGCTTTTTATTTAGAATACAAATTCATTTTTAAATTATCAATTGCATTTTTGTTTAGAATTGCGATGTAAAAATGAAAAATGATTTATTGAGACAGAAAGAATTGAATATAGTGTATATATATTACCATTTTAAACAGAATTCACTGGTTGATTCATTCCTTAAACGGTTTTTCAGATTCATCAGGATCTCAAAGTCAAATTTTTTGACGATTACAATAATTTGTACTTTTTTGTATATGAAAAGTAAATATACTAATAAAAAAAATCTATATAATAAATATATTGATTTTACAAAATTTAATATTTTATTATTAGTTTTTAATGTTTTAATTATGAGATCGAATATATTAAAAAATAAAACGATTTCTAATTTAAAAATTAGATTATTGTCAAATTACTAATATAATTGATTAATCCATAGTGTCAATTTTTATGTGTCTTTAACAAAATCAATAAAAAAATGCAATGATACAGTGGGTTAAAGTGATGGCCCATAAATTTTGATATAGTTTAAAATATGAATTAGGTCTATCTAAAATATTATTTTAAACATTATAGGCAAGGTTGTCAAAAAAAAAAAAAAAAAAACCTTTTCTGTTGCTTGTCAAGAATTAAAAAAAAAAAAAGAATTATATATCGATGTCTTTATGCAATTAGAGTTAAAGACCAATTGTTAATCTTAGTAAAAAAGTAATTATTTTATTAGTAATTAGTTTATTAGTAAAAAAATAGGGTGGTCAGTCGACCGGGAATCGCCAGGGAAATTTATTATAAAACTGGATTTTTTTTCAGTAATTAAAATAGGTAATCTGTAATTTTTATCGAACATGATAATTCGCTGGTAATTGTTCATAAGTAGAATGAAACATCGTTGGCAATTAATGAAACTCAAACTTTTACTGATAGTCTAAAATCTTACGGAAGAAAACGTTCAATTATCATATTTAGTTTATTTCATATATGTATAAATATAGAATATTTTCGCCTAAAGTTTTTTTTTTTTTTTCTGAACAAGTTATCGGCAAAATTAGCGAAAATGGTTTTGCTTCCTATGGGAAAAGGCAGCCTAACTAAAGCACGGCTCCTGTTGTTGTTGTGATTTTAAGCTTTAATGGGTTAATGGTATTTAAAAAGATATATATGGAACTATCCCAACCCTCTTTTCTTCCTTCGAGCGTCAAATCGATCATTTTCACTTGTTAGAAAACGGAAGTATGATTTTTGGGTGTTAATATTCAAAATTAGTTGTAAAATATTGACCCATTATTATAATTTCAAAATAATTTATTTTAATTAAATAAATATTTTACAATAATTATTTTCCCCCTCTTTTAGAAGATGTTTTTGTTGAATTATTAAGTATCGGACTTTATTGCTATTGTTTCCGTAAAACATTTATTTTGTTTATTTTTAAACGTTATGAACACGGATTACAAAATTCCTCATATGAATGGATGCTATGGGCGACATGAAATGGACATTATTGCTATTTTTTTTTTCTGCAAAATATTTACAAATTTTGTTTTTATTTAAAATTCCTCTTGCTTTATTTATTTAAAATGCCTCTTGTAATTTTTTCAACAGTTTACAAAATTCATTCATACTATCTTTTTTTAAATAATTATCTCTAAAACATTTTTCTTTTTATGCAATAAAGGAAAAAATTGATAAGGATCAATTTTCCACTTTTTTCTTTATTTTACGGGTTAAGCATTGAGGCAGCGTGCAAGTGATTTTTTTAATTATAGTTGGTGAGCTGAAAGTCAATGTAATTTTGATTTTATTGAAGAATTTTTTTTATTTTGATGCTGAGATTAAAATTTATATTTGTAAATGAAACTTTTTTTTCCTGTTAATAAAATTATTGTTCAGTTCTGATTTGCGTATTGGTAAACAGTATGGATAGGCGAGAATCCACCGAAAGGAAATAAATCATTTAATTCTCAAGCACTCAACCAATGTGCATATGTTTTTGTACTGTATTTTTCGTGAATAAATTTGACAAAAGTTCTCAGATATGACTCGTTGGCCAAAAGTCGGTCTAGGTGGGTGTGTATTTTTTAGTATTGGTTAATATATTTGCATAAAAAAGGAAGGGTTTTACATAATTGAAGCTTATCTGAAATTCAGTAAGTGAAAATGATGGGTATTTTTTTCTGAGTATTAAATTGGCCAAAGTATTAATTTTTTTTTGAGTATTAAATTGGCCAAATTATTAATTTTTTTCTAGTATTAAATTTTATTTTATTAAAGAGAATAAAATAAAACGCAATCGTTCTGAAAATATTAGCAACATCTGAAAAATATCAGAGAAATTTCTTTTAAAAAATTTGGAAATGTCAGGGAAATTCAAACAGAAAAAATACTAGCAACCCTGAAAAAAACTTATAAACTTATTTTAAGTAAAATAGAAACTTTCAAACAACTTTCTTTTTTTTTATGCGGTTCCAAATAATTCGAAATGGTTCTCAAAATTTCTTGTATACGCTTGTCCAAATGGTTTATATGTGTGACAAAAAAAATGTTGTCTAGATGGACACTTGTTAGAGCTTGCGCTAGAGAGCACTAAAAGGTAAATAAATATGTAAAGGAGAACGAATCTCTAATCCAAAATAACATAGCATAACATTATAAATTCGATTCCTCTATCTTGAGTCCATCAGTGTTTCCATCCAACGCGTAACGATTGGCAATCACGCAATTTATAGAAAGCATTCCAGACTAAAAATATTTATCTTGTTAAAAGAAAAAACACATTCCTGTTTTGAAATATGCCTCGAATTAGAAATTCAATTTTATTCTTGCTTAGACGTAAGAGTGAAAATACTCACATAGATTACATACAATCTTGCTATTTTTTTGCATTGCGGTGACGTAAAGAAATGTCAATGTTATAAAATTTTATTTTAAATAATTTTGGAAAATTTATTAAAATTAAAGAAAAAAAATAACATGGAAATGATATTGTAACATTTCTCCTTTTGGTAATTGGTCAGAAGTAACGTCACCGTTTTCCCACGCATAGTTAAGTGCCTACTGACTATCAAATGGAGATCCTCTTCACCAGTAGAGTCATTGTGTTTGGTCATTTGTTGTATCCAGATAAAGAGTCATAGATGTGTTTCATTTTTAAGAGATCCATCAAATCTTCCAGAGAGAGGGACTTCAAAACATCTAGATGTTAATTTTTTTTCCCCCATTAAGAAGGGATTCCTCAAATCTTCGAGAAAATATCAATTACCAGCAACCGTTATCATTAAGTGTCGAAGTCAGGTGGATTTTACCCGGTGTTAGCTGTGAATTGATTATAATTAACATGTGTTTGGGAAGGGTCAACTACAAAGATGGATCGTTAATAGACATTCCCAAGATCGACTGGAGACCATTGAGGAAGCATTGCTGAGCAGTTGTCGGGTGATAAGGAACTCAAGTTCACCAACGAGAAAAAAAAGGCGGACATCTGACGGAAATAAAATGCTGTATTTTTGAAGGAGGAGGGTAAGAAAAGAGAGAGAGAGGAGAGCATTGAGAAGCGTCGAAGGAGATTCGTTGAGACATCGGTGTTCGAAGCAGGTGTTTCTGATTTTGTGAGAAGCTCCGTGTGATTCGGGTTTATGTGTTAGGATCTACCCGATAAAGATCGGTGGATTTCTGGAGCGGCCCCCTGGAATAGCCGTTTGAGACAACAGCTTGTTAGCGTTTTTTTTTTTTTTTTTGTCTATTTTCCGATTTGATCGAGGGACTCATTATTAAACTTTCAACTGTTGTGTGAATTTTATAAATAATATTAACCTAGATAAGAACAGGTTGTTTTTGTGTACGTAAATAAAAGAATTGTTTATTATGCTACTCTCTTATTTGATTTGTCAGGATTAAGATATTACAATATCATTGAAAAACTAATTTCTTTAATGATGGGAATTTGAATGGAATGCTGGAATTTAGTGCTGTAGGAGACTAGTAAGGACCGAACTCGAAATGTTGAGGTTTGTAGCCGAGAAATAAGACCACTAGACAAAAGTAATTACTCGTGTCACGTAGCTGTTATCTGGCTTATAAGCTTCACCACAATACTGTCCCTCCATTGAATCGGAGGTGAGAAGAACGATATGGCTGTTGATTGGTGATGTATTAGCTGTTGAGTCTAATGCGCCTGTACCCATTTGAGTAGCACCAAGCGTTATGGCGAGCCTGTGTGGGTGAGTGGTTGCTGTTGCGTCAAGTAAAAGTATCCTCAAAATGATTCTCTCAGAGTTATTAAATTATCTTCTCTTTGCAATTGTGTTTATGAAAAATATTATTTTCGAACCCCTAGTTTGAGATATTGTAGCATGATAATGTGCATAGTTCAATTCGTTTGTATTTATTTATCTTGATTATATCAGCCGTTGCATGACAGACAGAATGTCACTCACTCAGTCATTTTTACAGTAGCTTACAGTAAGTAAACTTAATAAATCGTCTATCCAATTAACAATTGTTTTCGTCTGAAAAAAAAAAAATCCATCCTTTTAATAAACGCCGATAATCTCGTTGACTTAAAATGTTTTTTATGGCATTCGCATTTCCCTGATCAGCGACATTTTAAGGGGGAAAAAATGGTTTAAACAATGTATTTCATTCGTCATAAAAATTAAGATGTTAATTTTTTAGGGCGGGATCGACTAAAAAAAAAAGACAAAATAATAAATTGATTTTAAAAGTAATGGAAATTCTTCAATATTTAAATAAAAAGAAGAAAAAAAAAATATTTATGTTTTGAAGAGAAAAAACAACAAAAACATAACTCTTATTGAGAATAAATCTGAATCGTGTTATTTGCTCCACCGAAATTCCTGGGATAAAAACGCGAAAAAAGTCTTATTTTTCTATTAACAAATTGAGACTTACTTAATATATAGTCCCCAGGGAGCTGGCTCCTTTTGTGCTGCAAAATTAAATATATCTCAAGAACTATTACGAATTTCAGAATGAAATTTGATACACATATATAAAAAGACTTGTTAAGTCGAATTATTCTTTCTTCCTTTCTTTTACCACAGAATATCCCCGAACTTGGAAGAAATCGAATTATTAGAAAATCTCGATTTCCGTAATGGAAAATTTCGAGACAATAGTAAATTAACTATGTTAATTCGGTTAATCAGTTTGTCTATCTCAACAAATCTGTCCCTTTAATCCATTTACATCGACACCAATTTTGTGAAGATGCGATAATAAATAACAAAGTTACAGAGTTTTTTTCTTTTTTTTTTTTTTTCTTTTTGACTGCACAATTAAATCTTGATGGAATTTCGATTCTTTCCGATGCACATAAAAAGCCATTTGGCGTGCATTGTAGATCTGAATTCAAAATAGCAGTGATACCTGTAGAGGCGGCGGCAGAGATTTGCCGACGAGGGGGCAAGGCAACTTTGACGGAGGGGTTCAAGCGCAATTTCTCTTATTTGGCTTCAAAATAACACATAATTAATTCTACATTAATTACATTGATTTTATTAATTTTACATTTAATTAACAAAAAATTAAGTATTATTATTTTAAATTAATTATTACAATTTTTTTTTATTCAGATGCTGACCCTTGCTTTCACTCTAAAAATTTATAAAAATATTTGCAAAAAATATATTCTCAATTTTTTTTTCCCTTGACCATCAAAAGATTGTCAATATTTGAGTCAATTTTTTATGAGACTCTTAAGATTTAATTTCTCTGAGATCTAATTTATTTCATTCTAGATTTTGTATATAGATAGAAATACAAACTGTTCCGGAATGACATGTCACGATTAATGAACAAATGCATGCTCTTATCATTTTATATCAGAAGCAATATGAAATGATTATTGAAACTAAATTCAAAAAGTTTTATAAAAGAAACTTTTTTAGAAATCCAGAATAATAATAAAAAATTATATTCGATGTTTTCGCAATTTTTTTTAACGTAGTCCTCTACATAAAATAAGTTTAAATAAAGAATGGAACAACGAGCAGGAATTCAGATACATTTCGAATCCGTACGATGTATTTCGAATTAGCGCGTATGCTCAACAAAAATTTTCTCTAATTCGGGCATGAACAATTTAGAATGCGGAAAAGATAAAATGATGTTGTTTCTTATGAAGGTTGGAAAAAATGTTTTGCAAATATATAAACGAAATATTTTATATAAGAAATGAAAAAGGTTCTTGTGAAAAATTGACTACTTAAACATTAGATTGTTCATCTATTTATTTATTCTTCAGTGTATATTTAGGTTTAACAAACCAATGCATTTTATTAGGAAACAAGTATACCTTGAATAGAACTCCCCTATCTTCATTTTTAGTCATGCGTTCTTATGGTTAATTATTTTTTTCCTCCGAAGTTTTGCAAGTCAGCTCATAAGCCTCTCAAAAAGTTAGTTTTATCCCCTCAGTTGCATGTGTTGATTTTTCTTAATCCCTTCATATACAATGACAAGTCTGACTCGCGCATAGAATTGCTAAATTTTTAATTTTAAATCAGCAATTAAATGAAAGTATTAAGTAATTTAAAATGCACAAATCACTTGAAAATCCAGCATTACCTCAAATACCTTTATATTATTCTAGGGATTAAAATAATAATAATTGTCCCAAAAACGATGTGCCATTTAATTAAGTAAATTCGTATATCAAGGGGTTAATATGTTATATATAAATATTCTATGAACGACTATTTTAATCATCTTTTTATCAAGACATCCTTATCCAAAGTCTATTAAAAATTTAGAAGAACCTGTAATTATATAGTCTTTGCCACAAAGCCAAAAAATTGGGAAATTTTTTTTAAAGATACGCTCCCCAATTACATAGTTATAATATTGAATGCAAAATCTGAAGAATTTAGGTAGTAATTTATTTAACAAATTTAATGCACAATTGAATAATTTTTTTTAGTGTAGCTAAAAAGCCATCATACCACATATATTTATTTTTGCCGTCAATTGCGGTCGGTTTTATTTCTTTAGTGTAATAATTGCAGCCTGATAAATTAGACTGCATTAAACAGATATTTTACTGTTAAATTAACTTAATTTACACTTTAGCAATTTACTTATTCCAGGAATTTATATTGAATTCACATAATTTGGCTACAGTTAAATAACTTTTCTTAACATGCATATGCACAAGAGTGTCGAAAGAAAAAGAGTGCTTTATGAAATTTAATATAACCATTAACTAGATTTTTGTCAGACAATTCTCATAATGAAATAGATTTAAAAAAAAAAAAAACACTAGTTGGTTACCGAGGAAGTAACAATTAGATGAAAAAGATGACGATTTATTTTAGAACTTGAATTTGAATGATGAGTCAGGAAAACCAACTCTATCGCCGTATTCATGTGTAATATAAAAGCTTCAATTTCCCTTATAATTCCACTGGCAGGTAATCGGACTACTCGATGAAAACATTTTTTTTCTTCATAACCTATGATAACATCTTAGCCGAAAGATAAAAATTAGAAGAAAAAAATACGATAACTTATTCACGTGCCAGTTTATTGATTATTCTACTAAATATAATATAAATTATAAATTGAATGAACGGCATTTAAATCAGATGACTGAAAATTTGCGGACTTAACATCGGCGACATCCCTCGCATTGAATTCTTAGTCGACCGATTAAAAATGTTTGGTAAAATGTGATATATCGTTCACATGTCGCCTTGCCGGTTATATTGCCAAAAGTATTGCAAATTAAAATTTGATGAACGACATTTGAATCAGATCTCTGAAAATCTGTGGATATAGTGCTCAACATTCATTGCATTAAATTCATAGTCGGCCGTCCAAAAATTGTCAGCGGAATGCAAATATCTTTTTCACTTTGTCGGACAAATTATAAGTTCGTTGAACGACATTTTAATCAAATATTTGAAAGTCTGCAGACTTACATCAACAATCACCGCATTGAGTTCATAGTCGACCGACCAAAAATTGTCCGCAAAAATGCGCCTATAACCTTGTCGATATCTTATTCACTTGTTACCTTGTCGGTTTTATTTCCAAAAGTAATGCAAATTATAAGCTGAATGAACGATATTGGAATCAGATGCCTGAAAATATGCGAACTTAAGGTCTCAATTGAATTCAGTTCTTAGTCGGTTTATCAAAAATTGTTTGCAAAATACGTCCTTTTATTGACCTGGCACCCTATCGATTATTTTGCCAAATATAGTCAAATCGCTTTAACCATTACTTGGATATTTGAAAAGTTTACAATATATTAACTTTAAGGTAGTTTTTAATCATGTTCGATGAATCGCAACTCTCTACAATCATCCTGAAGTGGTGAAGACTTTTCCCAACAAAACTCGCAATCTATCGCCGACGGCGGCGGGGGGGGGGGGAAGCTGCCGACAGGGGGGCAATTGCAACCCTGCTACCGCCGCCTCTGGATACCTGGTATTTCGTGCTAGCGATGACGTCGATTCAGTCAATATTTACTTCTCAATTTGGTATTATGGCACAAAGATGAGATTTGGTAATTCTGTGCCCAACATTTGTTAGATGGTTTTCGTGTTAAAATACAAAGCACTCTTAAACAAAGATACAATTAACTCTGATGTAAAATGTGACTATCTTTTAATAAGGCAAAAATACTTGAATGTCATTTAAGTTAAATGACAAAATGAACTTGTCGTTGTGTTCTAAAATCTTAGCTTTCACATAGAATGTGCTTAAGGTCTTCTCTATAAAGGGACCCGGTTGCAAAAAATCATTTGGGATTCTAACTTTTTTGCAATATATATATATATATATATATATATATATATATATATATATATATATATATTCGAATTCTGTCGACTAAATAATATGTAATACTTTTTGGAATCCTGTCGGCTAAATAATATGTAACATATTTTTGATTTAAGTAGAATGCAGGTTCTAAGCAGTGAAGAGACTTGGTATTTTTAATTTTGTTTTAATATCCATTTCGGGAAAGCATCGAACAAATGATCACTAGTCTTATATGACATAGGATTTCTGGCCAGGCACCAATTCAATACACGTGTGACCTTTGACACCTTTTCAAGGTCAATCGAAGATGTCACTTTCTCTTGATACGTAGTACAGATGGCACATTATTTTTTACAGAGGAATTAATTAAACCGAAAGTGGAATTGGATCACGAAATAAGAGAATATTTTAGAATGAAGTTACGATGGGCTAAATTAAGATAAAGTTTTGGAAATTAATTTGGATTAAATTGAGAGTTTAAAATATCATTACATATATATATATATATATATTTGTTTGAAGCAGAATGCAGGTTCGAAGACGTCAAAGAGACATGTTATATTTTTAAATTAATTTTGATACCCATTTCGTGAAAGCATAATTATTTACAACCAGACGCAGTGCGGCACAAAAGCAGAAGTAAGAAAGAAGGGAAGAAGCCCGATACAAATGATCACTAGTCTTATATAACATAGGATTTCCATCCACGTGCCGACGGAATACATGTGTTGACATTTGATAAGGGCAACGAAAGTATCACTTTCATTTGATACGTAGTACTGATGGCGCATTAGTTTTACAGAGGATTTAATTAAACAAAAAGTGGAATTAGATCACGAAATAAGAGAATATTTTTAGAATGAAGTTACTATGAGATAAATTAAGATAAAATCTTGGAAAGTAATTAAATTGATATTAGAATTAAAACATCATTATATATATACGTTTCCCTCACGTAATTGGCCTTCCTGTAGATCCTCGTCACTAGTAGAGTAATTGCATATGGACATTTGTTGTATCCAAATAAAGGACCACAGATGTGTGTTTCATCGTTTCAAAGAGATCCATCATATCTTCTAAGGAGAAGAACGTAAAAGCATCTAGATGTTAATTCCCCCCCCCCCCATTAAGAAGGGATTCCTCAAATCTTCGAGAACCTACCAATCACCAGCAACCGTTGTCATTAATTGTCGAAGGCAAGTGGACTTTAGCCGGTGTTAGCTGTGAATTGATTAAAATTAACATGTGTTCGGGAGAGGTCAGCTAAAAAGATGGTTCATGAACAGACATACCCACGATCGACTGGAGATTATTAAGGAAGCAGTGCTGTGCAGCGATTGGGTGATAAGGAACTCAAGTTCCCCAATGAGAAAGTCAGAGGCGGAGATCTAACGAAAATAGAATGCAGTAATTTTTGGAGAGAAGAGCAGTCAAAATCGACGAAGGAGTCAGAGCGACGTATTCGAAGTTGTTCCTGATTTTATGAAAAGCTTCGTGTGATTCTGGTTTCTGTGTTAGTATCTACCCGATGAAGATCGGTGGATTTCTGAAGCGGCCCCCTGGATCAGCTGTTTGAGCTAACAACCTGCTAGCGGTTTTTTTTTGTGTGTCTGTTTTTCGATTCGATCGAGGAACTATTTGATGATTAAACTTTCCACTGTTGTGTGAATTGTGTAAATAATATTAGCCTAGATGAGAACAAGTTGTTTTTGTGTACATATATAAGACTGTAAATAAAAGAATTGTTTTGTTACGCTACTCTCTTATTCGATCGCCCTGGATCAAAATATTACAACAGAGTGTTACTATTGCGTGTTTATTTATTATGTGATTTTGTTATTAATTATTTCTTACAATTTTACACATTTAATTACAATTTTTTTTCAATGCTTAGTATAACAAGTGCATATAAGAGTTGCAATTCTCAGTAGAATGCAATGATTATTTCTTGGTTTACAATTATACCAATTACTAAATATTTTAAAAACAGAAAAAACGTACAAAGAAGAAAAAAAGAAAGAAGTATAAAAAAGTGTTTTTTTTAACATACATAAATAGTAATAAAAATTATCTTATGTTTCATGAATTAAGTTTAGTTTAGTTATAACATCGTTTTTTGAAGCAATAATAAGGCTGTTTTGGATTGCACCTCGTAATTTTGAATAGAGTAAAATGCCTAGGACAGGGATAGCAAACCAATGGCACGTGATACAATATTTTGAGTACGCCACCGATCAAAAAGGTTTGCATGTGACTCCATTTGATAAACTGAACTTGTTCCAGTTCGATTGGTTGGAAATTGAAGATTTTGAAATATAATTGATTGATTTCCAGTCTAGCTCAATATGGAATCAAAAATTCATTGAAACAAGGAAAAAGTTGTAATTGATTTAAACAGAAAGTAAAAATGCCAGTAACGAAATTTTGGAAGCATGGAATTCTCTTCCAGACACTTTTCACTGTTTGAAGAAGCTGTCTCATGCTATTTTAACCATATTTTCATTTACCTATGCCTGCGAATCATTATTTTCAGAGATGAATAACATTAAAGACTCGCTTAGAAACTGGCAGATGATTCCAAATCAGCATACATTCTGCTAAAAGTAACATCTTACAAACCTAATATAAGTTATTAATCATCTAATCTGCAACAACAGAAGTCACATTAATGTTACTTACATTTGAATTACACGTATTACTAAAACATTTACTACTATACAGTGAAAAATGTATTTTTTTGCATAGTAAATAAAGAGTTTTGAGCTGTTATTATTTAGTTTTATTATTTTCCCAATAATGACAAGTCAAAATTATTTAACGACACGTCTATATCTCATTAAACATTTCTTTAGAAAAAATGACACGTTGATCCTTAAAGGTTCGCCACCCCTAGCCTAGGATGACATCTCTTTTTCGAACTTTCATACCACTCTAACGGAAGGACATTTGGCTCCGACAGATTTAACGTGCACCAAATCTGTTTTTCAGTGAAACCACGTCTCGTACATGGAATCCTCCACTTCCGAATCTGAGATCTTACAATTAGGCCATTGTTATTAATGTTATTTGTTACTATGTTATTGATGAGCAAATAAATGACTAATGCTGTAACACGAAAGCTCGTCAGCATATATGAAGTTTGTATTTCACAAAACAGAACACTAGGAATAGTTTAGTTACTGTTTAAAAACTGGAATGTGATAATTTTTCTCAAAAACCAGATTGGGGAGGGAAAAAATCAGTTATAAATTTAAATATCAAGATAAATCTGGTTTAACTACTTTCGGATAAGCATCTCCATTATAAGAGGTAGTTCTACTATTGAAAGAAAGAACTTCTGAATCAATTGTATTTCAGAAGGTTAAAATGAAGCATTTTTTAAAAAACATCTTTTTCAGAAGCACTATTTCAATTTTGGAAGGGGGAGAACTGCTTAAGTTTATGATATAACCAAAATTAGAAAAATGCAAAATCTCTAACAGAGGATTTAAGATATCCAAATAGTTCTTTGTGATTTAATTTTTTGAAATAAGTAAAACATTTTTCAGGCTTAAGCAGATTTTTTTTTCATTTTTATTTAGTGTGAATTTTTTTTTTTTTGGAATGTCATAAAAGTTTAGCTGTAAAAAGTTAAATAGATCAGTTGCATAGCAATAAAGTGGGATCCAAGATTAAATATTGAAAATTTATTTTAAATTTTAGAGACTGGGTTCTTCGCCCAATGTTCGCTCGCAAACCCTGATTTTGTCCTGGAATCTTGCATGTACTCAGATTAGTGAGGTTTCCTGAGGAATCAATCCCTCCTCTCCAGACAACAAAATGGAAACTGTTTTAAAAATGTCATAAATAAAAAGGCTCAATTTTAAATTTAAAAAAAAAAAAAAAAGAAATTTTTTTAGCATTAGTTAAAATTTTGAAGCTATGGACAACAAAATGGAAACTGTTTTAAAAATGTCATAAATAAAAAGGCTCAATTTTAAATTTAAAAAAAAAAATTTTTTTTTAGCATTAGTTAAAATTTTGAAGCTATGGACAACAAAATGGAAACTGTTTTAAAAATGTCATAAATAAAAAGGCTCAATTTTAAAAATTAAAAAAGAAAAAAAAAGAAATTTTTTTAGCATTAGTTAAAATTTTGAAGCTATGGACAATAAAATGGAAACTGTTTTAAAAATGTCATAAATAAAAAGGCTCAATTTTAAATAAAAAAAAAGAAAAAAGAAATTTTTTTAGCATTAGTTAAAATTTTGAATCTATTTCTTCTGAATTTTAACTTTTATGGCAAGAATGACAAATTAAAAAAATTAAATAAAAACTTTTTAAAAACCCTTAAGTTTTTTTTTTTCCCCCCATCTGATATCACTGGATGTCCCAATACTATATAAAAACAAAACGAAACAATGCAGGGTTAACAAGTGTATTGCTTTGGTATTCAGACAATTGCTATGCGAGATATGAAACATTTTCTTTAATTGTAAACGGTAAAGAAACAGGAATGTTGCCATAAATGGTATGCTTAAAAGTAGAATTAACAAATAATATTGTTTTAAACTCATTTGCTGTTAATAAAAGCTTCACTTTTCCTAATCTGCCACCATATCACCATCAAGTGCAATATAAATACTTATTATGACAGAATAAAAATTTTCATTAAATATTTCGAACAATAATGGCAAAACAAACCTCAATAGTCATTGATCAGATGACTATCTACTTATCTCAAAGCAAATAAAATGCAATGTTTACACAAACTTTTTTTATATATAATAGATAGAAATATGATGAAATGGGCAGAAACGGGAATAGTTTGTTACTTTAGTCTAGCTTTTTAATAGAACATGTGAAAATACTATAAAAGTATACAATTTCGATTATTTAAATATGTAAGCAAAGGACTTTAAAAATTGACTATTTATTTTAATCACTTTATGTGCATTTTAATATATTTAGTTTCTTAAATGATTAAATTAATACATCTGTAGATTATATTTTCCAAAGT
The DNA here is from genome assembly GCF_947563725.1 of Argiope bruennichi. NCBI lineage: Eukaryota > Metazoa > Arthropoda > Arachnida > Araneae > Araneidae > Argiope > Argiope bruennichi. The sequence continues at coordinate 8,442,217 of NC_079154.1, forward strand.
CAAGATGGAAAATTTAGATGAATTGTAATATATAACTTAACAAAAAGCACTTCTATGTTTCCGAATAATTTATTTTTATTCAAAACTCAATAATCTTTCAACACCAATAATTTATTTCACAGTCATTGCATTCATTTTTTTTAAAGATTTGACAACACTCTAAATATAATGAATTACTGTTTGATACTAAAGATCAGAGTAGTTTGATAAGATCGTTTTTTGGCAACATATTTTCTGTCTTCAAAGTATTAGGTGCTTGCAAGTATTTTAATCGGTGACATCTATTGGTAAATATGCAAAGTATTTATATAAACGACAATGGTTTTGGGCTTTATCAATTTACTATTATTTTATTGTTATCATTTTGAAAGTTTTCCATATAGTATTATTCAGTTATTCATTGTATGAAGATTCCAATCACGGAACACTCCAAATTGAATTTTCGACAATCATTGCTTTTTTTTTTTTTTTTTGCTTGATTTGAAGCAATCTGCTCCCGAAGCCCATCAGACACTTTTAGAAACTTATGATGATGTTGCTCTGTCATATTTCTATTTTCGGTTTCAATGATTTAAGAATGGCAATTCAATGACCATGACCTAAAAATGGCCTGGAGGGTCAAAAAAAAAAAAAAAGCAATCAAATGCAACACTTAATGGATGAAAATGGGAGAAAATAATGGAAAATATTTTGATTGATATATATTGTACCAATTTTTCACAATAAATGCCCTTTTTGAAGTGAAAGAATGATCAAAATACATGCAAGCACCTGATAATTTTATTCTACAATAAAGTGACATAAAAAATTTATATATATTCCCTTTTAAAAGCAAAATCCTAATTTGTGAGTAACTGCCACTGCATAATGAATAGATGGTAAACATAAATAACTTCAGTATCCTTTTTCTAAATGCATGTAATAAATTCCATCACATAAGAGTACTTGATATTTGATTCTTCAGCAAAGTAAATCTAAATGCAATTTATTCTAATTATTATTTAGGTCTCTGATCATCGAAAGAAAATTAATGCAAAATTATGAAGCATTCATAAAAACAAAAACATAAGCAGTCATTAATTTAAAAAAAAGTAAGCTCACTTGAAGCTTTGTCTATTTTATGAATATAGATCCCCCTTTTTTTTTAATGATTCAGAGAAAACAAAATTGGCAATAATTATTTTTACAACATAAGGGAAAAAAAAATTTATTTCGCATCATATCTTGATCAGTTCATATCAGTTTCTCATGCAACTAATGTGAGAAAAACAACAGAAAACAGTTGCTGTACAAATCAATTAATTGCATCGCTAAGTATTTTACAGTCTACGTAAACCAAAATGTTTGTTCCATATCACATTACGTACATGAACCCAGTTACAGGTAATAAAACTCACTCACTCTCTAACAGATTTTTTTCTTTTTTATGAAAATATATAATTCAAAGTTTTTCTTTACAACTAAATAATTCGACAAACAGGAAAAGGGTGAAGGACATAAATTAGGACAGCCACTCTCAACAGATTCTGAGTAAGTAACTGAATTTTTAATATGGGACCCGAGTCAGTTGTATTCCCAGCAACCAGATCCATTTGTACGGGACATCAGGAATTCTAATGAAAGTTAATGTTTCTCAAGAGTCTTTTGTTTCCAGGCTTTCAAAAGCTCTCATCACTTTCCATTGCTTGTAACCGGATATCTTCTGCTTCGGCATCAACAACAGAACTATCGTGAGATGATTCGTGATCAGCAACACCCGAGCTTACACTGGCCCTATCATCGCCAGCTAAACAGACAAAGAAAATTTTTTTTAAAATTCTTTATGAAAAAAATAAATAAGAACAAATTCTTCAGTAATAAGCATAATTTCCTATGGTTTTGCCTTGAATATTAATGAAAAAAATGAATAAAAATCACAAAAGAAACATTTTTCTTGATTTTCATGCATATACATAATACTTTACTTTTTAAAGGATTATTTCAAAAAAAAAAAAAAAAAAAAAAAAAAGAGAGGGTATTTTTATGAATGTATCTTTTATGATTTGTTTAAACTTCTCTGGGAATTTAATGATATAAAGCTATTTCATCTTCCTTTTAGAATATGGCTAATTAGTTTGCATTAAAACCAAGAATGTTTTTTTAATATTTATATTTTGTAAGACTACAATGATAAAAATAATAATTTGATAAAATAATCATGATTAGTAATGAGATTTTTATTTCAAAGACATAATTTTCTTTCTTTTTAATTTTATTTATTGGTTCCTAAAGAGCAGTTAATGGCCACAGTAAAAAAAAGTAATAGATTATATTCTGAATATCATGATAATTGATTTTTTGTTGACAAATAATATGTTCAATCATTATATTTATTATTTCATTTCATTATCCTATCAAAAAAATTTTTTTTCCCTTTTTTATACTACAAAATCCTTATATTTCATTATTTTTGTTTCCATTGCACATTCTAGTTTTTATAATAATATTTTTTTACTGCTTCATTTTTTTGAGTTAAAGAGCTAATGCATATAATGGAAGCAAATTTATTTTTGTGATACAATCATCAGATAAAAGCATAAGCATTTAATGCATAAATAATGTGCATAGTTAGTTACATCTGTAAGAGCAAAATTACTTCACTTTGCCAAATGCATTATATTTGTTTAAACATGTAATTACTTGTCCTATAAACCTAATCAAAACCATAATTTACAAACTCAATTTTTTTTGTCAAATCAAAATGCAACACAATCTTGTGATGGTAAAATTCTCAAATATTCCATTCAATTTTCATTTATTGTAAAACTTAATTAAATTTATTATATGCAACTCAATTATCAAATATATCACCTTAATAAATAAATAACACAAATTAGAATTATAAATAAAATTGCAATAAATTTTAATGTTCATTAAACTCAAACAAATCTGTCAAATTATTTTATAGCAGCTGCAATACAAGATTTTAATTATTTAAAAATTTAAATTCTAAAATTCACAACAAAAAACAATTTTAATCCTAAAATTGAATATTAATATAAATTATACAAGATAATTGGCAAGAAGAATATATACAATTTTTTTAATAAATAAAAATTAGAAATACCTTGCTCATTGTTTGCAGCAGCCTCTTCCTCATCATTTGTATACTGCTTGTCAATAGCACCTTTTATTTGATTATTAGCACCGCGTGGATCCAAATCTGTAGCCCATGAGAAATTCATCAGTGTCAAATGCGTATTCCCCAACTTTTTATGAACCTAAATATATTAAAGTGATGTAAGTAAAAAGAATTCACATGATCATATCTTTGTAAATAAAGCATGGAGTTAATATTAAAAAATAACAATATTAACCTTTCCAATTAAGAAATATACTAGAGACTCCTTAGGCACAATTTGTTTGAGTTCTTCAAGATCGCTTAAAGCTTCTTCATGCTTGTCAAGTGAAAAATATACAGAAGCTCGATGAAATTTGCACAATGGATTCTTTGGATCCATAGCTATAGCTTCATTTAAAGTTTGTAATGATTTGTCCATTTTTTTCAAAGCATGTAATACCTAAGAAAAAATTACAAACATATAAATTTCCAATACAATTTATTATACATAAAAATGAACAGATCAAACAAGTATGTTAAATCAAAACAATAAGTCACATAAAAAAACAAGTCTTTAATCTATACATCTTCAAAGAATGGGTGGGGTTAGAAAAAAAGATGGCTTACCACTCCAATATGGCACTTCAGAACTGAGCTTTGTGGATTTATTTTTAATGCTTTCTCATAATGAACTTCTGCCAATTGGAATTTTTCTTGTTTGTAATAGATCATACCAACACCATACCTAAAAAAATATTGAAATAATAAATTAATTTCTCGAGATATTATTATAGCAGATATATTTACATAATTTAAAAAAAAAGATTCTAACATGACAAAAATATTAATAATAAATGTATCATAAATTTATAAACTTTCATTCAAAAGAATTCTTTGTTAAAATAAATAAAATGCATATTTAGATAGTAAAATTAGTAAATAAAATCTGCCAATTTCATAAAATGGAATCTAGTAACAAAATCCCCCCTTCTTTTTTTGGTCATATTCTGTTATTAGTAAAATATTTTAACAAAAAAATTATTATAATAAATTTCAGTGGGGTGGGGAGGGAATGAGGGGGAAAAATTATATTGATCACAAAAATTTTCTTTAAACTACATAGGAAATGAGAATTCATATAGGAAGGTGAAGAAAATATATACACAATATTTTCAAATTAGTTATTTAAAAAAAAAAAATCTTAATAAATAAATAAATAAAGTAAAATAAAAAATAAAGTAAAAGTAAAAATAAAGTAAAAGTAAAAATAAAAAATAAAATAAAAGTAAGTTTAAAAGTAATCTTTTAATCACTCAAATTCTGGCTTCAATTTAACTTCAACTTCTGATTTGTGAGGGCTATCATTTTACTCATGAAGCAAAATGCCAACTCAGTAAATTTCTTTCAAAAACTATAAAAGTTCGACATACTTTCTCATCTTCTCTTTCCTGCTTTCTGTTTTCTTACTTGGTTAGCTACACTGTATTTAGCATGTTTTAGACAAAGAAACTTGGCAAATGCTAAAAAATGGGCTATTTTGTTCCAGCCAGAAGAATAAAAATGTTTTAAAAAATTCTACATCTGCTTTTCAACTTTCTTTAAAATATGCTTTATATATTTTGACAATACATTGTATATATATTGAGAAAACAGAGGAAAAACTTTAAAGATTTTAAAAACATAGTTTAATTTCAGCATAAAGATTAATTTTTTATTACACTGATATGAAGTAATGCCACCAAACAGTGATTAAAAATTGAATCGTTTATTATATCTAATAGTACAGTTATCTAGGGAAAATGTACACATTACAATCTGCTGCACAACAGATTATTCATAAAGAAATAAATCTGCTACAAAAAAAAAAAAAAAAAACTCAAAGCGTGCATTTTGATCATGGCTTTTAATAAAATAACAGATTATAAATTCTATGTAATCTATAATTTTAAAAATTGGATTTAATATAAAAATTATTTTTGAACTTTCCTACATCATTATTTAAAATGGGGTGGAAAAATAGTGTCAAGATCATTGGGTGGCATGTTTGGTTTAAAGAATAGTAATATTTTTACTAAAACACAGCATATAAAAAGAAATTATTTACATACCAAGCATTGTAATGCCTAGGATCAATTCTAATTGCATTTCGGAAACAAGTCATTGCTTTATCCATTTCTTCTGTCATTACATACTCATGTCCTAGCAAGGTATAAGCATAAGCAAAATCTTCATCAACTTGCACTGCTCTCTGCAAGTATTTTATAGCAGTTTCATGTTCTTTTTGTAGACTAAAACAATTTCCCGCAGCACACCAAGTCTAAAAAGAACATGGAGATAGTTATAACACTTATTTCAGAAATTATCAAAAAAATAATTTGAATCAGAAATAAATTGCTTAAAAATAATTCGTAAACTTTTACAAAAATAAAGAAGTGAAAAATGAGTATTAATTACATATACCAGAAAATAATAAGAATTAGGCACACAGAATTTGGGACCATATAACTATCAAGAAAATGTGCATACATCAAATTTATAAATTCAAAGGAACTATCGTGATTTCAGTAATTTCTTTCTCAAAGAACCATTTTTAACCAGATTTCTTTTTGTCCAATCAATATATTTTTGTTTTGTTCTATTTTAAATTATTAAAAGAAAATTTAAAACTTAACATATTTCCCACTTTTATCGAAAAAAAAAAAATCGAGGATTCTAAAGAAAATTCACTGATTTTGAAACTGCATGTTTTTACTCCCCCATCAGCCTTTGGGGAACCCCAAAACTTTCTGGTACTTCAGATGCTCAGTCAAGACAGTAAAAGCAGTACCGTATCAAATGCTCAACATAAGAAGAATGTCTTCCACTGTCAATCTTTTCTGATGGCAGAATCCACCACAGCAATGACAGAAAAGGTAGTGACATGATGAGCCTGCCCTACTAACTGCTGGCTGTCAATGGCAACCAACCTTCTCAATATCAAAATGTGCATGTGACATACTGCATTTGCCATATACAGCAGACATTTAGGCATAAATTTTACTTTCTGACACTTCTACAGTAAAAAAATATACTATAGCATACTATTTTCTTTTCCTGGCTCCCACATTGATATCAAACATATACACAACTAGCTAAACTCACTTCGGGCATGTCTAGTAAAAAAATAATACATACAGCAATGAACATTCATACTGTTTTGAATCTATTACAAAGATTTGTTGAACATTGTGCCAAACATTAGATTATACACATTAAAGCTAGGCAGTCATTTAAATAAATAAATAAATAAATAAAAAAAAAAATAGTATTTTGTTAGCCTATAGGAAACAATTTTTCAATCTGAAGGCATTTTTCAGAACAAGTTGAAATTTCCTTTCAATATAAATCTTCCTCTAATTCCATGCATTGCAATTTTTCTGTTATCATTTAACAGCATTTTAAGTACAGGACCAAGCGTTGATCAATGCTTTATAAATATAATTTTGGTGGAAATATCTTCTGAAGAATTATAGAATTCAATACTTGAGATTTTATTTGATCAATATATTTAAAGTATCTTTATGAGGCAAGTAATTTAGAAAGTATTTAATTTTTGGTCTTGCGCTTTAGCAGTACTTCCATAAAGAAGGATTGCTAATACTGTTGCACTAAACACATAAACTTTGAGTTTACTGCTTATATTTGAGGCTTTCTAGAATCTATGCATTGTTCTGAATGGATGATGGGTATTTTTAATTCTAGTTTTTATCTCTTTATCTATGCCACCCATTTTGTTTACTATAATCCTATGATATGAAAAACAGCCAATGTCTTCGATTTTATTTTGCTTGATTAAAAGTGAATCATTACTTTTACTATTTCTTTCCATCCTTTTGCATTCATTTGTTTTCAAACCCACCTGTTTAACAATTATTAATTTATATTTTTTTCTTCGTTTCAGCAAAATCTGAAAACAATATTGTCAGAAAAATCTAAACCTGCCAGAGTGGAATTGAAAACTCCAGCCTATTTCTATTTTCCTGAAATTTAAAAGTTTAACTCATTATACAATTAATAATAATTATCAAAAGCATTCTAGACAGAACATATTCCTGCTGTACCCTAGTCTGGTATGAAATGATTCTGATGGCATGCCATTCACAATAATTTGTACTCAATTTCCACAATATAGTTTTCTAGTAATGCTGATAAAGTTTTCAAGAAATCCATGAAGTTCAAGATTTTCCAGCAACAGTCTCTGTTAATGCTTACTTGAAATCTAAATAACAACATTCCCTTTATCAACAACTTTTTCTGTAGGAGAAAATTTTAAGGCAGAACCAAGCTTTAAAATGAATTTCTCTTCTCTCTCAATAGATAATGGATGTAGATTTCACTTATTATAAAAAGACTTGATGAAAAATCAATTTGTTTCCAGGGACCCCATATAGCAAAATAATATTTACATAGTTTTCAAGAACAGTGGCAATTATCATCCTAACAATTTAATTTATTTTTTGGAATACTGTAGTGTATTAATTCATCAGATAGTTAATTTTATAGGTTAAAATTAACTCATTTATTGCTATTATAATTTAATATAAAATTATGAGGAATTCATAAACATATTAAGTTGTATTCCAGTTTACAAAACTAAAAGGCATTCTTAATATAGGAGGTATTATCTGATAAAATAGTAGAAAGAACTAAATGGGCTGTTTTGAGTTAATCACTGTTAATAAGAAATTCTTAAAACAAAATTAAGTCAATCTTTATAACTGATACTACTTTATCTTTTCACATGTACAAGTCAAAATAACAATGTTTATTAACATAAAAGTACATATAAAAAAATTTGACATTCATTTTCCGGATTTTAACCGACCTCTTTTTCTTATAAACTGTAAAGTTATGCATAGGAATAATAATAATAATAAAAAAATTAAAATGAAAAAATGTTACCTGTGGGCTTGTAATATCAAATTCTGTAAGTTCCTGGGCTAAAGTTGACAAGGCAACTTCCTTCTGTAAATGCCATAAAGCAGTACTGTAATATTCCATACCTTGTAGCCTATGAGGTTCCAATTGTCTTGCTTGTTCAAAGAGCGCTATAGCCTATAAAATATTATTTAATATCATTAAGAGTCAATAAAATAAATACAGAGTATTTAAAAGAATTGTTTTGATTTTAAGAAACCATATTTATTGCCTCTTCTAACAGAGGCTTTGTTTTGTAAAACCGAAAAAAAAAAGTTCAGACAAGTAGTTGAGAAAGACAGTTGTTCCACAATAAAAACATGTAATTAAATGTAAGTACATGTAAACTTCAGTCCATAATAATTGTTTTTTTTTTCACTTTTTAAAGTAAATATATAATATTACTTAAAAAAATTAAATTTTAGCCATGGAAATGACAAGTGACTAGCATTCCAGAAAATTTTAAAAACCTTATAAAAAACAAGTTACATTAGATATTCATAATTTCATTATTTAAAAAAAAAGAAAATACTCTAAAAAGGGCCAAAAATAAAGTATTTTACTCAAAAGAATATCAACATTTTATTAAAGCAAATGTTTTGGAATATATATATATATATAAAATTGTGGACACTTTTGAAAATTTTTATGTTTCCCAAATTTCTATGTTTATAGAAAACATAATGTTTCACAAAATGCAAACTCTTATATACCATTTTAAAGAGAATTTAATGCTGATTTCAATACAAAAAGCAAAATTCAAATATTTACAATAAAAAAAAGTTGAGCAGCAATAATTATAAAGATACATGAAATGCTGATGACTGCAGTGATTTATCAGTACTTAGTAAGATAGCCTTTATTTTTTATTTCAGCTTCACACTGATGTTTCATTGAGCTGACGACAGTTTTAAGCTCTTCCTTCGTTATTGCTTGATGCCAGGGAACAATTATAGACTCAATTAATTCTCTTTTATATGATGGGAGCTTCATATATATAAGAGTTTTCAAACGGTTCCACATGTTCTCAATAATTTTGAGACCAGGACTGTTTCCTGGCCATGATAACAATTCAATGCTCTTTGTACTAAACCACGCTTTCAATATTTTTTCTGTGTGGCAAGGGGCCGAATCCTGATGAAAAATAAATGATGTACTGTTGGGAAAGAGATCACTGATGGTAGGTGTAAGTTTTAGTTCTTGAATAGTGTCAATGTATTTTCTTGCATTTAATGCCCCATCAATAACATGAAGGAGACTAACACCGTCTGCTGACATGCATGACCATACCATAACACTAACAGAGTTCTTCATAGTTGCCTGAAGCAATCAGGTTGTAGTTCTTTACCTATTCTACGTCTTATATATTTTTGCCATTACTACCGAATAACAATACCTTTGTTTCATTACTCTGTATAACTTGTGACCACTGATCATCTGCCCAATTAATGTATTCCTTTGTCCACTGTAATCTTTTTATACACTGCTGTAAATTGAGAGAAGGATTTCTTTGCTGAATTCTACCTCTTACTCCAACATCAAATAATCTTTTCCTGATTGTTCTTCAACTACCATTAATGCCAGCATCATTCAATTGACTTCGGACGGACATTTACGAAGTTCTTCTATCTTGGAGACATAAATTTTATTCTCCTGTGATCAACAGATGAGGTGCACCTTTTTCAGTCATTTCCTGCTTTGTTTTTTATTGAATTTGTCTTCGAATATCATAAACAAAACTTTCAGACTCCAGATGTAGTAGTCACTGAACCACCCACTTGTCTTGCAATTTCAGCATAGGAAAGACCAGATTCATGTAACATAATAATCTGAGTTCTCTTTCCAGGTGTCCAATCTATTCTTCTATTTGATGTCATTGCTTCTTGACTAAATATTAGAAATAGTTACAAAAATTTCAATGATATATTAAAATTTTTTACAAAAATTCTAACTTGCTATTTGATTACAAAAAAAAAAAAAAAAAAAAAAAAAACAGTCTTCCTTCTACAGAAAAAAGCACAATAATGACTTGTTCTAAATTTAAACATAATGTCAGCTTCTGCTAGCAGTTATTAACATTTGATTGGTTCACAGAACAAGAATATTGATTTCTCATTCAGGTTAGAAATTACAATCCACTTCATCATTGTGTTGTTATTCAGATTAAAGTGAGAATAACTTTTTGTGTTGCAAATATTTGAATTTTGCTTTTTGTATTGAAATTAGCATTTATTTCTCTTAAAAATGATATATAAGAGTTTGCATTTTGTGAAATGTATATTATATATATATATATATATATATATATTATATATATATATATATATACAAATATATATATATATATATATATATATATATATATATATATATATATATATATATATATATATATATATATATATATATGTATATGTACTGTAATGTCAATTTTTTAATTAAACAAGGTATGGTTTGGGATTAACCTTTTGGCTTAAATAAAAATAGAAATTTACTTGCATATTGGTTCACTCAATAGATGGCGCTGGGTGCCTACCTCTGTTTACATAATTTACCGTTAACTTTCAAAAACAGGAAATCACAATCGATTGTTTAAAGTTTCGTTCACTGTTGGATGGTATGTCTTGGCCTTTTCGTTTTTAATTTTAATTTTAATGCTGTTTTTGTTTTTATTGTTATTGTTTTTATTGTATTTTTACTTTGTGGTTTTTTTCTAATTTGTTATTTTGTATTTCCTTTCTGTTAAAATGGTATATCTCTTGAGCATAATTTCGGGGGATTTTCGGGTCACGAGGAATCATTATTAGACTTAATGTCTGTATGTCCTCACAGAAAAAATCCCTTTATTTGAATCCCTGCCTGAGGGTGACCCTTGAAAAAGTCTTCAGGCCGGATTCTTTTTTAATATTTTTAATAATTTTTTTGGTTTAATTTTTATTTGGTTTTTGTTTTTCTTATTAACTTGATTCTAATACTTTTGTATATATATATATATATATATATATATATATATATATGGTTACTTTTTTTATGAATTCTAATGCATAAATAAATGTCTACAGTTTAGTTAAAATCTCCAAGAAAATGTTTACACATTTTACTTCTTAGATTGTCACTCTGCACAACAAATACTATATGGAAATCCTTATACTTCTTTATAATATACTGAGAGTATAAATTAGTTTGATCCATTTTCAACAGATGGTTCTAGCTATTATGAATGTCATAATGACAGTTGATTACGATGATTTCAGAGAGATCAGACATTTGTCAATAATATTCAGTATATATTGCTTTGAGTTTCATATATATATATATACATTACTATGTTGAATATGGGAAATTTAGTGTTAATTAAGCTGCATTTGTGGGAGATTATAGTTTTCTACTTTGAGAAAAAAAGTGCAAATGAAGAGCATCAAACACTTGTGGAAATTAAATGCGACAATGGTCCAATTGATATATACAGAGAATAATTTCGAGATTTCAAGAATGGCGATTTCCGCAATGAAAACAAATATCCCTTTGGACAGTCAAAAGGAATTACAGGCATTTTTTGATGAAGATCCAAATAAAATTGCAAGAGGAACTTGTAGAATCATTGGGAGTGACTCAACAAGCAATTTCCGTAGGAACTGAAATTTATGGGAATGATTCAAAAGCAAGGCAACGGGATGTCTTATGAACTGACACTGAGAGATGATGAAAGACCATTTTTCACTTCTGAGAAGCTGATTTAAGGACAAAAAAGGGATTTTTTTGCATTATATTGTAACCTGAGATGAGAAATGGATATTCTACAACAACTCCAAGCAGAAAAAAATACTAATCTATACAATCAATTGTTGCCATCAACACCAAAGCCGAACATTCATAGTTCGAAGGTCATCTGTGTACTTGGTGGGACCAAAAGAGTACAGTGTGGTATGAGCTACTATAACATGGTGATTCCATTATGGGCTATAAGTTATAACTGATTCACTTTAGATGTGAATTACAAGAAAAATGGCAAAAATTTCTGAAATGGTAATGCTTGGCCTCATGTTGTAAAAATATTTGAAAATGCTTGAATGGGATATTTTACTACACCTGCCGTATTCTCTGGACATTGCTTCTTCTGAGTTGTTCTGACAGGATGCAGAATGATTTGGCAAACCACCAATTCACTTCTTTCATATAAATAAAAAAAATGGCTCTTAACTTGGATTGTCTCAAAAGAACAGAAATTTTTTTCGAGATGGAATTAAAAAATTGCCTGGGAAATGGGAAAAAGTAGTAACCAGCAATGGAAAATATTTTGATAACATGTTTGTCCATTTTTCTCTAAAATAAGTGCATTTTTTACCATAAAAAAGGATAAAACTAATTTGTACTCCCAATATATATGCAATAATTTAAAATTAGTTAGGTTCTAAATAATGCTCTAATCACTTGAATTATGAATTCAATGTAATTCTGAATTAATGGGCTATTAATTTTCTCACAGTATCAAAATATCAAGTCAATGAATTCTTTTATAAAACTATATAAGCTATGAGTATTTTCTCACAGTCTCATTTTCTGCTTCCCCTTTCCCAGTTTACTGTACATCTTTTGCTGTAGCTTAGATAAAAAAATTTTCACAAAAAAAAAAACAAAAAAAAACCCTTCATTGAAAGCATGACCAAAATTTTAAAAGAATTTCAGGTCTATTTTTTAAAATAATTCTGTATATACATATATAATTATAACGATGAATATTTTCAATATAAATTGAACAAAATCATTACATTTCTTTGTCTTTACTACTACTACTACCACCAAAAACACCTCAGAATGATCAAATCTATCTCAGAAGAAAATAAATAGATCATCATAATAATCACTGTATTTTTTAAAAAAAATCTGCAACAAATTAATCAATATTCAGAGTTTTTTCAGAAAACTACTTAAAAAGATTTCATTGATCTTAAAATTTCTATATATTCTTTGAAGTTAATTTTTATTATATAAGTGGAAATACTACAAATTATAATTTATGTACTTTAAATACATTAAATACTTAAAACACATAAAATAATATGTATTATTCTCTCCGATTCTGCTTTATTAAAGGATGCATATCCAAATACCTCATTGTATTCTGCTAGTTCAAAATGTGCTTTTCCCATAGTTGTTAAAACCCAGCCAGTTTCATAGTGATGCTGTGGAAGATCAATTAAAATGTCAAGAGCTTTCCTACAATAATAATGTGATAAATATAGCTGTGCTTTGCCCATCTCCTGTAGTAGCATCATTAGACCCTCTGAAAAAAAAATGAATATTAAGAAAGAAAAAAAATGTTTTTATAAATTTTCTTCAAGAAAATAAGAAAATCCATTTTGTAGCAGATTTTATATCAAAATTTAAGTTAAATGTATTTAGATAAAGCCAGTATTATATATATATATATATAAAGAAAAGATACATAAAATTTCTAAACCAATAATACAGCAAATATCAAGAAATACAAAATAATATGAAATGAAAGTAGAAATTTTCCAAATGAGAAATAACATAGAAATAAAGTTAAACTGTTTTGATTCCAAGAAGCTAATTGAAATTTTAAATGTGAAAAGTATAAAAATATTTCATGAACATTAAAAATTCTATTTAATTGTCATTTTTATGCAGCAGTAAAGAGAAAATGATTTTAAAAAGGTTGAGAGAGATTATTCTCCTTTATTTCTAAAAGAATCATTTATAAAGATGTTGAGATATTTTCCAAGAATCTAAACTTTGCTTCAATGGATGAGAGTTGAAAAATATTATAATACAATATAATGTTATAGAAAACAATTACATTGCATTACTTTAGAAATTAGATCAATGCAACAGTAGGATAATTACTCTTTTTAGAAATAAAATTGTGTCTAAAAATAATTTCATATGTAGTTTGATTTGCATATATTACAATAAATATGTTTTATTGTGATATAAATTTAAGTAGTAATTCATAAAATTTTTAAATATTCAAAGAAAGAAATGCTGAACAATAACAATGTCCTCATAAATTAAATATCATATTTACCAGCAGATGCCTTTTGCATGTTTAAAGCTGCCTGCATTATTGTAGCTGAATTAGAAAGTTTATTTTCAGATTGTATTTCAGGTTTATTGATTTCATTCAGTTCACTTTCTTTGGGCTCTGATATTGGAGCTCGAGTAGTCCGAGTTTTTGGTTTCTTTGTAGGAGCTTTTGTTGAAATAAATCTATTTCTAGTGGAACTTTTATTATTTTCTTTAACTGAATTTGAACTGCTGAAGAGTCTAGAACTTCTCCTGACATTACCTAAGGAGACAGGTGCCAAGCTATGGGAGGGAAAAAAAAAAAAAAAAAATTACAAAATATATAATTATATAGGAGAAATTGTATATGACATTATATAAATTAAGGTCATTAAAACTATTCTTATATTCCCATTCTTTAATTTCAGCACTAAAAGAATAAACAATTAATAAATTTCTTACTACAAAAATTCATTAAAACATGAGTCTTATTTCATAAAAAAATTATAATAAAAGCATTTCCTTTACTAAATATATTTATAATTAATTGTTAAGACAGTTACCAAAACAATTTTTATAATATTTTTTAAAAGAATAAACCATTTGTTTAAAATAATTGTTACTTTGTTTGTATTTCAATTAAGATTTTCATAGTACTGAAAACAACTGCATGATAGAATTGTTAAAATTTGCATATTTTTACATAACAGATAATCATCCAGTTTACTCATGTATTAATCATAATAGTTTAAAATAAGAAAAATTATGATTCATAAACATGACAATTTTTAACAGTAAGAATTTTACGGTTTCTGTATCCTGATTTTCAGAAAATAATAAAATGAGCAAGTAGGAAGATGTAAAATATTAGATAGAATTTAATTTGTATTATAATATAAAATAGCAAAATTAAACAGATATACTAATTAAGATCAAAGAACCTATGAACAATCTGTTTTGTATTAATCATTAAACAATTTTCTAAAATTTGAAATGAATAAATCTTACCTAGCTTGAGGTGTCTGTGATAAACTTGTATTATTATTGTTGTTATTGTTCCCTGATTGACTAAATATTTGAAACTTAGGTGGGTTCATATCTTGACTTCTTCTCGTCATGGGAGTCTGGAAAAGCAGTCTGGAGTTTAACACCTTTTTTTTTCCATGAAAATTATAAAATATTTTTAAAACATAATATATTTTTCATCTAAATATTTACTCATTTTAAAGAGCAAAATTTTACTAGTGTATTAAATAAATTTTAAAAAATTAAATATCTAAAGGGGAAAAAAAAATTAAAAACAACACAAGTTATTAATTAAAATATTCTATGTAAAGTGCATTTCCATATAGCAAATCACATTCATAATGAACTTTCATACTTATCAAAGTCTGTGAATTTTCTTTCTTATGATAGTTACACTAGTTTAGTTTCTGTATTAGGCATCCCTTTTAGTGCTTAACAGTTTTTAAACTTTTGTAGACCTACAGCTTTTTGTTAAATTTTTGTTCCAATTTTTTTTATCCTTTACTATTTTTGCAATTCTTTAATATAATTATTATGGACACTTCAGATTAATTTTCTTTCTCAAATCCTTTATAAAATGTCAACTCCCATATAAGTGAATTTTTCTAAAATTATATTATTAAAATATCACACTGTCCACAAGAATAAGTTTTAACACATCAGGCAGTAAGTGAGAAATATAAAATTTCATCTTTACAAATATGACAATATAATGACAAAGCAAAAAAAACTTCATAACTATAGATTTTTACTATAGATTAAGAAAAGCAAATATATTCTATAATATTTAATTCTTCAATCAGACAGCCTAGTTTTTTTTTTTTTAAATATTAAATCCAATAGCATATTTATTTGTGCAAAAAAAAAAAAAAAAAAAAAAAAAAAAGAGCTTAATTTTAAAATTACCTTTTTCAAACTTGATTTATCAGACACTTGACTTTCATGGTCTTGATTTGTAGTAGTAGATAAAGACAATATTCCAAAACTAAAATACAACACCAGATAATGCAATTAAAAATTGTCAAGAATGCTCACATAAATTCTTGTTTTCCTAAGAAGAATCAATTAAAAACTTGTCATAATGAAAGTAATGCTTCAAAGGCAACAAAATTTGTTTTATATATCTTTCTTTTCTGAGTCTGGTTGTCGAAACCCACACATTAATTTACTTAAAAGCCAGTCAGCTTTGAAGTTATCAAGTCAAAGTAAATAAAAATTTTAATTCTGGAATTAAACAGAAATTGATTGACTTTGAAAGTATATAATCTGTAATAATAAAATACATAATAATAATAAGGAAACTGAATTTCATAAAATCATGAATTGCACCAAACACATAGAAGTATTAATAATTAATAAATAAATAAATAAATTTATATAAAAAAATGCTTGAAATATTAAAAATATTGCACAGTTATTATATAAAAGAAAATTAATCAATCTGAAGAATGATAAAAATTCTGAAATCCGTGAAAATGCATCTAGACTGGGGGGGGGGGGGCATAGGCAGAGAATAAACTGAATAAAAATGTCCTAGCTAAACAGTTCTACAGCTTTCTTTGTTTAAGTAAACATTCCATTAAGTAAACAAACACAGAAATCACCCACTTTGTTTTTGCTATGCATAATAGCTGGAGCATTGTTCTTTTTATGTTCTAGATGTATTGCTTGAGGAAGATTCCAATGTTGGAAAGTCCATGATTAATAAGATAAATGCAATTTTAATATTATCTAGTTAAAAAAAAATATTTGTGCAGTTTCCAAGTAGTTAGCAACATTCTAATTACGGCATAATATTACAACAGATCAAGTAGCAACTCAAAAATATTTAATGCCAAAGACTAACTGCTAATAAAAATAAGTGACATTTATGTCTGAAAAAGAAACCGAAAAGAAACAGTGAAATGAATGTTTAAGGTGCAAAATGTAAATATTCTAGTTAGTATTTCTAATATATTGCATTGTATAAATGTGATTCTATCTATTTTTATCAGATTCTTAAATCAATTCAAAATTCTCAAGAATATTATTCAAAATATAAGTTTTATAGAAGGAGAGCACAGTAGTTTTGCTAACATTTTACTGTCATTTTGCCATAAATATAATTGATTCATTTATTTATAATAAAAGGATTAATACTACATACATTCATGTCACTATTCTTCAACCATAACCAAAATAAAATTGAGCATGAAGTGAAATTATAACATATTTATTTCATAATGAAATTACAGACTTAAGTTTTCAAAATGAGAAGATTTTTAAATAATACTGAGAGTTCAAATTTATATACTGAATCAATTTAATTCTGAAAAGGAGATTAAAAATACTACTGTGTAAATATATCAGAAACAAGAGTTTCAAAAAAAAAAAAAAAAAAAATTATAGGAATGCAATTTTTTTTTTGTACATTATCATAAAATCCTTACCATGGTGAAGCAGAAGAACGAGAATTCTGAGTTCCAAATAAATTATTGCGACCATTTCTTGCATGTCTTCTGGTGTTTTTTGCAAAAGTCTGAAAAGGAACCCAAGAATTGTTGTCTGGAGAGAAAACTTCTATATTGACATCAGGAGTTGATCTAACAAAGGCGAGTGGAGAATGGCTGCCGTAAACCGACGGAATTGGGGAGACAGGAACAATGGAAATCTTATTGGAAATTTGACTAGAATCCTGGGGTAAAAATAAACAAAAACTTAATACTATAGAAATGTTAAATAATTTTTTTTTTTAAATTTAGATTTTTTTTAGAAGATGTTGTATTTATTTGCTCTATAAATAAGAAAAAGCAAAATGCATAATTTGAGTAGTACCACTGCAAATTAATTATTTTTCACTTTTGTAAAACTAATTAAATTAAGGATTTAGTTACACAGAAATGAAATTTATCTTACTGAAAAATTAAGTAGGAATTTATAGAAAAACTATCTATTGGAATGATTCTCATGATGTGACAACTGGAAAAAATTTGAAAAATTTAACCATGTTAATCTTTTACAGATCAACTTTTTTTTTTTTGTTGAAGTTTTTAAAATGAATATGGATTTAAGTTTAATAATTTCCAGACAACTAATAAAGAAAAAATAAGTAACATAAATATTTATTGGCATCATAATAAAAAAAATAATCAACTTCAAAAGGATTCTAGAAGCTGTATATGCTTTAGTTCTTTTGAATGTGTGTGTGTTTTTTTTATAATACTAATCTTAAAAGTTTGATTTTATTTCACCTTTTTAAATAAAGCCATTTTTTAAATTGGTTTTTTTCATGGGAAAAGCTGAAACCTCCTTAATTATCAGGACCAGGCAGACAAAATTTGGCAAGTGCCTGTTTCTTTGTGTAGGAAACTGTTTCTCTACACATGATTATATGCCATGGGGAAAGATTTAATATTTTGCTATAAAAATGTCTATTATGAAATTGATTTTTATAATAGTCTACCAATTAACGGATGTCAGTTACTTTGTCAAAATTTAAAATATACTGGTTTATATTTTGTGATACTAATGTGTGGAATAATTTTCAATACAATTTTATGCAATAAAAATAGATTTAGTTTTTTAAATGCCTTAAAAATAATCAACCTTATTCAAAGCTTTCATTAACAAAGGAGTGTCCTCTAATCAGATATTTTATTGCATCACTGACAGCATAATATGTCAGGAAAAAAAAAAAAAAAAAAAAAACATTAGAAGACTCTAACCTAGCAAAAAAAGTTAACATTTAGAAAACCTATAGATATCATGAAAAAAGATTGATTAAAAATTTTAGGTGACTTGAAAACATTGAAAAGACCTCAGCCTGCTGGGTGTGAGAAATGGAAATGTATGGCGCTGGATAGGTAGTGATGGTGCACAACCTAGAATAGGATTGTCATGGCCTGTTCTCGGCTGTAATGTGAAGAAGATGATGATAGAACAGAAAGGGAACCACTAACTTGTTGAAATAATTTTTGGAAAAATGTTTATATTTTTAAATGTACTTCAGATTCCTTAATTATAATTGCTTTTTTTCATAGCTTTATTATTTATTTATATTATGCACACACACACACAAAAAAAACAACATTTAATAAATTTATTAACTTCAGCACTGGAAATATTTTTACAAAATGTGAGGGTATTTACCATACATAATATCTGTAGCTCAATATAACTGGATTGGACACAGAATTTTTCACATCAAGAACAAATGGAAAAAACCCTAACTTATTTCAGGGCAATTTATAATTTAATTCAAAAATATCAATTAAAAAGCTTCATTAATTATTGTTTATTGTCAATTATCCCTTAACAGTTCCTTTATATATTGTTTTTAAAATGTGATAAACAATGTTACATGCTGTGTTACAAAATATCAAATGCTTGAATCATTTCAACTGTTGTTGGAGAGTTTATTTTAACATGCTAGTTCATGTTGGAACCATCAATGCTTATAGCTCAAAGTTATTTTTTTTCCCCCTTCAAATTTTTTAACAAGAGAGGTCTTAAAATTTCAACTATGGACCACTATTATGTTGATTCATTTTAGATAAATTTTCATGCAAGTTAAGAATTTCAATTTTGTCTTTAAAACTCAAATCAGTTCTATATTTTAATAATCCAATTACAGGTAATAGTAGTTTATAGCTATTCATTATAATTTCAAGCCAGATTTGGCAGTGTAACTATCCAATTAACCCTTTCAGTGGAGGAGGTCACAAATGAGGACACCAAGAAAAATTTTTCTAGATGGCTTTAAGACCTCAAAAATTGGTCACGCATCATCACCTATTCAGGACGTCTATTTCTTCGTTCGCCTCTCTTCTGCGCTGCTTCCTATCTTCATGTGAAAGGTATAATATGATATTTTGCAGAGAAAGATGTGATGCTGATTTTATGTTCAGGGGAAGTTTCGTTTATTTATCTTTGGATCTGAGAAAAATAAACCCATGTTTGAAGCTAGAAAATATTTCACATTTAAGATTTGCCTTTTTTTCTAGACTGTTACTTACGTTTTACCATCATGTTCTGATTTATTTTTTGCTATCTTTTTCTTTAAATATTTAGTTTTATATTGCCATAATTTTTTATTTAAACTTTTTTCATAATTATTATTATTGCATTAAATATGTAAAAATTATACAGCAAAAGATAAAAAACTTCAATATATGCCTATCATGTGTCACCCCTCGAAAATATTCACAGTGCATTACAAAAAATAATAATTTCCTAATATGTGTTAAACGAAAAGACAATTCCACATTACATGCCAAACAATAAATTATTTTTAATTATTTATAAGATTTAGATTATATATAAGATTTAGTTCAAAATTTTTGTAGTGAATAAAGTATATTTTGTATATTTAATACTTTAAATGTTTCAAGTTAAATAATATATGAATAAAAGTGTCTATAATCCTAAAATATTTATAATTACTGCTGTTTTACAGCAAGATTTTTTCCCCACAGAGATTGCTGTAGACAGGAGGACACCACACCCTGCAAAAGAAGACAACCCAAAAATTTTTTTGACTGCAAAATCCATGTATATACAACCTATTAATTACATCGATTGTGTTTTTTCATTATATTTCAAAAATTTTAATGATCCATGCCAGAACGGATTAAAATGACCCAAACTGCTTTAGTACAAATAACAGAATGTGAGCACTATTCTATGGAAATAGTGACTCCCAGACGTTTTCCAACAAGTTCAGCAAGAAATGCCATAATTTCAAGCCAGATTTTATCTGCCAGTGTAACTATCCAATTAAATTGATCCAAATTGCTTTAGTACAAACAACAGAATGTGAGCTCTTTCCATGGAAAAAATGCACTACAACCGGATTCCATGATAATCAACCACTAACATTGGTTAAAAATGAAGAATTGATGAATTCTCTACAACAAATGTGGTAATAACATAAAATGTAGTGATCCCACTAAACAGTTATTTTTGCATACATCTATTTAGGATTAGAAGATTTATAATGTACAGCAAATAATAACATTACCCACAATCACATTAAGCAGCATCTTCTATAGTTACAATACAAATAACAATATTTAAAATTATTTTCACCTTATAATAATTCTTTTATTAATTACTAGCCGCCTTTGGTGACAAGCGGTAAGCCAATCTTAATGCTCGCTAAAATTTTAATAATTAAATATTTTATCTAATTCTTACTTTAATAGCTTCTTCATTAAAATATTTCAAAACTTCAAATTTTGATAGTCATATAATTCACTCAAAATATTATGAAGGCCCTCAGTCATAACGTAATATGTATCTCTCTAATTTTCTGTTAGCTCTAGTAGAATTTATGCTTTAAATTAAAGTGGAAATGATTAATCTGCAATTAATATTTTTCACTGAAACAAAGCATTTTTTTTAATAATATGATTACTGAAAACCGAGTCACTGAGCATTTAAACCTTATGGGCACAAAAGAATATTCTTAATTTATGTAATATCTCAAGAATTTGTCAACAAAAGTTTCTCAGATCATTATGAGCAGATCGATTAATTAACAATGTTTCATTTTAAATGCATCAAACACTAAGAAAATAAATAGAATCGTTTAAAATAATCGGCCGAAAACAGGTTAAAAAAAAACTACTTAAAACTATAAGCATATACAAAAAATACATGACTAACATAAATACAATTTAATTACAAAAGCATAAAACTAACCTAAAAATAATTTAAATCAGGTCTGCATCCGTTAGGCGGCCATCCGGTTTGCCAATCTTAATGCACGTTAAAATTTTATTAATTAGATATTTTATGGAACTCCCATTTTAATGGCTTCTTCATTGAATTATTTTAAAACTTCAAATTTTAATAATCGTATAATTCACTCATAATAATATAAAGGCTTTCAGCCAAAACGTAATATGTATCTCTCTAATTTTCTGTTAGCTCCTGTAGAATTTATGCTTTAAATTAAAGTAGAAATGATTAAACTGCAATTAATATAATATTTTTTTTACTGAAACGAAGCATTTTTTTAAAAATATGAGTACTGAAAACAGAGTCACTGAGTATTTAAACCTTATGGGCACTAAAGTTTAATTTTAAATGCATCAAACATTAAGAAAATAAACAGAATCCTTTGAAATAATTTGCCGAAAATTTCTTAAGCCTATCCTCTTTAGCGTAAAGGGGGAAAAACAAACAAACAAACAAAAAAAAAAAAAAAAAAAAAAAAAAAAAACTGAAGCCTTACTCGGTTGGCGGTGGAGGAATGAAAAGTTTTTTTTTGGTGGGAAAATTAGTTTTTAATTAATAATTGAAATTCTAATTAAAAATTGAAAAAAAAAGGGACCCTAGGCGCACATTCCCGACCTCCAAGGCATGCACGTGCCAAATTTGGTAGCTTTAGGTCGAACAGCCTGGCCTGTAGAGCGCCAACACACACATTGAGCTTTATTAAGTATAAATAAGATTGTTCTTGCCATCCACATATTCTTTTTCTATTGTACAAAGTTTTAATACATAGGCATTTCATAATTATTATGAATTGATATAGTGAAAAATAAATTATCTCAAATGGTTTATAACAAAATAAAATTAGCTAAATTATCAGTATCTGAAACCCTGACAGTTGTTCAGTCTTTAGATCCAAGATCATAGCAATTGGAACTGCCATTAATTATGCCCAGACAACAAATAATTGTATTTGGATATTGACCGATAGTAGGAGTGCTATACAGTATTTTAAGAATTGGTCAGAAATATTTGATATTCGAGACCAGGAGATTATGAAGCTTCTGTGTGAAATTGGCCTGAAGACACCTATAAACCTCCAATGGACCCCATCACATATCGGGATACATGGCAATGAGACAGCTGATGTGCTTGCCAAGAATGGCTGTGATCTTCCAATGGACTGTTCGAACCATCTTACTCCCAATGAGATCCATTCCCTGGGAAAACATCGTTTGCTTTCAGCGTGGCTCAGTACTCCATCTCATCAGTGGTATGCTGGCAACCACCCTGGCCTATCAACAACGTGCTGTGGCCCTCAGCCTTTCCAATCGGCCATGGTCAGATTTCGTAGTGGCCATCTTAAGTGTTTAAGGTTTCAGAATGGGAAGAAGATTTTCCAACCTTGTTCCTGCTCCCAACCTGCTAGTCCTGTTGACCTTTTTTTTTTTTTTGTCTTGGCGCTTCTTATAAGCAGCTGCTGGTTGAACGGGACTTTCTGCAGATTTATGAGGAACTGACGCGACGGGGCCTCCTGGATCTGGTCTAGGCTTTTCTTCTCCAGGGGGATGTGTAACAACAGTTAACAAATTAACGTACATATTCAGCATCAGAATTACACTAAATGGAAACAAACAATAGGTTGCTTCTAACACATTTTGCAAATTAAGCATTTAACACAAGCATTAGATTTGCTTGCAGGCAGCATGAGTTAGTGGAAATATCTCAATCTTGAGACTGGAGAATTCCACGCTTAAAATTTAATTTCAATGAAGAATTACCATGTAACAGAGTCTGGTTAATGCTAAATTCACCAGGGCCAATTATCCTTCTGCTAATGTGGTGAAATTTGGAAAAAGGGTACCAGCTCAGCAGCTGTCCTAATAATATGTTCAAATTATGAGATCCGTCCTAAAATAATTCCAACACAGCTTTATAACATCTTAATATAATATAAGGTCCAATATAATAAAAAATATAAGGGTTCCAATAAGCTGGATTAAAATCATTCTTTTTCAAAATCTGCTTGTGAATTCAAAATCTTCTTCCCTTTTTATTTTTCATTAATTATGCACTCAGACTCTTTTTCCATTGTTTCTATTTTAAGTAGTTTAGTTAGGATGGGAGATATTTTTCATGTGAGCTTCTATTAGACTCGTTCTAAGGTGAATTCATATGAAGAAATTTGAATTTTAAAATGTTTGTTGATATTTAAAATATAAAATCTAAAGTACATGATTCAAACACAAATCAAGATATACCTCCCAAGCTGTAATACATTAAACCTTGCTCATAATAATCATTTTTAAAGGCACAAGCTGGCATATAAAGTATGCCCGACAAAAGAAAATGTCAAATGCAGTCACAATCACCTGTAGTATTCAATATACTACCCAAATAAAAATGTTTTATCTCAGAAAACGCCATATTGTGTACTAACCAATATCTCTAAATTTTGCAAGCACTTTCTGTCCAAGAGAATGCCTATGACAATATTAATGCTTCTGACATTGATTAAAAGAAGCATCTATGAAACTCAGAAATAAACATCAAAATGTTGAGGATATATCAAATGACAAATGAATTCAAAAAATGAATTTACTTCAAAAGAATATTTGCGAAGAGTTGAAAAATTAAGGACATTTCAGGATTCATAAGTACGCAAAAAGAAAATTTTTGAAGATCCCTTATATCTATACTTATAATAAAGCTCAATGTGTGTGTGTGTGTTGGCGCTCTACAGGCCAGACCATTCAACCTACAGCTACCAAATTTGAGGAGGCCGGGAATGTGCACCTGGGGTTACTTTTTCGAATTTTTAATTAGAATTTTATTTATTTAAAAATTAAGCGAAATTTTGGCGTATTTCTGCTATAACTTCCGAAAATATTACCGCACAAAAAAGATTTTTACATGAAGTTAAAGATCAAAAACTTATCTTTTAAATGATACCAATGTTTTAATCTTAAAATTAAGTTTCTATTTTTAATTAATTTTTAAATAAATATTTTAACTATATTTTTCAACAATTTTTTTCGTACAAAATAAAAATAAAATTTAAGCTGCACGAGCATGTTTCGCATTCATGGGAAAAAATTAGCATTTTTCATAGTGTTGCCATCACATTGATTAAAGCTCCAATTAAAAATAAATTAAATCTTTTTGGAAATGAATACTGCAAAAATATAATTTTCAGCACGTGCCTGTAGGAAATGAAACAAATATGAAATATTATTTTTTCTAAAAAATAAATTCACGAAAAATTATTTTATGATCTTTTACACTCTCTATATTATTAATCCAATAAATCAGTTTTATTTTAAGGCAAGTTTTGTTTAATATGAACAGGATATCCATTCAAATCAGGGCCACACAGCTAATTTGTAAACCTTTAGTAATAGACACAGATCTGCTTAAATGGTCTAAATGGAAAATGATTATATTTTATGTAACTTGATTCAATAAATGCTCTAATAAATATCGAATTTTTGATTTTACATAAAGCTTCTGCTGTGGAAATCACGTTTAACAAAATGTTCTTGAAACACTAATATTTTAAATAAAAAGATTTAATTTCTAATCAACTAAATCAATCACTTAAACTGACTGATTTATGAAAATTTGAATATCACTATTCAGTAAAAAAAGGATAATTTTAGATTTTCCATCGATTGTTTCAAAGAAAATACACCAATCAGCGCGCAGGTTTCTCAAGATTAATTGGCCTAAAATTATGAAAATGTTTTTTAAATTTTTAACATTCAAAATTTCATAAATCAGTCTTAGTTGATCGTGGAAAATAGAAACATTCATTCATTTATTTAAAATTTGGTGTGTCCAGAATATTTCTCAGAATATGATACCTTACTGCATTAAATTTAGAGTTCATAATTTTTGAAATATATTTATAGGCTGGAACAAAATATTATTATTGATTTCATTTCAATCCTTTTGAAAGCAAACTAAAAACTGAATTTTATACTGAATCTGAGAAATTTTTCTTGAATTATTCTTTGAGATATTACATAAATTATGAAAAATATTTTGTAGTTCACATAAGACTTAAATACCGAGCGAATCTGTTTGCAGTACTCATATTCAATAATAATAAATAAATAACAATAAAGATGATAAATAAAATAAAACGCTTGGTTTGATTAAAAATTATCTTTATATTAATTGTAATTTCAGCATTTCACTTTAAATTAAAGTTGAAGTTTTACCGGAAATGACAAAACATTAGGAAAATATATATAGTAAATTGAACAAAACGATCGAAGATATAGTATAAGTTTGGTATGACTATCAAAATTTGAAGATTGAAAATGTTTTGTTTGAGAAGCTATAAGTTACTTAAAATATTTAATTGAAAATTGTAGCGAGCGGTAATACTGGCGAACAAAGGCCGCTAGTAAACAATTAAAATTTTGCATTTCCTCAAATATTTGCATAGCTTGTGTAAATAATTATGTAGATTTTAATGAAGAATAATTTAGATTAGAGTTTCAAACTAGTTTCAGCTTTTTTCCCATCTGCAGCTATTTTTCTCAATTTTTTTTAAGTACTGAGAATCTGCAAATAACAGCAGTAATATCCTTTAATCATTTAAATTAAGAACTAATTGTTTCCTTTTTATTGATTTCAAGATACCTTTCTCAATATTTGGTATCTTATTCACATTCAAAGTATATTTATTTTTCTTGATTTACTGTGCATTACTTTAAATACATTTTATTTTTCGTTTGACATTCACCAGTTATTTATTTTAATATTTGAAATTCTCTAGAATGAACTTCGAAAGATATGCAAGCCCACCCCCTCCTCCAAAGAAAACAATCTGAGTACTAAGACTTCTAATTATACGTAAGAAAAAGTATAAGTTTAACAAAATAAATGTACTGTTCGTTTCAGTATTCTGAGACACCACTTTTCGATGATTCTATCTCATTAAAGGGAGAAGCAGAAGAATGAGTGCATTTCCAGAATTCTTTAACCATGATTTTCGCTCTATTAGATACTTTTTCTTCACATGTATTGTATTGTTTTTGACTGCATTATTTTAATTCAGTCTTTCATCTTTCCTCTCACCCCTATTTTGACGAATTAAACCCATCCTAATACATGTACAAAAGGGCAGAGGGTTTTAGAATCTGTTGTCAAACAATATACGTTTTTTTAAAAATGATAACGTAGATAGGCTATAAAAAATTTAATTTTTAAATGATTACACAATATTTAAC
Organism: Argiope bruennichi; assembly: GCF_947563725.1. Classification (NCBI taxonomy): domain Eukaryota; kingdom Metazoa; phylum Arthropoda; class Arachnida; order Araneae; family Araneidae; genus Argiope; species Argiope bruennichi. Next base: position 8,469,262 of record NC_079154.1, read on the forward strand.
AAACTAAGGTGATTACTCAAGGCCCACTTAGTTAATATATATTCAAAATTTTTTGAAGTTAAATATTAATTGAGCAATGATAAATAATGGTATACACTGTTTCTTATATGATGATATATCCTTGTTTCTTATTTGGCAGTGATCTCCAAACCTTTCTCACATACTAATAAATTTTTTTATCCCAAAAAATGCCTAGCATGGCATTGGCATACAATAATTACAAAATATTAACATTTGGCAAGAATCTAGCATTTTTATTGAATTCATTCTTGATGAGTTTTCTGGCGATTAATCTCTTACATGCAGTTAATAGTATCCAAAAACAAACTTGTGTTTTAGATATGTTTTTTCTTTAACAGCCTGAAACAAAAATTGGACACAAAGCTACATTTGTGGTCACAAAATCCTATTCCAAATTTGAAATATTTAAGTGATTGCATTTTTGAGTTATCGCATTTACATTTTTCTGAAAGTACAGACCAAGAGATGGTCAATCCTTTGTTGGATTTGGATCAAAATTTGAAAGATGTCTACACTACCAAATGTTAAATCTATGAACTGAATTTTATCTATCTAACTCTTTTCACTTTGTAGTTATCAAGTTAATTTATATTCAAACAACCGAATTTTAATCAAAATTTGATAAGAGATCTACAAATTTGGTATAAAGATCATATATCAAATTTTATCCATTTAGCCAAAGTGTCTTTGAGTTATCTTTGCCACAGAAAATCCAAAAAGTGCTTTTAAACTCAGGGAGGTTGAAAATGTGAAGAATTGTCAAAATCACAAATTTGAATTTTTTAACAATTACAATATGTTTACCATACTACATATATAAGAAAGAAATTATATGACTGTCATCAGCATTTCCGCACAATATAGCATACAAAATGGAAAAGTACTTACTTGGATAATATCATTGCATATATTAGGAGTTTCTTTTATGTAATTTACATTGTTTGGCACAGGAGTTTTGTTAACTAAATTTACTAGAGGATTAGTGCCATGACACATAGATAAGTGTTCAACATTGGTGATATTGAAGACTTTGCAAGGATCTGGTTTTTCCCCTATAAAAAAAATAAAATAAAAATGCACTTTGTTTGAAAAAGAAAATTTATGTCAGCTGAAAAATACATCTGAATAAAACTTACCTAAATTTACAAGAGATTCATATGATGACCATAAGAAAGGATTCAATTTCAAACTTTTCCTAAAATTCATTAAAGATATATTAATTTTTTCTTAAATTCTGAAAAACTCTAATTAATTTTAGAATAGAATTTAATAGGAAACCAAATGTGTGCAGAAATCAATACCATAGTTAATTATTTATATAAAAATACAATAAGTTTTAAGGGAAAAAATTATGAATTACAGTCTATTTGTAATAAATCAATGTTATTTTATGTCAATTCATGTAGTCATACTTGTAATCAAGAAAAAGAAAATTTTTCTCAAAGGAGGAGAGAGAGAGAGAGAGAGAGAAAAAATTCTGATTTTGAAATTTATTTTATTACCAATGTTACCATGCTACATTAATATATTCTTTTAGAAAGTTTCTTTTATGTAAAGATGAAATAGGTTCAAGTTGGGTATACATTTACTGTTAAAATGCTGTTTAGGTAACTGCTAGGTCACAACATTTTTTGAGTAATGAATATTCCATTTTACCAAACCAAAAATGATATGTTGTAAGAACAACTCACCAACTCAATTTGTGTTAAAATCAGTAGTGTAAAACATCCTTGAATACATTTTGTTGCAATAGTAAAGCCGTTATGTTTCTGATTTCTTGTTTAATAGAATCTTAGGTCCCCCGTCCCTGAGTTGAAAAGCCAAGCCCAATGTCTTTAAAATGATCAGAGCTTACCCTATTTCTTCTGGGTAATTAAAATATAAACATTCTTTAATTTTCGCGTTGTAGCAAAATTACCAGATTCACATTCTTATGGTTAGCAAATCCCCAGGATGCTTTTTAAAGCTAAAAAAAAAAAAAAAAAAAAAACTTAACATTAATTTAAAGTTAACTTTCCATTTCAAAACTTTTTGCAGTTCATTTAGCATTAAAAAAAAAAGAATAATGCCAACATTGTGATTTTGGAAGTTACAGCAAGCAGTGATACACACAGCACATTGTCAGCAATATAGATTCTGGATTAAATGTGAAATAAGTTTTTACTCAAAAAAAGAGTTTCCCTTATGTCTTTTACTCTACTTATCATTTTTTTATGCATTTTTCAAAAACAAAGCATTACTGAGCATTTTATTTTTTTTTAAACATTATAACTTTTCTTTTCCTACATTTTTATCCTTTCATGCAAGGGATTAAAACTAGATCAATTCTGTAAAGTAAATTACAGAAACTGAAATCCAAAAAAGGAAAGTTGTTTTTCTGGATACATAATTGTGTCCAATTTTAACCACATCTACAATACAGAAATTGAAGTATTATTTACACTATTGAAAAGGATAATAATTAAAATAATTTAATTAGCTAACATATCTGCAATAATTGTACATGCATAATAAAGTATAATATTATAATAATTGTACATAAAAAATCTGTAGTAATAATAAACTAACTGCTTTTAGTGACAACCTATTCGCCCAAAATATGGATTTTTCTGGCTGTTAAACTATTAATATGGAATATCTTTATGAAAATTTTCAATTGTTATTTACAGGGACTAAAACATATGAATAAAATGGAATCACTCTAAAACAAATTACTATTTGGGTGAATTAAAATATGTAATATTGCCATTAAATTCAGTTATTTTGTACAGATTCTAGTTATTTTACGAAATAATATATAGTATAAATTAAAACATCTCATGTTTTTATGATGCAACTCATTTCAATTACTTGAATGGTAATGGTTAAGGCTAATTTTGTTCTTGATTAAACTTTTTGTTTGAAGCTAGAATCTCAATTTCATTTACATTTATTTCCTCTATCTAAATGGAGGCTTTAATGACATGGCAAACACTTACCTGAGCATTTTTAATAATATTTTGCAACTCAATTAATAAAGTGCATGAAGTATTGAAATAAGTACAACCATAAAAGTGTCGAATGAAATATCCATAAAACTGTTTATTTCCATTTAACTGTTACCATTTGATAATAAGTAATAAGAAGAGATTTTGTGACAGATGCATTATATATATATATATATATATATATATATATATATATATATATATATAATATGAAACAAACCTGTAAGCTTCAGCTGCTTTGGAAAACCTAGATGTTTTTGAACAGATGTGACCAAGTAGCTGTACTACAAATGAAGCAAAATCTCCAAATTCACTAACAATATCATCTAAACTTTTGTTTTTTGCAATATTATTTCCAGTAATGGAGAACTCGGCTTCAGAAAACCTTAAAGAAATTAAAAATATTATTTTTAAAAGAATTCTTCATTTTACATGTTAAATGTTATTAAAAAAGGGAACACAGTTTAAAAAATCTATTGATATATTAAAGAATGAAAGCATAAGGCAAAGTTGCTGTATATTTAATTTATTTCATTGTATCTACTTCTATATTAGTAATTTAATAAAAACTTAACTTTACCAAAGTATTTTTTTTTTTTACAGATAAAAGAAGCATAAAATAATTAAATTTGAGAATTGCTGCAAAGAAAAGAAAATGCTATTTAAAAAAGAACTAGAAAGACCAATAAAAGAAAAAAATACATACTATTTTCAAGAAAAGATATTTTAACATAAAGTCAACTATAAAAATAGTAGAATTTTATAATAAATGTATAGTGATAGATTCAATGACTTATTAATTCAGAAGAGGGGGCTTTAATTATTATTATTAACAAATCTCTTTACACTGATCTTAATAACTTATTTATAAAACTTCAAATATTTATCATGAAAATACTTATTATAGTTTCTTGCAAAAATATTACAAAAAATTATAGTTTTAGCTATTTCTAATATTTTTATGATTTTTGAAATTTCAATTACATTAACATTCCTAAATAATGGAAACAGTATTCCATCATTTGCTGAAAATTGTATCAAACTTTTAATGTAAGGTTTCTAAGCAGATGACTCAATTCTAAAAAATATTCTCAAGTGAAAACTTTTAATGAATAAACATCTTATGTCTTATTTTTACTAAAATGCCCTTCCTCCACCCCATCATATTTACTAATAATCATATTGTAAAAAAGAAAAGAATATTTTCAAGTAAGGAAATATCTAGGGGAAAAAGAGAGAGAGAGAGAGAGAGAGAAAGCTAGAAAAATGGAAGCAATTAACATATTTAATAAGGATACATATATGTAAAACTAGTTACTTTTTTAAATCAACACAACACCGGGCAAACAAAAAGCGACACTGAGAACTGTAGCATCCTTTGCTCTTTAACACAGAATATGCAGCACCAACTTTCCCAGCTCGATAATAACAGGTAGCCAAAAGATACAGAGCATCATCTGAGTCCACTGAATAATAAAAATAAAATTAATGTAATAGCCAACAATGGCAAAAAAAAAAAAAAAAAAAAAAAAAAAAAATTGCACTACATAAAATTCCTTAAAAAAAAAAAAAAAAAAAATCTAAATTACTGAATGAAAATAAGGATATTTTAGAACTTACCTTCTGCAAAAAGTCTTTCCGCAATGAAAATAGCATCTTCAAATGCATAATGATTCAATGCATGCCAAATGGCTGCCTATTAAGAAATACAATGATTTTGTAAGCTTAATTAAGCAATTATTTTTAAAGCAATTTTGTAAGCATTTCATGTAACTATTATTTTTTTTATCATTGTTTTACATTATAAGATTAAGTTGGGATAAAGATAAAAAGATGTAAAAATTCATTAATAATATTTATGAATGTTGTATAAATTAACATTTAACAATAGTATAAGTTGAGACAGAATGATTAAGATCATGTTAATTTTAATGTCACTATTTTTTATTTAACTTAATAACTTTATTTTTATCATATATGTTAAATGAATTCAATTAATTGACAAATGGAACAAAATCTAATACATCATCACAGTAAATCATCAATTTAAATTACTTCTTTTAAGTAAATAAAATAGTTTTAAAAATCGGCTAGCAATTTATAGTGTGGATATGTATCTTCTACACTAATATTAATATTATAGAAGATAGTATCTTCTATACTAATATTAATAGATATTGGCTGTTCAAGCTAACAAATTGCAATTCTAAATTGTTGTATCAATATGCAAAAAAAAATAGAAAATAGGTAATTTTTATATAATTTTTTCTTTTATGCCTTTTGCAAATTTGGCAGCCTCTTGAAACAAAATAATATTACATTGATCCTTTGTATTACATGCTATCTAGATTACTTATTCACAACATATGTTAATAGTAATCTATGTACGAAACTTAATCAAAAAACTATATAAATTTAAAGTATAGCTTCAGATCACTGATTTTATAATATTTTCTTTAAAAGTAATTGGCATTCAAATACTAGATTCATTAAATTAAATAAGCAATATTAATTGCAATTTTATAATTGATATTATTTACAACAAAGTACTAAATTTTAATTAAAAATTTTATATGCTTTAAATATATATGCTTTTTCAGACAATTTTAAATTAAAAAGATTTAGCATAATTAAAATACTTAACTTTCATTAACTAGATTCATTACTTAACTTTTGAAATGACTTCAATTTGTTATTTGGAAAATAATCCTTTTGTGTGGATTTAAGAAGATTAAAAAAAGAATGGCAGTAAAATTTGACAATATTCAACTATTTTAAGACATCAAACTATTTTAAACAACTAATAGTGTTATAGAAATTTGGCAATACTAGATGCAAATAAATTTTCCTTCTCTGATTATTAGAATACATCAGTATTAGAAATACAAGGAAAGATAATTACTCTCTGAAAATGTTGATACTCCATAAAAAGAAGACATTTGGAAAATAATAGAAATAATTTCAAGAAACAACTAATTTCAAGCAACTCAATTTCATTTCAAACAAGGAAAATACACCAGTTAAAGCATATATTATCAAACAAAATTTTAAAAATCAGTTTAACATTTAATAAATTATAGTAAATAATTAAGAACATTTACCTGCTTATGCAAATTTTGTAATTCACCTCCATTATTTACTTGTATATTTTAATTAAGAAAGATAATTGCCTTACAAAATCAGATTAGGTAATATTTAAAGACACACTTTTTACACTTTATGATTAACACTTGACATAACAAAAATAAATGATTATTATTTATATACAAAGTTCAAAATTCTTTAAAAATAACAAATTTCCTGGTAAAGTAATCAGATGTGAGATTATTAATTCTTCATAAACTTATTTTGCATTCTAACATGAAGAACCTTAAAAAGCTGGACACATTTTACAAAATTATTAACATTTTTTTTAAAAAAATATTTACTTAATTTTTTTAAAAATATATGATTCTATATTTGCATACAATTAAATTAATTTGTATTTCTGAATGATTCAAAAAAGAAATATAGAAGAGAATTTCATAACTTCTGCAAATCACATTTAATTGATAAAAATAACAGTTGATGCTCTTGTGGTAAATATATGAAGTATCTCAATTAAACATTAAAATGTATTGCATATTTTTGAAATAGGGAAAATGATGTAACATCATATTACAATGGTAGATAATGTATAATTAGGTGACAAGTAAGAAGATGCTACTGACTATACATAATAAATTTACTACATACACATTTTAGCTTAAATAATTAGATTCTGCATTCAGTTTTTACTACTAATTAAATGTTTTTAAATCGAAATAAAATTCACTTGTTAAAATCACATGGAGACATTACAATAATTAAAAATTACATTACACACATTTTAATAGATCAAAATTTAGAATATTGTGTACACATGCACATACCAGCAAATACACATTGCTGAATATTAATGACTAACTGCAACCTGCATAATAACTTTGTTAGCTTCTTCCAATGCATTGAAATAGGCAGCTTTTTTTTTCTTTTACTTCATCTCAATGAAAATTTAAAATAAATTGTATGTAATATTGATCATAATAATAATAAAAATTCTAATTCTCCCAGATATTCGAAAGAAAAAGTAACTTAATTCTCTCTAATTTTCCATAGATTGTTAAGATGACAAGACTGTTCATATAATTTTTAACAAAATATGCAGACTTTCACCAAAACTTATTGAATTATTTGATCAGTTACAGATAACTGGATCTGCATGAATAAAATTTTGTAGTATTAAAATTACGTTATCTTTTTTAAATTCAGCTTTATAATATAGGTGGAGAATTGTAATTAAAATTTTCTGCACACAATGACACATGAAATGATTACTTGTAAGAGTGAATACTGTTTCATAGAATTTTTTCATTACAATAAAAAAGATTTATCATTAACCTGAATACACTTTATTATATGGCTTCGCAAGATAATTAGATCACTAAATTTAAAAATCCAGCAATTGTGCATAATGTTAAAAATGTTGGGCAGTCAATGGCCTAAATGCTAACTGCAAAGTATACGATTTCCATAAGTATTATTTTGTCTGATATACATAATAGCATATGCTTGATATTAAAGAGCAGTAATCAGGGCAAATGCATAAATATTAATGTTGAGGTTCATAATGTTTACAAATATTGGATGTATATCATACCTGAACGGGCTCTTGAATAATCATTTTGGAGTGTTTATGCGAGTTATTTTTGGAAAAGGATGCAATGCATGAAGTTAAAAACCCAGACAGAACATATTTTTATGTACATATTGCATTATTTCCACAATTCTTGATTGAAACCATTACTTAAAAATTTCATTCATTTTTTTTAACTTAACATGTATATTAAACACAAATACGTTTAGATAGATGGCGCTTTCAAAATACTGTTTCTATCTTCACTTCATTGCACCCACGCTTTCATAATGCGCCAAAAAATATATTTAAAAATAAATGAAAGGTATATATGTTTTTGAAATAAAAAAAAACAAAGAAGTTTTAGCCAATGATAAAATAATAGAAAGAAGATCAGATATTTTTAAAATCATTTTTAGTGAAGTAATTTTTTTTTTGTTGCCATCAGTATCAACAATGTTCCTATTTTATACATAAATGGCGTAATACGTGCGTCACTTGGAAAAATATGAATTTTATTTTAAGATTTAATTTAATTGTTATTAGTGAAATATCCAATCACCGATTTTTCATTTGTGTGTTCCTTTGAAAAATTTACAACAATGATAAACTATATACAAGAATACATTTATATCTAGAATGAAGGAAAAATAACAAAAAAGCCGTTACATTATTTAAAAAAAAATATTCAAGCGGTTATTACATTCTGTAATCCATTTATGAAAAATGTGTAAATTCAGTTAACAAATTGCTGTTCCAATGAATATCCATGTATGAAGAATTCTGAATGAGCGTATAAGCTGACTATATATCTTTTTTTCTATTTCATGTTAAATTAAATTTGTTTGGTATTCAAATTCAGAAAAAATATATAAACTGCATGTAAAAAAAAAAAAAAAAAAATTCTTAATAATGTCAGTTTTCTGATTTTATGTAAAGTCATGTTAGTAATTATAATTCTTACTAAACACTTTCTACTGCTCACACATTTTGGGCATTAGCATGAAGTTTTATATTGTACTAATCAATATCAATTGTTGGATTGCATTATTCTATTTGGAATGTAGCATCTTATTTTAAAAATATACATTAATATGTGGAATTTACACTTTACATCTACTTAAGCACTTTTAAAACTAAGTTACAGTTGATGTATATTCTGTTTAGCATTTTTTTGTTAAATTAAGGTATGCATTGATTTTAGATTGTTCTTTAGTAATGCTATATATTGTGATGTATTGAAAGATTATGCTATAAGGAAATCTTATTTAGCAAATATCCACACAAAATGTTGGATCATTCACAAGAGACTATCTTATTTGAGTATTTTATTTTGCTCATTCAATATTCTTTCAAATTGTTACATTAATTATACACAAATAAACATAATTAAAATGCATACTAATAGTTGAATACGAAATAATATATAGATTGATTTTTATGGTTTCTCATTCACTTTTTTTCCTTCCTTGCAGGTTATGAAAAAATATATTTGAGTATTTGTGAAGGTGTACTATTAACGCTGTACTAGATGTGAAGCTGTACTATTTATGAACACACTATTAAACTGTAATTATAATAGTGTGTAATTCCATTTCATTGATGTTTTTTTGTATCATTATGGGCTAAATTAAACTAAAACTTTAATTATTAAATTGATTTACTATTTTTTCATAGTTATAAAATAATATATTAAATAGAAAATGGTACTTTTTATTAACTGCATCTATAGTTGAACATTGCTTACAAAAGAATGACTTTTAGTGATTTTATATGGCGATTAATCCCTCTTCTACGATTAATGTTCAAGTGCTTAAAAAATCATTAATATATACAATTGCATTATTCTTGGTTAGAACAGATTTGTTTTTTATCTGCTAAATAGTTGAATTGAAATGTTTAATCAATGTGTAAGCAGAATCTCAAATGTGCCAAATCGTAAAACAGATTATTAAAGTTGTGCTAACATTCCAGTTTGGCGATATTTGAAGCCATTTTAATGGAATGTTCATATAAGTTTTTCATCATTTTATATTCATATTTTCATATATAATCTTAATTGAACTTTGATGTTTAATGGTAATATATAATCTATTATTCATTGCTTTAAAATTTAATGAATTATTACTCTCATTATCCATTAAATTGATATTTTTATTATTTTTTTTTCTTCAAAAACATTTTGTTTTGTTGTATTGATATCATAACTTGAAATGCTGAATTTTGATTCTATAATTTTCTGTGAAAGTTATTTATTTGTATGTAATCTGCCCTTTTGTTAAGGTATATTCAAATTCAAAAGGACATGAATTTAGATTTCTATAAATATTTATTTCATAATTATATAAGTTTTAATATGTTTTTAAATAATATTTTGCTTTGACTATTTAAAATTTCATTTTTATGTTCTGGTCTGTATTTTCAGAATATTTGTTTTGTTGTATTGATATCATAACTTGAAATGCTGAATTTTGATTCCATAATTTTCTGTGAAAGTTATTTATTTGTATGTAATCTGCCCTTTTGTTAAGGTATATTTAAATTCAAAAGGACATGAATTAAGATTTCTGTAAATATTTATTTCATAATTATATAAGTTTTAATATGTTTTTAAATAATATTTTGCTTTGACTATTTAAAATTTCATTTTTATGTTCTGGTCTGTATTTTCAGAATAGTGAAAAAGCAAATACTTTTTGAAAGTTCTAAAATGAAGTATTAATTCATTAAAATACTTGAAAATATTCATATGTAAACATAAAATTTTATTCTTTGTGTAAAAAAAATATAAGATAATTTGTAGTTAAAGTAAAAGTGTATTTGAAAATGCATTTGTTTGACAGTTAAATAAAATTTAATGAATAATTTTTTGAAATATTCTTTTATAAATTATTAATTTTCTTTGAAATTATTAAATTTATTATTTTTTAAATGACAGTATGGTTGAATATTTTTTAATCTGCTAATATAACAATATATATTTTTTCTTTAGAATTTCCTTGCTATTAATAATTTAAGGATGCATTTTCATTAGCAAAAAGGTCAAAGATATAAATTTCCTACATCAAAAAAAAAAAAAAAAAAAATGTGGGAACTTTATTTTGCAAAGTTATGTGAAGTTTCTTTACTAATTTTGAAATTTTTTCTAGTATATTATTGCCATTTCTAAAATTGATTTTGTGTAAAAGATTAGGATTTATAATGTTTCTTTCTTCTATTTCTTAAAAGTGTGGTTAGTATATTGCTAAGTAAACATTACATAAGGATTTTAATTTTACACTTTTTTTCATTTGATAGGCACCAAAGATTTAAAATAATCAACATACTGCTTCAATCTTTTTTTTTCCCTTCTATTTTTGCAGATAATAGATGTATTGGAATTAAGGATATCCTTTATTGCAATGTTTTTTTTTTTTTTGTGTTTAGTATTTATATCCCATATTTAAATGTTTCAGAAATGAGTTTGTTTTCAGTTATTGAACAATATTATTTGATTGGAAATATGGAAGAACACTGTAAAATATTTGCTATATTTTACATTTAACATTATACTATTTTATGTGCTATTCTGTTGTATCAGTTGCGAGATGAAAAACTTAATTTTTTTATGATAACCTTAGAAATGCATTTAAAAAATCTAATACATATTTTAATAATTTCTTTAAAATAAAATAAAGTTTTTTGTGTGGAATATATTTTTAAACAAACTGTAAAAACAAGAAATATGATGAAAGCAAGAAGATGAAAAATGGTCATAATGACTGCTAAAACTCATATTTACATTAATTGAGAATGAATATGTAATTTTTAAATATTGTATAATATACTGCTCTTAATTATGTTGTAAAAAGTTTTGTGTTTTAAATATTCTATTAAATTTAGAATATAGTATCTCTTTTTCCCAGTGAAAGAAAGCCAGGAAACAGTTACATGTGGGTGTTCCACATGATTGGGTTTCCAGTGATACTTTGGATTAATATGCGATATGCTTACCTACTATATGCTGAAAATTTTTTCCTTTTACTAATTCTTTAAAAAAATATATATATATATGTTTTATGCTAAAGATTTGAAATTTTTTGAAAATTATCTATTTAGCTGAATATATATACTTATTAAAAAGCTCTGGTCATTTATTGCAGTGCTTAAAATTATATATATTGTGTTTCATAAGAAATTGTATAAAATCTTTATTTACTTTCTTTCTTAACTTTCTTATTTTTTCTTTATTTAAAATTATATTGTACTTACAGTATGTATATGAATTCTGTAAGAACTAATTTTTTTTTTCTTTTTTTGCAGGTTTGCTTGCTGTTTAAAATACTTACTTCACAAATTTACAACTGCTTTATAATCAAGAAGATTTTTTTAAAAATTTTTTTGCAGTGTTGCATTTATTAAAAAATTATTTGAATACTTAAATAGTGTTTATAAGCTGCATTTAAAGAGGTATTATTTATCCAAATTTTTTTCTTGTAATTCACTATTATTATCACTGTGTTGCTTTGCCTAAATATAAATATTACACTAATTTTGACTTTTCCAAAATTTTAATTTCATCTTTATTAATTCGACAGATTTTGAATATGCTTTATTTTGTCACTTACTACCTAGGTTTTTTCCCCCCCCCCAAATTTAAGAGTGATGGAAAGTATAAAAAAGTGTATATTAAATGTGCATTATCTCATATGCGATTTTTTTTTACATTTTTATGGTTGTATGAAAATGTAATGATATTTTAAAATATAATTTAAACTTAATTAATTTCCTAATTTTTATCTTCATTTAGCCCATATTGGTTTCATTCTGAAATATTCTCTTATTTCCTTATCCAATTCTACCTTTTTTATTTAATCAATTCAACACGAGCTCTAAAAAATGCTTAAATCTGCACTTTCATATGCTTCGAGTGAATGGATAAAAAACTGTTCAGCCAAGCAAATTCTTTTAAAATATATCTAGATTTCTCTTATCTTAAATTGATACATATACAGAAATAACTGTCAGAATCTCACAGTATATAAACCCTGTAAAAAATATTTTCTCCCCTTTTTTCGCTCTTGTGCCATTCTGTTAAGTGACTTACCTCATCTCTATTTGTTTGTATATAAATTATGCCTTATTATAAAAGCGAAGTTTAAAAATTTAAAGTGTCTCCCCTCACTTCGGCCTCTGCTTAGAAAATTATGATTATATATATTAGAAATTGCATTCAAGACACATAAAAGCAAATTATTTTGAGTTTCTAGAATTTCATTCAATAAATTCCTGTAAATGTTGTAATCACAAATATCTCCTTCCTTAAACCTACTGAGGACAAGTGATTCGTGTGTACATTTGCACTAACTTCTCCTTGGGACTCAATATTGTATCTTTGTGTTGCAGATAAAACTCATCTATGGGATAATTAACACATAGGTGCATTGCGATTTTGGAACAAAATGTATTCTATCAGAAAGCATTATTAATCCATATATCCCTCAAAAGTTCAGTTGGTGCAGCTTGGCCGGTACTGACCTTTGTGCCATAAATATTCATTTAATCAGTCTGTGAAATAATTAAAAGTTTGATCTCATACATTAGTATTTCTCTCTCTGACCTCAGACTGGGATTAAATAAATGTCTGTGAATTATTGGATCTTCATTAGTATTAATAGAAACAGATAAGAAAAGAAACAGATGTAAGGAAAAACATATTCTGATTTTGAAGTGGTTGTTGTGATTTCTCTTCTTATTTGAGATGGGATTTTGTTCTTGCAAAAGTTTGATTTTTCCAGACTATGTAGTGTCATTTAAAATCCTTAAAGACTGCTTTTTTTTAAAAAAATGGTTTTTATATATAGGTCTTAAGTACCTATTTTTTTCCTGGTACTTACGTTTATTTACAGATGAAGAAATTTTTTTTTCCAATCTTGTTAGATCTGCCCGATTATAAACTGTGTTTCCTTTGCGATGTTGAGTTTTTCAATGTTTAATGGATTTAATGAATTTGGAAATCAGTGAGAAGGGTCTTATCTTAGTTTAGGGACATAGTGAAAGAATGGAGAAAATATACCTTTTGCTTGTTTAGATAAGGATAAAATCCTTTCTTTTTAGAAATAACTTGATGTATTCATACTGTGGTTCTAACAGTAACTTCAGCTCTCCTTGTTTTTCTTCTACATATGTACGTGTTTGTAGAGCATTTGTTAGTTATATTTCAGCATCATTTAGTGACTTTCCGTTAGTAAATTATTTTAAGTTTTTTTTTATTTCAATTAATTTTTATGCAAAAGTTTAGAACTTCTTAACAATATGGCGGAAAATGTGCATTTGATTCATTATGGACTTTTAAAAATGAATACAATGACTAATTCAAAGTCCCCAAAAATATAAATAAAGTGAAATGTTCACATTTCTCAAAAGTTGCTTGTAGGTCATTTGTTGCTCTTGCAAATATATATATATCCAACCCTCCCCCCCCCCAATAAAATTCCCTTTTTTTTTTTCTTTTTTGCATACGGACTATTCAAAGAGAAAGTAATTGTAATTGCTAAAAAAAAAAAAAAAAAAAAAAAAAAAAAATTGAAACTCAAGATTTTACTATATCTCTGTAATTTAAACCTTTGAGTAATACATCTTTGGTATTATTTCTATTTGTAAACATAGTAACTTGAAAAACATTTTGAGCTTGAATTTCTGCTTTCTAAAGTTTTGAAAGAAAATTTCTCAATTGAAATTATTTCTTTAGTAAATTACTAATGCTAGTATGATTTTTCTAACAATGTATCTGGTTCTGCAATGGATAAAGTGAGGGAAGGGATTAATTATTGAAAGACTTTGCTTTCCACAAAAGCAATATTTTATAACATTATATGTTTTTTGAGTATCAATTGTCAGTAGCTTGTTTTAAAAATATTGGAATGCATAATGTATTCAGTAAATTTTACATTAGTGAGAAGTGTTGTTTTGGTAGAAAACAAGTAAGTGTGAAAAATGAATCATGGTCTGTATTGTACTTTCATCAGAAAGGATAAAAGATGGTATGAAGATGTTATTCTCATGGAGTTCATAGATTTTTTAGTCAATCACCTTTACTCGATTTCGAAGATTTTTGTGTACAGAAAATGATTTTTTTTAAAGAAAATTCTTTATTTAGTGATCATAAATTTAAAAAAATGTAAAGAGTTTTGAAAATTTTCATTCTTTTCCAGGAACAGCACCTCTTGAAGGAGGATTTGGCATTAATTAAAATATTAAAGTGGGAAATTTGAATGAAAAATGTGTTTCACAACATATAGTCTGTGACCACATAAAGCAGTCTGATAGAATCCACTTGATAAACATTACAAAAGAATTGAGAAAGTTAGGAATGTCGGCCCATTCAAAATATTGCCTACTTTTTGAAAGAAAAAAAAAATTGTAAAAGTAGTTATTCTTGACATAAAGAGACTCTTGATTTTTTGACTTCTTTATGGAAAAAGAAATTGAATATAAAGATAATGCGCTTACTTGTTCAATAAGCCAGAAACTTTTCAATTCTAACAAAATTAATTAATTAATTGGGAAGAGTTATCAATGAAAAAAATTAAACGAATCGAAAGTGCTTGGAAAAATCTTTGAAAAGAAATAATTTTTTATTTGCATTTTTATTAAAATTAGCATGATTTTTATACTCTAGATTTGTTTGTTCTGAATCGTTTTCGTAGAATTGGAATGTTAATGAAATTGTACTACAACCCTCACCCCCACCCCCTTATAATACTAATTGCAATGTAATTAAATAATTTAAGATATGCACTGAGAGTTTTTTAATAATCAAACACAATTTACATAAAAAAATATTTTAAATAACTTAGTTTCAATGATGAGGAAAAATATTAAATGATTCCTGTTAGTATTTTACTTAAATAATAATTATTTAATATTCAAGTTAAATTATTTCATTTGAACTTATAGTTCTGTAATAAAAAATATATTTGGTAAAGGTTGGAACTTATTTTTTCTCTTCGGTGCTTAAAAAGCACTTCTAAGTGCTTATTTTTTAAGATAAAATTAGTCTATGCATCTTGTCTTTCTAAGTCTCACTTGTGGAATCAAAGCTAAAAGACCATGTTATCTTATGCAAATTTATAAATGGTCCATCTATGGATGTTTCAAGTGATAATAATGATAACAAAACGTGAAATTATTGAGGATGAAGTTCATGGCTAACAGTTTAGAAGATGTATAGTTTGATAGAAGCAAATAAAAGATGGAACACTGCCATTTTATATTTATAAACTGTGTGATGTCGATATCTGTATTAATCTGTGTTTTGATATCTTTCATGTAGCTTTGAAGTGTTAATTAGTTTTATATTCTTGAAGTATTTAATATTGTTAAATGTAAATATTTATTTTTTATGCTTTTATATTTTACATTAATAATCTAGTATTACTTTAGGCACTCTCAATTATAGTAAAATCTATTTTACTTGTATTTTTTAAATACTAAATAACAAGTATTTTAATTAATTTTTTACTATGACTGAAAAAATATGTATTATTACTTATTTAAAAATTATTTCATTTCTATATAAAGGATATTTTTTATATATTATAACATACATATGAAATTGAATGCACATCAGATTTAGCAGGGGGAAATGCTCTGGCCTGTAAGGACAATCTGCATTTGTCAGGTCAAATGTGGGTACACTTTTTATATGCTCATCCATTTTGAAGGGGTTGAATTTAAATTATTGGAATAATGAAATATTGCATTCTGAAACAAGTAGAAAATAGCGAATTCCCTGATTAACTGGTTAACATATACATTTATAATCAAAAATGATAATTTTTAAAAAATTGTAAATTAAGCAAAACTGTTTGATTTTCTTAACAAACAGAAGAAGCCCAAGGTTAGTTGATTATGTTTTTATAAATCTACATATTTAGAGTATAAAAGTGTACGCTGTTTGAAAGATTCAGTTATTATAGATTTAAGATTTATTATCTTTTATATTTTGCATAACAATTTGCATTTTTAAAAATACTATAGCAAACTTTTTGTTATGAAAAACATATTTTTTATATCTCCTAAATTAAATTCATATTTATTAATAAGTTTAATTTATGCAAAATACATTTTGCTTTTGCTTCAGAAACAGATAATATTTTATAATAATTAAAACGAATATCAATTTGCTTGTTGATTGGTAAATTATTAGATAGAGCAATCAGATTTAACAATGCATTTTTTGAAAAAAGGAATATGCTTCTTTTAGTGATATTTTTTTCACTTAGTATTTTAACTAATTAAAAATGAAGTAAAATTTTATCATTTTCAGCAGTTATTTCCAAAAATATTATCACTCCAAAAAAATTTAGGGGGAAGGGAAGTAAAGTTAAGAAAAACAATTTTCTTCCAAAATTTAACTTTAGAGTTCATTTAATTAAATTATTATAACAAGTGGAAAAGTTATTAATTATAAATACTATACTTTCACTATATCTGAAAATATTTTTAGTTACAGTGAAAGAGTCTGAATTCTATTATTTAGGAAATGAATCTTAATATTCATATTTTTTCTTTTTTGTTTTTCATTCAATTAATTGTTTAGTTGAAATAAAATTGATTTCTGTAACAAATCATTTTATTTGCATCAATGAACAAGTTTCCTATTTAGATGTAACTGTCTATTTTTTTGATGTGATCAGTTAATTTGTGAAATGAATTTTAAATTACTTTATTTTTTTTCGATTAATATTTTTTTCTGCGTTTATTACATTTTTGTGTATATCTGAAATGTGGAAAAGTAAGTTTTTTGTGGTGGATTTATGTGTACATTATATTATAGTTCTATTTAAAGACATTAATACATGTTTGCATATTGTTGTATAGAAATAAGCAAATTGTAGAGCGAAAATTAAATTTAAATATTTTTTCATATATGTATGGTTTTGGTTTTGGAATTAATATGTTTTGTTAATAATACAAATAGTTTCATTGAAGTAGCTCTGATTTTATAATTAATTAATATAGATATTCAGATTTTACTTTTATGTTTAGTTTTATCTTCTTTAATACAAAACTTGGCTTAATTGCTTGCAGTACTGATATTGTGATATTAGGTATCTACATTTAAAGATTAAAATTTGAGTTATGATATTCAAGAAGTATCTAATATTGATATGCTTTCATTTACTTGGAATATATTTTAAAATTGTGTTATTTTATGTTTTCTTTCTTCAGTTTTTTTTGTTTAAATTATTTATTTATTCACATTTTTCAAAGTAATTACGTAATTTTCAACCTTGATGACTTACATGTAGTGCAGATAAAGATTTTTTTTTTTTTAATTGGGGGAGAAATGAAACAGCTTTAATTTATTGTTTTAAGATTTTTTTCTGTAATATTACTTATACATATTTTTAATTATTATTTCCTTATAATTTATTTAATTCCATTCCATTACAGTTCATATATTATTGAATTTAAAGGATGATTTGAATGGTCCTAATTTACAAAAAATTTCTTTTCAGAAAATGGCTGTGAGATGGAAAGTTCCATGATACACAATAGCAGTCGATACTTATGTACATTGTGCCCCTTTTCTTCAGATGTACTATCAGATGTTCAGAAGCATAATAGAAAATGTCATTCAGGTAATTTTACAATGACTCAATTTTTTTTAAAAGTTATTTGAAAATTATTATATTTTAAAGGTTTTAATATAATCTTTTTGAAAGCTAGACTTGAAATGTTTTTCTTTCAAAATTAATTTTAAATATATTTATAACAGTTGATTATTTATTATATTAATATTGACTATTAGTTATGGTAACAGTTAAAATTTGAAATTTACTAGAATTTAACATTGCAAATTATTGGCAAAAATATTAATTTATTTGAGTTATTAAATGTAGTACAATATTATATTTAATATTATATTTAGGATAATAATTTATTTTAATATGCATGAATTTTATAAAATTTTGTATAAAAGTATTGAATTGATGCTCTTGATTCAGCATTAAAAATATTTGCTAATCTTATTTATAAAAATCTTACTGAGATTCACTCATTTAATTATTTGCTGGTATTTTAAAAGTTAATATGTGAAAATCAAGCTGTGTTTTTTACACATGCAATTTTATTACTAAAGAATTAGAAAGAAATTTATTATCTAATTTTTGTTATTTGAAAAAGCTTTTATATTTTATTCTTGTGCATTAAAAAAATTCTTTGCTTTTATTAAGATATTTTGTTTATATTTTTAAAATTAATTCTTTCTAGGGCTGTGGGAAGTATGCTTCCCACCAAATTTGCCAATCTTTCTATGAATTTATGTAGGTTGGCATAAGTTCTGAGAAATTTTTTTAGACAGACAGAAACCTAGATGCTCTAGTTCTTTATTGCACACAAAATGATGTGTCTTGATTAGTTACTTAATTATTAATTAACCAAATAAATTAATTAATCAAATTGAATTTATCTAATAAGCTAAATGAATCCCTTTTCTTATTCTAATTTCAAGCCTAAAAATATTTTAACATAATATGATTATAAAAAAATGGCTCTTTAAAGGGTTAAATTAACTGATATTCATACAGTTTAATACAGTTAGTTAAAATATATATTGTTAATATAGTCATCATTAAATACCTTTAATTTACCCATATTTCTTCTAAAATATTGCATCTTTTAAAAATTTATTCTGAAAAGACATAGTAAATGGGTTAAAAAAATCTAAACTTTTATTTTTATCTAGTATATTAGAAGAATTAAGTGGGGAATTTAATTTATTGTTAAATGTAGGAAAAAAATTCTTTAAAAAATATTTTTTTGTTTAAAATGATTTCAATTAACATATTCAAGTACACCAGAATATATGTAGGCATATTTTATTCTAAATAAAATTATTTTTAATAGAAGGAAGCAATTAAAATCTGCTGAATGGAAATTCCGAAATAATCAAAAAGAATTTTTTATCACTAGAAATTTACTGAGCTCAGGTTTCTGCTGATATAAATTGAATAGATCTTAAATAAAATATAAGTAAAAGAATATTAATAATTCCTCTTCTTTCCACTTTAAAATTCATTCTTGAGAAGATTATGATTCTTTCAATAAAAGTTGAAGTCTATGATTCATATATAATTTGAAATGATGATAATGAGGCTTAATTTATACATTTCTTTTGTAGTTCTTCATAGAGAAAATTCAGCAAAGGTAATTCCACGTTCAAAGTTACGTAACAGAGTAAATGCCTCCATCAGTCCAAGTTCTTCAAGAGTGCTTAGACGTCCAAGTTCTTCAAGAGTGCTTAGACGTCCAAGTTCTTCAAGAGTGCTTAGACGTCCAAGTTCTTCAAGAGTGCTTAGACGTCCAAGTTCTTCAAGAGTGCTTAGACGTCCAAGTTCTTCAACAGTGCTTAGACGTCCAAGGGTGTCTAAGGCGTCTACTTCAGGCAAGAAGCCATTACGGTGTGCTTGTAAAACTGAAGTTGAAGAGTCTCAGAGTTCAACAGTTCGCATAAAAGAACAATACCAATGTCGAAATTGTGATGGAACATTTTTTTCAGAAGCTGAATTAATTAGACATATAAATGATGTCCATTTGATAAATTCTGAGCAAGCAATGTGTGACTTATGTTTTGAAGTGTTTCCTACCTTAAATACAATGACATACCACCGAAGGTTACATATGCTGTCACAGTCATTTACATGTCCTTTTTGTCAAAAAATATTTTATGATGTTATAGCATTTCGTAATCATGAAACTCTTCATGAAGAGAATAATCGTATAAAGAAATAATTAATACTTTTTCTGTGAAGTTTGCACTTTCGATATTTTGTGTAAAATGTAATGTGTATCTTTAAGACTCTGCTATGAGTGTAAAATGTAATGTGTATCTTTAAAACTCTGCTATGAGTGTAAAATGTAATGTGTATCTTTGACTCTGCTATGAGTGTAAAATGTAATGTGTATCTTTAAGACTCTGCTATGAGTGATCTTTTAAAAATTTTGATTCTTGTGCTTTGATTATACTATGTATTTATAATGGATTATATTATATATTTACTATCCATTTTTAGAAATAATGTTGTTACTCTTAAAATCTACATATTACTGCTATGCACGATTAAAGTAATCACATCTCACATTTGTAGAATGTTCTTTACTTGTTTATTAAAAAACAGGATCATCAAATTGTGGCCCATAATGTAATTTCTTTGTGAAAAAAAGCTAATTTTGTATTTTTTTATTATGATTTATTGCAAAACTGCATTAATTAGAATTTTTCTTATTTTTTTCTTTGTTGTTATTATTATATTCTTAAATAAAGGCTGGATAATTTAAAGAGAAAAAGAGAACTAAAATAGAAAAAAATGTATAATGTTTTAGATTTTATAAAAAATATTAAAAATGTGACATATTATCTAAATAATTTTTCATACTCATTAAATTATTTAAGCTTTAGTTTTCAGAGTTATTTATTTTTAGTGTTATTATTTATAAATTACTCATTCATGATTGATACTGTAATGTTTTTTAAATGCTATGATGTGTTCCAATTATCTTTTAAAAACCATGCTGTTAGTGATGTTGTATGTCGAGGAATTCATTGTGTAATTTTATGTGACTAAATGAATACAATTAGTGTAGGTTAGGTATTTTTAAACATTTCTGTTGATTTTTATATTCTGTTATATAATTACTGTTGTCATTGTAAATTGAGAATTTTTGTTTTCTTTCATTTTTTTTCTGTAAATATACTTCATGAATAAATTCTTTTTTGTGTCTTAATATTTTTCATACTTTACATTAAATAGATTTGATGATTATCAAATTATTTAATTTTGTGTCTTAAAAAGATCAGCCAGATTATTTTTCCCTCATCTCTACCATATATTTTTAAACTTCATTTAACGAACATAATTCATTCCCAATGGTTCTTAATGAAAAATTCTCCTTAAGCAAAACAATTTTTTCCATAAGAGTCCATGTAAAATAGAACAATGCTTTCCATTCTGAAAGATATTCAAATTTATAGTTATGTATTATTTATAATGCATACTTTGATAATATAAGAAAGTTATCTAAAGACATTTGTCTTAAGTTATACTTTAAAATTCGGCAAATCAGTGAAACAGCATTACTGCCTGATTAGGATGATGCTTCTCTACGATGCAAAAATTTCTCTGTTTTCATAGGATGACCAGCCAACCTGAATACTGGGAAAATAAGGAATAATCGGGAAAATCAGCGAAATTTATTATAAAATTGGAATTTTTTTTATAAATTGGTAATTTTTATTGAATATAATAATTGGTGGTATTTTTTCATAAGTAGAATGAAACACCATTAGCCACTAATAAAAATGAAACATTTACTGATTGTCTTAAACAGAGGCCATTCGTGTTTCTGCCTATGTACCAGGCTGTTGAAGATCTATATTTACATTCTTCAATTCTGAAGAACAACTTTCATGCATCTAGCTTATAAAAGATTCTGATTCAAATTGTGCTGGCTGTTTTGTGTGTATTAACAAGTTCATTATTTATCTTATTTTTATATTCTATACACTTATCTAAAAAAATTATTTTCTTACCCCATTTTTTTGTATTATTTATTAATGGTATTGCAATGATAAATTGATGGTATAATTCGTTAAATCGAAATTGAGGCCAGGATTAACATTAGCCAAAACAGTTTTAAGTACAGTAAAATTGGTTAAATTAATATTTGAATGGAAAAGAAGGATTATCTTTCATATCTAAGCATTGCACACACACACGCGCTCAAATATATAAAATTTTCCCCAAAGGAATTTTTTTTTTTTTCTCAGAATGTCTAGTCATAAACATAATTATCAAAAAAGGTTTTGCATATTATGAGGAAAAGCAGCCTACCAAAGTTTAACTCCTGTTACTGTTATGATTTTAAGTTTTAATAGCTATATTTAAAAGGATATATAGCTATTCCCGCCACCACACCTTTTTTTTTTCTTTTTTCAAACGTCAAATCTATCATACTGTATGTTAAGAAAGTGAAAGTGTATTCAAAATTATTTAAACTGGATATAAAACATTGACCCATTATTATAATTACGAAGCAATTTATTTATTTTAAATAATTATTTTTTCCCCCACTTTTCGGGGATTGTTGAATTATGAAGTATTGAACATTATTGCTAATATTTCTGTAAAACATTTTTTTGTTTATTTTTAAACATTATGAATATAGATTTACGAAATTCTTCATATGCATAGCATAAAAAGGATCGTATTGCTATTTTCTTTAATTATTTTATTTTTTATTTTGTTGTTTGTTTAAAATCAAAATTTTGTTTTACAACAGAAGATGTTATGCCTCTGCAGTGTGACAAAAATAAATATTAAAATTTTAAAAATACGCATTTAAAATTAATTTTAAAAAGTACACATCTTAATTTAAGCATTTTTCAACGAAAACAATACATTATTATAAAACATTCTATGCTTAGAAAATATGCAATTTTACGTATGTATGAATGTAAAAAGATGCTTAAACAGTACTTGATTCTTGTAGCAGTTTCTCAATACGCACCCTATTTTTCCATTCAAAGTGTTCTTTGAGATGAAACCTTTATTAGAGGATATGCGAGGTAGTTTTGGGGAGACCATTTTCACCGTTTCCTTTTTCTTTTTCCTCACGAATTTGAAGAAATATCTTCAGGGTAACGTTTTCCTCATCAGAGTGGGCCGCGGTGGCCTGGTAGTAAGGTCTCAGCTTCGGAACGGGTGGAGGGGGGGGGGTCGAGTTTGAGATCTGATTTCACCGAATAACTGTCATATAAGTGGGTCTGATGCGCGTTAAATCTGTCTCGGTCAAACATCCTCCCACTGGTGTGGTGTGGAAGTTTGGAGAAGGGAGTGGCAGCTCAGGTGTCGTCCTCGCTTTTTGACCGCGATTCAAAATTACGAGGTCCATCCCAAAATAGCCCTAGTGTTGCTTTAATAAGGGAAGTTAATATAACTAAATCAAACTAAATTAATTCTTCATAAGTGGGGAAGAGAGCGGATGTTTGAAGTACTTAAAATAAGTCCTCCGAAGGACTTTCTGTTCAAAGCTTTGCATGTTTCATGTGCTAACCATGCAAAGGGGTTGTTGAGTTATTGTGAACTAGCCACCTTTATCGATCAGCTGGTTCGCCGGCGATACTGGTTATATTTGATTCCATTTAAATCATATATTATGTATATTTTTATGCTCCATGATTCCTCCAAATTGTCAGGCATTGAAACAAAAGCGTGTTATTTTAATTGTTTTATATATGTTCCCTTCACTGTGTGCATGAACATTCTTAATGGAGATTATTTCCATGACATAACATTACTATGAAAAACGCAAATGTGCGGTTCATCTATCTTCTAAATTTCGCAGTATTGTAACTTCACTTTTTAAAATTCGTCTTGTAAATTATACAGACGTTAGAAGAATCCTTCTTGTTTAACTTTCAACAATGGAAGTCAGTATTACAGCATTAAGTATTTGATGAAACAAATGAAAATTATTTGGATTTTAGAGTAAAAACGTAATCTATTGTTCGGATATATATATATATATATATATATATATATATATTGTTACAAAATTTTCCTCCTTTCTTTATCTCTGCCATCATGGCAAGTAACAATGCGAATTTTTCATCCATTTTTCTGGTTCAAGGCATACACAGGAAAGTCCAACTAACCCCACTTCTGACACCAAATGTTACAAAATTTTTCTTCTACAACAAATACCGCTAATCAATTGTAATGACTCAGCGCATTTAATTGCTAATAGTTCATTAGTTCAGCAGCTTTCTTGCTGTCTCATCCTCTAATTTCTCTTATTTGTTGGCGACTCCGACTCCTCTCTCACACACACAACTTTTGACGATCCACACCACTTCCTCCGATACACACGACACGACTTCTTCCGCGTAGCTTCTGAGTGTCCATCTTTTATAGTTCCGGGAGGCGGGGCTAGAATCTTCTGACCAATCAGGGCGTACCTGGGTGTATCTCTGTTATTACTGGATGGATCATGAAACTTCTCGAACTTTCTGGTATTATCCATTTAGTCGCCAAACTCGCCAAATTCATCGCCAAGTCGCCAAATGCTCGCCAAGTTTGTCGCCAAGCTCTGAGGTCATTGACGCGGCACCCGCTCAGCATGCACAGGACAGATCTTACAATGGTCTTTTCTCACGATGACACTATCCGTACCGGGTTGCAAAATTACAGATTTGTAACAATATATATATATATATTAAAAAAATTGTCAAAATTCAGAAATTCTTTATACTTTATGGTGGGAAAACTTCATAATTCAACTTAATCTTTAATTTAATAAAATTCTAAAAAAAAAAAAAAAAAAAAAAAAAAATAATAATCGTTCCAACTACTGGATAGTGGCACATATATACTACTTAGAAAGTCTAAGTCAAGCGGTTTGAGCAACACACACACGGTGTGTATGCGGTTCAAGTACACACACACACACACACACACACACACACACACACACACACACACAGGGCCGCCGCGTGGGGGTGGCAAAATTATTCACCGCACAAGGGCGCCTGGGCCAGGTGGGCGCCAAAATTTATAGTACTTATAGTTTTTTAATTTAATGTTACTTAAAATAAAGTTGTTAATTATACGCTTGCAATTTTGCATGTTTTATATTTTCTAAGCAATAAAATGAGATTTTATTTTATATTTTACTATTATTTTACTTTTGTTTTCCTTTCTGCGGGTTGTTTTCTTTTGTGTAAAACAAAATTTGATTGCCGATACAAACAATAAAAACACGTTCCCTATGGAGTTCGCGCTACCACACGGAACGTGTTAAAAATCTAAGAATTTGTAACATGTAACAACAGAAATTGGGAATGTTTTGTATCGGCATATATTTATTCTTTACGTGCTGTGAAGCTGTTGCGGCTCAACGTCGTTGTTTAGTTTGCTTTTTTTTTTATGATGGTGGCGGCGCCACCGTGCGTTGTGTGCTCTTTAATTAACAGGGAATACCTTTATTTTTAATCATATGCGTAGTCGCTGCTCATAAAGTGCGTACATTCTGTGAATTGCTTCGGATACAAAGTACTGTTATTAATTGTTTTCAAATCGTTTTTTGTTTATAATTGCTCCAAAAAATAGGATTATTATTTAGAGGTAAATGAACAATCTAAATATATTATTAGTATTATTTTCATAGCAGTAAAAATTCATAAAAAGAAACAATTCATTAAGAAAAACTTTTATCTTTGAAATTAACAAAATAATTCAAGAAGCAACTTTTTATTTATCTCTATAAAACCCAGATAAATCTTACCCTTAATTGGGCAGAATTTGATTTATCTATTTCTGATATACAATTACAATTTCCAAATAATAGAAAAAAAAATTCTAAACAAATTACTAATAATTATAGCTTTTTTTCATTAAAAGTTTATAATATACCTGAGATGTTTTCAATATTTCAATTGCTTATAACAAATGCTTTTTAGTAATTTGCATTAATATTGGTTTAATTTACTTAAATATTTTGAATCAGCTGAAGGAAGAAAAAATTTCACATTAAATTCTCAGAAATAAATTTTCCGCAAAAAAAAAAAAAAAAAAAAAAAAAAAATGTTTTTAAAATTTTAGTTAAATTAGTTTCGTTATCTGAATCTTTATTTAGTAGCAAAGGACATAAATGGGCTTTCGACTTTCAAATAGTATATTGAGAGAAAATCATCTGATGCAGCACATAGAATTTGCAGCATTGCAACAGAACCCAATAAAGGGGCGCCAAATTTCCATTTGAACAAAGACGCTTAATACCCACACGGTGGCCCTGCACACACACACACACACACATTCTTGAATGATGGGAATTTCTTTCTTTTGGATGAACTTTTATGCATGAAAGTAAAAAGATGGTTTATCATGATTTTTATCAGTGGTTGAATGGTTAACTCAAAAATGAACAGCGATGCAAATGACATTTTGAGTTGTTGAAATCGCTTCTCCCTTCTCCTAAAAAATATGTAATTTGAATAAATATGTAATTAGTTTTATTTATTTCGGGGGCATTTTTGAGTTATCAGTTTTACATGCATACGAAATTACAGATCAACAGAGGCTCAGTTCTTAGACAGATTTGGCTAAAATTTTTTTACAAATCTATAATTAAAACTTATTACCAAATTTTATCTCTCTAGTTCTTAGAGTATTTTTTTAAAAATATCCTTACAAATATCTATTTTCAATACCTATTATATATGGAGGCGACCTTTGGGGAATCTATGTAAGGTCTTGAGTTTTTATACGAAACAAAAATTTGCAAAGTCGGTGCAATGATTAAAGCTAAGGATCTTAGTTGTGATCACCTCCCCCCCCCATAAAGAATGTAAAAGAATTAATGTTTTTGAAATTTTTCTCGAAACTGGTAGTGAAGAGGCGATGTATCTCGGTGTTACCAATATAAAACAAAAATTGGCGAAATCATTGTAGTGGATGTGGTGGGAGCACTAATTATTTTGTTTTACCAATTATATTAATATACAGACGAACAGCTTGTTGCCAAAGGTGGTTAATTAGAATTTAAGTACTAAACTTTTAATTTGTTGATACTTTATTAAAAAGAATTGATTTTTTGTTGAATTACTTGGTAAGTGAAATCCCTACGAAAATTCGAATTCTAGTTAACTTTAGTATAGAGGATTGTTAATAGAATATTTTTATTTGAGAAAAATTCGATTGGATTTTTTGTATGTTAATTTTGGAAAAATTTATTTGTTAATAATATATAAATAAAAATTTATATGTCAATTATTTTTAGACAGTTATCTGTTTCTTATCTGAAATTTACTGCACATTTTAATGCAAAGAAGATATCAAACTATTTGCAAGAGATATATGGCAACATTTTTTGTGTTAAGAAGAAACATATATGTTTTTCTTTCCTGGGGAAAAAAAGACGCCCCCCCCCCCTTTTTCGGATATTATTTGTCTGTTGTGAAGCGAAACATAATGAGGCATTCCCAACCCTTCACAATAAAAGAGCTAAAAAAACACAAAGGCATCCTTCAGAAGTAACTAATAACAATAATTCAGGAATTTCCGTTTTCATTGATTTTCTTATTGATATTCTTTATTCATTGTACATACTGAATTATAGAGTGTTTGTGGAAGTACAAACATTCCTAATTATTGTATTCATACAGTAATTAGGAATGCTTATTCTACCGATGCTTCGCGTTATATACGAAAATTGTTGGAAGACAGACAAAAAGCTTCGTGGAAAGGCTTTTCTATTCCTAAAAGAGAAAAAAGAGTTTTTTTTTTGTTCTTAATTTGCGTGTTTGGTGGATAATATTCAAAGGTCAAAATTCATGGGAGTTATTTCATTCCTTCCAGTTCAAAGTTACCGGTACATTTGAATTCGACTTGAAATGAATGTTGATATCCGTTTCATTCACAGGCAATCTGTTGTCGAAGTGATTAAATCTTTTAAGGCTGAGCAAGTGAAACACCATTCCTCTGAGAGAATATTCATAACTCGAATATTTTATTTTGTGGCTTTGGTACTCCCCTTAAATAAAGAACCTAATCACTTAAAATATTATTTTCAAAGGCTGTTGGAGTACAGTGCTACCGCATATCTCATTGTTTGCATTATAGGAGATTTGAAAAGCCTTTTCAGAGTAGCTTGGATGATTCCTGCCGGTTTGACATTCTCTACTATATTCACAGATTTCTTCAGTATCACCATACGTCTGACTGTTATGTACAAACGTCAAGATATTTTTTTATTAATGATATATCTTCAGGACACCTTTTCTGGATTACAGCTTGAAAAATCTGTCACTCAAAAATACCAGCTTATAGTTGGAACATGTATTTGTTATATTCTTCCATGTGTTCTGTTCTGGTTTACAGTAAGCTTGTGTTTTCCGGGATCCGAGCGTCTATTAATATTTTATGTAAAAGAGACTTTTTTTGGTTGGAGCTCAAAGAACAAGTCGACAAACTGTGCTTTATTCATCATATTCGATCATTTCATCATTAATCAACAACATATTTTATCTGGACTCCTCATTGTTCTATGCTGGTATCTTCTTGGACTTCTGCGGAGGATCATCGAATCATTCGAGGTAGTGGCTAAACGAAAATGCGACTTGGATTCATTTTTGAAATTATTCGCCGAGTATTCATCCACCATCTACAGATGCATGGAGCGTTCAGAAGAAGCTTTGTCTCTGCTGCTTTTATTCCTTTACGGCTTCATGGTCTTCTCGGTTTTCAATGTCACCACTTTCTTGATGACAACAAACCTTTCGAAGTTTGACACTTCGAGTGTGACGAACCAAATTGTGGTGCTTTCAATGGCCATAATCGGATTTTATTTTGTGACTTTCCAGGCAGTTGCTGTTCACGATGCTGCTATTAGAGTGAAAAATGCGGTTTATGAAATGGTATCGGGCTCAGATTGTAGTGACTATGAGATAAAGCATTTGATTCTGACCTTGGTGTCAGAATTCCCTTCTCATGTGGTTGTGACAGGATGGAGACTGTTTTCGTTGAGGCGCTGTTTTTTGACACAAATCACCAGCGGGATGTTTACTTACGCTGTTCTTATGACACAAATGGGGAACCAAAATATGCGGAAATAGATTAATAAAAAATGTCTAAGAGAATTGAATGTAAGTTCTTAAAGTTCAAAATCAGTCTTATATAAATGAATTCAACACTTTTGATTCTATAAGCGGATAAATATTGAATGTTGAATTCTAATTTTCGAAATTTTAAAACTGTTTTGTTTTGTCCATTTTTACCAAACTTTAATAAATAGATAAAGCGAATTTTATCTACAAAAAATTAATGGTAGCAGTCTTTCGAATACTCTTTGAATTTTCTGCATTGGTTTCTTTAGGAGCAATATATTTTTTGAACAACTGATAGCACAATGGGAGTTGTAATTAATGAATATTTATTATAGTTGTCCATGCTTGACATGTACAGGATTTTTGTAATAAAATTCTACCATCTAGGAAATTTGGAGTCGTTCAGAATCTTTTAAATTTGTTAAAAAAGTTTCAGTTCTGCTTTAGATCTGAAGACACACTGTCAGCTCAAGTGTAGTCCTCGTCATCTGACCACGATTCAAAATTACGAGGTACGTCGCAAAATAGCCCTAGTATAACTTTAAAACGGGACGTTAATGTAACTAAACTAAATTAATTCCCCAAAATACGTGTTTTTTAAAGTTTCGATTTGCGAACTTTTTCTTATGAATATAGCTAAATGCTGGCATAAATTTATTATATTTAAAGTGGTGGAACATTTACTTTTGTCTTCAATTTGAGAATGATGTTCGTAATCAATCGAGTGTGTATATGTACCTACAATTACATTGCGCCTACCGAGATAAATACTAGCTGTGACGATATTTTTATTTCTTAATAATTGATATAGTAAAGGTAAAATATACATCAAAACGTGTCTCTAAATTAACCTTTGTTACTTTCCTGTCCTAGCTATTTTTTCGGTTAATAATTATTTCTTGGTCTCGTTAAGTCACCGCACTTCAGGCAGTGATTTTTTTGGGTGCTCCAAAGTATTAAAAAATTGTTAATTTGGAGTAATTTTTTTGAAATTAAAGATAAAGCCTTAACATGAAGATATTACAGACTGTTGCAATAGTAATTTCAGAATCTCAGTATTTTCAGCGAAAATTTAAAATATTGAAAATTTACCGAACAGCTAATTAACTTAAACTATGGAGTAAACTTAAAAAATTTCTCATATCAATAATACAAATTGAATTTATAGACATTTCTTTTTCTACTGCAATCAAAATTCGAAATGTATTATTAAAAACTTAGAAAGAAACAGACTAAAAATTAAGTCAATGATTATCATATTTATATTCACAGCCATTCACAAGATACAGTAATATAAATAAATATTGAAACATTTTTAGTATCATATTCTGCATTCAGGAAGCTTCCCTTTTTAACCCTATTTTTATTTTTTCTTATATGATTTGCACAGAAAAAGTGATGCAATCATAAGAAATGGATTATGAAATTTTAACGAGTTTTTGCGTTTAACACCTCAATAAATGCGTAAAAAAACTTCAATTTTTAAAAAAATATTGTTTGTTTATGTATCAAAAGTGGCATTATGATTTTCATGGTTTAGAGCAGGAGTGGTCAGACTTTTTTTAGGATACGGACTACTTCTAATTTTTTTAAGGTTTTGTGGTCCACCCAGTGGCGTAGGTGTGGTCAGCTAAAAATAAGGTCTACAATATTTATTGTAACTTAATAATAAATACGGAATATGTACTTACCTACATAACTACAAACGTAATAATAATTGCCACAAATATAATAACAAATGATGTTTTTAATATCAAAGTATTCAAAATACATTAGAAAATAAATCATTTTCATCTAGAATTTAATTCTCGTAGTAATAGTTAGTAGACTATTACTACGACTTTTACTAAGACTTTGTCTGCATACTGTCTGCCAATCTCGAATATCTCGGTATATAATTACTAACTGCTAATTTTTTCACGGAATTCTAAGTAGTCGTCTGTGAGATGGCAACGACATGTTGTCTTATATTCATCGTTGAAAAGGCAGATTCACTCAGGTGGTAGAGCTAAAGAACGATGTTAAATGATATGCAACTATTTTTAAATTAAGATACATTATTTCGTCCATTAGATCTCAAGAGTTATTCTTAGGTTCTGAACTACGCACTTTTAAAATTATGCCATTTTGAGAGAGAAAAACTTCGTTTTCCTCAAGAGATAAAGATGCTATATAAGTTATTTTTCAGTTATTTCTTCAACGTCAACACTGCCAAATGGGCAGCACATGACTGTTACAATTGGTTCTAGTCCAGTAAATTCTTGAAAACGTCCTTCGAATTCGAAGTGTAGTTTTATTATTTCATCACATTATTTCTCTATGTTTAATGTACCTTCATTTTTAAACAACTCGTCAGAAATATTTTTGAAATTTTTCGTCAATGTTCCATAAGTACGCTTTCTTTTAGCAATGCTCATCTTAGGTATTAGTAAAGGCGGTCATCTCAAAATGTCTTGGCTATCCACAGGTTGATCGCGATCGACTTAATGGTATGCGTATCGGGTGGAGGCGCGATTGTAGTGTGGAGGGAAAGATATAAAGAGAACCACAAAAGTTCGTCAAATCTTTATCTTCCAGTCGAATAGTCCTTTGCGTGAACGGGGTATAAAAATATTTTCAAAATTTATAAATTAATTTATTTTACAAGCAGCCTATTATTCTGGTTGTGTATGTTACCGTTAAAGTGTATGTTTCAGTTATTTCATAGAATAACTGGGTATTTCATGGAATAACTAAACAAGTCAGTTAAAGTATGTAATAGATGAAAAATTTCACACTTTACCTAGTTATTCTATGAAATAACCAATGATAGACTGTTAAAGTGAAAAATAAACAATTCCAAAATTATTTTATAAATTAATTGATAATAAATAACTAAAATCTCTCGAAAACTACATCTTATCCCTATTGCGGATGATAAATAATAAGAAAAGGCAGATGATATAATTTATTATTGCTCATATTGCTAACATTAGTTAAACAAAAAGGAAAAAAAGAATATGTTACAGAAATAGTTATATTTAAATATTATCAAAAAAATACATGCTGGGAAGAAAAACTGTTACTTCATAAAAACATTCTGCAAAAATATATGTTAATAATCCAAAATGTAAAAATTCTAACATAAATACACTGTCTAAATTCTATGTCTAAAAGCAACGGAATGAAACGTACACACACACACTAATTGCAAAGCAGCTATAAGCGGTTCAAAACTAACTAAAAGCAGCTAGAACCGGTTCAAAGAACTTCCGAGTGCCGTATTTCATACTTTAATGATCAGGTAATCGTTATTCTACAGAATACTTAGTTAAATCGTAGAATTCAGTAATTTTATATATATTTTAACTGACTTGTCTAGTTATCTATACATAGTATAAAATGAAGTCTCCTGAAAGCGTCTGTATGCTGAAACCCTAAAAACTCGAGAAATACTTAACTAATTTTTGGAGATATTTATACCATTTTGTAAGGCATTTACTGGAGAAGGTTTTAGTATATTAAAATCATATCAAAATAAAAAGAGGAGTTTTATAATTGCGATTTTAATTATTTTCCTACTACGATTCGCGCATGCGTAAAGCAGCAGTATCTGTGCTTTGCACTCATCCACGTGAGCAGAAATCTCAACCTTCGTATGTGCATATAGCAACAGCTGTGGTATTCATATGCGATACATTTCTTTGTTTACGTCTGATTTTAAACAGCGATTCAAATATCATTATCCCTAAAAGAAGGAAATTCAAGCTTCGCCGGAGCACATTAAATGCCAAAACACTTCGTTTGTTTCGCGATAATGAAAATGTAGAGGTGATAAAGTGAATAATAGTGTGCCCCCGAGTTTGTCGTCAATATGACAACCCATCGGAACGCTCTTCTAGCAACCCTAATACTGTTTTGCTTACTACTTTTTGCAATGGTTGAGTTGTACATGAACTACAACTATATTATGAAAAATGTTAAATTAAAAATATTAAAAAAATATCGATTAAACATTTTAATTTTGTTCTTTATTATAATTAAAAGTTTATTAAATAAAGAAAGATAAGCCTATAATTAAAAGTTATTTTCTTCTTTCTTTTTTTTTTAATGTGAATACGAACAGAAAATATTTATTCTTTTGCAATTTTTAATTGTCATTATGCACTTTAGAACATCGTCTGCATTCTCACTTTAAAAGACAGGTCAATGGAATTCTTCGCAGTTCTCGTAATTCTTTTGGTGTTCTAGCGGTTGGTTCCCTTCATAATTTATTATGTCGACAGTATTACGAACCTGTAGAATGGATAAAGGGTGCGTTAAATATGTATATATATTTTTACGAGTTGATGAAGTTAGTAAAAAGGATGTTTGTTTGAAATTTTGTATGGAGAATGTTCCGATTGATTCTTTCTCCGTTCTTTCTTTTCTTTTGGTTATGTACTGTTTCTGTTATTCACACAGTCCTTATGTTCAATATGCTAGCGAAGCTAAGAGGTTCCCGCTCCCGCTGCTAGCGAAGCGGTAGGATGTGCTTTTTTAAGTTAAAAAGATTCTGCCCTGTGCCTTCTACAGATACCGAAGGCAGTCTGAAAAAAAAATATACTTATCAGTAAAATGTCCTAATTATATGGCGCGAAAGGGTAACCGTGGAAATATTTGTTTATTTTGACCACCATCTTTATTGGCGACTTGGCATTGATGGCGCAGCAAGAGGCACACTAAAATTCACTTTTACCATGTAGAGGAAAGAAACGTTACGTTAGCGAACATCAGAGAGAGAGAATGTCCATACTTTCTTCAAAGGAGATTCTTCTGCTGAGCGAAGTAACCGTCTTTCTTTAAATCAATTGAATTACAGAGACAGAATGAATCTCGCCTGTCTGCTGACAGAGAAAGACATTTAAAATTGAGACACAGGAGAAGAAGTGAAAGAACAAACGTTCCTGATATTTGGTCTGGAAAGGAGTACACCGCTCTGAATTTTGATCCATATGTGGTTTACAGAAATGATGCTTCGGTTTCAATAGGAACAATGTCTATAGTCTGTCCATATTGTTCAGCTTTAGAAACAGCTTTGATATACAGTGATTTCCGCCAAAAAATAATTTATCGCCAAATTTTAGCGAAATGGCCGAATGTGGCGAAAACGGCAGCAATAGGGTAATGGTAGCAAAAGTGACACCGAAAAATTGCCAACTTTGCAAGGCTCAAAATGACTGCATATCAAAGCTTAGCCCAGCTTTAAAATGGATAGATGAATCAAGAGGCATGTGTTGTTTACAAGGGAAAATTGAAACCATGTTAACAGTCTAAATATGGAATAGCATTAATATACAGTCATTTTCACCTAAAAAGTTTATTGACAAATTTTAGCGAAATGGCTGAATGTGGCGCGAACGGTAGCAATAGCGTTTCCAATCTAGAGGTTCCGAGGAACGCTATAGCAAATTAACGGAAATATAGGGGAAAAGTAAAAAAAAAATGCAGTAAAATGAAATGCATACAAAAAAAATTTAATCGAAAATAATGAAAGTAAGCAGAAGAAGTATGTGCATCAGGAAAATATCATGGAAATTGAACAGGAAAGATCGAAATACAGTAGCAAACAGTAACATAAAAAAAAGATGGTGGCAATGTAAACCTCAAACAAAACGCCAATGAAAAATTGCCTACCTCGCAAGGCATCAAATGACTGTATATCAAAGCTTAGCCCAAAATATTTGTAAATATGTGCTATAAAAATGGTTTTGTAGTTATATATATATATATATATATATATATATATATATATATATATATATATATATATATATATATATATATATATATATATATATATATATATATATATATATATATATATATATATAAGCCTTAAGTCGCCTTAAGGCTTAAACTTAAAAGCCTTAAGTCGCCATTTTAAATTTAATTGAGACTCAAACAGAGCAAGAAATGAGATCTGAATGTCTGAATTCATTTGTAATAATGTGCGGTATAACACAGCTTGTTTTAAGCATTATTTCAACATTTTTTATTTTCTTGTGTAAATAGTATAGAGAAAGAAAAGTAATCGTCAAAAAATTCGAACTCGAGGTTTTGATGAATCTTTACGTTTTAGACCTCCCTGAGTTCGAAAAACAAGCTTTTAGAAAATATTTGTCTGTCTGTCTGTAACAAAGATAATTCAAGAAACTCTGTGAGTTAGAAGGATGAAACTTGGTATACGGTTTTTAGGCCAAATTAGCATATTTCTATCAAATTGTGAGCAAAATCCATCCAGAGCAGGTTTTCCTGTTCCGATTATTCGAATATAAGCTGACACGATAACTACAAAACGAAGAAGAATGGACACATAAAATTTGACACACAGGTTTAACTTTGATAGTGTCGACAGCTGTTAAATTTTGAACCAGATCCAACTACGGGCTGATCGTCTGTCGGTCTGTACTTTCAGACACTTATGAAAGCTATAATTCAAAAATGGCCACGATTTAAATATATTAAATGAAGTATGAGATTTTTATGACTACAACTATAGTTTTGTATCAAATTTTTGTTTAAATGGGTCGGGAAAAAGAGGCTCTAAAGTGTAAATTCGATTTTCGGGCACTATTCTAGTTCATACCAGGAACAAATCAACGAAAAATGCACCAAAGATCACAAGAAGACTGAGTAAAAACGCTAAATAACGTCATAGGTTGATATATTTCGTAATTATTGTACGCTAATGCCATGGAAGGTGTCCTCTGGGATTACACTTTTATTAGAGTGGTTGCGAGAAAGTTTTGGGGAGACATCTTCTGCTGGTTTTTGCTAAATTCATCACAGAGAGTTTTATATGTAAACATATTAGAAGATATATTATATATTTAAACACGGGAAAAGATTTTAATTTAAATGTTTACAAATAGATTGTGAAATTTTATATCCATTCGCAGATTGCCATTAGTATACTTCACATTAAAAGAATAGGACTTTAAAGAATTATAAATAAAAATAATCCTACAAAATAGGCATAATCATGAATGCGTAAGCTTGCTTTGTTGAAGAATAGAATGAACTAGCTCACAGTGATAATAGGTCTTAATGACATTAGTGTTGAATTCGCCTTTTAAAAATCTAATTTTCCTAGCTTTCAATTATGTATTCCAGAGATATTATTGTAGCTTTGAAACCTATTCTGAACCAAAGCAGTGTGCTCATGATTTACAACAATTCGAGATGTAAGGTAACTTTTTTGCATGTGCTTGCAGTCAGTTTTTATTAATCTTTTCATTTCGTAAAATGAATCTGCTATTCGAGAAATATGCCCCAGCTCAAGTCCTCTCCGTAATTAATACTAATTCTGCTCTGAATTTAAAAATGGAATACCTTAGACGAATCAAACTATTATTTAACTTTTACATCTAAGCTGTTCATCTTTATCAAAATTACTGTTGGTATAGCCCCCCCCCAAAAAAAGTCGTTTGTTTTATTTTTTGTTGATAAAATTATTAATTTAGTTGACCGATAATTGATAAATTGATCGGTTTAATGATAAAATTGCTTAAACCAGTTATTATTAACAACAATCAATTAATTGCACTAACAATAACATATATATATATATGTTTCCTTTTTTTGTACTTTGTTCATTGTTCTCCTACTTCTTAAATTGGAAAAAAAAATATTAGCATAAACATACAATAAAATAAGAGAAATGTTTTTCATTAATAGCCTGTAGGGATCCAAAAGTTCAGTCCGTAGTTAATGATTTTATCATAAAGTTATATTGTGATTAAATTAAAATAATGAAGTACAACATTGTAGAAGTATTTCAAGGATATAGTTTACACAATCTCTATGTCCACAGCATGAACTAAGTATTGAACAGATGCTGCGGTTAAAATTTGATACCACAAATTCTGGAGAACTATTGAAGGGAAATTATGCCTTGTTTACCACCAAATGATACCACATGTGGAAATTATTTGCCTTGGTGATATTAAAAAAAACCTGTTTTCTTCCTCATATAAGAAGTATATAAAGAGAAATTATTGCAATCTTTAAAAATTGAAACCTCGAGAAATTTTAGAATTTTCACATTTCGAAACACATTTTTTGAATTATGTCTGTCTGTGAATACGGTAATTCAAAAACATTTCGATCTAAACGGATGAAATTAGATTTATGGTCCTTAAATCTAATTTGTATATTTCTATCAAATTTTGAATGAAATCCCCCTTATAGAAATTTTATCTGTCTGTTCCAATTAAACAAGATTACTTCAAAACGTTAAAAGATATTTGTGTGCAGCTGGCCACTCCGTTACTACTGAACAAAGCAGCATCAACAGGCTTTTTTGTAAGAGGCTGCAGCCTTAATCATTGTCCAGCTACACTGCCAAACAATTCTCAAGCCTGGAACACTCCCTTTGGAGAGGTTTGACTCCCTCCCTTTTTTTCCCCTAAGCATACTATGTCGAAACAATCGTTTTCCCAAAATCATCATTCTTTGTTATCCGCTTTTTTGTTCTTAATGGTTGACACCAAACCACAAGCGTCCGGCAAAGCACCACCTCCTCATCTCCCCAAAGTCTCGTTGCTTTATGGATATGGTCGTAAACCTGTCATCCAACACATCATTGGACCACTCTCGCCTGTGGACGTCGGGAGCTTCCCGCTAACTGTCAATAAAATGAACAGACATCAATGAGCCATCGAGAAGCGGATTTCTCCAGACCATGAGAACAGGGCCATTAATCGGATTCTGGTTTGATCACTTTGTGGCTAGGAGCCAGTTGCCTCGAAGAGGATGTCATTTTGGTGAATCGGCCAGTGTTATGGACAGATTATGCTAACGATAGCAGTCTGCCACAACAAATCCCGTCAATACTGCTACGTGGTGGCGGGGTGGTTGGCTTTACACAAGAAGAAGAAGAAGAAGAAATCGGATTCTGGATTGGCACGAATGAAGAGAAAGTGGGCAAAATGTGCCTGACGGAAGGCACACACGGGTCATGGGAACAGACTTAACACTGACAGGTTCCTGGATCACAGAGAATCGAGACCCTGGCACTTACCTAATTACTCATGTATACCGACCCACGTTTCCGAACGATTTCCACCAAACTAACTCTCTTACTAGATGTTAACCAAACAAGTTAGGAACAACTCTGGGAATTCTCATCAAACTAAGTTTCTATTTATTTTTCAATCCTGCCCATTTTCTCGACTTGGTAAATTCACCGGCACTCACTATCTGCTTCTAACTGCACAACATTAAACTGAAAGCTTACACCAAGATGAAAAACTTCAAATCACAGTCTACTCACGTTGAAAAATATAACTTTCCCATTCTTATGATGTCTTGCATGAAATTTAATAAGCTGTTTTAGCATGTAAGGTGTAGATCTATATCGAAGTTTACCAAGTCCCTAACCGGGATGATCGTCTCTGTCAGTCTATGCATTTGTATACAGATAAAAGCGAAATTTCAAAAACACAGCGGTTTAGATAAATGAAATTTGATACCTGATTTTGTTGATAAAAATGCGGTTTTGTATCAAATTTTGATTTGGAAAAGGAGGTGTCCAAATGCATGCTCGGTTTTCTCTGCAATAATATAACATACAAATACCCCATCGAGATTTGTATGTCATATTAATCTGTGGGGGATTCTGAACAGAAAATTCAGAGAACTCATGGTGTTCATGGACTTGTCATGAATCCAAAAGTTTTGTGTGGAGAAAAAGGCAAGATAATAACTTTATAAAGGAATATACGACAAAGAGGAGACCACTTCCGCTGGCTCAATTATGCTTTACGAATAAGGAATGTGCTTTATGAATAAGCAATATGCTCATCAATCAAAAATTATGAAGTAAGAAAACTTCTAAAATAATTTATAAGCAAACTGTCGATCCTTTCTGCTCTTTTGTTGTATTTTGTGCGTTACTTTCCTTTCTTCAGAGAAAATAGGATTAATGAAAACACGTTATAAAAAATGATAATTTTTTTCATTGATATTCAGTATATATAACAAGACTCGATCTGCAACTAATCTTTTATCGTAAATCTTTATATGTTTGAGTAATTTGAAGCAATGACACACAAGACAGATTCTATAATAGAGAAAATAATTAAATTTTCTGAAATCCAATAACATTTTTTGAATGTTTCTAATAACATGCAGCTCGCGTTTATTTATCAAATACAAATAAACATATTTGTCTAAGGATAGGATGCAATCTAGTGTTTGATTAGTCACAATTTCTTTATTTTATCAATCAATAAGTTAATGGACGCTCGACATTTATTCTATATGTCCTTATAAACCTTCAGTTCATTGATGGTTGCAGAATGAAAACAATCAATATTGTAAAATGGAAGGCACTTTTGTTTGAGCTTTTCATTTTTGGTTGCTATGTAACAACAGAATAATATTAAACGTAACGAACGTAAATGCTTTACACTTCTTTCTATGGCTATTAAGTTTAGAGTTTAATTTCAAAGTTTTGAAAAATTCTGAAAGCAAAATATTTAAAAATTTCTCTTTTCAGATAAATCTTCCAGACATCTCTATTTTGACGAGAATGAGATTCTTAATTAATATCAAAGACTGCTTGTTCCGTCTGAGAAAATCTTCCAAAAATCAAGTTTTTTTCTCAAAACCACCAAAGAAAAATATATTATAAAGATAGGACATTACATAGAAAAACCTTTTATCTCGTTGTAATAATACTACCAGTCAATTTTACTAAAAGAAATGACAAAAAAATCTTCTACGAAAGACTTTAGAATATGGTGTCACTCTTTGTTTTTTATAACGCAAGGTATATTAGAGGTATCTTATATGATGCCCACTTTGTACCATTAGGAATGATCATTTCTAACATTTTTGAAATCATCTTTTCCTTCTCACTCTTCTTTTTAAAAGTCAAACTCTTATCTCTCAATTATTCAACTCTAAAAGGTACATACGCATTTGCATACTAATAATCATTCTGATTTACAATCTCAGTTATTAGCAGGCACACTTGCTTGCTACATCATTCCAGGTATTTTTTTGCTGTCCGAGAAATCTTTTTGTTCCTCGGACTTCGAAAATATTTTTAAAATGTATGTCGAACATATTTTCTGCGGTTGCGGTACGGAGAATATGTAGTCCAACTGTGTTATTTATCTCTTCTGGAATTATTTCATCAGAAATCTAGAGAGTGTGAAAACGGGATTAATCGTTGTTCTTTGTTGGCACCATTTTGGACTTCTCAAACAAATTATTATATCGTTTGTAGTAGAGGCTAAAGCAGAACGTGACATGGAATCACTTTTCTCTTCTTACTCAAAGATCATTCGCAAATGCATATCTTTTTCTCAACAAGTATTATCTTTATTGTTGCTACTAGACTATTGTTACGTGATATTCTATATATTCGATATCACGATCTTCTTGATGAATACAAACCCTTATTTATTTACAGTTTCACCGACGATCTACAAAACCATCGCGTTATTAGTGGTCATGACAGGATTTTATTTTTTAAAATTCCAAGCTTTTGCTACAAATGATGCAGCAGTGAAAGCAAAAAACGCAATCTATGTGGTCGTATCTGAATCGAAACCAACCGATTTCGAAACGAAAAGTTTACTTTTATTAATGACTAGCCGCCTTTGGCGAACAGCCGGTTCGCCAATCTTAATGTTCGTTTAAATTTTAATAATTAAATAGGTTGACTCGGAGTTTAACCCCCTTCTTCGCCAAGTTGCGATAACGCGCCAAAGCTGGCAATCTTTATTATGCAATATAATTGAACATCTGCTCATTTGCTTTTGAACATTTCACTAGGCCGTTGTTGGCGATTTTTAAAAATTGCGCCAAGCAAGGGGTAAACTCCGGCCGTACCATTAAATATTTTACGCAATTCCAACTTTAATAGATTCTTCAGCAAAATATTTTAAAACTTCAAATTTTGATAGTCATATAATTCACTCATAATATTATAAAGGCCTTCAGTCATAACGTGATATGTATCTCTCTAATTTTCTGTTACCCCTCGTAGAATTTATGCTTTAAATTAAAGTGTAAATGATTAATCTGCAATTAATATAATAATATTTTTTACTGAAACAAAGCATTTTTTTTAATAATATGATTACTGATAATAGAGTCACTGAGCGTTTAAACTTTATGGGCACTAAAGAATATCTTTCTTAATTTATGTAATATCTCAAGAATTTGTCAACAAAATTTTCTCAGATTCATCATGAACAGATCGATTCATTAACAATGTTTAATTTTAAATGCATCAAACACTAAGAAAATAAAATGAATCGTTTAAAATAATCGATCGAAAACAGGTTTAAAAAAGCTACTTAAAAAACGATGTACTTAAAACTATAAGCATATACAAAAAAATATATAACTAACATAAATACAATTTACTTACAAAAGCATGCAACTAACCTAAAAATAATTTAAATCATCCGTTGATAATGGTTGTCATGTCAACAATCAGAACACAATGCGCATGCTTGTATTTTCTTCGCCAGTTACGGTAACGCAAATGCGTGAATTTTTCTACGCCAGTTCGGGTAACGCTATGCAGATTATACATTTTTAATTTCGTTTATTCTGTGTTATTTTAATTCAAAAGTACTTCAGAATGAATCTGAAACTTGGATTAATTAACAATGTTTAATTTCAAATGCATAAAAAATTAAGAAAATAAACAGAATCGTTTGAAAAATGTTAACCTTAGCCTCATTACTGTTGGAAAGGAGAAAAAAAAAAAAAAATTGAAGCCTTACTCATTTGGTGGTGGGGAAAATGGAAGATTTTTTTGTCGGAATAGTTGGAGGTGGGGAAAATGAAGATTTTTTTGGTGGGAAAGTTAGTTTTTAATTAATAATTAAAATTCTAATTAAAATTTCAAAAAAGGGACCCCAGGTGCACATTCCCGACCTCTAAGGTATACATGTACCAAATTTGATAGCTGTATGTCAAATGACCTGGCCTGTAGAGCTCCAACACACACGCACATTGAGCTTTATTATAAGTATATAGATATCAGAGTTTCCTTTTTAAGTAGAATTGATAGGCTGAGGATTATTTTCGCTAAAATGTGAGTTTTTTGACGACAACGATGGATGTAATATTGACTTAAGCTTTACTTGTGACTCAAATCGAGAATTAAATTTCTACTTATTCGTAAATCTCTTTTTTCGTTTCTATTATACGAATTTATTTAATTTTGGTTCGTTCCATTTTAGGTCAAGAAAGGAGCTAAAGAAAAATTTTATATCTGATGATATTCTTTGTTTTTTGACGATATTGTTCAGCTTTTTTCTTTTCAGATTCCAAGTATATTTTTATAGAAAATCCTTCCCAGCGAACTTACAGTGAGAAATCCAGCAAGTAAATAATGAAACCTTATTTCAGAAAAAAGTTCATGCAGCAACACATAGGCGAAATGTGCAAAGAAACAGAACTTGCAGAAATCAATAACACTTCAACAGCAAATCGTTATTGAATAATAGCAACAGCATTATTCAATAACGATAATGAAAGAGTTCACTTCAAGATCAACATTCCAAAGAAAGAAATCACCAGATTAACTCACTCTATCTTTCTATCGGAATTTTATGATCTCAATCACCGGGCACAGAAACTTCCAGAAGGATATACGAATTTTAACTCCTAATGGAAGTATCTTCATTTTCGAGAAATTACATTATTGTTTTTAAAGTCACAAATTCG
Source organism: Argiope bruennichi (assembly GCF_947563725.1). Classification (NCBI taxonomy): domain Eukaryota; kingdom Metazoa; phylum Arthropoda; class Arachnida; order Araneae; family Araneidae; genus Argiope; species Argiope bruennichi. Next base: position 8,512,292 of record NC_079154.1, read on the forward strand.
ACGCCAAATAGTCGCCAAGATCGAGGGTCACTGATTTGGCTCCATTCGACATCCGTTAAAATATCTGTGAAATTCTCTTTCTTACTGTGAAACTAATAGCGCAAGGAAGCAATATTGCAGATTTGTAATATTGTTTCTGCTCGTTTCTTCACGGATTTCACTCTCCAACAATCATTTTACATGGAACTATGATGAGTAGTCGAGTGCGGAGCTTGCTGATTAATGTGAATAACTTTTCTTGACATTGAAAAACCTCCGAACTCCGTAAAAAAAAAAGCATTCAGTTTCTTGACAGTAGTATAAGATCCTTACTAGTCTTGTTGAAGATTCGAACTGAGATATTCCCGATCTTCAAAACAATTTTTGAAGATCGGAAATATCTGAAATGAAAATAAGTGCCTAAATTATGTGGAAAATTTACGTGATGATCCTAATGTTTACATAGGACCGACATTGATTAAAGGTGGTCGTATGGCGAAGAAGCTTGAGTCCAAAACTGATAAAATTCGGGGGTAATTAAAATAAAACGAGTGATCTTAAGCTTGCAACTGGGAAATACCAAGCATTTATTTATCGAATGATTACCTTTCATAAGCTATTTAAAAGTAGTGTTACTGTCTTGAATAAAAAGTCCACTTTTAAAATAAATAATAACTCCATAACGGTTTATGTCATTTTTAAAATTTTAGGGATTTTTATTGTTAACACACTCACTAATACTGAAAATCTTTACACGAAATAACAAAACTATTTTTTAGAAGGTCCTGCTAGCATTTAGGGAAGAGCCTTGTTCTAAAATTAAATTAGTAGGTCCCATATAAGTGAAAGAATATTTTTGTTAAAAATTATACAGGTCTTATTTCTACTAAAGTGTTAAAAACCCTGACGTGGATTCCTTTTTTCTTCATTATGACTAAAGGGTAATATTTGAGGTTTCAAATCTGGGTTATGAACTTTGTCGATAATATCCTCGATATTAACCCAAACATATTTAATAAATATTTTTTTAATTAAAAACCTTCCATCAAATATTAAGGTTGGTTATCATTACACTATTTATACGGATAGGGCCAGAATCCATAATGGTTTATAGTAATATTTTTAAAACGTATGAAAATGTGAAAAATCTAAGCTACAGAATGAATCTTTGAATTTTTTTTTACTGGCGGAAATAAAAGTAACAATGAACTGTTCTTTGAAAAGCTAAAAGCAATGGTTGTAATTACAGCCTTTCTTTTATACTTAGAGTGTTAGAATGAGACAGGAATTCGTATATTAAACCAGTTAGGTATATCACTTGGGTCAATATCTACGTGGGCATTCTCAGGAATATGTTGGCTGACCATAGTGCCAAAATTATTACAATGTCTGGAGAAAAGTATGAAACTCCGGTCCAAACTTCTTCTTAAAAAGAAAATTTAAAGAAATTATCATTAAAGAACTGAGAAAATGCTGGAAACTCTACCTCGGTGTGGAGGATAAGAGGGATCCTTCTTCCTTCTCAGACGAAGGGCCATTTATTTTTTATTGACTTACTGTAAATTTTTTACTTATTGGATAATTTCTGATTAACCAATATCTTTTAAAATAAATATTTTAAAGAGGTTTGAGGGTTTCTTCTGTTCTCCACAGCGATAAAGTTCTATTAATATCCCATTCGCTCTTCTGATGATGTCAGCTGGGTTTTGCTCGGTCGGTGTAAGAGGATTCAAGTGACCTATTAGGGATAGACTATATATGACATTTTTACCGCGATACCTTTTCTCTTTTCAATATCTCGACTGCTCGTTTAATCTTTTAGCTCTTTTTAAATTGAAAATTTTGATTAATGACATTAGAATAGTTACCTATATTTTTAGTAATGTCAGCATGTGTTCGTATGATGTGTGATTTGCAGCGTAGTGTGCTTGAGCGTGTGTTTTTTGGTTTTAATGAGTGTTTATTATTATTCATTTTTATGTTGACCCTGTGTCATGTTTGCAGATTTAACTTGTAAGAACATCCTCCCCACACTAGCTGGCTTGAGCATTTTTATAATCCCAGCCACCTTCTCCCTGCAGTTGTGTGAGCTGAGGTTATATAACAAGCTGACATGCATAAATTATCACTGTCTATTCTGGCAGCAATGCTAGTACAGTTTTTTTTGCCTTTATTAAATCAGATGTGCTAATGGATCATTCTCACCCCAGCTCCCCATTGTCTGCTTTACACTCTTTTCTACCTTAGCTAAGTTGTCGAAGATATTTAATTCCTTTGAAAACTCGAATTTCTGAACGAATAGATACTCCTTATTTTCTGTCACCAATCTTACTGCCTAACAATTGTATTTTTACCAGAGACTTGTAGAGCATTTCCATACTGAGAATTATCATGCTAGGAAACAATTGCTTCTCAGCATAATACGTAAAAAGTATTGGATTTTAGGTGGTCGGAGAATTATTCGAAAAACATGGAATGCCTGTGCTAAGGGTCGTAGAGTTAAGAGTAAATCTCATATGATTGATCCAGTTTCATTGTCTGCTGACCGAGTTGAAAGGTGTGGATTTAGTGATAGTTGTGGATTTAGCTGGGCCCCTGTACATTAAACAGGGTGATAAGGTTTGGGTTGTCCTCTACACTTGTGCCCTTTACAGAACATTACATCTAGAATTAGTTTCTTCGCTCTCCACAGATGCCTTCTTGCTATCTTTTCGTCGTTTTGTGGCTAGGAGAGGAATACCTCGTGTAATCTATTCTGACAATGGCACTAATTTCAGAGGAGCTTATAATGATCTGTCCTCTATTGAATGGAATGAAGTTTTCTCTATGCAATGACGCAACGTATAAAATGGAAATTTATATGTCCGACAGCTTCCTTGTGGGGTGGAGGGTGGGAGAGGCTTTAAGAACCATGAAAGAGCTTCTCAGAAGGACTTTAGGCAAAGCCATATTTACCTATTGGGAACTGGCGACAATCTTATGTGAATGCGAAAAGATCGTTAATTCACGTCATTTAAAATATCTCTCTGAAGACATGCAAGATCTTACTGCAATTACATTTGCAATGTTTTTGTTTGATAGATCAAATGCTGAGGTTAAAGATCGCAGGATGCTAGTCATTACCACAAAATATTAAGATTTCGAGCCAAAGTAATCGAAGAGTTGAGAAAGTGGTTTATGAGAGAGTATTTCGGGCAGCTGATTGATTCAACGACAGAAACAAGATTCTCAGTCGTCAAATATTTGCGAAGGAGATATCGTCTTAATTGGGGAGGACGCGAAGTCATCAGTGAACTTTAGCTCAGGTAATAGAATTGACTTGGGGAAGGATGGAATGGTGAGAAGTGACTCAGTCTTGCACTCTAATTCTTCCAATCCAACATGTGTTTCCTCTTGAGGTTAGAGGAAATGACGAGTTTATAACTCCAGAAAGTTGAACTGACGGAATCATCCATGAACTCCCCTTATTCAGATTCTTTGGACGCTACCAGAATCACATGTCCAGATATGATCGTGCCATTAAGAAACTCAACAGAAGACTGAACTTAGTGCTGATGTTTTTGAGCTGCTGTTCAGCTCTTCAAAAAAGGGGCAGGATGTTGCGAATGTCACCCCCTAGCCAGCCAGTCGGAACTAACCAGAAATGACGTCAGCTCTTTTGTTTTTCACTTTTATAGATCTACTAAGAATCTCCTTGATGTAACGTTGTGTTGTGGGTGTTGTGATTAAATGCTTATTATGTCATATCCTTGTTTATTCATTGTATTATTGAATCACTCAATCAAAGGGTAGATGTCGGCCGAGCATAATTATTTGAAATATTGAATTATGCTACACCATTTTCAAATGCTGAAACTGTTTTCTTGAAATAATGATTATATAGAAATTAACGCCTTGATTGCCGTCATTGGTGACCGGTGGGCCCGAATAAATTACACTGTAAGAAATTCAGCGCGGCAGTAAATGTTTTAATTATCTCTTTTTAATATGAAGTTTTTCTTTTTTAATGCAGTACAGTGAATTTTTAATTGAATCATTTTGTAAAAATTTTCAAGATTTAATGTAAATTATAAAACAAATTTAATAGTTCATAAAAACCTTGGATGTTAAGTAATATACATAAAATCCACCAGTTTTATTACAAATTGCATCATGCAAATTATTCTACTTCAGTTGAAATTTAACTATTCTCTGTCTCTAATTAAAATTCCGAAAGATGGCAGAGGACTAGGAAGGTGGAGAACAGAAGAACAAGAGTGAGAACAGCACAAGTTAAACGTCTATCAAAATTTAAAGAAAACCTTATCGACGAAAAGGATTTAAGAAAATGTTTTCTCAATTTTTCACAGCTAAGTGTAAAAAATTTAAAAGAGATTAAAAATATTTAAGAAAATTTTTTTGCAGTCAATAATCCTGGCTTATTAACTGGCCATCAAAGACTGTCAATACTTGCATAAAAAGATGAAACTCCTTTTTTCTAATATAATAATCATCGACATATAATTCAGTTTTCATTTTTTCTGTTACTTATTTGTTATCATTACTTTCATTTTGAGAACGTTTTATAAACCGTTCTAAAATAAGGCTTTTTTTTTGGTGAAACGCTGCAGTTAGTTCTCATTCTTAATGCTAAGTATTTTGATTCCTGAAGCTCCTCCAAAATTCCAGAAATTTTAAGTGCCAAAGCCTGTATAAAGAAAAAGAGAAATAATTTTATTTTAAGCATCACATTACAAATTTTTCGATAACCAATCTACAGTTGTTACATCAGAATTACTTCTGTTTTTAAGTAATTAAATAAATAATTACAATCAAACAAATAACAAATATGCATATAAACTTTTACATAATAGCCAATATTCAGGAATAGAGAGCTTGAGAAGTGCTTCAGCTGTCCTTCACATTGAGTAGTTGTTTCGAACCAGGAAACATTTACAGGTAATTCCTAGAATAGAGCTGAAGTTACAGGAAAATGTTCTTGATATTTAAATCGAAAATTCCTATAATTATTGATAAAGGAACATTTTAATGAGAATTTAAGTTTTAACCCAGTTTGAAGATAATTAATCCATAAGTGAAAAGAGATCCAAAGGCTGTCAAAAGTAAGTTTCTCTTGAAATCTATCATGCCACAAGCCGACAGGTAAATTATATCCTTCTTTTCAATTCGCTTTAGAATAGACATTTCCCTTCCTTTATCTTGAATATGGAGTTGATGCTTTTCGATCAAAAAATTGATTGTCTCCTTCATTTTCAGCATATTCTCTGAAATTTTCGCACTGTGGATGATCAGAGAAGATATGATAATGACGCCAGTCAAAGCACTGACTGTTAATTCTACCATCATACAAGGTGGAATTTTATCTTTCAGACAATAAGTCAAAACAACGTACAGATTGAATAAGCTATTCAACAAAATAACGAACAATGGCAAAGATAGTATTTTTTTCAAAAGGCGGATATTTTCTTCAATGATTCTATAATCTTCTTGTACATCGATGCCTTTTACTGTTAACTCCAGATAATCCATATTTTTAGCATTGTAATTGCACTGTAGAAGGTTATTTCCACAATAATGTATCATTAGGTAGACAGATAAGACAGCAACACATGGGAACTCGAAGTATACCGAGTAGTACATGTATTCACCAACGAAATGCGCACCCATTTTGTATATTTGGTTTTCAAGAGTGATTCCAAAAGTCCAAAAATTAGATAAACATTTCGCTTCATTCGCCGTGTAGGTAGCCACTGATGCAAGACAAAACGGCATGATGAGAAAAACAAGCAAAATCATGCTCACAAAATACGAGAGCAGTTTTTTGAATGGGACGGTTGCGGGATGAGATTTCAGTGAAGATATGAGGTTCCTCACATTGTTCTTTTGACATAACATGGAATACCACAAAACGATTGAAAATGCAGTGGGAGACATGTAAACTAATGACAGTTTAATATCCACACCATTGTAGATGTCCATAGAGTAAACCACAAGTAAATAAATCGCAAATAGATGAAGTGAAATAGTCGAATAACAAGAATAGCACTTAAAATAAATCTGATAAAATGGTCGATGTTCAACAGGACTGAATGAATAAATGATCCAAACAGGCATGTGCGTAGAAGTGATTATTTCTGTATTTACTCTATTCATTTTAAAGTTCTCTATTCCTAGCAGTGCCTCGTAACGTAGGATTGTGTCCTTTTTTTAAGGATATATCCTAATTTTTTCGATTTCGATTACAGTTATTTTTAACTGTCATGAGCAAGCTTATTTGAAAGTGTGTACTTCTCGACGTACCGTTATCCAAGAATGAAAATTATTTGAAATTGTTTGTTATTTCAGAAATATGTTATTTGTATAATATCGTAAAATGTAATAAATAATATCATATTCCCCTTTTTAAATATAAAAGCATAATCAACATTGAAAAGTAAGAAATTGATGGAACCTCATTTCATAAAGTAGCCTTCTTATAATTGTACATGCCATAAAGTAACATAGGCAGAGTGCGAAACAGTACACATGCTTCGCTAAATCCATCCACGTAAATTAATTTTTATTGGAAATAATAATAATAATAATAAAAAAAACATTTTTTCTTTTGAAGAAACGGTTAAAACACTTCCTATAGATTTGGTTTTTAATAGGGCGGAAATGTGTCACTGTAATTGCTTCTAATGAAATTGATAGAAGAAGCAAAGCTAAAGCAATCTTTTTTTTTAATATCTCGTGTTTTGGCTTTTAAAACTGTCTAAGTGGTGTTTTTATTAATTCTTTGTAATTCTATGAGGAGTTAGACCCATTGTTTTGAAGAATGTTTCGTTTCTACATTATTATCAGATAATAATTAACTATTAAAGTCATAAAATAGCAAAGACTTTCACATTATTTTTTTTTATGAATTATAACAAACATATAAGTAAGCTATAATAAACCTAAACTCTTTTTCAATTTCCAACTGATACTATAGATTACATTAAAAATGCAAGATATTTTATAAAACCTTTTATTAATTCTTTTCAAATTCATATTCTTTGTAATTCATTAAACTTGGGACAGTATTACAATAAGATGACATACTCTATACTGAAGCTGGGAACTTTCTCTCTAATTTTCCAAACCTCGCCATTTTGGCACAAGCTTGACATCACGTTTCACTCCACTGGATTCAAACAAAAGAAATGAAGAATCTAGAGAATTTTAGTTCCGATCTTGAATTTTCTTATCGCAAAGACGAGAAGTTACCACTAGGTCAAAGAGACGCGTATGTGTTAGTGCGAGATAACTAACTGTTTGGCACTAATAATGCTTTATCTCTTAAACTATCAAATTGTTTCTCTGCTTATAAGAGTTCGTTTCATTTTCTTGAATCATATTTAAGTATCATAAAGTGACATAAACGATAATATATTTAGAACTGGAAAACAGCATTTTCATTCCAGCAATAAAAGAGGTTGGTAGTGCGCTGGATTCACATCCCTTGGATTGTGAGTTGAAGCCCCGTAGACCGAAAACTCTCCATGTACATGGAGGCCAGTGCACGTCTAAATCCGTCGTAGCCACCAAGTACTCTAAACCGAGACAATACCATTGGGGGTACTGCATCAGAGGTGATCGCTCTCAGATTCAGGTATAAATTACGATTTGTGGTTGAGCAAATGAAATCCACCCTTGAAAAGGGCTGTAATGAATGAGTAACTAGGATTTACTCTTCTGGCCCTAGATGGCGCTACGGAAACAAAAGACGCTACAACGCGGCTTAAAACCGCTGACTTTGCCAGCTGGGTTGTCTATGACAAGTGACCTATGCAACAGCAATAAAAGGGAGCTTTCTCTTACAATAGCAATCGATATAAGACGAAAGTATTTTATCTTCATTATATTGTTACAGATTTTTCGTTAAATGAAATGATACTCTCATAATATTAATTTTTATTTATTTACTTTTATGAAGAATTCTCTAAAAGTTGATGAAACCCCATATCTTTATTATTCAAAAACTTCAATGATGTTGAAACCTAATTTTATTTTTGAGTTTTAAAGCTTTATATCGAATTTATCTGACTAATAAATGAAATGTATAGTTAAAATATCTGAAAAATACTTCAAATTCCGTAACAATAAAAAGCAGAATTAAAAAAAATATTTTCAACTTAATGCTAGAAACAGTTCTTTACCTATGTTGCGTAGGGTAATTTATTAAAGAGATTTCAGAAGAAGAGTAATCAAACTGTTAATGTTTCAGTACATTTAAGACCGATTGTTTGCAATAATTGTTAATAAATAATAAGTGATCTGCTACGATTCATGAGAAAATGATTCTGCAATGAAGAAAAAAAAATGACACACTTTATATTTTATGCGCCTTATATCAGAGATAAAGCAATTACATTAATTCTTTAATTCTATTATTATTTGTCAATAAAAAATTAACATACGAAAAAAATCAGCGAGAATTATCTCCCAAACGTTTTGCATATTGTTTAATAAAAGTGTTATCCTAATCAACACCATAAAAGTGAGATCTTAGATAAGATATTGAACGCTGCAATGCTCAGAATTTTATTTTCAATGCTCCACTCATGATAGTTGTATGCTTCTTATTATAATAAAGAAAACAATTGCTTACATATTAATAACAGAGTTGGCAAAATACAGTTACGAAAGAGCCCATTAATATGTGATTGTTGGCTATTAATTATTTGGACGAGAAACCAAAATGTCAAGAAATCTGATATGTATTTTGGACACTTTTCTTCGACTGACTGAAACAAAAATTTAGCATAAAACTGCAATTGTAGTTAAATGATCACATGCTAAATTTCACTTATTTAAATCATTATGTTTTTGACTCATCACATTTGCATGCTTGAGAAAATATAGATAGACAGGTAGTCAACTTTTTGACGGATTTAGTTCCAAATTTGATTCATATCATCATTTTAGGTACTAACATTACGTACTAAATTTTATCAACATTGTCACTTCGTGTTTTGTAATTATAGTGTTCATTTGTTCTCAGGTAGTCAGGCTTCCCTTTAATAGATTTCGTTTGAAATTTGACAGAAGTCTATAAACTTGACGCAAAGGACTTATATCAAATTTCATCTGCCTAACTCAAAAAGTTTTTGAATTATCGTGTCCACAGAGATATAACTACAGAAATATGTTTTATGGATTCAGGGAGGTTTGTAACAAAATCCCGAGGAAGAATTTTTTTATGACAGTACTTTTTCACTGTATATTTAATATAGAGTAATCCAAAAAAATAGCCTAGAAATACTTCATTATTAAAATTATTTATTTCATTCTGATGAATTAATCAGTTATTTACATCCAGATTAATTAATCAGTTATTTACATTCAGATTAATAAATCAAGCATAATCGTCAAATTTATTTAGATCGAGATCATGTTGCCATTTAAGTTTTATAAAAGCCTCACAAGTTCCAGTTAAAAGCAGAACGTACACAAAAGCAATTTTTTTTGGCTAGCACAAATGACATCACTGAGTTGGTTGTTTCAGAAATAACTAGAAGTGTTGTGAAAGTACAAAAGAGATTAAATTTTTTAGTTTTTTTTAATGCTAGCTAAACAGCACACAAAAATACAGTTATATAGAAGAGACACATAGATTATTTAAAGAATTACAGAATCTTTAAATAATAAGTGCATATAATTCCAGTTTAGACCTGTACATCTACGTTTATTTTCTGATTTCAAATAATTGCTTGAAAATTCCGTTAGATTTCATTATCTTCTGTAATCCGAAAATTAGAACTAATAACCCCAAATAGAAATCATTGAGACTAATCGTAATGTATTCCTTATTTCTCTAATAATGGCAAGCTTGATATGATCAATCCAGAAGTTACGAGAGTTCCAAATGCCGAAAGAAGAAAACTTCTGTTGAAGTTAATTGCTCCGCAAGCCGACATGTTAATTATATTCTTCTTTTCAATTCTTTTCAGATAAAACAGTACCTTTCTTTCAACTAAAGTATCAAACACGTCGTTTTCTATCAGAAATTCCGAAGTTATTTTTATATCATTCATGCGATCTGCAATTTTGGAGCTGTATATCGTGAGGGAGGATACGATCACAATCCCAGTAAAGATGTTGGCGGTGGTTTCCACTATAAAATCGGTTTTTGGAGTCCAGTTTGAGTTAAATAAAAATTCCATGGACGTGTATATAATAAAGAAACCCAATATCACACTGACAAACAATGGAAAAGATAGGATGTCTTTTAAATTTTGAACTATTTCCACCATTTTGAAATATTTCTTTAGAATATAAATGCACCGTTCAGTGCTCGAGCACACTGGCAACTTTCTCATGTCTATATTTTGCTGATGAAGCATTGATCCACAACGATGCATCAGAGCACAGACAGATAGCACTAACAGAAGAGGATATTTCATTACAACGGAAAAGTATGCGTAAGCTCCTGCGATGCAGAAGCAAATACGAAGAGTATTGCTTGAGATGTCGATCTGGTAAATAAAATAATCTGAAACCTTTCTTTCGTAGGTTGTTAAGATGAACAGCACAGCAAGAAGCAGTGGCAAAGAATGAATCACGAAAAAAAGAATGCGCACCATTCTTGTGAAGTGCCTCTTTCTCTCCCAAGAGTTATCTGGAGAAGAGAAAATCTTGAGAGATTGGATGACAGAGCACAAGCTCTTTTTTCGATACAACAGCGAGTACCAGAAAAGCTCAGATAAGAAGATGCTCATTACGTAGTGGAAGGGAAGCTTGATCGCATTTAAATAGATTCCAATTTTAATAAAAACTGACATCAAGTACACAGCGAATACATTAATCTCTACTGTGCTCAAGTAAGAGAAACAAATAAAGTATTTTGTAATGTATCTATTCATTTCTATGCCGATGAAAGTCTGAATAAATTCCAAAAGGACGTCGGTACCAAATTTTCTCATCTTCCTATCTTTTTTTATTGGATGGAGCTTATGGTAATATTAATTTCATATTAGAGTTAGAATTTCTTTCTTTCTTGATATTTATTAAATATTACTTTTTTTTTATCTATGCCAATGTGAAATGAATATATTTACTCCCTTGTTGCTATGTTTTGAAAGTTGTAGTTATTGATGAATTCGTGTAAAAGCGATTTTACCCGAATAAGTTTCCTGTAGTGTTTGTTATTCACGCTCACAAAAGCACTGAAAGCCTTTAAATGTAATAAGAATTAAAGGCTAAAGTGTCAATAACTATATTCCTGTTTTCATTGGTTTTGCACGAAGAGGAGTCTTCATTTCAAGATTTGTTACGTTTGAAGAAGAAAATCAGTTTTAAAAACTTCTACATGACATATTAACTTTGATTTCTAGTGCAGAAAGCATGAAAATATAATCAATTGGAGATAACATTAGTTTTTAATACTTTTTTCAGTAATTCCATGGTTTAATGACATACTTTTTCAGTTATACTTTTTTTTACTTAATAATAATACTTTTATAATACTTTTAATGCTTTAATGCGTTTAATACTTTTTCAGTCATTTCCAATTTTAATATTTTTCTCAATAATTTTCGAGGACATTTGCATATCTTTAATGAACCAGTATTGATACACTTTATATAGTAGAATATTTTGAGAAGCAGTGCATTGACAGATCTCCTTCTGTATGCTTATCAAATTTCTTGCTGACGCCACTTTGAAAAAACTTTTTTTATCGCTTCAGTGCTACTCTCACAATGGTTCTTTATTGATATGTGTACGCAATTCCGCCAATTCTGTATCTATAGAAAGTATACAAATATTCTTTTCAGTTTTTGAATACATCATAGAAAGAAAATCTGACAGTTGAAGGACAAAATAGATCTTATTAACTTTCCAGTAATGTTTCCAGTAAATTCAATCACTAGTTGTATAAGTACGAAGTAAGTAAACTCACTGATTATTGAGAGAAAAAACAAATAAGATAAAATAAGCAACAAAAGCTGGTTGCCCATAACCATTTCGCATACAATGATGTGTCTGAATTGTATTTTGTCAACATAATTTTTGGTATTTAAGTCAGCAATTTAGTCAATGAAACAACCAGTTTAAAAGGCAAGTATCACTTGAATATTTGAGGATATTCTCAGGTATTTTGACAGATGCTGAATGAAATAATAATAATTTGCCATAGAATTAAATATCATCATTTCCGTGCGATCAGAACCTTAACTCTTCCAACATTTTGTTTCAATTGACCAAGAAAAGAATTTTCATTGCAATGATCGTCAGTTTCAGCTAAACAATTTTGTGTTGCTTTAAATTATTTAAGGCATGGCAGAAACTATTCTGTTTTTCCCCTAGAACTGATCGAATTCTTCTTGCTGTGACTTTTATAATTAAATGCAGAATTTGAGAAGAGGAGAGAATGATTTCTTTATTATTATTCTTTTTCTATCGGAAACGAATTTATTGGTAATTCTCATTTTCACAAGAGAGAAAGATTTCTAAAAAGTTGAGAAGATTTTATTAAAAATAAATAAATCGTTATCGATCCGACTGTTATTCATTTTCTTAACTGATGGATTTAATCGATATTTTGGCAAACGAAAATAATGATTTTGTAATGGCCATAATAATGTAGGCGATAACGATTAATAAATAGCTTGAAAGTCTGTTGCCAAAATATATTATAAAAATTTATCTTGTTTACACGCGGATTTCAGCTTTTCCTTTTAAAATAGAAAATTAAATTGAGATCAATTCTTCAATTTTACTAAAAATATATATTACGCAACCTGTTTTTAGACTTTCCTTTATTTTCGTTTTTGTCTTAAAGTTCAAATTTGATCTGTAAATCCGTAATGAAATTATATCATATTCATGTGATACACGTCAAACAAAATCGGCAATTTGATTTTCTAATCGATGGTGCATCTTACTGTGGAAAAAAAAATAAGTGAGGTTATAGCATATAATAAAGACAATATGTATTTAGAATCACAAAACGAACTACCTTTAGTGAATCTTTAGCCATCGGCGGCTACGGCATAACCCCTCCTGTAGGAAGTATGCTTCTTTATTGGAGTGGAGACAACTCAATACCATTCTTGCAATACTTGCAAACAAACAAACAAACAAAAAAAAAAAAGAGAGAACCAACCACCTTTCGCAACTTTCTCATCCGCTTGTCAGGGGTGTTTCTGGTGGGCAATAAGTATTTAGAAGTAAGAAGCTTTTTTACATATCGAAGGACGATTACCACTTGAATGGGAAAAATGTTTTTGCTGAATCAAAGAAATGGGGAGATTTGGGAAGGCTTTTGTACCTTTGACTTTTTTTTTCTGCCATATGACTAAAAACAAATGATTAAAAATTTTCTTTTAGTTATAGGTATCCTATTTTATATAACATTTCTTCAAATTCAATTTTCTCAGTCAATAAAAAATAAGGCAAAGAAGATTAATTAAAAAAAATAAAAATTACAAATGCATGCAAGTTGATCCATGGAAAAATAGGGTCGTGTACTTTGGATGGCATATTTCTATACCTTTTATCATACTGTTGTTAGTACTTTTTCCTCCTGAATGAAGACATGACAAGAAATAAAAGAATTTAGGATCGTGCACGTTTAAAATTTTTACAGATGGTTTCAATATTGGTAGGACTAAAAGCTGTTGCCCTATACAAGCTTGTCTTTCCTGGATTTCTAATGAATAATTTTGCAATGTATTTTGTCCGAAATAGTCTCAACCAATTTTCAGAAGAGCTGGGCGATGACCGAATTTCATCATCGCGGTATATCGTCCAACACATATCGATATTTTTCGATATATCATGATAGACTCGATATATCATGATTTATTTATAGCTATTATAAGTTATAAATAACGTCTTTTAACATATGGACTGATCAGAACGATTCCAAATAAAAGAAAGATTCAATTTTCCAATTCAAATATTTCTTTTCTTTTGTATAAAAATAGTTAGAAAATAATTATGTTAAAACCACTTTAATAAAGTGTGTCAATGCCAAAGCAATGCCTGCATGTTACAATTTATAATACTGCGATCTTCCAATATAATAATTTTTAAAATTTTCCCCTTTTTAATGCTGACTTAAAAAAATACTTCAATTTCTTTCATTTTTCCTTAAAAAAAGGAAAACCTCATAATAATGCCTTTAACAAGTAAAATGAAGTAGTTTTAATAAATTTTGGATTAAAATTCTGATGAAGAATTAATTTTGTATATAAATAATATAAATTTTTATTCTTATTTTAATAGCATTGTAAGCAGATTTAATTTAAATATGCACTACAATTTTAACAATAATTAAAATTAATCCTTCAATTTATTATTTCAAAATTCAAAAAGAGATGAAATAATATTAATTCCGAAATGAATAAAACATCAGTAACAAATATTACGGAGGGTAAATTTATTTATGGACAAATGATGTAACACATTAAAATTTTTAGATAAGGTCCTGATCCTGATTAAATAAAAGAAAAATATACATTCATACATCATCATTAATATAAATTCAATGAAAAATAACCAACACTCAAGTATAACGCAGTGTTTCTGAATATTAAAATTCTAGCTAATTATCTATTATTTCTAAGCATTCTATCAACTTTTTTGCATATTATAAAATTTGAAATGAAATAAAATATTAAAATAAAAATAAAATACGAAAATAAAATAAAAATAAAATATGAAAATTAAAATGAATGAGGATAGGGAATGAAAAAAAAAAGGGTTATATAAAAAACAGTTAAAAGATTTAAAATTCACCACTAAAATATCTTTACATTTTGAACAGAAAAATAACAATTTCACAAAAAATTTCTGTAGTTAGTTGAATGCAGGATTTTTAAAACAGTTCAAAATACTGTGTATTAAAAAAAAAAATCTTTTAAACTGCGTGAAAACTTGAAAAAAGAGCAATATATATCCAATCACATAAAGTGAAATAAATTGTGTAGTAAAATTTATCCATTAAAAATAATCTTTATCTCAAATAAAAACTAATATATTGTAATAAAAATATATAATGAAATTGGAAAAGAGTATTTTTTAAAGATATAAAACAAGAAAAATTATACACTTTTAGAAATATAAAAGCGTATACTACACAAACGGATGCGGATTAAAAAGAAGAGGAAAGACGTACAACATATATTTTCCACCGATGTGCAAAACAATGCCTTGAAATTCTCCAAAAATATTTGTAAAATATTTCCGTTACTAATTCTCAATAGTCATGCAAATTCGATCACTATCGAAATCTTGAAATCTATTGAAATCTTTCGATACTCAAAACTCCATAAGTATCGAAAATACAACATATATCGAAAATTGGATAAATATCCGGAAACCGATATGTATCGAACATTTGATAAGTATCGGCAATTCGATCAAGACCGATCTAGCACTTAAACTCAAGATCAGTTTAGCAAGCAATTCTGTCACCAGGCGAAAGCAAAGGTATAACGGCATTTCTTTTCTTTTATGCGAAAACGCTTGAGTGTGAAAATGCGAGCTGCGAATAAAATTGTGGATTTAATGTGAATGAATTCTTTTTGTTTTTATTTCCGAACATGAATATGTAGCAATTAAACAAAAGCCAGTCAACGACCTTCTGATAACCGCAATTATATTCCCATAATGGTAACATTCAGTTAGGGAACAGAAAACAATTTATTCCAAAATGACATGATTAAAATAAGTATTTTTATATATTAGAATATGACAATATTTATAGAATTATTAATAAAAGTGTGCATGAAGCTCAGTAAGAATGAAGACCAACAAAAATAAATATTAACCGTTAACCAAAACGAAATCAAAAACACAAATTATTTCTGAATATCGATTCATTGCGAACCATTATTCATGACCATGATATCGATAGATCGATATTATTCGAAAACTGGCATCGAAAAATCGATTGTTCAAAAATATCTATTTTTTTCAATAAATCGAAAATTGGCACAGCTCTACTGTCATAGAAAAGATTTATTCGCGAAATCAAAGAGGTGGATAAAGGTTACTAAGCAATGGTATATAGTATTTCACCTTTCCACGTAGTCAACATGGTTGTTGAAGCATTCGTATGGGCAGTAAAGCAATCAATCGAAGTTGGGATAAGAGAAATTAGTGCTGATATCGCAGAGCTACTTAACAACGGCTTCCTGAAATCTGCGTAGTTCCAAAAATAGTGATTCTACCAGTTGTTTCTTTGATGCTCCGAAGATAAGAAAATCGCTTGGTGAGAGATACGGGCTCTAGGGAATGAGTTCCATCATATTAAATCTGAAAATGCGGTACCAATCAAGTATGGTTAGTGTTGTGCAATAGCAGGACACCTTCCAAGAACAGTTAGTGTCGTTTCCTGAGAATTCCTTTATTATATCTAGTGCTTCAATCGATCGACCATGTATCCGTCAATGTCGTTATCTTCTAACAGAATTTGAGAACGCTATGGACAATTTGATATCTTTCATTCCATTTAAATATATTTCATTCCCACGGGAAATCTGCGCATGCATTCATTAGCCTTACTTTTCGAATCGTGGCTCTGGGGCATGACTTTATAACCCGAAAAAGATTAAAACAAAACATCAATTAAAAGACCGAGATTAAATCATATACCTCGGATAAGCTTTTTTATGATAAAGGATGCGACAGTTTACAATTTAACATCTGGTAATCTTTGCATGTTATGTTCGAGCTTATAGATACCGTGCAGGCCCGTGTAATACATCATATTGCACAAACTAAAATAAAAGGGAAATATTTTTTTGAAGTTTTTAAATGAAATACATAAATATTATTCTTAATTTTTTTTTTGAGAAACAAAAACGATTTTTTTGCTACTGTTCCATAAAAAGGGTAAATAACAAGTTTCTACTAAATACTAGTGAGAATTGCTTCTGTACTACTGTAATTCTACTGTTTGCTATAAGCTCACAGCCGATATCGGATTAAGATGATTCATAGTACATTATATCTAAGGTATAAGAGTCTGTCCTTTATTTGCGTTCAAATTAGTTCTAGCATACAAAAAGAGTTGAAAGGATTGAAAACATAAGATTGATTTAATATCATTTTTTAAATCTAATCTTCTAAGTTCAATATCAGAAATAATTTTTCTGAAACATGATTACAATCTTTCAAATATCCAGTATTTATCATCGGAATTTTTCTTTTTTAGATACCGTGCAATTTGAAACACAATAAATATTTGCTAATACTTAGAAGTGAAAAGTTTGTTTCTTACATGAATCATTCATTTCGATCGATATATCAATGAATAAATACTGTTTTCTGGAATAGTATTGGTTTTGATTCTATCGATTTGCACTGTTACTAGAAAAAAATGACAGTTTGAAAATTGCTTCGATTTAAAAATATTTGGCTATTGCAATCATACCGACATTTATGGCGTGCAACAAAAATACGAGCAAAATTTTAAAATTCACTTACCAAATTAGTATTTCTTGATGTTGCATATATTCTCAAACAATTAAAATGGAACTCCAAAGACTTAAATGGATTGATACCTTTCCACAAAATATGCGTTTATTACAAGCATGCTTTACTATTATTATTATTATTATATATTATTATTATTAATTAGCTGGTACCCGGCGCGTTGATTCCGCAGAAGAAATAATTTTGGAAATTTGAAATAGCTATCTTGTTTAATTAGAAATTATAGAAAGAATGATATTTATTTTCTTGTCGGTGATGAAAATATTCACTAAAACTGAATGATATATAAAAGAGAAGTATAAATAATATTTATTCTATTTTTTTTTACTTTATTATTCAAGTATACTTTAGGGTAGACAATTTTTGTTTTTGTTTTTCGGTCTTCAACAAAAAATAAATCGATTTCTTGGCTGTCCGATTCATGAGCATCCAAATGACAACTGGCCATGTGAAAAACATAGATTTTCTAGGTTCAAAGCAATAAGTTGGCAAAGTTTGATCGCCATCGGATGAACGATACGGCAGCGCATAAAATACGAAAAAAATCACTTTTATATATTAGATATAATAATTGTACTATGCATATAATCTTCACACAATGCAAGCAATAAGTTGGCTAAGTTTTATCGTAATCGGGTGAATGGTACGACAGAGCATAAAATGCGAACAAATAAAAATATATTTATTTATATTAGATTATTTTAATTCTAGGAATATAAATTATGCATCACTATTCTTCTAGTCAGCCCAATAAATAAATTAAGGTTAAAAAAACTTAATTTTACAAAAGTCAGGGCATACCAATTTTTTCCCTTTTTAAAAGGCTCTCCAATGGAAGAAAGATATTTATGTCACCTCTCTTTTTATTGTTGAAACTCTGGAAGCTCCAAGAAATATGGCAATTCACTTACTTACTCATTTCGAACTTTATCGCTTTTGAAATATCAAAAGCTGCTCTTACAAGACCATTTTACATTTCACAACAAAAAGATATCACACAGAGCTAGAATTAGTAGAGGATTTTAGCATAGTGACGAACAGGTTGAGAAAAATCATTGCTGATTGTATACGATGTATTAATTTCAAAAGATAGATTTTTTCCCATAATTCGTATACTTTATTAAAATTATTTGTACAGAACAGAACGCCGTCTCATACCCCCGTATCCGTGACCATTCTGGTCACTGAACGGTTTGGTAGGCATGTTACGGGAATTTTATTTAATTAACAAAATATTTACAGTAGGAAAACGAAACAAAAATAACTATTTACAAAATTTACAATTATATAAGAAATTATATTATGGTGAGACCGTTTACATAATTTTTCAACTTAGAAATATAATTTGTAGTAATTAACTTAGAAATATAATGCAGATTGAGAGATAAAATTTGTAAAAATATACATATAATCTGTGTTCACATTTTTTATGTTATAGTAGATCAGGATGCAGTTAAAAAAAATCAGATGGAAAATGATTTGAAAAATGGAAATGAAGACAATCTCTGTTTGATTGAAATGTGTGACAGGAGACTGCAGTGCTTGTTTTTTCCCTTAGTCTTTTTTGGTAGGAGACTTGATGTTGAGTGCTATGGAGGCGAGAATAGGTCTCTATTTCCACTTATAAATTTAATTATACTGTGGATTTTTTGCCTGGAAAGGAAGTTGCCGGCGACTCTTTTCAGCCATTCCTGTTCATGGCTTGGTGATGGTTTTTTCATATGCCAGGAGATTGTAAGGATGCATTCCGTAGCATAATGAAGTGCGGTGCCTATCCCACCACAACTGCACTGGTCACTCTCAGACAGGTTGAACCTTTTGAGGTAGGCAGGAAAAGGGCCGTGTTCTGAGAAGAAAATAATTTCCTCTCTGTTCCAGTTAGTGGGATTAAGGTTGACTGAAGGTAGGATATTAAAAATTTTTCTGCCTGTGACATCATTGCTCCAATGTCCTTGCCATTCCTCAAGCATGTCTTTCCGGAGGAGGGCTTTTATATGTGGTTTTGGTATCTTTGTTTGCCTATAAAATTGCCCATTTTGCGTTGCGTCCTTTGCCAGTTGATCTGCGTTTTCGTTGCCTATATTGCCCGCATGTGCTTTAACCCATGAAATTTTTATTGTTGGTTTTGAAAGCAGGACACCAAAAATTTCTCTTGCTTTTTGGTTTGTGCTCTTTGGATTTGAAGATGCCATGATACTAGCTCTATTGTCAACATGTATTTTAAAACTATTGTTGTTTGAAAACTGAGATGTATATTTTACTGCTTCATGAAGTGCAGTGAGTTCAGCTTGGAAAACGGTATTGTTGTCATTCAATTTGGCAGACCAGTGGTAGGACCAGGAATCATTGAACAGAACACAAAACGCAGCTCCAACTCCATGTTCTGTTTTTGAGCCATCTGTGAAGATATTGATATTATTTATTTGAGTTAAATTTATTCCTTCATCTTCCAATGAAATTTGGTTGGGAATGAGATGATGTGAAGGGTGAGTAGACCAACCAGTTGCTTTCTTCTCTAGATCTTCTGGTTGTATCTCTGTTATATTATGAGGAAGAGGGATTCTTAGGCGATATATTGTAGTTAGTCTGGCTTCAAACTGTAATTGCAGGTGCAGGGGTGGAATGCCGAGAATGGTTTGTAGCGCTGCTGTTGGAGTTGTACGGTAAGCACCTGAAATATAGAGAAGAAATGGTCTCTGAATGGTGGAGAGCTTCCTCTTCATTCTATATGTTGGGTTTAGACACCACGCTGATGAACCATGGGCGAGCATTCTCTCAACTACTGTCTTGTAAAGAACTCTTTTGTGTTTCTGAGAGATTCCCCATGTGCTTCCAGCTATTCTTTTGAGGTTTTGGTGCATTTTAATGGCCTTTTCTCCTTGTTTTTCTATGTGTTCTAGCCAGTTTAATTGGTCATCAATGTGGACTCCTAGATACTTAATAGATTTATTTCTCTTAATGATGTCTCCATTCCACATGATTCTGGGGCCTCTCGCCATTTTGCTGAATAAAATATGGGTTGTTTTTTCTGTGGAGATGGAAAGTTTATTATTTGAGCACCAGGAATTAAATTTGGCTATTGCAAGTTCAGTTTCTCTTTCCAGGCTATTTTTTGTGTCCGCTTCGATAACCAGTACAAAATCATCTGCAAAGGCTTGGATGTGTACATTTTCTGGCCAGACCTACTTGAGAATTTCGTTGGCTACGAGATTCCAGAGAGCGGGACCACTGAATGATCCTTGAGGGCAGCCTTGTTTCTGATCTTTCATGGCCCTACCTTCTGGAGTCATTAGGGTCACTTTCCTGTTTTGGAGAAGACTGTGAAAGAGGCGATTGATGTTTAAAGGACAGGGACTTTCATCCAGACTTAGGCGATTGATGTTAAATTATTTGTACAGGAGATTTTCTCAAAATAAGTTTATCAGCTATATTTATCAGCAGTAAATCGTTGATAGGATCACAAGTGATCTCACAATTCAATGTTTTCATCAACATATAAGATAATCTATTCATACAGAATTCACAGCAATCAGTGAAATACATACATGCATTTTGGTCTTATATTGGAAAAAGATTGTTTTCTTCAGATTATGTCTCTATAACACACATACACTCACACATCTCACCTTTAGCGTTATACTTGCCTATAAGTCTGACAAATATAGGCATGCATGCCAGGGCGTTCTCACCAACAGACTAGAAAGTGCAAATGAACAAACATCATCTCAAAGCCACTCTAATTGCTCATTATGTGCCATTAGATTGCTAGTTTATTTTTATATTATCATTACCAATTACATATATCCATTTCAATTGTTTGTCTGATTACTGATGTTTTAAAGTGAAAAAAAACTTTGTACTTGTTTCTTTTTTAGCCAAATATGTTGTACATGATAGGGTTAAAATAAACAGAATAAGTGAAAGAAAAATGTCCTTATTTTGGGATTATTTCTTCACTCAAAACCCTGTTAGACATCATCCATTTTATCAAGACAATTTTAAAAGATAAATATATAATTCAACTATTTCACTACACTCTTCTTCAAGTTACTAGATTATTATTTACTCTATATTTATTTAATATAGCAGTGAGATTTCAGTGATATTAGTTTAATATATTAATTTATTATAGCGCAGAATTTAAAGATTTACATCTTTGCTATCGTGCTCCTAGACATTTTATATTCCTTGTAATACCAGAAGAATAATATAAGAAATCTCTTTTGTGAGTTCTCTTCTTAAACTATGATTTTGGTTAAAAAGCTTTGTCTTTTGTTTACATAATTCTTATAATAGTTTGCTGTACTATTGCTTGCTCTTCAAATATAGTAATGAAACGAAATACTTGTTTACTTTCTGGACTTTTGGGAGACTTCATTGGTGAATATGCCCACTATTCAGTGTATTTTTAAGTTATTATTTCTCTACGCTTTGTTAGATCTTTCCTCCACGTAATAATAGCATGAATGATTTGAATTCTCTTCACTTAGATGAAAAATATTGTTCCGGAAAATCCATTTGGGGAGACGTCCAACAAGATTTATTACGAATAACAATGCTTTATTTCAGAAGTATAAAATTACAAACAGCAAACACACAGCCGAAGAGTATACGTAAACAGCTCTTGCATAAATCAGCGGCATATAAAAATTAAATAGTTATTTAGCAATCTAATCAGCACCCAGATAGAATGCGCCAAAGATTAACACTAGAATGAGAAAACTTAGTTCTACTTCTACTCTCGTGTGTACACCTCCGCTTTTGTAGTTTCAGTGACTGGAAATCGAATGTTCGAGGAGATGCTATGAATTCGAATTCTAACAGAAATATCGTCAAGATTCCCGGATATTCGATAATTTTTATTTTTGTTTCTAAGTCGTCGCCATATTGATAAATGGTCACCAAGTTTACCCACAAATTCAATGTTAACGATTCGGCATCCTTTCAGTATTCTTTAAAACTATCTATAAAACTTTCTTCATTACAATGAGATTAATTGAGCAGGGAAACAGTATTACAAATTCGTAACAATATGATAATATAAAGAACAATCCCATTATTATCGTAGAAATTGTAGATCTATTAAAAGAATATTAACGATTCCACTGTTCAGTATTTCTGCTGAATGATTTATTCAATTTGAATTTTTGTTTGATGTAATGTTTGAAAGACTATGCAAAGATCAAAAAGTTACTAGACTTGTGGGAGGAAAAATATCAAAATCAAAAGAGAAAACAAGGCTTGAGAAATAATAATAATAATAATAAAAAATATCACAAATTTAAAATTTCGAGAAGAATGTTTTTGTTGGAAAAACATTTGATTCTAATTTAAATTCGAATTATTTTTGATTACATTTTTTATAGCTTGCAGAAATCTAAATACAAGTTTCCGAAACTTTTTCTAAACTATGTTCAATTTTGTTCAGAATAATGATTTTACGCATTCCGCATTACCAAAAATCTTTAACTATCCTTTGTCTGAAAATACGCCCATTTTATATTTAAATAAATAGTATTAAAATTGTTTCAAACTGGTTACTTCACATTAATCGTTATTACACTATTAATCCATGAAAAGGAAATAAATATTCTTAATCGATTTTTATTATTCACAAAAGAAATGCTAGAATGACGTGTATTGAGAAAAAAAGCTCTTTGTTTGAATCTTTTTATATTCTAGACAACAATAAAAAATACCTAAAGGAGAAAACTACTGATGAATAAAATTGCTATTATTAAAGCTACTATAATTTTGCTATTATTTTTTTGCTTGTTTTGTATGGAATACTATCAATGATGTACCCCATATTCTTTGTTGAACAATGGTAACCAGCAATTGAATTGTTGATTTCTCAGGGTTATTATTGAGATTTTATGCAAAAATTTCATTGACAGGAAAGGTTTAACTGGATGTCAAACGTTGTATATCCCATAGGCAAACATTAAAAATGGTTTCTCATCACTATGAAATGCAGAAAAAAAAAATCATTTTATAATCAGAATTTTCTTTGTAAGAATATTTTATCTAGTAGCTTTTCTATTACCTGTAAAAGTAAAACACAAACATAGAAAATACTACATTTGGAAAGTTTCAGAATGTGCTACGACCCGAATGATATGCTACGAATAATATGCTATTCAGATAGCAGGACTCGCCTTATCTTCTCTGTTTGTAATCTTTTTACCAATGTCCCTACGGCTGCTTCTTATATTCAAACGTCGAGCCACTTTCATTTTAATCGCGCATCTTCAAGAAATTTATTCATATTTACAAACTAAGAAAGGCATTAATCAAAAATCTTAATTGATGGTTGGGTCACGTGTCTGCTACATCATTCCGGGATATTTAATATGGTACTCTATATTTCTTTGTTCCCACGCTCAGAGAATAATCTTAAATTCTATCTGGGAGACTGTTTCTTCAGTTTGAGTATGGTAAACAACAAGTGGATAAAGTGTATTGCTTACATCTTATTGGACAATTTTATTGCACATCAATAGTATATTCAATCTGGCTTCACTGTCGTTCTTTGTTGGTTTCTGTTTTCCTTTCAGAGACAGAGTCGTTTGTAGAAGTGATTCTACAGGAACATGATAGAGAGTCATTTTTCAGAGCATCATCTCAAATATTCGAAGATCGTCTACAAATGCATATTCCTTTCAGAACTGCTTCGTCCCTGCTGTACGGATTCATGATTTTCTCTTTCAGTGTTACAATCTTTTTTGAAGAGTATGGACTTTTAGATGCTCGCTGTTTCGATGGTGATTGATCGAGCTTCCCTGTTCTTTGCCATGGTTACAGAGTTCCACTTTTTGGATTCACAACTAAATGATATCGCAGTGAAAGGGACAAGTTCGGTCTTTAAAAGTATTTCCAGACCTAATACTTTGGACTTCAATAAGGGATGCTTGTTGCTAAAGATGGTTAAAGAGTTTTCTTCTAAAGTGGTTATCTCTGGTTAGAAATTATTTCAGCTCCAGGGCATTTACTTGTGTAAAATTACCAGCTTAATAATATCTTATGCTATAATTTTAAATGAAATCGGAAAACATACTCCTAATAAGTAAATTTGTGAATGCATTGATTTTGAAATTCTTAATTAAACAAAAATAACAAATTTTATTTCTACATGTATTTACTCTTTGCTGCGAGTTAGGGCTTGGAAAAAGGAATTAAATGAAAATCTTCACCGATAATTTATCGTTAATCGTGTCTTTAAAAAGAGACCTGATTAACGAGACTTTTCATTTATAATATGAAATGTTCAGTCACTTTATGATGGCCTCTGAGCAATGATCTAACCAACCATTTTGCTAAAACAGTAACATTTTCTTATAAAATTGTTAATCTTCATGCAATATACTCTTTTAAAATATATAAAATTAAAAATAGATTTTAAATCAATAATAATATGATATAATAGTCAAAATCAGTCAATATAAGTAGTAACAGTAACATAGTACAAAAATAAGAAATTGGGTCAGGGTTGTGTTTGGAATGTCATTTGATTATCATTAACAAATATATAATTTTCTAAACGCACCATATTCCTTTTTGTTTTTTATTTTATTTGTTTCAAATTAATCAAAATTTCAAATTGCAGATGCGGCTGATAGATTGGTGTGGGGCGCTATATTTTCAATGAAATTTTTACATAAAAAAGTTATTAAAAGCTGAGAAAAAAAGTTGCTTGGATTTTAATTAATATAAAACTAATTCGGTCAAATTTTTAAAAAGTTAAGATTTCTTTATGTATATTCAAAGATTTTTCTTATCAAAAGAATTTTTGAAAATGTATAAATGTCTTAACATTTTGAAGGATTTTGACATTTTTAAGGCACTGAAATTCTAACTTTACATGCTGATTGGTTTAATATATTTTATATCTTTAATTTTTTTTATAATAGATGTATGATTTATATGTATTTTGATTTGATAATAAAACAAAAGTTGATAGGTAATTCTTAGCCATCTGTTTTATTCTTTGAATTCATTTTGAATTTTTGCATGCGATGCCATTACTCTTTTTAATTTTTTGTCATATAGTACTGCTATAACAAATAATTTCATTTGTGTTTTTTATGGATTTTTAATTCTATTTATGAATTCAAAATCTTTCGTTTTTCCTTTCAGCGCCTTGCAGGTTTTCAGCTGGCCGGGTTGGAGCAGGCAAATGAATAAACATCAAAATTATAAAATAAATAAAATCTGTGGCGAAAAATCCAAGGTAATTTCGTAAACTTTTATGAGATTTTCTTTACTTAAATAAGAAAAAAAAATTATTAGAAGTAAAGGAGAAAAGACAGAACGAGGAAATTTCAGTATTTAGCCATTAAAAAACAAAATTTGCATCACGCAAGTCTCGGTGCTCAAGAACAGGAAGAGAAATTCAAGCGACGATCTGGTATAAACAATAGTCTTTGTAGTTCATTAAGAGCAATCTTTTAATAGCTTTTGAAAATAAAACAATATCCGCACCTGCGAAGTTTATTTTTATTCCCTGCTGGCAGTCGATTCCAGCGGTGAATAAGCAGACCCAAATTGAAAGGCAAACTCGTTCCGTAGTTTTGTTTCAACCTCACAGTTAACAATCAGAGGCATGGCACTAAATAAGCAACTGTTTAGGGGCCCTGTAATCTTGGAGGTTACAAAGGCCAGGAGAGATATGTTAATGACGTTTTCAAAGTGATTTCATTTTATTTACAAGAACCGTGCGCTCGGATTTGTTCAAATAAATCAAGTATCGTTTAAATTTTGTAGCATTATTCTAATATCATTTCTAATTAATTATCTTCTGAAAATTTTGCTTTTTTTTATTGTAAAAAGATATGTAGTTTTGTCATTTAAAAAATAAATCTTATAATTGAATAGTAATTAATATGTGTTAGAAAGTCAAATAAACAAAGAACAAAAGTTTTTGCTATTTTGTTTAAAATTAATTTAAAAATGTTAATTTTTTTTATACGTTAGATATTTATGGCAACATTCCTGAAAGTGATCCGAAATTAAATGTTACGTTATTTCAATTTATCAAAGTTTACCTTTATTCAAAATGCTTATTTAGATGCTAAAAATTAGAAAAAATAGATACATATTAAAATCAAAAGTCAAAATAGATACTTTTTAATTATCAGTTTTCGAAAGTATGGAAGTTAAAAGGGCTTGAATTACTTAAAGGCCCTTAGAGATCTTAATCCGGTTTTGACAATATAAGCAGAATTTAATAAATTCAACTATATTAGTTTATGAAATACTAGTCACCTCAGACGATCAGCCGGCTCGCCAGGAATATTGGATAACTTGATTTTAGATAATCACTAGCCGCCTTTGGCGACCAGCCGGTTCGCCAATCTTAATGTTCGTTTAAATTTTAATAATTAAATAGGTTTAACCGGAGTTTAACCCCCTTCTTCGCCAAGTTGCGATAACGCACCAAAGCTGGCAATCTTTATTATGCACTATAATTGAACATCTGCTTCTTTGCTTTTGAACATTTCGCAAGGCCGTTGTTTGCGATTTTTAAAAATTTCGCCAAGCAGGGGATAAAACTCCGGTCGTACCATTAAACATTTTACGCAATTCCAACTTTAATAGATTCTTCAGCAAAATATTTTAAAACTTCAAATTTTGATAGTCATATAATTCACTCATAATATTATAAAGGCCTTCAGTTATAGCGTGATATATATCTCTCTAATTTTCTGTTACCCCTCGTAGAAATTATGCTTTAAATTACAGTGTAAATGATTAATCTGCAATTAATATAATATTTTTTACTGAAACAAAGCATTTTTTTTAATAATATGATTACTGATAATAGAGTCACTGAGCGTTTAAACTTTATGGTCACTAAAGAATATCTTTCTTAATTTATGTAATATCTCAAGAATTTGTCAACAAAAATTTCTCAGATTCATCATGAACAGATCGATTCATTAACAATGTTTAATTTTAAATGCATCAAACACTAAGAAAATAAAATGAATCGTTTAAAATAATCGGTCGAAAACAGGTTTAAAAAAATCTACTTAAAAAACGATGTACTTAAAACTATAAGCATATACAAAAAATATATAACTAACATAAATACATTTTACTTACAAAAGCATGCAACTAACCTAAAAATAATTTAAATCGTCCGTTGGTTGTCATGCCAACAATCAGAACAATGCGCATGCGTGGATTTTCTTCGCCAGTTACGTCAACGCAAATGCGTAAATTTTTCTACGCCAGTTGGGGTAACGCTATGCAGATTAGACATTTTTAATTTCCTTTGTTCTGTGTTATTTTAATTCAAAAGTACTTCAGAATGAATGTGAAACATGGATTAATTAACAATGTTTAATTTTAAATGCATAAAACATTAAGAAAATAAACAGAATCGTTTGAAATAATCCGTCGAAAAATGTTAACCCTAGCCTAATTACTGTTGGGAGAAAAAAACAACTGATGCCTTACTTATTTGGCGATGGGGAAAATGGAAGATTTTTTTGGCGGAAAAGTTGGCGTTGGGAAAAATGGAAGATTTTTTTGGCGGGAAAGTTAGTTTTTAATTAATAATGGACTACCCCTAACATTTAGGGGGATGAAAAATAGATGTTGGCCGATTCTCATAGATACCGGATAAGCACAAAAAATTTCATCAAAATCGGTCAAGCCGTTTCGGAGGAGTATGGCAACGAAAACTGTGACACGAGAATTTTATATATTAGATTTAGATATAATTTCAAGTCATGATTTTTCCAAATAGTCTGAAATTAAAGCCTTTTTATTTTAATTTTCTGATTTAAGTTCTATTTATTATGCACATGAACTTTTAAACGCTATGAAAACGTCAAAATCCAGCTTAATTTTTCACTAATTAAAAGTCTGATTAATATTTCAAAATAATCGCTCATAGGTGCACATTCCCTTCATCCCAGACACGTATCTTTAATATAAGTAGAGATAATTACAGGTCTTAGTTTTACATGAAACGACAAATTTTACAAGAACATCTATTATCACATTTGCAAGCTAGAATTTTAATAAAATGCAAAAACATATATGCGTTTTATTTTTAAATTAATTGTGGTATCCGAATTTTAATTAGTCACATTTTCTCTGAGTGTTTGGATTATTGTAGTTTAATAGTTATAAACAATGGATACTATAGGATCCACAGTAATTCAACTCAAATTGTTAACATTAATGTCAACCAAGAAATTGGAAAGTTGACATCAATGTTTTAGCATTCATAAATCAATAATCTTTAATATGAGGCGAGGAGGGGTTTGGTCTGTTGGTAAGGTTTCGGCTTCGGAACAGCAGGATTTTACGCCCCGGTTTTGTTTTTTATTTTGTACAAATTATATTATGCATCTCACAGGGCTAAGGAAGTTTCTGCGCGTAAAATTCATCAGCAAATCATTGTAGTTTATGGTGAACATGACGCTGTAATGGTCTGGTGGTAAGATCTAGCTTCGGGACATGATGGTTCCAGATCCGAGACCCGAATCCACCGAAGAACCTTCATGTAAGCAGGACTGGTGCATTAAATCCGTCGGGGCGAAATGCCCTCCCGCTGGTGGGATGCGGAAATTTGGAGAGGAGGTGCCAGCTCAGATGTCGTACTCATTATCTGACCGTGGTTCAAATTACGAGGTACATCCAAACTAGCCCTCGTGTTGCTTTAAAACGGGATGCTAATATAACTAAACTTTCATATGAGGTATATATTTATAAATTTAATTTATTATTTACTCATCATCAGATGGTCTTTTATTAAAGTAAAAAAAATAATTCATAGGGCTTAAAATTCATCCGATGAATGTAGTCCACCTGTCGTCAAAAGCTGATATTCTGAAAAGGAGTTTTGAAAAATACGACTGCTTAGATGAGAATGTGTTAAAATTCCTCAATTACACATCCTCATTTCCCATCCTCAGTTATTTACAATATTGATTGTCAATTGTATAACAATATTTAAAAGATATTTTTGCCCAATTTTTATTTACAATGGAATTTAGAAAATAGTTCTTCCGTTTTAAGTTTTCGACATCTCTTCAAAATTTGATGCTTCCAATGTTTCATATTGACTGAACATTAATAATGGGTTTTTTATTCTAATTGCTCCCCCCCCCCCCGAAAAAAAACTTCAATGAAATCTTCAAATCAATTTCCTTTTAGCATCACAGATCTCAAAACTTTTAACGAAATTATTTGCTAAAAAACAAAGTAAATAAACTTTTATTTTTGAACTTATCACTTCTCTGTGCTTCCTTCACTTATAATAAGAATCTTTTGAAGTGATCACCATCACATTAAAAAAAATTTCAAGATTGAGCCTCGAATTCTCTAAGATACTAAAGAATCTGACAATGAACATAAGATTAAGAAATCCAGATTCTCCCTTTAATATAAAGAAATTTTACTTTCAAACTGGTAGATAGAAACAAATATCGTTGTTAAGTGTAAAATAATAATTCGATACTTAGAAAACAATGGGTATCCGATTCATTCGTAGCTAGTAGGTTGAAAATAACATACAGTTCGACGAAAAACATTTAGACAATGATGACTTATTAATAATAATAAAATTTTTTAGCAGAATTAAAAGAAATTTTCAATGTATTCAGAGACTATTTAATAATAATTCAGTTAAAGTACAATTTTTTTTATTAGCTTTGCATTGACTTTATAAATGAAAACAGAATTTAATCTTTTATATAAGTTTATACACAGTAATATTTAGGCGAATTTTGATGTGAATGAATAAAGAATGATTAAATAGACTTTAAGTATTTATGATTGCCCAATAACATCTCGCATTCATTCTCAAGATGTCTTGAGAATAAAAGAAAGAAACTCGGATGCAGGAAGTTATTGAAATACGGAAGTTCAAAACTAAAAGTAAGCTTGTCCATCTGTTTTCAGGAATGTCAGAAATCATATGCTGTCCTCATTTGTGCTATCGTCATTGCTGAGGACACAGGCAGCTTTCAACTGAGTACCTTGTGTTCGGCTTTAACTACTGAACTAATGGCAATTATGATTGCTCTTGAAAAAATTTCTAATCTTATTGACCATAAATTCTGCATTTATTCTGATACTATGAGTGCTCTGGAGGCCCTCAGCCATCCTCACACTAAAACACATCTATTAGCTATAGATATCCTTCATCTTTGGAGAAATTTGCAAACTCGGAATTACCAAATTTTATTTTTTTGCGTGCCTGGCCACGCTGGCATTTTTGGCAATGAATCTGCCGATGCTGCAGCAAAGGCAGAATCCACTTCTGTACAACGAGCTATTCCGTACACAGATTTTAAAAAATATATTTCACAGCTTATTTTTTATTTATGGAAGGAATCATGGGATTTGCAGATTTCTAATAAACTGCATTCTCTTCAGCCTGACATCACTTTGTGGCCGGTTGTTCAAGTGCGCGAGTTGGACGTCAAATTGACTCGGCTTCGCATTGGCCATACTCATCTCACACATAAACATCTTCTATTTGGTGAGCGATGCCAAGTCTGTAATGCGTGTCATGTTAATTTAACTGTCATTCATATTTTATCAGAATGTCCAATTTTTAATCCTCATAGATTATGTTTATTCGGTACATCATCTTCAAACATTCGTGACTTGGTGGGAGAACATCCCCATCCAAATATTTTTACTTTCTTGAAAGAAATTGGCATTTTCCATTTTATTTAACAAGCAAAATTTTATCTCCACATTTCTAGGTTTTTTGCAAATTTTACTTTAACTTTTTAGAACTTCACTGAATATTTTTTATTTATGTTTTTTATTTTTATTTATATGTTTGGCGCAGCTTAGCCAGATATGGCTCTTGTGCCACAAGATCTGAAATAACTAACTAACTGACTAACAGAAATCATGAATCACTCAGAACACAAATCTATAACAGATCGATCGGCCTTGTGAAAATAAGAAAGAAACAAAATCGTAAATCTAGGGCGTCATGTGTAAAGAAGAAAGGTGATTACTGAAAGATCCCAAGTTTCGTACTCTTTAGACTTTGTATTCTGCAATGATTGTCTCTCTACGTCGCAGAGGCTCTGAAATTTAGATATCATCTGGACTGTCGGCGTTAAGATAGGGGAGACTGGAATTAGCTGTTAGTTTTTGAAAAAAAAGTTTACATTTTAAAGGTATTTGTGGTTTCTTGATTATAACTGCATTTATTTATAGTTTAACTTTTCATTCGTAATAGGCATCAAAAGCATTCAATCTTTTATTGATTTTAGAGAGAGAGAAAAAAGTTTTTTTCAAAAATTGTCTAAGATATAAACGCAAATTGTAACAGACATGGGGCGAGTTGCAACAATAAAAATAAAAGTACGTAAAAATAATTTTCTCTTTTCCCATTTTTTTATTAATTAAAGTACAGGGTGATCAAGAAATAACAGGAGGTGCTTGGAGCCCTGTAGCGTGTTATGTACTGGACAACATTTAACAAAATTTAGTCACCATACACATTAAAGCATGCGGTTTTGATTTATCAAGGAAAAAAATTAGTACAAAAAACGCCGATAGGGGAAATCCTGGCGCTGTAAGAGCATAATGTGTGGAAAAAGAATACATAACTGCCAATGGAAATAGTAAATACAAACATACCAAATACCAATGAAAAACGTTTATTATAGCAATTTACAAATTTGGCTCAAGGTGACCACCAACTTGATGTTCTAATAATTGCATGCGGTACACGAGGTTTTCGACGGAGGCTCGCAGCATATCGGCATGTATTCGTCTGGCATGTAACGTTATTTGATCTTTTAAAGTAGGAATGTCAGGAACATGTCCTTGATACACAATGCCTTTCAAGTGAACCAGAACTGCCCCACAACCAGAAATTCCCTAGATTCAGATCAGTGTCATCAGTTAATAGGTGTTATTTTATATGTATACAATTTCAGGATCTTACGCAATATCTTCTGCATCGTCGAGAACGGAGTATCTATTTGTCGTGATATTCAACATGCATTGCTGGTACCCTGCTTATTAGCTATCGCCTGATTCATAACAGGCAGTTGCAGCTTCTTCAACATGTTCCTGGTTGATACCTTTACGTCCTCGGCCTGGTTGTACACCAGGAATTCCTGTTGTTTCAAATCTTTCAACCATTCTTCGTAAGTTATGGTCACCGGTCTTCTACGTAACTATTTTAACCGCCTATTCACGAAGAGCAGCATTTGAATTTTCATCCAGCGGATAAATAAGCTTGACTAAAAAGGCGCGTTCACGTAGTGACAAACAATCGAAAGGCGAATTCTAGCAGAATGACAAAAATTCCTGCAACCCTTCGTTTTATCTTCTATGTTATGTCACAAAATACCCGTATAAGTAAATTACATAATAAAGTTTTCGATCGCAACGCCAGAATTTCCCCAATTGGCGTTTTTTGGTACTGATTTTTTTTTGATAAATCGAAACCGCATACCTTATTGTGCATGATGGCCAAATTTTGTTATATTTTGTCCAGTACATAACACGCTACAGGGCTTCTTGATCACCCTGTCAATAAGGCATTTGGTAATCAATATTACTTTGCGTGGAGGTAATGAATCGTAGGTAAAACAAAGTATGTAAGTAGAATAAAGATAAATTATTCAGTCAATAAAAGTCAGTTGTTTGTAAAAGTTGGTAAACTTGTCAATCAAAAGTTTGTATCGGAATTGCAGTTAAACAAGAAAATTACAGACTGTTTCCTATCACACACGTTTTGTGTCTATATTTTGCAAATTAAGCATTGAACTTATTTTCCTCCATCCAAATTGCGGACAGCAGTGGCCTGATTATCATGTCTTAGTCTCGGGGCTAGAATGTTTCTAGGTTTGAGACTCGGATTTTGAGGTAGAATCTTTATAAAAGTGAGTTTGGTGTTCCGCTAATGAAAAATCACTGCTGAAGGTCCTCCTCTATGTGCAGTGTGGGAAGGAAAGCGGAGATTGAACGTTAGCTCAGTAGCCATCCTTGTCATCTGACAGTTCTTTAAAATTATGTGATCTTATAAAAAAGAACCCTAACATAGTTCATAACGGGATGTTGATGTAATATACTAATATTGTTTCGCCAGAATTGCTATTCGTATCTCTGCAAATTAGAGCAAGACCGTTCTTCTTTTTTTGAACATGTAAGATAATTCAATGTTTTCTCATTGGACTTTTTTCTTAAATATTTCCCTTTCTCTTATCATTTCTTCTTGGTTTCATTTCTTATAAATTACAGTTTCATTTGTTTTCTCCACTTCTTTTATATCATGCGAATAAGTTACGATTTTAAAAAAATAATTTTTACTTTCTGTATACGAAGTATAGAGAAAGTAATTCTGAACACACTCGAAATAGAGATTTTGACGAATCTCCGTGTGGCTAATCTGAGTTCGAAAAACACATTTTTATCATTCTATTTGTCCATCTGTATGTCTGTCTATGACAATGATAAATCAAAATAGCTTTGAGCTAGACGGATGAAATTTGGCACACTGTCTTTAGACCAAACTTGTAGATTTCCATCAAATTTTAAACAAAATCAATTCAGAGGAAGTCTGTCGAGTATAAATTAACATGATAACTATAAAACTAAGAGAGCTAGATGAATAAAATTCGATGCACAGATTTAACATCTATATAGTATAAAATTTCGAGCCAAATACAATATAGGATTTGACGCCCGTTGGTCCATGCTTTTAGAAACATACAAAAACGATAACTCCAAAATGCACTGATTTAAATATATTAAATTTGGTAAGTGATTTTGTGATTACAATTATGGTTCTTTATAAAATTTTGGTTTCACTTGATTAGGAAAAAATATGTCTAAGAGATTCACCTTTATTTATTAAGTGAATCTTTATTATTATCTTTCAGAGGAGAGGGGAGAGTGAATATCCTTAGGGAAAGATCTTGCTCAGAGAATTTGTTCTCCAGTTTTGGGCATTTTTATTGCTTATAAAAAAATTTGTGTTGACTAAAAAAAATTAAAACAGTTCTTTCAATGCTTAATACATAAATTAAGTGAATAAGGAAAAAAATATTTTTTCTTAAAAAAAAAAATCAGTCATTTTAAATTTACAAAATTAAGGAGCATTTTTTTATAAGCAATAAAAATGCCCAAAACTGGAGAACAAATTCTCTGAGCAAGATCTTTCCCTAAGGATATTCACTCTCCCTTCTCCTCTGAAAGATAATAATAAAGATTCACTTAATAAATAAAGGTGAAAAAAAAGGAGCACGTGTTCGCAATTTCTTATTACCAGTTTTGTTGGTCACTGATTATACTGTCGTAAGAGGGACCATCTTAAGAAACATGTTTTGCGAAAATTATGATTAAAAATTGTATAAACCACTGCGTAACGTGCATGCTAGAACTTTCCTTCGTTACAACTAATCCCTGTTCTTTCTGCGATAGCTAAACGCATTCTAGAAATGGTGATAAATTTCATTGAAAATTGAGAAAACCGCTGGCAGTAAAAGCATGTTATAATGGAAAATTATTTTGTGTGCTTGAAATGTCAAGGTAACCTTTAGTGAGATCTAGTTATTAAAAATAATTGAATATAAGTAGGACAATATTGTGTCATGATTTGCACAAAAAATTTATGCATCATATTTCTCATTAGAACTAAATAGAATTAATCTGCAATTGATAACATGTTTTTCCACGCCTAGAGGGCAGCAGTAATCTATGTAATCGTATTGAGTGATAATTAGAAGGCAAATGCTTCTCTGCACAGAGGGAAGTAGATTAGAAACGAAAGCTTGAGATTTGGTACCATAAGCTTAGTCAAAAATTAAAGGGAAAAAAATCCTTCTAAAATATGTTTTCCAATTCTTATTAAATAGTTCATAAAAATGGCTTTTAACTGAACAAACTAAATCTTTTACGGTTTGGAGCTCGATTTCACTATCGATTTACTCATGATAAATTCCAAGCTTATTCATAAAAATGTATTATTTACTCACGATGTGCATTTTGCAATTAAGGATGTAACGCTAGTAAATATTTTTTTATTTCATTTAAAATATGTGATTATTTCATTGAATTATTGAAATTGCGTTATATTAATATTTTAGCCGTTAAACAATGCATGTTCTGATATTATTATTTGATATCTTATTTTGATTATACATCAAAATAATACTTATTGCACGGCAAATCTTAGGGAATAAATTTTGTAAATGCATATTAATTTCAAGCAAAATTAAAAATTAAGTCATTTCGATGTAAAATCACGCGTTTCGAGGATCAAAACTTAAATTATTTTTAAATTGTGATCATACTGGTTTTAACCTTTCCTTGCCATTGCTTATCGGAGCCTTATTACTTTTCGTCATTTGAAATATGAATCATTATTTGAGAGTTAGACAAAACGCGCGTTGATTTAAAGAGGCATTCTTATTTTTTTTTCTCCGTCATTTTTTTTAAAGGAGCAATATTGGGGCAATGTTCTAGTTTCTCTCCACTCTTGAGGAAAACATAATTTGTTTTATGAAACATATTTTGCGACTCATTTTTTTTTTTTAATTTCCAGGTGTGGTTCTATTTGGACCAGTCTGCGACATCTCGTGATAACTATTTAAAACTCGATGAGGTAAAAACAAAAACAAACGATCTAGTGCATTCTCTTTTGATGGTCTGCTTGTCTTTCTAAAGCTGATATATCGATTCAAGCAATATGAAAAACTGGTCTTTCGAAGTCTTGAAATTTCCATTTTTATGGTAGACGTTTCTTCAGCGATAAGTATAGAGGATTTTTGTAACGCAGCTACGAAGGTAATTTAAAAAGAATTCATGGACACGTCGATCTACACTTTTACTTTTTATTAATCAAAGTATAGAGAAAGTATTATAATCGTCGAAAAATTCGATCTCGAGATTTTGACGGCTCAGATCTCTCTGAGCTCGGAAAACAAATTTTTAGAAAATATTGTCTGTCTGTATATGACAAAATTTGGAGCTTGAAATGTTTTATATTGTCTTGTCATCAAATTTATAGATTTCTATCAAAGTTTGAGCAAAAGGTTTCCTGGAGAAGTTTATCTGCCTGTCTGTTCGAATATAAGACAACACCATAATTACAAAAAGAAGATATAAAATTCGGCACACAGATTTAACATCTATATTGTAGACATCCATCAAATCCATTGAGGGATTAAAGTCTATCTGTTTGTATTTTCAGAAACAAATAAACACAATAATTGAAAAAAACACAATGACTTAAATATATCAAATTTGATAAGTGATTTCGGGACTACAGTTGTAGATCTGTGCCAAATTTTGGTTCCAATCGAATGGGAAAAATACATTTAAAATACAAATTCGATTTTCGGATGCTATTAACGCGCACGCCAGGGATTAAACGCCAAAACCACACCATGGATAACACGATAGATTTAGTAAAAATGTTACTTTTACAAAATTTCCTAAATATTGAAAGCGAATGCTACGTAAAGCGTTCTCTGTCTTACCTAAGGTCCACAATTTTTTGCGGGTGATGAGAGATAGCACTTTTATTTGAAAGTATAAGAGGAAAGTTTGGGGAAAAACCACTTTTTTTGTTTCTTTTTTCGTATACCCGAACAAAGTGGTACAGTTGTCTAGAAAATGGAGGTAGGTCTTTCTAGAGGAAGGAATTCATTCCAAATCTTTGAAATATAAAGATGGTAGTATAAAGATGAAGTATAAGATGAAATAATAAAACAGTTAAGGGGTTAAATGGCCATTAAGCCAGCAATCTTAAAATGGTGTTGAAGATATAGGATAAAGTTAGTCATTAGAAAGCTGAACGATCACATTTTATTAATTTTTGCATTACTTTATTCATTTGCTAGCAGGAAAGTAGAAGAAGAAATTCAGAGCAGATTAGCAAGTAATCCATAAGAAAGAGAATGCCGAATATGAGCAAAAGGAAACTCCATTTATGACTACTGCTCCACAAGGGAAAAAAAAATGAAAGAGATGACTCTCTGCCTTCTATTTTATTCAAAAGGAGGATGGTTCGTCACAAAAGGTACTCAAGTACTGTTAGTTTATGAGATTCGACAGCTTCTGAAATTCACTTGTATCTCGTGAACCACTTTTGAGACGCTGGAATTCATGAGGGGGGAGGCGAAGGAAAGTAGAAGAACGAATTCAGTACAGATTGACAACCATTAATCAATAAGTGAAGAGGATGCACAAAGTAGGCAAAAGCAGCTTTTTTTTAGAAGAACTGTTCCACTGGTAGGCAAAATTGTACGATATGACTCTCTGTGTTCTATTTTCTCCAGAAGAAAGATGGTTCTTTCACCACAAAAAATACCCCAGTACTTCTGATTTATGTGATTCGAAAACTTCTGAGCAATTCGTATCTAGTTAAGGTCTTCTGAGACGAAGGGATTCATTGATGGTGGTGGGAGATGTAGAAGAGCAAGTTCAGTACAGATTGACAATCAATAATCCATAAGTGAGGAGGGAGCCGAAAGTGGACAAAAGTAAGCTCCTTTTGAGATCGACCATTCCACAAGCAGACAAATAAATGATCTCTCTGCCCTCTATTTTTTCTAGAAGAAAGGTACTTCTCTTGCCACAAAAAGCACTCGAGTATTCCTGGTTTATGATATTCGATAATTTCTGAGATGTCACTCGTATCTCCTGAAGCCTGTCTGATACACGAGAACTCGCAAGGGTTAGAGAAATCAGGATAGACAAACCTGTACAAGTATTTGTTATTAATTCCATCATGTAGTAAGGCGGAACGGATTCTTTCAGAATGTTGTACAGAGTTATGTACATGTGTAAAAAGCTAATTAGAAAAATTAAAAACAATGGAGTAGACAACGTAGTTTTCAGTAGACGCACAGTGTCGCATATGAGATCATAATCCTTCAATAAATCAGCGCTTTTTGTCGGAAAGTCATAAAGCTGCATACTGTTTAGGCTTACATGAAATTGATGAAGAAAAATAACACAACGGTTTATGACAAGATACATGGATAGCCCAATAATACATGGGTATTGTATATATACCACATAATACATGTAATCGCCGAAGAAGCAAACAGAAATTCTTTTAGGGTCTGTTGTGACGTTATATCCGTAAGTATAGAATTCAGCTATTTCTTCTTCACCAAATGACATGTATGTGAACAATGCAGCAAGAATTACTGGTAAAATGATAATAAACAGTAAAATTAAGTACGAGAAGCTGAAGTACCCATTTTTGGCTCGATCCTTTATTTTAATTTTTTTTTGGTTCAAAGTCTTCATCAGACGACGAATGTTTTTCTTCTGATGGAACAAAGAACAGCGAAGGAGGACTGATAAAACATTGACGGACACGTAAGCCAAGCCAACCTTTGAATCGGTATATGCGATCGTTACATCGATTCCAATCGACAAAAAATAAACAGCGAATAGACTAAACGCAGGAACTAAGTAATAGGAAAAGTATTTCAAACCATTTTTCACAATTTTGTTTTGAGTATTATTCAGTTTGATTATCACCCAAAAAGGAACATCAAGCACAATGAAGTTCTTCAAAAACCTGTGCATAATGGTTTAACATAAATCTAGTTCCATTTAAATACATTGATTTTGCAGCAAGTTATTTTTTTAAAGTCTGAATTCCTTTTCAGTTGTAGCTCATTTTATTCGTTACCCAATAGTCTATATGTAATGGTTTTACGTAAGTGAAATTCCTTCGTAGATTGACTGTTAATTTAAATGTGATGTCATTCCAGCTCATAAAATAGCGTTTGTTCAATATTCACTATATAAAGGCTTTATGTCAGGGAAATTTCGTTATAGATAGACAGCACATTTAAATATAGCAAGAGTTCGTTTAATCTCTGATGTCTTTTTCACTTCATTTAATGTAATAGCTCACTTTATTCATCAATTCCTTTGATAATCAATATATATTGGCCTTGCGTAAATCGAACTTCGTTGTGGATGGTTAAATGTATCACTTTTATCACACATTAGTTCTTTGTTAAATTTATGATATCATTCCTGCCCATAAAATAGCTGTTCTTCAATAGTCAATATATAAAGGCTTTATGCCAGAGAAATTTCGTTTCACATCACATTTAAATATATCAAGAGTTCGTTCTTCGTTAAATCTCTGATGAATTTTTCATTTCATTTAATGTGGTAGCTCATTTTATTCATCAACTTCTTTAATAGCTAATTATGATGAATTTAAGTACATCAAACTTCGTTGCGGACAATTAAATGTATCGCTTTTATCTCACTTTAATTATTTTTTTAAAATCTGCTATCTCATCAGCTCTTTTTAATTAATAGCTGATTTTATGCATCAAGTTCTTCATTAATCAATGCATAATAGCTTTACATCATATTCCTTCTTAGATGGACTGATGGATTTCATCACACGTTAGTCCTTCTTATATATCTTCTTTCTCTTTTAGTTTATATGTTTTAGCAGATCATTTTCTATAACAAGAATCATAAATGAACGCTCTTACTCAAATCAGAAATGCTTATGCTTGTGATAATTGAGAAGTTATCTCATTAAGAATTCGATTGCAATAAAAATGCTTGTTTGGTTTTGTTAATTTTAGATCTTTTAAGTTATATTAACGAATGACATTATTTAGTTACAGAAATAGAAAGCGTTATATTGTGATTCATAACTCCATCATACAATTTTTACGTCATTTTTGCGAATGAAGATTTTTTTCTATATTTAATACATCTTGGAAAATATTAATGAAATTAGACGAATTCACATTAAAATATCATTTTCAGGGATCTTTTTCAGATCTAATTCTTTTTTGTTTACCCCAAAGACAAATCTGAGTCACGTAGTCATTATGAACGAATTAGGTCCCGGGATTTCATTAAAAACATTTCGGCAGTTGTTGATTGCTTGATTCTACCCACGCAAACTAGTCTCATGGCATGCAATAAAAATAAATGGAGTAACGGAAAACAAATATTTGTTATTAATTTAAAAAATACGAAAACAGGGGCCTATTTTTTTCATTACGTTATTATTTCAGATATTTGGTTATCTAAATTTATCCTCATTATTACGGGGCATTATTTTATTATAAGAGAGTATGCATTCGAGAATTCATCATATTAGTTTAAAAATAACTCGTTTTAATTTGTAATTGGAAACATCATTTAAAAGCACTGTGTAATAGAAATGCTTTACAAACAGTTTTTGTAATCGTGAAGATTGTGTTTGATGTTATTTGACTGACGAAGTTAAAATACACCTTAATTCCTGCATTGCAAAATTTGGGGTGGCTCTCAAATGGGAATTTTGATTGACTTTAAAGAAAATATTGATGAAAATATTTACATTTGAGCCATTTTGGGTATAATTTTTTCACCAATGCGTCCAAAATTCTAGTAAGAAAATATAATATTATATTGGTGAGATAAAGCTCTATGCATCAATATATGTTCAAAGGGATATTAAAACCCCTTTTACATAAAAACAAAATTGCTAGTGGAATTCTGGAAACTAGTGTGAAACCTTTACTCATATCCCTTATATTATTTAAAAATAAGCTCTCCCTTTTTTACGGTAATTGTTCTGTTCTTTTACATGTTGAAATAAGTAATGTATACAAATTAATATCATAATATATTATCTTTAGGGTGATTAGAAATTATTTTTAAATTTTCAGGGAATTCAGGTGCATGGAAACAATGCAAATTACTTAAAGAATGTATAGAGATGTTCAAAAATTCATTCCTCAAAATGTTAAGGATGGTTTAGTTTTTTTTTTTTTTTTTTTTTTTTTTTTTGGCACAAGAGCCATCTTTGGTTAAATTGCGTCACAAACTGTTAAGGAAGATAGAAATTCAGAGAGGAGGAAACTGGTATCACATGACGATATATAAGTGCAGAATGAAGAAAATATGTATGGATAT
The DNA here is from genome assembly GCF_947563725.1 of Argiope bruennichi. Taxonomy (NCBI): domain Eukaryota; kingdom Metazoa; phylum Arthropoda; class Arachnida; order Araneae; family Araneidae; genus Argiope; species Argiope bruennichi. Next base: position 8,553,644 of record NC_079154.1, read on the forward strand.
GAAAAATGAAGAACGTATATATCCGCAGAAGTAGAAATGGATGTGCAGATACGTCACGGATGTATGAGGATATAGAAATGATAAACCGATTACATTGGGAGGGGATTCTTCATTTGGCAATACTTTTCACTCGGACAATATTTATAAAAGTCCAATTTCATAGCTGCTCAAAATTAACTTTCACAATCGAACATGCTTCACATTAATGATATATTGAAAACATTACTTGACATTTTGCAAAAGTTTGAAGATTCTTGCAACGAGATAGATTTGTCTTTACAAGGAATTCGAATATCTTTTAGTGATATCACAGCCTAGTTCTCAAGATGCATTCATGCGCAGTTTGAGGAAATTTAATTCAGAAAATTATCGTTCCATTTTGGAGGAATGTGATAGCTATTGTTACCGCCTTGTTGGCGCTTTTTGTAAAGAATGTAGCAAACATACGCTGGCTTGGCTTCAGCGATAAAATTATTGTAACCCTGCTGACATGGGATTAGCTTTCAAAAACAGTTTCGTACTGAGTTGTTGTGGAGTCTTCGTTGCAGAGTCGTCGAACCTCGATGAAATAAAAAGTTGGCTTTCGAATTGTCATTTGATTTTAAATAAGAATACAGTCCACTTATTAAAAAATTGAAATGAACCAGCTTAAACTTATGGTAAATTCGTACCAGCTATTTTGGGATGTTCTACGTCATTTTGAGCCATGGCCTGATGATTAGGACCGTCCTCCCTTCATACAGAATTTTACAACACACCAATGGAAGGACGCTTCATCTTTGATGCCAGAATTTACATACACAAGGATAATGCACGACAGGCTTGAGTGGTTATTGGATTTCGAACATAACATTTTTTGGTCCTGTATCTGTGGTTTTATCCTTAGATCGCATTGGCCCTTGCTAAGTTGGAGCAAAAACGTGTCTTAAGAAACACACAGATATATTATAAATACATAAGAGGGTGGAACTCATTTTACCCCAACTTTAATTAATTTTTTTTAAACTTTAATTAATTTTTGCGTTTTGTTAATTTGCGCGGATCCTTGGTACATTAAAGGAACGACTTAAAATTATTCAATGAAAATATGCAATATTTTTTTTACTTTATAATTAAAAAATATTTTTTTGTTATTAAAAGAATTAATTACAAATCAAACGAAAAAAAATTATCCATTTATTCTTATAGGAAACATACAAAGAAAATTTTTTTTGAAATTGACAAAAAGTTCGAACTCGAAATTTTGCCAAGCTTCTTATCTTCTGAATCCGAAAAGCAAATTTTTGATCAAGTCTTTCTCTATGTGTGTCATTATTTTTATCTGTTTATAAGCATAATAATTCAAAAATACTTTACAGGTAAAAGGGTGTAATTTCATATGATATATCAAATGTATCTCTTTAACATCCAAGCACTTTTCAAGTGGCACTCCCTTTCTCAGCGTGTCTCTGAAAGACATGGACTCTTCCTAGCTGAGGGGCAGTTACCCCTCCGCACTCTGAAGTAATAAAACTGTCGACGCTCTACCTTGAATAATTGCCTTGCGGTTTTCGACAACGAGATTCATTTTCCATCGGCTTAAGAGTTTTATTCTAATATACATATTTTTTAGCGTGAAGTGTTTCGCTCATCATCATTGTGGGGTGTTTTTTTGTTTGTTTTTTTACAAAAAATTTGAAATTTATTCTATAATTTAGAAAATAGTTTGTTTGTTTTTTCGTAAGTTTCATGTTAGGCTTCCAAACCATTTAAATAAAAACTGGCTTTACTAGCAATTTCAAAAACATCTTTATGTTTCATTTAATTCTCAATAGGCTTTTACATTTTTTTTGTTGCCAAAATTAAATAATATGTCATATATTACCATGTAAAAATTTTTTACATAGTAATGTAAAACATACATTATACATATATCAATGCAATGACTACAATTTTTTTTACATAGTATAGATGTCAATGCTTTTCTGTGATAAACAAGATAATGTTTTAAATCTTCATTTAATACCGAAATAAAAACAATCGTTGGATAAAAAAAAATGTTATTGCTCTTTTTGAAAGATGTTTCAAAAATAATATGTTCTTTCAACACTCAGCTAAGATTTTTTTTTTATTGTCTTTAGCATTTTTTTTAGTATAAATGATTATCTTTATTGAATTTTTAAATATAAAATATTATTTTGCATTTTCGATAGTGATACTAAGAGAAAAAGTTTAGAACTTTAATTAAATTTTTAAAGAAGTTTCCACATTTTTTTTTCCCCAAAACCTTGCGCATTCTTGCTTTTACATTAAATAATCGAAAAATAATGTAGAGTAAATATAAATTCCAAAAATATCTTTATTTTGCCCCTCATTTTTACTAATCTTTTAAAATATAACTATTTAAAAAATTTTCTAACCAAGGGAATATATTACGTCAAACGTTATATATCTCATCTATCGAATTGTTTCGATAGATGAGATAACATATTTTAAAAACTTCATTTAATACTGAAATACAAAAATTTGTAAAATAAAATTTGGGGGAAAAGTTACTTAGCGAAATATATTTCAAAAATACATTCCTTCAGTTTTCAGCCTGAACATTTTACTAAAACATTACATTCTTCATAAACTAAATATGAAGATTTAACACATTTAAAATTACATTAATCATAAATATTACTTTTCTAGTATGAACTGTCATGTTGAATTTTTCAAGCTGAATTTCGGATTTTAAAATGTTATGTGAAGTTTTCTATAGTATTGTTAAGACAAGATAAATTTTTGAACAAAGGCTTCATATTAAATTTCCACAAATTTACACACGAGGGAATCATTTGCAAATTTTTGATAATATGTACATTATATAACATTTTTTGACTCCTCATCTCTATCTCTCTCGTTCATCTGACCCTCGTTAGTTTCATCTCCTGCTTCTTTGCTTAGAATAAACGAGAGATCAGCTAAAGTATCATTTTTTGGCCAACCATCATCTTCGTTGATAGATCACTGTCACTTTCACCAGAATCAAGTAAAATTGCTTTAATTTCTTCTTCAGTGTGTTCACGGTTTCTTTTACTCATAATGAAGAATTAATAAGCGTTTCAATAGAAAAATTACTCTGATAATCTAAACACCCGATTCACAGTACATAAAATAAAGAGTAGAAATTCACAACTGAAGAGAAATTTTCAGAATGGTATTCTAAAAAGGAACTCAGGATTTATATATCTCACTCTTTGAAGAGGGCGATAAAGAATACTCCCAATTTTTTTTTTTTTTTTTTTTTTTGTCTTTAATTCTATTTTAAAAGCGTAGTTTGTACACGGTCTCAGAATTTCCGACAGTCCTTTGATGAAAGAATAAGATGCTTGGAGTGTAAAACGACTTCCTTCCATAATAACAAGTGTTTCTACCCATTTTGTGAGAAAACTGCGATGTGAATAGGCCGCATTGACAATGCAATGGTTTGTCTTTATATCATTACAATAGTCTTACTACTGAAAAGGGCTTCTGATGCTTGTCCGAAAAATAAACAACGTGTCGGTATCCTTATATATCATTCATCGTTACCAGAGAACTTCAGTGGAAAATTTCTTTTATAATTGGCCATAAAATCTTTCCAATTTTGAGCTAACAACACGTGAAAATAGAAATTAAAACCTTTCAAAATACAAAATATACGCCAACAACCTATTTAGTGTCCTCCTCAACCCGTACCGCCCTAAGGCACAGGGGAAACTACTGTGAAAAAGCCGCGATTGTCGAAGATAACGAGGACCTCCTGGAGTGTTCTGTAGAGTAGCCGCTTTTAATACCCATCTCCCCTAAAACGGCTAGCAGCCGCCCCAAACCGACCCACGTGGATGTTATAGGGTAAATTCTCGAACCGCTTCGCTGGAATCGAGAGGGGTATGCAATATTGTATTTACATTAAATATGAATATTTTTATTAAATTTTAAACTAAATTCATTCCTAGGAATTTTATCTGTCTGAGGGCAAGAGAACACGAAAACTGTAACATGTAAATAAGCATATTAATAAAATTTGGTTACAGTTCTTAAATCCAAAGTGCAGATTCATGAAAAATTTTGATCTAAATCCGTCAGCAGACTGATCGTTTGTAGGCCTGAAATTCGCGTGCATATAAACGGGATAAAATGCAAGACTTACATAAATGAAATTTTATATGGGATTTTGTTACTAAAATTGTAATTTAATATCAAATTTTGGTTTCAATCGGCTCACAAATAAACTTTCCATCCACTTTTCTTTACTATACCATGAAGTATATAACGCTCATGTGTGGGACTCTGAAACAAAAGATTGAATGCTGGTAGAGTTCACGACCTTGCTTAAGGCTCAAAAAAACTTTTATATTCGAGGGAAGAGTGATAATACTTTTATTTGCAAGAAAGTTTAAAGGGGACTATCCCACTAACATTTAAATTTATTTTTAAATAAATCTGGAGAATAAAGGAATTGCAGCGGAGAATTTTAAGAATGAAAAGATGAAGAATGTTAAAAAATTAAAAGATGAAGTAAACTAAAGAAAAAACAGCTTTTGAGGTCACCCCTAAATTTTCTCATACTCTCTAATAAAATATTTTCTCACACCTCTATAAAAAATTGTGGATTTTAGGTAAGGCATAGAACACCTTACATGGCATTGGCGTACTATAGATACGAAACCTATGGAATTAGTTTAGCATTCTTCTAAATCTATCGTGTTATCCGTGGCGTGGTTTTGGCGATGAATCCCTGACATGCAGTTCATTGTAACCGGAAATCGAATTTGTATTTTAGATGCTTTTTTCACAAACGATTGGAACCAAAAGTTAATACAGAACTACAACTGCAGTCTCAAAATCATCAAATTTGATATATCAAATTCAAACATTAAAAATACTAAGCAAAGCCTAGGATATTGAAATTTTAAAAAAATCGAGACTGTTTTCCCCATAATTTCTCGTATACCCTCTAATAAAGGTATTATACAAAAGAAGGTCTAGCTTGGCATTGGCGTAAAATAGTCCCGAAACATTCATCCTTGTCATGAGTTCAGCATTTTTACTGATTCTGCCGTCTGACTCTTGGCGAGTTTTTTGACGATTCATCTCTGGCATGGTATCTGGAAATCGATTTTGAGATTTAGAAGCGTTTTCGATAATTGATTAAAACCAATATTTGACATAGAATCATAATCTTAGTCACAAAATCATACACCAAATATCATATATTCAAATCCTTACAGTTTTTAGCTATCGCATTTATTTGCTTCCGAAAGTACAGACGACAGTCGTTCAATCTCTTGTTATATGTGACTCAAAATTTGATATATATCTACACGATAGATGTTAAATTTGGGCACAAAATCTTATCCGTCTAGTTCCTTTCGTTTTGTTATTATCGAATTAATTTATATTCAAACAGCCAATCGACTCACTTCTTCTGAATGGATCTTATTCAAAACTTGACAGAAATCTAAAAATTTGGTTTAAACACCATATACCAAATTTCAATCATCATCTAGTTCAATTCGTTTTTGAGTCACCTTTGTCACGAACAGGCAGACATTTTCCAAAAATGTGTTTTTAAAACGCAGGGACATTCAGTTAGTTTCAAAATCTCGAGTTCGAATTGTTTGATGATTATAATACTTTCTCTATACTTTATATACGATAAATTAAAAAAAAAGGGGGGTCAAAGGATTACAAGGGCTAGAAATGCCTACATGCATCTCGTTCTGACTGCTACACTAGCAAACGCGTAATTTTCAGTCTTTTGCGATAAATCGTTCTATATGTTTTATTTACAGATGGATTGATCACCGTTTATCTAGTATATAAAGAGTGCTGGACTATCTACCATAGAATTTATCTATTGAATAACTAAAGCACACATATCACAAAATAGTATTGCATAGTGTGGTTAAGTTTTTTTTCCCTTGGATCTTGGATTCGAAACGGAGATTAGATATCACTTCATATAATATCTGATTATTTTAGTAGAAGTGACTCAACTCCATTCTTCTCGCCAATGTCAGTGACACTATCATCTTCCTATTGTGTACGAAAAATCACTAATCAGACCACAATGTTTATTATTTGAGTTGCGGTTAGTGTTTCTTTTATCAAGTGCTCAGTTTATTCAATGGCATTTGTATGAGGTGAGATTATACGGTAAAGTTTTTTTAGAATATTTTACGTGTTAGTGTGTTCTGAGCAAGTTTCCCCCGAAATGCAAACTATGCAGGTTAGTGTCACTTTTATTGCCTTTGCTAATTAAAAAAAAGTTTAATTTTATCCGGCTTGGTACATTTTGGCAGAAAATTAGTTTCATATCGAGTTTGATATTTATATTTAAATTTTATTTTTGTCTACGGGCTTTAATAAAAATGTTCAGAGATGCGAAAATAACAAACAAATATTTTTCTCCTTGAATTTTCTGAATAGAATATAATACTTTTCTTGTAAAATTTCTTCTCAAAAATCCAATATGCATATTGCATCTCTCTCTCTTTTTTTTTTTTTTTTTGACTTTCTCTTATATGGAAAAATTGTTATGTAAAAAAAAAAAAAAAAAAAAAAAAAAATGAAATCAGGATTTTGACAAAATTTGTGTTTTGCATCTCAACGAGGCCGGAAAAAATATTTGTGTAACTATGTTTCTCTAGTGAATTTTTAGATTTCTATTAAATATTAAGCGACATCCATTCACAGCATTTACGCACATTTGCCTGCCCATATGCAAGTGAATACTGTAACTACAATATGCTAAGATCTAGATAGATAACATTTGGTAACAGTGTAACCATTGAAAGTAAAAATACACATTAAATGTTGTCATTAACTTGTGGTTGGTCTAAAGATTTAATCATTGCATGTACGTAAAATTCAAAAAAGCAGTTCCTTAGATAAATAAGATTTTATGTATGATCGTATTACTAAAATTGTAATTCTGTGCCAAATCTTAGTTCCAATGGGTTCATAAAAGTGTACCCAAAATTCATACCCGGTTTTTTTTCAAGAAGTACAAAGTGCTTCATTTTGAAATTCATTCGCTTTATTTCATTTTACACAAATTTGCATTCATGGCGAATTTCCAAATCCATAGATTTTATGTAGGGAGATAGATAACTCCTTTATTTCGTGGAAACAACTCTGGCTGATTTGCAATTTGTATCCAAAATTCGACGGGTACATAGAATTTAGGTATCAAAATCATTTGCCACATTTTTTATACTATTTGTTACGTTTTGGGCTTACCACGTTCACAATTTTCGAAATAGATCAATCAGATTTTAATGAACGGATTCGGTCAGAAATTTGACACTCGTCGGTAAGTCTGATTATAAAATTCATCTATTGAATTTCATTTATGCAGCTGTTTGAATGTATGGCTACTAATCATTTTCATATTATATGAACTGACAGATTTCCCATTGACGATTCCGTCTAAAATGTTATTGAAATTTATAATTTTGATATAAAGACCATAAAACTTAATTATGTTTTCAGACTATCAAATGTAATTAAGAGATGGGGAGTCTTAATTCACAGATATTATTTAAAATTTGGAATTAAAATTCTATGATGATTATAATGCTTTCTCTTTCTCGAATTAGTATAAGAGAAATTGGAAATTCTTTCCAAACATTTTTTCCTCAGATATTGTATTTCTGATTTGTCTCTTATCGTTCATAATCATAAGTGTAGTACCAAAATTGCGGATTCAGTTTTTTTTTTTGCTTTACATTACTTTGAAAATTAATGTGTCAACCCTCCCTATTTGTGCAAAATACCCAACAACATTGTCACGATATTTTTATGATATTGTCCAGCATTCGAAACATTAAACGATATCATGGGAATATTGTTCAATATCTTCTGCAAATAGAACTCTCAATATATCTATCATTATGGCCATTAAATCAATGTTAAAAAAACTCTTCCCCGTGATCTGGGCGTCCCGGGTTCGAGTCCCGGTTTGGGCATGGTTGTTCTTCCTGTTCTATCTGTGAGATGTGTGAATATGCCCTCCTGTAAAAAGGGGTTGTGCAAGCGAATGTGTGATGCGTGAGTAGCAAAGTAGTAGTCTTGGCCCTAGTTGGCGCTACTATAAAAACAAGCGATGCTCCTCCACCGGCGAAAAACCGCAGTCTTCGTAACAGCGGGCTTATCCGTGGCAAGTCTCATAAGAAACAACAACAACATGTTAAAAAACTGTTTTTAAAGGATGCTTCAATGAGACGGTTAATTAATTTGTTTATATTTATAATGTGTCACAATTTTAATCACATTTTATTCCGGTTAGATAATCAAATCAGTAGTTTCTATACTAAAGGAATTACTAAGTAATTAAGACTCATTATTTCAACTCATGCAATAGAATTTATATAAATTATTACACCAATTCAATTGTAAAAAGTATTTGCTCTTGAGTCTTATATTCAAACAATACTTTATTTCATAATTATTTGGCGAATAACGATTTTTTTGGTTTTTTTTTCATAATTTTTATACAAAGCAAAAATTAACATTATCCTAATATTATCCTAATTATAAAACGTTTCCCCTCCAGAACACCACTTGATGCATATTTGATTTCATTACTAAAGAGTTGGAAGACTAAAAGAAAATAATCAAAATGGTACGTAAAACAAATATTAATATATATTTATGTATTATACATATTATGATATGCTTTTTTATCCTCATTATTATACCAACCACACTTATAAGAAATATTCTTATAACAAATTTGTTTTTGTTTTTACTATATACAGGAGTTTGAAATAAAATGTTAAATACAATGAAAATGTATTAAATTCTTCTTATATTAAATACTTTTATATATAGTCATTATTAATAGTCATATCATATAAAATTACGATATGAGTTGAAAGGATTCCATATTATTTATATTGGCATTGAGTACCATTTATTTTAAATGAAATATGTTTTTACTGAATTAATTAAGTTATATTCATTTTCATTTTTGTATTACCCTTGCATATTTGTGGTATTAAATAGCACGGTAATTCTAATTTAATTTAATAATTATTTTATATAGACTTTTCTATAATATGTAACTATATTTTTCCATCTCTTTTGAAAATGGTAAAGAAATTTTTATATTAAAAGGATTTTGGGAAACAGTTGTAAAAAAAATTGGATATTCATAAAAGTGAACTTGTTTTACAGAAGGCTGGGCTCCATTACTAGATATTGATTTCTTCATAAGTTCAATTTGTTTTGTGAAACATACAATGAAAAATTTAGTTAGCTTTACTGAAAATTCCTATTTTATTATAATTTTATGTATAATTTATTTTTATAGCTTTTCTATTAGGTGGAGTTAAATTGAAAATATGTTAATTAAAAGAAATTTATCATTTTTATACAGTTTTATTTAATTTCATTTATTTCATGTTTGTAGATGTGGAATTTTGTAACAAATATTTCTCACACTTATTACTATTCTAAAGTCTTAAAATATTTCTCAGTTTTTCATTTTTAGTGACTTTAATTTGACATTTTCAAAATGCAATCATTTGATTATCGATTAATTTCTTCCAAAGTGAAATTCATAAAAGTTGCTTCACTTTGTAGTAAATTTTCAACAAAATAAACTTCAAAATTTGTTAATAATTTTACATATCTTAATTATATACGAAAAATAAAAACGTAGAAAGTAAAAATAATTATATGTTTTTAATATAATTATAATATATTATAATATTATATAATATTATTAATATAATTATATTATTTTTTAATAATTGTATGTTTTTAAAAAAACTTTTTTAAAAAAAATTTTTTTATAGTAAAATATTGAAGATTTTGTTTAATCAGTATGATTTAAAAAAAATATATTTCTTTTTAACAGAAATAAACACAAAGCTTCATTTTAGGAAAGGTCAACTTATCAGTTAACTCCTCCCTTTATCTAAAAGTACTCAATGTTTAGAATTACTTTTTTTTGTAAGTCTTATCAATTGATTCAAGTTATTTTATTGATCGTCATAGACACAGATTCTAAATAGATAATTCTTTTATCAAAAGTTTATTTCAAGTACACAAAGGAAGAAAACTCCGATTGTAGGATATAGAAATATAATAAATTTGTTTGCATTCAAAAATGAAGTTGGAAATTCTTATCAATAAAATTGCAATTGTTGTGTCAAGAGCGAATATTTCACGATTATGTCGATAGTAGAATAGTATCTTTCTTTCTTTCCCGTTTTTAAAAAAACCAATCCTGAAGAAAGGCTTTGGGAAACTCGCTTCTATTTATTTATACTGTTCCTCAAAATCGAGAAAAGTAATTAAAAATGAGATGATTGCTAATTTGACCTATACTTACGACATTACAATTTAAAATGAAATATGCTGTTCCATAAACTATATGCTGAAATGAAGCAGTTATGAAGGCTCTACTAATTAATCGATATTTTTCTTCTCTACATAAATTCCTGATTAAAAGCTAAAAATAACGAAATAACAGTAATAAAGAAAGTAAAGGGAAAAATGCAGTTATAAAATAACACAATATATTACAATAAAGTCATAAGGAAGTCGCAGCTTGAACATAAGGACGAAAAAAAAAGTAGAAAAAATACTATTTTTCAATAGTAATATAAGAAAACATTATATATGTCATAAACAATTATGATCTTCGCAATCAAAGGTAATAAAAAAGAAAAATGGAGAATATAATATTTGGTTAATTATTTTAAAACATTAATATTGCCTGGAATTCATCTTATCATACCATTAGAAAAAAAATTAGTTTTTTATTAATATGTAATAACGAGTACAAAGAAGTGGGAAATAAGAAAACATTTAAAATTTTGAAAAACTATAAAATAATGTGAAGTTATTTATAAGGTTTAAAATGCTCTAGAAGGAATGAGAATATCTAAAAAGAAATGTTTCAACATATAGGATGAATCAAAACTCGGCGTATTAAATATCAAAAGAGGTAGAAACACAAAAATAAATGAAAATTACATAAAACACTCAGAACACTACTTGTTTGAGAATGCACAAAGATTACCTAAAAACTTTACTAGAGTTAGGAAAGCCTCAGAATCATATAGGAATGTGTGTTCGGAAACGCCACCTGATTGAACGATAGAATGAACAAAGATTAAAATATTATCGTCGAATCTATGTACATTGAATGTTGGAATTGAATTGAAGGTAGTATCCTACATTGTTGACCTTGGGCAATTGCCTTGGGTTCCTTGTTGAAAAAATTGTTGACCTTGGGCAATGCAGAGAACGCCTTGAATCATAGTACTGTACAATAGTAACGAATTATGAACTTTCGGAGTGAATTTAGCATTTTCACTGAATGTATCATGTGCCCCTTGGTGAAACTTTTGCGATTAATCCCTGGCATGCGGTTAATAGTATCCGAAAAAAAAAAATTGACACAGAACTACAGTTGCAGTCACAAAATCTTATAACCATATTTTATATATTCAAATTATTCACTTTTGAGTTAACTCATTGCATGGTTCCGGCTCCCAAAGTACAAATTAATCTTCTCCTATAAACAGCATCCTACAACCCAAACGGGCGAACGGATTGCAACGAAATTTGGTATATAGACTATACACGAGATGCGCTCACGCAATTTGGAAAAGAGTTTTTAGTTCCAAAATGTCTACCAGAGGGCGCCTTTTCCAGAAAAACATTAAATTTAACTCAATTAAACTATCAAAACCGAATACCGAAACAATATTAACATTTACTGACTAGTTTCTGATCACCTCGGCATCGAACCACATTAAGTAAAAGTAAGGAAAAAAATAACAGGACGCTGTTTGAGTGAAAAAATAAACAGTTCAGTTTTCAGAAACAAGAACAGATTAGGACGAAATTACACAAGAGAAGTAGTTGCTAATCGTATCCAGGGCGATGTAAGGAAATGTGCTACATGTGAATACCCTCATTCACTTGCAAAATTTTAAGTGGGTGGACAGTGTGTTCAACAGCAGATCATAACTGATCAGTTGTGATGCTTCGCACATGAAACATTATGGAGTTTCCAGCTTTTCCCGTTTTTACATTTTATTACTCATAATACTTGATCTGGATTGTTAGTATTGTTTCTGTATTCCGTTTTGGTCATTTATTATGTTAAATTTATTTTTTTTCCGGAAAAAGCGCCCTCTGGTGGACATTTTGGAATTTAATTTTTTTTTCGAAATTCCGTGAGCACATCTCGTGTTAAGTCTGTACATCAAATTTCATTGCAATCCGTTGTCATCCGTTTGCGTTGTAGGATGCTGTTTAAAGGGGAAGTTTAATTATAAACCATCCTGTATATATGTTGTGTGCCAAATTTCGTAGCTGTAAGTAAAAAGGTCTGGCCTATTGAGCACCAATACACGCACACACACACACACACACACACACACACACACACACACACACACACACACACACACACACACACACACACACACACACACACACACACACACACACACACACACATTTATTTTTATTACTAACTAGCCGCCTTTGGCGACCAGCCGGTTCGCCAATCTTAATGTTCATTTAAATTTTAATAATTAAATAGGTTGAACCGGAGTTTAACCCCCTTCTTCGCCAAGTTGAGATAACGCTCCAAAGCTGGCAATCTTTATTATGCACTATAATTGAACATCTGCTCCTTTGCTTTGGAACATTTCGCAAGGTCGTTGTTGGCGATTTTTAAAAATTGCTCCAAGCAGGAGGTTAAACTCCGGTCGTACCATTAAATATTTTACGCTATTCCAACTTTAATAGATTCTTCGGCAAAATATTTTAAAACTTCAAATTTTGATAGTCATATAATTCACTCATAATATTATAAGGGCCTTCAGTCATAGCCTGATATGTATCTCTCTAATTTTCTGTTACCCCTCGTAGAAATTATGCTTTAAATTAAAGTGTAAATGATTAATCTGCAATTAATATAATATTTTTTACTGAAACAAAGCATTTTTTTAATACTATGATTACTGATAATAGAGTCACTGAGCGTTTAGACTTTATGGGCACTAAAAAATATCTTTCTTAATTTATGTAATATCTCAAGAATTTGTCAACAAAAATTCCTCAGATTCATCATGAACAGATCGATTCATTAACAATGTTTAATTTTAAATGCATCAAACACTAAAAAAATAAAATGAATCGTTTAAAATAATCGGTCGAAAACAGGTTTAAAAAAATACTTAAAAAACGATGTACTTAAAACTATAAGCATATACAAAAAAGTATATAAATAACATAAATACAATTTAATTACAAAAGCATCCAATTAACCTAAAAATAATTTAAATCATTGAAAATAGGTTAAAAAAAACTACTTAAAAAACGATGTACTTAAAACTATAAGCATATACAAAAAATATATAACTAACATAAATACAATTTACTTAAAAAAGCATGCAACTAACCTAAAAATAATTTAAATCATCCGTTGGTTGCCATGTCAACAGTCAGAAAACAATGCGCATGCGTGAATTTTCTTCACCAGTTACGTTAACGCAAGTGCGAGAATTTTTCTACTCCAGTTGGGGTAACGCTATGCAGATTATACATTTTTAATTTCCTTTATTCTGTGTTATTTTAATTCAAAAGTACTTCAGAATGAATGTGAAACATGGATTAATTAACAATGTTTAATTTTAAATGCATAAAACATTAAGAAAATAAACAGAATCGTTTGAAATAATCCGCCGAAAAATGTTAACCCTAGCCTCAATTCTGTTGGGAGAAAAAAATAACTGAAAGTTGGCGGTGGGGAAAATGGAAGATTTTTTTGGCGGGAAAGTTAGTTTTTAACTTATAATTAAAATTCTAATAAAAATTTCAAAAAAAGGGACCCCAGGTGCACATTCCCGACCTCTAAGGAATACATGTACCAAATTTGATAGCTGTATGTCAAATGACCTGACCTGTAGAGCGCCAACACACACACACACACACATTGAGCTTTATTATAAGTATAGATGTAGATGGATTTCTATATCTATTTCTTTCCTTGGTGCTTCAGTAGATTATTTGTGCGCGTACATTTCTGTAGAATTATAAAATTAATTGATGTAATGCACCCCCTAATATATATATATATATATATATTTGGTACACAAATTTTTTTCAGAAAATTTAACAAATAACCTTTTATTCTTTTTTAGGCTCCTGGGAAGGTGCCGGCAATTAATGCATTTCAGCAGTTTTTAGCTCTTCTGTACAAAGAGCTGCTTCTCAGAAAGTGCCATTATATTGCAACTTCCTTTGAAATTATTTTTCCAATCCTTATTATTTCTATACCTTGCATAATGTACCAAGAGCCGGAAAAATCAGAGCGAGAAAAATTTAAATGGGTCAATTTCACAACATTTAATCCGGTCGAGGCTAAGAAACTATATGGCGGCGTTTCAACAGACGACTTGGAATTTGTGTATGCTCCTACAAATGCTGTAGCAGATCAGTTCATGGTAGATTCACTACTTTCATTCTTTGGGAGTGAATATCGATATTATCACAAAAGTAAGTGTTTCCCATTTGTTTATATTTAAAACTATCTGTCTTTGGCGATCAATAGGAATTTTGGTGACCCGGACAGTAATAATCCCTAAAAAAGAGAAAAAACAGCGCTTATTTCTCTATTCGGTGGGGAATTCAACCATTCTGAATAGAAACAAGACAGAATGAGTATGGAGTCGGTAAACAGGTGGTAATAATAATTTAAATTGGTTTTGGAATTATTATCTATATGTTTCAATGTTTTTATGTGAATCCGTCTAATCCAGTAGTCATAAAATGTGTATAATGTAATATATAATTAAGAGGAAAAGGACTGATTATTTGAAATATACAATAAAAGGAATGTGTATTTTGCAGGAACAATAGTTGCTAAGTATTTCGATTAAATTTGTGTAAAAAAAGTCTTCATGCCATAGCATGAAAAATGTTTTTAAATTTCAAATTTTAATGGACATATAATTCACGCTATTTTAAAAGCCTTACACCATTCAGTTTATTGTGCTTTCTATTTTCTTAATTTCTTAACATATGTTCAATTTTATCACAAGAAAGAGTATAAGTGCTTAAACATGGGCGCACTTAAAAACTAATTTTGGCATTCTTTAATTATAAAGCCTAATCTTAATTATAAGTACAACAATATTTGAAGTTTTTTTAAAGCATGGCTTATATTGGAACCTACTGAAAATGGAATAATAAGCCAAATCTTCATATCTTGAATAGCAACGATGGAATAAAAGCCGTTATGAAATATTAGTAGCAACAAAGAAAATTATTTGAGTTTCACTTCAATGACGAAACATATCATTATAAAGCATGCTTAATATATATATTTATTAAATAACAGAAGGATAGGAAATTATATTATAAATATAATTTAACAAAATGATGTAAAAATATTTTTTGTACTGTTAAATTTTATGAAGTAATGAAGAAAAAATATCAAGATTTCGCTCAATTTTTAATTAATTAAAATTTCAAAAATAAAAAAAGATCGCAATGAAGTGCATTTTCCCATTATTCAAAGTATGTATGTGCCAAATGTGATAGTTAAAATTTGAACGGTCTAACTTGTAAAGCGGCAACATAGAGACACATATTTATCTTTACCATAAGTGTTGTTGTTTCTTATGGCACAGACAAGCCCGCTATTACGAAGACAGCGATTTAAGCCGATAGGGGGTGAGTCTCTTGGTTTAGTAGCGCCAACTAAGGCCAAGAGTACGACTTTGCTACTCAAGCATCACTCATTCGCTTGCACAACCCCTTTTTACAGGAAGGCACATTCACAGAACTCTCAGATAGAATAGAGAAAGAAAAACCCTGTCCGAACCGGGACTCGAACCCAGGACGCCCAGATCACGGGTTAGAAGCGCGACGCCGGCTTACTATAAGTAAAGAAGTGTGGCTTGGATGAAATTAGTTACTGTTAGATACTTGAAAGCTAAAAAAATGAATAAACAAATAAATAAATTAAACAGAAGGATAGGAAATAGTAGCAATTTATTGAAAAAGGCAAATATACATTTATAACTATTCTCAAAAAATTTCGAATAATGTATTGAATGTGTTGATGTATAACATGAAAGCAATTGTTGCTTTAGGATTTCGGGCAGATTGCCGAAAACAATATCCGGGCAAAGGGGCTCCTAAAAAAGTGGAACATATGTTTATTTCGTTAAATATCGGCTTTAGGCATACATTTCCAATTACACAGTTTCATTGAATTGCATGTGGGTAATTGTATGAAAACATCTTGGTTCTTGTGAAAGCTGACGATAAAAAGTTAAAAAAAAAAATACATGGTCTCCATAGTTTAAGAGTAATAATTAATTAAATGTTTCCCGTACTTTCGGGATTAGTAACCCTTCCTAACCTCAGATGGCAGCGCATTCCCTTTGTTTTGAAAGTTATGCAGAAGAGATTTAATGTTTGCTTGGTAGTCAAGAAAAGTAGACGTTCACGTGGAGTGTGAGCGATCAATAGCTCACGAGGAAAAGCAGAGCAAATTATTTTAACGATCACATGGAACCCAGAAAGTCTCTTGTGCGATTAGTAGTTTATGAAGAAAATAATTTTTATTGTCTTGAAGAAATATTCGCAACAGTGATATGGAATTTCTTATTGGAAATTGTATAAAAATAAGGAGTGTCTCGCTGTGAATAAATGGATGACTAGTGAAGTAAACTATTTCCTAATCTTTCTTGCATAGAGCCTCCTATTTTTTCAAACAGGAGCACAGGGTATGGGCTCACGAACAGTGCAGAAATGTTTCGTTAGGGAAATGTCCCCTATATTCGACTCTCACATTCAATTATGATACACAAAATCTCAGGCTCATATCTATAATTTGCTGAAATACGTTTCCTTCTGAATTTAGATAGGCTTATCACAAATCTCGATGGAAAACTTTATTTCGGAATCGCAAAAGTATTTTATAAAGAAAACCACTAGGAAATTTTTCTAGTACTTCATCATTCAGCCATCAGGACTGAAAAAAATTTGCCTATTACGTATATTGATGTTCATTTTGATTGGTCAACAATTTCAATTTTAATTTAATAAGGAAGGAAAATTGAACATTTAAGATGCCTCAGAGAATAGGGCAATTTCGAACAAGAGAATAAAATATTTGTTTCCCAGTTATGTGTTTCATATTAAGCTTCCCCCAAAAATATTGTATTTAAATTACGAGATATGTTTTGAAAAGCTGATAATTGATGCATTACATAATCATAATCGTTTTGTTAGACGGTACAATTTGGTACAGTTGTCGAAGATGTTAATTCTGAATAAGTTTTGTAAACTTTTTAATTAATGTATTATTCGACCATCTATTAAAACTTAAAAAAAAAAAAAAGAAATATTGTTTTCTAATCCAGTTCTTTAAATTACCTGCTGAGATATTCTCCATCAAATTTGCAACGGAAGACCCATTCAAGTTTAGTTTAGTTATGTCCCGTTTTAAAGCAACACTAGGACTATTTTGGGACGGACATCGTAATTCTCAGAGGTCGCAATCAGATGACGAGGGCGACCCTCTCTAAGCTTTCACACCATACCAGGGGGAGGACATTTGGTCCAGGCGGATTTAACGTGCACCAAACTCGCTTAAACGACGGTTCTTCGTTGGAATCGGGTCTCTAACCTGAAGCACCCCGGTTCCTAAGCCGAGATCTTACCACCAGGCCATCGCGGTCCAAAAGGTCGTTCAAACACCGATCTTAGGGTGAGAAATAGTTATATATGTCATATATAGATGAATGAAAGAGAAAATATTTGCATTACTGTCACTTTAAGGGTCACATAAAAACTACTTTTTTAACTCTTTTTCTCAATCTCTATAGATACCAAAATATTTTTACATAAAGCTCGCCTTATGTGATGAAATTTATAATTAGAACGTCTGGATGTAATATTTAAAAGGAAATAAGTTCTTTTTTCCCTTTTTGGGGTACATGTCTATAGTTTTAAATTCAGAATCGAAGCAACTATATGCAGTGCTTTATACAACAGATTATTTAAAAGAGAATAATTAATTAATCTAAAAATATCACAAAAAATTTGAAGTATTCTTGGTTTTTGAAGATTGCGTGATCTCTAGTT
Organism: Argiope bruennichi; assembly: GCF_947563725.1. Classification (NCBI taxonomy): domain Eukaryota; kingdom Metazoa; phylum Arthropoda; class Arachnida; order Araneae; family Araneidae; genus Argiope; species Argiope bruennichi. Next base: position 8,571,788 of record NC_079154.1, read on the forward strand.
GTCTACATTGTTAGTAAAGTCACATATTCACTTCATGTCCTGCTTCAAAAGAGATTCATTAGTTGCTAAATAGTTGTAATTACACCGTAGACTAAGCCATTATTTACAGAAAAACAATATTTTAATCTAAAATATCTGTTCTTAAAAAATATTCTGTTAATTAATCCGAATAAATGAATCTATCATGATAAGATATTTTAAATTTACAATTAAACAATAATTAATTTAAGTTATTGAAGTTTTATGCATGTAATTAACCATTTATGCAACGAGTGTTCTGATTATGTGCTCATTTATTACGACATTACCCATATTTTTATTTATTCGGTCACGTTGTATGCCAAGAGAAGTTTTAAAGTTGTCACAAAATACGATTTGGAAACTTCGATGAAATTCCCGTTTTTGTACAAATTGTTTTGCAGAAGTTCACATCCACTATTTGAGAATCGTATCAGTCCATGCATGGGTGAACAGCATAATTCAGAATGAAGAAAACAGCTAAGCACATCATTTTATACTAGTAAATATGTGTAAGGGATTGCAATACCGGTATATCGGGATACCGATATTAGCCATTTGTATCGAGCCAGTTGTACGATTTTGTAATACTGGTATTCACAAGTTTAAATACCGGTTTTTATGTATTTACTAGACATTTTTAAAATTGTCTCCACTATATGTTAAGGGATGGCCAACATAGCAAAATAGTAAACGTTTTTGTTTTTATGTCTCCGTAATGGACGAAATAGACTGTGAATACAAAGTGCATCGTACAGTCAAGAGAAGTGATCATCCAAGGAGGCGGGTCAAGACTATCCTATTAGAGCTCCGAGCAATACTGCACACGCGCAGGATTCATTGTCTGATATTCGTATCTGTGAAAAGAAGGTTGTAGTTGTAAGAAAGATATCGAAAATGATTACTTGGTTCTCTTCGCTCTTGTACGACCACAATGCGCAAATATGCGCAAAAATCTGAAAATAACAATCTAAACATTTTTGGTATTCAGAGAGACAAAGAATAACTTTTAGTCTCTTGAAACTTTCTCTCATTTTACATCAAAAAAGTTTTTGGGAAGATCGGTTAATATGACTGAATATATAAAAAGTGACTGACATTATATGACACAATTTTGTATCACAGAAAGGAAACTTTTGAATATCATTGATTTCTTGATTCGTAATAATTAATTTGATAGTGAAGATTGGTTTAAATTACTTGAAGACACAGGTTTGTCTTTTTTGGGGTTAATTGGTAACAGAAGCGTAGCATAAGCAAATTTGTACTTAATAAACAAAACACACATAATTACGCCTTCGAGAACAACTCAATATTAATACGTACATCCTATCCAAGAACGAATATTACAAGGTATTGCAGGCCTAGAAGAGCCACACGTACCATAATATTCGGCAGAGAGCCGAGATCACACCCAACACGGTCCATGATATTCAAGTTCGCTTCTGATGTAAAAAGAAAATATTCTAGCATTAACAGTGAGACCATGTGGTATTTACATGATTGACAGCTGACTCCGCCCAAGAAGACCAGATGGTTAACTTCTTCTTCTTGAGTACAGCCTACCACCCTGCCACCACTGAAAGAGGCAGCATCGATAGGATTTGTTGGGCCGATTGCTGTCTTTAACATAATCCATCCATATGACTGACAAATTCTCCGAACTGGCATCCTCTTCGAGGAAAGCCTGTGGTCCTAAGCCACAGGTGGTCAATCTCTGACCTTCCTCATCATTTGACATGACTCTAACCTTCCCTTACATTTGACATCCTGTTTTACGAGCAGCAAGCCAACACTGAGAAAACTTTATCATTTTTTTTTTGTATTCTTCCAAAAAAAAAAAAAAAAAAAAAAAGGCAAACACTTTAAAATTTTAAGTTTTGGGCAAAAAACGTAATTTTTAACATTATGTCTTTCAGTATTTTAACGCTTTCAACGCTACCGACGAGATATCTAGTCTTTCAGATACTTCCAATTACAGGTTTCTGTGGGCTAAAATTGTCTCTTATGCCAGTTTAGATAGATTGAACTTTCTAATACATATTTGAAGAGTACCTTTACTCTTTTCATTTATTTTTGATATAAAAAATGTCAACAGCCGGAAGAATTGATATTTTTCTTTTCATTGAGTTTTTATCTCGTTGGTAGCGTTGAAAGTGTTAAGATTTTCTGATACCATTAGTACTGAGCTCAAGTCGTAATTTAAAGTTCTAGATTCTTTCTTAGTTCTGAGACTTCTATACATTCGTTTAAATAATGGTAAACAGCACCGATTCTTCCACAGATGCATTTATTTTCATGCATTCTTCCAAATCTTTGGAAATATGCGGGAAATCTTCCATGTCCTGATATAATTTGAATTATCAGTGGGTGGTATTTCCTTATTTTATATCTGAGGTAGGAAGAAAACCACGTGGTAACAACTTATTCTGCATTCTTTGTTTCATGTCTTTATTAAATACAATGTTTTTAGTACATTTAATAATTTTTAATTTTTTTTTCATTTCAGTTCCGAAAAATTTGAATTCTGAAGAAGAATTGACAAAGTATATTCTTCAGGAACAGAAGAAGGACGAACGAAAACAAATAATAGGAACTGTTTTCAAAAACTTCGACTATGCGATACCGAAAGATTTAGATTTCAAGATCTATTATAGCGGAGAATTTAAAACGCGTCAGAAATATGAATTAGATGGTCCTGTTACTTATACCGGTAATTTAACTTTCATTTACTTCCCATTTCATTTTAGGAAAACTTCTTCATTAAGGTAAAAGACTACGTTGAAAATGAATTTTTTGAAAAAAAAATGTTACAAATTCCTTAAATTTTTGTATTTTTGCACAAAATAGATTATAAAACAAAATAGATATTTATTTGAATTTCCTACTATTCGTGCAGTAAAGTGTTGGCAATCTTATTAAAAAAGCCATTTGACGGCTGATAGTTTAAGGTTAGAAAAGATGGAGCGTTACAAAATAGAGCAACGTGTTATCACAAGATTTGAATTAAATGAAAAACAAAATTTATTTTCTTTTAATTGTTTTACTTTTATTGCATCCTACTGTTACAGGATAGGGTTTTGTACGGAATAACACATAGGGCACATGGCCTCCATGACTTTCCTGGCACATACGCATTCTTTTTTCGAAATTTTTCAAGAACATTTTGGATAAATCTGGTTGAATTTCGTTGATGCAGCGTTGAATTTCCTCCTTCAATGCGTGCGTGCTTGTGGGGTTGTTGGCATAGACCTTGATTTCAAATAATTCTATAAAAATAAATCCAATGGTGTTAAATCACACGATCTAGGGACTAATTCTCAAATTTTCGACCTGTGACCGCCAGACTTTCATTATTTTTGAAAATGAAAACACGTTGTTCTATTGTATAAGTCTCTATTTTTACTAACTCTAAACTATCAGCTATTAAATGAGTTTTTTTAATAGCGTTGCCAACACTTTACTGCGCAAATGGTGGCAAATTTAAAACTGTCGTTAGTTTTTGGATGTCTTTTACATAAGTTTACATATAAGAAACATATTTCTTACTTCCTGAATTAAGAGATAAATCGTGCACTTTTCCTGTCTTTAAATATTGGGTCTAGTTAATAAATGAAAAGGAATTAAAGGATAAAGGAATTTTTTTCCGCATTATAAAAACTTCTAAATAAAAAAATGCTTATTCCGTATTTTAAAAAATGTAAATTTTTTTAAAATTTATTATACTGAATTTGAACAAAAACAAGCATTAGATTGTAATTTATAAAATTTTTGTTAGGAAAAGTTTTCCATATTTAAGATTTGAAGTAATAGCATATAAAAATGGTGCTCAAATTGTCGTCAAACCGAAAAGTTGGTTCTATTTATTTATGGCCAATAGATATCGGCAATAGCTGCTCATGAGAATTGTCAATAAGATTTCTGTCTAGGCTCCACTTATGTACCAAAATGTACATAGAATAAAAGAGCGCAATTTCTTCACCAATCGGTTGTTACCAAGTTAAATATAATTCCAAATTTGATGAGTTATCGCTTGAAATTTTCATGCTTGGGATAATATTTTCTAACCGAAATCTCTTTTCTCTTTCAAATGCTTATGCACTTTTTGTCTGTGAACACAATATATTTAGATTTACGAAATTTTTCAAAACTTAGTTTGTTTTTATAAAATTTACGTTCTTATATATCAAAGAACATTTTCCTTTACCTTTTCATGTTCTTAATAATTCCTTACCTCGGAAAAATTATTTATTCAACTTGTAATTTTCTCTCTATTTATAGTTGTTTTACCTTTTTACGTTCTCAAATATGAAGAACAGAGAAAGTAATCAAAAAATACGAATTCGAGATTTTGACGAATTTCCACGTTTTAGACTTCCCTGAGTTCGAAAATCCTATTTTTGGCATTATGTCTGTCTGTCTTTGACAAAAATTAATCAAAACCGCTTTGAGCTGGACGGATGAAATCTGTATACGGTCTTTTCACCAAATTTGTAAATTTCTATCAAATTTTGAGCAAACTTCTTTTAGAGGCAATCTGTCTGTTCGGCTGTTCTAATATGTAGTTAACACGATAAATAAAAAATGAAGAGCACTAAACAGATAAAATTTTGTATATAGATTTAACATTTATCGTGCAGACACCTATCAGCTTGACTCAACAAGGGATTGAAAGTCTGTCGGTCTCTACTTTCGGAAGCAAATAAATGCGATAGCGCAAAACTGTAATGATTTGAATATATGATATTTGGTGTACGATTTTGTAATTAAGATTATGGTTCTGCGTCAAATTTAATTGGTTGGGTAAAGTCCTGACTTGAACGCCAATGCCAAGGTATGCCTTCTCTTGAATAAAACCTTCATTGGAGGTTATACAAAAAATTATGGCGAGAACATCCTCGATGAATTTTTAAATTTCATTATCCAAGGCCATGTTTAGTATCTTTAACGTTCAATCCTGGTATTTTTATACGCTCTTTTACCATTCTTCAAAAAAGTACTAGACACTTTAGCAGTTTTAGAATTTTTTAGCACACAACAGTTATCGCTTTGACCCGATTAAATAATGTTCATTCGTCAAAGGTTTAGAATTACTTAGAGCAATATCTAGAATGTAATCCTGTCAATATTTTTCTTGTAATCCTAAAAGTTATTTGTTAGTATTAGGTGCTTGTATGTATTTTGATCATTTTTTCACTTTAAAAAGGCATTTATTGAGAAAAATTGTTACAATAGATATCAATCAAACTATTTTCCATTATTTTCTACAACTTTTTTTCATTTCCTCCAATAAGTTTTGATATTGATTGTTTTCGAACTTTTTTGATCCTCCAAGCCGTTTTTAATCATTGACATCGAAATCATCACTCTTAAATCGATGAAACCAAAACCAACCATTGGGATATGACGCAGCAGCATCACCACAAGTTTCTAAAAGTGTCTGATGGGGTTCGGCAGCAGATTTCTTCAAATCAAACAAAAGAAAAAGCAATGAATGTCGAAAATTCAATTTGAAGTGTTCCATTATTAGGGGTCTTTATACACTGAATAACTCAATAATACTAAAAGGAAAACTTTCAAAATGCTAATAATAAAGTAATAGTAAATTGGCAAAAATCAAAACTATTGTCTTTTATATAGATACTGCGCATGCTTACCAATAGATGTCGCTGATTAAAATACACGTAAACTCCTAATATTTGTTGTAGCCATCCAAGAGAGTGTTTTTGACGGTTGACGACGTTTTATGACATTCGACGAGAAACCGGTCACTAATCTTAAATCTACCTTTAATCTCCAATTAAACAGTGCATTTTTTATTTTATTAATAAAATCTAATAAATAACAATTTGTTTTTAGAAATTATAATCTATATATTTGCTTCTGATTCCATTATTTTGCAATCATTTGTTTTGTTTTGTTTTTGACAGAATACAGATACAGTTTTTTTACTCGATGGCAAGCAGCTGTTGGCGAAACATTCATTCGGAAGAAATCGACTGAATACAGAAGTGCAGTAGACTATAAGGTAAATTATTTTCCTTTTATTTGAAATTTTAACCATTGTTTCTACTCTTTTTATACAAGATTTAATAAAACTTTTAAATCTGCTGAAGAAACGTGGGTTTTAAAATTCTTTCCTTCATTGGTTTTCACGTGTTATGTGAATTCTTCAATTTTTTCGAAAGCTAATATTGAGATAGGATACACAAGGCCAATTAACTTTCCAATTATCAATTAGTTTCATCTAATAATTTCCAGCTCTTTAAAAAGAGTTTTCAAACAAATCTTTTTCATCGGAAATAAAATATTTCCTACTATAATTTTTTTTTCAATTGAGAATTTAAGAAAACCGAAGCGGTATAGAAGGAGAGGATTTCCCTTAGACTGCAAGAGTAGGTGGACCTGCATTCGATTGATTCAAAGATGTTTTTGCCTGGCATATGGGTAGCGCGTTTTCCCCGTGATCTTGGCGTCCTTGTTCGAGTCCCGGTTTGGGCATGGTTATTCTTCTTCTGCGTTCTATCTGTGAGGTGTGTGAATGTGCTCCTCCCCCCGTAAAAAGGGGCTGTGCAAGCGAATGCGATGCATGAAGCAGATAAGTCGTACTCTTGGCCCTAGCTGGGAGCTACTAAAAAAACAAAAGACGCTTGCTCGACTTAAATTGCTGACAGATGTTTATACTTTGCGCATTACCAATTAACAGTTAAATTAAAACATAAGCAATCATCTTAAAATACTAAGAAGATACTGAGATAAAAATTTGTAAAATATAAAACTAAATTTATTAGAGAAGAGTATCACAATGTGCACTACTTGCGACTGTAAAATGCCTGAATCCATTACTATATCGATGCCTGGTAATCGGTCTTAGAAGGCGGCATATCTCTCTCTCTCTCTCTCACACACACACACACACACACACACACACACACACACAATGATATCTCTTAATCTATTTTAAATCCTGGTTAATTTTCTTTTTTTAAATCTTAAATTAGCCAAATTATTTTATTCTAAAATTTTCTGTTATTTCCTGATCCAAATCCCAATTTTTTTTATTTAATTATTTCTAACATAAAGAACTGATAACCTTGTAACAACTGAGGGACCCACGGCATTCCTTCCAAAGGTATTTAAATTTCCCTTTCCTGAATTGAAACTTTCAAAGAATTCCCATTAAGAATCTCTCAGTGCTGATGGAAAAACCAGCAGAGGTTTTTTTTTTTTTTTTTTTTGTATCTCAGTGTAAACGGACGTATTTCCACTGTCACCCCATTAACAAATCATGCCCTCCCGTGGAAAAATAAATTGAAGTTAAAATTCCAATGTTTCATCTTGTCATCCACTTATCAACTAAATATATTTGTGTGTGTATTTACAAACGCTATTCTATTTTTTTCTTCGTTAGGGAAATGGAGTTTTATTCAGATATCAGTATTTAATTACCTCATATTTGAATACTTTCTATGAGAAATATTGAGAAACTTTAATTTAAGTGTATTGCAGACGAAATAGATGGAATAAAGGTCAAGTAATAGAATGAATTTTTTTATTTCTCCAAAATCATTCTTCTTATACTGCATATTTCGCAAATACCAGTGTCCTATATTTTACAAGATTACCCTATGCTGCAATACTTCGTTAATGATATTACGAGAAACGAGGACCTAAGTGTATTGCAGGTTAAAGGAATGAAATAAAGTTTAAATAATAAAATGAAATCTTATTTATTTGGAATCATTTCTGATAATGTTATTTCACAGTCATATTTTTAATTGCAGCTATTTTTACAACTATTTCCATATCCAGAACACAAAGAAGCGTTTTTTGGCCTGCATTTTCTATTTCAACATGAACTTTTCCTTCACATAGGATTCATGTTTTTCGTTGTTGCCGTCGTGAAAAGAATCATTGATGAAAAAAACGATGGCTCAAAGGTAAGTTCAGATTTGTAATATCTTATTAAAATTTCGAGTTAGAAATTGTCGGTTAGAATAAGAAAAAAAAAGTAATTAAAAAATCATAGAGCGAAAAACGTTACAATTGAACATGGAATCTCAAGCTGAAAAGGTTTCAACAACAATTGATTAAATACAGAAAATAATATACATCACAGGCTTGATTCAATAAAAATTTACACTATTTTAACAGCATATTTGTATGAATGATTATATTACACCTCTTTCAAAGTATGAGCAAAAACAATGGGAAATACGCGCACAAGGGCAGGGCACGGGTTCGGGATGAGATTTAGTATAATGGTAGTATGCTTTTAAGATATTCCTTCATTAAAATATTAAAGCACAATAGCCAGCTATTGGAGGCATGTCCCGTCATCGGTAGGGGGTAGTCACCTTACACCATTTCATGTATTACCAGAGCAGCGAGAACCATCCACCATTCCGGATGTTTCTCATCCCCAAGTCTGAGATACCATCGAGGGGGAATAGTTCTCGAAGAGACGTGAAACGTAGCTCATAAGATACACTGGGTCAGAAAGCGTGAGAGAATGAATAGATCCGAACCAGATAGGCTGCTATTTGGCGCTCCTACTTAGACGGGGTATTTTTTACTACACTAGCCGCCTTTGGCGATCAGCTTGCTCGTAAAACTGACTTTTTTGGTTGTTGAAAGGAAATATGGAATGCATTTAAAAAATCAGTTTTTATGTGGCCCGATTGAAAAAACACGAATTTAATTAAATCAGTTTATACTATAAATTATTTTTACTATGAATTAAAGAGTGCATATATTACGAAATAACAGCGGAAGTGAAATCTTCCTATGGAGTTGAAAGCAGAAGACTGAATGTTTTGATGAATGAATTTGAATTCCATTATAATATTTAAAAGCATTATTATCGACTTCCTAAAAATGGAATTAAAAAATATTAAAATTAAATGAAAAATATATGAAGATGGAATTGACATCATGAGAGAGGTAATTTTTTGAGTCGTAAGATAATCGAAGGCTAGTTTGGCAAGATAATTGTTTTAGAAAATATGAGCAGCCATTTCCATTGGCAAGGTTTAGAAATGACCCATCTAGCAATGATAAAACCTATTTTTACGCTCGATTAAATTTTCTTTTTGAATACTATTTCTTGACTTCTGTTAAATCATTTTCTCTCTGACTAAAGGGACTTTTTGGTGACATGATGAACACTCTCTAGAACATTTCTAATAATATTTTGCTTTCCATTCATTAGCTAAGCGACGCGTTCAATTCAATGCAGCTATTAAAACGTTCTGTGAAGCAGTCTGAAATTTGCATGATGGTATTTTACATTTGACTGTTGCCATTCAACAGTAAGTAATAAAAGCTCTTTCTGTGCCACGTACGTTAGCGTGTTATATATGAATTGTTCTCTCTATGTATTATCAAAGTACTGGGATTGTGTAGAATTTATAATTACATAGTCTAAATGAACTACTTACTCGAGATTTACTGGTTGAACATCCTATTCATCTCTTTTTCAGGAACTTATGGAAACTATGGGTATGACGAAATCTACGTTTTGGACGAGCACTTTTGTGAATAATTTTATCGTTGGCTTCATCCTCACATTGGTTATAACCACCCTTTACAAAACGACTGCGAAAGACACCTCATTCTATTTGCAGACGGATTTTATCCTTCTATTTATCATTATTCTGTTATTCATAGCTAATCTAATATTATTCTGCATGACATTCAGCATATTTTTCAACCGTGGTGAGTATTTTATTCTACAGATCTTGAAAAGCTATAGTCTTCTTAATTTCAAAGTTCTGATTACTGATGAACATCATTGTACTAATCTACTTATTTCACCCACCGTTTGCTTCCCAATTTTCCAGTTTTCTTCTCCAAAATTAGAAATTCGAATAAAAAATATTAATATTATGTGAGAAAATGATGTTTTTTGGTTAGAGGGTTTTGAAACCACAAAATGTACTGGTAGAAAATTCTCGATTTATCGCTTTTAAGGAACCAATTTTTCGCTTTTAGGGTAATTAGAAATGACATACCCTGAGCTCCTCAACCTACTCGAGTTGGGTGCAGGGGTTATTAGAAAACGATGAAGAATGTCACATTTGGCGACTTATCACCAACAAAAAGTTACAACTTGGTGCGAATGTCCGCCATGTGCCCGATTCTTTTGTCTGGCCAATAAAGGACAGGATCTTAAAAAGTTTTCGACCGAAGAAGCACAGAAAAGAAATTTGGAATGAACGCAAAATAGCGAGGAGATGTAAATTAAGACAACTAATAACTTAAAAATTAATAATGTTCTCACATGATAACTTCAAATCTGAGATAACAGATTTCAATTTCACATTTTTTTAGAATTTATGTTGTTACAGATCCATCAATTTTAGCTTGATTCACCACCATAAAAGTATGAAAAACATTGTGATTTCTACAATTTATTATTGAAAATACTATCCATACTGTTCAGGTTGGTTAAAAAAAAAGGCATAATTTTAAATATTTATTTTTATTTCAAAAAGTTTGAGGCATAAATTCATTGTTTTCATTCTTGCCTAGTAAGCATGAGGATTAAATATATCAGTGATGGATAGTATCCACTTTAATCGAAACCGTATTTTGAAAGGGAGAGATAATAAGGACTACTTTCATCAATTTTTATAGTTTTTAATATAAATTGAAACGAAAAAAAATTATTACCTAAATTAGAAAAAAAAACTATCACCACGAAACAGTCCATATTTTTAAGTAGACATGTTCAGTAAACTGGTACATAAAGGCAAATATGCTTACCATTTTTTATTAGAGACATATGTCAAAATTCTGCTGATCACGAAAAGAGTTTCTAAGATGTGGCGTTTGGGGGAAAATGGCAACTTGGATTACTAAACTTAGATGAAGAGTGTTCATGAATTGCATTTGCATGAAGTAGCAAAAATATGTGTCATTATTCCTTCGAATTCTGTTTGCATTTTATATCGGCTTTTGGAGTATGTTGACTGCATACCCAAAGATTTTTCAAATTCGATTCAGTACAGTTAGCTATTATAAGATGCATTTGCATGAAGTAGCAAAAGTATGTGTCACTACAACTTCGAATTCTGCTTGCATTTTATAACTGCTTTTGGAGCATGTTGACTGTATGCCCAAAGAGTACAATCGATTCAGTACAATAATCGTAAATGCTATTTTATTTGGAAAGTGTTCTGACCAAAATATGTTCAATTTTGATTCAGAAAATTATCACCAAAATTATCTGACATTATGATGTTTTGATTGTTTGTCCAAAGGTTCTCAATTGCGATTAAGAAAAACATTGTCATCAGCTTTTGAAATGCTTTGAACATTCCTTTAACATTATAAGTGTCCTAAGGCATTGTATAAATTATCATTCAACCGGAATGAGTGAATGATAATTTATATAATGAACAAAAGAGTGATATCACTCATTCAGTGAACGAGAATTGTGAACAGAAGAGTGATATCACTCATCCAGTGAATGAGTCCTGTGCACAGAAGAGTGTTATTACTCATTTAGTGAATAAGTGAAGGAGTCCTACGCATAGAAGAGTGATATCGTTCATCCTGTGAATAAGTAAATGAGTCTTGTGAACTGAAGAGTGACATCACTCTTCCATTCAGAAAGAAAGTTCCTTGGCATTTTCTGCATTGTTTAAAAAATAAAAATAAACATCTTTTAAGACCCAAATCAATGGACAAGACACAAATCTAAACTACAGAAACGTTAGGAATTGTATTTTTTTTGTTTCTGAATTTCTATAACATAAAAATCATGGACATAGTTTGAAAGCAAATGAATAATTATATTTTGGTGACAAATAACAGAGACATTTTTGACAAATAACAGAGACTTTGGTGGGTATGAAGTATTATACGATTATGACTCCTGATTTTGTAATACTTTTAATTGATTTTTTAAAAAATAATCCCTTGTTGATAATGCAACTTAACCCTGCTGTTTTGTTCGTATTTACCCCACTTATATAGTGATCGGGCCAATATGACCCGACTCAGAGAACTAACCTTTCTTGCAGTAAATTGAAGATACCATTTAAGAAATGGTTTAAACAATAGTAATGTAAGTTTAGATCTAATAATATAAAGCATCTATAAAAATAACAGAAAAATATTCGAAATTGAAACTTACCTTTACTTACAATTTGAATAGTTATATCTTACATGAGATTTGCGAATGCGATTCTTACAATTGTAACATAATATATTAGTTTTATTGTCATTTCTTGATGGACAGAGCTTGCACCTTGCACGTTTCACACACAATGAAGTATTCTGATAAGATACCAATGGTACGTTTTCCTTTTTTCTTTATATTCGTTTCACTATTTTTATTGAATCCTCTCTTGGTAGGTGTGGCCTTGCTTCATTGTGTAGAAAAATGAGAGATTTTTCCATTTCTTCCAAAAATAACCTTCTTTTAGACAATTTGTTTTTGTTCCATTCACTATGTATTGAAGTTCATAGAACAAATGCATTATACACAGAAGTATCAAGCATGTTATATATCATGGGACAGCGATTTGTTTTTCTTTTACAAGTGTATGGGTTTAAAAGCTAATCAAGAGTATCCACAGCGCATTTAGTTGAATTGTAATCTAAGATCATTAATGCATTTTTCTTGTCAGGGCTGTTACTAATTTCTTAGTCATGATGCAAAGTGCTCATAAGAATAACATTCTTGTTCTTTCTTGGGATGTAGTTTACAACTATTGTGTCTTCTGTAAAATAAAATAATGAGCTGTGAACTCATTATTTTATTTTGCATTATTATTTTTTTATATATTATTTTATGTAATCATTTTTGACATTTCTTCAGGAAGTTCTGATTTATTTTTTGTAATGGTGCCAAGCATAGTCATTTTCCGTTTTAGAAGAAGTTGTCTTAGGTTTTAACATTGAAAAAATTATCACATGTAATATTGTGACCCAAATACCCATAAGTAAGATCACACACTACTCGCATTCCCTGGTTTTTCTCTGGCATTGACGCTTGTTCTTTTTCAGAGTAAATTTGTGTTTTCAATAGGTACATATGAAGTTTTACTGTCACTGAAGTCCATATTTTGATGCCATATTTAGATGGATTACTTGGTATAAACTGTTTGAAAGTACATCGGCTATGAAATCCTACTTATTGTTCATCTACAGTAATATATTCAGATTATATAATTTGGGTAGAATCTCTATCCACTTTTCCCAGATATCTTGCACTGCAACTAATTTATCCAAATTTCTTCTTTCTTGACGAGTGGATTTATTATCAAAACGAATAATTATCAATATGGTGCAAAATGTTTTGAGGAACATTGTCGCACGAAACAAATTTCTACCTGTTTCTTTATCCTATAAACTTTTTGTTAATTAGCCTTATGATTTATAAACACCAGCTAACAATAATAATCCAATATATGATTGAAACGTTTTACTTTCGATATTTTTCCTTAAACCTTTTCTCCTTCAATATTAGTCATTTTTATGATTTCGTTTTGAATTGTAGAATTGAAACAACCTTAAATGCACTTTTTCTGTCTGCTATCCTTGCCGTTGTATATCTTGTGACCTCTGGTGTATTTTTATTATTAGCAACTACTGTTGATTGAGAAGAATGTGGCAATGGATCTAACTTCCACTTTATTTCACAATTCTTGGACTGAATACTCTCTTTATAGTTCATTTGTTGAGTATCGGTATCAAAATCGTTTAAGAACTTTCGCTGTCAATTTCATCACTTGTATGATTTTCATACTCCGATACTTCTTCGCTGTCAGAAACTTCTATTAGCTTAGATTTATCAGAGTGACTCAAATTTATGCAATTCGCCTGTTTTTCTCTCATATTTACAGGCACAACTCTTTTACAGTATATCAGAAATTAAAACACAGAAAAATAAAAGAAGGGAAGGGGAAAAAAACAACGTTGCAAATAAGTGCAAATAGTTTGGCCCCTTCTAATCGTATCAACTTTTTGACCTTGCACGTAACCAAACACATAGTCAATGAAACAGGTTTCAAAACGGATAAATTAGAGAAACTCTTGATATTCTTTTCTTTTGCATTATCCCAAACAAAAGGAAATATGTATGAGTAAAAATAAATGATTTTTTGAATTGGGAAATACATATTTATATTATTTACCGACAATGTGAAGAAGTTACATGAAAATATCCTTATTCTATATTTTGTTACGGACGTATAAATTTTATTTTGTTTCATATCGACTCGAACAGAACAGCAGGGTTAAAGAGACAGAGGCCTTTGCTCATAATTAAGATTTGCTGTCTGATTGAATAAGGAAATGAAGGTAAAAAGCAACTGATCTTTTAAAAGTATGAAATTTATTTTCCGAATCCATTTGCTATTTTTTTGCGAGGGGTTGGTTTAATTTATGAATAGAAAACTCTAACAATTAAACACTTAAATAATTTATTGTAAAATGTGAGATAGTTATCGCATTTATTGATAGTTTGATAAAAGAACAATCTTGAGTAGTTCTAGAAATTGCCATCCTCATTAATAATCTGAGGTAAGGCTATAAGTTAGTTTCAACAAATCTGTTAATTAATTTAATCATTCATTTTCCCCTCACAATTTTCTTGCTACACCTCTTTAGCGTTTATATTATTATTGCAGTGTTGAAGATAAATCCCAGTTCAATGTTATAACATGCCAGATTTTCAAATTGTTATGAAATTCTTATTGACGCACGTTGATAAAAGCAGAATGCATTATACCTTCTTCAATGCATTGTATTATACGATGTTCTGAAGGCAGGAATAGCTTCACTTTTAGAAAGAGCTTTTCGTTTTGATTTTCAAAGATATTTTTTCCTTTCAATTTTTAGGGATATTTTTTTAATTTCCTTTTTTTCAGTGTATTTTGAGATGCCTTATCTTTTATAATATTTTTTTAATACCAAAATAAAGTCCAAGATTTCAATTTCATCACATATCTTTGTCGTCATTTGTTCAATGCCGTTAAAGATTGAATTTATAATAAATAATGTATATAATGGGACATAATATTCAACATCTTGAAAATTAATTATTCAGTGATTAAATAATTAAGTGATATCATGATTTAAAATTAATAATTTTATTTTATAATATTTTTTTTGAAAATTTACAACTTCTGTAATACTGTTAAACAATAAAGAATGTCTGAACAGAATGTGGCAATCTTTAGTGTTTATTATATTATATTGTTTGCAGCAATTATTATATATATTATTCCTGAGGTATCGAGGGTTAAAGAAATGTCAGTATAGTCCTAAATTTCACAGAAATTAAGTGTATTAAAATAGTTAGAATATATTTCTTTTCTTATATAATATAAATTTTTTCTTTTAGTTGCTTATGCAGTTTGTGCGTTAATGATTGTTTACCTCCTTTCTTTTCAACTTCTGATGCGGGAAATCTATTCCGATACTTTTGAGGGATATTTCGCATCTTCACTTTTCCATAAATTGATGATTTGCGTATATCCAAGTGGAGCTTTGATTACTTCTTTCGTAATAATAAATATCTTTGAAGGTGGAAGTAAGTGGATAATTTGAATGAATCGATTTGATATGTGACTTAACTCTCTGTAATTAAAAAAAATACTAAATTCTATTTGCATTTTCATACAAATATAACAATTTTTTTCAGTATTGGATTTGATGTTCCTTAAAAATATCCAAAATATCAATGTTTTTGTTTCCAAAATTCTTGCTCTTTAACTAGTCTATTTTTAACCGCACACCGATAAGGATTTATTTCTAAAAGGACTTTACTTTTATGATATTCTAATTTTTATTTTTAATATATTTCATCATTCCTTATAAATATTATAGAATCGAAAAAACATTTTTTCCTCTAAAATTAATAATTAATTGGCGTCATTTATGTAACATGAATATATGGATGAAATCAGTCGATTAATTGCTGCTGAGTTTTGAAAATTGTTTTTTCTACATCGGGAAAACACCTTTCTACGCCAGAATTTCAGTATATAATCCAGTGTACCAGAATACGATTGAAAAATCAATTACAAATTTTGCAAACTTGAACCACGAATTTAAATCTAATATATAAAAATCTCATGTTACGGTGTTTGTGTTCGAACTCCTCCGAAACGGCTCGACCGATTTTCATGGAATTATTTATGTGTATTTGGTAGGCATGAGAATAGGTCATAAAGTATATTTCACGGCGCTAGGTAATTAGGGTGCTCCTATCCACGTTCACCGTACACTGAGGAGATCAACGCTTGCTTGAAATCATCGCCACTGTGACGTAATGTTGAAAAAATACAGCTAAAAATAAACACGCACGTCCAAGTGCTACAAGATCCATCTGCTGACGCATTCTCGGACCAATTGTTAGATATCGGTAATGGAATCAATAGGTTAGATCGGTGATGACAATCGCAAGTCGCAAGGCCAAACGATGTCTGTTTGCGGCTTAGATGTGGGCACACCATGTTTTTCACACGTGGGCAAACCATCGAGCTTATTTGTGTTGGCTAAACACGGACTGAGAAAAAATATCGTACACTCCATTGCTCTTCGAAATGAATATTGATTTATCTTTATTTCATTTTTATACTTTAGGGTTAAAAATATATTACTTTTTTCACTTTACGTTTAACTTTTAAGAGATCAAACAATGTATATGTTCGTTACATTAATGAAATACATTGTATTGAGAAAATGAATGGTTGGTGTTTTTTAGTTTTTATCGGCGATCATCGTCTACAGTTCTCCATTCCTCTTCCTGTCACAGATCCCATCCCTACACACTTACAATACATTCGTTAACAACCAAAATATTCAATAGAAATAATTTATAAGGCAGAACAACGTTTGCCGGGTCAGCTAGTAACATATAAAAATAACTTCTAAAAACATACCAGTGAAACAAAAAGGGTGCAAAAAAAGGTACTTTATATCATTTATAAAGGCTGTACTAAAATTAACGAAGACTTGAATTTGCCTCCATTCGTGCAGTAAAGTGTTGGAAATCCTATTAAAAATTTTGACAGCTGATAGTTTAAGGTTAGTAAAAATGGAATGCTACACGATAGAACAACGTATTAACTCAAGATTTGAATTAAATAAAAAACACCGGCCTTTTCTTTAAATTGTTATATTTTTATTGCATCCTAAGTATACAAGATAGGGTTATGCATGGAATAACACTTAGGGCAAATGGTCTCCAAGGTTTTGCTGACACATTTACATAAATGTGGTTGAATTTCGTTGATGCATCGTTGAATTTCCTCCTTCAATGCACGCGTGCTTGTTGGCTTGTTGGCATAGACCTTGACAATGGTGTTGAATCATGTGATTTAGGGAGAAAAATTCTCACATTTTCGAAATGTGGTCGCCAAACTTTCATTATTTTTGAAATATTGTTCAACAATGAAAACAAGTTTCTCTATCATGTAATGTTCCATTTTTACTAACCCTAAACTATCAGCTGCCAAATAGAATTTTTAATAGGATAGCTAACACTTTACTGCACGAATGGAGGCGAATTCAAATCTTGCGTTAATTGTGGAACACTATTTATTATAATTGTATTATTTGAGCAATTAAAAATATTATATATGTTTTTTTTATTGTAATTATTTAATATTTTTTAATCGCTAATTCCTAATTCATTTTTATAGGTTATAGGAAATTTTTTGTATTGAATATTTTCAAAGCGTTCATTGCGAAGGGGCACGATTCATATCAGATCAAAATGTAACTAAACTAATTGAATTAAGATGTGCAAATACTATACGCGTTATTGAAATAAATAAAATAAAGTAAAATAAAATTCTTTACATAGGCTTGTTAATGATTTCACTTTTTGAATTGAAAGATTTTATAATTTTTTTTTAGATGAAGGAATTCAGTGGCGTAATCTGACTGAATATCCGAGTATCCCTGATATCAACATGCTAATGGTCATCATTATGATGGCGTTTTCCTGCTTCTTCTATATCTTTGCAATATGGTACTTTGATACGGTCTGGCCATGGCAACCCAGAGTTCACAAGCCATTCTATTTCTTCTTAACGGTAAAAACAATTCTTTAGTTTATTTTTAAAATTCTCCAAATAATCAATTAATGAATTATTGATGCGGAGTTTAATTCTTTTTAGAAAAGTTACTGGTTTGGTCAAAACACAAATGTTCCAAACGAAATCGAGTTAGTCAGAAGTGAAAAGGCTGACAATTTTGAGGAGGAATCCAGCAGCTCTGTAAAAACCGTCGTCATCAAGGATTTATCGAAGGTAATATTCAATAAGGATTTATTAATTGTTTCAAAATACTTCTTGGAATATTCTTCCATTCTCTCCAATTACCATAACATATTATTATTAATGAAATTTAACTGATTAAACTGATTTATCCTTAACTGATTAAAAACCTTCATTCGCCTGTCTACAGTTAAAAATATATTGTTACGAATCTGTAATATTTTTTTCCTGCCTCTTGGTCTCATAGTTGGAAAGAGAGATTTATAGATATTCTTGATGCTATCCATATCATTGAATCATCTATATAATGATCCACACCTTCGAATTTGTCGCTAAACTTGGCGACAAAAATAAAAGTTCTGGAAAATGCAAGGCCCTAGTAACCCAGATCTGCTGATTCTTCTTAAAAATTCTATGCAACGTCAGCTCATAATGGAAAAATTATAAATATTTTTTAGATAGGTTGAAGCAATTCCCTTGATTGTCTCTTTGGAGTGTTGATCGCATTGATGGGCACAGTGTGGCTGTTATTTAGTTAACAATTGCTATTTGGTTGTGTAGAGTTAATTTCTTGCTGTGGTCTTTCTTTGCGTACAGCTTAGTTCATTCATATCACTTGTGCTTCGTAGAAAAAGAATACACGAAGCAGGGTAAGCCCAGGTCTAGCTTTTCCATTATTCCACTTGTTAAACTAAATTCAATGTATAGTCACAAGGTGATTGCCGCACAATGTGTGTTTCGTTATGTCTGTATGTGGTGTTGTATAAGCCAAGCCATTTACTTACAGCAACCAAACTCGGCACATATAAACTTTGGAGCAGACAATGTGCATATCGGAGAGATTTTTTGAAAACCTTAATTCGAATTTTAATTAATTAAAAATCAATCGAAATTTTGACTTTTCCTAGCGATACCATACGAATATATTAATATATAAAAATGATTTTTTTTACATAATCTTAAAGTACAAAAACTTATCTTTTCAATGAGAACAATTTAATAGTCGTGCAAAAGTTTTCCTGAATTTTGTTAGTTTTTAAAAATATTTTTTCTTAATTTCCAACAGCAGATTACGTTGTTGCCCTGAAATTCAAACCGTTTTTATTTTTTCATCAAATATTTAACTCCAAGAGTTTCCTCATTGAATGCTAAGGAAGAAGAATTCTGTTTAATATCTGCGTAGTTTACAATGCAAATTAAAAAGTGAAGTTCATTATAGCGGAATTTAGAAAATTGATGAACTGGATATTTATGTATTTATTTTAATAGCGTCATCATGGATAATCATGGGATTAGTCCTCATTAGATAGATTCATGCACATAGTCAATTATTTCTTCACTTCTTTCATAGAACTTCTGTTTTAGAAATAAAATCAGCATTTGGATGCATTCATGATTTGATTATATTTAACCTCCAAGATTTCAATTCTTTTACCCGAAATTTTTATCCAAAATGAGATAAATCTTATCAAAATAAGCACTCATCAACAGTATTTTCCGACCTCATTACAGAGAGACAACAGTAAAAAGCCTCATATTTATGACAAAAAAAGCGATTTGAAATTTTGTGTTAATAGATGTGTTCTTTGGAGTTTTCTACAACATCGACAAAAATTCCACTTTAAATCAGCTCAAAAGAATTAATAAAATATGCAATTTAACAAACAGTTAAAAATCAAATCAAATACTTAATAGATAACCTCACGATCAATAACACCCTTATCTCTATCTTAATATCTCTAATTTTTGGCTTTAAGTTTAATAAAAGATTGCATTTCAAAACGATATTGGTGCAGTTATTTTAAAATTGAGGCAGGGTCACCCAAGTCAGCAAGGTATGAATTGAACTTCGAAAATGCGACTTTTGGCCAGAGCTAAAAGATCCCAAATATTTAAATAATATTTTTCTTCTTCTTTATCTAGCGTCTTTTATTTTAAACTATTTTTTCCACCCATCTTTTTTAATAACTGGTATTTTTCCTTCACAATCGCTCTAACCCTTTTTTAATTTAAAAATTTTAACTTTTTTTCATTTACAATTTATTTTTAATCGACATTTTCATCGCAGCCAGTAGTTTTTAGCCCTTAATTGGCAACTCTCTTAAATGCGTGCCAAAAGTTGAGTCACTTAATACAGTTAAGACACATCTGCTGCCTTCTAAGCACGCGGAGAATCGTTTACTTTATTATTTTCCTTTCTTCACTTCCTTTTTTGTTTAATCTCGTTATATCATGCATTTACTTTTATATTTACTTTATTATTTCTATTTATTTTGTATTACATTTTTGGTCAGATTTATGCTCCTTTTCAGTCTCTATAGCATTGGTCTATTACAGCATTAGTAAAGATAGCATTTTTTCACTTAATTGCCCGATACTATCTGCAAAAAAATGCAAGAATTCCTTTTGTGATTTGTATTGTTTTCATGCCCTGATGATTAAATTAATATATTGTTTGCCGAGTTTCACAGTTCCCACTTTTAGTATTGATTTACAGTTTAATTCCACAGCATTCCTTGAATTGCTGCATTTTGCCCATTCACTTTGCACGTGTATTCAGCTCTTTTTTCCCTATGTTTTTAAGCATTCCTTTTTCTTTTCTCCAGTTTACTGGTTTATATATATATATATATATATATATATATATATATATATATATAATTTGAGATTTTGATAGGGAAAATATTTCTTTACAGTGCTAATATATTATTAAGATTCTGATAGGAATTTCTGACGTATGTCAATCACAAGTAAGGGAAGTGCAGGGATCTTAAAAAAAGAATGTGCTTATTGGACATTTTTCTAGTCTTTCACGCGGAGCGTGAGCATGTATCGGCGTTTAGCCGATCCAGCAATTTTATAAAGCTTCTCTTGAATTAACTAAGTAGAGAAAGAGGAATTGGATCAATAAATAAGAGAATGAACTTACTATGGGCGAAATTAAGATAAAATCTTGGAAATTAATTAAATTGAAATTAGATTTTAAAATATCATTACACACACACACACACACACACACACACACACACACACACACACACACACACACACACACACACACACACACACACACACACACACACACACACACACACACTTTCTCTCTCTCTATATATATATATATCTTTTTCACCTTCTCTTTCTTTCCCACCTTTTTTTTCTCACTTTCTCTCTCTCTCTCTCTCTTTCTCTTTTTTCCTTCTATCTCTCTCTATGCATAAGTATATATCTGTTTTATAATGGTCTTTATCTAGCCATTGTTTCCTTTTTAAATTTATAGCAGCTCTTATATGTTGGTTTATCAGAGATTTATTAGCTGTAATATTGATATGTGTTAGACAGAACAAAAAAGGAATATATGTAACAGCCATAGTAATTAGCTCCTTTTGCTCCTACAGGTTATCCAACAAGGAAATTCCTCCAAAACAGTCCTACATGATATATCCATAAAATGCAATCAAGGACAAATAACTGTTCTGCTCGGTCACAGTGAAGCTGGGAAAACATCAATAATCAATATTCTTTCAGGTATAAGATAATTTATGACAAGTTTTGAATAATTTCTTGCAGGGTGATTGGAAAGTGTTGTGGTATTTTGATGTATTGATGCAACATTCAAAAAACAAATCAGTTTCATATCAGAGCACATAGGAAAGAATATGTGAAATCGATATAAGAAGTATGTGAAATAACCAAATGAATGGCTGACACTTGTAGATATTCAACGGATGAAAAAATGCAAATCAATGCTGAAACAATTTCCGGTTTCGTATAGTAGTGTATGGTCGAATGTTCATATAAATCAAGACCATAATGAAATTCCATTCATATTTTTGACCCTTCATTGGATGGCTCACACTATATATAATATATACCAATTGCCGAAAATACTTTTATTTGTAAAATTATCTTTGCTGCACACATTTCACATTTGCTAGGAATTTTTTTATTCCACCGTTTTCTTTTAACTGATTTAGAGGACAATTTAATTACAACACACTCTAGTATTCGACATCTATTTTTTTACCACATTCTTTCATACGATATCTTAAAGAGAATTCAAATAAAATCGTCTTTTAAAGGAGAAAAAATGTTATTTCTAATTTGACTCTTCAGTTAAAATTCAATTTAAGAAAAACTTCACATTTTTAGATTTCTTAATATATTTCTTAAATATAGACATATTTGTGTTAAATTGTATTTGTTTGTTTATGCAATAAAATTTATGACACAAAAATTAATTATGGATTTTAAAATATATTTATTAAATAAAGAATTTTTACCATTATTAATTTAAAGTGAGAAATTTGTCACTGCCTTGTTTTATATGAATCATGTATGAAAAATTAAATCACTGAATGCTTATTACATGTGCACTTTCATCATGTACATCATGATAAATTAGTAGAAAAAATACTGTCTTAAGTAGAAAAACAAGTAATATATAAAAAATTTTAAGTCAATTCCTCCTTATTTTATTATATTATTTATATATATCTTATATTATTTATGATCGGGTGTCGCGTCAGTAATCTCAGAGCTTGGCGACCAAATAGAAATTACTAGACAAGTTTAATTCATGAAAAAATATTTGGAAAAAAACTATATTGACATCAAGTGTCAACCACTATAAGTTTAAAAAAATGTATTTGAACTTGAGTGGATAATAAAAAGTAATTTATTGACGACTGAAAATTTGAGCAAGATATATAAATAATATAGGGAAAGTGTGAATTAATAGTAGGAACGGAATAAATGCCTTTGCTTTTTTAAAATACGACGTGGTAGGAAGTATTCTAATATTGTGAAAAAGCCCTTTGGCTAACTATTTTGGCAATTTGGGCTCCTAAAATATTGAGATATAGGCGTAATAGTTGCATCATATACACATATATTCTTTTCATAATGAATTTATTCTCTTTTATGTATATATTCCGATGTTTTCAAACAGTATAAACTTGTTTCTTAATCAAAGTATACCATAAAAACTTAATGTCTATTTTGATGGAAAAATTCATCATGCTACTTGATTTCTTTGCATTCTGTACTAAATAATACTAAAAAATTCAATTATTCTATAACTGTATTTGTGTCATCTCTATGTTTCTATAATTTGAGTAGTACATTTATGGTTCAATCATCATATATTCGAATATTACAGGTAAAGAACTTCCAACAGCCGGTATTGCCGCAATAAATGGGTTCGATGTTTCAACAAACACAACTCGCAAATTCCTTGGTTTTTGCCCCCAGCACAATGTTCTGTATGACGGAATTTCGGTTGAACAACATTTGAAAATCTTTGCTGCCGTAAGTAATATTGCTTTAAAAGTCTTTAACATTTTTTCAATATGTGTTTTGAACGACATGAAGTTTTACTATTTACTTTGGAATGAAAGGATGATATCCTTTTCTACCAAATAACCCAATTATCACATTTTGAATATTCAAAATGAATCATCAACCATTTTAATTTTCATATTTTCTCATTTACGTACATTACGTACATACATTCTCATTTAAAGAAATTTTTTCAATATGTGTTTTGAACGACATGAAGTTTTACTGTTTACTTTGGAATGAAAGGATGACATCCTTTTCTACCAAATAACCCAATTATCACATTTTGAATATTCAAAATGAATCATCAACCATTTTAATTTTCATATTTTCTCATTTACGTACATTACGTACATACATTCTCATTTAAAGAAATTTTTTCAATATGTGTTTTGAACGACATGAAGTTTTACTGTTTACTTTGGAATGAAAGGATGACATCCTTTTCTACCAAATAACCCAATTATCACATTTTGAATATTCAAAATGAATCATCAACCATTTTAATTTTCATATTTTCTCATTTACGTACATTACGTACATACATTCTCATTTAAAGAAAAAATGTTGCAATCGTCAACATATTCAAAATCTAGATGTTCCTAGGTCTTACTGAGTTCAAAAACCACATTTCTATCTGTTTGTGAATAAGATATCAAAAACTTCCGGTACAAAAGTGCTATTTTCTTTACTATACTACGAAGCTCACAATTTTCATGTGTGAAAATAAAAATACGAGCTCTCGTGGCGTTCATGGCCTTGCCAATATTCACAAATTGATGCGGTTGGAGAGTGAGAATATTTCTATCATTAATATACAAAAAAAAGTTTTGGGAATATCATTTTATTGATTTCTTCTACCTGTGAGACTGGGTATTAATAACAGAGGTAGAAAGAAACTGTTTAAAAAGCCAAAATTCAGTAAAAAAATGCCAAATTTATAAAAGAAATGTGGAGGAAATTGAGTTTTTAACATTCATTAGCAATGTAAATATCTGAATAGACGAAATATCTTTGATATACACCCATGAACGGCGTGCAAATATCCCGAGTTACCACGTAATCCGCCGTGGACATATATTAGAAAACTCGTGATCTATATTCGCTTATATTTTTATTTAATGTTAGGAGACGAAGATTCTCTCGGCAGTTTTTTTTTGTAAAATCGTGTTTTTTTCCTAAAAAATATTTCGATATGAATCACGTACTGATTACATATGAATATTTTTCAATCTTACCTCATCTCAATCCATCAGCGCCATCTAAAAATTATTTTGGTACAAGTAGGGTATCATCCTATGGCAAGAATGCAAGTACCACCAAAAATGGCGTTATATGACATTATCCGCATGAGAGCAGACAGAAAAGGTTCTAATAGTTAGTTTTGTTGTTGTTTCTTATGGCACTTGCCACGGACAAGCCCGCTGTTCAAAGAGAGCCGATTTAAGACTAAGGGGGAGCGCCTCTTGTTTTTATCGTAGAGCCAACTTGGGCCAAGAGTACGATTTGACTACTCACGCATCACTCATTCGCTTGCACAACCTCTTTTTACAGGAGGGTGCATTCACACATCTCACAGATAGAACAGAAAGAACAACAATGCCCAAACCGGGACTCGAACCCGGGACGCCCAGATCACGGGGAAGTTTCAAAGAATGTTTTGTTCTTCTGTAAAATTGCTTTTTTTCAGGAAAGCACTTATGTAGATAAATTAAAAAACAAAAACTTCATCTAAATATAAAATTTGATCCAAATCGTTAGAATCATTTCCGAGATACACGAAATAAATTTATAATATATAAGAATTGCTCGTTTAAAATTATATGATTATCTCAAATTTTAAGTTTTAATTTATTATTTGCTTCTAATTTTAGATGAAAGGAACATCATTGAAAGGACTAACTTATGAAGCTGAACAAACTTTGGATATTTTGAAATTGACGAATAAAAAGACTGAAAGAGTGTCTAATCTATCCTACACCGACAAGAGAAAACTGTGTCTTGCAATTGCCATTGTTGCCGATTCCAAAGTATGTTACTTTTCATTTATTACTAGCTGATATATATATATATATATATATATATATATATATATATATATATATATATATATATATATATATATATATATATATATATATTACCTGGCAGAGTTTGCGCAATAAGTGTATTTAGAAAAACTAATAAAAGACTTTATTGCAAAAATTAAATGATATAAAGTATAGTGTTAATTTTGTAATGCTACTTCCTAATGCAATTATTTCCACTGCACGGAAGACAAATTTACATATAGCTCTGATAGATGCTGAGCAGATAATGCATTAATGACCTCAGAGCCTGGCAGCAAACTTGGCAATTTGGCGCGCAATCTAGCAGCAGAAAAATAAGATTCTAGAATTTTCAGGAATTTTGGTGATGGGACCATTAGGACGCGAATTTTAACAATCCTTCAAGAAGTATCTGTGCCATGATTCAGAAGCTATTAAAAGCTGAGAAACCGAACTGGTGTGAATCAGTTGAGTGAAGCTCAAGTGATTAATGAATCGAATATTGATTTCTGTGCCGAATCTTGTTGTCAAGTATTGAGGCAGTGTCGAGTCATGTGCAGATTATTGTACACTCAAATCAGAATCGACAATCAAGTACAGCTAGCCAGCAGAGCTAGTAGACAGTGGAAATTACCAGACGTTTGAAGACCATGAATAATTCTGTCAAGTCTCTCTCACAGCCGAGTTCTGTTTGATAGCTTTGTAGTGCTGCAGTTGCTTACAACTGATTAGCTACTTGTGTGCTGCTGTCTATTACAAGTGCTGTTCTTGTGTATATCTCGGCTGTATTTTCACTGATGATGGAAGACAGTGACATTTTCCTTAACAATAGCAATAATTTAGTCATGTCAACAAAAACATTGATAAAACCCATCTTATCACAAAATAAGAAAGTATTGTTTTAACTGAGACTTGCTCTATAAACGTAGAGCATTTTGACAAGTAGATATATTTTCAAAGAGACGAAATTAATTGGCGAAAACAAATTGACTAAATCGCTCTAGTTGTTGAGTCCGAAGGTTCAAACATTTTGTAATATCTCTTGAATTTGAAGAGTGATGGGTACAGAAAACTATAAATGAGTATCTAGGAATCATGAATTTTCAAGTGAAATACAAAGCAATGGAATCGGTAGAGTGGCTATATATAAGGAATTCTATCTTTTTTTATTCCTATAGAAAGTGTACAATGAAATTGAGTTCTGGAACTTTTCTCGAAAGTGTAGGTGGTAAGAAACGGGCGACTATTGATGAGCCATATAGGGAAGTCATAATCCTTTGTATCTTTTTAAACAATAAACAATAGAAATATTTTAAATTAAATTTGAATAATTAGAGATGTCTGCATATTGATGAATAATATTTGGCAAAATCGGTTAGTTGTTAAGGCCTGGTGGCTCTGCCAAAGTTTCATTTTTCAATATCTCTTCAAAGTTTAAGGCTCTCGAGGTAGATCACTACTGATGATGCATCCAGAGATTGACCAAGAGCTTTCACTTAAAATATAAATCTATTTGAAATTTTCGAGTGTGGACAGTGGGTGTGGCTAAGGAATTCTGTCTCTGGTTGCATTGAATTTTTCAGTGAAGTAGCACTTTTGAAACTTCTCTTGAAAATGAAAGTTTAGTGGCGGCCTCTGATGTGATATCCAGGGGTCACGAACTTTCATATGAAAAGAAAATTTCCAAAATCTGGACCAGTGCATTAGGGTGGGATATATTTTTAAATAGATGGAGGACATTTAATGAAATATTATGGTAACTAGCTAAATAAAGTTTGAAAATTTATTTTAAATTTGAAAGAAATAATCTCAACTCTAAAAACACCAGACGAAGAGCAGCGCTTGGGCAGTTAATGAACAAAGGTCTTAGAACTACTGAAATTGGAGCAAAAGTATCTCGACGATCCATGTGAGGGATTTAATGCTGTGCACTTTTTATTCCTTAATTAAATGTTTTATGAACCGTTCATAAGCTACAAAAGTTATTTAAGGAATCATTCTGATTTAGCTCTCCAAAAATCAAAAGTAAGATTAAGAATGCAAGTCGAATTATCGACTACTTTCCATAAGAAATCTTCAATTGCAATGACGAATATCAATTACTCCAAGTATTATCGCAGTAATAGAAAGAAAAATTATCGCAATTTAGAAAAAATTATGGAAGGTAAAAAAAGTTTTTAAAATTCTCCAAAATATATTTCAAATCAAATCCATTCTGGTCAAATTCCCTTGCATTGCTGTGACTGGAAATTTGGAGAAGGAAATTCAGATGTTGCCCTCGTCATCTGACCACTGTTCGAAAATGTTCTAATCACTACTTCAAAATGAGCCGTTGATATAGCTTAATTTAAATAAAATAAGCTAGACTAAGAACATTACCATGTTATAATGTTTTGTTGGAATTCCTTGCCATAATATAAATGGACTTTGTACAGTTATAAGTGACATCGAATCATATTAAATTTTTTTTAAATAACATTCACTTTTTGAATTTATAAATTGAACACAATTTCTAGGTCCTACTGTTAGATGAGCCAACATATGGTATGAATAACGAATCAAAGAGACAGGTATGGGATGCGCTGCAAGCAGTGAAACACAACCGTACAGTCATTGTGGCTACACAGTCCTTCGAAGAAGCTGATATTCTTGGGGATCGCATTGCGGTGTTGGCGGATGGAGAAATACACAGCTGCGGAACCTCCGCTTTTATCAAACAAAAGTTAGGTACGAAATAATAAATGTTGTCTTCGTATTAAAGTTTTCTTATTTATTAATCTAAAATAATTAAAAAATTTTAAAGAAAACTTAAAAATTTTTTTTTATTAATTCACTGAAAATAGAAATTTTTATTTTAAATATTTTCTATCTTTTTAGTTTTTCTTTTATAATTTACCATTTAAGTGTGCAAAGCACTGACTGTACGAAAACAATATCACATTAACATTAAAAGAAGCTACGTAAATGAATTAAGAAAATTAATATTGATTTTGTATATTTTTCTTCTTCCTAACAATGTGTATCGCATGCTGAACCACAGCTGAAAAAAATCGGAACAAAAAAATGAAAATGAGCACACGTAAAAAAGTGAGTAGTTATAATGAAATAAGAAAGTTTCTTGCAAACGAAGCCATTAAAATTTAATTATATGAAAATAAATTTTAGGTTTCGGGATTTCTTACTTTGGCTTTTTGCCAATTCAAGAAAGGGAAAAAAATTCTCCAGCCGAAATGGGCTTTCTACTGCGGATCGTAGAAGAGAAATTATTTCAACTTTTCAGGGAAACAATTAATTAAAAATCAATGAATAAAAGAATTGTGTTTGTTGTCATTTCAAATTGCAGAGAAAAACTTGAATAAATATCTCCAAGAATTTGAAAAAAAGATTTTGGAATTAGGATGTCAGGTACAGCAATTTTAGTTTCAATTCTTAAAATTTTTTGGGAAGCAATTTTATAAAATTTGTTCAAAATTCAATGTATGAAGTCAGAGATACATAAAAAATATCCAAAAACGTTTCTACACTAAAATTCAGGCTTCACAGTGTAGTCACTATTATAACAACCTGTGCGCAAAATTTCTTGACTGTAAGGGGTTCTGGACACATTACATACATCCTTTGATTAGTAAGGATGGGTTGATCATCGGGCTGAATTTTAATGAAACATAATTTAATTAAGTTTATAAGTTAACTGATAATTAAGTTCTGAAAGCATTACAATATTTCATTGCCGTTAAAAATACTGATATGTACGAAATTTGAAGGAAAAAAAAAAACTTAGATATATAATTTTTTTTCAGGTGCTGGTTATCATCTACACGTCCTGAAAGATGTGAACTTCGATTTGCAAGGTTTGAAATCGATCATCAGAAAGCATATCTCAACAGTGACGTGCGGAAATGATTCGCAGCGTGAAATTTCTTTTAATCTGGGAGCTTCTAATGAGTTTGGAGATATGTTAGGAGAGATAGATAGCCATAAAAATGACCTTGGCCTTATCTCCTATAGTATATCTTCATCAACTATTAGAGATGTTTCGTTAACGTTAGTATAAGCTACATCTTTCTTCCCTCCCGTAATACACCATCTCCAATACACATGCAGGCGGTTTAAATATTCGAAATTAAAGCTAAACAAACACTATACAATACGTCAATCATCTTCTAACATTGGGAGTATGATAATTTGTAGCAATATATATAGGATTTCGACCTGAGAGCTTCCAACGTCAAGAGTCAAATATTTGCATTAAAAGATATTCCAGCGGTTTTCTACCTTTTCCGCCTGAGTCAAAAGAAGTCTCAAATTTTCAAAACAAGACATTCGATTGAACGCAGTTTTTGCCACCGTTAAACAATTAAAGAATTTTAAGAATTAAAAAATTGGAACACGACAATACCATGAGTGCGATAGCAAGATTTGCATCCTGTTCATCCGCCAATAAATGGCCTACTCACAACGTGAAACATTTACTCAAGTTTAATTGAATCAAACATTCCCCATATCATTGGACAGAAACACTTGTCTCTACAACTGACAAATCATTTATATCAAATGTTGGGTCCAACTTTAAATCAAGGTTTAATATCTCGTGTAGCGCCAACTTTAAAATAATTTCTTTGTAATTTGGCAGATGTAAGATCAGAGTTCTGATTTTCGCATCACTCTTTCCTTTTAATTTCAGTTTTAGTTTCATTTAAATATTTTGTAGCAGTATGAATTGAAAAAAGCTCGTTATGAGTTAAATCTAAAGCTTTATCTGTTAAATTATAAATAGTTTATAAAAAATAAATAGCTATTTAAATGAAAAGTATTCTTTTAAATTGCTGTTTCCGATCATTTAATGAAGCGTTCGCTCAAAAATTCACGCTGTGAAAATTCGTGTTCAATGATAAAAACAATTAAACAATTTCTACCAAATACACTTTTGCTGTTTTAATATGAAAAGAAAATATATATTTAGAGGCATCAATACAACATACGTTATATCATGGATTCCCAAATTATGTATCGTAACAAGGTCTTATTTAAACGTAATTTTTTCTGAAATGTGATTTGGCAACATGGTAACAACAGTAAAAAAAAAGTACTCAATATGCTAACAAGCGACTCGTGTAGAATGACAAGAACGAAACTGCACAAAAGTCTTTTGAACATGCGGATGGCGTATATAAAAAGTTGCTTCAATTTGCGGCTTGAATTTAAGGAATTATCTTAGCTTGACCTTTTCTAGCTGTACTTCAGATCCCGCCCATTTAATCAGAATTTCCCTTTTATCAGAACGTTCATTTCAGTTTTCGTCGGCATTTAGTTCAAAGTATTTCGGTACCATGTGTGTAACATTTATTATATTTTCTAGTTCGAATAAAAGATTTTATTCTCGTAAGTTTCTTTTTAGCTCATAAAACTTTTTTCGTAAAGAATGTGCACTATTCTATTCCGAAAAAATTCAATGTTTCGAAGAGGAAGTGGGTCGATGTAGATTCGGTTATTGAAAAATGGATCCCAATGTTTAAAAGTTTCCGAATCCCTATATTGTATGATACCCTGATGGATTTCGTTTTTAATTTTATGAAAAAAAAATGTTCCCCTACCATACGTATATCATATTTGTATTATAAATATCGTGAATTCTTTTGGCAGTGTATCGAATATGTCACGCACAATACAAAACCTCGCACCTGGCGGAGCAATTGAAATTACAAGCACAGATACAGAAGGTATCATTTCTTTTATACTTTATAAAGTATATTTTACTTTACTTCACTTATTTTTTTAAAGTTTCTTTTATACTTTATAAAGTTATTTATTAAATAATCATTTAACCTAATGCTTAGTTAAGATATTCATTATCACTATCATTATTTTATAATTACTAATTTATTCAAGGGATTTTCCCAGTTTTATTTTTAAAATGTTAGAAAGATTTTAGTCATTGTAGTATTTTATATAAAATAGTCCTTTACATGGATAGTATTATATATTCTTCAAACGCATTTTTTTTCCGACACATTTGTAATCCTATCGGTAGAAATAATAAATTTACAATACACTTCTGAGTATCTGTCCAAATGTGGCGGAAGGGTAGGCCGGTTAACAAAAAAAGCTGGTTAGGTAGAAAATCTATGAACCCATTTCTTTGCACACCAATACCAGAAGACAAAATTTTTATACCAAAACTCATTGTTATAATCCGCATTTTCTGGCTTCTTATTGAGTATTAAACCCTCCATAGAATGTGAATGTAGAATATGAACGCGGCCAGTTGAATCACAGAAGCAGTTGCCGTTTTTTACTGTTACACCAGAATCTAGTCGCTGTTTCTCCTCCATTGTCACTACAACTTTTTTTCGGTTATCCCCCATTTTGAAATCTTCACTGTGGTACATTTAAAAACATTAATCATATCCCAAGAACAATTTACGAATACTGTATTGATTATACTGGGCAGTTGTAATCAGTAGGCAGCGGCAACAATTCAGATCCGTTACACACTGATAAAACAGCGAACAACGAGCATAACGCTACTCTTTTCCTGTCAGAACTTGTATTTTGCACACGACACTTAGAAGGATCGTAGCAGCCGCCCGCTTGTAAGGCCTTGGCAATGTTGCCAATGCAACGCCTTGTCTTCCTCATTTGATTGCGACATAAGAAAAGTAGGTCGGATAGTACAGATGCCGGATAATCATGAACTGAATACTCGGGAGAGTACTGTTCTTTTATTTTAAGAACTGATTTCATATGATTTCTTTAATTTACTAGAAATATGTTTATGTTGTAGATGCAACAAATTTTGCACACAAATATTGTTGTATAAGCAATGTTTTAATGAAGTTTTTGTATCAAATCATTAATTAATCAATGTTTATATTTCATCATTTAGAAACATGAATATAAAATGCTGGATATATAAGTTAATTTTAAATAAATCTTTTAGACAAATCAAAATGTGTGCGTTATTATTTACTTTAAAATGATCATCAGTGATATTTCAGATGCTACCAGGGATTCTTTCCATCCGACGCTGCATGCCAGTGTTCACAATCAATTTCGAGCGTTGCTGCTGAAGCACTTCCATCTCTGCAAAAGGCGCTGGAAATTCCACCTCATCCAGCTAACCATTCCATTCATTATGATGTTGATGTGCTTTTATTGCATGAATGACCTACATAAAACTCCGAATCCGCCTTTGGAACTCGATATCAGCAGCGTGTACGGGTCAACTGACGGATTTTATTATTATGAAGACCCAAGTCTTTCGAATATCGCCGAGACATTCAAGAATGTTTTGGAATCAAAGAAAGTCGGCACGGAGAAAGTTACGGAGCCAACGCATTATGTTTTGAATTATGGAAAGAAAAGTTTTGCTAAATATTTAAAGAGACTTATTGTAGGGGGCACATTTGACCGTTTGCAAAGCGGAGCCTTGAATCTTACAG
This sequence comes from Argiope bruennichi, assembly GCF_947563725.1. Classification (NCBI taxonomy): domain Eukaryota; kingdom Metazoa; phylum Arthropoda; class Arachnida; order Araneae; family Araneidae; genus Argiope; species Argiope bruennichi. Next base: position 8,604,878 of record NC_079154.1, read on the forward strand.
CTTGGTATAATGCGGGAGCCGTTCATGCCCTGCCCATGTCTCTTCTCTTAATGCAAACTGCCTTGTTGCGACATATAGCGAGCACTGGGAGTATCTCATTGACTCTTGTGCCTATTATATCTCTTAGGGAGAGATACAGTTCTTTAAGTGATGTTGGCTTAACCTCTTCCGGATGGGCAACGTTTTATGTGCCACTGGTTTGCACTTTCCTGTCACTCAGTTTTATCCTCATGCATGTGCATGAAAGGGCAACAAAAGCCAAACTGCTGCAACTAATGAGTGGAATTCCAACTGCAATGTACTGGATTGCCATCTTCCTCTGGGATTACTTTATTTACTTTGTCATTTGCCTTATTATGATCATGCCTCCCGCCTTCTTCTTTCCTTCCGTTTTCTTCGGGGCACATTGGAACGCGATAGGTAAGATACCTTTATTGCTATTTATTTTTCGAAATATGTTCAATATTTTTTTTAATAATAGTAGTACTGGCAACGGATTAGAAAACTTTTAATATTAATACAAAATGTATTAATAGCTCAAATTATTCAGAATCACCAGAACTATGCAAATTCAATCAAATTCTGCGTGGGATATATTTTCCTGGTTTGGCATTTCTCCCTGTTGTCTCAGTTAGATAAGATGCTATTTAAGGATTATATAAACATACGCTTACTCCTCACGTAATGGTGGAATATATCTGGTTATATCACCATCCATTGAATAGGAATTGTTTAGCAGTAATGCGGGTTTAAACACGACCAGTTATAATACGGCAAGTAGGTAGCGCTTGCACAGACAGGGAATGGTTTATGTTGCACACAATTTCATAAGATAGATTAAGGTATTCCATGCTTGGCTTAAATTGTCCCTGAATTTTTCTTTTTCACTGTGTATCGTATTAAAATGATGGATATTTACATAAAGATAAGGTAAAATAAAAATAAAAAAAGTCACCATACATAAATTTGAAAAAAAAGAAGAAAAAACACAACCTCGCATCAGAAAGAACAAAAAGCAAAAAATATCGAAATTAATCCATGATGAATGATCGATTTTTTCACACCAAAGAGAAGGCTAAATTGTACAAACGCATGCGCATTAAGGGGAAAAAAGAAAAATACAATACAGCTGCATATTGTTGTCTCGCCGGGACAAGTACTTGCCATGGACCTAATAGCATTTTTCAATCTTTCTACGCATGCGCTGCCTACTGGTCATCTTATAACGGCCGAGTGTAAACCCACCTTAACTCTGACCGCACTGTCCACAGCCAAATCTAGATACTATACAGAAATCCATAAGCAACTTACTGGACATACTTTAAAGATATATATGGCAGTAATTTCCTATTCTATAAAATTTAATTCAACATCCTAGAATACACATTTCCGTCCTTCACAAAGAAGTGCGCTGGAACTGAAAGGGCAGGAGTAATGCTTTTTGAAGAAACACAAGGAAAATTACCTTTAAATGAAAAGAAATCAACTGTTACACAAATGTTCAGTTAATAAAATATAATATTATAATTTCCAGATTGGTACCTCTTTCGGAAATTCCATTAAAATAATGAATACCCAAGAATAACTATACTCCCGATTAGGGATTGCAATACCGGACCAAAATTTCAATACCGGTATTTGGTATTTTTTAAATCTTAATACCGGGATACCTGTTTTAATACCGGTATTAGAAATTTTAGAAAAAGAAAGAAAACGCAGGTGTTTCTTTGTTTTATTTGCCAGTTTTGCTAGAGAGTGTAATCATCACAAAAAATAATTTGTAACTTATAAATTATAACAGTATATAATCACAAAAAAGTAAAGGAACATCTTATTTATTTAAATCACAAAAAAAGTGTAAATATCACTATTCAGTCTGTGGTACTATTACAAATTTTTGAAATGTGATCTTAAAAAAAATAATGCATCAATCGCACTATCATTAAGCCTGTAAAGTAATTTTGGGTAAAAGTTACCAGCTGTCGAAAACACTCTTTCGATATCTACGCTAGTTGGTGATACTGTCAGCAATACGCGATATACTTTTTCCAAGTATTTACCTCTAAATCCCTCATCTTCAAATAAATCGATTTCTCGTCGGATGGTTTTGGATATAGCTGATTTCTATATTGTATTTTGGTCCGTTGAAATTTTTTTATTTATCGCTAATTCTAATTTTTGTTTCACTATCGATATTAGTGTCATCATAATCTTCCATAATTGCACCGAATTCTTCTGAATGTGGATAGGTTTGTGGGTAAAAAATTTTAAGAAAATTAATTCTAAACTTAATCAGATTTGAATTGGTTATTTTCCTTTTCTTTTTCTTTTTCATTTTTAAAATCATTATAATTATGCAAATACCATAAGACATTTTCTATTTCCGTATGCCTTTCTTCTGTGCGGTTTTTCAATGTAATATATCATTCTTCAGATAGTGATGCGTGTTGTTCTTTCAGTGACTGCAACATGAAATTTATTGTTGCATTAGCTGTTAATAAATTAGAATCTCTCCGACATAATGCCTCAATAGTCAGTTTTATTGGAAGTAGAGCTGATACAGTTCTGGATATTAAGTCGAATTCACTACCTGATAAATTAATTTTCAGGTTTAAGTCGATTATTGCTTTTTGGATTGGATTTCTCAGTTTCAAAAATCGTTCCATCATTAGGAGTAAACTGTTCCAATGTGTTTTAGAATCTAATATTAACATATATTCTGTTTTATTTTCAGTTAGTACATATTTTAGTAATATATCCCTTTTATTGGGGAATATCTTAAATATCTTTAAATATCTTAACAATTTTTCGAACTTTATAAATTATAGGAAGCAATTCTTGATAGGTTAATATTTCATTCTCATTAGCAATATCTTCTTCAACAATTACATTGTCATTATCTTCATTGTCAATATCACTCTCACTCTTAGTCTCTTCAAAGTTGGAATCCGAATTTTCTATATCCACAGTATTTGGATTCTTCTGTTCCTCATTTTTTTGGTATAATACATCTATTACTCCTAATTGAATCCATGTGCATAGCACAACTGCTGATTTGCACCAATAAACTTTCCAACTTTTTTCATAATTGTTTCTCCATCAGTCGTTATGGATACAATATTTTCTTTCAGGGATAATCCATGTTTCGCTGATTTAGATTTAAGCAATTAATTAAGCCATTAATTAGCTAATAATTTTCGGCCATTAGGAACACATAAAAACGAAAACGTATACTATTTTGCTATGTTAGCGATCCCTGAACATATAGAGAAAACAATTTTAAAATTTTTTAGTAAATACCGAAAAACCGGTATTTAAACTTGTGAATACCGGTATTAGATAATTGTACAAATGGCTCAAAATACCGGTATTGCAATCCCTACTCCCGATGTATTTGTCAGAAAAACGTTATTTTATCATTCAACATTCCCTGCTATTATCTGAATATAAGAGTTAATTAATTCCCAATAACTGTTATTATTGCCGCTTTGATAAACATTTTCCGTGAATCTTAGGACGATGATGCTACTTCTGCCTTATCAATATTTCCAGGTAGTTTTATAACGAGGTTGTTAATAGCAGTACTCATGTCTTCCCTTCGTTCTTTTTTTTAATTCCTTTTTCCTTATATTTCCATTTTCACCGTAAGTCTTCGTCGGATATTTACACATATCCGATGAATTTCCCGCGTTCTTTTTAGAATTCGATTGATAATCACTAATCAATTTTTCAAAAATAATTTCTTCACCCTTTTTTTTTTAACATATTTATTACTCAAAAAGAGATACATTTTCGTGGTTATTCTTCTCTCAAATCCTTCATAGAAACGCAAGCACGTGCTCCTAAGCAAAACTTTCTTCATTTTAACCCCCCCCCCCCAAAAAAAGGCCGATTTTTTTGAAATGCCCATGGTCAGCAAGCAAATTACCTTGAATACAGCCATGAAATTGGCATTTACTTCGCCAAACAATCATCTATGATGTATTTTTATAACTTTTGGGACTGAGAACCAAATGCTAGGAGCCCAAAGCTTAAACCTCTCGATTTAATTCTTGGTTGCCCAATGTCTGATATTCTATGGGCTTAGTTGTCCTTCAACATGTTGCAGAATCCATACCTAGCAGAGGCAGTGGAGGGTTTAAAATATTGAATCAAGGTTTCTAATACATTGGCTTTTACCTATATCAGCATTTTAATCATTTCCATGTTATTGGAATTTGATCTCTTATATTATAACAGAATTTCTTATTTATCCAATATTATGAAATGTGAAGGCTTATAATTTCTTTAATATAAAGTATTGATGTTAATTCAATAAATACAAAGATTAAGTATCTATGACTTGCGATTTTTCTTACAGGAGAATAAGTAAAAATTATTTGCTCAGCTTTTACTGATGCTTTGTTATCAGCCTGTTACGAATTCTCTCTCAACTATGTTTGTCATTTAATAACCTGTCGATTGTTTTCACGCCCCCCCACTACTACACATACATTAAAACATTATATTTACTCTAATGAGGAAAGGGGAGAAAGGAAATCTTCAAGGGATATCAAAAGACAAGTCAGAGATTGATATCATTGACTTTATAAGAGATGATTTTTTCGTTGGGGTCACAAAATATTGACATGACAATTCAACATTTTTAAGAACATTTTAAGATTTTTCTCATTCGTAAACTAAAGATTAAACTACTGTGGTATAAATAATGAAAACAAATATACAGAATAAGAATTTTTTTATTTTAATTTATATTGGTTGTCTTCGATATTACCTATTCGCCAAATATATTTCGTAGCGTTAGTTTCGCCATACCAATCAAATGTGATGAATTGCATCTTTCAATAATAAATGAAAGTAATATTGTGATACAATGTACTCTCATAATAACTCTAGGGCATCTTGATTGATTAGCAATTTTGTAAAGTGGCGAAATAAATTGGAGAAATCAGTCCATTTGTTGGAACTGGAGGAATAGTATCCAAATTTTATTTTGCAATATCTTTTGTAAATGGAGTGTGACAAAAGGCAAGCATACCGCCATTGATGACATATTTTAAGACACTGCGATTTCTCATGGAATAAAAATTGGCGAAATTTAAATGGTGGCTGGTAAATTTTGTCAATGTTTTCCTGGTAGAGAATACACAGTGAAATGATAATTTTGAGATTTCTTTTGAAATGAAGACAGTGGACAAAGGTCCTGTTGATAAGGTTGGGAGTGGGGTGGGGCTCTCTGAAAAATGCCGGAAAATATCTCTCGAAAATGAAGGAGAGAAAGGTACAGTTAACCGTTGATAACATATCTAAGGATCAAATTTTTTATGAAATAACGAAATAGGTGAAGTTTTAGGGAAAGAGAGACTTTGTCAATGTTTAACCCCACAGAGATTATACAGTATAGAAGTGATTTTTTTTTCTTCATATTTCTACCAAAATTGAAGGATTAGAAGTGTATCTATATCTAAGGATTATGAGCTTTCATAATAAATATTTACAAAATTAGACATTCTATTAGAGCTGGGGAATTAATTCTTTTATTTTGATAATTAGTTTAAATATATAGATTAGTAAATTTTTAACTAAATTGATGATTATATATCCAACTCCTTGACCTTAGTTAAAAATTATATTTAGAAGGCCTATATCAAAAATGCATACTACTTGGCCTTATCGGAAGAATTTTCGGCGATTAATAGCCGCTCGTAGTTCAATTCAACTGATTATTGTTTTCAAAATAAACATCTGATGAAGACTGTTAATGCGCCCTGGTACGTCAGAAGGAAAATGCTTGATGATGGCTTCCAAATGCTTGATGAAATGGTTCATGATGACCTCCAAATTGAATCTGTTTCGGAAGTTATCAAAAGAACATCCATGAAGTTCTTCGAATAATTACCCCAGATTCGTAACGAGTAAGTTCAAATGCCAGCATATGATCCGGCTGTGCCTAATATTAGGGAAAGACCTAGGGCTGCAATCGTCAACTAATACATTCATTTACCGTCTGTAAAAAGACTGAGAATTTAAAACTCTGTTACCAATCTGGTGGGTTGAAATCTCTTAAAAATTATTCCTTTTTCGGCCTTAGATAGCTACGATGAGTTACACGCATGACATTTCTAGATTTTTTCGAAAATAACTAATCAAAATAATTAAATCAGTCCCCATAGTGAACGGCACGTGCAACGTAATTCCATCAAAGTTCTTTTCTCCCCATAAATAATCAAAATATTATTTTATATTAATAATTATATCATAAAAATTTTAATCTAACAATTCTACCAAATTTCAAGACGTTCGGGATTTTCTAAACTAGTTTAAATTAATTTTAATCTTTCCCTAACATTACAAATTAAAATAACTATTCCAAATTATGAAGTAGAGTAACTATTCCAAATTATGACCACTTTGTCACGCCGCTGAACTTCGAAATTTCATGACGTTGTCGTTTCTGTTAAATAGGGTGGGACCCATTTAAAAACTATTTTTGCATTGTTTCATGGTTTAAGGTTTCATAACGGAATCGCCTTCTTTCACCCTCTTTAAACTTTATTTTGTCATGGATTGCGCATTCATCTTTTACAGGGCTTTAAAACTGAATTGCATATTTGTCTATTTAATCGCTAAAAATTGTTATTAAAATCATGTGATACAATTGCGTTGAAAGCACATAGTTTAAAATAATCTGAAATATTTCAGGTTCATTTTTGCTACTTCTCTTTTTGTATGGTTGGGCCTCGTTACCTTTGGGTTATATAGTTACAATCTTCCTCAAGCGAGAAAATCGTGGACTCGCCATTTTTATAGGGATCTGTGCATTCTTTGGTGAGTATTTTATTAATATATTCATTTTTCAGGAATTTATACTATTTTTTTTAAGATAAAGACTCCCATTTTTATTCTAAAATGGAAATTTTGAGTTTTCTTCTTCAAATCCTATTCAAGTAAAATAATTAAAAGCGGGGGAACGCTGAATAGTGGAGCTAGGTTTTACTTTCTTAACCATCCAACTAGATTAGACAACATTCCATTTCCTGTGTCTACATATGTACACACACACGCGCACGCACGCATGCACACAGAAAATTATTTTGGTGAAGAATGTACGTCTTCAGTTGATTTTTTTCGTCTACCTCTTTTCATATTTGTTTTGACTCCAACAAAACTTAAGCCAGATTTGTCTTAGTTGCTGTTGAAACATCATTATCAAATAAGAATAGGGCCATAGTTTCGGGTGATAAAAAACAAAGATAGTTTTAAAATTTTTTAACAGCAATCTTACTAATTTCTGATCAATATTTTGATAATTTACCGATTGACGCTTCATAGGAGATCATGATAAGGGGCTTTAATTGCTTTTGTTGACAACAATCAGGCGCGAACATAAACTCGAGCAAAAAAATACGTAATATTTTTCTTATCAGACAACTGGCATTCATCTTGAAATAGGCAAATTTCAAGTACATAAATTGCCTTTACCATCAACTTAGACTATCTTACAGCTCTATACCCTTTATTCGGAATGTTACTAAGAAATGTCATAATTAACTCCAACAATTTTCAGTAATTATCTTGCTGTTGTTTCTAAGTATTCATGAAATCCAAGAATGGTAGAGCGGACATCATTAGGTACTTCTCTGCTACCAGTTATGCAAATTTTCTTATCAAGCTTTGCTAGGGTTTTTCTAAACCTTGAAAAGAGCCATGTCTGTACCAGAAGCTGCACGTGTCGAAAATAACCCCTCAAAACCAATTTCAAATATCTGACCACGGTAAAAAAGGTGGAACAGATAAAGATTGAGCAATTTTTCTAGATTTGTACTGGCACCATTTATTCTATATGTGTTGCCATTGCATCACTACAAAGTGTCTGAATTTTATCTGCTATAGCCCCCTTTTCAATGACTTAGCAAACAGCCAAGGCTTGTTCTTCTTCTGAGGATGTTTGGATTTCAGGACCTCACAATAGTTACTCCTTCCCCTGAAAAGTTTCTATTATTGTCAGTTTATCAATCATTTCAATGTTTGTGAATGCTGGAAATAAACTTTCCTTCCCAGTGTAACACTAATCATTGAGAGCTGCTTAAGTTAAATTTCTGCTTAGTATAGTCCTTCCTAAATTTTTCCCGATTTCAAACTCGATTTATTACCAAGTTATTAGTATCACACCCAAAAGCTTCTGAACCTGCTATCAATATGTAATCCCATTTCTATAAAAATTTTAAGAAACCTGGGGAATAAAAAAACTGTAATGAACATCGATTTTCTAGAATTGTTGCTGCTTCTGTGGTAATTTCTAATATTTATTTTTCGACGATAGATGAATTTTCCCTATCAATCATTTTATTGTTTTTAAAGTAAAGTCTATCGCACAATTGAATATTCCAATCACCTAACAAGGTTACCTCATAAATTGAATAATCAGCCAATGGTAGATTATGGGACTAGTGTTAATGACACCTTAAAAGCCCTAATTATTAAAATCACAAAGAGTACCGGCCTCCCAAGACTAAAACTATCAACAGCTCATTGAGATAAATTGACTAAAAGAACGACAATAATTTCTAATAAATATTAATCGACAGCTATAATCCTTAATTGTAATGCTTAATGCTTACAAAAAAGAGATTGACCGAAAATTATCAAAGGAATCTTCTAAAGTTAACAATAGTATCAAAAAACCTCCATCAACCGGGAAATGCCTCTTGGTGACAGAAGCTTCGTTGCCAAAAATCTGGAAAGGGCCAGAAAAAGGAAAATTTTCTGCAGAAGAAAACTCTTAACAGAAATAAAGGTTGCCAACAATACAAATCCGTCAATTATGCAAATCCAAGTATGCGAATACGCCAAACTCAGAAAGTACGCGAATCCGCCAAAAATTTCCATTTGAAAAATGATTTTATGGATGAAAATTTAAAAACTTCGAGGGCGATGAGGGTCCCCTCACAGTTTTTGAAATGAGTTAACATTTTTCACATATCATTTCCTTCCTGATTGAAACAAGATAAGGGAATGCGTGCGTGTGTGTGTGGGGGGGGGGAGGGGGGACTGAACTTTTAGAAAATGGAAAACTAAGAACCATTTTAGTATTTATAGATATATGTATAAAGTTTTGCCCATAATATATTATGGATGTGATTGCTAGAGAAATTTTGAATGGATTTTACCTGGACAGAGTTATGCTGTAAAAGAGGGTAAAAATCTCGGTTGGATTATCCAAGTCAAAGGGAGTAGAAATGGTCGGAGGTGAAATTTTAATTTCCGCCCTTACGTTTGAAGATAGAAAAATAATTCAATTTGGGGGAAATAGTTACAACATCATAATGACAAATTTCTGTAGCAAAAATTTTTGCAGTTGCTCAGAAATTAGATGCTGAAATATAGTTTCCAGTTCCTAGACTCAAATTTTTTTTAACCGAAGATTGTCACACTTTGTTGGCAATTCTCAATAGTGGAATACTCAAAATGCCTTTTTTTTCATCCTAATAACTCTTAGACTCATGAAATTGGAAGAGGGGATTTTCTTTTCCTTGTCTGTCTGGACAGAAGTCTACCTTTGCTTTTCTTCTTTCCAATGAGAAAAATTTTCCGCAACATTTTCGATTAAAAATCTTTCCATTGATATATAATTTTATAGTAGTTTGAAAACAAGTGACGATAGAAACTATACAACATCTAAAAAGCAGTAAAAATATTCTATCATTTTGGTCATTGAAACATATATTGGAAGACGATATTTTCGTTATTAAAAATTTGATTACTTATTTTGATTATTTTGTTTTCAGGTGTTGTCATGCAGAATTTGTTGCAAAATATTATATTTCTATTACTGAGGGAGGGAAAAGACGTCTACGGAGTACCTGATTCCTATTGGTTTTTCCGCCTTTTCCCTACCTATAGTATTTCCATGGGAGTAATGAAAAACTTCCAAATTGCCTTCAACAATGTTGCTTGCGACTTATTTACTAAAGAAGATCTTACACAGTGTAAATCGTCTTCGATAGATTCAGTCTTGAATCGTTGCTGCAAAGGTAAATATTTTCTTGCTAATATATTTCTTTCTCTCAATACGTTGTGGAAATTTTTTATAAACATGCTCATTGTTCTTATCATTAAACTTGAAAAAAACTTTGGCGCTTTTTATATAATCCGAAAATGCATGTAATATCCCATTATTCGAGAGAGAACTTCCCATGAGAAGCAAGAAGCAAATGCTTTTGCACGAGTTTTAGCAGCATTTAATCTTTTCATTCCTAAAATAATTCGAGTTCAGGTACTTCAGAATATTGGAAAGACCAAGTTTCTATTTTAATTGTAAGAGAACTTTTCTACTTCCTTAAAGATTGCAATGACTGCGAGTGTTCTTAAAGGGTAAATATAAGAAAGAGTTCTTAATTGATGTATATTAAGCAAATGTATATTCAGATGTCATTCGGGAATTGTAGGAAAACTCCTTGCCCTTCAAATCCAGCTGGTCGAGCATCTCTAATGAATAAAGCGAAGGTCTCGGGTATTCAAATAATATCATTCAAACGAAAAAGGAAGGAAATTTAGAGGGAGTGAAAGCCTAGTGTATCGGTGCCCAGGGGCATTTCAGTACAGACAGAGTTAACGGAGTATTTCTCGATTTCTGATGGAAGAAGTGTAGGAAGAAAACAGAAGCTGAAGATATGAAAAAATATAAAGTCCACCTTAGCTGAACGCAAATAGTAAGTCGCCGCGAAGCCACGCCCTTCTCCCCAACAGATAGGAGACCAAATCTGACTCTGTTACAACAAAACCCTCATGAAACCAAACAAAGTCTGAATGTGAAAGTCTGCATCAACAAGATCTATGTTGTCTCACCCTTGCTGACATTTTACAATTCAGCCGGCAATTTATTGAAAACAACAATTTTATAGTTCATCTTGAAAAGAGAAGCAAAGAGAGCATAAAGAGAAGCAAATAATTACAAATGTATATATAGGCTAAGAGTAAGAAAAAATAATTAAGTATAACTCAGAGAGTGAATTAATACAATAAAACAATAAGTGTATAGATAAAATAAAATTGATAGCAAATAAATAGTTAAAATTTCTTAATAATGATATTTGATAAATTATAATAAAAATATAAAATAAATGAAGGTAAGGGAAACACACTAGAAATGTAGTTACAAAATTTAGTAAGTAGTTAAATTTTTAGAAACGCATGAGAATTTATGAAAATTCGCTTCACAATATATTGTGAGTACTTCATTGTACAATCCATTAAAAAAATAGCCGGGTGGTATGAAAACTCAGGAAAAATATTCAGTTAAGTTATATTAACATCCCGTTTAAAGCAGCACTAGGGTTATTTTGGGATGGATCTCTAAATTTTGAACCGCTATCAGATGACGAGGACGACATCTGAGTTGACACCTCCTTCTCCAAACTTCCCCTCCACTCCTGCGGGAGGACGTTTGACCCCGACGGATTAAACGTTTACCATACCCGCTTATACGACGATTCTTCGGTGGATTCGGGTCTCGAACCTGAAACCCTCCGGTTCCGAAGCCGAGACCTTACCACCAGCCCACCGCGGCCAGGAAAAATACTCAATTCAGAAACATATTTTCTTAAAAAATATGCAAATTCCACTCGTAAAAAGATTGAAAAATAAGGTATTAAAAATGTATATCTAGGTTTCCGCACTATATTAGGAAGCACAAAACTCTCATGGTCAAAACTTTGAAAAAAGAAATCTGATCATTTAGAGAGTTCACGGTCTTGCCTAAGATTCACAATTTTATACAGAGAGGAGACAGATGATATCTTATTAGAGAATATTCGAGAAAAATTATTTTCATTCGTTTTGGCAGCAAATAAGCAGAAATGTCATGCTATTCTGACAAATAATATACATTTAGTTTCCCAGTGAAACTGATTTACTTTCATTTATTATATTTGCTTAAAAGATAATTTTTGTACTTTTATTCCAGATGCTTGCTATACGCATGACTGCCATACAACCATGAAGCACCTCTCATGGATAAGCAACAAATCACCCTATGCTAATGGACCAGAAGCGCTTTATCTTGGCGTAGAAGGCTTTATTTTCTTCGTCATCTTGTTCGTTCTGGAGACCAGGACAGCGACCAGATTTCTGAACATCATAGAATTCCATTTACAAACCACGTGGAACCGAATTGTCCGCGTTATTTTTCGTCGTGCCGCGAGACAAGTAGTTCTAAGTGGTGGCATCGAAGACAGTCTAGTTATTCAAGAAGAAGAAAGGATTCGAAACTTGACTGCAACGCAGCAAGGATCAGGCAGTCAAGCTCTAGTCGTCTTGGAACTGACAAAGAAGTTGGGAACTTCCTTTGCTGCAAACCGTTTGACATTTGGTGTCAACGCAGAGGAATGTTTTGGAATTCTTGGAGACATTGGAGCTGGTAAAACAAGCATATTTAGGATACTGACGGGTGATGACCTGCCATCAGAAGGAAATGCCTTCATACAGAGCTACGCTTTGAAAGGAAATTTCAGAAAGGTAAAAAATGATAATAGAAGATAAAAAAAAATTTGCTACAGTCAATTATATGATGACTTGCCTTATATAACATAGGATTTCCGGCCACGCGCCGCTGGAGTGACCTTAGACAAGGGCAAAAGTATCACTTTCATTTGATACGTAGTACTGATGGCTCATTATTTTTACAAAGGGATTAATTAAACCGAAAGTGGAATTGGATCACGAAATAAGAGAATATTTTAGAATGAAGTTACTATGGGCTAAATTAAGATAAAATCTTGGAAATTAATTAAATTGAAATTAGAATTAAAATATCATTACATATATATATCGTAAACTTAAAAAGGAAATAAAAAATTATTTTTAATGTTTCACAGTTTTAATAAACAAAAAATAATTGTTAGATAAAAAGAAAATAATATTAATAAATAAATTATTAATGATAATAATTAAAACTCTTTTACAGTTTTAATTATTATTTTAAATAAATATTTTTTAAATAAGAAGGTAATTTTAATAAATAAATAAAAATAAATAAGTTAGAAATCACGTAAGCGTTTGAATATAACAGTTAAATATGACAAAGTCAAAAAAAAAATTTTTTTTTTTTCATCTAATGCTTAAAATTTTCTTTAAAAGTATCAAGTAAATTGAAAGGCCTTAAAAAATTATTTATTGAAAATTCTGAAGTAGCTATGAAATGACGAATGTTATAATGCAGCTTGAGTTTGAAAAACAAAAAACGATTCCAAAATAAAAACATTTTTCAAAGTAATTGTTAATTTTGGCTTTGAATTAATCAAAATTAATTTGAACTATGAAAATATTTCTACATTATAAAGAATAAATGAAAGAGAATAGAGATAAATTTGAATTAAAAACAATCGAATAAGGTAAAATCCGCTGTACTAAAATACAATTCATGTAATACACGACAAATGCAGAGTGGATTTAGGAATTTCATCACAGATTTGTCGGAAGAAAAAGGATTTGTTACCATAGTTCAGGTTGATGCACAGTTAGATAATAGATGAATCGAACAGTTGTATTCTGACATTTGTGGCGTAACTTTAAAAAAATTTACAGGATTTTTTTTTTAAAGCTTATGTTTTTGGAAGATTTACCTCCATCTAAATTTTTGGAGGATGGTAAAAGGAATTTACCTCCCTTTTACCCAATTAAGGGAGTTTGTTGTTGTATCTAATGGCACTTCTCATAGACAAGTTCACTGACTTTAAGAAGTCATTTGTGGTTTTAAGCCAAGGGAACGTCTCTTGTTGTTTCAATAGCGCCATCTAGGGCCGAGAGTACGACTTAGCTACTCACGCGTCACAACCGTTTTTACTGAGCGGACTTCATTCATGCATGCATTTCATTCACTCATCCACAGATCGTAATTTAGACCTGAATCAGAGAATGATCACCCCTGATCCAGTACCCCCAGTTGTATTTACTCTCGACATGGAGGAATTTGTGACCACGACAGATTTATACGCGCACACGCGCGGAGTCTTCAACCGCTGGGGTTCGAACTCGCCACCCAAGGGATGCGAATCCAACGCCCTACCAACCAGGCTATCCCGGTCTGAGGGAGGTAAATTCATTTTGTCACTAGATATAAAGAAAAGAAAGTTCCATCTCTCTCCGCCATTTCTTTCTCTGATTTCAAAAATAAAAGAAGAGGTAAAAAAGAATGAAACTACTGCGAGTCATATAACTTTAACTAGGAATTATAAAGCTGTTTAAAAAGTTCAAACTGTTGGTTGGAAATGACTTTTCAAATTTTAACTTCCAAACAATAGCAGCTACCGAAATTTTTTAACTAAAGTTGCTCATTGGAATAACTCAATAATTTGTGAAAATTGATTTATCATTCTATCTTCAATCGCAAGGGAATTTCAAGGAAATGAAAACATCAAATCCCTTGGAGTTAGATAATACATCTGTAAACTAGGATTGTTAGAAAATAAAAGATTCCGTGCTTCGATTTTCACTAGTGGGAAACAAGTAATTAAATTTTTAAAGTTCTTATAACGATTTCCAAAAAGAAAAAAAAAAAAAGAAAGAAAAAAAAAACAGAAAACAAACGTTTTTTAGATTAGATTGTAATTCTTTAATTTTGAGACTCATTATAATTTATTTTGCAATACAGGTAATGAAGAAGTTAATTGTTAATTCTTACTTGCAAAATAAAATTTAAAAATAAAGAAACAAAAATATTAGAAATAATAAATAAATATTTTAGAATCATTTAATGATTTGGATGATAATAAATCACTTAACTAATATTCAGTTTTTATCATGTGAGAACATGTTGTTGTTTTGATTTGAGGTTTTGAAGCCACAAAATGCACAGGCAGAAAATTGGCGATTTATCTCCTTCGAGGCATCATTTTTTCTCTTTTAGGATATTAGAATATGATAAAGAAGGTTGTCACATATGGAGACTTATCGCCAACAAAAAGTTACAATTTTGCGCGAATGCCCGCCATGTACCTGATTCTCCTGTCTGGAAAATAAAGGGTACGGTCGTAAGAAATTATCACCCGAAGAAGCACAAAGAGGAAAATGGGAATGAAAGCGAAAACAGCGGGATGAAGTATCAAAAGTTATATATATTAAATTTTCAATTTTTCTAGCTGCAAAAAAAGTTTTGGAGTTCGAACAATTTTTAGATGGGGGGGGGGGGAAACACCCCATCGTTTTCTAGATATTGGTGCATGCATAATCCAATAGTCAAGCTGTTTAAAACTGGTTTAAATTGGCTTTTCACGAAAAAAATCTCGCCTCGAGAAAAAAAAAAAATTGATTGATTTTGAGATGGTCAAAAAACATCATTTTTCTAAATGTTGCGAAATATGAGTTATGTGGGAACATGATGTTTCCCTATCGGATGGATGCCACAAAATTAAGGTTCTAAAATGATAATTTAAAATTTGTGGTAATAGATTTCAATTTTTTTAAAAAAAATTACCCTGTTTAAAAAATATGTTTTCGTTCTGCATGCACATTTTTTTTGTGCAAGCAAATAACACGGATGTTTTTAAGATTTAAAATAGCCAAAATATTTAAAAAGCGAGACATTTGAATAAGATTTAGTTTATCGTATTGTCAAAAAAAAAAAAAAAAAAAAAAAAAATCGTTTCCTGTCGTGTAAAAATTGGCACAAAATCTGACTACTTACTTTGAACAATATAAACGACCTATGCGACTGATTATTTTATTTTCGTTTCAAATCATTCTTTTCTTTCGCAGTTTCAATCCCACATTGGTTACTGTCCGGAGATGAATCCTCTCATGGATGATTTAACGGGCAGGGAGACGCTTTTACTGTACGGTCAGTTGAGAGGTTTATTCGGTTTTGAATTGCATAACAGGGTTCAAGAACTGATTCAAAGCATCGGATTGATAAATTGTGCTGATGTGCCCACTCAATTTTACAGGTATGTGGACTGAAATACGTCCCATTTTCTGATTTAATCTTTAATATTTTTGGATGCATACGAGCTGATTAAACACACAAATTTTTGGTATATGTGAAAAAGAAAAAAAAAACTTTAAAATACAATGAAAAAGCATGAACAGAAATTTAACCAAAACTAACCTTAAAAGATTTACGTTTACGTTACTGAGATATTATAACCCATCCGGCCTTTTACAAAAAAACAATAATTTCATAGCTAGAAGTAATTCAACCAATAAAGCTATATATAAAATTTAGATAATTTTAGAAAAAAGAAAATGAAACGATAAAAAGGAGTATGTAATTACAAAAGTATATGTAAGCAAAATATAAGAACGCATCATTCAGATAAATAAAGAGAATAAAATAATGAATATATAAAAGAAATGAAATTAGTAATAACTAAATAAGTAAGAGTAAATAATAATAATATTAAATTATAATAAAATTAAAGAATATAATATAATGAAAAGATAACGCATAAAATTAAACAATAAATAAGTTAAAGCAAAGGAATAAAGGAAGCGTTACAAAGATTAGCAAGTTATTATATTTTAAAGAACCCATGAGAACTCATGAAGGTTCGATTCGCAATATATTGGCAAATTTACAAACACCAATGTTGGAGACAATATTCTTGATCGACAAAAGATTGGGAATCCCATTAAAACGTCGAGTTCTCTCTCTATTGTACCAGGAGTGAGGTCGCGATTTTCTGTCACTTTCCAAATATGAGGGCAATCAGATGAGAAAATATTACCCGCAGAACTTGCTACTTTCTCATGTAAAGAAAGTATTGTAAGCATTAAAAAAAATTCAAAATCGAGATTTTGACGAATCTCCTTGGTTTCGAAAAACCCATTTTTGGAGTTATGCCTGGATAGGATGCACAGATAACTGAAAAAACATTTTTACTTAGATGGCTGAAATCTGATTTATGTTCTTTTCAGCAAATTTGGAAATTTCTATCAAATTTTGAGTAAAATCTGTTCAGAGGATGTTTGTCTGTCCGTCTGTTCGGATACAAACTAACACGTTAACTATAAAACGAAGAGAGCTGATGGATAAAATTCGGTACATACAGATTTAACCTCCATATTGTAGACACTCACGAAATTTTGAGCCATATCCTACCAGGGGTTGAATGTCTGTCGGTCTGTACTTACAGAAACTTGTAAGCGCGAATACTCAAAAACGCAGTGATTTAAATATATCAAATTTGGTGTGCGATTTTGTGACTTAGGTGTGTGTCTAATTTTGGTGTTACAATTGGCTAGGAAAAAATGTATTTCAAACACAAACTCGTCGTTATTAGGGAGAATGCGAGAAAGTTTTGTGGAGACCACCCCCGCTGATTTATTTAGAATAATATAAAGACTATCCTTTGAAAAAGAAAGAAAGAAACGATAATAATGGTTGAAATTGTTATCAAAGTTATTAAGATTTGAATATAATTAAAATTGTTTTCTACAGTACAGTATTTAATTTTATTAAAAATAGTAAAAACAACAACTATTTCACTCTCTAAAACAGAAAATACAGAAGGGGAGGACAGAGAGTAGAAAGTTTTTGTATTCATCTTCAGAAAATTCTAACTTAAACATTTAACTTTTCTTTTTTCAAACACAATTCTGCATTGTATTCTTTATCAAAGTTTTATTTTCTGGAAATTAAAATTTTTGGAAATTTGCCGCAGTGGAGGAGATAAAAGAAAACTTTCCGTGGCCACTGCTCTTATCGGATCACCACCTTTGATTCTACTGGACGAACCTTCTTTAGGAGCGAACCCGGAATCCCGCCGACAAATATGGAAAGTTCTTACTAGAGAGAAGAAAAGAACAGGAGCGACCGTTCTATTTGCAACTCAAAAGTAAATGCTTACAGTTATTATTTCTTTCTACAAAATGAATTAAGTAATTAGACTTAGTCGCAGACCCTATTAGCGCACACATATATTGTATGATATTCTCATTATATAATGTTATCAAATATTGAATGGTATAATATAATATCATTTAATATTGTGCAACATACTGTGCTATTTGAAGAATTAAGAGTCAACTAAAGAAATGAATAAACATAAAACGCTAACATACGTGGGACAAGAAATCGCTCTTATTACTTGTCGAATCGCAAAATTCACATTTTCCAAATTCAAAATTTTATTTTATATTCACAGTAGTATAATTAATCTTTAAATGATATATTTGCTCTAAAACAAAATTTAAGAAACAAAGGCATACAACATTTGTTATTATCAGTCGCGATATTTTTAATATTTCGAGAAATTAAGTCTGGCAATGTCCTATTCACTATCATCCACTAATATTTTCAGTATTATTTTATTTTGCAGTTGGCAGTGTATTTGCGCGGAAACGCGGATTTCAACATTTTTGGAATCGAATTTTACTTCTCTTGCGATTAATTAAATTTCTTTTATTCAATGATTCTATAATATTTTTAATATTTCAAGCACATTTTTTTTTGTATAAATTTATTCATTTTCCCCGTTTATTTAATCCTATTCAGTTTATTCTTCGGTGTTTACGTTGAACAGAATTTGCCATTTTATAAATTCAGCTTTTTTTTGTTCCAAGCTTATGTACTTCCTTCTGTTAGTGGATCAGTATTTATTTTAACCGATTTTAGTAATAATTTGTTATTCGAATGTTCGTGAACATTATGGGCAGAGAAGAGCCGACAGTAAGGAAACAAAGCTTTAAATTATATTATACATTATATCTAAAGTGCACAGCAAATAATTAGTTCTTTCTATTTCTTTTGCCTCTTCCAATTTGCATGAGATTGTCTATTATAACTTTCTCTAGTTAACTTATACAGTTATAACTGAAATATTGTTAACAGGAGGATTACAGTCCTTCTAGATAATCATATATCCTATTAATTTTATAAACTTTTATAGATATTGCAACTTCATCTCTGATCAATCTACATATATAAAATGAGATTGTAGAACTAAAACTAAATGAATGATTAAAAATAGTAAAATTAAAAAGCTAAAAAATTTAAACAGTAAAATATTTCATATAACAAATTCCAAAGCCCAAAAATCAAATGCATAAACAAAGGAATAAAAAGGATACTCTATGGACAGTTCCTGGTTTTTGTATAAGCTGCACAAGCTTTAACTTAGGAGGATCCCCATTTTCTTAGGATCTGTCCATAAAATATCGCAGTGATCAAGTCTGAATCCGGCACTGTCCATGGAGGAGAAATATAAAAAAGGAAGGTAAAACCCTTTTTCCCTAACAATTTGAAAATGGGAGAAATATTTTCTTTATTCTCACTTATAATTTCATTTTAAAGAGATTGTTTCAAAATATTATTCGACATTTTTTTTAATGGTCAAGATGAAAAAAAATTTTTTTTTTAATTGCAGCATCGAGGAAGGCGAAGTTCTCTCTAACAGACTGGCCATAATGGTCAACGGTCGTTTCCGTTGCCTTGGATCAACTGAGCAGCTCAAATCTAAAAGTGGCCAAGGATATATTGTAACCATTAAAATTAGTAAAGAGCACCAATCTAATGCTGAAACAGTAAATGCATTAAAAAATCATATGCAGAACAACTTAAAGAGTGTATCTTTGACGGATGATTATCAGGTAAGAGGAAATTACAAGTTATTCTTAAATATTTTCCTGCATTCACTTTGTTTTGAACAAAAGTTTTTTTAAGTCTATTAGACAGAGCAAAAAGTGTTTTAAAGTTTCATTTCAGAAATTAAACAGATATTTTGATTTAAATTTTTATTATTTTTCAGCGAAAGCTTCAGTACCAAGTAATGAATCCATCCATGACAATTGGCCATCTGTTCAAATTCATGTCGGATGTGAAAACACAGTTTGAATTAGAAGATTTTTCGATAGGTGCCATCTCTCTGGAACAAATATTTACTGCATGTTCTAGAATATAAACATTTTTCAATGCACAAATATGTCATTGAAGAACTTTTTTTTCACAGATGATGAATATGTTTCAATTACTTTACTTTTTGCATTAATATTCTATGAATGTATTTCTCAGGTAGCACAGAATGTTGTTCAATATTGTACAATCTTATGTGATATATGTTAATATCGTACAATATATGTATGTTGTTATGATTGAGAACTAAGATCATAATAATATTTGTTTCATAAAATATTCAATCATTATTGACAAATATAGTGCGATTAAATCTTAATATAGCAATACTACAGATTTTTTTTATTCTTTATATTTACCTTTTCTATCTTGCAAAGAAATTTTTACAAATGGTAGCCAAAATATTTATTGATCACTAGTTGCTATAACTCACAACTTTGCCAGCTTCTATTTGTTCCATTCGTAAGAAAACTGAAACTTTCTAAGTCGTAGAATTTTTATATTTAATCCCATAACACGTTTTATTTTAACCTTCAATAATTACTACTCTAAAGAACCCAAATAAAAACACTTTAAATGTCAGCGTTTGGACTAAATATGTAAACATTTCTTTGAATTCCTCCTCTAGAATCTGGCCACATATAAATGAGGCATTGACACCACAAAATGGTTATAGGTAGTCTGAGGTATCTGGTACCACGTGCTCACCAACTGGTCATGCAATTCCCTCACATTGAGAGGGGGTTGCATGGCAGCGCGAATTGGTTTTCCAGGTGGGACCACAAATGCTGTATGGGATTAATGTCAGGTAAATTTTGAGGCGAAGACAGGACTTGAAAGTCATTGGAATGTTCCTCGAACCACTCCCTGATGATTCGACTGTTATGACATGGTGCATTATCCTTTTGGTAAACACCATCTCCCGGCGGAATCACTATTGTCATGAATGGGTGAACCTGATATGCAACGATGTTCAAGTAGCGCACAGACGTCAAGGATTGTCCTATGGAGATTATGGATCCTAATGTGCTCCATGGAAACATTGACCACACCATAATACCTACGACACGGGCTTGTCCCCGTCCAACTATGCATTCAGGAGCCAGGGTTTCCTCTGGAAATCGGCGTATTCGCACACGCCCGTCGATCAGATGGATCAGTAAACGAGATTCTTTTGGACAAATTCCGATGTTTCTTGGCCCATTGCATACGCAGCTAGCGGTGATGTGCCATCAGTGCAGGGATATGCATCAGCCTCCGGCTGTGTAGGCCCATAGCAATGTACACTAAACAGTGCGTCGAGAAACATTGTCTGGGTTGCAACTATTGTAGCTGGTGGTCAATCTCAGATCTCTTCTGCAATCATTGCGCAGTAGACGGCACACCGCTGGTCGGCGACTTGTCGTTTCACCATCCATACACCAGTTTCGATATGTGCTCACAAAAATTGCACGTGAACAGCCCACTAAACGCGAATGTTTCTGATATTAATGTTCTTAGTCATTGAGTCATAACAATTTGACTTTTATCGAAGTCTGGTAAATCTGCTGTTTTTCCCATTTTTCGCTAATCGAGCTATGTTTGGAAAGACAATGCATAGTCGTTTTATATACTCCGACATCAGCTGCGCAAGCGCAGTGGTTTTGTTCCTGGGCGAGCCCATTATTATAGATTGAGGGTGGTCATAATGTAATGGCTCTTCAGTGTGAAAAGGCACAATTTCAAAGAAAGACAACTTTAAGACCTTTTAACTCATGTACTTCATAATTTCGTTTTTCTCCCTAAAGAATTAATTTCGGTATATTGTGCATAAAAAATATGCAAAACTGAAATGTAAAAGTCACTTTAAAAAAAAAATAAAACAGTTAAAAAAAGATCACAAAACTTTTCTTATCATTTAATCTAAATAGTATTTATTAATAAGATCGAACCTTTTTTTTTTAAATGATACGATATTACATTTTTTTTAGAATTATAAAATAACATAAAGCTTGAAAATGATAATTAATTAGAAATATTAATAGCATAATATTCCAAAATTAATTCAAATATTTCGTGGAAGTTAAATGTACATTTAACTTCCACGTTCCTTATATTTAAATGAGTGTGCAAAGTGCAATTGCACAGCCTTTATAATTAAATGAAAGCACAAAATAAATATCTTTCAAAACAAATCTTAAGAGTTCAGGGTCCACTAAAATTGTGGGGTCCATAGAAAGTGCACACTTTTGCTGATTCACTAATCCAGGGTGCATAGTGAGAAAGTGCTGCAAAAATTAAGTACTTTACCAAGTTTTATGCACTCAAATTTTAAGCACTTTTGCCAAAAAAAAAAAAAAAAAAAGCATCTTTGTACATGTACGCAATGTAAACCTGCATATTTTCTAATCCTAGGTTATTTTCTGTTTTATAATAACGCATAATTTTTAAAAATTAATTTTAAATGTACATTCTTTAAATTTTAATATTTATTTCTGTATTTGTATAATAATTGCTCAATGTAAAACAAATAATGTCTATTGTAAAACAAATAATGTCTTGTTAGTTAAAAAAAAAAAAAGGATAATAAAAATAAAAAAATAAATACCAAATATTTAAGTCACCTTTTGTAAGATTACCAATAAAGATGTTTGATATTTTTCAATATTTTATAAACAAAGTACTAGCTTATTTAGATGGATACATCTAAATAAGCTAGTACTTTGGATGCTAGTACTAGTAAGCAGATGGAATATCTGAAAATGTCGCCATTGATGTAGAAGCATATCATGATTGAAGTTTGTATTTGATTTTTATATGTGCAACAACAAATAAGATTCGACATAGCTAGGATAGAAAGTGTAAATTTCCTCCTGCATTAACTCGCTTCATTTAGAAATTTTAGCCCTATTAAGCTAAGAACTAAGCATTCCGGAATGGCTTACCATTATAAGACTGGCAAAACTACCACAAAAATGGATGACCATGCTCTAAATAAGTTTTTAAAAATCGTTTTTCTTAAAAGAATAGGATAGCAGCGTTCAGAAATGTTCATACTATAAAAAAATGTCTTATTACTTCTAATTTCTAAGGTTCTTAGTAAATAATTATTTTTTAAAAATGTTTATGATATATGACTATATTCGGAATGATTTTCTTTTTTTGAAAAACGTTTAAATATAGTTATATTTTGAATATTTGCATAAAAAAATTAAAAAAAAAAAAAAAACATCTATGAAACCAAATTATATTAGTTAAATGGCATTTTTTTTTTTTTTCTAAAGTGAGATATAAAGCAAAAATCTTATAGTTTAGAAGTTTATCCAATGTTTTATTTAAAATTTTGCAGATAGCTAAAGAAATATATAATTTAGTTTCTGAACTGGAAAATAAACTATATTTTTATTCATTTTTTTAAATATTGGAGTTCAAATGATTAATAACACGAAATTTTCAACTTTTTTTACATTATGAAGCACTGAAACAACTATAAAATATTTCTAAATGAATAGATTACTTATTCTTTATTTCTATTTCAGCAGCTGCAGAACATATTGAAAAATTATTATTCCAAATACGAACAAAAATTATGTATTAATTTTTAGTCATCAGGGTTTTTTTTTTGTAAGAAAATTTTATAAAAGATTAGGATTTAAGGAAATAGCATTAAAATGTATGTAAAAGCAAGTATAAAAATCAGTATAATTCCTAAAAAATGGACTTAGAAACGGAGTTCTAATGGTTTTCCTATGAATTTATTCAATGAACGATTTTTAAAACTTTAAATTAAAGCAAAGAAAGTATTTCTTCTTTCTTTTATCATGATGTTAACTGAGTTAAATAACATGACTCAACGGTTTGAAGAAGCAATGATATTGTTTTGAATTTCATTATAATACAAATCCTTGTTACAATACTAATCCTTGATGTGCAAAACTAATTTTTCAAAAATTACTAAACTAAAGGGGTAAAAAAAATAATTTAAACCAAATTGATATAATTGAAAAGATAATTTTTTAAACCTTTAAATTGGTGTAAAAATTTTTTGTGCGATTAATATGCTATCATTTTGTAGCAAAAACACGTTGCAATTCTATTTTTATTTTTGCAATTAAAATTCTATTGAAAATTTTGAAAAATCCGCCCGTAGTTGCCTCAAATGTACAAAAAGTAACTTTCCAAATTTCATGGTCCTAACTCCAATGGTTTATGGCATTGTTCAGTCAATCAGGATAAATCTCCATACGTAAAAAATTGGGGGAAAATTCTAAAAGTTATAAAAAGAAAAGAAACAAAAAGGAAAAAGCGTTATAAAATAATAGAACTTAAACCCTGAGGAATAAAAGTTTTGAAAAACTTTTTTTTTTATTTCTTTAAAAATTTTAAGTACGAGAACTAGCAGTTTTTTTCCCCTTTGTAAAAATTAAAATGTGGCGAGATTGGTCAAGCAAATAATAATTTTCAAATGATGGGCACATTTAAAAAGCACATCGTGAAAGAAATCATTATCACTGAAAACTTACAGCTTCAAGTTAAAATCTCATCATACTCGATTTTATGAGATAAGACTCACTTCATTATACACCGCAATTAATTACAATTCAGCATAACACATTAAAATCCCTCCAATAAAGTCGTTCAAAAGATTGCTCCAAATCGACATATTAATGAGAATGATGATCGAATGTATAACATACTGAAGAGTTTTCACTGCAAGTGTTTTTACAGCAGCTACTACCATGTTCGAAATATCTCTTTTGAGCACCGAATTCATCCTGATGTATTCTTATTTTCCGTTGGTCGAACCAATTGGCATATTCTTTTTTAACAACACATAAAAGGCTACACATATATTTAAAAGGCATAACTTAAATAAATTCTTCAATATCTCAAAGAATAAGTTTTTTTTAGTGTTCGAGAAATTTAAAAAAAAATGAGATTTTTTGTGCTACAAGTATGGCACAATATGTATTTCGTCCTGTCCCTTCCTGATAACTATTTCAGTATTTCAAGAAACAACAATAGGCATTGTTGAAGAAAGAGGAGGCGAAAAAAAAAAAAAAAAAAAAAAAAAAAGGCTCATTAAGCACTATCTTAATATGTGTTGGAACCCATGGAACTCTTTGTCTGAATTCTTCCCTTTTCTTTGTTTTCTTTCTTGATGCATATGATAAACAAGCTTTTACGATTATGCTTTCGAATTATGGTATTCAACGTATAAAGAAACAAAAAGTTTT
The DNA here is from genome assembly GCF_947563725.1 of Argiope bruennichi. Lineage (NCBI taxonomy): Eukaryota > Metazoa > Arthropoda > Arachnida > Araneae > Araneidae > Argiope > Argiope bruennichi. The sequence continues at coordinate 8,629,940 of NC_079154.1, forward strand.
ATTTGCACTTCTCCAGAAAAGTAAGCACTTTTAAGGTGCTTAAAAATGGTTTTCAAATTTAAGCACTTTTCATGACGCTAAGTAACCTGTAATCCGATTCTGCTTCCTCTTAATAATTCAGAGAGCTATTGAAATTTTTTAAATTCTGGACTTAATAAGTAATGCTGCAATGTTTTTCACAAAATTCATGTAAAATTTCACAATGATCCTAATAAGTTCAGTATGTTTCAATCAAGCTATTTTCAAACACTCACCATCGATATTCAACACAGCAAGTCAAGCATTTATAAATTAATGATTGTCACTAAAAAGAAAACAATATCTCAATGTAACAGACATAGCTATTTAAATTACTTCAATCATTCTGTGCCATAAAGAAAAAAAAAAATGTCTTTCTGAATGAATGGCATTTAACATTTTATCTTCTAAATTATTTTATAATTAAAGAAAAGAGAGTAAAAATTTAAACATTTCAATTAAAAAGAAAAGACCATTCATTGAAAATAAAATGTTTCTAGTTTCTCAGTTAAAAAAAACAAAGCATCATATATGTTTTTATGAAAAAGAAACAAAATTGTAAAAAAATATTTTTGGGTAATTTATAGTTGTCAATTAGAAAAATACCAAATTTCAATTTTGACTCTAAAAATCAGTGTGGTTAAAAATGCACAGGACTGTTGGAAATGTTCATTTTACAATCTGCCAAAATTTTTTTTTCTTCTTAAGAGAATTATGGATTAAATCTATTGAAGTTAAGACTAAAAGATTATTGAAAACTGTTTTGTTTTGAAGAGCGAAATTAAGTGTTTCACAGATTCTTTGCCTAGGTTATTAATTTAAATTTTTTCAATAATTCTTGAATAAATTAAATGTAGGTTTTCTTAGACAGAGGAAATTGTGAGGATGCATTTTTGTTGTATTGTTAACTGCAGTTCTAACATCACTATAAGTGCAACAGTCATTTGCAAGCTCAAATCTTCAAAGTAAATAGGAGATCAATCATACTTTCTAATTAAAAATGTCTCCCCATACCCAATTCACTGGAAGAAAATCAACTTATATAAATAAGAATAATACTAACATTAAATACACTCTGCACATTTTAATTTATTCATCATTTATCAAGAATGACTTTTCTGAAGTGAATTTTGATAAATGAATGGATTAGTAGTTAAGTACTGACATAAGTTTGCATCCTGTATTGCTGTTTTTGTTAACTGATTGGCTTTCTCATTTCCTGAATTTTCCGTATGAGTTTCAATTCATATAACATGTATTTTAGGATGATCTAGCAAGATTTTAAAAAAAAATTTCTAACTGCTGGGTACCTCATTTTTGGATTAGATACTGCCATGCTATTTGCAGGAATTATTAATATCGTACAACTATTCCAGTACAATAGTTTACTGCTTCTAGCAAAGCTGCAAGTTCTGCTTTGTATTAAGTGCATTGCTTGGCCTGCTTTGCTAAATGCTTTGGAGATAGCACATTGGTGTACCAATGTGCTATTCTACAAAATACAGAATATTGCTCCCATACTAAACTCCATGGATCATTCCTGTATATTTTAAGATAAAAAATGGATGAATGAATATTTGACCAAAATTTGGTTTGGTAGAGAAATTTCGAACAGCAATTTTTCTCTAAATCATTTGATTTAATTATGATTACAATGGCAGGAATGAAATTTCTTAGAGCCTATATAAGACTATTAGGTGACCTTCATACTGGAGTTGCAGATGCAATTCAAAAGATACCTGTAGTGGAGACTAATAGTTTCTGTATTCAAGACAATTTTTTTAGGCATTTTTAAAGATGGTGATGTTTACACTACTGCTGCATGGGCAAGTATACATTCAATTAACGACTTTATATCTTCTTTTGTTGATGTTCCAATTGTTTCCAAAGATTTTACAAAAATTTTGAAGTTTGTGGACATTATCTGCCTGTCTTTAATATGGTCTGTCCAGCTAAGTTTCTCATCTAAATATAACCAAAGATATTTAAAGGATTTTGCTCATTTTGTAGATTTGTTTCCTGATTAATTCTAAGACTTCTATGTTGTTTTTTCAAGGGAATATAAAAAAGAATTTTCTATGAGAATTAAGAGTTTATGGTAGTTCAACCATGTTTAAATAATATGTTAATAAATCCTGCATTGCAGTTGAAAGCTCTAATCTAATACTGGAAATATTACAGTCATTAGCAAATGCTTGGAGGTTAATATTAGATGACTAATCATGTTGGAGGATTTTTTTCCAACCACAAATTTTCAAATTCCACAAAGCTTGACTTTTATATGAACCCTAAAGACACTCTTGTTTCTGTTCTGGTGTGGTGCTCCTCTGAGGTGTTAAAAGAGTAACTTTCCTATTTTACAACAAACCACGAAAGAATCTGATATTGCCAAGGGATTTAATTTTATCTAAATTGCTAAAGTTTTCTTGGTGTTGAATGTTGAATTACATTCAACATGAGAAATTTGTTCTTTTTAAACATATCTTGTTATTACATTTATGATGTATTTTTGGATATTTTACAAAAATGATAAAAAGTAATAGCTTTTATTCAATTTACTGGAATAAAGTTTTTGTAAATGCTTTATAATTCAATGAAAATGCTTTATAATTCAATGAATATTTTTCAGAAAATGAAAATTTATTGAAATAAAAACAAGATACTGCATTTTTCACCTTTTTTAATTTAAAGTCAACAATTTTAATAATAATAATAACAAAATAAGAATTGTAAATTCCATTTGGTTCAGGAAACTCTGAACAAGCTTTAATAAAAAATATAACAAAAATATAAAATTCTAACACCTATTATCTAAAGTAAAATAATCATTCATTGTGGTAAAATCAGACAATTATAATATTACAATAGGAAATTTAAAAAAAAGCAGAATATATAGAAGAATAATTTCTTAAAAAAGATATGATTTTTCACAGCTTTATAAAAATAAATCACCATGGAATAACTTTTCCATCATAATTAAACATAAGGCCACAGTGCTTCTCATTTGCCTGCAGAATAGTATTCAGCATCCCACTGACACTTGTAGGTGGGGTAATCAAACCATTTTTACCTCCCATATCAGTTTGCACCCAACCAGGATGCAGAAGAAAGCATAAAATTCCATGAGGCTTCAGATCAACAGACAAAGATTTTGTAACCATATTTAGAGCAGCCTGATGAGGGGAAAAGAAATTGCATTAATTTTAAGATTAAAGATGGTTATTAATTAAAATGAGAGACAAATAATTATAACAAGAAAAAAAAAAATTCAACAGGAATATCGACCTTTTGACTTTCTTGTGTATTGACCAATATTTTGCAATAAAATGAGATGGGTGTATACATTTTTTATATCTATTCTTAGATTATTTGAATCCAAAATGTAATGTAAATTTACAATTTTGGCAATAAGATCATATAACAAGTTGCTGAATTTTTGGGCATTCGCATGCACATACTGTTGATATGGTCATTCCTTTGAGAGATATGATCCAAAATTTTGATAAAAACATTAGAGCTATGACTGCAGTCATTATTTCATTTATCCAGCTTTTGAGATGTCAAAGAACATTTCATCATGATAAAATCTTTTATGAATATGAATATATGCTGAAACTTTGCACATATTTAACTTTTCTATAAGACTGGGAACAAAGATTTATACGATTATTATTATTTCCATATTCCTTATATAGATGCCAGAATGATTATTTGTATTTTGCTCTTAATAATAATTTTGACATTATAATGAGTTTAGGTCATAAATGATTTTTTTAAGACCAAAAAGTTAAAATAGTTATGAAAATATAATGAATTTAATTTAACATCTTATTACAAACTATAATGAATCTGAAGACTTAACTTAAAGCCTAGAGATCATTAAAATCTTTTAAATATGTAAAAAGACATAAAATAACTAGTAAGAAAAAATCAAAATCTTATCAATCAGCAAAAAACAATGTACAATATATATATATTTATTTAATATTAAACTGGTAGAAGCAGAGCACAGGCTTGACGACATTGAAGACACATGTTATATTTTTAATTCTCTTTAATATCCATCTCGGGAAAGCAATCTATTTACAAGGAGATGCAGTGCAGCACAAAAGCAGAAGTAAGAAAGAAGGCAAAAAGGGCCGAAATAAATGATCACTAGCCTTATATAACATAGGATTTCTGGCCATGCGCCAATGGAATGTTTTGATCTCTGATAAGGGTAAATAAAGTATCACTTTCATTTAATATGCAGTATTGATGGCGCATTAGTTTTATAGAGGAATTAATTAAACCAAAAGTGGAATTGGATTACAAAATAAGAGAATATTTTTAGAATGAAGTTACTATGGGCTAAACTAAGATAAAATCTTGGAAATTAATTAAATTGAAATCAGAATTACAATGTCATTACATATCATCATATATATTGCCAGTAAAATGTTTTAACTAGAATCGATTGCAGATATCAGGTATTAGGCAACAGCACGTTGTAAGTTACTTAAACACTCTGGAGTCATGGGTAAGTCTAGCTTGCTCATCATGGAGGGCATAAAGAGTTAAAACTCCCTGAGATGAATCAGGTGAACCAAGAATATCAGGTGCTTTTATCTCATAGGGGGTCATCCAAGGAAAATGATCATGTGGTAAAGGTATATACATTGCACACAAGAGCAAAAATATAGTGCAATAATAGAGCTATTATAACATTCCACTATTAAGGATTATTTGTTTCCACTAAACTCTTTCTCACTAAGCGAATAATTTTTTTCATAATACTTTGAAAAATAATTAATTCCTAATGCTAAAAAACAAAATAATATATATTTTTATAGTATTTTAGCCTTGTATCACATGCGAGTTCACTTAATGATATAAAATAAATATAATTAGGTTCACAATTTTTCAAGCTTTCTATAAATACTGAGCACTTCTGCTAGCAGGAGAGCATCTGTGTACTGGTAAAGTTCTCAAATGCTCTTTTAATTTGTATAACCAAAGTGACTGCATACAAATAGTATCACTGTTGAAATTAAACTGAGTAAGCACATTAAAAAATTATTCTTTCGAAAGAAAAATTGTAGTTGATAAATTAAATAAAAAGAAATAATGGAAGGCATCATTATGTTTAAACAGATAATGCATGTCCACATGCAAAAAATGAACCAATGCATCAAGGAATTGATATGAGTCAATAAATTTCAAATAATCAAGAGTAAATGCTAAAATTTTCATATTTGATAGATATTATGCTTATATTCTTGGTAAAGATCAAAGGCAAATGTTTTAAGAGAAGGTGCATCATGCCATAATTAGCCAAATTCTGAATGATAATAGGAATAAAAGCCTTTTTTTATTAACAATTTACAAAGCTGATGTGCCAAACCAAAGACATGGTTAGAAACATGAGGATAATTTTGGACATAAATCAAAACTGCATTAAAAAACTTGCAACAAAATGTACAAAAAAAAAAAAAAAAAAAAAAAGATTGCAAGAGATATTTTAATTTCTTATTTCATTTCCCATAGAAGTTGTAACTAATTTCTTTGTGCTCATAAGAAAAAATCTTTCAATAATGTGTTCTCTTGCCTATAATACAAGATGTTATTCTCATGATCAACAACTATAAAAGTGAAGCTGACTTGAACATATTTTTTGATAGCAAAATAGATTGAGTGGTTGGAAAATGTGAAATATTTTTTAGTGTAAACATCCTAATCAGCATATACAGTGTATCCATATTCACCACATTTATCAAAGTGGTTTAAATCTGAGACAAAGGACAGAGTTAGTCAATTGTTAGAGTTTGTCGTGTAAACAGATTTATTGATATAAATATAACATTTCTTGCAAAGTAAATCTATACACAATTTATTCAAAAAATGATTCACATTCATTTTATATTTTAAAAACTGATTGCGATTTCTAACTGCAAAATAGTGATCCTCATAGAAAAATAAATTTACTTTACATTTATTCAGTTTACCAATATACAATGCGTAAATGAATTTATCAGCAAATTTAAAAACATTTACTATCAAATTGTTTTTTTTCCAAACATGTATTATTTTATTTTATTGCTGGGAAATACAACATAAATCATATTTAAAAAGTGTTTACATAAAAGCATTTTAGACATTTTGTATGTGTTAGATCTCTCAAGGTAAAGCACTACTAATACAGTGAATTGAAAATATTAGCAACTCCAGCATCATGGCAAGCTCAATTAAGTTTACTTGTTCTTGAGATTAGAGGAGAATCGTTCCCTTGAGGAATTTAAACATGTACTTCTGCTACATACATCATAAACTCTCAATATCTTCACTCCTTATTTCAGGAAATTAATTTCGTTATGTCATCTTCCTCTATGATGTTACCAATAATTTTGAATCTGCATACTTCATTAATTATCTGTATCTCCCTTATATCAATTGCAATGTGCATTTCTATTTTGTAATTTCTCTTCAGGATATTTTTTTCCTTCACCTCTCTGATTTAAAGGATTGGAGAACAGAACTTAAAAACATACAAAAGGAAAAAAAAAAAAAAAAAAAAAAAAAAACATTGCTAACTTTAATTAATTGACACAATGCAATCAATTGAATTAGCAATGCTTCCCTCCTTCACTTGGCAGTTTGTGTTATAATCTTCCCCATTCTCAATATTTTTGCCTGCTGCTTCAAATTGCTCTTGCAGAAAGTGTTCTCATTTCAGCACTCTATACTATTAAAATCAATCTGAATATAAAGGAAAATCCAACAATTTTAAAAATAAGAAGAGTTTTAGAAACAAAATTGCACTCTTATTTCAGTTTTTTTTTATATCATAAAACAGAAAACCTCTCTGAATTAGTGATTTTCTTTGGGGACAAAATCAAAATTTAAAACTTTAATGAAGAATACAGAAAAAAATTCACAAGTGAGTCAATTTCAATAAACAATCAACAGTGTATTAAAATAACAGCATAAAAAGACATATGTATAATCTTTATAAACCATTAAATCATAAAACATAAGCATATGCACATAATTTATAGGACTGGGGCTCTTTATTTTCCAATTAAAGAACCCCAGTCATTAATGTATATTGCTTCTACAGCTAGAATTTAGCAATTCTAGACTGTGAAATCATCAATCAAATAGACCAATATGGGAATTCAAATTAGATAAAACATGCTTTTTGAACAATTTTACAGACATAATTTTTTTCTTTACTGAGAATATTTCCAAAATAGACAAATACGATGCTATGGAATAGAATTTGAGGACTAGATAAGGTTAATTAGCCATGTGGGTAGTTATGAAGAAATCAAACATTTAGAAAGTATAAAAATTTCAAGAATACATATCAGATTTTTGTGTAGCTATTATATCAATTTACTAACACAAATTTGACAAAATTTCAAGCTATTTCAAATAACACAATACTATACTAAAGATATAAATAAATACGCAAGCACATAAATTTTAAATAAGTCATATAAATTTATATATAGTATACCTTGCTTGTTCGATAGGAGTAGCTACCACCACTTGTGTTATCATCAATTGAACCCATTTTTGATGTTATGTTGACAATAGCAGCACGAGAACATGACAAACTGTTATCATCAGCTTTTGAAGCAGCAGTTTTCAAGAGGGGCAACAGTTCCTGAAAATACAATGAGTTATTCTGATTTTAAGACAAGAAACAGGACAAATGTTAATCATTTTAAAAGGAAAATGAGAGAAAAAAAATTCAATTAAGTATATATATATATATAAAGATTTTACATCTGGAAAGTTTACAAAGGAAGGGGACTTTATTTGGAAAACAGTTTATGTTAAATCATTATTTTTCATCTAAAGAACTAAATAAATAGGCATCTACTTTTTTTTATTTAAAAAAAATTTAATGTTCATATACAAATTTAATAAGTTATCATTTAGATAAATATATTTATGGGATACTATATAAATAAATATAAAAGACATGCCTTTGAATTAATACAAAAATATGTTTATAGTGGAATTAAGTAAACAGTATAAACAAAAAAATTGGTTTGAGTTTTCACAATATTGCATAAAAATATGAATTTTCAGATAAATAATTTTTCAAAAAAATATTTATGTTTTTTTAATATCATTTGTCACATGTTAAATCATTGTATCACTATGTATTCAAGCAGTAAGAAGAGTTATCAAATAATAGAAAAAAAAAAATCCCTTAATCAAAAGCATTTGAGGACACTTCTTGGAAGAAGTACTAGTAAATTTCATATTATCAAATCTTTATATATTAATTTTTGAGTTAAATTCATTTGAGTATATATTTGAGGATTCCCAAAGAAAAAATTCCAATAAAAAAAATCTTTAAAATTTTGTAAAAAGCATTATGCTTTTTTACCCTCTTTTTGTATTTGCAACTATTTCAGAAATGAAAGCTTTAATACAGTTAAATATAGATGAAATTCTTATTGTTAATTTTACTGAAAATACATTCATTTAATTTGATGACTAGTTTCCCTTACATGCACAAAATTGGAAATTTGGGGAGAGGGATTTACTTCCATTTTATTATTTCTTAAAAAATCTAAATTTATTCAAAATCCTAAAAATACTTTTTTTCTAAACTTGAACAATCATTGAACAACTTCTGTAAATTAAAATGCGATATTTAATATGAAAATATACGACTTTATTTTTTGCAGGGAAGAGTGGTAGAAGTGGAGGTGATAAAAGGCTGTTTTCCTCCTTTTCCACTTCAAAAGAAAGTAGTATGGTAATTCGTACAGAAGTACAATTTAGGAAACCTCTTTTGCTTTCAATCATTGAAATTAATTTACATTCATTTCAATTTGAATTGACAAAATTTAATGTTTTCCATCAGTAAGGCTTTAAAATAAAATAAATCACATCTGAGTAATATCCCCATCAAGAAATATTATCATTGGATATCGACACTTATTGAATATTGCCAACATTCAAACTCTGGGACAAATGAGAACTTCCGAATGAAATGGCATCTGAAATTTATAAAGTAATCGGAACTTACTCTTATTTAATTTTTGGACTAATTCATATGCAAAATTGAAAAAAAAAAAAAAAAAAAAAAAAAAATTATATAATAAAACTATTTATTGTTACATAAAAATCTATAGATATAAAATAAGTGGATACTTAAAAATTTAAAAATAAAAAACTTACTTTGCTTAAAAGAAGCGGGCTAACAGTATTCACTTCAAAATTTTCCATCATAGCTTCTTTTGTTACATTATCTAAGTTTGCACGAATTGCTATACCAGCATTATTTATAAGCAAATTTAAGCCAACAGCACCTATTTCTTGTTCCAACTGTTTTCTAATTTCAGGAAAACTTTTATCATCCTTGATATCTTTAAATTAAAAGAATATCTTAGATTGTAGATACTACACAGAGTCAACATAATTAATTAGACATCAAATATAGTAAATACATATATATATTATTTAATAAAGGAGAATTAAAAAATAACTACATTAACTAAATCTAATAGAATAAATATGATTTTTAAAAATAGTTAAAATAATTCAACCACAAATTAGTAATTAAATTTTACCCATCTGGAGCACTTTCACTGTTGTATTAGACTTAGCTATTTGCTGCAGGTCCTGTATAAAAGAAAATTATTTAAAGTAAATATTCAGTCCTAAAATCACGAGCAGAAAAATAGAATTTTGATATTTATTGAAATTAATGAACTATCACATTTATGCAAAACAAATGATTTTTGTTAATAGAAATGTAAATATAACAAACAATGAAACTTACAAGAATTCAAAAGGCAGAAAATAAAATTTAGCACAGAAAAAAAATAAAAAATTCTAAGATTTGTAATGGAGCAAAAGTAAATAAAATAAAATAAATAAATAATTAAAAAAAATAAAATTGATCCAATCTTAATTGATATGGCTACTTATAGCTTTTTACATTCTCCCATCCAAGAAAGACATAGTGTATTTAGACTACAAAATAAATATTATGAAATTAAATAGCATTCATTTTATATAAAATTTGCCTATTAGTGGTACCTAAAATTATTTTCTATGGAGCTATAAATTACTTATGTTTTAATTAATTTAGAAGCAGGATCTTATGATGTCTGTTTAACAGTAACAGAGCCAGCTCAATTGTCATAAATCAGAGGTATGATAACCAAATATATTGGTCATACAGGAGAAATGCACATAGCAGCAAATATCACCAAGGTATTAACTTTTTTTAAGGCAACCAGCAGTCAAATGTTTTAATATTTCAATATAGATATATATATATATATATATATATATATATATATATATATATATATATATATATATATATATATATATATATATATATATATATATATATATATATATTAGTTAAGTGAGTTTTGATAGGTTTCACTGCATTTTTTTCCAACTTAGCGAGTAACCTATTACAGGATTCTTTTTTTTTTCTATACATTTTCCTTTATACAAATGCATGGGCATTAATTTCTTAAAAATATATTTCTGCCCCATTGACTATCGTCCACAACACCAATTACATACACAATATAAAAAAAATGAAGCTTATTTGGTGATTAGTATAAATTAAATTTTCGCAATCTGATCATAATTGCAATTTCGTAAGCGCATATTAAATCGCTAGAAGATTGCAAAAGTAAATATTAAAATCATAGCATGAAAAAATAATTCGGAAGAAGAAAATTTAATTTACACTTACATCGGCTTTACTAGGATCACGGCAAGTAGCAAAAACGTAATTTGGAGGGGAAGGAAGGTTTATTAATTGTTTAACAAACTCGAGACCTAAACCGCGGTTGGCGCCGGTAACAAGCACACTAGCAATTCGCATATCGAACTTTTAATTTGAACAGTTGTAATGGTAAGTAATAAATGAGATTTTCTATTCTACTCCTTGCTTTCTATTTAAGACACAATCTGCTAAACTAATAATCAGATTAATCTAAGGCTATTAGAGGATATAATCACTTATAAACAAAACTACAGAAACAAAAACAGAAGAAAAAAACTAACACTAGTTACAGTTACAGATAAATAAGTTTTTCAACTAATAACAACAAATATTAGTAAACGATTATTATGATTTTGAATAAAATATTTTATCAATGCTTAATGAAATACAATAAAATTTGCAATTTACTTTGGCTAAAGAGATATAAAATTATTTGAATATTAATTGAATTTTAAATCAAAATGGTTACGCTCTAGAGCTAAACCGAGCTGCAATTAAAAACAATGTCTCAATGAAATAGAAAGAAGTTTTATTTTTAAAATCTTGTTTTATTTCTTATAACTGATTTTCAAATCATGCTTTTTTTAAAATATTGATAGCACTGACATTAATGTGAACTCGCACAGATATACCCTAGGTCTTATTGTTTCGGAAAATTACTACATAGCAGTGATCAACATCTCCTTAGGCCAGAACTTACAGAAAGGAGGGGGGGGGGAGGACTTGGTATAATCACTTTTTTCCTATTCATTACAAAGACATGGCATTTATTTTCTATAGTCTTCCTTTTTGAGGAATAACATTGAGCTCAAACATGTCAAACTCATGTTTTGTTAAAAATTTTATTGCTGAACAACTTAATGTAATATATGGAACAGAATATAATTATATTTTTCATTATTCAAGATTATTAATTGTTATATTATGATTATTAACTACAAATTGTTACAATTACAAAAATAACTACAAATTATTTAATATTTGCTTTATCGCAAATGGGAAAGTTGGTTATTCTTTCTTTTAAAAGTTAAAGATCCATTATTTATTATTTTGGTATTTTACACCTGTTCCACAACAACTTATTTGTACAAGATACTACACATCTTGTTGAGATTTTGACTATGGTGTTAGTCGAAATCGCGTGAAGGCACAATTAAAACAGGATCGAAATCCGAAATTCGGACACAGCAAGCGGTAGTAATAATCCGTAGTGGTGTAATGGTAAGATCTCGCCTTCGGAATTGAGGATTTAAGGTTCGAAACTCTATTGCAGCAAGCATACCCACCCTATATGTGATTTCGGGCTTTTTAAGTTCGTGATTGATAAGAGATCCTTTGATGCAAAGCACTTTAGAGTGTAAGTTATGACTCGTGTGTTGTTATCTGATCATCTTTTAAAATTGGGAACTAAAAATCGTCTCACAGGAAAACTTCATTTTGTTTCAAAATCGGACGTTAAAATAATTAATTAATCCGCTCTCCCTTTTAAAACGATTTTGCTTCATAAAGGCATGATTCTTGAGTATTTTATTATTGATAAAAAATAATCTTTCGATCGCTTTTATTAGCCCAAAATATTCATAGATATTATTAAGATATTTTAGCGATACAACAAACCAATCACAATATTGAAAATAGTGTGGACATATAGAAAAATATTTTTCGCTTAGAGATTCGGGATTATGGATCGATATTACCTTCGTTCTAGCCAATATTCGAAATAACGTTGTTCAGCAGTTTTTTTTTTTTTTTTTTTTTTTTGCTGGGAAGGGCTGTTATATGCTATAGGTGGATCATTATTTTTAAATGTGATCTTTATTACGTTACCATCACAATGCCATGGGATACTTATCAAAATTCATAGAAAAAGACTGCATATATTTCAGATAATCATAACTGCAGAAGCAATTAAAAGAAGCCATTAATTTTCTTGGTACGGCATTTGCTTTTTTCTCTGAGAATTGTCCGAAATTCCTCCATAAGACATATATCTGTTAAAATAATCATGTGAATGTGATTATGATGCATGAAAAATGCAAAAAGTTAAATAAATGAAATTCTGTCATATAGTTTTTATCAACAAAATCATAGAAAAGTGCCAACTTTTAAGCAAAATTCATCGCTTTATTTGAAGATATATTAACTTGATGGCTCAAAAACAGAAACTGCCAAATTAAGGAAATTTTGTATGCTATTTTGGCATTAAAATTGTAAATTTCTATCAAATTTTTTACCCAATCGATCGATGGTTAGAAGTCCAAATGTATAATTGTTTTTGTTCACTGTACTCAGATAATTTAGACGAAACTAGCCTTAATTTAAAAACATATGAAAAAGTCGAAGGAACGAAATTCTTATTTATTTAAGAAGACATGGACTCTAGCAAACTACTGATTTAAAGTAATGAAATCTTTATGCCTATATTAAAGAATATGTATATTAAATATTAAAATATTCAAAATTTGAAATGAGCTGGCGAAATAACTTTTATTTTGTTCCTTATTATTGTATTAAAATAACATTTACAATAAAAATGGGTGTAATTTTACAATCCCATCTAAAAGTTAATTTTTCAGAAATATTTTTACGTGTTCGCATTGAATTTTTGTATGCATTTTGTGTTTCTTGCTAATGAGAGATCTTACGCAATCTATTACTACTTACGCAATACGGAATATGGATATTCCCCAAAGGAGTAATTATTGGTGGAACAGAGTGGGGTTTAGAAGCCCCGAGCTTTAATCTAAGGGGATATCATACAGGTAAAACTTTAGAGTGCTTATATCATTCTTTTAAAAGTCATATGTGGTAAGGGAAGCATAAAAAAAAAAAAAAAAAAAAAAAATCGTATCATACTTCGAGCACCATTAACGTTTGCTATCTTGCAAATGAATCCTGAAAGACAAAGGAAAAAAAATCAAAATACTCTCCCCTCCCTCCCCCACACGAGTGCCATTTAATTTCAACCCCTTTAAATCATTCTATTTGCTACTTTCTCTTTCCTCCTCTTCTTAAATAAACAAAGAAATCTTTAGAACGGTATAATAATGTTAACATCCCATTAAATCTTTATTTATCCTTTGCATTATGCTTTTATATTAATTTCTTTTTGTTTTCTTTAAATCGAACGCCATAATTTTTTTTTCTGTAAAAAGCCTTTTTGGTATTATTTTGGAGTAACTAGATCAAATAAATGGATTTTACAACGACTGATATGAAAATAATGGTGTCGGGTTTCGTTGACTTCGTATTTGGCCTGTTGTTTTCTGGTGGATTATCGACGGAAAAAAGGAATCCCTATAATTTTAATTTTTTTTTATAATCAATTCATTGTAACGAATAGTATGGAAATATTTACTCCGGGATATTTATAACCTTCTAACATTTAAATTATTGGTTTAGGAGAAATTTCAAATCATCTTAACATGGAATATATTGAAACCAAACAGAAAAGTGTTACTCCCTACCTATCTTAATTCAATCCTTCCTCTCATTTAGCTGTGTTTTTCCTCTATAACAATAAATCAATCCAATCATATATGACTAGGAAAAAAATTGTCCACTGCGTGATCAAAGATCTCAAAAATTAGCTACCCGAGGGAAGTAAAAATGTCTCTTTTTCAACAGTATTCCTACTGTATTAGACAAAGTATGAAAGAAAAAGAATATAATATTTGTTGATATAGTTTCTGCACTGACCGAGTTTAGTTTAGTTTAGTTATATTAACGTCCCGTTTGAAGCAACACTAGGGCTATCGTAATTTTGAACCGCGGTCAGATGACGAGGACGACACCTGAGCTGGCACCTCCCTCTCCACACCACACCACACCAGCGGGAGGACTCTGTACTGACCGAAGCAAAGATTAAATGATCTTCATATGGCTTGAAAAAATCGATACTTTACTTTTACAACAATCTATAGTATTTTGAATTTGTCTGTAACTGATTGTCTTATTTTCGCCGTCTATACTTCTTTATTTATAAAGTATTCGAGAGTATATTGTAATGATAATAAATTTCGAGTTCCAATCTTGTTTGATCCAGCCATTTTAGACTCCTTGACTGAATCACATTGCTATTGACGATTTTTTGAACTACGTGTATCGCAATGTGATTACAATAGCTAAAAAAAGCTAGTCTGTGTATAAAAAAGCCACAATTGCAGAATGCAGTATTTAAGCCCACATGATACGTTTTCCAAAATTTTGGATCAAGTCCACAGCGAAGTTTATCTCTCTATCTACATAAGGATAAGCAGGATAGATAAAATTTGGCGTATGATTATATTGCTTGTATTTCTCATATGCACGGAATCTTATTTTAGCTCGATCATCTTTCATTTCTGTTATTTGTCAATCCATATGCCCGCATGTATAATTAAGAACACGTACGTAATAAGAACGCGATAAGTTAAAGAAGCAACTAATTAAAAGAGGGGATTTTACAATATTTCACCAAAATTGTTGGTATTTGCTTAAATTTGGAAGACATTTGTCGCAGGATTAATTTTTTTTCTTCTATGTAGCGAACAAAAATAACTTTGCTTCGACAAATAATTTTTTTTACCACTGATTAAAGTATCGCGTTTTATTCTTAAATAATAATTGAAATATTTCTTTTGTGCTAAAAATAAAAATAAAATTTGTTTTTGATTCATAATTCTTATGCTTTCTTCATTTTTTTTTAATGAAATGTTTCCATAAAAGCAAAATGGATGTTCAAATTATCAAAAACTTCGAAATCATGGTATTTCGTTTTGTTATATTAACGTCCCATTTTAAATGAACACTAGGGTTACGTTGGGACGGACCTCGTACTTTTGAACGCCGGTCAGACGATGATGACGATACTTAAACTAGTACCTTTATCTCCAAACTTCCACACCACAACAACAGGAAAACATTTGGCTCCGATGAATTTACTGTGTACCAGATCCGCTTACACGACGGTCCTTTGCTGGATTTGGGTCTCGAACTTGAAACTCGCCGGTTCCGAAGTCGGGACCTTATCACCAGGCCATCGCAGCCCATGGAGTTTGGATTCCCGAAAATTACCTTTATATTATGAAACTGAACACAAACTATTGCATAAGTAAGAGAAGAATATTCCTTTTGCATTAAAACGCAAATAATAAAATTTATGCAAAATAATTCAAGCATTTTTGTTTTTGTATAGATCAATTGATTTAGGTATATTAGTTATTTCTTTATCAGTTACGCACAACTTGGATGTCTATTACTTTAATTGCAGTCAATAAGGTGAATCAGTTCAGCTGTTGGAAGAGTTTCGTCTCTATTCAAGGAATTGACTGTAAGGCTTTTCCGAAGTGGATTCATTGTTCACTTCGGAAGGAACACTTGGTTTAAATCGATGGGCGTGTCGCCATCTTTTGTTGTCTGATAGGATTTTCATTACTCAAAGACTCACAAAATACCTACTGTCAAACCCAAATCAATTTCCGAACAAATAAATGAATCAAAGTGGCCGTGTGATCGTGAATAAATGACGTGGTGTGAAATAAATGACCGTGTGATGTCGTTAGAGGATAGAAAATAATAGTTGATAAGGCTTGCTATTCATTGATCTAAATAGAATAACATAAAATGCAATCTTTGCAGTTTTTTACTGTAGGGAGGAAGATAGGAATAAAAAAAAAGCCTAATTCAGGCTACGAAATTCTTGGGGGGTTTTTATTAGAAGCTGAACGTCTTTGGTCATCAGCTGGTTTGCTGGAAGAATTGGTTTTGTTAAATTTCAATTAAATTTCTTTTGCAAATTTGATGTTCATGGTTTTCTCACTAAGCTGTTTTTAAACATTAAATGTTGACAAATTTTAGAGCCAAATTATTTTAATATAATTTCTACTGTTTTGTTTATTGTGTATATGAATTTTCATAACGAATCGAATCCCATGACATTATAATGCCATAAAAATAAAAATGTTTAGATAATCTATTTCATATTACACATTGCCTTTTGTGATAATGTAAATGTAATTTCACGTTTCAATACTGGATATTAAACAGAATCTTTCTCTCTTAGTTTCAATAATGAAAGAAAATCACATGATTAAATATTTGATGAAGCAATGAAAGTGATTAGAATTCCATTGCAGAAAGTTTACTAAATTAAAAAAAAAAGCGTAATAATTATTTCTGCGCAATACTATTTTCTGGTGATATTACGGAAACATCCCAAAATCTAGTTTGACAATTAATTAATTAAAATCTATATTAACATTTAAAAAACAGCTTAGAGTTGCAAATAAATACTCCGCAAAATATATTTATATTAAATTTGATGCCTCTAAGTCAAATGCCTTATTCTGTAGAGTGCCAACACACATACATACTGACACACACATACACTTTTATTGCATTTCATATACTGTATTGGGATCGCGAAAGTAAATGGTGACCTCTACAGGGGTTCTTTGTTAATAAATTAAAAGAAAAGGATTCATTAGATAAAATGTTCAACATAGGTTTAATGGGGAAAAAAATTTATAACAGTACAACAGCACACTTTCTTGAACAACAATGCGCGAAGCGTATACAGTTTCAAGAAGAAAGCTTTTTGAGTATTTATATTTACTTAAAATACTGCAAAAGTTTGATACTGATATTATGTCAACATATCATCATATTATCATTCTTTATCATACTTGTAATGCCTTACGGATAAAGGAATTGTATTCTATTAAACTTGTGTAGAATATTTTTTCCGATGCACTCTGTTCTATTATTGAATTCTCTGATAAAAAGTCCCCTGTAGCTATTGTTTATAGTCAACTCTAAAAAATGATTTCTTTCTAACCTGCATGTAACATTTGTCTAAGGATTTTTGAACCATTCAGCATATTTGACATGATAATGAAAAATGAAAAAGCATCAAAGGAAATATAAAGAATAAAATTATAATCATAAAACA
This sequence comes from Argiope bruennichi, assembly GCF_947563725.1. Lineage (NCBI taxonomy): Eukaryota > Metazoa > Arthropoda > Arachnida > Araneae > Araneidae > Argiope > Argiope bruennichi. The sequence continues at coordinate 8,647,648 of NC_079154.1, forward strand.
ATTTTTCTTTCTAGTATTAGTTTTGGCAATTTAGCTTAATATAAGCCCACATTTGCGTATCATTTCTTTTCTTCATCTAAATAACACTCAGATTTGATTATTGAAAATATTTATATTTTTATTTTCCCATTTACGAAGAAGACAACGAGAAAGTGAAATGATCTCCAAGAAATTGAACAATCACATCCCTTAGGTTTTGAGTTTGAACCCCGCCAGCCGAAGACTCTCCGTGTGTGTGGTGGCTGGCGCAAGTATAAATCTGTCGTGGTCATAAATTCCTCCATGTCGAGGGTAATACCACTGAAGGCAGTGGTTTAGAGATGATCGATCTCCGATTCAGGTCTAAATTACGATCTGTGGATGAGTGAATGATATGCATGAATGAAGTCCTCCCCATAAAAAGGGTTGTGACGCATAAGTAACTAAATCGTATTCTTGGCCCTAGTTGGCGCTACTGAAAAAACAAGAGACGCTCACTCTGCTTAAATCGCTGACAGATAACTGTCAGTGGGCTTGTAAAATGCCAAAAGTCACAGCAATAACACAGAAATTAAACTCGAGATTTTGACTAATTTCCGCCTTTTGGATCACTCTGAATCCAAAAAATAAATTTTCAGAATTATGTCTGTCTGTCTGCGAGCAAGATAACGCAAAAATTGTTTGAGCAAGATGGATGAAATTTGCTACGTAGTCTTTACATCAAATTACTAGATTTCTATAAAATTCTGAACGAATTCTATTTGTAGGAAGTTTGTTTGTCTAACTGTACGAGTGCCAGTGAACACGATAATTTCAAATGCAACAAATTAGTTAGATAAAATTCGGTACATAATTTTCTTACAGATCCATATGAAATTTCTGGAGCATACCGAACAAAAGATTGAATATTTTTCTGCCTGTATATTCGCCTGCATGCAAATACAATAGCCCGAACACGCAATGTTTTAGATAAGTAAAATTCTATATGTTACGAAAATTGTATATAAGTATCAAATTTTGATAGCATTCGATCGAAAAAGGAGTCCAAATTGCTACTTGACTTCCTCATTATACAACACAAAAGCACAAAACGCTCATATGAGGCACTCTGAAAATAGAAATGTAAGAACTTTTGGAAATTACTACGTTGCACAAGGTGCAGAATCCTTATTTGGGAACGGGGAAAAAAAGGGAGGGGATAATTTTATTAGGAAGTGCGTGAGAAAGTTTCAGAAACAATATTCCCGATAGTTTTACAAATCATTTTACACCTTCTAAAATATTATAATACATATAATGTTTGAAATGGCAAAGAAAAAGCAGAAACAGTATTCATAGCACTTACTAAACATTCTTTCATATCTTATTAGTTCTGTTTTTGAAATTTAAATTTAAGAGTTTTGAACAAAGTCGTCATAAAATCCTTTCACATAACATGTGTGTTTTAAATACATATTAAATAATACTCCTTCGAAAAATTCTAGGTTTAGAATTTCTAATATACTGATGTTTTTTTTTCAGCTTTAAGAATTATTTTACAATGCAAAATAGTCGTGAGCAAAATCTGTATCATCAAATGTTGAAGAAGATAATTTATAATTTCTTGACAACAGTTTATTTCTCAAAGACAGTTATGTAAGATATGACCTTCCTGGCAAGTAAAAAAGAGAAAATCAAGGCGGTTTGTTATTTTTTTTCCCTCTTTCAAACCAGTTTATTAAAGTGACGGCAATCCGTGTTTGCAAATTTTACCCGCTATATCGTTTAAAGAGGATCACTTTTCAGGTGAGTTTTGCTTCTTAAGTGATATTTAATCTTTGTGATTAAGTGTCTTATATTACATCGATTCTGTGCAAATCTGAGGAGATAGAATTTCTCAAATTTGATTGCTGAATAAATCGTATATAGTGTTACCTTATTTGTTTAAAAAAGATACTCTTTATTCCATGTTCCCATAAGGGTTTATTTCAGTGTGACATCTTGTGTTTATTCTAGCTGATATTCCTGATGTAGTTTGGGATCTAAATAATTGAATAACTAATAATAAAGTAATTTTTAATAATTAATTAATAAAAATTTTAAAATTGCTTTAATTTAAAGTTTAAAATTGCTTTAGTTAAAATTACTTTAGTTAAATCCTTTTATCAGCTGAAATGCTTTTTAATTATTGTATTTTTTTGTGGATTATATAAAATTACATTGTTACATTTACAATGTAATAAAATGTGTAAAACAACTGAATCAGATGAAAATTGAAGAAAGAAAAATAATTGATGAAAACTTGAAATAAATAAATCATAGCTTCCTTTTTTGTTCTGAGTCGTCATAACTGTTTAAAATATACGCTATTATGAGCGTTGTCTAATATTAAAAGGAGTCCATTTATGTAACTTCAGAAACATATGACTTGCATAACTGAGCAAGTCATTTCAACACAGTGATAATTGCATTGCATTGTGTCTGAAAGATAAGTCATTTTTTCCCAGCAAATTTGCCATTAAAATTCAATATCAAGCTGGCTTGGAAAATTTCACTTATGTCATGCAAGCATTCTGAAAAATAAAATCGGAAAGCAAAGGAATAATAATTATCATTATATCATATTAATAATTATCAATCACATCAAAATTATTAAATGATAATAATTTTTTTGAAGGTAATGAGAAAGTTCACGACTATTATTTTCTTGTTATTCATCGGGTGATCCCTCAAGTACAAAAATGAGAAGGTGCGGCATTAGTTTCTATATACTCCTGCAGGTATAATACTGACGGTGAAGTTAGCTAACGGTTTCCTTCGGCGGTGACGGGATGTACCTGTTTATAAAGGTTCAGCAAACGAAAGGCTCGTAAAGGGTTATATGCAGTATTTCGGTCATTCAGGTTCATTGTTGATTTTGGTGAGTGGGTTATTCCTTGTAATTTTATCCGATAAAGTTAATTTTATCATTATTTTACTGTGGAATTAATTCAAGGTCGTTTGATAAATAGTCATATCCATTGTATTAATTTAATGAAGAAAGGTGCTGGAGAAAAGGAATTATTAGGAATGAATAAAAGATGCTACTCTGAATTAGACAAATGCGCGCAGCTATGCTTGTAGTGAGACAACGATATCGCTAAATTTATTTTCCTGAGCTTGATTATAATAGTAATCAGCAAAAAACAAGCCTTGACATTTTCTTGCAATCCTATGTTTCAAAACATATTGTTTTGGAAGTTTACAGATTATTAAAAGCGACTTTAAAAGTTAGGAAATGAGAAATGAATGAAGAGCTTTCCCTATTTAACCCGATTTACAATATTTATCCAGAATATAAGAATTTTTAATATCTGACTGAATGCATTTCGATACGGTATAACCGTTTTCAAGCAATAACTCCCAAATGTGACAGTTTACGAAATTTTATTTGGAATCTTACAAAGCAATATTGAATATCTCTCAAGTAAAATTTCATTTCTTTTTCGCTGTTATCCATGATGACGCAGCTTGGCGAACATCTAACGACAGGCAAACTTTCCGTTAGCTTGGCGATGAGAAAGCATCGTGATCTTAATTCGCCTCGAAATGGTTATCGTTAATGGATGGCTGTAAGTAAATCCTTATTAAGTGCATCATCTAGATATATGGAGGATTTTGAAATTTTAATCTATGTAGATAGCGAAGTTAATGGACAGTGAAGCCTTAATAATAATACGATTATCTGCAGCAACGTTCAGTTTTCACTTAAGAAGTTTCGCAATGTAATTAAGGAAAAGGCTGATTTTACTTCCAGTGATATTTTCCTCAGAGATGTTATAAAACTGAAACACTTGAGTGGGCAAAAATGTCCGTTTTAACTTCTTTCTTTTTTTTTTGCAAAACCACGAATTTTAGCAATTAAATTAAAATAATCAATTGAAATGTTTCTTTATTAGAGCTAATTTTTCTGAAACTTGATTTTAATCTGTCTTGTACTTTTGAAATAGTCATAAAATATGATTATTTTAAAAGAATAAAATTGGTAACGCGGAAACGACATCATCATCATCATACTTTTAAAATAGTCTTTTTTATTCTCCGTCGTAAATTAGGAGGAAGTTCTGTAATCATAAAATAATTTGGCCTCTGGTTTTGACAAATCCTCCAGTTTCTGATCTCCCCGAGTCCCCCCCCCCACCAAAAAAAATTATAATTACGTATGTCTGTCAGTTTGAAAACAGAATAACTAAAGTATCTATTGAGCTGGAGCAATGAAATTTGGTTTGTAATTTCAACCCCAAATTTGTATATTTCCATCAAAATTCTATTGAAATCCATAGAAGAGAAATTTTTTTGTTCGTATGCATTCAAACAAAACAGGTAGAAAACACGAAGAGCTATATGAATGAAATTTAGTAAACAGATTTTATATCCCAATTATAATTGGGGAATTAAGTTTAGATCAAACAGGTAAAAGTGGAGTGTCATTTTCTAGTTTTTGTGATGTTATTGTGTATATGAATGCGATAACTCATGAAAATAAGCACTGCCATTAATAAAATGTGGTCATGTGATGAATATAATAGATCTTCCTAAAACTTTTCTAAAATGCATACTTAAATTTCTTCATTATATTACGAAGTACAAAACACTCCATACTGTGTCATTACATGCAGCATCCGTTGGAGGAAGTCTCACGCTTGCGGATCGTCATGATTTTCAAGGGTTTGCCATTCTCCAACGATGTTATACATTCAATGAATGAAGAGGAAGACTCAACAAGAACAGAAAAGAATGCGATATATTGTCTAATCCTACATGACAATTGAGAAGGGCGGGTTTTTATATCTGCTGCATGAAAATATCATTATTATATTAAGTACTTTTAAGATCAGTATTCGAAAAAATTCGGGAAATCTTATTGTTGTAAGTAGTTAAACGAAATTAATCTGCTAATTTTTTTACGTTAATATTGGTTTCATTAAAATTCTTTTGATTATTTCAAATCGAAAAATGAATTAACAGAAAATAGATTAGTTGTAAATAACGAAGAAATTGGAAATATGGGATTAAGATGAACAGAATGAACACTGGTATTCATAATAATGCAACACTATTTCTCAGAAAATAGCATTACAAGAATTAAAAATGGAAGCATTTATGCCATAGGGAAACAGTTTTACTTTTATTTTCTCTAATCAGACGGCAGCTTCTATCTCGGAAATGTATCGACTGACTTATGCAATGATGCCCGTATGATGCATAATTCTCATGAGCATGAGAATCATGGGATTAAATCGCACATTTCGAGAAAAAGTCGTTTATGCAGAATGTTACAGAAAAAAAATTTAATGCTACATATTTCCAAGATTTTTATTTATTATTACGTTTTCTTTGGTTCAAAAGAATGTAGTTATCAAATTTTAACCAATAAGTAATAAATTTCGTGGTCGCCAATTTAGCTAGGATACAATGACTCACGGTTACCCAATTGTAGAATTTTCACGTGTATTTTTAAAAGGAAGTGTTTTGTGTATGTGTTTCGGCGTCTAGAGGACAGAGCTATTACATTTGCTCAGATACTTTTGAAAGCAAAAATGCGTACCATGAAGTGCTTTTTTTGAAATTTTAATAAGAAATTGAGGGAAATTTTGAATTTACCTCTATACCTTCTGCAATCTTAAAACACAAATTTAATTTTGACACCAGTTTAAAACTAAAAAAAAAATTGTCATTTTATGATATCAATTTAATCGCTGTTCACTTTTCCTCCAAAATATTGATAATTTTAAAAAAATATTTTTTTTGCAAGATCTTTAACAATAGATTCATTGTTACAATGAAATTCAAACCTTTTTCAGTATTTCATAAACTGTTTAATCGCATAATTTTCTTCCATATCTGTGAGTTAAGGAATAAAGACGCTGATAATTATATGAACTGTTTACAAGACAAATCAGAAAACGAATTTCTAATTCCGTAAAAGACAATGTGCAATTTGAAATAGATTACGCACACACTTAAGATTTCAGCAGCGCTATGATGTCATGGGATTCGACTTTATTATGGCTGACTACTTCTGTGTTGACAGAATTATTAAATCAATTTACAGATAAGATATTATATTTAAATTGAATACAAAATATGTTCTCAGTGAACCAACTAGGGACCAAGAGTGGTTGATTTGATGCAAAATGACATATTATTTATTTGAGGTAGCACAAATATTAATTTTCCTTGCTGATTTCACATGACCAAAATTCTCAACTCAGCAAATTAGATAGCATTCATAGCTTTAAAATTTTTAAAAAAATACTTAGCTATATTTATTTTTTAAATATAAATTACAAACTTTTCCGAGTTACAGAATATTTTCTAGAGCATACAATGCACCGAAAAGTTTTTTAATAAGTTTATTTCTACTAGTTTTTTTTCGTTTATATATAGGTATCTTCATCATCATGATCTGTATTTTGACAGTCCTGCTGTTGATCAGCTCACTGGTTTCTGCATCTAACCTCTTTTGCCAGGATTCCAGTGCATGCAAAGATGGTGAGTATTTATAACATCTAAAGATATATTAAATAATAGTAGTTTTAAAAATACGTTTTTTTGTGTACTTCACTTCCCCCCTCGGATGGCAATTCAGTTACGGAGATGAGGTGATTTCTGTATGGCGGCAGATTATCGCTTCTCTGGTAGATATGGTAACGGTGGCGGGCAGAGTTATCACTTATCTATGATTGGACGCATCTCATTCGGAAAAGGCTATATCATGCCTAGTGACTGACATTAAATGTCATAGCTATTGCTAAAAGGTCATTCAATTAAATCCGAATACACTCGATTTGCAGAGGTCTTCCTATATGGTTATTGTGTACTTGAAATTAAAAATTATTTTTCTTTTAAGTAACAATCTAGGAATAAAAAAAGGGGGAAAGCTAAATAAGTCTATAGGAATGCATTAAGTGAATGCAATTTTATTTATATTCGGAATACACTACAATTTTTAATAAATGTTTAAATCCTTCTCTCTTATGGTGTTCACTACAGTCTTAGTTGATATATCAAAAAGTTCTCAGTGGCCCATGAATTTTGTTTGTATTTCAAACACCATTTTTTATAGAAAATTTATATTTTGCATTTTAATGTATCTATAAAATTGCTATCTTAAAATTTTCTTTTTCTTACTTACGGCATTTTAGTGTTTAATAAATCTTATAATTATTTATTTCAATATCAGATTAAGATTCAATTAAAGATTTTTGTAAAATTTTTTTTTTTCAAAATTACTACAAGTTGGCACCACTTATTTCAAAGAAAAAGAAAAGAAAATTAATTATTAACTGATAACTTAGTTCAGAAAATATTAAATTCATTTTGTCATCAAGAACATACATATGTGTACATTTCAGAACGCCAGCGCAAAAGTAACCGAGTGAAAAATCAGTTATAGAGTTTCCATCTTTACAAACATGAAACAAGTCTAATTAAGTAAAAAAGATTTTTTCAAATTTTTTAAAAATCTTTTGTTTTTTTTCTTTAGTGTAAATTAACAAAAAAAAAAAAAAAAAAAGACCAGATAATTCAAAAGATTATATCAATTGTTCTTGTAATTTCAGATCTTGGAAGTTTAAAATCAGTGCTTTTTCCTCTTTTTCAATTCAACATGTTTAGTTAAATTAGCTGTACTGCAATTTCATTTACAAATATTTCCTTTTCAGGGTGGAAAAGTTGCGAAATTTCCAGTGGTGAACAATGGTGTTGCAAAGAATCAAAATTAATGTGCGACGAATCCAATCAATGTTTGTTTCTGGTACCTTATTTGCCGTTTATCCAACTGAGACCTGGTGCAACCGAATTTGAGTCAAATATCTTTTCAGAAGAAGATAAAATATTTTACAAAAAACATTCAAGTCGAAAAAGTAAATCTACACTTAATCATTTGTTAGGTTTTCACTGTGAGTACCTTAACAGTCAGAAAGCTATCAAAACACTGAAATATGAGACAAACATGAAGACAAATGCCACAGATATTAATTGCCCAGGCAGGAAACAGCGGTGTCCTCCTCAGAATACTTGCTGTTTGATAGGGAAGCAAAAGTACGGATGCTGCCGGTATACGGAAGCAGTTTGTTGTTCTGATTTAATTCATTGCTGTCCTCCTGACACAGTGTGCAACCCAGAAACGATGCAGTGCACAAAAGAGAACACGTCTCGCAAAATGGAGATACTTCGTTGAATCTTTTTTATGTACGGACTATTTTGTATTTCTTTAACAAGCTGATTTCAAACGAACATGTTAAAACAAAATAATAATAAGAAGAAGAACTATATAATTTTAAATTTTTTTTAAACCAAAAGAGTTTTTTTTTAAAGAATAAGCATCTCATGTTTATGTTAATAAAGTTTAAGTGTATTTTTGGAACTCATTTTCTTTAGAAACTATTTATTTCAAAACGAATACAGAAAAACCTAGATGGATCGAAAACATTTGTTATTCGAAATGTACTTTCTTGTATAAAAAGAGGGAAGAAGACACGAGAGAAACAAAATGTAAATTCGAGATTTGACGAATCTCCACATTTAAGATCTTCCAGAGTTCAAAGTACATATTTTTTGTCATATGTTTGCTTGTCTGTGATAAAGATAACTCAAAAATTCTTACAACTAAACGTATGAAATTTGGCAGCAGGTTTTTACATCAATTTTGTAGATTTCTATTAAATTTTGAGCAAAATGGCTTAAGCAGAAGTCTGTTTTTGCAGCAGTTCGAATGCAAATTAACACGATAACTGGAAAGCAAAGACGGTAAGACAAATAAAAATCGTTTCAGAGATTTCACTTCTATAGTGTAGGCACCTATCGAAGTTCGAGCGAAATTCAACAAGGGCTCACCGTCTGTCAGTCTGTAAGCATATAAATGATATAACTCAAAACCGCAGGGTCTTAAAAATATCAAAATTGCTATTCGATTTTGTGACTACAATTGTAATCTTGTGTCGGTTGAGAAAGACGCGTTTAAAATACAGATTCTATTTTTGGATATTATAAATCGGATGTCAGAGATGAATCGCCAAAAAACTCCCCAAGGATCACATAGTTGATTCAGTAAAAATGTTAAACTAAAGATTAATATTTCACAATTATTGTATGCCAATGTCATGTAAAGAATTTTCTAGGATAATACCTTTATTAGACAGTATATTTGTAAAACGAAAATTTTGAGGGGTCTTTCTCCTCAGAAAGTTTCGAGGGGGTCACTACTGCTAGGTTAAATGAGTTATTCATATGCAATAACCTTTTACTACACATCGATGCATCTTCTGTAATCCTAAAAATGTGATTTTAATTTATTTTTCAAAGAAATTAAGAGTATCTTAGGAAGAAAGTTTTACAATTCATTTCACATACAAAACATTTCAGGATTACATATGTTAATAAGATACAAAATAAAGATAGAAGTTTATGATTTAACAAAAAAAAAATCGTTATCCATAGACGACTCATTTTACTTTGGTTAATAGGAGTCTAATTTTAATTAAAAAAAACTAGTAAATCGATAAAATTAAAAATTTTGATGAATTACTTCGAAAATATTGTTTGATAGTTTGTATGTAATATTTGCTGTTATTCTAAAAATTTTCCAGGAAGTATTGATCATAAGGACTACTTTCAAAATTGACATTAAGAGATGCGGAACCCATTTTCGGTAATATCTGATTCTTAACCAGTATTCATCCAAAACATAAAATAAAATCAACAAAAATATTTTTTAAAGAGATGATTATTAATTAACTAAGAAATAGATTTAAATTTTTTTATTTATTTATTTATTTTACCTTTAATTTATTCTTTATTATTATTATATACATATGGAACCTTGAAGTGATTTTCCCCCCTCAAATTTACTACTAGGTGGTACAATTTACTTGGAATTAAAATTTAAGTAAATTGATAGATTAAATCATAAAACAATTCTGAATAAAAAAGCTAAAACTCTATGCAGTCATTGAGAATATAAAGATCTATAAAATTTCGAAATTTTATACCACACCAAAAAGTGCTGAAAATTCTTTTATAAAGTAAAACATTCTATTTATTACTAAATTGAGAATTGCAATAGAAAGCATTCGAGAGAAAAATAAACAATGCATTACTTAAAAAAATAAATAATTTATAGATTTAAATCAAAATTTTTATTATTATTTTAATGATTGTGTTATGAAAAGTTAAATTGTATTATTTCAGGCAATTGAAAATACTATAAAAGGTAAAAAGTAATTATCTATGTTTCAAAAACTGTTCCGAAATTCAACTAAAACTGAGTTGTCATTCGACTTTATGACAAAATTAACTCACAAACAAAACTCGCTAAAAAATTATTTCTCTTCTGAATATTTGAAATTTTTTTCTTTCTTTTTTTGGTTTATTTATTTTGTCATGAGCATTTAATTGTAGTATTTGTATACATTAACAGAACTATCCTATAATTATAAAAACAAATTATATTTTCCCAAACAAATAATGCAAAAATAAGCAATGGAAAATAAAAGAAAGAATCTAATTCAATTGAAGAAAAATCTTTAAAAAATGAAAATGACGAATTTCAAACTAAAATTAGTAAGCATGATTCATTCGGAATATTTAACAATTCAATGAATTTCAATAATATATAATGAATAAATAAAATTTGAAATTAAAAAATATTGAAATAATATTTATTGATAAAAATTTTAATTATTTTATTATAATAATTAATAAAAATATATTTAAGAAAATTCAGAAATTCAAAAGCTTTTTATTGTCCTTTTTTGGAGGGAATTAAGGGCCTTTAACAGTTATTTATTCATGATCCCTGTGCACTGCCTTTAGCTAATGAAAACAACTCCGAAATTTTAAGAAATTATAATTTGTAGTCTTGAATTTATATAAAGTAAATTCGTCTTACAAACGATATCTTACCATTTTAATTAGTAAGAAATTAAAAGTACCAGAGAAAAGATTTAAACTGTTAACTGAAAAGTGAAATGGAACGGGATTAGCAATTTGAATTAAAAACGCTCAACTAACCATGTTACACAATAATAACAATGATATAACACATCTTTTCAAAATAAAATTTAGAGAAAAAGACTCTGCACACGTCGCAGAATCTTTTTTCAACTTCAAGCTACTTTCTGTATTGAAATATTTTTTTTTCTAAGCTGATACCTTAATCTTGGTAATAATTTCAAATATATGTCTAATAAGAATTTAGAGGTTTCAAATTTTTTCCCCGGCCATAAATCTCTTAAGTTTGATCTATTTCAAATCTCTATTTTAGATATATTGCAAATCACCGAATTACATCAGTTACGGACTGGCCAACTTACGAAGAGTTCGAAAATCCCTGATTTATATGGTAAAATTAAAAGCTCCTTTAAGCATTAAGCAGCATTACTTTGCATTATGAACCCTTATCTTAGATAGCTTTTTTTTAAAGTCGTGGTGATCTGGTAGTAAGGTGCTGGCTGCATGACTAGATGGCTCCAAGTTCGAAACCCCATAACACCGAAGCTCTCGTCTGTTATCGGATCAGATACATTTAAATCGTCGGCGATAAATACACTTCCACTGGTGTGGAATGGATTTTCAGAGAGGGGCTCCAGCGCAGATGCCATCAACTTCATCTGATCAAGGTTCAAAATTAGAAGAATCTGTCACAAATAGTTCTAGTGTTATTTTAAAATGGGAAATAAATATGAATTCAATAAGACAAATATCAAAATAAAACAGTTTTTTTCCCTTCGACTTCCTCGTATATTTTTAACATTGTGACCTGTTTTGTGGTAAACTTCGTCGAAGAGAATTGAGTTTCCATGTTGGAAAAGTTCGTGGTCATTTGATACGTATCAAAAATTAAACTTTGGAATACTTTGCAGATCTCTAAATTTGTAAAAGATGTGAGATCACAGTAAAATAGCAAGTACTTAAAGGCCATGCGTAGTTAACATTTTTCTGGGAATGGCGATTAACGTAAAATTATCCTATTATTAATAATATCTACATAGAATTCATAAGTTCAATTTTTTTTTTCTGAATTATAATTTACATGAATGATTAAGAGAGTCATAATTAAAGTTAAATTATCTCTCCAATAATAGCAACGAGCTCATTTCGTAGCTACTTTCTGTTTCAATGTCATTTTAACTAAAATTTCCTTCCTCGGTCTCCATTCATGTTAATGATGTTCATGCCCCCAACCTAATTCACTATTTAGCATAGTGTTCGCGCTTCCGGCAAACCACCAGACGTGTTTGAAAGAGGTGAACGGAATACTAAATGCGGTGAATTTATCTACTTGGTTCGCCGTATGAGATGCTTAGAAGAAGTCACTAGTTCGAATAGTATAATACGCTTGGTAAGGCGTTTTACATTGTTGGTAATGCTATCTTTCCCATGCTGTAAAAAGATCTCATTTAGAGCATGTTTCATGTATAACTAACTTCAGACAAATAATTTTTAGCATTTCTTGACAAGTGTTTCCAATTAGAGCTGCCATGAAAAGTTTTAAAAAGAAAGCAAAGATGTTGGAACTGAAATTAATAATTGATGCCAACGAAAATGGGATCCTTTCTTTAGAGAATATTTACGTCATGGCATCGGTTGCTAAATCATTTGATATTTATTATTAGTTAGCTTCAAAGTAGGTTTCTATTATAATATTTCTATATAAATTTTTCATTCCTTTGAATAATTCATATAGCATAAAGCTACAGAAAACACAAAGAATGGATTTTTCGAACTTTTACAATGAAACCGCCCATCACGTGGAAAAGAAATCTGGAAATTTAATCAGCGGAAGTGGTCTCCCTGAAGTTATCTAGCATATACACAACACTCTAATAAAGATGTTATCTTCTCTCTTTGCATAAAATTGTGGATCTTCGAAAAATGTCGCGAGTGCTCAGATTTTTATTATCATAGCTTTGCACATGAACATTTTATGATCCGCAGAATAATAAAGAAAACCATGCAATCATTTTATGAATCTTTTTATCAACCGATTGGAGCTAAAATTTGACGCAGAAACTATAATTTTAGTAACAATGCCACACACCAAATTTTAATTATTTAGATTTTTTAATTTTTTAGTTATCGCGTTTGTATGCATAGGAATGCACAGACCACTAAGTATTTGGTCAATCTTTTGACTGATTTAATTCAAAATCTGATGATGGTTTACACTTCAGATGCTGTAATTATGTACAAAATTCATATATCTAAGTTGTTGTGGTTTTGACTTATTGTCTTTACATGAATGCAAAAGTACAAACCGACAGATGGAAGAATTTGGATTTAAAATCAGATAAGGACTACACTTTAAATGTTATAAGCCAAAAGAATCTTTAGATGTGCATCGTATTTTATCCATTTAGCTTTTCACGTTTCGCAATCATTGTGTTGTATAACTTAGTTACTACTCATGTAAACTACTCAGATATTAAAAATAATCCCTCTTTCTTAGCTGTCAATAATAGTAGAAAATCACGCTATTAAATATTTGACAGAATAATGGGAAGGTTTGAAATTCAGGAACAATTTAGTCTGTTGTTGGAAATTATGGAAAAAAAAAATTAAAGAATTACACACACACACACACACACACACACACACACACACACACACACACACACACACACACACACACACACACACACACACACACACACACACACACACACACACACACACACACTATTATTATTATTATTAAGTAGAGATGAGATAATAATATATTAATCACAGTAATCATGATATATATTATCCAGAAGTTGAAATAAAATGTCCTGTTTTGTGAAAAAAGTGAATTTTGCTATCGAAATTGATTAAAAACGATCAGTTATATGTGAGAAATTTTAAATACCTGACAGATTTGTGTACAGAATTCAAATTTAAATCAACATTTTTGCAAATTATTTTTGATTGTATGCAAGATATCAAAACTATTTATCTTGTTTCTGTATAGTACTTTTCAAGAATTTCTTTCTAATTCCTCTATTCTTCATTAATTTATTTCATGATATATACCACAAAAGCATTCAATGACAATAAATATACAATGATAAATAATCATAATGTTCATAGCTTAGTTCATTAATCTTAAAAAATGTTCAAGAGCAATGAATGGAAATTTTTTTTATCATTAATAAGCATACACTTAAGCAAATGGCTTTCCCTTTATGAATCGATTAATCATATCTAATCCATATTCAGGTTGTTCATATGGCACCATATGACCAGCTGACCTTACTAATACATGGTAAAAATCGCCAACATTATGCACATATCCGGCAACTTCATCTTTTCCATCGAGTCTCCAAATTTTCCTGTCGGCGTTTTTATATTCATCACTCAATTTCCATTCAACTTTGGAAAGGAAATCCACCATCAGAACGTATGGCAAAGTCAGATCTAACTGTCCATTATATATAAGTACTTTATAATTGTTCATGATGGTAACTAACTTTTGCTTGACGGATTTCATAACATCTGGGATCAAAAACTGTCTCACTTTATCCGGCTGGTTTAAAGTCAAATTCCCAACGTGGATCGCATTCCTAAATTCAGGTAATTCCGCGTACTTTTTGTAGTAAGAATGGTCTTCTGGTTCTTCGGTTTGCAAAAAATTGTAAGCATAATTGTAGCCAGCAAATTGAAGAAGATAGTTTGGATGAGCTTCTTGGGGAACATCTTGCACAATGTTATTAAACTGCTCACGAGCCTGTATATAGCTGCCGTATCTAATATGTTGTACAGCTTTTTCGGCTGAGTTTCGAATGATTTCTGCTTGTTTGCGATCGATGAGCCCTAACTGGTAATAGTAATCGCTGTAATTCATCTGAGTTTCTGGATCAGATAGACCGTTCCCAATACCAATTCCTTTAAATTTGATCTGAGCTGGAGGACCTGCGACATGGAGCTTGTAAGCAATAGCAGGGGCATATTTTCCTGAAAAATTAAAAACAGTTAAAATGATAGGTATTGAAGAAATCATAGAGTGAATTTTAATCGCTTAACTGGTTTTGCGTGTATTGTCTTATCACATTTTTTACACTTTTAAACAAGAATAAAGTCGTTCATTAATATTATAAATCAATGAATATATTATGGGAAATACATGATTATCTTAAGTATTCGGTGAATTTTCTTTGAGTCAAAACAATAAAGTATACTTAAGTCAGAAAGTGCATCTAATCATTGCAGAAAATGAGCCAGTTTAGAAGTTCATTAAGCTTTAACTTTGCATTGAAAAAACTTTTGAGTCACGGAGATAATACTACAAAAACTTTCATTTATAAAAATATAGAAAAGGAAGTTGATAGATAATAATTTCAAAGTAAAAAAAACACCTTCAGAGGTAATATAATAGTATAATTAATATTATGCAGAGAAATTAGACATAATAGGAAACACAATAGAATATTAGACACAGATTCGAGTATTTGTTAAGCTTGAAAATGTGTCAATTAACTATCTTTAGTGCTAACAAAGTCTTTTGGCTTCTTCTTTTATACCAAAGTATTTCTATGGTCACAGTCATAGAAATCCCATGGATTAGTATCCGGTGAAAAAGACGACTAATGTAATATTCCAGGAAATGATTTGTGTTTTGATATGCTATAACTGGAGATTCCAACTCTCTGTTATTGGCTTAGATTTGTTTCTGAATGTATGAACTATTTATGTAGTAAAATGAATCGCCTTTCATCACTTAAACATCAACATTTAATAATGAAAACTATAATCCTCACTTGCTTAGATCAATTTAGATAGTCTTTTGGAAAGCAGATGAAGCTTCTTAAAGAATTTCCTTTTATACTTTCACTCCATTTACTCAATCACGGTGACATTCAGAGATGCTATTTCATTTAAAAATTACAGATTATATATAACTGATATTGAAATTAACACAATAGAACAGTTTTTTTAAAAATATTAACAAAAAAACTTCTAAAATGTATTATTAACTAGAGAACAAATACCGGCCAATATTTACACAATATTTTGCTGCTTATTTATTTTTGAAATACTTTTTAGCTTTATAACTGATCGGAAAACTGTTGTTATTCATCTAGTTTTACAGTAATTCCAATTTAATTGTAGAATGATTTTTTTTGTTTCACTTTGCTATTCCTGAACAGCCATTTTCATCATTATAACCTTTGAAGCATTAAATAGTTGAAGATAAATTTAAGAGACTATTCAATATTATATAGCGTAAAATATATTTAACTTTTCACTAGAGGAGCAGCGCTTTTTGATTATAATAATATACATAAATAATATACATGTACACATTTAAAAATATGCTACTAAATTAAAGTAAAAAAAAAAAGAAAAAAAAATCTGGAAGTAATTTGCAAAAATATTTTGTCAATATTTAAACAGTATGTTTCAGAATATTTCGAATTATATTAAAATTCTACCAGCTCATTTTATTTGAATTGGAATGGAATGCCAGATTAATCGAGTTTTGACAGACAATTTTTGGAAATTCAGCAACTAAAATCTCAAGAAACTATATATTACTTTTATTTTCTATGATATATATATTTTATGATCTTACTGTAAGTTAATAGAATCAAAAGTTAATAAAGATATACCGAAAACTTCAACATACTGTTCAACGAAGGAAAAATAATTTATGTGTAAAAATATTTAAAATCTTAAATTTTTTACTTTTTAGTACATTTCATAATTTTTATTATCAATAATATATCATTGCAAAAAATAACACAATTACGGTGTATTTAATTTTACCAATTTTAAGCAAAGCAAAAATAAACGTATTTAACATAAAAACATTTAGATAGAATTTTCGAAGACAAATTTCGCAATTCAAATTTCATAGCGACAATTGTTTGGAAATGCAATTCTAAAAATGTTTTTTTTTTTCTTTTTCGAAAGAAAGATTTTTGAAACCTACACTAGTAAATTTGAGATAAAACATTTGTGAGGCAAATGCAATTTTTCCCCACTTTAAAAGCATACTTTTCAGAAAGACTAAAATAGTCTGAACAAAATAAATCAAGTAAAATATATGAAACACATTTGGAAGAAATCAAAATCCAAAAGAAAGCATTGGTTCATTAATTTTTCAGCGCATAATATAATAGAGAATATATTTAAGAAAAAGTTCAGTTTTCTTTATGAATTACAATCTGAATAAAAAAAAAGAAGAATCTTTCCGCTAAACGTTATCAACGTGAATAAAAACGTATGGCCATAGCCATAAAAGTGCTGCGTTTCTCATCATTATCATAATAACGGAATAGAAATGTTAAATTACAACGATAGATTTTGCTTTAAAACAAATTTGGTATTCCATGCTTTCACCAGAGCGGTTTCATACAAATAATGCGTTAAAATGTAACAAGGTACAGTAGAAGAATGTAACTGATGTTGTTATCGATTTTTTTTCATTGAATTCGTTAAACAGGAATTCGTGAAACAATTTTAATGAGGACCAAGAAAATACGAATTTATTCATATGCTAAGACATTAAGCTTCTTTGTTTCTAAGGAAATCTGTATAGATTTTTTGTTATGATTTGTATAGAAAAATACTTACATAATTACATCAAAATTACATTATATAGAAGCATACGCATGGAATTGGAAATAAATCTAGAATTTCAAAAGGGTTTTATATTACTAATAAAACTTCATTAACTTTTTTTTCAAGAAAATTATATATTTATATTTTGATATTTTTAAAAAATAATTTGCTCGGAATATTAACATATTAGAGAAGGTGCATTTTGTACATCAACATTCTATAATACTAAATCTAAAAAAATCTTAATTCCAAGCTTCATTTTAATAGGTTAATTTGCTCTGATGTTCTTTATGTAGTTTTTCTAATCTTAAAATTTGAAATAACAGCTCCTTTTCTAAGGAATCAAAAATTTGGAAAATTAATGAAATATTTCTGTATTAAAATTTCTCTTCATATCTAAATTTTGTATTGAAGAAAAATTAAACTACTACTATTTTATTGTATTTATAAAAGCTTTTTATATTTGTATTTAATTAATAATTATATAAATTATTTATGGGAAAGAAGAAAGAAAAATAATTGTGGAAAATAGTCATTAGATTTCCTGTAAATATATATAATATTCTTTAAAAAGCTTCGTCAGAATGAAAGATATCAGCTTAAAACAGCTTGTCCTTCTTTAAAGTAAGTACATATACAGGTAGAGGAACATATGACTATTGTATTAGAGGAGCATACTATTCTACAGAGGTAAATTACATCTTTTTGTTCAAATGTGCATTTATTTTTCCATACTTTTATTTAACTTGACTTGCTTCACATCTGTAAAGTTAAAATTTTAAAACCAATTTTCCACTAATTTCCAGAAATGCTAGATTTAAAAAAAATTCTCATTTATGTAATTCTGAGGATATTAGAGCATTTAAAAAAAAATAAGGAATTAATTTTTTGTTAATCTGTTAATTTAATTTTGATCCCAAACTGGTGCCCCTACCTAGAAATGAATTAATGAAATTCTTTAAAACATTTATGGTAATAATTTTTAATTTAAAGATTAAGAATTGGAAAATAATACAAGAATATATATATTTTTTACATTTTTAATGCAAAATCTCTGATAAAATATAATCTCTGTGAAATTTATAATAATAAAATATTTTTTAAAATTTTTTATTTAAATTTTTATTTTAATAAAATTTAGAATGGAAAGTTTCGAAAACATCAGAGTTGATTACATTGATTTTATCCCGATTTTACTACTACGTACTTTCGTATAAATATATCCCTTTGAAAATAATTTTGTTTAGGTGATATGATCTCACAGAGGAGCACAGTCCCATCCTTCTAAAAATATGTGCCATATTTAGTAATTAGTTGGTTTGTAGGGAATCAATACAAGCGCACTAATAATAAAGATGCATAATATTACTAATAAAGATGAATATGTATATGTGACCAGGGATTTATAGCTAAGAAATAAGGCACATATATTATTGGGCTGTATGTGAGAAATTGGGTACAAAGATACTGGGCACAATGCTCGTCTCAGTGCAATTTATCTACAATTATAATCAAAAATGAAATCAATTTTTGGTTATTTTCTCTCGATGCTTGTCAAAATATTGCTGCACAAAAATGAATTTTACACAGTTTAAAAATTTAAAAAATATTATTTCGTAATGCCTATGCCTATTCTTACAAAATTTTCTTGGATGTAGGCAACTTTTTTTTAAAATATATATTTGCCTGTTTTTTCTGAATTTTAAATTGTCTTCAGAGTTTTATCAAATATTTAATCGGGTGAATTTCTTCCATTGTTGAAAATTAAAGTAGAAGGATTCTATTTAATAACTGAGTCATTTACAGAATGAGTAAAAAAACGTTGTTAATATCGTAAAATTTATAAGTTGGATGAACGAACATTTACGTTTTCACACATTTGAATGAACGTACATTTACGTTTGCACACATTTGAATGAACGTACACTTACGTTTTCACACATTTGAATGAACGTACACTTACGTTTTCACACATTTGAATGAACGTACATTTACGTTTTCACACATTTGAATGAACGTACACTTACGTTTTCACACATTTGAATGAACGTACACTTACGTTTTCACACATTTGAATGAACGTACACTTACGTTTTCACACATTTGAATGAACGTACATTTACGTTTTCACATATTTGAATGAACGTACACTTACGTTTTCACACATTTGAATGAACGTACATTTACGTTTATGTCGCTATGATATCATAGGACTAGTTTCCATTAGAAAGGTACATGTACACAATGAACAGAGCATAAGGAAGACAATTAAAACAATATAGCTTTAATATCTAACAGTTTGAGGGAATTATGGAGATGAAATTGTAGCTAAACGATTTAACGAAAATTAAATATAAGCAATATCTTCAACTAGGCATTTGTTCAAAAAAGAAAGCAATTAATCATTATTATAAATAGAGACAGAGACAGTTGACGCTTCGCATGCGTGTGTATGTTGGAGCTTCACAGACCAGACCGTTTGACCTACTCCTACTAAACTCACCATTTGTAAATTTGAATTGTCGGAATTTTCAAAGAATTTTAATTTATTAAAAACCTGTCGAAATTTTGGTGTTTTTTCACCATAATTTAATTGAAATTTTTAATTGAAAAAAGACTGTTATGTTATCTTAAAATTCAAAAAGTTATCTTTCCTCTGACATCAATTTTTTGCCGCATATGTTCATCGATATTTTTATTAATTTAAAAATAAGACAACGGAAATTTTTTAAAATGCGCCCGTTTTAAATACTATTGCTCTCTTTTGTGATATAACAGAATGCATAAAGATATAGACCAAAAATTAAGTATATGCATCTTACAATGAACAGAACGGTGTTAAGGTTCTAAAATAACGTAAGTTGTATGTCTATCAAAATTAGTTGCTTAAAAAAATATTTTGTTAAGGGGTTCATTAAGATCAAGTTACATAAAGTGTTCAATTGATATTTTTGGTACACTTTGGATGAACTGTTAATAGAACCATAAGAAGTAAAACGAAAAGGATATTTCTCAAGAAGATTTGCAGAATAATAATTATATATATATATATATATATATATATATATATATATATATATATATATATATATATATATATATATATATATATATATATATATATATATTGAATAATAAGAGAATTGAATATGTAGCTGTATATTTTAAGTTTTCTGAATATTAATAAAAAATTGATCAAAAAGCATACCTCCGTATGATTCTCCTATTACATACAAGTCATTCGATGCATATTCGTGAAACACTTTGAAAAACTGCTGTAGAAATTCATACAGATTGTCGGCCACGTGATCTTGATCTTTGGAATATCCGTCATCGTGATTTGTGAAACTAAAACCAGTTCCAACCGGATTGTCCACATAAATTACATTGAATTCCTTCGCCCAAGTATGCGATCGTAATTCCACAGTTAGATTTTTGCGAATAATGTATGGGCCATGAAGCACGTATAGACCGAGGAGATCAGACGCCCCAGGCCCACCTTGAAGCCAGAGGATTACAGGAGCTTTGGTATCATTGTTCTACAGTAAAAAAAAATTCTATGGATTAAGTTCATTTAATAAAAGTAGCTTTTTATATAATTTTTACATATAAACTCTATCAAGAAATCTTTTGAAACAAAATAGAAATTTGATTGCTTTAAAACATATGGTTAAATCATAATAAAAAAATTTACTACATCTTCAGCTGATCAGCTTCTCACTCACAGTATTAAAACAATAAGATCTCAACCACTCCAAGTGAAAATATTACTTTTAATTATACTTTCAAAGTTAGCATAGGGAATTCTGAAGGGTACGTAATGGATGTGACTGTATGAAATCAATTGATGAAATCTGTCCAATTGTTGCCTTTGGGTGCTGTATGAAAATTTTGTTTACCGATATCTCTAGAAAATTTAAAGCAAAAGGGGAAGAGGTCAGGAGACCAACGATGAAATATTTAATCATCGCGAGCTGTTAGATGAAATTTAAAATGATAAATTCTGTAAAATATTTGGAACCAGGAAATTCTGGCATTCCTAGATATTCATTTACACTTCGTCACTTTTGGTTATATATATGTAATATTATTTGTTGTGAAGCATGATGCAGTTTGAAGACAATGAAGATACTTTTAATTTTGTGACGTCGTTTTATTTCATTATGAAAAAGCAAACATATGTACAAGCGATGCGCACACAGAGCGACACAGAAACGGAATGAGGAAAAAGCTCTTGGACATTTTATCCCTGGTTTTATATAACCTATGATTTTGATAGGGAAAATACTTCTTTACAGTGCTAATGTATTATGAGATTTCGATAGGGATTTTCGTTACACGGGTGGACAAGGTAGGGGAAACACAGGGAGATTTTAAAAAAGAATTTGCTTGATGAGCGGTATGTTATCTCTTCACGCGTAGTGTGGGAAAGTTAGATTTTAGCTGATTCAACAATTTAACAAAGCTTCTCTTGAATTAATTAAGTAGAGACAGTGGAATTGGATCACGAAATAAGAGAATATTTTAGAATGAAGTTACTATGGGCTAAATTAAGATGAAGTTACTATGAAAATTAATTAAATTGAATTTAGAGTTCAAATATCATTACACACACACACACACATATATATATATAGAATACGTCATAAATTCGTGCAACATTCAAAAATTCATAATGAACTAAGTAATATTTCGAAAAAATATCGGTTTGCATGAATATAATTGGAAAGGCAAAGGAACTTTTTTTTCCCCGTGTATAAAAAATATTTCGAAAAATAACTGAAAGGGGACGTTCACACATCACACTAGATGTTTTATGCAAATGAGGCTACAATAAAGCCCCCAGCTGTTAATGGATTCACCATGCTACTCCGGCACTATGCTATCTCAACCAGATAAGCGTTGGGGTTAGACCTTTCTACAAAAATGATGAATCCAAAATCTTGTATTGAGAAAGTTTTACACGAAGAAAAGTCTGAAGTCTCAAAAAATATCCTATTTCATTGAATTAAATGGTGAATACAGTACGACGTTTTGTGGAAACAGGGAGGATTATCTATTAAGTGGCAGACCATTCTTGAGCCTGGATAGCGTCCATGTTGTAGAAAATGCTATAGAAGAATCGGCAGCCTAGAGATTAAGGGACAGACAGAAAAGTAAGAACTCATGAAGCTTAATGAATAACGAGGATTTCGGAATCATCGACTCGACGTATTCTTCTCGAAATGTTGGATCTGTATCTGTACAAGATACAGATACGTCAACAGTTATTAATAAGTAACATAAATAAAACGTGACTTACAATGGTTTGTTGAACATCATGTGGACGGATGGAACCCACTTTTCATTGCATAATGTATTATCATGCAGAAAAATCGTATCTGGGCTTCGTTAAATCCTAGTGAGTACAAGACCAAATCACTGATTTCTTTTAATTCGACTATTAGGCATAGTCTCACCGCGTCTTTCATTCTGCCTTCCCCTTTCTGGTGAAGCTTTATTTTATTCAGCTGGAAAGCCTGTACTATCATTGCAGAACTGCATGTTAAAATTTTGTGTGATTGTATCATTTGACATTGTATCTGTATTGCCGAAAAGACAGATACATTACTGTTCGTTAATTGAAGCTAGCTCGTTCTTTCTGCTGATATATTAGCAAGCGAAGAAAGGCATTTTAAGATCGCTGACTTACGCAACACTTGTGTGGTGGGAGTTTAAAATGTTTAAAGCAGTCAAGCACCCCCCCCCCTCTATGCTAGATATGGTCCGTCATCTTATTTCTCAATACGGCGAATAACAAAGCTTGTGAAATTCCCTGACAAATTTGTAATATTTACGGATCCATAGTTAGAAGGTGGGTGCGGACTTTAATGAAAATTTTCATGATGAAGTAGGGATGCTCATCTCTGATTATGCAAAGATTACGGAGAACAGACGTTTATATCGCAACGGAATTCCCTGGTACATTTTCCTCGAAGTACTCGTAGTCTAACGTGCGGTGAACTTGCAAGTCAGTTTAACGTTCTATTGAAACAGATTACATCTGGACCGTTTAGGTAAGACGTAGAAGTTGAGCAGCGAGTTCCGTTGGAAGTTGCAAGTGCACAAGAAACAATGAGAGGTAGCTTGTATGTCGTTGCTTTCTCGTCACCGTACCGTATCCATATTCTATCGAGTACTTACTAGTGATAAATTGCATGATACTCCTAAGGGTTTCCAAGACCATTTAAGCATCCACGCAAGATTATGCTTTGTATCAGGTGGACTAGTCGAAAAATGGTTCACTATGAGCTGCTACTAAGAGGCAAACGGTTACTGCTGCCCTGTACTCGCAACAACTGGAACTTGTGCAACAGGTATTGCAACGGAAGGAGCCACCACTGGGGAATCGCAAAGGTGCACTCTTCTTCAATGACAACGCTTGGCTGCGTACCGAGCGGGTGGCGAGGGATATCATACAACGACTTGGTTGGTAGGGTTTGTGCCGTCCTCCATATTATCCTCCTGACATGATCTTGTGCCATTAGATTACCACCTATTCCACTCTCGGGACAATCATCTTCATAGAAACTCTTTCACCAATGAAGCAGACTTGCACCAAGCACATTCATGTACTTCTTTGCGTCCAAAATTCCTGGGCTTTACTGCAAGGGGATTGCACAGCTGGATACACTTTGGCAGAAGATGCTGGATGCCGATGGAGATTACTTCGAGGACTAAGAATATGCTACCCTTTCTGTATGTTATATTCTTTTTAACCATTAAAAACGGAAAGAAATTTATTGATACCTAGTAATGTATCTCCATCTTGAACTCGCAAATATACAAAATTTGTAAACATTTACATGCCAGAAAATGTATGAAAAACTCTGCTATAGAATTATGTACACATAGATATTAAACGAATCAAATAAAATTATGTGGAAGTTATAAAAAACTCACCAATGCAGGGAAGAACCAAAAGAACATATTGCTGTCATGCTGTTTATTTACTGTCAATAAGCCACTGTAACTGGGGACGTCAGGAGAGTTTGGCAGTTTTCCAACTTTACTCAAAAAACGGGCTCTCTCGATATCTCTATTTTCAATGTAAGGTGTCAAAAACAGAGGTTGCTCAGGATCTAACCGGCGAAAAATTCCTTTATATATAATTGGTTCAATATGCTGATCATGAAATTTGACAGAAGTCACTCAAATAAATAATAATTTTAAATCTACAATCTGTTTATATTATATACTTTTTTTGAAAATTAATGTGAAGAACATCTTGTAAATAAATTAAATTTATTTTCATTAGCATTTTTATTTTTTATTTTTTTATGCTTACTTTGTTTATCCAAAGCGAATTAGGTATGACAAGAATCAGGGAAAAGAAAAAATTTTAATAACAACCTACGTCTATCGTATTTGAAAATTAAACATAAATGAAACATTTAAAATATAACGAAGCATAAATAATATAGATAACAATAAATACAAATATTATAATTTAAATAAATATTATTCATACTTAGTACACGTATCACTGCTTTCCGTAAAAATGTTATATTTAAATGCATTTAAAAAAATTTAAATATGCCAATTATTTGGACGATCTTTTGCAAGTTTGAAAAAATCTTCCGTTGTTTTTAAAAATCTTCCACATTTTAAAAATCAGTTTTTTTTATTAAATATTGAATCATTTCATTTATGTTTACTTTTCAAATACGATGGGAGTAGGTTGTTATTTAAAATTTTTCTTCCCTCTGATTCTTGTCATACCTATACTTTTTTTCTAGTATCTATGGAAAATAGTTCATATATTTATTTTCAATTTGCTTTCAAATGTAAGCTTTACTATAACATTTGTTTTCTTTTGAAATTCTTTAATGAACGACTAAATATTTTTTTCTCTATCATTCAATGCAATTGAAACGATAAACACAATAAATTGTCAAGTACCTCTTACTATACGAAAAAATTATACATTAATGTGATTTATTAGTCTAATACATTTTTGCCATATCAGAAAATCTAAAAACTAGAGTTGAGTAGTACTGTATGAACCCGACACTTTGAACTGATAAGATTAAGAATATCCGATACTCGGTATCAGTTTTCAGACCTGATTGATACCTATCATTAAAGCCTAGTTCTTTGTCGTACCTCGGTAACGTTATGAGCATATGTGATGCTTCATTTTAATTGTATATATTTCACCTCAGTCATCAGTGACCTTCTTCTTATAAGGCACATACCCTCAAGAAATCCAGTTATCTTCTAAACTAACGGTAGAAGCAAACCCTTTCTTTTTTTTCTGACTCACTTGTACATTATTATTAAAACCATGGGCACTGGCACATTGCCATAAATATTTCTTCTGAAAAAACAAAATGCCAATTTGAAAATATACTCGCACGAGCATCAGCACCAGCCACGTAGCAAGTGCTTAAACTGATATCCACTGAATATCCGATTAAATTCCTGCGGAAATGAATAAGATACAGGCTGCATAGGATAAAAGAGTATCAAATACAATCGAGTATCAATATCAGTCTATTTGATACATCAAAACCGAGTACCAATGTAGCCCAACCAGAAACATTAAATATTGCACTTTATCGTTCAATATTCTACTTTTTATAATGATATGCTATCGTTGTGCAATATTTTACAATTCCAAACTGTATTGTAGAATCCATACGTATATCTGATGATATCTCTTAAGTATATGTAAGTCTGTAATGATATCTCGTAAATTAATTTATATCCTAATTAATTTCCTTTCTAAATATGCTTATATTACTTTATTGCGATTTTTTTTCTTATTTCATGATCCAAATCCCACTTTTCTTCATTTAATTATTTCTAACACGTGATCTAAACATTTCCAGAGTCTGTAATTCTTATAAAGTGAAGAGTCTAAAGTTCCCTAACACCCAAGGAATATCTTAAAAATTTGTCTAAGGTTTCCTTTCCTAAATCGACACGTATCAAAGAAATTCCTAAAAAAATCTCTTATTAAAAGCATTAAGAGGAAAATTTTACTCACTTTCGCTCTGTTGTTTTAGTACGAACAGACGTGTTTCACCTTTGTCCCCCATGTACAATCCCTGTCCTCCCATGGAAAAATAAACTGAATTAATTCCCAGTTTGTTATCTTGTCACTCATTCAACTTCCAAAATTATGATACATATATACTTTAGAATTTGTGTTGCTTGAGATTATCTGAATTTTTGCAATGACCGTCAAGTGAAAATTGATATAGAAAGGTTATTTATAGATAAACTTCATAAGCGTAATGTAACAAAGGACACAGAGGGAAGAAAGGGTTATAAATGTCTTCAGCGCCAATATTGGATGAAGTCTGATGGGAAGATTGAAAAAATATTACAATGACATGGCCACCATCTTAACACTTAACACTTGACACCACACCAAACCTCCGTTTCTAGAGCTCATATGGCCCTTTTCCGGTTTAGTATAGATGTAGATGGATTTTATTTAAAAAAAAATACGCAACAATCAATTGGAAAGACACAAATAAATGATGAAATACGAATACATATCAAAAATTGATAAAAATAGAATGAAAAATATCTGGAGTGCAATAGAACTGGATGAATGAACATGATTATGTACAGTATGAGTGAAAATGTAAAGGAATTATAAAAATTAATTATCTGAGGGTGCTTAAGGACATATCATGAATAGAATACGAGGTGTATTAAAAATATTCTAAAAATTGATAGGTTTAATCTAAGTGGAACAGTTTGCCATGATCAATTAGGAATCTAATCATGTTTATGATTCTTTTTTTTGGAAGATGAATACCTTTTGTACCAAAGACTTTTTAGCGAAGATGAGGGGTTTGCCATGAAAGAGTGAACGGCCAAAATGTCGCCAAGTGGATGGGATCGCCGACTTCCCCACAAGAGCAATAGCCATCTTCTGATAAGTGGAAACGGCGAAGAAAAGAAGGGAATGGACCACGTCCTGTAACAAACAACAGGATTTCTTCACGAGTCCAGGAGAGTGGTTGCAATTTTATTGTTTTTAAGACTTTATAAACAGAACGGCCAGTGTTTCAGATTTGATAACCACTGATGACGAAAGGAGATAATGAAAAGGTGAAAAAATAATCTATCCGAAAATTGCCCTTGTTAAGCCACTGCCTCATATTCTATATAATGGCCCGATGACAAGAATAGAATCTCAGTCTTCATCCAACTTCTCAAAACTTTATTCCCTGCAGGGTTCATTCCAGAATAGAAGCCTTAATGTTTTGTGCTTCAGCTGCTGGTTATTTGAGAGCGAAATAAATTGGAATCCTGAATAACGGTACATTTTGTAGCCTCGAGTACCTACTAAATTGACAGGTGGTTGCGTGGGATTGCAAATCGAACCTTATTATGAAAGGCTAAATATAATCATTACTTTATGGGCTTCTCCACAATTTTTTTACTAAACTGAATACCAGTTTTGCTTATGCATCATCATTATTTAATTTTACATCTTGCAAAAAAGTGAGTGGCCTAGCAAATGTTTTAAAATTTATAATTTAAGTTTTTTTTTAATATTTAAATATTGTGCAAAAAGTTAAATAACTATTTGCATATTGATTTTTTCTGTATTAATTTATGGAAAATATTTAGTGATCAATAAAATTATTATATTATGTTCATTAATATGTAAATTAAAATTTTTTTTAACCATATGATTCTGATTTGTTGATCAAAAAGTTTATATTGTACATCATTCAAAACGTAATTACATAATTCGGAAGAATGAAATTAAATTATTTTTATCTTTATGTTTAGAAAATCAATTTTAAATAGATATTTAATCTAAATTAATTAGTTTGAAAAATCCAAATGTGGATATAAATCTTTTAATATGGCAATTAAAAATGTAAAAAGAACGTAAGAACACTCATTGTTGCTAATCAAATTATTACAGGATTCTTTATAGAAAAAAAAAGACCACTTGGCTTTTTTGAGAAAAATTTTAATAAAGAGAATATCTTTAATATTATTTTTTCAAATATATTTTCCAAAATATAATTTATTGTCAGAGGCATTCTGAAATTAGTTTCATTTTAAATCCATTTTTCCAATTAAGTAACTTTCTGTTTTTATTAAAAGTCTATCTACCTTAATTATCAATTAAATTTTGTGCATTGAGTCTTACGGAAGTCAAGTTTAATTAATCTTTGATTTTAAAATGTAGTTTCTTCAATCAAAAATTAATTATTCGCTGTATTTCAGTATAAAAGATTTTAAATTTCTTAATTAGAAATGGCCATGTCGGTGCAAGCCTGTTATGCGCATGAAAAGAATTTACTAGAAGAAAGAAAAATTCATATGGAATTAGTTCCTTAAGGAAGAAAGTTAACTTAAAGGTCTGCTTTATAACGACGATCTTGATTTAATAAGTCTATGTTTTGCACCGATGGAAAATTTTGATAGACGAATTACTTAATTATTTCGCAATTAAATAAAAATTATGTCCATTAATATTTAATCAGTGCTTATAATTAATATTGTATCTTATTATTTACCTTGTATCGTTAATGAATTATAAGCATTTTTTGCACGCTATGATCTGATACAAAGTTTAGAGAATAGCCTCAAGTATAATAATAATGAGTGAACTCAAGATCTTGACAAATCTCTATGTTTTAGACCTCCTTGTGTTCGAAAAATATATTTTCGGAAAATGTCTATATGTGACAAAGATAATTAAAAAACGCTTTGAGCTAAACGGATGAAATTTAAAATACAGTTTATACATCAAATTTGTAGATATGTATAACATTTTATGCAAAATCCGTTCGGAGGAAGTCCGTCTGTTCGGATGTTCGAATATAACATAACAAGATAATTATAAAACGAAGAAAACTGTACAGATAAAATTCCGTACATCGATTTAAAAATCTATAGCTATGACATATGTTAGGTTTTAAACAAAATCCAACAAGGGGTTGAATGTTGTCGGTCTACAGAAGTAAGTAAACGTAGAAACTCAGAAACACAATGATTTAAATATATCAAATGAGCTAAGGGATTTTTTGGAATTCGATTTCCGGATATAATCCTCCGCGTGCTAGGATAAATCGCCAAAAATCTCGCCAAGGATCACGTGATAGATTCATAAAAATTCTAAATTCACACTAAAGGTTAATGTTTCCTAAATACTATATGCCATTGCCACGCAAGACGTTCTCTGGGATTTGTTAGAGAGATCCAAGAAAGTTCTGAAAGGCCACTCCCGCTGGGTTTGGTAAAATTTCCTCCAAAGTTGTTTGATTTTTCATAACCTAAAATGGATGTTATTGTCAAATATCTGTTTCATTTGCCTGCAAGGGAACACACACGTTTCCTTTTCTTGCGTGCGATTGACTTATGACTGCTTTTAAGCATTGTTAGTAGGGATTGCAATACCGGTATTCCGGGATACCGAATACCGGTATTTTGAGCCATTTGTTCAATTTTGTAATACCGGTATTCACAAGTTTAAATACCGGTATTTCGGTATTTACTAGAAACTTTTAAAATTGTCTCCGCTATATGTTCAGGGTTGCCAACATAGAAAAAAAAAAGGAATAGTATACGTTTTTGTTTTTATATCTCCCTAACGGGCGAAATTAATTAGCTAATTAATGAATTAATTAATTGCTTAAATCTAAATTAGCGAAACATGGATTATCCCTGAAAGAAAATATTGTATCCATAACGGCTGATGGAGCAACAAATATGAAAAAAGTTGGAAAGTTGATTGGTGCAAATCAGCAGTTGTGCTATGCACATGGAATTCAATTAAGAGTAATAGATGTATTATACCAAAAAAATAAAGAACAGAAGAACACAAATGCTGTGGATATAGAAACTTCGGATTCCAACTTTGAAAAGAGTAAGAGTGAGAGTGATATTGACAATGAAGATAATAACAATGTAATTATTGAAGAAGATATTGCTAATGAGGATGAAATATTAACCTATCAAGAATTGCTTCCTATAATTTTGAAAAATATAAGTTTGAAAAATTGTTAAGATATTTAAATGTTCCTCTATAAAAAAGGACATATTACTGAAATATATACCAACTGAAAATAAAACAGAATATATGTTAATATTAGATTCTAAAACACATTGGTACAGTTTACTCCTAATGATGGAACGATTTTTGAAACAGAAATCCAATCCAAAAAGCAATAATCGACTTTAATCTGTAAATTAAATTTTCAGATAGTGAATTCGACTTAATATCCAGAACTGTATCAAATCTACTTCCAATAAAACTGACTATTGAGGTATTATGTCGGAGAGATTCTAATTTATTAACGACTAATGCAACAATAAATTTCATGTTGCAGTCACTGAAAGAACACCACATCACTATCTGAAGAATTACATATTACACTGAAAAATCGCACAGAACAAAGGCATACCGAAATAGAAAATGTCTTATGGTATTTACGTAATTATAATGATTTTAAAAATGAAAATAAAAAAAGAAGAAAAGAAAATAACCAATTCAAATCTGATTAAGTATAGTAAATTTTCTAAAAATTTTTTACCCACAAACCTATCCACATTCAGAAGAATTCGGTTCAAATATCGAAGATTATGATGTCACTCCTGTCGATAGTGAAAAGGAATTGTCTCTTGAACAAAAATTAGAATTAGCGATAAATAAATAAAAAAAATTCATCAAACCAAAATACAATACAGATATCAGCTATATCCAAAGCCATCCGACGAGAAATCGATTTACTTGAAGATGGGGGATTTAGAAGTAAATACTTGGAAAAAGTATATCGCGCATTGCTAACAGTACCACCAACTAGCGTAAATGCCGATAGAGCGTTTTCGACAGCTGGTAATTTTTACACAAAATTACTTTTAAGGCTTAATGACAGTGAAATGGATGCATTATGTTTTTTAAGATCGCATTTCAAAAATTTGTAATAGTACCACAGACTGAGTAGTGATATTTACACTTTTTTTGTGATTTAAATAAATAAGATGTTTCTTTACTTTTTGGTGATTATATACTGTTATAATTTATAAGTTACAAATTATTTTTTGTGATATTTACACTCTCTAACAAAACTGACAAATAAAACAAAGAAACACCTGTGTTTTCTTTCTTTTACTAAAATTTCTAATACCGGTATTAAAACCGGTATCCCGGTATTAAGATTTAAAAAATACCGAATACCGGTATTGAAATTTTGGTCCGGTATTGCAATCCCTAATTGTTAGATCGTGATTTAAAAAAAAAAAAAAATCTGATAAAAAAATATGAAATAAAGCAGAAATTTAAAAAAAAATAGTTTTAGGGTAATTCAAAGTTAATTTAATGTAATTAATTTTAAAAAAATAATTAATGTCAACTGAAGAAAAATGTACACATACAAAGGAATTTGGTATGAAAATTTGTTCCGATGTTACTGCAGAAAAATGGAAAATTTCGGTTCATTTCTAATTAATGGAATATTTAATTAACTTTTGCACACTGAAAATGTGAAGGTATTCTTTCTCGTCTTAAAAGTAAGTTTGCTTGAAATCGGTGCATTCATTTAGAACACGTGGGACATGTGTACACACATATATGTATACAACATACATGGCTACGATTATTTTTATTTACATTAAAAGTTTAAATATGCGAGTATTCTAAAATAGCTATATTTTCTTACCATTTTTTGGAGATGATTCAAACACATCAGCATTTGTTCTCACATGCGTAACATCAATTTCATTTGCAGGACTCAGAAAAGTGACATTCGAAGCAAGCAGGAGGGATAACAAAGAGTTCAGAGCCGTCATCTTTGCGGCACTAACAATAAAACAGGACGGAATAAGAGAAGTTTTCCGAACTCTCCCAGGGCGGGGTTTATATTCAATTTATCTCCCAAATCACTTGTTTTTGAAAGCGATCGTTGCTAAGTCAGCGCTGACTATTTATATATTCCGTCGATTCGACGAATCTAGCTGTATTAAATTCACTCCTCTCCTTGAACTTCAATGAAAGTGTTATGAGTTTCATATAAATATTTTGCAAAATGATTTTGGTGTTGTGGCTGGGAAGCTGAATAACATCCGATTCAAAACTGTAAACAATATTTTGCACGTGTTTGGCTTACACTTAATGATTTGATTCAGTGCATCGCAAGTGCAAATGATTTGGACGTTTCTAACCACATAAACTTGTTGCGTTCGTGTCTCAACAAAAATGGAATGCAGACAAACGTACTATTAAACGAAATCTTACTATATAATAAAAAAAAATTACCAAATTAGCATCAATTTATTTTTATTCAAACTCCAGAATCTTTAGAAACAACAAACTCAAAAGTTCCAACTATATCATTGTTCCGAATGTGAATGAACAATTATTTACAAAATGATATTTATAATTATTAAACAACTCGTGAGTTACTTTTAAATGGAATTCACATTCGCAACAGTGATGTTTTGGAACTTTTGAGTTTGTTATTTAAAAAGATGCCAGAATGGAATGAAAATAAGTTAATGTTAATTTGGTAATTTTATTTATTATATAGTAAGATTTCGTTTAATAGTACGTTTGTCTGCATTCCATTTTTGTTGAGACACGAACGAACATTTTTAAAGTCATTCATGCATGTTGTATTTCGATATAGAAATGACATATAATCAAAATTACGTAAAAAATTTTACAATCGTTTGCACTTTACGATGAATTTAAGCAAATCATGAATCGATTCATCCTTAGATGCGCCTGCGATTATTGAATCAAATGAGTAAACTTCAAATTCTCACTTCAATCCAAATGATTATTCTTAATCTGAGAAGATGCATTTTATAATTAAATAACAGAGGAAACTTAACTGCTTAGTAGTTGAGTTCTTTTGGTTATTTCTTTGTCACAGAATTTCTAAAAACATTGTATTTATTTTCATTCAAAATGATTTAGAAACTCGTTTTCATACTAAGCAAGATATGATTAATATAGTTTAAGATTAATTTTAAACAAGGATCAAATTTCTTCAACAAACTTTTTGCTATGTAGGAATACTGCGTGGTGACTCATTCATTGTAGGGCCGCGGTGGCCTGGTGGTAAGGTCTCGGAACCGGAGGGTTTCAGGTTCGTGACCCGATTCCACCGAAGAACCGTTGTGTACGGTTGTCTGTTGTACGTTAAATCCGTCATGACCAAATGCCCTCCCGCTGGTGTGGTGTGGAGAGGGGGGTGCCAGCTCAGGTGTCGTCCTCGTCATCTGACCACGGTTCAAAATTACGAGGTCCGTCCCAAAATAGCCCTAGTGTTGCTTCAAACGGGACGTTAATATAACCATACCAAACTAACCAAACCAGATTCATTCATTGTAACTGTGTGGTTTGATGTAACTCATACTATTTTGCATAATGATGCATTTCGGTATAGTATATTTTTCCCTTTTAAAAGTTAATTTTGATTCATTTAATGAATAGTAAAATAATTAAATATTTGACTTGATGTAGTTAATTTGTAATTAAAAATGCTGGAATGCCAAGCTATTGCTAATTTTTAATTACAAAATAAATCTTCTTAAGCCTATTCCTAATTTTCGATTAAAAAAAATTGCTTAAATTCGGTTAAGATTCTTGAAAGCGTAATATTAAAATGAAATGCATAGAGATATAGTATTTTAAAATTTAATTAAACGAAAAAATTAAAGGATAATATTTTTAATGAACCGTTTTTATCATAAATTATTCTTCTTGTAACCAAGTAAATTGTAATCATTCGTGTCAAGGCTCGTGACAATCAAGATCTAAAAACTTTAGGTATAAAAAAACATAGTACACAAACATAAAAAGTAATTAGATCTATTTTTTTAAAAAAAGGCATTTTATAAAACAGGAATTATTATTTTATGGAATAGTTTAGACTTAATTTTGCCATGTTAACTCTTTTTGTTATGCCATTTATATCACATCATTACACCAGAATATTTTATTCTAAACTCATTATTTGTTTGAAAAAAATTATAATTTTTTTATGGCTTTCTGAGTATTTCATATATTTTTCACATAAATCAACAAAAATTACTGCAAAATATTTTGGGAAAAAGGATACAGAAATATATTAAAAAAAAAGATTCGGAAATGATTTTAAAAAGAACAGGACACACAATTTTAAGCATTTAAAGTACATAGCATAAAATAAGAATATTTTTGTTTAGAAACATTACACTGATGTATTTACAGTGTAATGCAAATAAAATGAAATGCGATCTTCTAACATAATGAAATATATATCTAAATGAATTGTCGTATTAATGTTTTATATTTATTTATATGCTATCATTACGCTTCACTATTAAAATTATTTCAGTTTTGGGGCAATGTTTTCTAAAATATAATCAACAAAGTGCATTTCACTCATAAAGGAATGAAACATTTATCACTTATTATTTTCGAACACAAACAGCTGCACAGAAATGATTAAGTATTAGTTTTGTAAAATAATGAGTGCATTTCTCTGACTTTCTAGAATGGATTATTACACCTGAAGAACTTTACAGGCTAGTAAAAGCAGAATACGGACACCAACAAAGGGAAAAAATTCTACTTCTTCAGTAACTGCGCTATGTTGTGTGTACTCACTTTCTGGAATCAATTTAAATATCTCCAGATTACCACATAATTATGTATGTTTACACCAAAAAAATTCTTTTCTGACGTGAAACAGAATCTAGTATTCAAATAAGCAAGTTGTTTAGTTTAGTTATATTAACGTCCCGTTTTGAAGCAACGCTAAGGCTATTTTCGAACAGAACTCGTAATTTTGAGCCGCGATCAGATGACGAGGACAACACCTGATCACCTGACACCAGAGGGAAGTGCCTGAGCTGGCACTCTGCAAGCTTCCACGCCATACCAGTGGGATTATTACACCTAGATCCGTTTGGACCCGACGGACTTAGCGTGCACCAGACCCACTAACACGGCGGTTCTTCGGCGGAAATGGCAATCGAACTAAAAAACCGACACTGAGACCTTACCACCACGCCACCGCGGCCCTTAAATAAACAAGAGAAATGATGAAAACGTTTTAATTCCAAAAATGAAATTATCAAGAATTCTGTATGCTTCTTGCATAGCAGTAATAAAATACAGCTACCCATGAAGACAAATAAAAAAAGAACTTTATTTTCCACAAAATTAATGTCACCATAGATTATTTCAGGCAAAAGAAATTCCTCTTATAAATCTTGTGATGAGATCTAGAGCAACTTTCGGTTGATCGTATGGCACTAAATGGCCAGCATTTCTCACCAAGACTTCATAAAAGTCGCCCACATTGTGGACGTATCCAGCGATTCTGGATGTACCATCATTCAGTTTCCATATTGCTCTTTCAGCATTCTTATATGCATCGGCGCTTTTCCAATGCACGCTATGCAAGAAGTTCACCGTCAGTGGATAAGGTATGATGAGATCCATTTGGCCACTGTAGAAGAGGACTTTATAGTGATTCATGAGGACAGTGACTTCTGGTTTTACAGACTGCATAATATCGAGTAGCAAATTTTTCCTTACCTTTTCACCATTCTGAAATGCTAGATAACCGACATGGATAGCCTTCCGAACTTGGGGTAGATTGATGAAGCTCTTATAAAAGTTGAAATCTTCTGGTTCTTTGGTTCGAAGGTAGTTGTAATAAAACTGATAATCAGTGTAATTAGTGAAGTAGTTTTTGTATGGTGAGAAATCGTCTGGAAGTAATAATTTATCTGCTTCAACAAAAGCTTCGTAATATTCGTTACGGCGAATATGTTGGCGTATCGAGTCGGAAAGGTTTTGCAAGACGGCTGCTTGCTTTCTGTCAATGAGTCCGAGTTGGTAAAAATATGGACTATAATCCAGCATGGTTTCAGGATCACATAATCCATTGCCTATTGCTATACCTTTAAAGTTTATTTTAGATGACAATCGTTCCTTATGAATTTTGTATGCCAGGGATGGTACGAACTTTCCTAAAACACAAATAAAAAGAAAATGAAGGTATAAATGTCATTGCAAATTAAAGCAACATGTAATCAAAAAATGAATTTAACTTGATATTGTTGAAAAAATTAATTTAATTTTTAAAGATATGTGACGATATTCGGTATTATTCCAAAATACTATATATATATGTAATGATATTTTAAAATCTAATTTAAACTTAATGAATTTCCTAATTCTTAACTCAATTCAGCCCATATGAACTTCATTATAAAATATTCTCTTATTTCCTGATCCCATTTCACCTTTTCTATTTAATTCATTCAATACGAGTTTTAAATTGCTGAATCGGCTAAAAGCCCAGAAGTTCCCACACTCCGAGTGAAGGGATAAAAACTGTGTAAATTATTATTGTTACTTTTCTTGATTACACAATAATTT
This sequence comes from Argiope bruennichi, assembly GCF_947563725.1. Lineage (NCBI taxonomy): Eukaryota > Metazoa > Arthropoda > Arachnida > Araneae > Araneidae > Argiope > Argiope bruennichi. The sequence continues at coordinate 8,684,597 of NC_079154.1, forward strand.
ATTTGATAATGAAGATTGTCGCATGGATGAAATGATTTGAGGACACGTGGTTAACCGAATTATTAACATCCCGACCCCGTACGAACCAGGGGCATTCATCAAAATTTCCAAGAGTAAATAATTGTACTTATATTTCATGAACTGTAAATTTAACTTCAAGAAAGTTACCTAGTAATTACTAAAAAAATATTAAATAACAATTAAATCCAAGAGTACATATGAAAAAGAACATACTGCAAGTGAAAACATGATAAAGAACATACTGCAAGGAAAAAATATATAAAAAAAACATTTCAAATAACAAATACATATTACAATAACAAATACACATTTCAAATAGCAAATACGCATTTCAAATAATAAAATATACACGTTAAACAATATTCAATGTTACTAGCTAAATAATTAATATTCTAGAAGTTAAGTATATGATACATATAATAAAATTATTATTACAGTTTTACTTCTTAGTCCTGGATTTCTAAATTAGAAAACAATTGTACAGGACGTTTAATAGTTGATGACTGGTGAATATGTGGTGAACGAACTCGATCACATTGCGAGACAGATCGAGTTTCTTCAATTTTGGGAGATTTTTGAGAACATTAGAGTCAACTTTGACTATCTGGTTGCAAGACAGATTCAAAGTTATGAGCTCTCTCAAGGCCATGGGGAAGAAATCAATTCCGAATGTACTTAATTTTCCATAATTGAAATGGAACTCCTTCAAGTTGCTCATGCATCCAGTCTAAGGACTCTTATTGCCTCTTCGAGCATCACACAAAGAGCATATCCCCTCCAAAGATAAACTGTTCGTTACTTTGAAACTTACGTTTACAGTATTCTTGCAATTTATTTTCCAGTCGCACACAAAATAAGACAAGGCAGAATCAATAATTTCTATTTCTTCGATTTTGAGTAGCGTTATCCAATCAGCAGGCAGAACTTTCGGTGATTCTCTTGCAGAACCAAGCAAGTGAACTTTCCAGGAGGTATCATACAAATAAAAGTGGTCAATTTTCATGGACCTTAAAGCTGGAAAAATGGAATTTAAAGCTTTCGTATCATCCAACTGGTAGCAGTTTACAATGGTAATGATGTTTCTCCTATTAATGCGTATATTAGTACAACTGCAAGGGCGAAGAGAACCGTAAAAAGGATAAGGCGAAACATCTTAAAAGATCTGCAAAGATCCTTATCTTGCTTACTGCTGGCATCATAAACTATTCTAGTTAACTATTTTCTGTTTCAACGGTGCTTCATGTCTTTAGTTCTTTATTTTAAGTTCTTTTCCAAAATTGCATAAATTATCCCTGGATTTATTTTCCGAAATCTCATCGAGCAGGAAAGAATCTACCACCCTTAAGCATTTCACATCATTTTCCACTACACAACAAGATACAGTAAATATGGAAGAATGTTTTCTTTTTTCAAAGTCTGGCATTTGACCTGTCAACGTGTTACGAAAATTATCGGCTGCACGGATAAGTTCTTGTTTATTTTTCTTACTTCTCCCCTTTGAACATTACAGAGGAGGTCAGCAACAAGCAAGATCTGGATAGGGTAGGAATTTTCGAGGGAGTCAGACAGCACGCAGGTGGTTGGAATTATTTTGCTTATAAGTTTGGGGTCAACATTCGAATATATGTCCGCACCAGTTATTTCGTCTGACGCCAAAGCCTCAATGTTTTTGGACTGAAAAGGAGGAAATCTGCTTCTTATTTTCAGAAGTACAACGTCGAATATTTTTTCGATGGGTTCGCTCTTCGAGAAAGTATAAATTAAAAGTTTCTCTTGGCATATTGGCTTCAAATTTAAAGCTTGTTGCAGATCACTACGCAAAAATGATTTTTGTGACCCTGAATCAAATAAAAGTCTAGCCATTACCCTGTTCGAACCATTTTCTGCCTGGACTTTAGCTGTTTGAAGCAAGGTCGCATTACTGCCAGGGTTATCTTCCGTTTTTAAAACGGAAGAAATTACAACTTCCTGCCCGTGGGTTCCAGTTTCAGAAGTACCGTTTTCAATTTTATTTTTCGGGCAAAACAAGGAATTGTGCTGCAAACTATGGCACGTTTCACACTGTGAAATTTTAACTTTGCATTGAGAAATTAGATGTCTATAAGCCATACAACGTTTTTGCTCATCCGAAAAAGTTTTGCATTTTAATGCTGTGTGCGTATCAGAGTTACAAAAAATACACACATTTTAACAACAGTATTTAAAGCGGCAGATGAAGGCAACTTATTTTCAAATTTAAACTGTCCATGATAAGAAGAATTAAGTGGAGGATATCGGGGAATTTCAGGAACTTTTTGAGATTGTCCAGTTACAATATTTGCAGATTCGCGAGATTCAATTTCAAATTTTATAAATTTGATTAGTTCGTTAACATCACCAATCTTAGCAGAATCTCTCTTACGATGGAACTCTACGACTAAATCTTGGGATAATTGCTTTAATAAAATTGGTATAAGTAAGTGAACATAATTTCCGGATGCAATTCCCATTGAGTTTAAATTTCTTATACTAATTTCACTCTCATCATGCAGTTTTCGTAATCCCTTGAGATTGAAAGAGGATTTTAAGGGTTCAGTTTCTAATAGTCGATTCATGAAATGACTAATGAAATGGTCTTGCCTCCCATATCTGTCCTTTAACAGAGATAAACACGATTTGTAATTTTCTTCAGTAAGAGAAAAACCAGAAACAGTTTTGTAAGCTTCGCCGGATAAAAAAAGATTTTAAATATATGAATTTATCAACATCACTTAAAGAATCATTAGAATGAATTGCATTATTGAAGGTATTGATGAATTCTAGAAAAGGGCTAGCATCTCCACTAAATGTGGGAATTCTTAGCTTTCTCAAGTTAATGCATGTTGCAGGATAGTTAATATTTACACTAGAACCATTAGCAGCAAGTGTGTGCGACAGATTGTTGATCAATTTTAATTTTGATTTTGAACTTAGTTTCATTTATTTGCTCTTCATATTCAAGAGAGCTTTGAATTTCTGTTTCAAACAATGCACTGTCAGAAATTAAATCCTCAATTTCACTGTTAAGGCTTTAGAGATCTAATTGTTCCGATTAAATTCAATAAATGCTCCGAAAGTTGTCCTTGATCACTTTCCTTTTTAATATCACAATTTTCTAAGAACGAATAAACCTTGTTAATCAATTTTATATTAGCGGTACGAGATATCTACCGTTTTGTCTTTAACTTATCTAGAGTTTCATTTTCATGCATAAAATAAAGTTTACAGTACCTTTTTAAATGACCAACGACGAATTATAATCCTAGATAAATGCAGAATTTCAAGAGCACCAGGATTATTCACAAATTCAAGAGCTTAAATACAATCTTCACCCAGTATAATTATTCACGGGTGTCGGCACCATGATTATAAATTATTATTGTTACTTTTCTTGATTACACAATAATTTATTTTATAGTGAAGATTGTTACATGAGTGAAACGACTTGGAGACACAGGTTGTCCTTTATGTTGTTTATTGGTAACATCAACAACAAAAGGCACATGATTACCCCATTGTGTAGAAGGCCTGGAGAACTACACATAAAATTTCTCGGGAGAGAGCCAAGATCACACTTCCCGTAGTACACGAGTGAAGTTCGCTTCTTCTAGGGAAAAAAAAATACTAACATCAACAGTGAGGCCACGTGATATTTACATGATTGGCAGCTAGCTCCGACCAGGAAGACCACGTTGTTAATTTAATGCTTGACAAACTGTCCAGCAAGCACATTCTTTTAAAAGATCCCTATGTTTCTCTTATCAAAATGGGTACGAAATCCTATCAGAATCTTATAGTATATAGGCACTGGGAAAACTATTTTTTCTCCCTCTTTACGCTAATCTGCACTTGTATAGCGGACGTGCCTTGTCCGCGCTGCTTGTCCATAAATTGTGCCTCCCGGTAGGAAATAGAGTGTGAGGAAATTCAAAGTGTCATTTCTGTCTTCAGCCACGACTCTGTTTCAAAAATTATAGTTATATATATATATATATATATATATATATATATATATTAGAATATATATACAAATATATATATAGACAAATATATATACATATATATATATATTTGTCTAAATTACATTGGAAAAAACATTCATGAAACAAAAATATATCAGCTTTAAGAAACAAATGTATTTTGAAAATTTTTTTCAATTGGAGAGGGAAAAAGCGTCTAAGTGGTTACGCGTCTATTCGATTTTTGGATACTTTTAATTACATGCCAGGGATTAATAGCCAAAAATCTTGTCACACGACAGATCACGATACACGATAAATTCAATCCAAACGTTAATTTTTTGTAACTGTTGTAAACCCAATGTCACGCAAGGTGGTCTCAGGAATAACACCCTTATTAAAAAATATGCGAGAAAGTTTTGAAGAGATTACTCCCTCTGGTTTTTTGAAGAAATCATAAGTGTGTAGATTGTAGTTCGTAAAAGACTAAAGAAATATCTTTCTTCTATTGAAAATTATAAGTTCTGATGAATGTTTCGGAATATTTTGATCTATAAAATAAGTCAAAATGAAATGTTTCCGTGTGGTTAGATGTATCTCAAGTACAATTGAAGTCACCATTCGACAAAACAAAATTTAGCTTTAAGTAAGGTTTTAAACTCGTCCCATACTATTAATTTGCACTGCTGCAAAAGGACTCCCCGGTCGCTGTTTTTGGTGATGTTGCATTTTGGGATATCTTCGCTTGCAAGATTAAGCTGCAATTTGAAAACGGAATGTTCAGTCTGGCCATTGTTAAGCAAACTTGCAGCAACCCGAGCAAGATACAGCCAGAGCTATATCGCTGTTCTTGCGGAGTTGCGCTAGCAGAAGATTCAGCACAAAGGTCTTACCCGTACCTTTGCGTCAAGAAGGAATAATCCATCCTCTCCACTATTTACTCGGTTCAGAATCGTTTCGTAGATTTGATGCTGTTCGGAAAGTAATCACGGTGTCATTTCATTGACCTGCGCTTCTAAAACCGCGGGGTCGTAGTTTAGCTCCTTCACAACTACGCTTGATAATTCCCCTCTTCGCTGCGGTGGGGGTAGGCCGAAATCAGCGAGACATTTTCCAGATATGGAAATCATTTTATCTTCAATCAATACCAAAGTTTCTTTAATGATTAGGTTATTGTGAGTGCCATCCAGTTTATGCACGATTTCTTTTGATAAAGAGTCCTTGTATTTATCCCATAGTTGGAGGAGGTTTGAAGTCCGCAAGTGCTCACTAAAATTGCAAACAGGTCTTCTAGATACTTTCATAGTCCGAGCTTTATTACTTCTTTTCGTAAGATTAGATTTGCGTTTTATGGGCATTTCGAAAAACTATTAAATAATTACAAATCAATAAAATTAAAACTAACCTAAAAAACGATGCATTTAAAACTATAAGCATATACGAAAAATACATGACTAACATAAATAACAATTTAGTTACAAAAACACACAACTAACCTAAAAACAATTTATTAACCTAAAAACAATTATTGTATACCTGAAATAAAACAAAACAGCAAATAAAGTCTATTTTATTTATCGATCGAGATTGAGATAACTACAACACTATAATACACATAATTTTTTAGCTTTTAATTAAAATTAAAACAGAGTTGTGAACAATCAGGAAACACTGCGCATGCGTGAATTTTCTACACCAGTTGGGTAAAAGCAATACAGATTATACATTTTCAATTGCCTTTATTCATGTTTTATTTTAATTTAAAAGTACTTCAGAATGAATCTAAAAGATCGATTAATTATCAATGTTTAATTTCAAATGCATCAAACACTAAGAAAATAAATAGAATAATTTGAAATATTCGGTCGAAAACATGTTAAGCGTATCCTGGTTAGCATGGGGAAAACAACTGAAGCCTTATTCATTTTTGGCGGGATTTGGCTTCAGATTTTTGGCAAGAAAATCAATTTTTAATTAATAAAAATTAACCACTCAATTAACCGGAATAAATAGTAGCCTATGTCCTATTCCAGACTATAATCTACCCCTGTGCTAAATTTCATCCAATTCCGTTCAGCTGTTCTGACGTAATTGACTAACAAACATCCATCCATCCAAACTTTCACATTTATAATAGTAGTACAGATATAGATGAATAATTCGAGAAAGAAAACGCTTTACCTCCATAAGACTCTCCTGCTACGTAGAAGTCATTATTTCTGTACTCATGAAACAACGTGAAGAACTGTTGCAAGAATTCGTATAAATCTTTCGCCACAGACTCTTGATTTGTTGGATAGGCACAGTCACTGCTAGTGAAACTAAAACCAGCACCAACTGGGTTATCCACATATATGACATGAAAAGATTTCGCCCAGTGGTACTCCCTGAGCTTCGCTGTTGTGTTTGAGTCAAGGAAATAAGGCCCATGCTCCAAAAACAGCCCGAAAACACCAGACGTTCCAGGTCCGCCTTGGAGCCACAAGATGACAGGTGCTTTGATATTTTCGTTCTGTAAAACAATTAATAAAAATAAATTTAAGGAAACTGGGAATATCTGTACTTTAAAAAATGACTTTTCAATTTTTGCTTACTAAAATAGAAGGAATTTACTTATTACAGAAATGTATAATTTATATAGGTTTGAAAAGTGGTAAGTCTATAAATTATCTTTTGATAATGAATCTAACTGGAACTGCTAAGGGAGAAAGATAAGATATTTTTGCCTTTTTCTCGAAGCACGCTTTCTTGAAATTTCGATACGCATAGAACACGTCCTGTTCATTGCAGTCTCTTGAAATTTTACGTTTAAATTTAGACTAAAATTTTTTTCTTTTATTTTCAACAGACAGCCTTAGGTTTCCATAGCAACTGTTTTAATCATCCATAGATGCCAATACTTATACTTTTCTCTTGATGTTAAAAAAGTGAATTTCCATCCATATTATCGACAAAATTTCAGCCATTTTTTTTATTATTATTTTCATATTTTAAAAAAAATATAACTCTACAAAAATGCAAAAAACTCTATTTAGCCTTTTGTTCTTGATCATGGACTCTGACTTAAACTGATCAAATCTATATATTTATTTTTCCTATTTATTTATTCATTTTTCATTTATTTATTCATTGTTTTCTCTTTGCTTAATTTTTTTTTAATTTTACTTTAATTTTTCTGTTTTCAAAGTTTAAATTACCTATTTTTGGTAAATTTTATTTTTACTAATTATATTTCAATGATACTTTTACTGAGGAATACTATATAGAATCTTCTGCTTGAGCCATTTAGACCTCCTTCACTTTTTCTTTTCATGCCTGCTCCTTTGTTTTTTGTTCTGGCTTTTTTTTAAATTTCTTTAGCTGTCTTTAACTTATTTTGCATCTTGTACACATTCATATGAAAGAGCTTTTTTAAATATTTAGTTCTTTGATAGCTATTTAAATTCTAGTTTTTTATTTTAATTATGAGTATTTATAGGTGTAACACCCCTTTTGGCACATACCTTATCATCATTAGAACACAACAAATTTACAAACATTTTTACAAATATATGCATTTGCTAAACATATGGTCATTTTTTCTGAGCAATATTATTAGTCTTTAGAGGCTATTTATCATGCAAAATTTCATATATTTTTTAGAGTTTCAAGTTTCACGACATCAGTTTTTTTGTAATGATGTGAGAATATTTAAATAAAAATAAGTTCACTGTGTATATTAAACTTATGCTCACATATTATGTTCTTTCTGGAGTAATTTTACTCAAAATTATTTTTACAGAAAACTATCGCATCACAACGCATCTTTGATTTGCCATTAAATGCCGGCGGTAGCCTGGTGGTAAGGTCTCAGTTACAGTAACCAGGAGGCTTTCAGGTTTGAGACCCGATTCCACCTAAAACCCGTCGTATAAGCGGGTCTGGTGCCCGCTAAATATGATGGGGCCAAACGTCCTCTCTCTGGTGTGGTGCGGAAGCTTGGAGAGGGGGCAATTGCCAGCTCAGGTGTCGTCCTCGTCACTTAACCGAGGTTCAAAATTACGAGGCCCGTCCCAAAGTAGTCCTCGTGTTGCTTTAAAACAGGACGTTAATGTAACTAAGCTAATCTTGCAATTAAAAGGAAGTACTTTATGAAATAAATATTTTTTATTGTTTAATAATTAAAAAATCATTCGTTCTGTATACCCTAACTATTCAATGAGAAATTAAATTTTACTAGCTAAAAAAAATCTCTATTATTTACCACTAAAATTTCAGCAATTTATTTGTCGAGTACATCCTAATTTCCTTAAGAAAAAATGTACTTATAATAATGCAATTAAAAGTGTTGAATTTCTTTTATCTTAGTAATTTTCTATTTCTCAATTTATAATACATAACTGAAAATGTGATAAGATCTTTAAATTAATTTTTTTCTTAAATTGCCTGCTAGGGCTGGGCATCATTGGTATGGAATCAAAGTTTAAAAATGTGACCAGATTAACTGATGATAAGTTCCGAAAATATTAAAATATTATATTGTCATCGAGAGCACAGAAGGATACAAAATCTGAAACTCTAGGACATCAGAGAATGAAAAAAAAATATATGATTACAAAATTCTATCTTTACAAACATGACACAGATGAAGTGAAATAAAAATCTTTAGAAACCACTGAACTGCTTTTTTCCTCCGGAATCATTCCCCCCAAGTTTATGCCATTAATTAACTAATATATCATATTTAAAAGAGCAATCTTAATATTGTTATATCCTAGCACTTTAGTTCCATCACTGAGAAAAGAGAGATTTACAGAGATTCTTAATGAATGCGGAATGACTCCCGACCATGGCGAAGAATTTGGCGATTTTGGAGTCCAAAACGATTATTTTGGAAAATAAGAGAATCATGGTTCTTCCTTATTAGGAATGGAGATTTAGGAATTCTTCTAGAAAACACTATATGATACTATGCTCTGTCAGACAATTTATATAAACTTGAGAGGCTGGCATGAATTTTTTCTTTTTGGAGAGAGGATCTCAGTACAAGCTTTTTGGGTGTTTGCGCTGAGTATAAAGATTATTTTTCTATTTAGTAATTAATTGTTTGCGTGTCTTTTTAAATCCTACAGATGCGTTTCTTTCTCTTTGTGTATGTATGTGTTAAAATTACTTGTGCTCTGCATTTCTGGGGATATTCGTGGTATAACGTATCGTGTGGGATTATCTAAACGCGTTGGACTTCTTTCATTATACACTCAGCGGACGATTTCTGTAACAATATTATTCAGATTTGTTCAGGGGGCCGCGGTGGCTTGGTGGTAAGGTTTCGGAGATAGAGGGCTTTAGGTTCGTGACCCGATTCCACTGAAGAGCCGTCGTGTAAACGGATCTGGCGCATGTTCAACCTATCGGGGTCAAATGTCCTCCCGCTGGTGTGATGTGGAAACTTGGCGAGGAGGTGTTAGCTCAAGTGTCTTCCTCGTCATCTGATCGTGGTTCAGAATTACGAGGTCGGTCCCAAAATAGCTCTAGTGTTGCTTTAAAACGGGACATTAATGTAACTGAACGAAGGCGTATTTGTTCAGAAAGATTTCAAATGTCTTGGTCGACCTTTGAATTAGGAATAAGAGCATTGATAAATGAGGAAGGAAAACAGTAATTTAAATTATTGATTTGTTTGATTACTTCCAGTTTTAAAATAATTCGATGGTTATTCTGTATGGTACTCCCCATTTCGGTAAAATTAAAGTAACAGCAATTTCATTGGTTTAAGATGTTGAGTTGGGAAATCTAAATAGATCACTAAATTTGCTTCCGTATAACGAGCCAGATAGTTTGGTTTGGTTTAGTATATTAACGTCCCATTTTAAAGCAACACTATGGTTATTTTGGGATGGACCTCGTCATTTTGAACCGCGTTCAGATGACGAGGACGACACCTGAGCTGGCACCCTCCCTCTCCAAAGTTTCACATCATGTCAGCGGGAGGACGTTTGGACCCGATAGATTTAACGTGCACCAACGGCCCAAATAAGAGGTGAGGAAGTGAAAAACCGTCGGAATGTCGTGCTTGAATTAAAAGATTATTTTTCTGAGAATGTATGCTTAAATAACTAAATTATAAGTATTACAAAATGTGGCGTGGAACATTAAAATAGTGGAATTAGGACGGAGGAGAAACTGTTGCATTTTCATTTAAATATGTATTATTCAGAAGTGAATATCTGACAAAAATTACCTATCTCTATTAATATTAATTTTCGAAAAATTCAACTTCGTAGGAAAAGAATTACCAATAAAAGTATTCTAACTTAGACAGCTAAATGTACGGGTCTTTTTAACCCTAGTAACTTTCATTTTTAAAATTCCCCTTTCAGAAAATGGCTTTTTATTTATTTAAATGCGAAAAACCAATTTTACAACTTTCCTCCTTCCTTTCCCTATTCGGCTTGATACCAAATATAATACCCATTTTGTATTCCAACCCAAAGAGTTAAACCGAATAAAATAGCTGTCGTTTTTTTTTTCTCTGTAATATATCAAAATTTTCTATATTTTCTATAAACATCAAAGTTTCAAAAGAAATCTGTCCTCGATTAAATTTTTTGAGAGATTGCAATTTTTAAAATACTGTTGGAATAAAAAAGTAATCTAAAAAATTTCATGCATTGTTTTATGGGAAAATTAGAACGTTTGTCATAAAATTACTGATATTTGAGTTTTAAATAAAGCTATTCTTTTCAAAGTAAAAATTATATTTGATGTCACAACATCATGTTCTTTAAATGAAGAACGTGATGTTTCATTACAGATGTTATTTAAGAAAAGATTTAAACATTATTTCAATTAGCAAACAGAAAATTGTATTTGAAAGTACATAACTACATAATGGTATGTTCAGAATTAAGAGATTTCAATTTTTTCAAAACAGAATTTGATTGTTTTAAGGAATATGGTTTAATAATAAGAAAGTAAAGATTTTTACTACCTCTTAAGCCGACCAGCTGCTAGCACAGATATTAAAATAGCAAACCCTCAACCACACCAAGTGAAAGCATTATTTTTCATTATGCTTGCACAATAAGTGTAAATCATTCAGATAGATCGGTAATGGATGTGGATGTATGAAATCTGTCCATTGTTGTCTTGGTGGGCTGTATAAATAAGAAGACAGATGACCAATGATGAAATATTTAATCATCATTTAATATGAAATAAAAATTTGCAAATTCGGTACTCTGCTCTTTGTAAGGGTCTGGCATTATAGAAACTACAGTCTACAATCATTTATATCTACAATCTTTGCTACAATCATTTATATTTCTTCATTTTTGGTCATATAATTTTTCGTCAAATTTAATATGCGTTTTAGATAATGGCTAACTTTAGGGGGAAAATGCAATACATGAAATGTATATACAGAGTGCATCATAAATTCGTGCAAAATTCAAAAATTCATAATAAACTAAGTAATACTCCAAAAAAATTTCGGTTTTCATGAATATAATCAGAAGGCAAAGAACCTTTTTTTCATGTACAAAAAATAATTACAGAAATAATTTGAAAAGGCGACGTTCACACATCCTATTAAACGTTTTATACAAATCAGGCTAAGTTAAAGCACCTAGCTGGAGCTTCTTAACACCTCTTGTGTACTAGGGCTACCCGTTCCAGCCACTTTAATGGAACTAAAAGATACCATTATACGAACTGTCAGTAGCATCGCTACCAATAAGTTACACGGATTTGTAATAGACATAAGGACGCAAATCATTTGCCTTATGGTAGTTGTCATCATCATCTTACAATAGAGGTCATATTGAACGTGTTTGATTGTAAAATAAGTGTTATCATATCTCATATAAGTGTGATCTGTTTGTGTTCGTCTGATTTTCATAAAATATCTCAGTATGACTTGTGAGCGCCCTCTTTTGGATACTTTTGGAATCATGTTTTTATGCGTGGAATAAAATTCAATGCCCATCTGATCATATCCACTCAAACCAAAATTTTTTTTCGAGTATTACATTTTTTATTATGAATTCTGAATTTTGCATGAATTTATGCCGCATTCAGCATGTATGAATTAAATTGAAATTTAAAAAAAATAACTTCTCAGCTGCAAGGAATTTCCGTGCCTCCGGGAATATCGTAAGTAATCCATAAAGGATGTTAACGTACCACTGACCTTTCATGGTCGAATCTAGACGTATCAGCGGTCCCATTTCATACCAACTGCACACACTCAATACCATGACAGAGCCTCCACCGGGTTGAATATTTCCTTGTAGGCATGAGGGTTCCATGCATTCATGGAGTTTTCTCCACACCCGTACACGACCATCTACCCTATACAACTGGAAACGTGACTCGTCAGACCAGACAACATTTTCCAATCATTAAGAGTCCAGTGACGGTGTTGACGAGCCTAGGCAAGGCGCAGAGCTTTGTGCCGCTGAGTCAACAACAATACATGAGTTGATCTGCGGCGCGAAAGCCCATATCAATTAGGGTATTTTGCACAGTGAGTACGCTGACACTTGTTGATGGGCCTGCATTCAAATCCGCAGCAATTTGAGGAAGTGTTGAACGTCTATTTTGTGTAACGATTCTTTTCAGCCATTGATGATCCCTTTCTTTCAAGTTCTTTTTCCGGCCTCGTTGCTGTCAGAGATTTGATGTTTTACTGGAAACCTGATATTCACGATACACCCTTGAAATGGTCGTGCTCGAAAATCCAAATTTCATCGCTACTTCGGAAATGTTGTGCTCCATCACTCGTGCACCAGCGATTAGTCTCAGTTGAAACTCACTTAAATCTTGAAAACCTGTCATTGTAACAGCAAGAATCGATGTAACAGTCTCCTGTAATCTTATATGCTCATCACGTTGAGCTGATTGGTTGAACACCTCCATTATTTGCATACGACCTGCTATACAAGTTTTTCTGAATCTTCAGTGTGCGTTGTTACATAATGATTGAAATCTAAGGTGGCATTGATCTTTCATGGGGATATGAAAACTCTAGTGTCCCGCTATGATGAATGATATTAAAATAGTAGAACCTATGCCAAAAAATAGTCTAATAATTGTATTTCCAATTAATTATTAATTCCAAATGATTGTTTTCTATTTTTGTGTTGTTAAACGGAATTTATTTTTAAGATAGTTCCAAATGATTGTTTCCTATTTTTGTGTCGCTAAACGGAACTTACTTTCAGGATTACATTCGTAATAACGTCCTTCTTTTCAACTGTCTTAAACTACTGTCCAAGCAATTCTTTAGTTTCGGTTCCAGTGATATCGCAGTTTTGTGCAATGATCATGGCTCACATTTGTAGAGAATAATACTGAAAATTATGTTTTAGTTTCTTCTTTAACCTTTTAACTAACGGGACATATGCATTCCAACATTTTTTTGAAATTAGTAGTATTCAATAGTTTTTACAAAATTTTTGAATCTGATCATTTCAGTATTTGATCATGACTTCAGACTTTGAAAACATAAGTAAAAATTTTTCGAAAACAAATTTTCCTTTTTTAGAACCTATTTTTTCACTTTTCTCAGAAAAAGAAGAGAACAGATTTTTGCAATTTCGTAGTTTCAGGGTTAAACATTTAAATTCATAATAAAAAGAATTTTGGCTTTTTATCATTCACTATAAGTACTGCAAGTTCTTTCAAGGCGCTACAATACAATATCTATTCACCGTAACATTATAAACGTATGTGTGTGTAGTGAGTTTGTATATATGATGTTTGTAAAAAAATCTTAAAGATTTCATTGAAAAACTAAAGTACATAACAATGCAATTTTGTAATTACATTTTAACATAATATTTTATAATAACCTTTTAACTACTGAAGGGGCATATGCATTCCATTAAACTTTTGAAATTGGGACTCAATAGTTTTTATAAAATTTTTATGTCTGGTCTTTTCAGCATTTGATCATCATGTCCCAAATCTGATTTTAAAAAAAGTCTGGAAAAAAATTTCGGAAAATAATTTTTTTTCTTATTCAGAATCTATTTCCATCACTTGCGCAGAAAATAAGGAGAAAAAGTTTTGACAAATTCGTAGTCACAGGGTTAAACACTGAAATTAATAATAAAGAGAATTTCAGCTGTTTATCAGTGATTGCAAGCTCTCTCAAGCCTATTTACTGTAACACACACACACACACACACACACACACACACACACACACACACACACACACACACACACACACACACACACACACACACACACACACACACACACACACACACACACACACACACGCACGCGCACACACGTGTGTGTGTGTGTTTTTCTCAATTTCATTATAGGTTTGATTACCCGGATGAAATTAAATCTGAATAAATTAATCATTTAACTGATTATTAAATTCTTAATCAAGAATGCGAAAATATACAAAATTTGTAAACACCGGCGTGTCAGAAAATGAACGAAAAACTCTGTTACAAAATTGTGTCCAAAGAGATAACATACGAATGAAATAAAGTTATGTGGAAGCGTTATAAAATACTCACCAATGCAGGGAAGAACCAAAAGAACATATTGCTGTCATGCTGTTTATTTACTGTGAATAAGCCACTGTAACTGGGGACGTCGGGACAGTTCGGCAGCTTCCCAACTTTACTCAAAAGACGAGCTTTCACGATGTCACCATTTTCTACGTATGGCGTTAAAAACAGAGGTTGCCCAGGATCTAACAGGCGAAAAATGACTTTATATATAATTAATTCAATATGCTAAGCATGCATTTTATTGGAAATGATTAATATAAATAAATATACTGTTTTTTAAATAACAATCTGTTCCCTTTTTTAGAAAATTACAGTTAGGTGCATTTTGTAAATTAATGAACAGATTTTTTTTGTTTGTATTCTTTATTGTTTAGGCCTGTTTAGTTTCCCGAATGGAAGGTTTGACATGAGTCAGAGGGAAGAAAAAATTTAAATAACAACCTACGTCCATCGCCTTCGAAAATGAAACATAAATGATACTTATTAAAATATAACAAAACATGAATAATATAAATAACAATAAATATAAATATTAAAAAACATATTCATTTTTAATATACATGTCACTGCCTCCACTAAAAAGTTATATTTAGAAACAAGTTAAAAAAAAATAAAAATATACCACTTACTTGGATACTCTTTTGCCACTTAAATTCGCTGCTTTAAAAATGTTCCAAATTAATTTTTTGTATTAAAGTTTAACTATAACTTTCAGTTAGAATTTACCAAAAATAGTTCGAGTATTTATTTCTTAATTTGCTTTCAAGTATAACTTTTATTTAAGTAAATTGCTTTTAAAGTTCTGTCAGAAATAAAAAAAATATCTTTTTGTAACTGCAAATTGTTTAATATAGAAAGTTATGCTCTATGATTCAATATAATTCAAATGATATATTTAGTATACTCAATAAACCTCAAAGTACCTCTCACTATACGAAAGAATTAGACGTCGATCTGATTGATTAGCCTGATAGATTTAGCCATTCCAGGAAATATAAAAACTAGAGTTGAGTGGTACTGTATAAAGATTTTACTTTTCAGCAGGTACGTAGACATATCAGGCACATAAAACTCATAAGAATAAGAATATATTATTTTTTCGACTCAACCGATTATAGCCTAGTTCGTCGTCGTATTTCGGTGACATTATGAGTATATGTTATGCTTCATTTCACATATATATATTGTCGAATATCGGGGACATTTCTCTAACGAAGTATTTCTGCACTCTTCGTGAGATCATACCCTGTGCGCCTGTTTGCAAAAATAGAAGATTCTATGCAAGAAAAATCAGGAAACAGTTTTCTTATCTAGTCATCCATTTTTTCACATCGAGCCACATCTTATTTTTATACAATTTCAGATAAACAATTCCATATCACGGTTACGAATATTTCTTACAGACAATACAAATTAATTTCTTCATAAACTACTAATTTCGCAAGGAAACTCGCTGGGTTTTCACGTGATCGTTAAAATGAATTTTTTCTGCTTTTCCTTCAGAACTACTGATCGCTCATACTCCACATGAATGTCTACTTTTCTTGACTGCCAAGCAGACGAGAAATCTTTTCTGCGTAACTTTCATGACTACGGGAATGCGCTCCATATGAGGTTAGGCAGGGGGACTAATCCTGGCATATATATTTCACCCCAGCGATTATTGCCTTTTACCCTGTATGACCAGGCACATACCACTCAAGAATCTCCTTTTCTCCTACACAAACGATAACAACAAACCCTTTTCAATTTTTTTTTTTTTTTTTTTTTTTTGTGCTGGCCCACCTCAACAATGTTGTTGAAACAAAAGCCACTGTCACATTTCTTCAATATATCTACTTAAAAGGCGAAAAGCCAATTTGGAATTTGAAATGAATAATATACCAGCTGCATTAGATAATAGATTATCAGATACAATCCAGTATCAGTATCAATATGCATTTAAAAAAAAACCGGGTATCAATCGAACCATACAAGAAACATAAAATACTACATGTTGTCGCTCAATATTGCACTTTTTAAAGTGTTAAGCTAATTTGTGCAATATTTTACAATGCTATATTACATTTTCTAATATAAATGTATGTAATTTCTCTTAATTTAATTTATATTATAATTAATTTCTTAATTTTTATCATAAATTAGCTAATATTACTACATTCAGTTTTTTTTTCTTATTTTCTGATCTAAAAAACTGTTGAGCCATTAATTCCACTTTACACGTGAAGAGATAAATATCTCTAACGCGGTCGGAAAATCTTCCAAACTTATCAAAGATTCAATTTTCTTGCTCGACACGTGTCAAAGAAATCTCTATTAGAATCTTTTATTAAAAGCACTAAGAGGAAAATTTTACTCACTTTCGCTATTGTGTTTTGTTACTAACAGACGTGTTTCACCTTTGTCCCCCATGTACAAACCATATCCTCCGGTGGAAAACTAAACTGAATTTAATTTTCAGTTTGTCTTCTTGTCACTAATTCAACTGCAAAATTCTGATACATATATACTGTTATGAATTCGGGGTTCTTTCGATTTTTTGTCTGAAAAAACACAATCAACAAGCCTCAGTAACAAGCGACAACTTTTATTAACACAAAGACAAAAATACGCAAGACAACAAATGCACAGTCGAACACGCGCAATACACAGCATCACACTACAACAAACAGTACCATACAATTAGTAATCGGTAGTAACAACCACAGTACACAAAGAGGCCAGACAGAATTCAGCAGGAGGAGGGATGTTATGTAGCTACACTCTACGATCTTTCCAAACGCCTGCAATTCTCCACTGTCTCCTCGCTTTAGCTTTATCCAACTGCTGCCTCTTACTACACTACTGGCTACTCCTCACACGACTCCATGCTACTTCTATAATAAACACCAGAATTCGGCACACAGCGCAATTCACCAAACGTTTGAGCACCACACAACACTTGCGCTTCGTTGAACTAATACAACTATCCGCCGTTGACTCGTTATGCGACTGTAAATATCCCGGCGACTACTCTATAGCTTCTTCTTTACACGACTACTCTATAGCTTCAGCTTAGACTTCTTGCCTTTATAATTCCCGGAAACGGACAGAATTGTTTCTGGAACAATCAGGCATATCTCGGTTCCTATTGGCTCTAATGCTAAAATTCTGGAAGATTCTAGAATTATTTATTTTGTCGCCAAATTGGTTGCCAAGCCCTGAGATCATTGATTCGTCACCCGATCAGATTGCAACAAAGCTGATCGTAAAACGGTCTTTCCATGAACTAACCGTGCTTTGAAGCAACGTTACACATTTATAACAATACTTTTGAATTTGAGATGGTCTGAATTTCTACAGTGACCATCAAGTCAAAAACTATATAGAAAAGTTATTTTGAGACAAATCACTGTAACATAACGAAGAAAAAAGGAAGAGGAGGGTGGCTATAGATGCCTCGGGCACCAATCCTGGACCAAGTTTGATGGAAAGAAGGAAGAAAATATTACAATGCGGTGAGCATCGTTTACACTTGCAAATCACTGATGACGAAAGAGAGAGAAAAAAAAAAGTGAAGAAAGAATCTATTCCGTCAATTTCCCTAGTTACCCCATAGCCTTTTAATCTGAAAAGCACCCGATGACAAGAATAGAATCTTCATTCCATTTCTCAAAACTTTATTTCCTGCGGCTTCTCCGTCCGTCAGAGAATAGAAGTCCCAACATTTTGTGCTTCAGCTGCTGGTTATTTAAGAGCGAAATAAATTAAAATCCTGAATAACGGGTACATTTTATGGCCTCGAGTACCTACGAGGGATTGAAAATAGAACCATATTATAAAATGATCAATATAATCATTACTTTATGGATTTCATCTCAATTATTTTTTACTAGACTGAATGCCAGTTTTACTTATCTATCTTCATTATCTAATTTTAACATCTTGTAAGATAATGGCCTTGCAGATTTATTTTTAATTTTTAATTTAATTTTATTTTTAAATATTTAAATATAATGCAAAAAGTTAAATAACTATCTGCATATTGATTTAGTTTGCATTAATTGATGGAAAATATTTAGTGATCAATGAAATTATTATATTATGTTTATTCATAATATTTAAAAATTTTATTAACCATATTATTTTGACCTGATGATCAAAAGGTCATTATTCAATACGTGATTTTATTTGAATTCGGAAGAATCAAATGCAAAATTGTTGTCTAAATATTTAGAAAAATCAATTTTAAATGGATATTTACATTAAATTAATTAATTCGAATAATCCAAATAGAGATACAAATCCTTCATTATAGGAACACTCATTAATCATGCATATAAAACACTCGTTATTTCTAATCAAATTTTTAAAGGATTCCCTATAAAAAATAAAAATAAAAAAAAGAAAGAAAAAAAAAGAAGATCACTTGGGTTTTTTTGCGAACAATTTTAATAAAGAGAATATGTCTAATCTTATTTTTCAAATAAAATTAATTTATTGTCAGAGGCATTCTGAAATCAGTTTCATTTTCAATCCATTTTTGCAATTAAGTAATTTTTTGTTTTTATTAAAAGTCTCTCTACTTTAATTATCAATTAAATTTTGTGCATTGAGCCTTTCGGAAGTCAGGTTTGATGAATCTGATTTGTAGTTTTTTAAATCAAAAATTAATTATTCTCTGCATATCAATATAAAAGATTTAAAGTATTTTTCACTGCCTTGATTAAGAATTGCTATTTCGGAATAAGCCTATTATGTCCATGAGAGGAATTTACTAGAAGAAAGAAAAATGTACAAGGAATTAGTTCCTAAAAGAAAAAGTAACTTAAAAGATCCGCTTTTTAACGACGATCTTGAATTAAATAGTCTATGTTTTCCAAAGATGAAAAATTTTCATAGACGAATTACTTAATTATTTCTCAATTAAAGAAAAATTATAAATTAGTATTTTTGATTACTTTTTTAATAGTCATTGTAAATATCATATCTATTGCGGTATATTTAAAAACTGTTTCAGTTGTATTCAAAAAGTACTTTTCACGCATCACTATGAACATTCATTTCGAAATGTGATGCGCGCTAGGCTTAACGGAAGAGAATGTACCAGCCTGTACGGACAGTACAGTTCCATTCAGTATCTTGAGACGACCCCTTTTCGACGATTCCATCTCATTAAGGGGTGAAACGCGGAAGGATGAGCGCATTTCCGGAATTCACCTTTGACTTTAAATTCTCCCAATTATATACTTTTTCGTTCAATTTTTTTCACGTATATGTGAATGTTGTGTCGTTTCTGACCGTATTTTATTTCAACTCAAAATTGCGTATTGATATGGCTAGTTCAAGTGGCAAAAAAAACCTTTCAGAAGTGATGCGAAGAAAATTTTATATAATATAATTAAATATTATGACCGAGACGTCTCATAAATCCGCGAGTAATCCGAGTTTATTTTATTGTTAAATGTAAACATCACTCTTTTCATCTTTCCTCTCATCCCTATTTTGCGCAAAATGCGGAGTGTTTTAGAATCCGTTGTCAAACATTAAGCGCTTGCCAGACTCCGTCCTATGGTAGCCATTCTTTCCGCATTCATTCGTTCAGAAGGGATTGAAGAGTTTCATTCAAAACTAGGAGACTTTTACATACTCGGAGAAAAATATAAAATCAGAGCATTTCCAGCTTATACAAAAAATGTGGTCACATTATTAAGCTCAAGATATTGAATTCAAACTTCGTACTCATAAAATGCATGTTAAATAAAGTTTTCCAGTTATTTTCATGGGCTAGAACTGCGCCTGCTCATCTACTGCACTTGTTTTCTGCATTCATTACTAGGTAATATACCTGGAGCTTTTCGAGATTAAAATTCTTTCATGTATAATATTTTTAATGTAGAAACTGCTTTTATTTAAAACGGTTATGACAGATAAAACCTATATTAAGACAGACGTATAAAATGAAAGAGAAATTAAAAAAAAAAGTAAACGAGTAGTCCAAATTCTAATCATTGCCTTTAGAATAATTATCTACAAATTTTCTTATTTTAAAATCATTTGATTCACATTTTAAAACAAATTAATGACATTTGAGGAAATATTGCACAAAAATTAAATCGAAAATAAAAAATTAAATTAATAGAATTAAATAAAATAGAATTAAATAAAAAATTAAATTAAAAATTAATTAAAATAAATAAAATAAAAAAACAATAACAACCGAAGAAATATTTACATGTAAAAAAATTTGGTATGACTTAAAAAGTAAAATTTTAAATTTTAATGTATTAAAATATTTTTGTAAGATAACTTGCTTGATTCCGAAGTTACTGAAAAAAATATCGGTTGATTTCTAATTAATAGAATATTTAATTAATTTTCGCGCTTTG
Source organism: Argiope bruennichi (assembly GCF_947563725.1). Taxonomy (NCBI): domain Eukaryota; kingdom Metazoa; phylum Arthropoda; class Arachnida; order Araneae; family Araneidae; genus Argiope; species Argiope bruennichi. The sequence continues at coordinate 8,705,480 of NC_079154.1, forward strand.
AAAAAATGACGGTAATCTTTCTCCTCTTAAAGAATATTTATACTTTCAGACGGGGACACATAAGGCATATATACATGTATAATATATACATGGCTACAATGACTTTTATTTATGCTAAAATTTTAAATATATGAGAGTTCTAAAATGACAATTTTTCTTACCATTTCTTTGAGACGGTTCAAATGCATCAAAATTTTTCTTCGCTTGTGGAACATGAATTTCATTAGCAGGAATCGGAAAAAAGACACTTGAAGCAAACAGGAGGAATAACAAAGAGTTCAGAGTTGTCATCTTTGCGACAATACCAATTAAACAGAGCGGAATACGAGAAGTTTTCCGTATTCTCCCATGGCGAGATTTATATTCAACTTATCGCCAAATCACATGTTTTCGCTTAATGGTGTAATTCTGTGCACCGCAAGTGCAAACAATTGAAGCGTTTTCTAAATTCATGAACTTCGATACAAAAATTACGTAGAATCACTAAAAGGGCTTTGTAATTTACCAATTTAATCAAAGTGATTATTCGTAATCTTTCAGGAATAGAGAAAACTAAATGGTTAGCAATATGCATTTTTTCGACATTTCTTTGCCTCAGAATTTCGAAATAAATACTATATTAATTTTCATTCCAAATGTTTGAGAAACTTGTTTTCGTACGCAAGATATGGTCATTACAATTTAAAATTAATTGTAAACAGGGATCAAATTTCTTCAACAAAACTTTTTACTTTGCGGGCGCAATACGTGGCGATTTTTACATTTTAACTGTGTAAATGATGTTAATTCAAGCTACATTGCACAATAAAGCATTTCGGCATAACATATTTTTAAAAAATTTAATTTTGATTAATTTAATGAGTTAAATGATAAAGTTAATTTTTAAATAAAAATGCTGGAATATTAAGCAATTGCTAATTTTTAATTACAAAATAAATCTTCTTAATAATATTTCCTATTCTCGGTTGTAAACATTTGCTTAACTGCGGTTCAAAAGTCATGAAAGGATAAAATTAAAATAAAGTACATATAGATATAGTATTTGCGAATTTAGTTCAGCGAAAAAATTATAGGATAATATTTTTACTTAACCGTTTTTATCCTATGTTATTTTTCATTTTTAGAAACTTATTTTCAAATTTTTGGTTCAGAAATATTTTTTTCATCATAGAGGAAAAATAGTCAAAACTTCTCTTCTAACTTCTTTCCCACTATATCTTCGACTTCAGATTCTTCCCTTTATAAACTGAGTGTCAGAGGGAATGAATTTTAGTACTGCATTCGTGCAGTAACAGAGATCGCCGCTGAGTAAACAAGGCAAAATATTTAAGGCAAAGGCAAAAATATTAAGGCAATAATATTTTCTATATTCAGTAATAAGGATGTTATAATCCAATGCAAACCATCGGCAAGGTTGGGACGAATACAAGAACACTATACTCATCTTTTTAAAAAAATTACTTCTCGTGTCTTTATTTCTCTGGAATGTGCCATAGAATTTATCATAACCCTTAACTGGGCAGTGCGGTATCTCAGACCGCTAAAGATGGACTTTCTGTTACCCCTATTCTAATTTTAGCTCAATCGAATGGACTGACCTTGTAGCTTCCTTCCTCTTTAGTCCCCTTCAGTACGTGCACTCCTTCAAATGATGCTTTAAAAATATTTTAGCTATTTTTTGCGCGACGTCTCTGAGACCATATCTCCCTTTTAATACCCCAATGTTATACAAGACTTCACAGAAGGCTCTTAAACTTGGTCCTCGAAATATCATCTAACCCACTGATCCCCTTATGAAGTAGAGCTCCAGAGACTTTTAAATGAAGCAGATAGTGATTTTAGTGATGAGGATAATTGAGCAGAAGATTTATTCTATAAAATTTTGCATTTGACTGATTCTTACATGTATATACAAATATAATTAATTTTTCTAATGATAATGTGTTTTGAAAAATTTCTAAAACAAATTAATATATGAAGAGAAATATGCACAGAATTTACAGGCTGAATTTTATGCTAGTACTTAATTTGTATGTTTAAAATGCCCTCGATTTTTGAACCCTTTGTGTTATGCCATTTACATCGTAGCATACCCAGAATATATTGTTCTGAATTTATTATTTGCTTGAAAACCTTTATTTCTTTAATAAATTTTTCATATAAATCGACAAAACTAAATGAAAATATCGAAGGAAAAGTTTCATATACACGCATTAAAAAAAGAACTGTGCAAAAAATTAAAAAGACACGGAAAACGCACACTTAAGCATTTAATAACGAAATATATGTATGGAATATATATAACGAAGTATATGAAATAATGTATATAACGAAAAGAAATAATATTTTTGATATAAGGAGATAAAATTATTATTTAATAAAAAACTTTTGACTAGATTTTTAAAATTTTTTGTTATATCAATTATATTTAACATTACACAAGAATATTTTATTCTAAACTGATTATTTGATTGAAAACATTTTTAAATGCATTAAAAAAAGATTCCGAAAAAAATTAAAAAAACAGTACACACAATTTTAAGCATTTAAAGTACAGGTAAAAAGTAAGAACATTTTTGATAATTGACATTGTATTCATCTATTTATAAAGTAACGTAAATAAAATGATATGCGATAAATTTGAAAACGGAATTTTCAATAATTCTATGTATTTTTTGCGTAACATTAATAAAATAAAGATATATATGAAGATTAAATCTTTCTTTTTCTTAAAAATGGCGTTGCGAAAATTTTATTTCAAACATAAGAAATTCCTCTTATAAATCTTGTGATGAGATCTAGAGCAACTTTCGGTTGATCGTAAGGTACTACATGGCCAGAATCTCTCACCAAGACTTCATAAAAGTCGCCCACATTGTGGACGTATCCAGCGATTCTGGATGTACCATCGTCCAGTTTCCATATTGCCCTTTCAGCATTCTTGTATGCATCGGCGCTTTTCCATTGCACGCTATGCAAGAAGTTCACCGTCAGTGGATAAGGTATGATGAGATCCATCTGGCCACTGTAGAAGAGGACTTTATAGTGATTCATGAGGACAGTGACTTCTGGTTTTACAGACTGCATAATATCGAGTAGCAAATTTTTCTGAGCTTTTTCGCCATTCTGAAATGTCAGATTACCGACATGGATAGCCTTCCGGACCTGTGGTAGATTGATGAAGCTCTTATAATAGTTGAAATCTTCCGGTTCTTTGGTTCGAAGGTAGTTGTAATAAAACTGATAATCAGTGTAATTAGTGAAGTAGCTTGTGTATGGCAAGACATTAAACTGGATTATTAATTTATCTACTTCAACAAGAGCTTCGTAATATTCGTTACGGCGAATATGTTGGCGTATCGAGTCGGAAAGGTTCTGCATGACGGCTGCTTGCTTTCTGTCAATGAGTCCGAGTTGGTATAAATATGGACTATAATCCAGCATGGTTTCAGGATCACATAATCCATTGCCTATTGCTATACCTTTAAAGTTTATTTTAGATGACAATCCTTCCTTATGAATTTTGTATGCCAGGGATGGTACGTACTTTCCTAAAACACAAATAAAAATAAAATAAATTTCATTGCAAATTAAAGTAAAATATAATTAAAAATGACCTTTAATATTTTTTAAAAAAAGAGAATTTTATTTTTAAGATATGTAATTAAATTCGGGATGAGTGAATTGAAAAAATTTATATATATTCGAATCTTTGTTTCAAATATATTAAAAAACATTTATTAAACTCTCTCTCTCTCTCTCTATATATATATATATGTATGTATGCATGCATGTATGGATGGATGGATTTAAAGATATTTTAAACTCTAATTTCAATTCCAAAGTAATTTCCGAAGTTTTATCTTAATTTAGCTCATATCAAAGTCATTCTAGAATATTTTTTTATTTCCTGATCCCATTCAATTTTTTCTATTTAATTAATTGAAGAGGAACTTTGTAAAATGCTTTAGTCAGCGGTTCCCACGCTGCGGGTGAAAGGATAAAAATTGTTGATCTAAACAAATTCTTTTGTAATGATCCCTGTGTTTCCCTTACTTGTGATTGACACGTGTCGGAGATCCCTATAAGAATCTTAATAGTATATTAGCACTGTGAAAAAAATATTTTCCTTATCATTACTTCATGTTATATAAGACTAAGGATAATTTGTTTCTCTCTTCTTTCCCAGTTCTGCTTTTGTGCCACGGTGTGGCGGACGTGCCTTGTCTACGCCTTCTTGTAAATAATTTATGCATTCCCGGGTCAGAAATTAAAAATTTAAAAATGCAAAGAATTAAATGCTCACACATATGTAAATATAATTTTTTAGCATAGTTGTGGTTGCAGAGAGAAAAAACACTTTCAAATTTTAAACTTGCTTTATTCCATCGCGGGAGGCATAATTTATGTACAAGCAGAAGCATGCATGAAATTTTCAGTTAATTTTCACATCATTTTGCATTAAATAAGTTAAAAATCTATTTAATCAAACATATTTTTTATTGGATAATTCAAAAACCACAGAGGTACATTGCAAAATTATAATAACTAAATAAATAAAATATTCATTGAACTGAAATTTATGAAGTATTTTTGCCAAAATTTGGAATTAGAAAAAATATCATTTAGAGATGTTAATAACATTGAAACGTAAATTACGGAAGTATCAAAAGATCGATGTATCTTTCTAAAAAATAAAATGGAAAAAAATTCAAACTGTTTTATTAATAAACTTCAGAAAATATAAACATTGAACATAAAATGTTGGATATTTTCTTAAAATCGACTTTTTAATACAGTTATTATTTATGAAATGGAAAAAGACTTTTAACTTTCACTTGGCAAAAATGTGCAACTTTTAGTGTAATATTCCAAACATTTAAGGTTAATCAATATATAAAGGAGTTGAGACATTAAAATATTGTGTTAATAAAGAACATTAAAACAGGGAAAGTTATTCCATTATGCTCCTCCATTTTTCCTTTTTTCTTTAAATAAATTTCATTGCTAATTTAATTTGTTTCCATTTAATATTTAAATCTATTAACTACTCAATGTTATTTTTAGATAAATGTCTTCATTCTTCGAATAAATAAAAAGAAAATCATGAGCAAAGTTTAAATTCACTCTGCCACTTTTTTACTATCCGGAAATTGTGCATCACTGCTTAGAAAATGAAGAGGAAAAAAATCTTTTTTTTTTCTTTTCTTTCGACGAATTTAAATATTGAAACTAAATAAGAAAAAAAAAGGATATTTAATTATATATTGAATTTAATTGAAAGTAATTTATTCAAATAGTTCATCCAATTTCTTCGTTAAAATTGAACAGAATTTCTTGAAATCTAAATGATTTTTGTAAACATTTTTTTTTTACATATAATGATGAATCTGATTAAAATGTTTGCATAGTTTTTGAGATACCAGTATTATTATTTATGATCATGTTAAATATTTAAAGAAATCTCGACTTCAAATAAAATACCTTTAACGTCTAGGAACATAATTTCTTAAAGATCTACGACAGTTTTAATCTACAAATCGACTTTTCCAATTTTTAATCGATTATTTTATATTGATGAATTGCAGTGACTTTTCAATTTAATATTTAAAAAAGTTGATATTTCACTGATTATAAAGATGTATCGTATATATGGGTTTAAAAAAATGAAAGATCACAAATCAACATTGACAAGGAGAGTTAAAAAAGCATTATGACATTTCTTTTTTGAAATTTTGATATACTTTTATAAATTTACATTTATTGCAATCTTATGAAATCTTATACTACAATGTTTAAAAATATTATGTATGTATTAAATCTGTTTTTATTTATTTCTATGCAAAAGTCTATTTTTTAACTATTTAGAATTTTTTTTTAAAGATTTTTAAGTTACAAAACAGTTAACAATTAAAAAAAAATATTTTAAGCATATTAAAATGACATGTACGCTATTTCTGAAGAGATTTTATGTAGAATTTTTTTTTTTTTGCTAAGACAAGACTTGTGTTTATGACGATTATGGAATCACAAAATTTATCCCATTTGTTAATAACAATCAACACACACACACACACACACACACACACACACACACACACACACACACACACACACACACACACACACACACACACACACACACACACACACACACACACACACAAAATATATTTTCGTCAGTTTTGCACTGAAAATGGCTCTATTTCCATATATACTAAATTTTGCATCAGATCTAATATTTGCATGAAAAATATCTCCTTTATTCAAAACGAATACTGATTATTTTCATTATTGAGAACACACTAGTTCTCTTAAAGAATATCATTAGTTGCAACCGATTTAAAATTATTGCAATGTGCTTGGAGTTATGCGAGACTTTTTTACTAAACCACTTCAGTTATTCTACATTGATAGTGATTGCATGAACAGAAATAGGTTTTCCTTCTCTATAGGTTGCATGAAGTTGCTATGATTTCTATTGGTAAAAATTTTTCATCGATTCCAGGAGCATAATGATACGAATTTTTGATCTTCCACAGGAAGCAAAGAGAGGATGCATTTTATTTTTATGTAAATTTTTATAATACTAATGAAAAAAATATTTAATTGAGCTTTTAATATTAATTATGCCATGAAATTTTTTTTATTATAAATAAACAATAAAATTATTTTAAAACAGCAATGCACTTCCATTTTATTGCTCAGTGCTACAAGAAATATAGAAAAGGAAATGGAAGAATTATTTTCGGGCTTCAATTTTTATTAAAATTAATTATTGAAATCCTAAATAGTTTAATATCCTGAATTTTATACGTTTATTAACTGAATATTAAATTATTTAAATTTAAAAGAATAAAGCAAATTATGTTACTGATACGACTATGCACCACTCTGTAATAAAGCATTAAAGCTGCAGTGCAACTTTTTTTCACCCAATTAAAAGACGCAATCCACCATAAATCAAAAGATAAACATAAAAAAATGAAAGCATTTAAAAGTAGAAATTGCTTTACAACAATTAGGATATGTTGTTTCTATTAATTTTCCGCTGTCTCAACTTTTACATTCCTCATTTAATAATCTAGTCACACATCCTCTGACTTCCAGACGCAGGTCTAATAATGTTTTTTTTTGAAAATTTATTATAACTAATCTTTAACTATTCGCCACATTTACATATGATTTATGACAAACTCTCACAATAAAAACAAATCTCAAAATTCAGCCTTGAAACTTTTCTCTTAAGCATATAAATATATGGTTTTCGTAATGTTTAACTCTAATGACTCTAATAATTGGGATCATATTCCAATAACCATAATAGTTTATGAAATTGAATTTTCCTCTTTGTTACGAGCATTTGAACCATCTAAATTTTGCTGATAGGCTCATTATAATTTTTCGTCTGGGAAAGCAATGAAAGATATTGTTAAGCAGGATGAACTAAATAACTAAAATTCTATAATATGAGATTTTTATTAATGCTTTTTTAAAATGTAATTTCCTGAGTTTCCTTTCATATTTGTATAATGTTATTAAAAATATGCCCCCATTACCTAAGCATTTTCTGGAATGAAAATTCTAATATTATAATTCCCATTTTTCATTAACTCGAAAATATCACATCTAGGGTAGAATTGCACACTATATATTTTCTATGTTTATTATTTTTTATTATCATCCTTTTATTATTTTATCGAGATATTGAATAAAAATAATAATCTAAAGTTAAAATAAGTTAAATTCTTCAAACAATTCTTTCATTCAAAAGCAATATATAATAAAATTTTAATAGTGAACAGTTTCTAGCCAAGGGCACAAAAAAAAAAAAAAAAAAAAAAAAAAACCTGGCAACCTTTCAAAGAAACATTTGAAAGTTCATCATGAAAGAAATGATAAACTTCATGAAAAGTTTATCTATCTGGATGGCTGTGACAATGGTAACAAATGTTGAAATGCAATAAAAAAAATGCCAAGATCAACACATTTGACAAAAAAATCATCAAAGAAAGTTATATTTTGATAATCAAATATTATTTTTCAGGTGGACTTTTTTTAATTTCAAGAAATTGCAGATATCTCTGTAATTTAGTTTGTAAATGATCGAATAGCTTTCTTTCTTCCGCTAAAAATTATACGTTTTGATGAATGCATTGGGATATTTTAACTTATAAAATAACACTGAACAAAATATTTTCAAAGAGGTTTGTTTGTTTATTTGTTTGAATGAGGGGGATTTAGGGATTTTTAGCTACAAAGGCTTTCAAAGAGGTAAGATTGTACATCAACAAAAATTGAAGCTGCCATTTGACAAAGCGAAATCTTTCATGAAGCAATGTTTGCAAATATTTAGAAATAGTGTTACATACTTTTAAAAATATTAAGAATAATGCAAAGACATATCCGATTTGTGCAGGATTTTCGTAGAATCTTCTGCTCTTCAACAACTTGAAGGTGAATAAATGTTTTGGGAGGCATAGGATAGGCGTCTATATCACCCAAACTCATTTTTCAATCGTCTTCCCAGTTTCTAATCAACATTCTTTAACACTGCGCTTACTGTTTGTTAAATGAAATTTTTTAAAAATAATCAAACAGTTTTTTCTTTTGAAATAAACAGTATTTATTTTATGAACAGTGAAAAAAAAGCAAAAAACTTATTTATTAGATTGACTTTCGGTTAAAATGTTCTGTACGGATTTATTAGATTGACGGATTCAAAATTTGCAAAGGAAATTCTTTACCTCCATACGACTCTCCTACTATGTAGAAGTCATTATTTCTGTACTCATGAAACAACGTGAAGAATTGTTGTAAGAATTCGTATAAGTCTTTCGCCACAGACTCCTGGTTTGTTGGGTAGGCATAGTCACTGTCAGTGAAACTAAAACCAGTACCAACCGGGTTATCCACATATATGACATGAAAAGATTTCGCCCAGTGAAACTGTCTCAGCTTCGCTGTCGTGTTTGAGTCGAGGACATATGGGCCATGCTCCACAAAAAGGCCGAAAAGACCAGACAATCCAGGTCCTCCTTGGAGCCACAAAATGATGGGGGCTTTGACATCTTGGTTCTATGAAACAATTAATAAAAATAAATAATAAATGAAGAAAAACAGCTTTTAACAACTTTTGATAATAATACAATTAAAATTATTGAATATGAATGATTTTAATATTTTTCTAATTTTTAATCACATTATATGATTAGAAATATTATGAGAACTTTAAATTAATTTTTCTCAAATGGGCTAATAGGTGGCACCAGTGGTATGGAATCAAAATTTAATTATATGAATCGAATAGTCGATAATCAAGTTTCAATAATATTATAAATTTCCATTGTCATTTAAAACACACACATGTACAGAATTTAAAACTATAGTTCATCAGGGAATGAAAAAGAATATTAATTCCTTTACAAATATGAGATAAATCAAGTTAAATAAAAGTTTTTAGAAACCACTGAAAGGCTTTATTTAAGGAGAAAACAATAACCTTCCTCTTTAATTTGTTGACATTATTTAAAAGAGCATGATTATTGATATTAATTTATGAATTATATTATTTAATATAATTGCATCCTACCACGTTAGTTTCATCTCTGGGTAAATAGAGGTTTACAGAGATTCTTATTGGATATAATAGCTTTCAGTTATATATTTTATAATTGGTGAAATGCACTCAAATTTAAGAGAATAAAATGAAAAATTTTATTTTTGGATGGTGAAAAAATGATGATAAGATTTCATTGACATCATTTATTAAGGAAAGAAGTAACACAATTATTTAAGTGTTCTGAAGAAATGTGCATCTACTTTTTAGATCGTGGATCTTGAAGGTACAAATGATTGCTATAATCACTTTTTAAATTCTGTGTGCTCTCTTTAAGTTCGAAATATAATAAAAAGAAGTAAAATAAACAAACAAAAAAAATCGAGATTTATAAGAATTTTTTCGTTGATCTTCTTGAGTCCAGAAATCACATATTTGAAATTATGTCTATATGTCTCTGAACCGGATAACTGAAAAATGCTTTGAGTGAAACGAATAAAATTTGGTATGTGCTGTTTTAGATTTAATTTTTAGATTTCCATGAAATTTTGAAGGAAATCGATTTACAAGTCTGCCTTTCTGAGTACAAGTGAACATACCTACTACAAAACGTAAAAAAGTAGATGGATAAAATTGGATACAGATATAACGTTTAAAGTTTAAATTTATATTAAATTTTCAGCCAAATTCGACAGATAATAACTTGGTTTGTACTTCCAATGACATTAACTGCTATAACTCAAAAACAGAATAATTTGAATACATGAAATTTTGTACACAGTTTTACCATTCAATGAGTAGATCCTAATTAAATTTGAATGAAATCCCTCAAAGAATGGACCGTCTGTCGATCTGTAGATTTGCATGTATGCAAACGCGATAACTCAAATGCGCAATGACGCAAGTTTGTTACGTGATCCTATTTGCCAAACGCAGAATCGTTTCATAATTTGATTTCAATCGATCGAAAAAAGAAAAAAAAAGTCATCACAAATATTGACTCGCTTTTTTCCCATTATACTACAAATCAAAGAATGCTTATGCGTGGAAGCCCAAAAATAAAATTCTGAGCATTAATGGCATACACGATTTTGCCAAAGTATACAATTTCCTGCGGAGAATACTCCTATAGTAGAGAGGAAGTTTCGAGTAGACCACTCTTGCTTGTTCGCAAGGTAATGCATTTTGTCCTAAAGGAGGAAACTTGAAAAATTATTTCGTATCTTCATCTAGTAATAGGCATTTTGATATTATTAACTGAGAAATTAATTTTTTTTAACTTTTTCATGGACCCAGGTAGCCTAGTGGTATTGTTTTGGCATTGGAACTTTAGAATGGCAGGTTCGAGACTCGATTCCGCACACGAAACGCTGTGTGAGTCGGCTTGGTTCGCGCAAAATCAATTGAGGCCAAATGCGCTTCCGCCAGTGTAATCCGGAAGCTTGAAGCGGGAGATGTCATCCTAGTCTTCTGATCGCAATTCAATATTAGGATATCCACTCGAAATACCTTTAGTGTTGCTCTAAAACGAACCGTTAATAAAACTAAACTAATTTAAACTAGATCTTTTCACGAATAGCTTTTAATAACGTTTGAAACAAAACAAGTAAGAGTGTATTTTAAACGTTATAACTGAATGACTTAGATAAATATCATGGCAGGCCTGTTTTTCGTTTTTTATATGCATCGAAAATACAGATAGACAGACGATCAACCGATGAACGGATTTTCTTCAAAATATAAGCATCTTTACTTCAGATGCTAAGATAATTTTTAATCATCTTGCTCTTTGCCGTTGCTTCATTTGCGCTAGAGCAGCCAGATAGACAGGCTTCTTCTGAAAGGATTTATTTCAAAACTGATAGAAACCTAAAAATTTAGTCCAAAGACCATATACTAAATTTCATTCGTCCAGCTCAAAGCGTTTTTGAGTTGCTGTATTTACAGATAAATGAACAGGCAGACGTCATTTTAAAAATATGCTTTTCGAACTCTGGCGTATCTGAAACGTGGGGATTCATCAAAATCTGGAGTTCAACTTTTTGACAATTTTTTATATGAAAAAGTTAGATATGAGAAATGATACGTATGAGATCGTATATGAGAAAGTTATAAGGAATCATACTTCCATTAGAGATAGTTAATAAAAGAAACAGTGCATTATTTTAATCATTTTTAAAATTACGCAATATACATTTTTGTAATAGTTGGGGCATTCATTTCGGCTGTGCAAAAAGAAATAATTTTCTGTTAATAATTATTACCTTATAAGTATAAACATAATTAGAATAATATAGTCTCTTTAAATCAATCATTGCGTTTTATCACCGTGACACTAATACTAAAAATTTTCATGTAACCAATTTATTGAAAGTGTCGCTTAATGCCATAAGTGAAATGATAGAAATAATTTCTTGTTGTTTAAAACATGAGAGCTTTAATCCATTCATTTGTGATACTTTTAGCATCTCATTTACATTTTAGCATATTTTTATATGAATAAAATACATAGTCTTACTCTTCAAATTTCTGAACAGCATCATTTACAAAGCAAACATTATTTTTTTGATGATGAATTGCATTTTCAATCCAGAAATTTAATATGCAATTTTATATCATCATTTAAGACGTACTTACCACCGCAGGAAAGAACCAGAAGAAAATATTACTATTATATTTTTCATTCACTGTAAAAAATCCGCTGTAACTCAAAACTTCAGGAGAATTTGGTATTGTTCCTACTCGACTGAGAGTTTTGGCTTTATCCGGATTTCCAGACCGAATGTAAGGTGTCAAGAAAAGTGGTTGACCATAATCAGGCGACGGCTTATATTGTGATTTTATCGAATAATCAAAAATTTCATTTGTTTCAACGGCGTTCACGTAACATAAATTAAAAATTATAAAACTAAAAAATACCGTTATTTTTTTACATCCCATTTTTAATACTTGTCACAAAATATGTACTTCGTCTGTTTCAGTAAATTTCAGCCGGTCTTGCAGTGTCTTCATTAATAATTCATTCACATGATGTAAACTTATGTCAAGGTTGGGACTTGCTTGACGAGATATTAACTTTTCACCAGCGGGGGTTGTCTTGCTGTTTATCTGATCGCCGAGAAGTGTATTCCTTTGCTCAAGGACACAGAATTCATTAACTGGCGTAAAAAGAACTTTTATGTAACAGAATGTTTTAATTTTTAATTATATTTTTGATGCACAAAAGCTCTTTTATGCGAACATAACAAGAAACTGACATATAAAGAAAGTCAAACGGAACATTTTATTAAATTACATTGGAATTTAACAGAATAAGTATGAAATTATAGATTTTTTTGTTACCCTTTCATCACTTTGTTTTCCACATTAGATAAAAAAAGTTCATACTTATATGATTACATGTTTAAACGGCAATATATATCTGTGATAGTTTGCTCACTTTAAGAAAACCACTGATAAGACATATTTGGTGTTATAATCTGGATTAATTGATAATTTTCTTAAACATACTGATACATTTTTTTCACATACTAGTATGGGATTTTTAAAATCATTTGTTATAACCTTTTTTTCTCTGTGAAATGAAGACAAAGAGTTATTTACCGAACAAAGTAGTCCTAAAATATTATTAAATTGACCGATGAAGAAATTGAAATTTTAATCATAGAGAGAAAAGATTAATATTTAGTGTATTAGAACTGCTTAGTTAAATTTTTTTCAAAATATTTCTTTCCTGCAAGAGAGTAACACCTTGTCTGTTTGAGAACGATAGTAGAGATTTTTAACATCAGAACAATACAGTTCAGAATATTTCTGATTTATCTATTTAATATTATTTTTTCACATTTAGAATATAGGTAAATAGTACCTATAACTACTTTTAATAAATTATATTTTGTTTTCTTTTATTAATTTAATATTCTTTTTTTTTCAGTATCACTTCTTATGTAATGTTTTCTCTATTTGATTGAACTTTGAAGTCAAATGAATGCATGGAATATAAATGAAACAATTTATTGCCATTCTATTATTCGAAGAATAAATATTCAGAGAGCGAAATTTTCGAATTATTGTTTTTTATTATGGGAAAAGAAATCATAGTGTTGATTGATGGACCAGATGAATATGATTAATTTCATCATATTGTGATATTAAACAAGGTTATTTATAATTTCATCAAAGAACCACTATGTGACGACCAGCCGTTTTAAGGTTTAATAGCGACTATGAATATAAATAAATCATCGGGAGACCCGAAAACATTTTTCATTTATAATAAGTAATAAATATCAATAGCAATCTATCAACAAACCAAGTATGACAAACGAATGGAAATAGAAGTAAGAATATTTTTAACAAATAATACATAATTTTACAATTATCTTTGATTTGCACGTGATCTAAATCGAGAATTGAAACGTTGTCAGTTGGGAGAAAAGAAACCATTCTTCGAATTATAAAATGAAAAAAAAAATTATGCACGACAATAAAAAAATGATGCAGTTTCTTTGGCCAAAGCAAATAGTATGAAATAACTGCACCTCATTAGAAAATATTAAAATTTGTCTATTTCGCTTCCTAGTATTCTGTACCGACAAAAATGATTAATTCTTGTTGGTACAGAAAAAAACAATTAATCACTTTAAAATATAATTTTTACAAACGCTATTAAAAGACATATGACAATAGCAACTTTTGCCGCATTATATCTAATATGGGACTGAATTATTGCTTTTTATAATCAAATTTTAATGCTTTTTATTTCCATATTGTGTACACAGTCTTGTATAATAAACATAACTGAATTGTAATTTTGAATTCCTTTTCTACCCCGAACTTCCAAATATATATACTCTATAAGGAAACAAAATTTAATTATATCAAATGGTTAACTAAAAGCTGAGTTCTGAAAATAATAAAATATGTATTTTCATCAGGGTCGAACAAGTCAAATTTAAAAAAAACAACAACTTAGCACTTTAAGCAGTAAATGGAAAATAATTCCTAACTTTATAAATATGATAAGGTGAGATTAAATAAAACTGCATAATTATCGCTAAAGACATCTATTATGTTTTTCAAAAATAATTTTTGAATATTTAATATATTAGGCGAACTAAACAGGAAGTTTTAATAAAAACACTATAAATTCTTTTAAGAAATAAAAACAAAATAGTATGCAGTATTTCAAAATATTTTTAACTAGCAAAAATTTCAACAAATTAACGATTCTTTTTAACTGAAAAGAAATGTTATTAAGCAAAGAGTTTACTTTAAAAGAAATATTACATCTGTAAGCAAATAATGTTCCTTAAGGGAAATTCTTTGATCTCGAGGTATTAGTTATTGGAAATTAAATACGATAACGGCTTAGAGAATTTTGTATAAAAGAAATTATTGGAAAACCAAACCAGAATCCTACGAAAACAAGATTTTTCAGAAAACTTCCTCTGCTGATTCTACGATTTGGGACTAAACTGGCAAAGAATTGCTCCGTCATCCGTGAAGAATTGCTAACTATGCATCTTACGTGCAAGGTGAGAGTTTCAAATAAAAGTTTATTTCCAAAAGCTTAAGAATCAATCTCAAATTCCTTTGAGTATTTTTTTTAACTTTAAAATAATAAAGACATTTTGTTTGCCTCCGGTTATATGAGAAGTTTGAAAGATTTTAAGGTAGGTTTGCAAAGAGTTTCATAAGAAATATAAATTTTTAATTTGTTGGTGGTGTTTACTTTTGGTAACTGTGGGAAGTTATCAAATTACTGACAGAAATTTACCATAGTTTATTCTCAGAAACAAAGTTTTAAAATTAATACTTTTCGGAATTTGATCAT
This sequence comes from Argiope bruennichi, assembly GCF_947563725.1. NCBI lineage: Eukaryota > Metazoa > Arthropoda > Arachnida > Araneae > Araneidae > Argiope > Argiope bruennichi. The sequence goes on from NC_079154.1 coordinate 8,720,875, forward strand.
TTTAAAAATTATATAATTTTTAAACCAATTCTACTTTCAGAGTGGATTTTTGTAAATATTTATTTACAAAAAGTGTTTAAAACTGCTGAAAGATGTTAGGCACTACGAACAAAGTTAACAAACTGAGCATGCGTGAGTTGGATGAATTAACAAATAAGTGTGATTCTAAACAAAGGAAATTTTAAGGCAAACTGGAACTGATACTTTTATCAGGAAAACGAAAAGAAAGAAGAAATACAAAAAGACTTTTAGAAAGTTTTATGACTAAAGACTGTTTTTGTATTACAATTGACAGATAAAATACATAAATAAATAAACGAAATCTAAAAAATATGAATATGCTCACTGCTCAGTTAAAATTAAATTAATCTTTGATGAAAGAATATTTATTTCATATAAAAAGATCGTAAGAAATTATTTATTGTAAATTTAAAAAAATATTCTATTTTACGTACAAAAAAGTTGCTGATCAGCATTGCTTGTATAAAAATATATACCTGAAACATATGACCAAAATGGTTTAAGAAAATATATATGTGATTAGTTTTATAAGGAAAAATAAATTGTAGAAATTCGAACTTGTAGTCCGAAACATCCTATAAAAATAATACTTTATTCTTGATTGTATCAGTAATTGTATTCAATGCCTTTTATATCATTTGTTTTTTTATATGTCAGAATATTTCTTTTATGTAAGAATATTTTAGTCTAGAAGCATCATATTTTAATTTTTTAGTTTCCTTTTATAATATTCGAGATTATGACTATTACGGTTTATGATTATTACGATTTCGGATCCTCTGTCTAATTAGATGACCACTTCTTCGCTATCTCTTAACATTGCAGAGATGGGATCCTCTAATTAGATAGCTGATGTGAATTAATTGAATGATAGGTACAACTCAATGTTGATTCACTTGTAGAGAATATCTTTAATCTTGTAAAAGAATAAAATATTTTATAAATTTTGGGAAGTAGATGCTCTGTTATCTTAATTAATTTTCTTTCATGTTCCCTCATGCAAGTCTGAAAAAATATTTATTGAATTTTCATAATTTTTTATGAATTGATAAAAAAAAAACATTCCTGCAAAGTTGCATTTTCAGCAGTTTATAATTTGTGCTTTACAAAAAAAAAAAAAAAAAAAAAAAAAAACAGTTTTTATTTCTCAACACTTTGTTTTCAGTTATGTTTGGAATGTAGTTTCTCAGAATTGGAAAAAGTTATAAAACTTTCTTAAAATCTATCCTCGCATCACTTTTCGTTTGAAAAATATTCTCCATTAAATGGAAAATTTATGTAGCTCCAGGGACTTGGAAAATTTCACCGAAGTGTTTCAGTTTTATTTTGAAGAAACTTAGAAACCTTCTGCTCTTTCATTTGCTGTTTGTTGCACTATTCCAGAAAACGAAATCAGTTACAGTTAAGTAAACTGAAACATTATTCTTAAAAATGTATTGAACTTTCGAAAATTTGGCAACTCGAAATAAATAAAATAAATTACTCAAGGGGTTTCGTTTGACTGTGTGTTATTTTTTCATAGAATTAAAATGATTGAAAAATGTTGAATAGAATAATAAACTAGTGTCTATTAAATAAGAAAAGCGATGCGTCCAACTATAGCCCTAAACTAAATCATTTATTTTAATATAAGATTATTAATAAATCTGTTGATAAGTTTTAAAGGCAAATCTGATATACAGAAGCAAGTCATTTTGTCCATGGAACATGAGATGAGCCTTTGCATCTGGAAGTAGTTTTGTCCTCGAGTAAGTAAAAGTAAAATATTCACCAGATGAAATGCACTATGAAAGTTTCAAGGAATGTGAATTCGCTTGTTGCATGAATACCAACAGACGAAAAATGCATTGTTTCTGTTGGCAAGATTTGTTATGTACTGTATCGTAATCGCCTGTGCCATATTCCATACAGCATCGTACTGCATATGACTTAAAAAAATTATTAAAGATTTTATTCAGTTAATTAATGCAAAGATTTTATTCAGTTTTCTTCTATTTTACTCAACCTCTGTGCTGTATATTTTATATATTGTATCATATTCAAGCACTAAATTCACTTGCAATACCCGCCTCCCCCTGCTCGGAGACGATTGGCCATTGCATTTCGAATTCCAAGTTCTATTGTAAAAATTATTTGTTTCTGTATGCGTGAATTACTCTTGAAAATTTTCTATGGAATTCCGAACCACATTATATTCCGCATTAATGAAAACTACAAAACTACATTACAACAAAATCACATTAGTCATCAATAAGAAGATAACAAATTTACAATATTCATATCTCCTTCGGATATTTCTTTATGACCTTCAATGCCAGATGGAATTTAAAGGGTTTTCGGTGGCACTTATATCATGACTTATCCGATATATAATTAATTTACACTAATGGTTTGAAAACAATATTTTTATAATTATTTCAAGATTTTCATTATCAAATCTGGTCCGCAAAGTAGTTCTGGATACGTTCATATATATCCAATATCAAACAATTTTAACACTGTAATTTACTTGTTGAATTAAAAAGTTTAATTTGTCATTGGGTTTATTTTATCCTGCTCTTAATTTTACGTAAACAGGATTGTTTTCTATACAGGTGAAAGTAGATCTTTATGAATGACTGTAACTAAAATATTTTACTTACTATAGTAGATATTTAACTTTTCAACGAATGTACATGGAATATGTATGTATAACCATTGAAGGAGCAATATAAAAAACAAAGTTTAACTGCAGATTATTTAAAAGATCAACCATCTTAGTTTGATTCTCAAGTCCAGAATTTTTTTATTCCTCAGTATTATTAAAAAAGATGCAAAATTTTGATGCTGCATCAAATAGCTCTGCAGGGAAACTTTGTAGCTGGAATATTATGAAATTACCATTACGAGGAAACTTTTCGACCCTTTCAGTTCATTCGATAAATATAGACCACGATATTTAAAATTTCAATATTTACATTTGTATATAAAGTTAAAATTCGTGGACTATGGTAAACCATAAACAAACAAAAAAAAAAAAAAACAACTATGGAAAAAAAACCCACCTTTGATCGTCTATTGGTTCATTATATCTAACAACCACTAAACTGTTCTTTCTCCTCTTTAACTTAGCTGGATTAATGAAATCTCTCTTCTGATTCCCTGTTGCTTGATTGTTTCTGCCAATTTTCTTCCTATTAGCAAAAGATATTGTACGATTTCCACACAATGTGTATCGATATTCTAAATAATTGCCAATATTCTGAAGATAACTCAACAATGTTATTGGACATTTTGTACTAATACGGCTGACTCTACGGAAATCATTCTGGTTTTCTGTTGTTTCGTCCTATCGCCATGGTAATTTTAATTCAGTCTTTGGTATCAATGTTTATTTTCTCTTAAGAGCGAATTGGTGGATACTATCGTTCTTAAGACAAAATACTAAGGAATAAGTAGAATAAGAGAAAATACTAAGACACTCTTTCAAAATAAGACCCACGAAATCCGTTTGCATTCCACGGCAAACGGATTCTATTCAGGAGAAAGCAATTAGTACCGGTTTTTCTTTCTAAGCGAGTTGCGTCTAGACTTCACAGATGTCCTTTTATCCTCTCAATCGATAATTGATCAATCTGAAAAAAGCTTACCATTAGCTTATTCATCTAATGGATATTTTCAATAGCATAATAAATAGCTTAAATTCTCTGCATGTTCTGCAGCTTTGCAAACAAAAAAGTAGAAATTCCACACATCTCTCTATATTTAATATGCACTTGTTTATTCCATGGTTTACTATTTCCATTACACACTATTAATGCAGGCATCTTTGCATTCATAAGTGCTGATTATGAAAATAATTCATTACGTCATAGTGTAAATTCTTGTAAATATCGATATATTATGTATTTCAACATGTATTCAAAAAAACATTGAAAAAGCCAAAATGTTAAGATTTAGTGTGCTTCAAGCATTTATACGAATGTTCAAGTGAAATGTCATCCCTGTTAGCACAATATATTGTATGATATTTCCATGATATTCTAAATACCGGCCAAAGATATCTTAACTATTTTATTAGGCATTTTGTGCCAATAGGGATTATAGTATTTTTAGACATGAAAAGAGCGTTTTAACTGCAGTAAATTTATTCTGATAGCATATTTCTTACTTTCGCTGTTTTTCTATAAATGTAAGTCTTTGGTCTATGGTTTTGTCACCAATAGACTTGAAAAACAATTTTGACTTTTTTTATTTTCTGAAAAAAATAAATAAATATAGAAATCTTAATTAATTTTGATATATTTGATATTTTTTTCAAAAATTTTATACATTATTTTATGGATTCAAACGAAATAAATATCAGCATAATGCATATGTAGATAAATGTCTCCTGTTTGTGCTTTTAGTTTCTCTTCCAGATACATTGTCATTATTTAATAGATTGCTTTGAACAATGTCTAATATGTATGCTAAGCTTGGATATTTCGACATTATCAGGAAATTTACTTGTTTTATGGGTTAACTATTTCGCAGGAAAGCTATTGTTTTATGGATTATATTTACGTATGCCTTGTTGTCTTAAGCTTAGACTTCAGCGTGTTTATGCAGCTGATGAATTACGAATAAAATGTCTTGATAGTCTAAATTTTATTTCGTTCTTTTATGAAAGTAAGCTTTGCACAGTTGTTCTAAATTTAACATATAAACTTCGAAGAGACTTGCCTTGGATCTAACATATTAAATTATAAATGTTAATAACTAATTAGACCAATGAACTAATGAGACGTATTTTTGTATAATTGACGTATAATTGCTATAACTTGAATTCTTGACCAGCACATCTCTTAAACTGTCTACTAGATGGCGCCATGGATAAGAAATTAATAAGATAATCGAATATTCAAATTTTGAAAATATTGATTGCAATTGGTAAACAAATGTATAATATATTTTGAAAACTCGTTGCCATCAAGATCACGCTAGTGAACAAAATTTCAAAATAGTGATACATAAAAAAGGGAGTGAAAAATGCATTATTAAATTCCGTGTTTACAAGTAAATGTTTAGGTAAAATGTATGAAAACGAAATACCAGAAGTCGCGATTTGAGCGACGATAAAAATTGAAGCTAAAATTAAAATCTTCCTTATTCATTCAATTCATTTAACGAGCTCAAATTTATTTCGGTGGAAACAAATTAAATCTAGTCTGTCAGTTATTCTAGAAAACTTAAGATTTTTTGTGTTCATAGATTAGCGTAATAAAGAGTTCCATTTATTTAAACCGGATTCAATAAGGCTGTTTCCATACGAAAATAGCTCTTAAAGCAATTTTATGCAGTTTTATGACCTAAACTGGCATTTCTTTGTTCCGTCCACCCTTTATTCTTGTCTAATTTTTAAAATTGCTTAGCCTCTTTCATATCTTCTAATTTAAGGAAGAATTCTATTTTGGGAAATAGGCCATCGTTTGGATTCCTATTTTTCCCTTCTTGTGGTCATTTTAATCCCGCTTCATTCACCAACTTGTAAACTATTAAAGAAAAAAATATATACGTACTTCCACTAAAAAATGTTCTCAATAAGTAAATAATTATATTTTATATTTGAATCAATCAATTAATAATTTAAAAAGTTATGATGTCTGGATTTTTATACAATTTCTCGATCTTACTAATCATATTCAGGAAAATATTTTTTGCACATTAATATCTTGAATAAAACTTTCCTTTTCTACAACTCATGCAGAGAGAGATAAAAATTTTTGAATATCACCATTTTTGAGGTTTTAGGCCATTTTTTCATCAAGGCTGCCACATTTTAATAGTCAAATTCAGTGACTAAGATGAATTAGTAATAATCTTAGCCGCATATTTATTGACTCAAGCAATATGAAATAATTATTTTTGTAAATTGATGAATTTTTTAGATTGGTATTAATATACGTATTTAACGTTTTAGATATTATCTATTGGGCAACAAATAGAGTGACGCCATTTATAAGATACATCGAAATGAAATCCGAACTATGATTCTAGCGGCATTGTTGTGCTTTTTTTGGTATACGTTTGTGCACGTCAGAAGAAATCTGGTGCAAAGTGTTTGTCAGTAATGTATTGTTAAGTGGAACAGAAGAAACAAAAAAGTAACGCCATTCCGTGGATTTATCTAAATAAGTTCGAAGAACATAAATCTATTTCTTATCTGTAGAAGGAGTTAGAGGTATTGATATTTTCAATCAAATAATTATTCAACTTTGAATAAAATTTTTTCGATTTGCAATGATTTTAATGATGGTTATGCTAGCACATTTTACATGTTACGAAGTCGTAAACTTTCATAAGGCATTATTGCAATTTTACATGTACGAAGGCATAAAAAAAGTTTATTATTTTCTAGCATTTGAAGTATTTTGATAATCAAAAGATTCAAACTCGAGATTTTGATGAATTTCTTCGTTTTTCGTTCTCGAATCTGAAAAGTACATTTTTGGCATTATGTCTGTCTGTTTGTGAACAGCTCAAAATCGCTTTGATTTAGATAGCTGATATTTGGTATATGGAATTATAATTAAATTCATAGATTTATATCCATTTTATACGATATTTATTCAGAGGAAGTTTGCCATGTGGCTATTTGAATACAAGTGAACTCGATAACTACGAAAGGATAGAACTAGATTGATAAAATTTGGTATACAAGTTTGTACATAAAATAGATACTTATCAAATTTTGAACCACATTTTTTCAAACGTTTGACCCTTTTGCTGGCCTGCATTTTCACAATAACTCACAAACGCATTGACTTACATTAATGAAATTTGGTATGTTATCTTATTATTATAACTGCAGTTTTGTGTCAAATGTTGATGTCAATAGGCTGTTAAAAAGGCATCTGAGATGTACATTCTTGCGATAGATTCAGTAAAAGGATCTATATTTCGTAACTATCGTTCATCAATGCCATACAAGGTATTCGAGGTCTTACCCAAGATCCATAATTTTATGCGGATGAAAGTTGATAAAATCTTTATTAGAAAGTATCAGGAAGACTACTACCGCTGAATACTATAAAAATCTCTACATTATCTTCCACTGTCTATCCATCTGCAGATACCAAATATGATGCTTGAACCATAGATGGACTGTTATTAAGTTGAGTCTTATATTGACAACAAATCAGAAATGAATGTTGCAAGTTGAATGTTGAAAATATTGTTGAGAAAGTTGAACGGCTTATTTTTAAATATTAAACAAATGCTCCTTTAAAAATGTTTGACATGCTGTAAATCGTTTGCTTTATGAGTTATGTTGCCTGTTAATGTTTGCACATTGGCTGCCGCAGAGGTCGTTTAACTGGCGCCTGTGATTCATATCTAATATCAACCTTTTCTACTGTAGTTTATTGCCTCTTAACTATGGTATAAAAGGTTGATATTAGGTAATAGGACAGAAAAAGAATAAGATCGATAGACAGAAAAATTGGAATCATAGGCATGGATCATGCAGGGAAAATGTACTAAAAATTTAGATCTTTTTATATAAGTTTTCACAATGCAAATATTCATGCATGCATAATGATGGAATACATAGTTTAAGAAACTTTTTATTTGAAAAAAAATTAGGATGAAAGAAATTGATATGAAAAAAAAAATACAAGATTTAGTAACATGATTCAGAATGGTTATATAAAGCTGTAGTTTTTGAAGACAGAGTTTATCGAAAATTCTATAAAATAACGCTTCATTTCTTTCCTGCTTTTAGATAGTAATTTCAAATTGCAGTATTTTTTCGAGTATAATATGACACTGGATTCCATCAGCAATGAAAGCCTTCTGGCAGAGGACGACATAAATGCTTATTATAAAAAAAGGATATATTTGAAAATCTACATTAAAATTGAAACAACTAGTTTGACTATGACAAAAATATTAAACGAAAAATTCCATTGGACTTTTACAAATTTAAACGATAATATGTACATTTGGAAATACTAATAAAATAGAGGAATAAAATATATTTAATAATACAAATGTTTGCTCGACATTTTAATATCCAGATTCTAAAGTTTTGTATTTTTGTTTGATTTAACATTTATAAAATCCTACTCTATTGACATATCTTTATATGCAAATTAATAACTCTGGGTACATATCGGGTTTCCTAAAAAAACTCCTGGGTTTTGATGCAGTTTTTTAAAAAAATCAATCATAAAATTAGGTTAATATTATGTATATGTACTTAAAGGGTAATTTATCAAGATTTTTTACTATTTAGTAGTTTTCAATATGGTCCCTCATTTGTGGTACGACACACATCCAAACGGTATTCAACCTATTCCCATATCCTGGTCAGTATGTTTGGAGTGATGTTTGCCACACAAGTGAATATCTTTTACCTGATATCCTGAATTTTCTCAGTGTAAACAAGATTCTTGACATGTATCTAAAGGAAAAAAGTCTAATGGAGTCAGATCCGAGTTTCCTAGAAACCCAGAAATAGGCTCTGTCCTTCCAATCCATTTGTTGCCGAATCGAGTATCCAATGCTTCCTGCACACGAAAACTGAAGTGAGGTGGTGCTCCAACTTTGCTGAGACAGGACTCTTCTCCTCCTTGATATCAGCCAACTGAGGGAAAACATACTCCTCTAACATTTCACAGTAGACATCACCATTTATGGAATTGCCTACAAAAAAGAAGGGACCTGTAACTTGGTTATGCATAAGGCCGCACGAAACATTCACTTTCATTGAGTCGCATTAAAGTTCCACGAACTCACAAGGCAGCTATGAACTCCAAATTCTACAATTGTGTCGATTCACAGCACCGCTTACATGAAAGTAAATAAAGTTTTAAGCCTCATCAGTAAAACTCACATTTTTTAAAAATTCGTTATTAGTATTATCATGGCCAGCGTAGTAATAGCAAATTCTAGTCTCTTGTTTTTGTCTGTTGGTTTGATTTGGTGTACAAGTTGAGTCTTTTGTGGATCACTTTATGAACAGTTGATTTGGTGTACAAGTTGAGTCTTTTGTGGATCACTTTATGAACAGTTGATTTGGTGTACAAGTTGAGTCTTTTGTGGATCACTTTATGAATAGTTGATTTGGTGTACAAGTTGAGTCTTTTGTGGATCACTTTATGGACAGTTGATTTGGTGTAAAAGTTGAGTCTTTTGTGGATCACTTTATGAACAGTTGATTTGGTGTAAAAGTTGAGTCTTTTGTGGATCACCTTATGAACAGTTGATTTGGTATGCCCAACTGAAGAATGCACTGTCTCAGCGATTTTTTCGGACTTCGTTGACAGGAAATACGGATTTTATTGACATTCTCTTCAGACACTCTTGTCCTACCAAACGACTTTCTTTTTAGCACACTCTCGGTTTCTTTAAACGCACGTAGCCATTGACAGTTGATTTGGTGTACAAGTTGAGTCTTTTGTGGATCACTTTATGAACAGTTGATTTGGTGTACAAGTTGAGTCTTTTGTGGATCACTTTATGAACAGTTGATTTGGCGTACAAGTTGAGTCTTTTGTGGATCACTTTATGAACAGTTGATTTGGCGTACAAGTTGAGTCTTTTGTGGATCACTTTATGAACAGTTGATTTGGCGTACAAGTTGAGTCTTTTGTGGATCACTTTATGAACAGTTGATTTGGCGTACAAGTTGAGTCTTTTGTGGATCACCTTATGAACAGTTGATTTGGTATGCCCAACTGAAGACTGCGCTGTCTCAGCGATTTTTTCGGACTTCGTTGACAGGAAATATGGATTTTATTGACATTCTCTTCAGACACTCTTGGCCTACCAAACGACTTTCTTTTTAGCACACTCCCGGTTTCTTTAAACACACGTAGCCATTGACGAATGGTTTTGTCCGTAGGCGCATTACCACCATACTCGCACCGAAAGTTCCGCTGTACAATAGTAACCTATACAATTTCGATAAGCCGGGTAACAACACACTGGGCCTTTTGTTGGGGCTTCGCCATCGCAGTGCATTGTAGAACGAGCGTATGCTACGTTACTTAAAGTCAATGACGCCCGGTGTTACCTAGAGTTGAAGAAACAAACCGAAACTGAATGAAAAATGCGATGCTAAATTATTGTTTGTGCATGACAATACTATTTTGGGCATTCGACATAAAAATGAATTCAAATATTATACATTTTTTTAAAAAAAGTTTTTTAAGCACTGAAATCTTTTATGCTATATTAATCAGACAAACTTTCTGAAACTCAAATGACATGCAAGCAACAATCTACATATAAGATTTAAGCGACAATGATTAAACGGTGAATCAATTAACATACTTTAAATTCTTCTTTCCTAACATTTAAAGATATAATTACTGCAGGCGTCTTCCGCATGAGCAGGTTCTGCGTGCAAGTGGCTGTAAACAAATTGAAAGCAATTTAGAATTTTACACTAATGAACCCACGAACTCAATTAGAAATTTAGTTCTGCAGTTCATTTTCTAGTTTTCAAGCTGAGGGAAATTTCGCCGTTTTCTTTCTGAGGAAGAAAGTTGTTTAAATTAGTTTCTTTACTGAATAACAATTAATTTCATTCAGCAGTTCACCTGAAGAAATACATTCGAATCGCATTAGAGGAAAGTTGCGTTTTTAACACACATTAGTGAGTAAGAAATAAATTATTTCGCAGAAAGATATTCTATTATTGGTATCTTTCAGATACCTTTTATGAAATTGTAAAAAAAAAAAAAAAACATTTTCTGAGCGAATTTACATATTGAATCGCCTTTCTCGTTTGCAATTGCAAAATTATTCTTTTAACTTACCCTTAAGAATTAAAAACAATTTTTCCATGCTTATAATTAACTTTTAAGAGTCAATAAATAATATTTGTATCTAGTGTACTAATATTTTACTTCTCTGTTTTTTAAGAGCATTAATCAATTGACTTGATTTTTATATTTGCTATGTAAGACAAGGTTAGTTTAGTTTGGTTATAATAACGTCATGTTTTAAAGCAACACTAGTGCTGTTTTAAGACGGACCTCGTAATCTTGAACCACGGTTAAATGATGAAGACGACACCTAAGAAAGCACTCCCATCTCCAAACTTCGACACCAGCGGAAGGGCGCTTGGCCTCTACGGATGTAGAGGGCACCATACCCGCGTACATGACGATTCTTCAGAGACCTTATCACCAGGCCACCACGGCTTTGAGTAAGACACATTTATTTTAGTTTGCTTCATTATTAATATAAGTTGTTATCTCAGAGTAGTACAAAGACTGTCATAGTAGAATTTTTCTCTTCTCTTTTCTTACTGGTTTGTTGGTACAAATAATGTACAAATAAACTCTCAATATGTAGAAAGCATAGAAATTTGCAGAGGTTGGATGGAAATTTCTGAGAAGGGAGATATGGTTATGATCACGAACGTAGATAAACCTTAACCTTATATCCGAAGGTAACAATAATGGCTCATCTAAGATAAATTCATCATAGTGGCATAGGAAATAATAGTTTATTTAAAAATTACTTATTATTTATCATTCCTGATATGCTTATTCGAGAATGAATACTATTGAAAAATTGCTTTCACTGTAATATCGGTGGAAAAAAATTTAGTTATCTTGTTAATACGATATTACATCAGTTATATAACTGAAATATCTTTTGCAGTGAAAGGCATTTATTACCTTTTTCTATTATAATGAATTTTAAACTAGAAAATGACGGTAAGTAAATAAAAAAATGCTTTCTAAGGATGAAAAATTATCTGAATTTTAATTAGATATAAAAATATTATACAAAATGTAAGTGCAAAAAAGAAAGAAATATGAAGATAAACTTTATTATAAGCAACGAATTTACACCAGGAATTAAAGCTAAGTAATGTTATTTTGCTTTAATTTGGCATGAGAGACATGATTTTTTCAAATAATAATAATAAATAGATACATAAATCTTAAAAATTTGAACAAATAGATGACATTTTAAAGAATTTTTCTTATGTTTTCATGATATTTTGAGAAGAAAATTTAGCATTCAATGTTTTTTTCGATTTCTCCATCCCAAAATGTATTTATTATGAAGTAGAAACGGACTGAACTTTTAAACTGCGGGACTTGCAGTTTGTGCTCAGCAGTTATCGCGCCGCTAGACATTCCATCAGACAATTTTATTGTTTCATGGGGAACATTAGGTTTTCTTCCAGCTTTCTTCCCATGGGAATTCCATTTTTGCAGAGAGGATCGGTTTAGACAAGATAAAAAAAAATGTGCTTTTGGACTTGTCTTCGTTGATGTTATTGTTTCAATATGAATATTCCTCTATTGAGAAAGCTAAGAAGTCATTTTTTTCTTGAATGAAGTTTATTTATAAACGAATGGATTGGCATGAAGTTTATGAAATTTTCAGGTCAGGGTTTTAGGCTGATAAAATATCTATGAATATGAACCTGCTGGTAAAAATAGTGCATTATAATTAAACAAAGGAAGAAACTAGTTAATATTAGTTATCAAATAAACATTCTTTATGTCAGTCTGTAAATGCCTTGACTTAAAATTAGTACACACAAATCAGAGAAAACAAATGAATTCAGCCTAAAATAAATAGTTCAGTGTTCGAACATCGCAAAAGTTAAATTTCATTCATTTGATTATTGGATTAAATTATTAAACCAAAAAATATAATTTGCCTAATCGAAGAACTGTGTTTTGAAAGAAAGTTTTAGTCGCATCACTTTTGTGTTTTATCTTTCTAAAGTCCTTTAAAGATAAACTGAGTTTTTTTAATATTTATGGAGATTTAAAAATTAAAATGATGAAAAGTTAACATGTGAAAAATTGTTTGTAAAAATATTTGGCAAAATTGTTTGTAAATATGGAAAGTTGAAAGTAAGAAGCAGACTACATTTACTCTCTATATATTTGATAGTTATAAAAGTGCTTCAAAGTTATCAGAATTAGATAAAGTAGTTATAAGAATGTAATATTTTATAATTAAAAACGGAATTTAAAATAAATTTTAGTTTTTTTTTATTTTTAAGACTAGAACTTATAGCATATTTAGAAAATAGAAATATAATATTTCTCTGATATCTTATTATTTCAGTTATAGTTGCATTTTTTTATTTAAAAGGAACTTAAGAAAATAAAGTCATATACTTCAAGCAGAAGTATTTGCAGACGTTTAGCTAAAAATATATTCCATTTTTATGATTAATAAAAAAATTCATTGCTTATACATTTATCTGAAATTACAGATTTCTTAAAATTGTTAAATTAGGAAAGCAGTATTAGTTCCTTAAAGTAGAGAAATTACATTTTTATTTGGAAAGATTAAAAATTAAAAGTAATTTTTTATACATTTTTGCTAAGAGCAAATGTTACGAAATGATTTTTTTACATTAAATTTATTCTTATATAAATTCACGCATTCAAGTATATTATTATGATATCGCAGCATGGCTCTTTCTACACTGCAATAACGCCGAATTACATGATTTATCTAAAACGGTGCAATAAATTGAACGATTTCAATGAGATTCTAACAATTCATGTGCATATTTGCACTCTATATATTATCAGATGGATCGATAGCAGACATATGTCTGAATTACTTTGCTGCCTAACGGGCCAATATCTATATTCAACTGATTTGAGTAATCACAATCGATTCTCGTTTGCAATTGATTTGTGTATTCTCAGAATAGATCAATCAATACACGTGGTCTTATGACTTAGCATCATTTGTGTGGGAGTGATACAGGCAAAAAGACATTTCCCCTGAAACCACCTTGTAAAATGAAATCCGGATTTCTTTGATATATATTTTTATTTAAAGATTTATTTCATGTGCGCTGATATCAAATTAATTTTTATTCATATTTTGACTGTAATACTCATATAAATTTATTGTCAATGAGTCGATTAATTTAATGGAATTTCGATTCCATACGAGTGGCGTCATCTGCAAGCGAATTTTGAGAAAATGCTGATTCCGAATTCCATTATTAAAAAAATGGATTATGTATAGAAATTAGAAAATGACTGAAATATATTTCTTTGTTTTAATACAGTGATAAAAGTGTGATTTTTAAAACATTTTTATTTTCTATGATTGATTCGCTTTCGTTACGAAATACATGCTAGTTTTAATATACTGAGCCGAATGTAGCTATAAAATATTTGGATACAAAATATGGGAATGATACTGGCAGTTCTTGGAGGTGAAGCTTTAAAGAAATATTTTATTGAAGATATTGGCCTTCATATGCGAGGTTTGTACTGAGGAAAATATGACTTCTTCTGGCACTGAAGGGAACTAGAAAAAACTCATAGTGAAACTTAAGAGAAGAAATATTGAATTAGGTTTTTTTTTCTTTGAATGACAATGGATTTATTAGTAGTTCCTGGACAATACCGGGCAAGAATTCGAACATTACAGAAAAAAAAATTGGAACTTCCTAGAATTTTATTTATTGCATATGTGTTGAGTTGTTCAAACTGAATTTTCCTGTGTCATTTGTAATTAACGAATGTTTGGCGCAGAATACCTGTATTAGGATATTTTTTCCCTAAAAACATACAAGCCTACCAATTCAGTTCTCATTTTTTGGCAATATCCTGTATTCTCTTTCACTCATTTAATGCCACAAAGTCCTAAAGTCGAGGCAATACCACTGGGGGGGGGTACTGAATCTGAGGGTTCGCTCTCTGATTCAGGTCTAAATTATGATCTGTGGATAAATGAAGTATGAAATGTATGAATGAAGTCCGCCCCGTGAAAAGGACTGTGACGCATGAGTAGCTAGGGCATGCTCTTGACCTTAGATGGCGCTACTGAAACAAGAGACGCTAAAACTCGGCTTAAAATATCTGACTTAGTCAGCGGGCTTGTCTATGACAAGTGCCTTAACACATTGACTGCCGCATGACGCGCCAGTGCGTTACAGATAATATGTAATTGTACCAAACCATCTATGTTATTAGATGACCCCTTCTCTACTACAGTCAAGAGATGGAAAAGAAGGGGTCATCTAACTAAATAGAGGACCCGAATATTGGGTGCGAGTCGTGGCAGTGAAAGTGTTAAGCAACAACAATGAATTTAAGATAATCTTGAAATACTATATCGTTTTTACTCAAAACGATAATTTAATTATTTTGCTTCTAATCTGACCGAGATAGTAATACCAAACTAGAGATAGTAATTACCAAATTACAGTTAATCCATAGCGGTGTGATAATAGTCAATGTAATTTTAAAAGCAGAATAATCTCATATAGAAATTATTAGATTTTATTTTGTTCTTTTATAACAGTGCATTAAATTACCATCAAGGGTACAAGGTCACTCGAACAAGCTATATCATTACTTCAGACCATTAACCAGACACAGTATTAGATTTAGTTAACGAAAATGATCAACAATGGTAGCAAATATATTGACTATTTTGAAACAGTTTGAAGCTTTCATTCTACTATTCCTACCATTCCGCTTTTGTCCATCCTTTGATTCGGGATGAAAGCAAAGCCTCCTCTTAATTACATAAAGCCTCGTAATCCGGTAATTGAACCAGGCAGATCGCTAACAGCCGAACTTCGCCATGGCTTAGTTTCCTGAAGGCATTAGGATGTTATAAAGTTTAGCGAATTTCTGTACTTTAATTCCATCTCAGTCTAGATTATTCTAATCGCTGTGGCACATTTTACTCAGTGATTTTCATTCTGGCTCTTTTTATATTTTAATGAATTTTCTACTAGTAAATTTTAAAAGGTTCATAAAAGAATAATGCTTCGCTTTACCAAATGTAAAGCATAATGTGATAAAGCTAAGCACTGATTAATTTAATGACTGTCTATGTGTCATTGTGTTAATTAAATTTCAGGAACTTCGGATTTTTTAAATTCAAATCAGATAAATGTCCCAGTCTCAATGAATAGTTGAATAGAAATAAAAAAGTTGAAGACAAAATAGTAATTTTTTTTGTTTCTATATTTGTGTTTATTGATTTCTATATTCAGTGTTTTCATCTCAAATTCTCTTAATCCCCCTCCCTCCTTTTCTATATAATGCTTAATGTATGTTTAGCTGATATACCCGTTGTTGTGCGGAGTAAAATATTTTCAAGTATTTACGACACTTTACCACTAATTAAATAATTTTCCAATGAAAGACTTTTGTTTATTTTCTACCGTTTTGTCCGCATCATGTGATTCCTTGGCCAGCAGCTAAACTCTGTCGCTTTTTTTCTTGGCTCCGTACTATGCAGACACTATACACCACCCAGTGCAAGTCTGGTCACCAAAGGAATTCTATTTTTCTATCTGCATCATCATTGCACTAAAAAATAATTGCTGCCTTCATCTTCTTTTAATGTCCAATTCCGATATTTCTTGGCCAATTGTATACGCAGCTGGCGATGACGAGCCGTCAGTGCAGACACATGCATTGGCCTCTGGCTGCATAGGTCTATACACAACAATGTACGCTGTACACTGCGTTGAGAAACACCGTATGGGTTGCCACTGTTGCAGCTGGTGGTGATTTCAGCTGTTGTAGTTCTTCGGCCACGGTGAGCAATGCGTAGCAATCTCCGCTCTCCTTTGAAATCAATGCGCCGTGGAAGACACACAGCTGGCCGGCGACTTGTCGTTTCACCATCCATACACCATTTTCGATATGTGCTCACAACAACTGCACGTGAATAGCCCACTAAACGCAACGTTTCTGATTTTGATGTTCCCAGTCGCCGAACCATAATGATTTGGCTTTCATCGAAGATTGATAAATCAGCTGCTTTTCCCATTCTTTCACTAATCGCGCTATGTTTGGAAAGACAATGCATAGTCGCTTTATATACTTCAATATCAGCCGTGCACGCGCAGTGGTTTTGCTACTGGGTGAGCCCATTGTTATAGATGGAAGGTGGTCATAATGTAATGGCTCTTCGGAATATATATATATATATATATATATATATTAATCTAAGAGTTTTTTTATGGCATGATTATTTCTACGTCTTAATTAATCTTTAATAATGTTTTAAACATATTTTAAAGAATATAACTGATTGTTGAAGTGAAACAAATTATTTTCATTGAAGCTATTAATATTTCATCCTGGATCTTTGACCATCAAGATATTAAAATCCGACTTGTTTTTATGTGTTGAATAGATCTCAATTTAAAACATACTTTTAGTAAAATTTTTGAAACATTGTGGTAAAAATTATTAAAATTTAACTTCAGAACTAAGCAATGAAGAATGTTTTCTACTGAAAAGAATGTTCAGTTTTAAACACTGCTGCTCTCTCCTCTGATGGAAGGTAGTTATAGATCGAAAATTAAGGAAATGCATAACATTATTAAGTGATCAAAGGAACATATTAATTCGGCAGATGATCTGAAATTGCAAGTTATTCGGAGTGATGAAACAAACTTGTTATTATTCGGTAATGATGTTGAAAATAGATAAGACATAGAATAGGCGAAGAGCTACATCCTGGCTGCATTCAGGCAACTATGAAGAATTCAGTTAGTGTTATGGTTTGGTCATGCATGTCAGTAGATGATATCGGTTTCCTTCATGTTATCGATGGGACATTAAATGCAAGAAAATATATTGATACTATTCTAGAGTCAAAATTTACACCTCCCATCAGTGATCTATTTCCCAACAACGCATCATTTATTTTTCATCAGGATTCAGCCCCTTGCCACACAGAAAAAATATCGAAAGAGTGCTTCAGTACAAAGTGCATTGAATTGTTATCATGGGCAGGAAACAGCCCTGACCTCAAAATTATTGAGATCTTATGGCACCATTTGAAATCTCTTGTACATATGAAGCGTTCGTCAAATAAAAGAGGATTAATTGAGGCTATAATTGTTTCCTGGCATCCTATAATAACAAAGGAAGAGCTTAAAACTCTAGTCAACTCAATGAAATATCAAATTGAAGCTACTCTACTAAATACTGATAATTCACTGCAGTCATCAGCATCTAATGTATGTCGAAAATTATTGCCACTGAACTTTTTTTGTTTTGCAAATATTTGAATTTTGCTTTTGGTATTAAAATCAGCATTAAAATCTCTTTTAAAATGATATGTAAGAGTTTACATTTTGTGAAATGTTACAATTTCTATAAGCACACAAAGTTAGAAAACATAAAAATTTCCAAAAGTGTCCACAATTTTGGCCACCATTGTATATGAGTTATTATTTCAGTTTTTACAATTTATTTGTATATATATTTTAGTTTTAAAAGAAACAAATCACATATTTCTTGAAACTGAAAAATGAAGTTTTTTTTTTACCTTTACTTTCTTGTTAACCAACATAAAATTAATGTTCATTTTACAATTTTAGAAACTTTTAATGACTATTTTCTTATAAAAGTAATTGCAAATCTCTTTAAAACAACAAATGAATAAAAAAAATCAACTGAAAATGAAAGTTAGTTTATCGTGATATTTCTTTTGTTTCTTAAGGCAAGCAAAGTTTAATCAATTTTTCTACGCAGTAAAATTAATAACTTGAATCACATTAATTACATGCAAACAGATTGAATAAAAATTCTGTGCGGTTACAGAAGGTAAAACAAACAACACAAAGCTAGGAACCTAAATCCTTTCGAGATAATTAATAGGGCATTTTAAAATTTGTCTTTAATTTTTACATAACAAATCGTGCTTGTAAATTAGCTCAAGCAATTAATTGTAAGTAATTTATTATTAAATGTTTACAATTTATTATATATTTTTTCCTTAGTTAGATGAAAAATGCTACATTAAAAATGGAAGTATTTTGCTTACAAATATTGAAGTTAAGAAAAAGTTGGTGAAATTTCCTGCAATCAAAATTCAATATTAGAATTTTGTTGTTGGTATTAATGAATTTTTTTTACCGAAGCATTATTTTCTTTGAAAATTCTGCCTGCATGATAATATTGTTCAGTCAGTTTTGAAGAAAAAAAATCCAAATAAAATTTGTTGCGTATATTTCTTTTAAAGATATTTTTATAGCGACAATACCTAGTCATCTAGAAATATTTCAGGTAGTAATAAAGAAAAATGTGTATATGTGTTGGTGTTTTTTGGAGTAGACTTTTTGACTTAGAATCACCCAAATTGGCACAGATATACTTTGGCAGATGAGAATGTGCACTTCAGATCAATTTGTTTTTTAAATTTTAATGAAGCAAGATTTTGTTCGTTTTTTTGTGATAACTTACAAAAATATTATTGCCCAGAAATTAGTTTTTATACCTTTTTAAAATTTTCGTTTTATTAACATTGGTGATTATCTATTGACTTTTTATTGTCTATTGATGTGCAAAGTTTTCTTGAATGTCATCCTTTTTTTAAAAATTTTGTATAATTCACAACAATGTATCTTGTTATGGGGCCGAATTTCCAATCGTGTTCATTTTTCCATCGATTATTTAACCAAGAGATTTTCTTTCATTGTTGAAAGCTAAGGAAATAGGATTTTAATGCAGTACACTTCTGAGTATCCGGCCTAATGTGGCCGAAAAACTGACCAGATAACAAAAAAGTCGGATAGGCCGGAGTTCTAGGAACTCATTTCTTTGCCCATTAATACCAGAAGACAAACTTTTTATACCAAAACTCACTGTTATAATATGTATTTTCTCTCTTCTTATTAAGTACTAAGCCCTCCATTGAAAGCAATTCAATGTGAAAGCAAACGCGGCCCGGTGAATCATAGAAGCAGTTGCCGGTAACGTGTCGAGCTTAAATAGAAGGCTCTGTACTGGTAGTTTATGTATGTTTATATACTGCACTGCACGTTTCAAGAATTTATTTGAGAAAAAGTAAGTTAAAGGATATAAACTATTCACATTTTAACACAAATTCTGTAAATTATACAGGAAACATAAACAAAACATTAATATCAACCGTAGGCCTAGTTCTTAAAATAATTGGCACAAATTGATTTTATTTTTCATGGATTAATGATTACGCAGATGTGAAAAGGTAATCCTAAGATAATCCTAAGATAATTTTGGAAAATGCCAGTCTGTCTATGACAAGGATAAAAGGATAACTGAAAAACGCTCTGATCTAGCAGATTGAAATTAGGTAAGAGGTCTTTATATCGAATTTGCAAATTTCATTCAAATTTTGAGCAACATCTCTTCAAAGGAAGCCCACCTGTCCGGCTGTTAGAATATAAGTTTACGATAGTTATAAAATAAAGAGAGCTAGTTAGATAAAATTCGGTACACAGGTTTAGCATCTATAATGCAGACACTTGTCGAATTATGTTTGAAATCTAATTACAAATTGATTAAATGTTGGTCTGTACTTTCAAAAACGCTATCATTCAAACCCACAATAACTTTATATCAAATATGGTATGGAATTTTACGACTACAAGTGTAGTTTTGTGTCAAATTTTTGTTGCAATTGGTTGAAAAAAAAGTGTCTAAAACTCAAATTCAATTTTTAGATACTATTAACACATGGAAAGGATTATGGGCAAAAACCCTCTCCAAAGATGACATGATAGATTCAGTAAATGTGCTAAATTCACCCCAAAAGTTAATATTTCGTATTTATTGCACGCCAATGCTGTGTTAGGCATTTTCTAGCTCGACAAGTTTATTAGATGGTATACGAAAAAGTTTTGGTGAGACTACTCTCGTTGGTTCGATAAAGTCATTGATCGCTACATTTGAACTTATTTTTCTGTTCTGAAGCGAACTCCATGAAGTAATTCCTTCTATATAGTCGCTTCATCTTTGTTATCAAATTAAAATCACAAGTATTTAAACATTAGAATACGGGGGATGATACGTCAACTCGACATCTATGTGAGCTAACGGAACAATTTTGGGTTTTAACTGGAATGTTCCAGATTTTTCTAATATGATAAACTTTCCTTCTATAAAAAAACCGATGTTGCTTCAAAAATGGCATGCGCAATTTGTAAATGATTGAAAAGATGTTGCACACTACTCTGGTGACAGCATGGAAAGAATTATAAAAGTATCAAACAAGTTGCAGTATTGTATCAGTTGTAATTTTATGATTGGCAATATTGCGCCAACTTTAAATGAAATTGTCGATGTTGCCATTCAATTATATTTTTAAAATTTCATAAAAATGACTTTTAGTAGCCTCGCGTAGCAAATATCTGAAACTCGACAAGTTTGTTGAAATACTTGAACGAACGAATGTTATAGAAATACCTGAAAGAAACGATCTCAGATCTATATCGATAAGCAAGGCAAAGGACAATTGCAATTTTTGTACGAGGTTGCGGCTAAATTGATAAAGCAAATTCAGGATACGATTGAAGGTTATAAGGATCATACTTAAGGCACAAATCAAGGATAAAAAAAAAAAGGATTTTATGAAATTTTACGGTTGTAAAGATAATTTTCTATTGAGATTGTAGGATTTTATGGAGCCGTCAGCATCCAAATAGACGCCTTTTGTGTACAATTTTATATTTAGTTTCATGCTTTTCTATTAATTTTGCATCTATTTGTACGGAATTTTTCATTATATATTTCTCTTCCAATGGTTGTTTTCCAAATCTTGGACTTTAATTAAAAGAAATGTGCATGTGCTTATGTTCAAAATTGATACTAGATTTACGTACATTTTATCGGTCTCACTTATGCATTTTATTGTGAGATATTATTATTATTCTATTGTGATCAAAAACGCATTCTAAATGCTTCATTCAAAATAGATCTATAATAGATATCGTCTGTAAACTATTATCAATCATTTTTATGACTTCTATAAACATCTGGCAAAGTCAGAAATTTATTTCGTTTTATCTTCAGAATATAAAATTGTTCAGAATACATATCATTTGGAAGAGAAACGAATTTTAACTTTGCCGAGTTTCCAAAATGGCGAATGCAATTGTATGAAAACTATACATTAAAATTTATTTGCACCGCAAAGCATTTCTTGTGGCAAAAATAATTGAAATGCTACAAAAAGTTTATTAACTAGTTTATTGTGGAATTTTTTTAATGTCTCCCAAGTTCTCCTTTTTAAAATCAAGCTATACGTATATAAATGTCGAAAGCAATATAAATAATTCCCTGATAAATTTGCAAAAGATCTTAATACAGTGAATAAGATTTCATTTTTTATTAAAAAAAATTACACGCATAATGCAACATAATGAAGACTAGGATTGACTTCTATACACATCTAATGAAATGAACTGTTTAAGGCAATTACTTGTCATTTTATAAAACTAAATTGTAAATAACTGGATAAAATTAAACCAAACCAAGAAAAAAGTTCATTATTTTAAACCAAACAATGTATACTTATAATAAAAACTGATGCATGTATGTGTGTGTGTCTATTTGATATGTACTTAGCAGAACGTTTGACTTAGTGTCATAAAAGTTGGTTTACATGTGTGGAATGGTGGCGATAATGCTAATTTTAATTCTAAAGAAGTTATAACTTCAAAATTCTTCAGGATGGCTTCAGAAATTGTTATAAAAAAGTATTTTTACACCAAATTAAAAAAAAATCAGTTTTTCAATGTTATTACTTTCAGAATTTTTTTTTGACGATTGCAACATTTAATGAGTATTTTTATGCATGATCAGTAACAACACTTTTTTTTATTTCAGTGAATTCTAAATTGTTTTAATTATTTTTACACGTATTTAGGGATATGTATGTATTTCATTGTAATAACTTATTGTTGAAGATCATGTGTAATTTTAATGTTTGTTTTGGCCATATACTGCAAATACTTGTTTTTTAGTTTTTATTTAATCAAAGTCTCACTAAGCTATAAATCCATTATATTCCTACGTTACTTAAATGTACCACTTAAATCATGCTGCTATCTTCATAATATGTATTCGTATTGTTTCTGAAAATATTTAAAAGAAGGAAAAAGGGCATAGCTTAGACACCAAGCACTCATTATTAGCTAGAAGCAGAAATAAAAAAAATGTTAATTAAATTATTTTAATTAATTTCTAAAAAGATTCACTCTTTCCTTGTGCTATTTTGGCCTAAAACGTATTTAATGACACAAAAATAAAATTGAAAAATTGATGATAAAATAATACGTTAAATAAAGGATTAAGTGTATTAGAAAATAGTGAGGTATAACTAATTTTTTTTATGTGCTATTTATTTTGTATTAGCATATTTCATTAAGCTAAATCTCTGTTAGTCACGCTCACATAATACAAGTAAATACCAATGCATCAGTTTGATTTAATAAACTACGCATTTTGAAAACAGAACAAGATAGTAAAATTATAGCACAACGCGAAACGACATGCAGTTATATGTTAAATGGTGCAGACTCCGATATTGATATTATATGGTATGATTCCATTATAAAGATTCATATGTCTGATGATCATTTCTGTCTCAGTTTACATCATAAACAATTTTGTTGAAGGAACCAGGAATATTATACATATGAGATATCATTAAATAAATGTATTCAATTTTCTCGATAAAATAGTTGGTTCTTAAAGCCGGTTATACATATATAATTTTCATTCCTTAGCTTTTAACAATAGAAGAATGCATTTGCTTATGTGTGTAAGCAATACAAGAGATATTGAATTGCTTCGTAAGAATGTAAAATTGCAAATTATGCAAAAAATCCTTGCAAATTATGCAAGGATATGAGTTAATAATGCGTTTTTAAAATTTACCCAGATTAGAAAAAAAATGTGCATTATTAAATTCATTAAAAAATATAATTTATAAACCTTTAAGATGGTGTAGCAATTATGTTTATGCTACATTGCTTGCTCGTGTTTATGGGCTGATTTAATTTAGGCGATTTAGCTTAATTTAATATCGATGCAAACGCAAAATTATTATTAGAAGAGATAATTTATGGTAATGGATCATTAACTATTAATAAGCAAAAAAGAATTCGATGAATATTTTTCTGCCAATTTCAACAAAATATTTTGATTTAGAGCTGTTTATTTACCTATTCTACATATAAAGCATTAAAAAAATGATGAAAAATTTCGCGACTCAAGGTTATTTGCAAGGTTGAGAACATTATTACAAGAAATGCCAGGTGACAAATATGATATATTGATGGCCATCGATAATTTGGCAGCACATAGAAACAACGAGAGACCAGAGGAAAATATAATAATCGAGCATAAGATTACTTCACCATTCTTTTAATTTTTGCACCACTTATTGAATATTTTGATTATTAGCATAAAAAGAGCTTAGTTTCAAAGAATGGAATATACCCTTTTTCTTAATTGCTGTTCATTGAAATATAAGTAAATTTATAAGTGAAATTTATATTGAAACATAAAGTAAATTTATTTCATGAAATCTTCTAAGATCAAGTCTACCAAGGATAAGGATATATGAGACTAAACAGCTATTAACATCGAAGTTTCTGTATGTAACAAAATATATTTATACTCAACCCTTGCTTTCGAAGTGTTTGGTAGGTCTCATTATCAATACCATTATCACTGAAATTTTTTTTAGAATAATGATAACAGAAATTTGGAATTCTATTTGCTTTATCAAAATAAAAACTATTTATGGAAGAGAAAATGAGCCAAAAGAAATGGATCTTCCCAAATGATAGTAGAAATATTTTTTTGTAATCTAGGAAAATTCTTGCGGGTATAAAACTAATAATGTGTCAAATTCAAATGTTGAAAAAAAAAATCAATGGGGATGATTAACTTAATTGTTCTAATGAAACTATTCTTTAAATCATAAAATCGAAGTAACTCGTTTATACTTTAAATAGGAGAATAATTTATTGTGGAATAAGAAATAATGCATTTTCAAGAGACAATAAAAGAGCAAATTCGCAAATCATATCAAACAAACTTTAACAAATAGTTGACGCTTAACAGACATTTCTGGTTTCTTTGCAATATTTTGGAAAGAAAAAGTACTACTTCAGATTTTTTTTCTGATTTTTTTACGATTCAAAATTGTTTTACGGCGTAGAAAATCACTCAACTTTTAAAGTGCGAGGCTTCCACTTTGTGCCCGAAAGTTAACGCTCCAGCAGAGATTTTATTGTTTCACGAAGAACATAAAGATTATTTTTTTCTTTCTGGAAGTCTTTCTCTTGCTGAATAGATCGGTCTAGACTAGATAAAAAAAGAAGGACCTTTGGACTTTTTCATCTTCGTCGATATAGTTGTCTCAGCATGAATATTCGTCTATTGAGAAAATTCGGAAGTCACTTTCTTTTTCGAGTCGAGCTGTTATTTCTGAAAGAATGACTTCTTACATGTCGAGCTTTTGAAATCTGTTTCTCACTGTTTTTGAAATTTAATTAAAGCTGTTTAGTATTTCGGAATTTCAAATTTTAAAAGGAATTTAATTCGAAAGATAAGAACTAGAATACAAAAAAAAAAAAAATCTGATTTGTAATTCTGGTAGGCAGTTTTTCAAGATATGCCCGTAAATAAATATTTCAGCGAATATTTCTTTAGAGCCTTTCATTTCATTTTGAAGTTTTATGCATGAGAGTATATTCAAAAAGGATTGCATTTTGAATATTAATAATAGCGAAAAACTTTGTTTTTTTTATGTAGTCTCGAAAACATTACTTTAACATTTAAAAAATTTTAAAGTATGAAGAAGATTTGAAATATAAGTTTGAGAGAAAATAAGTATTTTCGTAAACGTATTTTTATTATAATATTCTTTTCCTTTTTTGTATTATATATGTACTTATCTGCATTGTATATATGCAAATTATTTGTATTATGTATTACCTATCTGTATTATATACATATTTTCATATTCTTTGAAGGCTAAATTATTCATTAAATTCAAAAAAGGAGAAACAAAGGAAAAGAAACTTAATAAAAGTATTTCAAAAATTAGAACTATTTTAATTCTTTGTTTAATTAAAATAAAATACATTTTCTTTTCATTTTTTAAGCATATAGCATATACATATAAAGCAATTATTTCACATGGAAATGTAGTTTATCAACGATTTATTCTCTGCTTATTCAAATAATAACACAAAATTATCAAATGTTACATTGTATTTGGTTAAACTGATAGCGAAGATCTTGAAAGGATAAAAAAAAATATTTTGCATCGTTGATAAAGAAAAAATTAAGATAACATTTTCCCCTTCAACGTTTTAAACACAATAGGCTATGGAGTATTTTTCTACTTCTTTTTCAATAACAAAATTTTAAATAATTAACGGGTATATTTTAAATAATTAATCAATCTATTTTTGTATGATTTTTATAATTTTCTTTTTCATTTCAGCATCTAGCAATAGATAGTTAAAATTAGTTATAATATGAAAATTAATCTATACCAAATTCAAACATTATCATTTAACTAATAGACGGTTGAGAAATCTATTTCAATTATTCATTCATTTCCAGTTAAATAAATTGCCTCAGATTTTGATATATTTCATGCACGAAGCAGATGCAATCACTTAAAAAATGACATTTTAACAAAAATGATGAAACAATAATGTATTTGCTATCTCTACTCGATTAAAATTACAGTGAACCTCGCTTAAAGAGCATAATCCGTAATTGAGTTCCTGATAAATGAAATAAACGATTTTAGACTCATTTCAATCGCAATTCTGTGGCTCAAGCAAATAAGACCTCACTAGAACTCCTAACAATTACTAACATTTATTAACATTAATATTATTAAATTTCAAGAGGATTAGTATAATAATCCCTTAGAATTTAGTAATATTTAAAATATTGTGATTTAGAATACGGTGATTAAGTTTTGCTTGTGGAAAGAATTGTAAAGTGGGATATTTTGAAAGAAATTTTCAAAATAATTTTAAAAAATTCGAACCATTTACTTAAAAACAAAGATAATTCACAATGTCTTCTTATAAGTTGAGTTACATTCAGGGTGATTTGAAATTCTGAAAGTAAAAGGAAACAACATAAAAATTTATCACATTGTTTTGGTAGCAAGCTCCTTTTAAACTTTAAACAACTTCTTATTTCAAATGATAAAATGTGATTATATAAATCGTGCTAAATGCATAAATTCGCCTTAGATTTGGGAATCACAAGCCATTTTATTGTGACATAACAGAGCAGCATTAAATGCAATTAGATATCAAATGATACGTATGATGTCATTTTTCACTCGATTGGAACGTCAGCTGAAAGTGAAATATACAGCCGGAAAAACGTTTGCTCTTTTTGGAGTTTCATTAATCATTAATGAAAAACTGTGAGAAAAAATTGCTTGGAATCAGCAGGATAATAATTATAAGTTTTTCAAAATTTCTAAGCTTGTCATAGTTGACAACGTGATGTACATCGTAAATGTTCATAAATGTGAATTCTATTTAATTTTGAGATTCATATTCATTAAAATATATTGTTTTTGCCTTAGGAACTGTTTATGTCGTATGCATTGTGAATAAGTAATGAATACCGAATGGTATTTTGATTAAAATCAGAATCTCAAAATATCTGCAAACGTAGAATTTGACCTTGAATTAAATCTGAACAAGAGCAGATAATTGCTGCTTTCATTGATGAGATAATTAAACTCAGTATTAGTTATTTTGTTATTTCCGCAATAATTTTCATTTTTTTTCAAAAGAATGTCTTATGTAATTTTAATTCTTCAAAAGAATGTCTTACGTAATCTTAATTCAAAAGAGTTTGTAACTTTAGGCATGACAAAAAATTTTCAATTAAGAATTAAAAAAATGGAATTTGGGAATAGTAATATACATATATTGTGAAATGAGCACGATTAGTTTTTTTTTGCCTATACAAACAAGTAATACTGAATAAAAATGATTAAATGATCGTTTCTTAAGAGGCGTAGTATAAAAAATAATTGTTAAAGAGAAACATAAATGATTATGTTGCCATAATTTTTATAAGGTATCCGGAGTGTTGCGGCCACAGAAGAACTGATTTTGGAATAGCTATCTTGTTCAATGAGGAATGATGGAAAGAATGATATTTATTTATTTTTTGTCGGCCATGAATACATTCATTGAAATTTAATGATTTATAAAGGAGTATTTTAAATGATATTTATTCTGTTTTTTACTTTATTATTGAAGTATACTTTAGGGTACACTTATTTTTTGTTTTTTCATCTTCAGCAAAAACAAATAAATTTTTTGGCTCGTAAGCATCCAACAAACAATTGGCCATGCGAGAAACATAGATTTTCTAGGTTCAAAGCTATAAGTTGGCAAAGTTTTATTGAAATCAAATGAATGGTACGACAGCGCATAAAATACAAACAAACATTCATTTTTCAATTCCTATTATTAGTTCTGTTCATATATATATATGTATATATTCAAATTTTTATTCGTTAATAAAATACTTTTTATTCATCCACTCAAGTTCAAATACATTTAAAACTTGTAGTGGATGGCATTTGATGTTAATACAGTTTTCTTACAATATTAATTAATTAATTAAATTTGTCCAGTAATTTCTATTTGGTTGCCAAATCCGTCGCCACGTCACCAAATGGTCGCCAAGCTCTGAGATTACTGACGCGACACCCGATCATAAATAATATAAGATATATATAAATAATATAAGAAAATAAGTAGGAATTCGATTAAAAATTTTTTTTATATATTATTTGACGTAATTCTTCATTCATAAAGTAATTTCAAATATTAATTAATTAATTAATTAAATGTAATTAATTTTTAATACTTTAAAATAAAAGTAATATATAAAATAAAAGTAGTATATAAAAGTAATATATAAAGTATAATAAAAGTAATATATAAAACTTGTAGTGGATGACACTTGATGTTAATACAGTTTTTTGCAATTCAATTTCTATTTTTCCACTTAATATTGTAATTCTGTCGTATATATATATATATACATATTTATATTAATTGTAATTATTTAATAAAAAGCAACTAAAATAATTTTTTGTTGTTGTTGACCTAAGTAGGAGTTGACTTAAAATTTTTAAAAATATATTACTTATTATATTGTAGATATAATAATTGTACTATGGCTAAAACCTTCGCGCAAGTGGAACCAATAAGTTGGCAAAGTTTTATCGCCATCGGGTAAATGGTATGGGAGCGAATAAAATACAAACAAACAAAAATTCATTTTTATATATTAGATTAACAGGCAGGAGATAATAATTTAAAAATCTTAAGGAGACGATTTACTCAATCAAATCGTTTTGTTAAGCCAGGTTTAGCATAGTGAGAATTTTATGCTCACATCGGTATGTAATAACTAAAAATTTTAATAAGTATAAATTCCTGAAAAAAAATTAAATTTTGTATTCTGTTTAAATATTTATTAATGAAGATTTCAACATATGATTAAAATATTAATAAACTTTTCAAACAAGTACTCATTTTTGAAATTTTTATTTCACTGAATGTTGCTTGTAGGCAGTTAATAAAATATAAACTTCTGTTCCGATGGTCATATGTTTCCTAAAAAAGTGATGCGAGTCTTTCACTTATTCATAAGAATAATAATGAAAGTTTTCATTAACAAGCATTTTCGCGAATTCGTTACATTCCAAGTTATGGAAACAAATTCATGGGACAGAAACTTTCATCGCAAACTTATACATTGAATAAATTGCAGTAACGCAATCTTGATTACATTAGCAATAAATAAAACTGTCCTCGGGTTAAATAATTCCATTATCTACGTTGGGCTAAACAAGTTTTCCTGCGCATTCACATTTATCCGGGGACCGAAATTGCCTCGAAAGGGAAGATGAAGAAAAAAGTTTTCTAAAAATAATCCCACGCATGTGATTCTGTTCGAAAGAATGCATAGTTCTGGGAAAATACTTTTATATTAAAGAACAGAAATTGCTTTTAACATAGCAGATCACCATACATTAGCTATCAAGATAACTATCACATTTTGGAAAGTTAGGCAGCACATCGCAAATGTGACTTTATTATTAGAAATTAATGTGACGTGGAACAGATGGTTTGAAATGAGATTAAAACAAGCAGATGTTATGCCTCAAATTTAAACGGCTAATCTTACTTTCGAATAGAAAGATCAATATTAAATAAAAATTTACGCTCTGGCTTATCTTGGGTTATTCCTTGTTAATTATTATCCATAAATTGAATTATTTTTATATTGCCAATAATGGCTATTACTGAATTTTTATTAAGTCATTAAAATGAAATTTTCTAAAATAATGTATCGTTCTCAATATTTTATGAAACATTTTAATCGAATATCAGAGGTAAAACGATTTCTTATCTTTATATAAATTTCCTCTCATATCCATTAGTTTTTATTTCATTTCATTTCATTTTAAACCGCTAATTTTATTACTAATATTATAATCCTATTAAATTTATTACTAATATTATATAAATTACTAATATCATTAATAGAACTCATAAATAATTGTGAATCTTTTCCAATAAATTAAATTTTGTCGGTCTAGCTGAAAAAGTTTCTAAATTATTGTGTTCACTGACAGACAGACAGATATGATTCCAAAGGTATGTTTTAAGTACTCAGGAAGATCTTAATTATACAGAATTGTCAAAATCTCGAATTCAAATTTTTGAGGATTGCAATTCTTTACTTCCATATAGGTGAAAGTAAAAATATACTATCTAAACTAATGTATATTTAGCATATAATTCATTTAAATTATTTTCACATGTGAAACCCTTGAATTTTAAAACGAAATTCAAATGAGTTATTTGGAAAATGCAGTGATCATTACAATAAATAGCAAAGCAAAGCGATATATTTATTTGAAACTGCTGCGTCTTGTGGTTAGATTATAATTTTTCAAATATCCATCTGTTACATCTTCATTTTTAAAATAACAAGGAATTACAATGAACTAGTTGCCCAACCATTGGTCCAATTTCACTCATTTTTAGTTCGCATGAAAGTTTATGACGTTCAAACATGTCTCAGGAATCACGCGTGTTCCTACATCGCCCATTTTTAAAACGATCCGAAAAAAACAAACAATGTCTGAAATACATTTTCTATAGAGAAATCTTGCAACAGAGTTCACCAACCAAAACCATGGAATTTATTTCAATAATTTTGGTTTCAAATGAAATCTCATGAATTCTAGATGTGATTTGAAATATTCTATGGACAGTTCTATATTAAATGGACGGTTTTTAGACAATGGACAGAGGATAATTGGAAAACATATCAAGCGTCCATAAATAATAAATGCCGTTTGGAGAAATGGGTTGCAGTAGTTTTGCCTGGAGAATTGATTTCTTAGTTTTGTCATTTAATTTAAATAAACAGATGAGGTTCATCAGCTGGTCACCAAATTCGATTGGTTATTTTTTAGTTTACATCGTTCATAATACTTCCAATTACTTTTGACTTCTAAATTTTCTGAACTTCATTTATAACATTGTCTTAAAATAAGTATATATATATATATATATAAAGGTAATGTACGCGGCGCAGAAATCGCGCTTATTACTTAAGTAGAATGACAACAATAAAATACGAAAAAATCATCATATGAATTTCAGACTTTCATTCTTGAATATTTTTACAGGTGCAATAAATCCAACGCTTCGCTCAGCTAATTAATGAAGCTGTAAAATATTTTTAGAAATATTCTGAAGATGTTTCGCCATCTTACCAAGCAGTACATTTAAACAGAATAAAGAGGATTTGAATGAAATAAAGAAATAGACTTCAAACAAAAAAAACTTAATCGAGAGCAAAAATAGCATAACCATCTCGAGATAAGTAATCACAGTAAGGTTGTAGATAAGTTAATGATTTCTCGACAAGCACATCAAAATCATGCCAATCGTCCAAAATTGCTATTCTGGATGGATACCAGAAATGGTAACAAATGGTTTTTAGAGATTGTAAAAAATTGGAGACAAAGCGCTTAAAATTTTTCAATTTTGGCGACCATTCATTCATTTTAATTTTAACCACATTGTTATAACATTCCTATAAAAAATGATATTTAAATTTTTCTAAAACAATTATCATATAAAAATGATCTTTATAATAAGTATTACTTTAAGTTTCAAAAAATTATCTGTTAATGATATCCGTTTCATTACTGCTCAATTTCTTCTTTAAAAGAAATAATATTTTTAATTCTATTTGATACATTATCTTAAAAAAAGGTTTTTAAATGTCATGAAGGAATTCCAACTATTCACCAAAACATTCAATTGCGTGCTTTTAGCAGTCATTCACTCAGTAGTAGGATTTTCACTTCTGCGTTTATGTCATCATATATATACTTTGTCATTTGCAGTATACTGATTGAATTCATGTTTTTCACATCAAATAACACATTAATCATTTAACAATATAAAAGTCGATAAACTGAGTGAAAGAACGGGTCTCCAAAGGCGACTAGTTTCTTATTAAAAGAAATAATATTTTTAATTCTATTTGATACATTATCTGAAAAAAGGTTTTAAAGTGTTATGAAGGAACTCAAACTATTCACCAAAACATTCAATTGCATGCTTTCAGCATGCAATTGAATGCAACGTGATTTTGATGCGCTTGCCGAGAAACCATTAACTTATCTATAACCTTACCATCATTACTTATCTCGAGATGGTTAAGCTATTTTTGCTCTCGATTAAATTTTTTGTTTGAAGTCTATTTCTTTATTTCATTCAAATCTTCTTTCTTCTGATTGAATATATTGCTTGGTAAGATGGCGAAACATCTTCAGCAACGCAAACAGTTTTTTACGCAAACAGTTTTAAACGCAAACAGTTTTTTTCTAATTTTAATTCAATATATTATGATTCTCTGACGCAAATCTATATGTTATGAGGAAGATTAAATTGAATGCTTGCAATAGTTAACAATGATTTACATGAATTAAAATTATCGCGTGTTATTGAAGGACGCCGTCATTAATTGTTTCCAATGCCTCTATCAGTTCCTCACTTCACTTTGTTTCAACGTGCTTCAAATTATGCTACCTATTGCAGATGTTTCGAACATCATCCTAATTGACATGCAATGCATAAGCGCCTTGGGTTCTTCCAATCCTCGGGCATTCTATGCAGATTCCCAAGTGGCTTCTGAAGCTTTGATTAAACTATGGTATCAGGATACTATAGTTTAATTGAACTTTATTTATTATAAATAATGATGGCGAGATACGTTTGTAGTAGGGACAAATATGGATTTCGGTAAGAGGAAATAAGCTTTGATCATCAATTTTGCTTAAATTTTATTTAAAAGTGGTGCCTATAGCTATATATATCAAAAGACCATCAAAGGAGTTTTACAAACATTTATTCAGGTTATTAAAATCGCTAAATTAATATACATAAAATTATATATATTGGGAATAAAATCCATCAAGTAAGAGCCGGGTAACTGGGCACACGGACACTCATTTTATTTCTCTTTTTCAAATATAGATAATGGGAATTTTAAACCATTTATTTACAATGCAAATGAAATCTCATGAATTCTAGATGTGATATGAAATATTCTATGGACGGTTCTATATTAAATAGACGGTTTTTAGACAATGTACAGAGGATAATTGGAAAACATATCAAGCGGCCATAAATAATAAATGCCATTTGGAAAAATGGATTGCAATAGATTTGCCTGGAGGATTGATTTCTTAGTTTTGTCATTTAATTTAAATAAACAAATGAGGTTCATCAGCTGGTCACCAAATTCGATTTGTTAATATTTGACGAAGAAGAAGACGATTTGAATCTAAATATTTGACGAAGGAAGAATTTTGGTTTTTATATATGAGGAAATAATCTATTCCAGAATGTCTGATGAGTTTAATTTTATAATAAGGATAAAAATATTTTAGTATGTTTGAATATTACCCTACTCAGAAATTATTTCAATCATTGATTGATTGATTTTGTTTAGCATATATGTTAAAAAGGACAATTTTGGCTACCTTGGGAATCGTCTGTAGTTTCTGAATACACAACTACAAATGATAACTACTAGACAGTAATAATGGACGCCATATAATTAGACTGTTCAAATCATATGCCCAGGTTTTAATGCCCAGATATGTCATCCATTGTTGGTAATAGAATCTCCAGAAATTCGTGTAGTCTAAACAAAATCTTAGACAATTAAACTTACCATTTTGGCATGTTTTGACAAATGTGATTTATGCATTGAAGTAACATATTTTTAAAAATTTTTTGCCAAAGTGAATTCAGTTATTGTTGTTATTCTACACAAATGTTATATGAATTCGGTGTATATCTGAAGTATCCAATATTTTTTAGATGCAGCAAATTAACTCAGAGGTAATTTGGGTAATCACAGCCATTTAGGTAATCTAAAATTAATAATTCTTTCTCAAACGATGGACATTGTATGCATCAAATCAGTTTCAGAATACATTCAGCATCTTAGAAGAACTGATGGGAATAGTCACTTGGAAACCTTCTCACATGTTTCGTAATAAAGGCGTTCTCCTCCTCCTCCCATAAGAATTCCCCTTAGAAAGCACGCGCATGTGCATTTCAACTAGCTATCTTATCAGATGACCCCTTCTATACTATAGTTAAAAAATAGAGAAGAAGATGACTCGAGTATCAAGTGTGAGCAGTGTCAGCAAACGTGTTAAAATTCAGTACATGAGAGTTTTTGCGCTTTGTCATATAATAAGTAAATTGGATACACATTTATTTACACCATTTTTCAAGTTTGATAATAATTTGATAATCAAGTTTGATAATAATTTGAAATTTAGTAAATTAGTTTTGATTTGTCTCATTAATGTGGTTGCAAATATGCAAACCAACAGATGGCCTATTTGCTGATAGATTGGAATTAAAATTTGGTACCTATTAGATGGCAAAATTGTATACTACATTTTATACATCTATTTCCCAAATTATTATAGCTGTCTTGCTCCCTAAAGGCTGCAGTGGTATGGTGGTAAAGTCTCGACTTAGGAAGCAGAGGATTAACCGGTGTCGTCCTCGTCATCTGACCGCGGTTCAGAATTACGCCCAAGTGTTGCCAAAATAGACCAAGTGTTGCTTTAAAACGGAAAGCAAATATAACTAAACTCACCTTGTCTAATTCTTTTACATTTAGACAGTCAGAAAAACTTCATGTGAATAGTTTTCTTTCACAAATCTGATAAAAATCTAATATTTTGTTGTAAAGACCAGAAACGAAATTTCATTTAAGATCGAAGTCTTTTTTTAATCATCGTGTTGACAGATTGATATCATTCCAAGAATTTATTAATCGGATTCTGGGAGATCTGAAACGTGAAGGTTCGTCAAAATCTAGAACTCGAATTTTTTAACAATTACAATGCTCCCTCTTCGCATAATTCATGTTCAAGAAAATAAAAAGGGCATGACTTCACTACAAAACAGAAAACAGTGTGTAATTAGATGGTAAATGAGAAAGCAGGTAATTGTCCCATATTGTTATAACTTCAAAGGAATTTAATCCAATAAATAATAAATATAATTTCATTGCAATAGAATTAAAATTCATCAAATATGTGAGTTTGGATATAAAATAAATCTATGATTTAACAATATATATATATATATATATATACACACACATTTTCGTAATTTATCAGAAAATTCCTCGAATCATTGGGGTTGAAATGTTTTTTTTAAAATATTTTTTTTAGCTTTCTGTTCAGAAATTGCGCAATTAAGTTTTTATTTCTGTAGAAGACTTTAGTTATATCCATCATGTAACTATGTTTCACTGGCAACATTGTTTCTCAGAAGGCAGTACTTCATTGACACCCTTTGATTTAATTAAAGCCGGATGACAACTTATTTTTTGTGTTTTTTTATCTCATTACTTGTTACACGGGAGTTCAGATAGCAGCTTCCTATTACCTCCCATTAAATTGTTATTGCTTTTTTTAGTTCCAATAGCATTCTCGATTGATGAAAGCAATAAAGACATTTCTAACTGCTCTTAGCCAAGTTAATTTACGGAGAGTAAAAACTTGTTAGGAATGCTGTGAAAATGAGTATTCGGTGATTTTCGTAAATTACTACTAGATTTAATTTAACATCGAAATAAGGAAAAAAAACAAAACAATTCATATACTGAAAATAAACTCGTAAGCAATAAAGTTAGTCCTGTAATTATAAACATCAGTCATGCCATAATTTAAATGAAAGAAAGATTTCACACATGCTGATGAAAATTTCATAACGATAAAGTGGCCTGGTTTCGTTTGCTTCATAGACATTTCCATATTAAGATATTTTTCCTCATAGAGTCATTGGAGCAGCGGCTGCAAAAATAATAAAATACCAACGGAGAGGGTCTTTCCAAAATTTCCTCATATATTTTCTAATAAAAATTTTTTCTGTTCCTTCCCACCGCATAAAATTCTATCCTCTGGCAAGGGCGTGATCGCCACAAATGCTCACATTTTTATTTCCAAAATTCCACTCATGAGTTTTTTTTATATTGAGTAAAGAAAACTCAGTGTTCATTTCGGGTACTTTTATTCGCCGAATTGACACGACATTTTGATTCAACACTTCAGTTTTAATTACAAGATCATATAAGAAATTTTATTTATATTACTTGCTGCGTTTGTTTTTGAGATATTGTATTTGCATTACCAGCGAAAAAGTACATACTGAGAGATGGTCAAACCTTTGAAGAATTTAGTTCGAAATCTGATACGGACTTGCACTTTAGTCTAAATCAGTGTACAGAATTTCAATTATCTTACAGTGCTTTTGAATTATGGTGGTTATATGCATAAGTAAATACAGACTTCAATATGGTATACTCTTGCTGGATGAAGCTCAAAATTCGACATAAATCTATGCTTAAAATGCTAAAACTTTGTACTAAATTTTATTTTTCTAAGACAGTGGTTTTTTTGAGTTATCGTATTTACATGTAATATGAAAATCCAGGCTGTCAGAAGGACAACCTCCAGATGGATCTTGTTCAAAATTTGTCAAATATATACATTTTAAATGATAAATTTGTGTGCCAAATTTTATGTATGTAGTTATTTGTTTTGAGGTTATCGTGTTAGTATTTGTTTTAAGAGTCAAAAAGATTCTGAAATATGAAGGTTCGTTAGCATTTCGAGTTCGAGGGTTTTGACGATACGAATTTTTCCTCTTTGCATACGAGAAAATAAATAAGTAAAAGTCAACAAATGGGAAATTTATTGATTAGAAATGGCATGCGAATTTGATGTGGAAAATATCAAATTCTCTTACTGAGTCTTGCTAAATGATAGATCAGAAAGTAAAAAGTTCATTTTCTTTCTCTTGAATTTAGAGGTGATGAGGCGAAGAACTTTGTAGCTTGGGCCTGAAACACAATCAATTCCTCTTTCACATCCACGACAAATTTCATTGAAGACAAGATCAAATGAATAGACTCATTCGATTCCTTTTCTTTCGTTTTCTCTCTTGGGGGCCGGGGTGGTAAGGTCTCGGCTTTGGAACCGAAGGGTTTCAGGCTTGAGACCCGATACCACCGAAGAACCATCTTGTAAGCTAGCCTGATGCAATCCGTGCCTGATGCACGTTAAATCCGTGGAGGGAAAACGCCCTCCCACTGGTGTAGTGTGGTAATTTGGAGAGGGGGCGTCAGCTCAGGGGTCGTTATCATCATCTGACGGTGGTTCACAAGTACGAAGTCAGTCCTAAAATAGTCAGCTTAGAAATGAGATGTTAATGTAGCTAAACTAAAACTTCGTTTTCTCTCATTTGCTATTTCATGATTTAGACTCCTTTAATAAATATTCGTTTCATTTTGTTAAAAGTAAATCTTTCTAAAATAAAAAGATAATTTCTATAATTTTCTTAAATATGATATATATTATTATTATTACAACTGTTGGGGAAATCAGAAAGAAGCAAAATAGCATCTTAATTTGTATTTAAACCGTATTTATTCCTTTGTGAAAAATCTGAACTTATGAGCTACCATGGCATTGGAGTTAACTGATGTATCAGTCTACTGGCTCGAAGTCAACTGAAATCTAAAACAAGTAACACTAAACAAGTAAAAAACAGATTTCTGCCATTGTTTTAAAGTTGAATATGTCTTCTAAACAATTTAGTTTAATGTAATGTAAGTTTACGTTATATTTTGCAGAATTTTTAATTTAATGACGAAAATATATAAAAAAGAAAACCTCTCAAGATATGTAAAAAAAAAAAACAACAGTAGTTTGCGAAATAATAAATAATTAACAAGCTGAACATAATATTAATGATTCATTAATTATTGTTAATGAGAACATTTTAACTAAAAGAAATAAACAAACCTCAGGGCAGAATTTTGAAAACTTTCAATTAATTGTTTGATTTGTAGATGCTAACAAATGTCAATTTCCCATGATGCATTTATTTGTGCGCTTTATACTGAATGGTATTCCACTATATTCTGATCAACACTAATTGCATGTATTTCGAAATATAATTATCTTAATTCCATAAGTATAGTTAAATGTGAAATTTGGGAAACTGTTTTATGTTTTTTCTTCTTAATTTTATTGCCTCAGTTGATTCTATATCGCTCAGTTAGTTCTTTTATCTACTTTATTAAAATGATCTGCACCATGTATTTAAATCCTTTTTTATAGTCTATATATCATTTTATTTCCTTTAATAATTTCTGAATTATTAATTTCAATAAGAAATTGGATGAACTATTGTTTGGTCATTCTAAAAATAACAGCTTACATTGCCGAATGAAAATATAAGATGATTGCTGATATAACGAAATAAAATCGATAATGCTTAATCTGTAATAATTAATTGTTGGAATATTTAGCCGAAATTCTTTGCAAATGTATGCCCTGTTTCTTAGAAACTGCACACAGTTTTGAGACTTACAAAAAATCTTATTACAATATTGTGAAATAAAATTCGGAAACTGTTGGCGAAACAAGATCTTTGCATTGATAATAAGAAGTGAGTAGGTTGATATTAAATGGATGTAGATATAAAATATGAAACCAACTTTAAAACATAATTTTCAATTACAACTGTATTCGCAAGGCAATATAGAAAAAAATTTAAATGATCCATCTTTCCAGATTATTTATTGTATTATAAATTCTTCCAGTGAAATCTATTAGACTTGCTTCGCTAATAAATGGAAAATGATGGTCATTTACGCATCATTTTCGACAACGAATCCAAAGTTCATTAAACATCTGATATTTTTGATAGTATTACGACATAAAAACAAATACAAAGAGCTACTCCAACCCGCCTCTATGCAATCGGCCATGACACAATCCCTCCCGTAGGAACACGTCTCATCAGCAGCAGGGGATAGCTACTCTCATATATTTTTGGTACCTACCATGAAGGCGAAAATCAACCACATTCCGGAAACTTCTCATCCTCATGTCTGAAATGACTTCTCATGGATTAATTAGATAGGTAAGACTTGAAATTCGATGTAAATAAATGTGTTTGGTCTTACCAAGTACATATATTTTTAACCTTTCTAGTCTTTATTGGTGAGAAAAGTTCTTTGTGTTTTTAAAAAATTATGTATAACGAAGTACTTTAAACTGCTTAAAAAGAAGACAAGAGAATATTGATAATTTGAGTTAAGACTGATAGTCTATAGATATTTATCAATTTTTGGGTTTTATTTTTGTTTACGAAATAAACACATAAAAATATTTAGTTATCACTTAAAACTTCTGCATTTGTATAATTCAACTCCACATGTACCTGAGACTTCTGTACTTTTAATCCAATAACTACCTGTGATAACTCTGAACAGATATTTAAAGCAGAGCGCTTTTTATGCATAGTTTTAAACTTTTATTATACGTCTTGTAGAAATTGTTATTCAATGTTCATTTATTACTGTTATATTGTTATTGCTTTTTAGTTAACAATTTATTTAATCAAGGTTAATTTATTTAACTATTGTTGCTTATAATGATGAACTTTGTTTAAATAGTAATGATTACTATAAATAATTACTTATTTTCGTAAAAATATAGTATATTGTAACAGAAAATCGAGTGGAAATGCTTTCAAATGCTTCTATCTGCTGTCACAAAAGAAGAATTTTGAGTAATACAATTCTGGCAATATTATCTTGGAAATAGTTAGAATTGACGGTTCAAATAAAATGGGTTCACAAATTTGATCTGGACAACTCAGGATTTTAATCTAACTGCGTAATAAAAAATATTGAAAGGTAAATTATGAGAAACGGGATCGTTGACTTTTGGTGACAGTATCGACTTCAACATGTAAATAAAATCTTGGTGAATATGTGGGTCATATCTTGTTTAGAGTTGAACTAGAAACAACCGAATTCTTAATTTTCTCTTTTCTAAAATATTCCGTTTAAAGTTATTAATAATTATTATATCTAATTTTAATATTATTATAACATTTTCTAAAATTCTGTTGTGGAAAAATTTTGAATTTGATATTTCTGTGTTTTAGTAAAATAATGATTTAATTTTTATTGTCTACTAGATGCCTTTGGCGACGTGCCGGTTCGCCAATCTTAATGCTGGTTAAAAATTTAATAATTAAATATATTATGTAATTCCTACTTTAATAGCTTCTTCATCAAAATATTTTAAAACTTCAAATTTTGATAGTCATATAATTCACTCATAATATTATAAAGGCCTTCAGTCATAACGTAATATGTATCTTCTAATTTTCTGTTAGCTCCCGTAGAATTTATGATTTAAATTAAAGTGGAAATGATTAATCTGCAATTAATATAATACTATTTTTTACTGAAACAAAGCATTTTTTTAATAATATGATTACTGAAAGCAGTGTCAGTGAGCATTTAAACCTTATGGGCACTAAAGAATATCTTTCTTAATTTATGTAATATTTCAAGAATTTGTCAAAAAAATTTACTCAGATTCATCATGAGCAGATCGATTCATTAACAATGTTTCATTTTAAATGCATCAAACACTAAGAAAATAAACAGAATCGTTTAAAATAATCGGTGGGAAACAGGTTAAAAAAATTACTTAAAAAACGATGTACTTAAAATTATAAGCATATGCAAAAAATATGTAACTAACATAAATACAATTTAATTACAAAAGCATACAACTAACCTAAAAATAATTTAAATCAAGTCCGCATCCGTTGAAAATAGTTGTCAACAATCAAAACGCAATGCGCATGCGCAAATTTTCAACGCCAGTTATGGTAATGCAAATGCGTGAATTTTCCTACGTCAGTTAGGGTAACGCTATGCAGATTAGACATTTTTAATTTCCTTTATTCTGTTTTATTTTAGTTCAAAAGTACTTCAGAATGAATTTGAAAGATCGATTCATTTTTAAATGCAAATTAGGAAAATAAACAGAATCGAAACAAGAAAATAAACAGAATCGTTTGAAATAATCGGTCGAAAAATGTTAAGCCTAGCCTCATTAGCGTAGGAAAGAAATCTGAAGCTTACTGATTTGGCTGTAGGGAAATGATTTTTTTGGCGGGAAAGACAGTTTTTAATTAATAATTAAAATTCTAATTAAAAATTAAAAAAAAGGGACCCCAGGTGCACATTTCCGACTTCCAAGTAAAAAATTTGGTAGTTGTAGGTCAAACGGTCTGGCCTGTAGAGCGCCAACACACACACACATTGAGCTTTATTATAAGTATAGTTAATTTTAAGCTCTTGAAATGATTATTTTAAAAAAAAAAATTCAGTATCAGAATAAAGATGTCGACTCAACTAAGTATTATAATGTAGTTTAGATTTTATACCTACGGTAATTTCAATATCATACTGTATAATTTGCTAATATTTAACTTTTTCCGAAAATGCTCATCTCTTCGGTTGAATATTTGCAAATAGATATTTTAATATTATTATTCTTCCTTCTACGACATTTTATTACTTCATACATAATACATTTTAGCGATGCAAACAGTCAAAAAGAAGATACATTTTGATTAGAAAAGTAAACATCATGAGAATTGACGGTAGAAAAATAAACAATATTAAATCATATTATTCTAATATTACAATTTTGGAAATCAATTGCATTTTTAAAAAATCTTTGTATAAAATAAAGCTTGTAACAACAGAACTCATGAATTTATATGATGCATATTAAAAACCATTCAATGCATGTTTCCATTTAAATTAATTATTGACAACAGTTGAACCAATCTGGATTTGATATTAGAGACATTCCCTCTACTCAAAGCTTAATTTACTTCTGTTCGCGGTTATATGTAGGTTATTAGCACTCAGTGATCCCAAATTATAAATTATTACGTAACTAGTGATGTAGCATTTAATACAGAACTTTCGTGCAACTGTTTGGATTGATTTACACCATTCGGATGAAAAGCAGATGATTTAACGCATTTGAATACTTGCGTGCTACAAATGGCATTAAATATTACTAGCAAGATCTGAAACCCATTTACCAACGGAAATGCTCCAATTGTATTCCATGATAATAAATTCTGAACATTGAGGTCGACCATGGCATCGCATTACCATTTCGATGCATATAGCATTAAAGATTGAAAATAAACAAATATTTTTGAAAAGAAAATAATTTTGATAAGTTTGCAGTAGAAATGTATAATTACGTCAATCTTTTTGCAATTGCAAAAAGTAGTATTGTAGTTATTTTATTGTATCTTTAATGCATTTTATCACAACCTGTTATTGCATCTTCTTAAGTAATTATGTGTTTTTCATATCCATGCCAAAACCTATTGTCATCCATCTAATTAGCCACTAATGTTGATGATAAAAGTTCATTATATTCATTATTGATTTATTTTTCTTACTTCCTTTGAAAAGAAATATTGAAAAAAAAGTTATAAAAAGTCAAAAAGTAATATATATATATATATATATATTTCACAAAATTAAAAAAAAATACTAAAAATACTGAACATTTAAAAAAATTTTTATGTTTGAACGTGATATCTCTGAATTACAACAAGTTAGGAAATCTGATATACGATTTTATCGACTGATTTAGATGTATTTTTTTTATGGATCTTCCATTATAGATGAATGTTTTTGTAAGAAATGTTATTCTTCCAAATATATTTCTCTCTTGAATGAATATTTGAGCAGTTTTCTTTTTCGTGGATAATGATGCCAGAACATTTCGGACTCAGATAAGAAACAGGAGAGCGAGGATATCTCTTGAACAGGGTGGCAACTTTTTTCCCTCGATTTAAATTCTGCCGAAAATGTATGGGAGTCTTTCCATGCATTTTATTCAATACCGAACGCGTAATGTAACGAGTGCTAATCCAGGCATGGTTATAACTATCTTACCAAGTTTGTATGTAGAACAAGTATCTAGAAACCAATGCAATTATTGAAAGTTACATCCATTCCTTTTGGTTTTCTCTACTTTCTTCAATCAATTTTAAAATGATAAATGTTTTAGTTTAATAGAGTTCCTTTAAATTAATTAAAAATACAAAAATTGTTATTCGTTCAGACGTAGCTCTAAATCCAGACCGTCAAATTTAGGGCAACTAAATTTGACGAGTAGTTATTTTTTGGATAGTAAATGATGAATGTAAAACGAAATTTCGAAATTTTAATTAGAGTTTTAATTAAAAATTAATCGACATTTCTAAGGTTTTCCTTAGTAGTTTCAAAACACACACACACACACACACACACACACACACACACACACACACACACACACACACACACACACAAATTGTTTAGCGTTTTAAAATTTGCATTTAATTTAATTTCTGCACATATTTTTTTCTCTAATTCAAACAAATTTGTAAACAGACTTTTAATTACAATTCACAAAATTGCTTTTTCATTGTTTCAGCTCTTGTATTTAAATGCACGCGCGTTGAAGTGATATTAAATACATTTATCATCTGCACATCATCAGTGTTGTAAAATTTAGAGAAAAATTAAAAAATAAAACCAATATCTGCCATTTAAACATAAAACATTATCATGCTACAAAATAGAGATCATGTTTCGGAATAATAATCTGAGTTTTCTAGAACAATTTTGTTCTAAATTTCGAATTACTTTTGAATTTAAGAAATCAAACATTCCTGCTACAAAATGTTGTTCTAACTGTAGCGGCAAAAATGCTACACTTTTTTTGTCTATTATTACAGAATTATTTGCTGTTACTTCTTTTGTTTAGTATTTATTATTACTTATTA
This sequence comes from Argiope bruennichi, assembly GCF_947563725.1. NCBI lineage: Eukaryota > Metazoa > Arthropoda > Arachnida > Araneae > Araneidae > Argiope > Argiope bruennichi. The sequence goes on from NC_079154.1 coordinate 8,765,012, forward strand.
TTTGCATATTATTCTGGAAATGACAGTTTACAACCGTATTTTTTTTCTTTATGCCGGGAACAGATATCTTCAAGCAGTAAGGTGAGTAATATAGTTTTTTGTAACATGGCAAGTGCCATATTATGCGCAATATTAAAAGTATAGAAACTCTAAACACTGAAGTAGCTCAGAGAATGCATATTTAGCATCATAAGGTAAATGTTATTGTCACGCTTGCCATCTCACACCAAATGGCAAACTTAACTGTTCTAACTCTTAAATCAGCATTTTATCCAATACCTTTGAAGGCTGTTTGGATAGTCAATAGAAATGAACCTTATTTAGTGACCAAAGCGATATCTACTACTGCGGAATAAATTTTCAAAATATATAATAGATATTTCTCATCATTGATTCAATTTAAGCTATTTTATAATATGGCAGAATTTATTTTCCTCCAATAACTGCATTTGAAATGGATCTGAGAGCTCTAAGAAAGTTTGTTTAACTACGGAAAATCAACAATTCTTATTGACGCTTCCACTTTAAGGTGGATTTATATGCCATTTCCGAAAGCTGATCATATGACATTGATAGACTGGCATAATATTTGTAGTTCGCGATGCCGTAGGAAAGATGACAGAAGTGCACAAGACCTGATAGTCAATTGGACCTAAAGATACCGAGTGCAGTACGTCCTCACTATGAATTAATTTTGAGAAATTTTAATTAGATTTTTTTATTAAAAATTCATCAAAAGCTTTAAGTTTTCCTTTTCAGTTTTAGAGTGTTATTGACCAAAACCATTTATATACCACTTAAAAATATTTTAAAAGCATTTTATTGATACGAAACTGATTTCCGTATAATTTTTCTGCCATTTTAATGATTTTTTTTTTAAAAAAATATTTGAAGTACATTTTGAAACAACATTAATCATTGTTTCAATTATGGATTTACACTCGTGCAGTTATGGATTATTGTTTCAGTTCTGGATTTACATTAAGATATTTAATATGTCGTACGCTTTATAAAAGTAAATTAAAAAAATTAATCAAGGCAAATCAAGCTTTAAATATTATTATTGTACTATCGTTGGGAGTAAATATTCGAATTTCCCATGAATTCCTTTTATAAAAATTCAGTTTGAATACTAAGATGAAGTAATTCAACTTTTTGAGTATTTAATTTTAAAGAATCTGACAAACTAATTCAACAGTTAAAAATAGTTTCATTAAATTGGATGTAAATAAGATAAATTATAATCTGAATTCGTCAGAATTTATGATATATCTAAAGGACTATTCATAAGATTTTTTTTGTGAACATACATTACGTTTATTATTGCATCGGATTTGGCTATATGCCAATATTGCTTCCAAAAATGTTGAGACGAAAAAAAGATTGGATCAAACAAAATATAGCAATCCAAGATCGAACCTCCATTAGTGCAAAAGGAATGATAAAGTTCCAGCCGACAGAAAAAAAAAAAAAAAAAAAAAAAAAAAAAGACGAGACGACAGCAATGTTTGTAAGACTTTCAGAATATATACGTCTACGTTGTTCCTTCTTAGCTGCTGATTCTAAAACACTGAAAATGAGTGATACTTTAAGGTTTAACGAAACAGTAAAAAAGTGTTTAATTTTTTTAGATCAATTTCTTTTGCAAGCTATACATTTACTGTACAAACTGTTTCTAACATTAACCAAAAAAAAGTCTTAAAATTTTTTTTATATGCGTCTGAAACATATAAATTTATTGATGATGGTGGAAGTTGAATTTTTATATTTATTGGGTCCCTTTTCTTATTGAAGACTGATTTAAATTATTTCTTTTGTATCGCTATTTCTTTAAAAAGAAAAGGAAATTTCAGATCATATAATGTTAAAACTTATAGAAATAAAAACTAATGTATAAAGTATATATATAACATAATAATTCCTTATAAATCTATATTCAAAAAAATAATTTCGTAATTATTCAAACTCCGGCTGCCTTGTAATATTAATTTCTGAGATATGAAGTTTGTCCTCTTTCCCATTGAACCAAAATGCTGTGTCGGCAAATTCATTTCTGAAACTATGTAAACTCAAAATATTTTCGCCCCTTTCTGTTTTTTTCAGCTTTCTGCTTTCCTAAATGGTTTTATATTTTGTTCTCGCTGTGGATTGGGCAAAAAAGATTGAAAATATATAAAATTTTGACTATTTCTTTAAATAACGAAGAATAAAAATGGCTAAAGAATTTTACGACTGATTCTTCAAAGCATGTTTTACATTGGGCAAACACACACACACACACACACACACACACACACACACACACACACACACACAATAAATATTAGCTACATTTGCGGAAAAATAAATTAAGCATACATGTCTTGGTGCGTCTCTCCATGATTGCGGTAATACAATCACCAACTTTTTAGCCATTTATATTGTGACCAGCCATAAGATTAAACCAGTGAGTGTGGTTTCTCCCAAACCTGGCATGGCATTGGCGTATAATAATTACGAAATATGCATTTGGCGTGAATTTAGCATCTGAATTTATAGAGTGATCCTTGGCTAGTTTTTTGGTGATGAATCCCTAACATACAGTTAACAATTTCCGAAAATAGAATTTGGATTTTAGCTACATTTTTATCAATCGGTTAAACCAAAAAATAGGTCAAGGAGCTACTCTTGTAGTTATAAAATCCCCTACCAAATTTGATATAAACAAAATCTCTGCGTTTTTGAATTATCATGTTTGTTTTTTAAAGTACAACTCCTAGTTGGATTTGGTTCAAAATTTGGTAGATATCTAGACTATAGAAGATAAATCGGTGTGTTAGGTTTTATCTGTTTGACTCTTTTCGTTTTGTAGTTATCATGTTGACTTCTATTCGAAAAACAGGACAAGCAGATTTCCTCTGAAAAAATTTTGCTGAAAATTTGACAGTTATCTACAAATTTGGTGTAATGTCTGCCGTTTCATCCTTTTAGCTGAAAGCGGTTTTGGGTTATCTTTGCCACAGGCAGATAAACAGACATCTTCCAGTAACAGGTTTTTCGAACACAGGGAGGTCTGAAACATAAAGATTAATCAAAATATCGATTTCTAATCTTCTCGATTTGACAATCGCAGTACTGCCTTTGCATTTCGTACACGAGAAAGTGAAAATTTACCTGGAGAAAATGTGTCGCGCTTTTGCAAGGAAGCTAGATATATCTAAGCCGTAAACATTATTGCAATTGCAGCAATACTTTTCATGAGTTGTTAACCAATTTACGAAATGAACAGATTGATAAAGATTACATGCATTCTATTAGTGTAACATATGTATATATTAAAGAGGTCTTCGTAAATTTCGAATGGTTAGAAATTAAATGCGTGCCACCATGTTAAGAATGGACTTCAAAACATCACAATCATTGAAACGCAAAAAAAACAAAAACAACAACAAGCGAAGTAAATTAAATATTTACATCATGTAGCAGAAAATAAAACGCATTGCAAAAGCCAAACTATGCCACTCTAATATAAATAAGATCTCCTATCATTGTGAATTAGTTTATCATAATAAAATCATAATCAATATCAATCATAATCATATTACGTTTATTAATAAAACATAATAATTTTGTCCATTTGTGGTTATGTCATAAATTTATTTATTATAAATGAAAAATCCTCATTTTTAATGGGAAATGTACCTTCGGATGGCTTAAGAAAATGGACGCAAAATGACTGTATGTATTTGTAAATATTTTAATGCTTTTTTCACGTTTAAACATCTGGTGCACGTTTTAATGTTCTTGTAATCAAATGTGGTTAAAAAATAACAATGTTATTTAAATAAGTTGTTGAAGTATCAAAATAAAGCTTTCTATCGCTAGTTCTACTCTTGTGTTTTACTTGAGCTGGAGTAAATTGTTTCCTCTATTAGAGTTATTACAAGAGATTTAAAGCTAACTTTATCAGCAAAAGGAGTAACTATATCCTTTTAATGTGCAGGCAAAAGCATAGCAACAGTAATGTACTAAAAATTATTCGTACAATAATAATTTTGACAAAAAAAAAATTCTCTACAATTTCGACATTATTTTTGTACCCCATTCACTCAACGGAGTATTCAACTAGAAAATAAAGATTTGACGGAAATTTGCAAGGACCATCATTACTCCCCCCTTCCTTCTTTTTAGCAGATCGGGCTCCATCATAAAGCAAATCGTGCCTCTCTGTCAGGCAGACCATAAACCTTCGCCAGGTGGAATTTAACACAGTCCTTGATAGCATATAGTTAATTCATAAGCAACCAGTACAACTAGCATATGGCTTCAGTGTAAATAATAGTATATTCACTGATTTTAATTTTAATGAAAATTTTCTTACAATTTTGATTATTTATAATGACCATATGGTTAAGAAAACATTCTTAAATAAAACAGACACCGAAAAATTGGTTACATTTAAGAATACGTCACTGCCATGAAACATGAATTTTTTTTCACATAATTAAAGTCTAACAGTTGATCAAAGTGTCGGAAATATGATGGCAGAACAGTGTTGTATTTTGAAGTCTGTATAAGAAATACAAAATTGAAATAATTGTATGAAAAAGGATTAAGGAAAATATAATTCCTTAGAAATAACTGCTTGGAAAAAATAATTCTTTCTCATCTAGTCAAGTGGATTAAATTTGAAATTACAATATCATCGCCAAAGTTGAATTTTTTAAGAGCACAATATGATATACCAAACCTTTTCATTTCCAATCCTAAAAGGTGGAAATTGAATGTTTTTCAGGTGAAAGCTGACAAGAAGAAGGTGGTTGATGGGCTAATATATTGAGAGCACGGCAATGAGTACTTAATTTTAACCAAATGCGCCTACGTTTCAGTTTCTTCAAATAAAGGATACTTCTGGTAAAGAGTTTCATATTCTTCTTTCAGAACCTCCGCTTTCTCTGGTGGATCCCACAGATCTTCGAATTTAAATTCTTTTTCTTTCTTTCTTTTCTTTCGAACTAGCCTTTCGGTTCTTGGCTTCCCTTCTGGAGGTTCGTCACTTCCTACAGTCATGGCAACAGCATTCAGTTCCTCTTTCGAAGATCTCCGCAAATGGTTTGGAACTTCTATCAAATGTATGGTTCCAGAGACAGTGCCGCAAGCTAAAAATCTTCCTTCGTCGTCTGCTGTTAAACAGTTTAATGGTCCCTTTTCTAATTTGATGGTTGATAATGGTTCTGAATGTTTACCTGGAATATCCCAGACTTCAATATCTCCTGTGGTTTTAGTAGCAAACAACATAGACGCCCGAGATGGATTCCAGTCCATATCTGTATAATATCCCTCTTTTGTCATCATATTTAATATAGGTTTTCCAGTGGTACCCTCTGACCATATTTTCACACTCCATGGATCACAAGAAGCAAATAATTGAGGGAAAAATGCGTTCCTTCTAATACTAAGGACAGGCCTATCTTCACAATCGAATAAAGCACCTAATTTTTCTGAATCAAAATGAAATTTGCGAGAAAACATGAGAATCTTTCCTTGTTCAGTCCCTAACATGAATACATCAGGCAGAGTAGGATCATACTCAACAGAACTCACGGTGCAAAGTTCTTGAAGGTTCGGGATTTTCGTTTTATCAGGATCTAATATTACAGTTTGTGTTGGTTTCGACAGATCTCTGGCATCCCAACTCATTACAGTTGCATCAATGGAGGCGCTAAAGAAGTCCATACCACTGCTGCTTTCGATGAATCTTATACCGGTTACCTTTTTAGAATGACTGTCCTTCACTGACGATAATTGTTGAGGCCGGTTTCCAGCTCGAATGTCCCACAGGGCTATTTGACCGCTGCTGTAGCCGCCAAGTAGCAAGTCGATATATCCAGGATTAAATTCAAGGCAATTAATAGACAGCTCTGGCTTCAAAACACAAAAGGGATGCAAGCAGTTTTCCAAATCCCAGACATAGGAGTCCAAGCAAATATCAGTGGCGGGAATATCAAGGCCATCAATTGAATACGCTGCAGCTATTTTGCGTGAATCTTCCGACCAACTTATATCTACCAATTTCCGGGCAATCTTATCTGGATCGCCGAATACATTCACAACCTGAAAGTCGATTTCATCCTTTTCTTTAATTCTTTCACCTGAAAAGTATTCTTCATATATATCTATAGAATTATTCTCCATAATAACTTGCTCTACCACATCTGCGAGGGATTTAATACTATTGACGTAACCCTTGTCCTTTTCGATTTTTTTTCTGAATCTTGTTACGCTGTCTTCATCTTCAATATCGACACCTGCTGGCCACCCTCCTTCGGTATGCTTCATGCCACGGCTCACAGTTGGATAAGAGACAGTATTCACTTCATGCGCGCAGAACTTTTTGGTGTTATCTACTTCTCTATCCATTGACGAAACCACGTAAAATTCATCTTGAAATTCTGGATCTGGATCAATGTCCACCAGCAAAATTGGACCAATATCGGTAAATGTACATGGTTTGCCGAATTCCTTTCTTTTTTGTGTATAAATGTACGAAATATCCATTTTTTTCGTTTCAGGTTTATTTGTTTAGAATGCTTTATATTTAATAAGAAATAATAATTCGCTGTTTTTAATATGAATAAACATAATATATTATTTAAAAATTTATTCGGTATTCTCGTGAATGTTTTGATGCCAAACTGAAAGGAAATATATATTGATTGACGACATCGATCTCGAGCTTGAAAAATTATTATTTTAAACTATTTAGACAGATTTTAAAACTATTTTTAAACTATAGACTGTTAAAACTATTTTTAAACTATAGACTTTAAAACTATTTTTAAACAGATTTTACATTTATTATGTTATGTTTACTGATATTTAAATATCTGTATAGGCATGGGGCAATTTGATTAACAAACAAAAATATATTTAAAAAAAAGGCTAAATAAATGACATAACTATGCAGATCAATTTGTAATTGAAATTGTGGAATGCATAAAATGTTTATCATTAGATTACTTTTCATTTATTCATAGAATATTTTACAGATGTTTTTAATTCCACTTGCAGGATTTCTTTCTTTTTTATACAATTTGTATACGTTTTCTTTTACAATATCCTATTTGCCAAGTCCTTCGTCCTTGTGGAGTCTTTGGCGAAGGATGATCTAAGTATTGTATGTTTTGTCTTTCTTTGACCGGAAGTTCCTCAATCAATTGAAAAAGAAAATCTTTTACAGATAATTCTTTGTACCTTCTATGTACAAAGAATTGTATAATTCTTTGTACTTATCTTTTACGGATAAATTCTTTGTACATTCTTTATGCATGAATGCCTCCTAATTCTAAATCATTCAAAAATAGAAAGGCCATCAAATAAATGAATCTTTGATCAGTTGTTAATCAGTTATCTTAAAAAATAGAAGAACGGTAAAAATATTATTTAGAAATTGGAAAAATGCTTCTTTACTAATAAGTAGCCTAAATTTTTATATTTCAGAATCAGATTCGAAATTTATCATTACCAAAAACAGTTACATCTATACATTTCTAAAACTTTTTTCGAAAGTCTCGTGCATTTTTATTTAAAAAAAAATGGCGTTAATCATTCATCAGAAATCCATGTATTATCTTCAACATTTTTCAAGTGGATCTCCCCGGAGGATATGATCTCCAATCTGAGGAAGTATTCTATATAGCTTTGACCGGGGATTTCCCAGACATCAGCACAATCACTAATCGAACTAGAAGTAAGGTTCAAGATAAACTTGTTGCACAGATGATTTGTAAAATGATCATTACCCCAAGTCTCCTTCACTGGTTCAATCTCTCAGACAACTCCTTGTGCATTAAATGCAACGAAGACAACGAACAGTTTAATACATCTTGTTCAAATGTTCAAAATATACAGTCTATAGAGAAGCGCTCTGAAAAAAAAAACTCAACATCGAACAGCTGGACATTTCTTTTGCCTTTTTTTTGTCTCAAACTCTCGCAAGAAAACATCATCTAAGCATCTTTATTCAAGCCCTCATGTATTTCGGTATCCATTAACTGTAACTTTTCCACTCCTATGAGATAATAGCCTTTGTCTCTATATCCCTCACTGTTTCTATTCAAATTTTATCCCCAGCTTGAAGTAAGTACAGAAAAGTAGTACAACTGTTTTTACACTACAGCCACATAATCAGTTATGTTTGAATAAATTTGGCTGCAAAATTTCTTTGCTATTAAGAATTGAGAACAATATTAAAATCTAGTAGAAAAGGCCTTTACTTTTATATTCAATTTTCGCTCAATGGATGTTGCAAAAAATATAATTAAAAAAAATGTCCATCGTTTTCTATATGCAGTACTTAATAACAATTGATCTCTTCTTGTAAAAAATTCCATTTGAATGACATTTAAAAAATTATCTACGTACTTGTTTTCGATTAGTGACTTCTAAAGAGAATGAACAAATAAAAAGAGACTAAAAGAGAATGAATAAACAAAGTATGCTTCTGTCGAGTCAACGAGAAGGGAAATTGAATTTCATAAACATCTACTGGACTGCAGCTTTGATACAAACTAAATTCAGAAAGCAAAAATATAAAGCCGAAAAGTTTGCGTTTTGGCCAATTACATAGCTGTATGCACAGTGAACATTGCATTTGGGTTTGAGTCACTTTCTTCCCAACCGATTGAAAGAAAATTTGGTACAAAACTATACTCGTAGTCAGAAAATGCCATACCAAATTTGATATGCTTAATTTGCGTTTTTGAGGTGTCACGTTTACATGTTTCCGAAAGTACGGACCGAGAGATGTTGAATTTGGCTCCAAATGCGGCAGTACTATAGATGCTAAATCTGTATTCTAGAATTTTATCTATCAAGCACTAATGGTTTTGTAATTATCATGTTGGCTTATATTCCAACAGCCGGACAGACAAACTTCCTCTGAACAGAGTTTGCTCAAAATTTGTTGGAGATCCACAAATTTAGTGTAAAGGTCGTATATCAAATTTCATCCATCTAACTAAAAACATTTTAGAGTTATTTTTGTCACGAACAGACATTTTCCAAAAATGTATTTTTCGAACTCATGGTGGTCTAAAGCCCCGTTCCCATGACCCACGCGCATCTTACGTCCGGGACATTACTTTCTATATACTTCGTATACGGAAAAAGAAAGAGGAAGCACACTTCCCCTTTGAATTCTCAGAAGGGAAAGTAAAGAAAATGAGATTAAAAAAAGAGGGAAATGCAATTAAAAAAATAATGTAAGAGGGTTCTGACACTTTGCAGCCCTAAAGCACGAGTCGTCAATGAATCAGACAATGCAGTTTGATCAAACGGCTTGGGAATGTCTTCGCCAAATTCAGTCTTATTATAGTATTATAGTAGGTTATTGTACCTTAGGTGTATTTGTTGCTTTTAATTTAATACATGTACAGAGTGGTCATAACACCTTTTCCTGATTACAAAATAATATTAAAAGGGCTATGAAAATATTTACTATGAAATACTCATTAAAAATTTTTTTGAGGTAAAAATATCGTAACTAATGCAAAAATAGGAATTTTTATATTCAATAGTTATCAGAATGGCATCTACTAAAAACAAAGTTCAATGTTTTCTTTAATTATAGAATTCAAATGGGCAATTACTGACTAATGTCCGTTTTGGAGTTTGCAACACTATTTGAAGATATTAATGCACTCTTAGGTAGCTAGGTAAACTGAAATGTGGACAATGACGAGGATCGGAATACCACCCTCACATTTTTCGAGTTACCAAGGTGGATAACACTGAAATTTACTAATTTAAGTTGTATTGTTAAAAACTTTATAAACGTCTTTACAATATTTTGACAAATTATAATAGTTTTTCTTCTTTTTATTATAATTTTTTGTAACAGAGAAAGACTTTGTGACCACTCTGTATATGTGAAGCTCAGTAACGATACTTTTAGGGTTGTATCATTATTATTAAAGGTGATATAAAATTTTTTTTAACATAATGCTCTAGGGATTACAGCTTCATTTGATTTTCTTTAGAAGTTCCCATTTGTTTCTCAGGATGGTTCTGATTAAACTGGTTATTTTTGCATTCAATGTTTTCGCAACAGGAATATTGGTGAAGAAATTATCCTTTGCTATAATCCTGCTTGATGTAAATATGTTTCTACTAACTGCAATGCTACGAATTAACTCAAGAGTAATGAAGTTCGCGTTTTATTTTTGCTCGAACAAGGAAAGCTATTTTGAAGATATTTTGATTTCATAGCCACTTCCAACTAAAACTAAATGCTGAATATATCTGGTTTATTTGGCATATACTTTGTGAAACGAAATCGAGCCTTTGAAGGGAATAGTTTCTCTTCTACCGAAATATTTCCACCAAGTTTGTAATAAGATTGATAATTTTGCATAAATATGTTCGGTATGTCAGAAATTAACGCAAATTTGTCATTGTATAAATATTTGAATAATTCTGTTCTTTTATCGAAACACGAATTTCAGTTTTCAAGTAAATTATTTTCTAGACAGTATGTGCGAAAAAAGAAAGGGAGTCCCCATTTCTTTGACCACAAACAGAAAGCTTTTAGACATTTTGTTTTATATTCTTCTCAAATTTATAGAATTGAAACCAAAATCAATAGTTGTACTACTCTTGTGAATACTGTCGAGAAAAATGTTAACTCTTTAAAGTGGATTTGTAAGGAATCTTCTATTCTTTACCAAGAGGTATTGGATTTATAGCATTAAAATCTGGAAACACAAAGCATTGCAGAGCAATAGTTTTCATTGCATATATTTATGTATCACAAAAGCATACTATCAATGTTTTTATAAGTAAACAGTTTTTTGACTCTTTCTTAATATCACCTATGGCAGAATTTATATCTACTATTAAAAACGTAAGTTGTATTTGTCTTGAAAGCATAATTGTTATTCAAATTATATTCATCAGATTCATAAGAAATGCCTTAAATTACCTAGAACTAGGGATTGCAATACTGGTATACAGGGATACCGAATACCGGTATTTTGAGCCATTTGTACAATTTTGTAATACCGGTATCCACAAGTTTAAATACCGGTTTTTCGGTATTTACTAGAAATTTTTAAAATTGTCTCCACTATATTTTCAGGGATCGCCAACGTAGCAAAATAGTATACATTTTCATTTTTGTCTCCCTAACGGGCGAAATTAATTAACTAATTAATGGTTTAATTATTTGCTTAAATCTAAATTAGCGAAACATGGATTATCCCTGAAAGAAAATATTGTATCCTTAACGACTGATGGAGCAACAATTATGAAAAAAGTTGGAAAGTTGATTGGTGCAAATCAGCAGCTGTGCTATGCACATGGAATTCAATTAGGAGTGATAGATGTATTATACTAAAAAAATAAAGAACAGAAGAATCCAAATACTGTGGATATAGAAACTTCGGATTCCAACTTTGAAGAGAGTAAGAGAGAGTGATATTGACAATGAAGATAATAACAATGTAATTGTTGAAGAAGTTATTGCTAATGAGGATGAAATATTAACCCATCAAGAATTGCTTCCTATAATTTATAAAAATTGTTCTATAAAAGATGACATATTATTAAAATACATACTAACTGAAAATAAAACAGAATATATGTCAATATTAGATTTTAAAACACGTTGGCACCGTTTACTCCAAACAGCACACATCACACTAGAACAGCACACATCACTATCTGAAGATTGTATATTACATTCAAAAATCGCACAGAAGAAAGGCATATCGAAATAGAAAATGTCTTATGGTATTTACATAATTATAATGATTTTAAAAATGAAAATGAAAAAGAAGAAAAGAAAATAATCAATTCAAATGTGATCAAGTTTATAGTAAATATTATTAAAAAATGTTTTCGGTACAGTTATCGGAGATTATGATGGCACTGATGTGAAAGGAATTGTCTCTTGAACAAAAATTAGAATTAGCGATAAAAGAAATTCAACAAAACAAAATTTAATACAGAAATCAGCTATATCCAAAACCATCCGATAAGAAATCGATTTATTTGAAGATGAGGGATTTAGTGGTAAATATTTGGAAAAAGTATGTCGCAAATTGCTAACAGTACCACTAACTATCGTAGATGCCGAAAGAGCGTTTTCGACAGCTAGTAATTTTTGCACAAAATTACTTTTCAGGCTTAATGACAGTACAATCGATGCATTATGTTTTTTAAGATCACATTTCAAAAATCTGTATTAGTACCACAGACTGAATAGTGATATTTACAATTTTTTGTGATTTAAATAAATAAGTTGTTCCTTTACTTTTTTGTGATTCTTTATATACTGTTATAATTTATAAGTTACAAATTATTTTTTGTGATATTTACCCTTTCTAATAAAACTGGCAAATAAAACAAAAAAAACACACCTGTGTTTTCTTTTTTTTTCTTTCTAAAATTTCTAATCCCGGTATTAAGATCTAAAAAATACCGAATACCGGTATTGTAATTTTGGTCCGGTATTGCAATCTCTACCTAGAACCCTAATAGAATTCAAAAACAAAAATGATTTGAAAGAATTTTGACTTGATTATCTTTGAACTAATTTATGGAATATAATCAAATAAAATTGTTGTTGTATCGTTTTTGTGAGATGAATAAAAATAAACATATTTCTCTTAGTCAGAATTTATAAAATTATGATACAATAAGATATTTAGTGAAAAATCAAATAAATTATCTATAACAAAACATAAAAGCAGAAAAAGATGAATAAAGATAATATGAAGATGAAGTATACTTTTTTCACACGACAATTTTTGATGAATTAATTATTATTCTCACATAAAATATAAATTAATATTTCAAATTTTATGAATTTAATGGTCAATTTTTAAAGAATTTAATAAGAATAATCTTTCTGTTTAGTAAGTTGGCTTCTTGTAGAAATATTGGGAGAACTATTCGTTTCTTTTTAACCTTTAATTAATAAATTTGAGTATGTATTCAGTCACATAACTTCTGATAATATCGTATACTAATAAAAAAATTTCGTCAAGAACTGTATCTTATCTTATTATGCAATAGAATGCAAATAAATTAAACACCGTCATTCAAGATACCTTTCTAATGCTGAAAACCAATTTTTTTTGTCTTCCTTTAAATAACTCCTATAAAAAAATGCATTCACAACTTAAAGTTGTTTCACGTACTATGAAACTTACCAGAAAGGGACTTAGTCGATGAATTTTGTAATTAAATCGAAACCATTATGGTTATCATAGGGTCACTATTTTTTTAGTCTTTTTTAATGGACACTTATAGAAAATGCATTCACAACTGAAGGCAGTTTTAAATGTTATGAAATTTACCAGAAAGGAACTTTGTCAATGAATCTTGTAATCAAATCAAAACCAACTTCTGGATTATCATACGGTAGAATATGTCCTACTTTCCTTACCAATACTTCATAGAAATCCCCAACATTATGTACGTATCCAGCTATTTCATTACTCCCCTTTAGCCTCCATATATGACGCTTAGCTTTCTTGTATTCAGCCGCGTGGGTCCAGTTAACTGATTTTAAGAAATTTAATGTCGCTGGATAAGGTATTATAATGTCCAGTTGACCATTATATATCATAACTCTGTAATGATCCATAATCACAGCCACTTTCGGTTTTACAGATTTCATAACGTCCATCAAAAGATACTTTTGCACGGTTTCTCCATTTTGGAAAGTTAAATTTCCTATGTGCAGTGCATTTCTAAACTGTGGCTTCTCAACGTAAGTTTGAAAATAAGAAAATTCTTTGGGAGTTTCACTTATTAAGAAATTATAATAAAAATTCATGCCGGTGAAGATTGTAAATAGACTCTTGTATGGAAGAATTGCAAAACTAATGATTAATTTGTCCATTTCTAGCACCGCATCGTAGAAGTCTTCTTTTTGTATGTGACGGACTATTGAGGACGACAGGTTCCTCATTTCGTCGGCCTGCATTTCATCCACCAGACCGATATTGTAGAGGTAAGTGCCATAGTCCATCATCGTCTCTGGGTCGCACATTCCATTACCGATGGCTATACCAGTCAGCTTCACGGCGGACTGTGATCCCATAGAATGTATTTTATAGGCAAGAGAAGGAATATATTTACCTGTAATAAAGCAAAATAATAGCAATTTAATGTTTCATAATATTAATAATGGAAGAAGAAAATTCAATCCTCTTAGCCGCTAAGTAGAAAATTGAATTATTCTAAATTTTTAATTCATATATTTGCACATTGCCTATAATTTACTAAGCTAAATTTTTTTTAACTGAAAGGACATTATATGTATAATGGCAGTGGAAAAATAAATTAATATTGTAGTAAAATGATCCTTAAGGAACGAGGACAAAATAAAAATCTTCAAAGACAATTTGCTATCTACACGAATATTAAAAATTGTTGTTCTCAAATCCAAATTTATATTAGATGTAATATCATGCTCATGTATGTGGTGACAGACAGACATCCTGATTGGAAAGCCGTACCTGTTCACCAGCGCCACTGATGGATTCGAACAGAGTTAATGAGTTGGAGACCAGACTCCTTACAATAAGATGAGTGACAATGGCTCTTAGAAAGAATTTTAATGAATATGAAGAACTGTAACTTAATCACGATGAAGAATCGTGTTTTTATTTTCTAACAATTTTACTTTATTTTCATTTAGAATCCTAACTCCAAATCTGTAAAATATTTTATATCAATAAAATATCTGCGATTCAATAATCGTGATTACTGTCTCCGGCCATTGCCCCACATGTATAAATGCTTGAATCAAGTCTTGTAAGTCTCAATTGCGTCAGAATTCTTTTTGAAAACTTAGGAATTATGTTGCCTGATCATTTCGATGAAAATGCTTCCGAATATGGTGAAATATTTTTAAAAAATTCTATTCTTTATTCTTGTATCTAGAAGATGTCTTAACGTTGTACTTGACAAAACTGTTATGAATTTTGAATGCATTCTTCCACTAATATTTAAGAGATTATTATATGTCCAATGATTATGATAATTAATAACTAATAAGCAATCAACTATCTCGATAATTGATCAAGTTTTGTTTAAAGTTCTGAAGATCCGTTCATATTTATTTAAATTTGATTTAGTTAATAGTACTATTAATTTTATAAAGCCAACATCAATCTTTTTTTCCTTGTTCTTACACTTCATATTTCCATTTTTCCATTTCCTTGGATTACAAATGGACCTGTGAAAATCGAGAAAACAAAAATAAAGACGTTGTCCTGAAAAAAAAATCCATTTTTGAGATAAAACAACTTAATGAATACGCATTTTTAAAAAGAAGTATGATATGTGGTCATACTTTTAGTGGTGGTAAGTTATCGAATTTCTGATTCTTTCTCTTCAAATTATGTTATTTTGTATTAATTACACAATTCAGAATTTGTTTGCTTGTTTATTCTTTATTATTAGCCGCTTTTGGTGGCTAGTTGATTCGTTCTAACATTGTTATGTTCTTTATGCTATAAATTCTCTTAATTTTATGCCTTTATCTTTATAAAGAGAAAAAGAAATTAAAAATGGTAGTCCCGCATTAAATGAAATCTTCTACCCGAATTTGATTCAGAAGTTAAATCTTATTCGTAAGTTTTACAGAAATTTAAAAATCTTATTAAAAGTATGCCTGGCATTGAAACCTACTGAACATAAATCTTAGAAAATTAATCCGGATCTTCAAATCTTGATCATGAACAATAGAGAAAAAGCCAGGATGAGATATTAGTAGCAAAAAAGAAGGTAGTTTGAATTTTACTTCAACCATAAAATATATTGTTGTAAAATCTTTATAAAAATTAAATGAAATATTAAAAAATATTATACGAAAAAATTATATCGCTGAAAATTTTTATTTTTCAAGTTTAAAGCGATATAAAGGATTATTATAAAGGAGTGCAAATTTTGAGCTGATCCTTTTGTGCTGCAATGTTTAAGAAAGTCATGGATTAAAAACGTCGAAATCCAGTTTAACTTTTAATTAATTAAAAGCTCAAAAAAATTAATTCAAAAAAATTAATCCTAGGTACTTATTATCATTCTCCAAAGAAAATTTGTTGGGAAGTGTTCTTTTTCTGATCTAAGCAGTCCGGCATGCATATATACATGTACATACCCACACAAAATATTTAAATATTGCGGAAATTATATTTTTGATTGAATTATATTATTATCAATGCTAGAAATTATATTGAATACAATAATTAAATTGTTTTTAAAATTCAACTATTCGTTATACAAACGGAATGTTTGCACGGTAGGTGTAAATGAGTTTATTCCTCTGTAAGCTTATTTCTCTTGGCAGTCATTTTCAGACCCAATTCATCACTAGACAGATGGTCAATACTTTGACACATTTGATTCAAAATATCATAAGCATTTACATTTTAAGCAATAAGTCTGTATATTAAATTTTATTTCTTGAAACTCTGTGCGTTTTGTTGCTATTGTAGTTTCTTGTATCTGGAACAACTAGGCAGATTTACAGTAAAAAGATTTTATTTAACATATGATAGGAATCTAGACATTTGATGTAAAAACATATACCGAAATTCGTTCTTTTAACTCAAAGTATTACATAGAGATTGCAGATATACAGAGCAAAAGATCTAAAGATCAGAGAGATCTAAAATTTTAAGATTCGTCAAAATCTCGAATTTTCTGACGATTAGAATTTTTTTCTTTGAATACTTTATATACGAGAAAATAAAAATGAGGCCTATCGGTTTTTCAATGATCATTATTTATAGTTCATTGCTATAAGAGAAAGCAATTCGGATTCAAAAGTATGAATCATCATTCAACTGATTTTTATGTCGTGTATTAAACTAGACAACTTAAAAGCCGATAGGAAGTTTAAAAGCAACAAGGTTTGATAATATGCAGTAATGATGCGCCGAGTTCTAAATCTTCTTTCTGTTAGTGTAAACCCTCATTCATAGAGCTGATTTAGTTTAGTATACATTATCATAGGAACGTAGAGCCTTTTGGTGATTTATGTATAAGCTAAGTAAAGTCATTAAAAGAAAGATGTCTTACTGAGATTTGCCAGAAAAATGGACATCAATGGACATTCTTCCTGATTCGTATTTAATCTTACAGAATGTAACTCATATAGCTTCCAAAGATGGAAATCGAACGTGTCAAGCATATCTGATAGTGCCATCAGCGACGATTTCGTTTCTACAACGTTAACCTACTTTTTCAGTTTCGCATTGTATTATTGCATCTTTTAGTGTCCACTCTCCATTAAGCATTCATCATATATTTTTGATTGCGACGGTTTTATACTTTATAGCATTTTTGTGACACTTTTTTTATTTAGATAATACATTTTAGAGTATTCAGTGAGAAATAAATTTCAACAAATGAATCAGAGCAATCGCTTGCTTAACGATAAAATGTGAAACTCTTTTTTTTCAAGTCATGTACTACCGACAGTTAATATATTTGGATCCGGCAAACAGTCTCAGTCAGGCAATCTCTATATGTATAAAACAGTCTATCTATATATATAAAACTAGAAAATTATTGATTTTGTTTGCTTGTACGTATGTTTGAAGTTCCATACCTCTCATTTATCTTCCTTCTGAATAAAATCTGTGGACACTGAACAATGTCTTGAGCACCATGACTGCTCAGATTTTTATTTTCCTAGATCACAAATGAACGTTTTGTGTTTCCTAGTGTAGTGAAGAGAACCGAGTATACGTTTTCTTTTTTCTCATCGATTGAAACGAAATTTGAAAACAGAACTAAATTTTAGTAACGAAATTACATTTCAATTTTCATTTGGTAAATGGTTGCATTTTTGATTTATCGCTTAAGATGTAGGTGAATGTCCAATTCAACAAACGGACTGCCCTTGATGGATTTGGTTAAAAAATCTGGCATAGATACAATTTAGATGTTAAAGTTGTGTACCAAATTTTATCCATTTAGCGTTTTGAACGTGGAGATTCATCAAAATCTCGAGTTTGAATTTCTTTTCGATTACGATTCTTTTTATATCTTGTATAAGAGAAAGTAATGAAGATTAAATGCACTTTCCGACATTCAACATTAAGAAATAAAGTTTGGTACCCTAACAAAAAATACGCGGCTAAAGTTATAACTCTTAAAATTATATTTGAGACACGATTTAAAGATTTTAAATTTTCAAAGGAAATGTTTTCTTTTATTTCTTGCATGGATATACTGTGATAGTAGTGCTTAACCATGAACAAATAGAGATGATGTACTGTTTTGATGACAAGGTTCAGTCATGTTAGGATGACGACACTTTATTAATATTTACTAGTTAGTTAGAGAAACACATTCAAAATTTGATTGGCATAATACAGCATTTCCATGTTTGGAAGTATTTATTTGAAGTAATTATTTTCAGTTATGAAAGGAAATAAGTCTCTAGTCGAATTAATTATTACTAATATGTTTTTCTCCTACATCAAGAGGAAAGCATTAATTGCAGGATTATCCTAGATTTTTTCTACATTGCCTTTTTAAAATTAATTTATAGTGGCCGGGGTAGCATGATAGGTAGGGCGTTGGATTGGCATCCCTTCGGTTGCGAGTTCAAACCCTACCGCGCGAAGACTCTCCGTGTGGGTGGTGGGTGGCACACGCATAAAACTGTCGTGATCGCAAAGTCCTCCATGTCGAGAATAATACCACTGGGGGTACTGGTTCATAGGTGATCGTTCTCTGATTCAGGTCTAAATTACGATCTGTGGATGAGTGAATGAAATGTTTGAATGAAGTCCGCCCCGTAAAAAGGGCTGTGATGTGTGAGTAGCTAAGTCGTACTCTTGACCGTAGTTGGCACTATTGCAAAAACAAGAGATGCTCATTTGGCTTAAATCGCAGACAAATAACTGCCAACGGGCTTTAAAGTGCCATAAATCAAAACAACAAAATAAATTTACGTTTCTATAAAATTGAATTTGAGTTGGAGAGTTAAGATAAAACAACTGATGGAAGATTTTTATTTTCCATTGTATAGTATTATAACGATCTCGGGGAATCCTGACAAAAATTTTCCGTCTCTGAAGCTAGATAAAAGTGTAGCTGACTTTCAAAACTAAAAAATTATTACTTTTATTCAGAATAAGCTGAGCTGTGAAAAAAAATAACATATATAATGGTGAACAGAATTTTTTTTTATTGGGTTGCATTAGCAAGTACAATCCGTAACAAGCCAGAAAATAACTCTCCGGTAGGTTTCCGACCCATTGAAGTTAGAATAAATCTACAGAATGGATTTTCCAAACGAGAGGTTTTTGGAAAGAAAGTTTCTTCTCCGTGAAAACGAAGTTAGAGGACTTAAATCATGTACAACTTTTGATTTGCTTAGCTGACGTTGAATACTTACTTTCTGCTTATTTATTCTTTTCTTTTTCATAGTTTTTAAATTGCGCTTTAAAACATCAAAACAATGCAATGTATTTAAAGGATATATTGAACTAAAATTAATTGCTGATAGAAAATGCATAATTATCAAAATTGGTGCAAACATATTTCTAAGGGCAAAAAAAGAAATATACAAGCAAATAAATTTTGCTTTCAAATGAGATAAGAAAGAATATTTTTTTTACTGAAGCTAACAAAAACTTGACATATATTAAAAATAAGCTTATTTATCTTCAAAGATTATGTAACAAAATTTTAAGGTTTTTTTTTTTAAATATTACCTGTAAAATTTTAATAGTAAAGAATGACCCTAAAAAGCAATTTTTATTGAATGAAGGAATATTTTTTTTTGAAAATGTAATAATCAAGCGTATTTATTAATAAAAATAAGCGGGGGTGCCTACCCGAAACTTCTTCCTTCCTTCCTAATAAAGGCGCCATCACCCTCTCGCCTATCAAAACATATTGCAGAATTCAGGCAAAATCGTGAAACTGCGAGTGCTCAGATTTTTATTTCTGTCTTCTACATTTTCGCTTCTTTGTATAGTGAAGAATTCCAAGTAGGCATTTTGGGCTGCTATAGTCTAATGATTGAAACCAAATTTTGATGGTTTTGGTGCTTTCTTTGATTATCACACTTACGGGCATCGAAAATGTGTAGTCCAAAAATTAGTTAATCCCCTCACCCATTTTTTGTTTAAAATTTGATACAGATTTAAATTTTGTTGATAAGATTGTGTATCAAATATGAACTATCTAACTAAGTGCATTTTGTAGTTATCTTATTCACTTGTACACGTGACACAAGCAAACTTCATATATGTGGAATTGTTTTAAAATTTATCAGACATTCACATATTACATTTCTTTCTTCTAGCTCTAAGTAATTTTAAGTTATTGTAATAAGAGACAGAAGAATGGTCAGACAGACGTAATTCGCCCCCCCCCCATACTTAACTTTCGGATTCAGATTCGTCAAAATCTCGAGTTCGATGACTACAATACTTTCTCTTAATGTACTTTCTTTACAAGAAAGTAATAGAAGTTTAACTGATGTATTTAAATACGCACGATTAGTTGGTTTGCGATTTTAGCGCAAGTGCCAGTTTTGTCTAAACTGCTTTGAACTTTAAAAAGCAATTCTCGTATGTATCTAAATTTATTTTGTGCACCTTGGAAACGGCTGTAACGATTTTAATCAAATTTTATATTTAGTTAAGGTTTTGATTTTTAAGTTTATCCAAATAGGTGCCAGAAAAAACGATTCTGCAAGTACATGAAAAAACAAATTATAACTAACTATTAGAATAAATATAATTGACTTCCGCTTCGAAGTATGGGCAGTGGAGTATGATGGGCAGAACATTATGAATGACACGTGTGTTGCGGATCCTTTGTTCAAGTCGCGCTTTCAGTTTTTTTGTGAACAAAAAAAAAAAAAAAAAAAAAAAAAAAGGCGAGTTTTAAAAAAAGTTTTAAAAATTGGAAAAAAGGCCTTTCTTTGGTTAAAAAGAGGTATACAACAAATTTTTTTTAGTTTAGGGGTTTATCAAATGATTAGCTTAACATTTTGCAGATAGTTAAAAAATATATTAGGTAGTTCCAGAGCTAAAAGAAGTAAGCCGTATTTCTCTCCACTCTTTAAATATTGAGTCTCAATTAATAAATAATATGAGATTTTCAGTTTTTTTCTTGCTTTATTAAGCGTTACAAAGCAATTATAAAATTACAGAACATATTAAGTCATTATACCCAATTTGAACAAAAAAATTTTAATTTACAAAATTTTTCGTTAGAAAATTTTATTGAAGATTAGAATTTGAGAAACTAGCATTTAAGGATGAATAATAATATATATATATATATATATATATATATATATATATATATATATATATATATATATATATATATATATATATATATATATATATATATATATATATATATATAACTTCCCAAGAAACGGTCTCAAAAAATCAAATGATTTAATACAGAATATTTCACACATTAAGACTATTGAATAAAAAAATCTTATTTTCACAAAGAAATTGACTTTTTAATGTAACATATGGAGATATATAGTTCGAAAAATGTATTTTTCGGTTTGAGGTAAAATCTGAGACCTGGAGATTCCTCAAATCTCGAATTCAAAATTTTTTGGCAATTACAATGCCTTCTTTACCAAGTAAAAAGATTTTGAATCAAATTTACAAAAAAGAATCTTGGCGTCGAAAGCCTTAGAGAATGGATTTTCTTTATTCAAAGAAATTAAATGTCCTTCTGTTCTTGTTGGCGAGTGGAAAAATATATTCACGTGCTCTCGTTTTTGCGCGAGAGGGAATTAGAACAGCAATTGTCTTATAAGATAAAAAGAAACTGTACCCGTCCTGTGACATTTGAGTAAAGCCAAGACATTCGAGAGAAACGCGGTGCGGTGAGCGTGATAAAATTGGCGCTGAGCAAAGCCAATTACTTCGCCAACTGTGTTCCAATTTCCGATCACACGAGTTCGCTATATAAGCTATTTGGATAATGAGATGGGAAGCTGAAGTGAATAGGCTGATCGGATAGTTACGGCCATTACAACGGAACCCTTATTTGACCTGGTAATGACTATTTTATGTTACTGCATACACTCAACAAAAAAATTTTGATCATATATAAATTACTTCCGAGATTTTATAATATATTTCACTCTAATATATACAAAAAAAAATTATGAAAACATTGAGTTTTATTCGCTTTGTTATTGGGAGATAGCGAGTCACCTGGTTCATGATAATTAAGGTTTGTTTTGCCATTATTATTTAAAATATTAAAAGCAAAATTATTTTTATGTCATTGTAAGTGTTTATATTGCACTTGATGATGAATGGTGGCAAAAAGGGAAAGCAAAATTTTAATTTACAGCAAATTAACAAGTAAGGAATTTAAAACAATATTTGCTAATTCTATTTTAAGAAACAATAATTGTGATAGCACAACAATTTGTGATAACAAAAATAAATAGCTTTCCGGTTTGTTTATCTTTTTAGAGAAACGGAAATTTTTCTACTTTCAGTTAGCAATCATCTGAATACCTAAGAAGTGCACGTTAACCCTATATTGTTTTTTAAATAGTAATGGGGCGTTATATGAGAGTCTTCATAATTTACATGGCCCGGGGTCGAAAATTGTCAAAATTTATCAATGTTGCTAACCACCCAAAGATCTACAATTATTTGTAACCAGATACAAAATGAAAAGCAAAGCAACAATAATTTCATGCTTAAAATAAAATACTACTTTACCAGCATACGATTCTCCTGCGATGTAAAAATCATTTTTCTGATACTCGGGAAACAAAACAAAAAACTGTTTTAAAAATTTGTACATGTCTTCCGCCATTTCTTCCTGATTTGTAACATATCCCTTCGGATCGTCTGTGAAGCTGAATCCTGTACCAACAGGATTATCCACAAATATTATTTGGTAGGTTCTCGCCCAGTTATACTTTCTAATACTCGCGGTCATGTTGGCGTCGATCACATAAGGTCCGTTCTCGACGAAAAGGCCGAAAAATCCACTGACGCCTGGACCTCCTTGGAGCCATAGCAGAACAGGTGCATTTTTATTGTTATTCTGAAAATAACAATAAAAATAAAGTTGGGAAAAAATCTTCAGTTGATGTATGCATGCAATTTTTACTTTTTTCGTGTACAAAATGTATACGAAAATGTATATATGTATACAAAATTTATATATGTATTCAAAGTGAAAGCACAGTAATCGTCAAAAACTTCTATTTCGAACGTTTGAACAAATGAATTTCAACGATATGAGTCGAGTCCTAAAAATCTTTTTCTAATTATGTCTGCATATCTCTCTGTCTCTGAATTCGATAAAAAAAAATGTTTATGATATTTATACAGATTAAAAGAATTCTATTGAAGCACTTATGCACACATCAAAACACATTTATTTTTAAAAGACAATCTCTATAAATAAGTTTTGGATAAAATTGGATTCAATTGGATATAACTGGACACAATTAAATTGAAACTTTAGTTCAGTCATATTAACACCTCACTTTAAAGCAAGACCGGGGTTATTTTGGGACAAACATTGTCATTTTGAACTGCAGCCTTATGACAAGAACGCCACCTGAACTGGTACCCTCTCTCTAGACTTCCTCCCCACATTAATGGGAGGACATTTACCCCCAACGGATTTAACATGAACCAGACTCGTTTACAAGATGCTTCGTTGGTGGAATCAGGTCTAGGAGTCAAGATTTTACCATTCGGTCCAAGTGCTGAATTCCATGAACAGTTGAACTAGAAACAGAACAGTTGATACTATGAAAATCATTTTGTTCCTCTAAACGATATGTAAAATAAAATAAATAATAATAATAAAAAAACTGACGAATGGTCACAGCCATCCATTGCAAGTCCCAGCAAACAAATTTTAACAATAAAACTGTAAAATTCATACGACTAACGATTGGCCATACATATTTTAATCATAATCATCTACTAGAGGCTGAGACGCTAATAATGTACATGTCATGTGTGGGTCATGTCACAATTTTATTTATTAGATATATTTTGAATGAATGCATCCATTTTAATAACTTAAGAATGAAATATTTTTATAGACTTTACAGATTTATTGGAAAATATTTCAAATCTAAGATTGTTTAATTTTATCACCGAAACCGGGTTTAGTGATCATATTATCATTCATATATATATATATATATATATAATTTTACTTACTTGGTCTTCTATTTTTTTTTGTAATTTTTTTAGCTGTTATTCTTTACTAGGATGTTTTTTTTTTTTAATAATGTCATAAATAACTTGACCGAAGTAATACTACTTTTGGGTCATAAAACTCCAATCAGAAACGCTTCGAGATAGATGGAAGCAATTTAGCAGATGGGTTTTACAAAATACATTTTTTAGATTTCTGTCAAATTTCATAAGAAATTCATTTTCAGGACATTTTTACCTCTTTCTGTCAGTCCGAGTAAAAGTGACTAAGATGAGTAAGGAAAAATTAGATAGACAAAATGTCGCATATAATTACAGCATCTTAAATAGAGATGATGACAATTCTGTCATCGGGTTGACCGTCTGTCATTCATTATAGTCGTAGGCATGCGAATGCGATAATTGAGAATTACTCCTACATGGATAAAGGAAATTCTGTGTGCTTTCTTGTTATTATATTGTAATTTTGTGTAAATTATGGGTAATGGTGGCTTGCATGGCATATGTGGTTTTAATCTGTGAACGAAAATACTTCAGAAATGTATATTTAGTTGTCTTCATTATGCAAGGAAGCACAAAAATTTCTAGCAAGAGTTTTTGAAATGGAAAAAAAATCTGACCTGTTGTGGGGTTCACTCTCTTTCTGTAGGTCTATATTTTTTCTGGTGGGAAACGACACTTTTATTAAGAAATATGCTAGAAGGTTTCGGGTGAGAACTCCCACTGCTTTTTAATTTTACCGTGTAAGAAAAAAAAATGTATGATACGAGTTTTTGTACTTGTGATTATTTTAAACGTGATGGCAGATTATACGAAAAAGTGGAATTAGAAAGATTTTAGAAGAAAATAACAGAAAAAAAATATAAAAATCCTGATTGCGCTTTGTATTTGGGAAAGAAAGCAATATTCCGTGAGTATACTAAAAAGCATATTTTTAAAAAAAATATTTGCAATATATCTGCAAATGAATGTATTGTCAGTTTCATCCATTATGTTTTTCAAAAAAAAAAAAAAAAAAAAAAACGAGAGAGATGAACGCTTTTTAAATGGATTTTTGTGTAGCAATTCCAGCCTTCTGCTTTATCTCACTTTAAAAATGGTTGAAAATCAACTATATTGCTTTCTGTTTTCAATTTACGCTATTCACCGAAATTACAAAGCAAGGAAGACAAAATAAATAACTAAAAAACCCCAAGATTACAATAAAAATTCATTATCTGCTTAAAAAAAATATAAAAGCTGAAAAATTCTTTGAAAAAAAAAAGCTTTTATATATATATATATATATATATATGTGTGAAAAGTCTTCTGGAAGAATAACTTGTTTATATTTTTTCTCAACATTTCTTTTCATCTAAATTTCCAAAAATATTTGCCAATATTTTTTTTTTATGATTTATTATTTTTTAAAAGATTTCTTAGTTTAATATATAATTCTTCAAGGCTCTCGGCCTCATGGATTCAGTAAGCAACACACACTGAAAACGTCTTAGAAGATGTGGAAAAATACCATGAGTTATGAAGTTTTTTTTTTTTTTTAAAAACCGGATTAATGCATCGAAATCATTTTTTAGAACAGTTTTTTAGTGTAATCTTATAAAAAAAATGATAAAAATATTTCGGACCCAATAAACGTTTATACGAAAAATTACACAAAATATCTATAAATCTATTTGAAAAATACTTATTGCACTTGAAAATGTACTTGCATCAACAGTAAAAATCTAAAAATAAAATAACAGAAAATAACACTCAATGTGCTGAATAAATATGAAAGCAGTCATTGCTTAGCCTTTCTCTGTGTTTTCGCCATTTATCAGGTAATTAAAAATTAGCAATTGTATTGATTTCTGTGTTTTATTTTCTTATTCTTTCATTTTTAATTCATTGCTATAAATAAATAGTGTGGATTCTTAGAATAAGTTTTTGGAATCTGTGTTTGCGTTTTTTTCTTGCATCCCGGTAGTTTATTTTTAAAAATAAGCTACCATTCATCACCATTCGTATTGAATTAAAATTTAGTGAAATGATAGGTTAATATCTAATCAAAGTTATATCAAATAATCAAGTTGTCAAAATACTATATTATCATTAAGAATATAAAAGTGCTTAAGATATCAAATCTCTGCCACATTGTAAAATAAATATTCGATTAGAAGATTCCCATTATACGAATATGAAATAAATGAAGTTAAATAAAACCATGTAATAATAAATTTAAGCGAATGGAAACTGAATATTCGATTATTGAACTGTTTAACTATATATATATGTAAAGATATTTTAAACTTTTAATTAATTTAATTAATTTTCATAGTAACTTCATTCTAAAAATATTCTCTTATTTCGTGATCCAATTCCACTTCCTCTACTTAATTAATTCAAGAGAAGCTTCATAAAATTGCTTAATCAGCTAAACGCCGATACTTTCACACGCTCGGCGTGAA
Source organism: Argiope bruennichi (assembly GCF_947563725.1). Lineage (NCBI taxonomy): Eukaryota > Metazoa > Arthropoda > Arachnida > Araneae > Araneidae > Argiope > Argiope bruennichi. Next base: position 8,791,665 of record NC_079154.1, read on the forward strand.
GGGGTAAAAATGTCCAGTAAGCACATTCTTTCTTAAAAGATCCCTGTGTTTCCCTTACATGTGATTGACATGTATCGGAAATCTCTATCAGAATCTTATTAATATATTAGCACAATGAAGAAATATTTTCCCTATCGAAATCTAAGGTTATATAAGGCGAGGGATAATTTATTTCGGCCCTTTTTCCCCACTCCGGCTTTTGTACTGCTCTGTGGCGGACGTCTTGTCCGCGGCTCTGCTTGTAAATAATTATGCTTTCCCGATGGATTAAAAAGAATTTTAAAATGTAAAAAGTCTCTTCACTGCTGGTCCAAACTGCATTCTACTTCACAACAAATAATATTTTATATATATATATATATATATATATATATATATATATATATATATATATATATATATATATGGTAAATGTGTTTAATCTGATGATTATGTATTATTGCCAGTGATTATTCATAATTTCAACTAAACTTATTTGATAATTTTATAAAAAATTAAATTTATTTGATTTATACATTAAGATAATAGTCAATTACTCTGTGTTGTGACTTATGGCACGTTACAAGCCCACTGACAATTACTTGTCAGCAATTTGAGCCGAATGGGTATCTCTCGTCTTTTCAGGTGCGCCAACTAGGGCCAACAGTACAACTTAGTTACTCACATTCGCGTGCACAGCTCCTTTTTACAAGGGGGCACATTCAAACACCTTACAGATAGAACACAGAAGAAGAAAAATCTTACCTCTGCCGGGACTCGAACCCGGGACGCCCAGATCTCGAGCCCAGACGCCAGCTACCGCTATGCCAATTGCTTTGAATAATATAACATAATATGCATGCTGTCCCAAAGTTTGAAATTTTAAAGAAATCTAAAAAACTATGATATAAATATTTAATACATCTAACACAGTTTCATAAGACGGAATTTCAAAATGAGCATAAATCTTGAATCTTATCAAATGTAAGAAGTAACCATTGAATGAATTTTGTAGTGGTTATTTTCGTGCGCTTTTAATTAATTGGACTTCTTTCCTGCTTTTGAAGCACCCTGCTTTTAAATTAAGGTCTTTCACATACATATAATGAATCTTGGGATTGATTTTTAACCCTCTTTCTTACATGCTGGAATTCTGAAATATTAGATAATGGAGCCTGATTGCAAAATTTAATTAAGGAATCATCAATTAATTTTAATAAAAGTTTCTTTCTATTTGGGGAACGTAATCGATCAGTGAATTTGAGAAAAACTAATAGCAAGATTTTATAATGAATGTAATGCTAAGAAATAAAGACTAAAAAAAACTAAAGAAACAAGTTAAAACTAAATAAAACTAAAAAATAACTAAAGAAAACTTAAAAAACTAAAGAAAAAAGTAAATAACAATAAAAAAATTAAAAAGTGGTTTAGTATACTAAAAATTAAAATTAAAAAAAAAAATTGCGAGATTCAGAAAAAAAATCGTAAGTATACGAAGTTACGGAAACAATTTTCTAAAGAAATTATACTACAGAAAATATAATTAGAACAAAAATACTGAAATCTTCAATAAAACGTGAAGCACAAGATGCAACACGAATAAACTAAGTTCCGTCAACATGACAAATCGATTTTTAACGGAGATTTTTAGCAAAAGTTTTTAATTTGTTAGACTATCAAAAATATTAAAAACATTTTATTAACTAAATTCGTTAAAAAATTAATAAATAAAACGTTTCTAGAACACTTTAAAAAATTCTGTTTTCTAATAATTTTATTAATAATTAATTATATTAAGACTACGCATCGAGTACTTAAAGAAAAATATTATTAAAAAAAGTGATTAAAATATTAAGGAGACTCACTATTATAGAGAATCCTTCATAAAAAAAGAAATATATTTACCAGCAAACGAGTATATTGCAAATAAACTACACTACTCACCATTGCAGGAAAGAACCAGAAAAATATATTGCTATTGAATTCTTTATTCACGGTAATAAAGCCACTGTAACTCAATACTTGAGGAGCACTTGGTAGACATCCGGTTTTACTCAAAACGCGCGCTTTATCAATGTCCCCAGATTCAATATACTTTGTTAAAAACAATGGCTCACCGGCATCATTTTTTGAAAAGTTGCAGTTTTTAACAAAACTATTTAATGCCACCGCTCCGTCCACCTTACTCAATTGGCTTACGCTAAAAGCAATGGCGGTTACAAACAAAATCAAACCCTTCTTGTTGACATTCTTTCCTTCCATTATGGGAGACGTGAGAGTTTGGTTTTCTTATCCTCTGCCGATTCTCGCACAAATCGAACTCCTTTAGAAATTAATCTACCTTCAGGTAACTGCCCACAACCCCCGTGGCTACGACTGATAACAGTTTATCTTCCTCTTAATGAATGAATAAAAACTGCTCACGAAAAGCACAAGCAACGCTGCTGTGGTTGAGAAAAAATGAAACAAACTAGAATCGGCGTAACTTTCGCCAAGTGAAGGTCCTACCCTCCGGCGGGGAGTAAATGGCCTTCGTGGTTTAAATAACAAGTGGTTCTCTCTCTCTCTCTCTCTCTTTTGTTGTTGTTGCTTGTTTGTTTTGTTATCTCTCCCTCGCTATTCTGGAGGAAAGATTGCTGAAATCGCTTTTTATCAAATAATTTGTCAATTCTGGTTATATTATGTGACTACATTTTCTGAATTTCAATCTGGGTGCTTTATATTTCTCCCTATTGATGCGAGATATGCGATATATCCACGATGTTGTTCTATATTCTAAATACCGAACAACATATAGGTGATAATAGGATTGGTTTGTAACATGAATGTTGTCTTAGAAGGGAAGGTAAAGATTATTGAGAAGAATTCAATGAATAAATAAAATGAACCGAACAAGATACATTAAAATAATTGAAATAATAATTAAATAATTGAAATTTCCAGGAAAAGCAGATAAATACATAGAAGCACAAATAATATTTCCCAGTTGTTTTTACTGTCTTTATAGTATTGAGGGAATTGGTTAAGTAGAAGAATTAAATTAAGATTTGAAAGTTTAAATTTTGAAAAAATTAAATAAAAGTTAATTTTTTTAGATAGGTTTTCTTTACAGATACATAAAATTGGATAGTTAGTTTGAGGATATTTTAGGGACGAATTTTAAATCCAGCTTGATTCAAAATTCAAGGCTAAGTCTCGACTTAACAAAAGCAAGCATTTTTTTAAAAGCAGTTTATATATTTTGGTTATTAGTAGTTTTAAACAATAATTTTATACTAATTTCAGTATTCCTATCATTGATCCTAGTGCTACAATAGTGGAAGATAAATTAGAGATTTGATATAGAAATATCGATTAATAACTTCTGCTGCTTTAATTTTTTTTTAAATTTAAAGACGTTTTATTTTTATTATTATTTTTTTTCTTTTTAGTTTTAAAAATAACACATGGTTTCTAAAAAATAACAAGTTTTAAACTTTGATTTATTTCATCGCGGGAGGCATAATTTACATACAAAGAATAAGCGGTAAGAAATACATTAGTCTACATCGCGAAACGAGAGTAGAAGAGCAAAAGAGACAGATATTTTTCCCTCAGTGATTTTATAATGAGATTCTGATAGGGATTTCCTTGACACGTGTAGTCTTAGGAAAGAGAAATTTGGGTATCTTTAAAATAATGCTGTAAGCATTAGGGACTTTTATCCCTTCTCGAAAATGAGAAGTTACTGAATTCATGAGTTTTCTAGAGCGCGTGTTAAAAGTAATTAAATAAAAAGTGGAGTTGTATCAAGGAATAAGAGATCATTTATATATATATGTTACGGTGAAACACCGAAATCTGGAGAATGTCGACATTCACCGGTGAATGTCGACAAACACATAGTCGCTTGGTGTATGTCCGAAATATTTGCTAAATACCCTTATTTCTGACTTTCACCGGTGAATATCGACATTCACCATGCATTAATGGTGAATGTTGAACATGTCCGAGATTTACATTTTTTTCTCCGTAATTCAGTCTCGATAAATTTTTCCCCTCTCTTTCTGAGAGGAATAACTAAGAACTTAAAACACACAGTACTTTCAAAATGAGAAAGGAAAATAATAGAAGTAAAAAACTTACTTAATTATACAGTACGTTCTAAATGAGAAAATAAAATAATAGTAATAAAAAACGTACTAAATTATGTGAATCAAATTTTATTTATTGCAACAACTTAAACTATTATGACACTTTGAATTGCACAAGAGGCCCTTGCTTTTACAACTGCATTTATTTGCGGAACACTTCCTTTTGCAATGACAGCGTGTATAGCCTTGCCCACCGCTTCTCGAATTAGCTGCAGCTGCTTCTCTCAGCGAAATTTCTTGAAAAGAAATCTTATATATGGAAAGGAGCTTTTCTTTACAAATTTCGAACTGATTACGTGTGTAAAGCTGCTTGAGGGTACCATTTTCATTCGCAAGTTTATAGAAGTCGGAGTCTTCTATTCCAACAACAACCGCTAACACATTTCGGTTATCTCTACGACCACGGTCGCCATCAGGGACTTGTATTCGTACAGTATCACCAATTTGACCTGGAGGAAATTGATTTTGTGAGGTTCGCAACATTTTTGTTGCTTGCAGTCGAAGATTCTCTTTCGCGGCGGCTCTTTTTATAGAAATTAACTCCTGTTTTTCATTCAGAACTTGATGTGAAGACGTGGCAGATTGCAAGTCCACTTCAATATTTTTCTTTGGAATTTGGTTTTCGGTTTGACCACCGCTCAAATTTCTTCAAGCTGTTCTTCGGTTTCAAAAGTATTGGCGATTTCTTCAAGTTGTTCTGGATTCAAGGATTTGGCTGGAAACAGCCAGTCGTCAGGATTTGGCGGGAGACTCCACCAGAACAAACGATTTGGCGAGAAACAGCCAGTCGCCTCTTTGTTGGCTCCTCTCTTTTCGACCTCCACCAGAGCCTATCCTTGATTGTCGACATACACCGGGGAGGGTCCGAATGTACAAGAATGTAATGAAATATTCGATCTTTCACCGACGTATTTGGTGTTTGTCGACATTCTCTGATTTCGGTCTTTCACGGTAACATATATATATATATGTGTGTGTGTGTGTGTGTGTAACCCTAATTTTTAACAAACAGAATCGTGACCGAAGACAGAAATGACACTTTGAATTTTTAACTTTCGTTTTATTCCAACCCGGGATGTATAATATATGTACAAGAGGTGCGGACAAAGCACGTCTGCTTACAGGGCGGCACAAGAACAAAGGCAGCGAAAAAAGGGCAAGAGAGAGAGAGAGAGAGAGAGTATTTTTTCCGGTGCTTATATATTATGAGATTCTTTACACGTGTCGAATTAAGCAAGGGAATCATAGGGATCTTTTAAAAAGAATTCGCTTGGTTGACAGTTTTTTATCCTTTCACTCGGGACGTGTGAACTGCCGATTGAAATATTTTGTAAAAATTTTTCTGTTTAATTAATTAAATAGAGAAAGTGGAATGGGATTAGGAAAGAAGAGAATATTTTAGAATGAAGTTAATATGTGCTAAATTATGCTAAAAATTAAGAAATTAATTAAAAATTAAAATATCATTGCACACACACATATATATATCAATGTAAACGTAAAAATGTTATTTTCAATGCAAGCGGCCCACAGGGAAGTGAAACTTATTGCCACGATTGTTACCCTCTTCATCCGATCAGGTTCAAAATCACAAAATCATGAGGCATGTTTTAAAATAATCCTAAAGTTGCTTCTGAAAAGGATTTTAATATAACTGATTGTTCTTCCGAATAGTTTTCAAAATGTTTTTTCTCCAGTGTCAGTTAGTCAGTCAGATCCACTTGGAAATTAAGGAATAATACCCTCTCTCGGCTATCAGTTTGTTCACACAGATTAAATCTATTAACTATGAATAATAAGTACATTTTTAAACAAATTCGAATACTTATTTGATACGGCTGAAAAAAATTGAATTGAATTGAATCATTGTGCTGCTAATCATTGTAGGTTCAAATTAAAAAGTATATATTCTGCAACGTAGGAATTTAAAATTAATTTAGGGAAATCATTAAAAAATGGATTTAATACCCTAAAGAAAGCATTTATTAAATCTTAATTTTAATTCTAACAAAAGCACGCGACTGAATGCTATGCTGGATAAATTTGAATTTCATCGTAACATTAAGTATATAGTAACAGATGCTCTTGACTACCATGTGTTATTTCTGTGAAATAATATGTGTTATTTCTGTGATTATTTCATAGTGATCATTTTCCATGACGATTACTCTTTTGGCAATCATTAAACCTATTTTCGAGCAAATCGTATTTCTTTAGATTTGACTGTTGCCATTCGACAATAGTAAAAAAGACCGATTTCTGTGTCACAAAGAACTTTAGCCTTTTATATATATTGATTTCATCCATAATTATTCAAATTCAATTTCATTTGAAAATAATGTTTAAAATATGATGAACATGACGTTCTTATTTCAGGAGAGGCAAAATGTCTTTATTTGAAGGCTTTATCACAAATTCCGATTATTCGGGATTTTCTCTGGACTCTTGTTTATTCTTTTTATCAGTCGTTTGCTGCAGCTAATCTTATTTTTGAATACATCGTCATTAAAGTCCACTAAACTAATCTCCTGATTATTCTATTTTATCATGTAAGGAATTCAATTCTGTCATTTTTGTGTTGAATATTATAGACATAATTTCGAATTTACATGTTTTTATCGCAGTTAGCATATCGCCTTAAACTAAATGATCTCGTTTTCATCTGATCTGTATAACATTCGATAACAATCGCATATTTTTGCACCATATATTTTGGCGTAACGCAGCCAAATCTGACGATTGCATCAGTATACGAAACCATACTATTTGTCATCTCCGATTCCCTGATTATTTTGTTATTTATTTAGGCCAACAATTAGTTGGTTGAAATCTACTACTACCTCTTCACATCTCCAAGGATGTAAACAATGCCATGTCTGACAGCGTAAATAATACTGTGCATAGCGTTGGTAGAAAAGCTACTCTGTATGTTTGTTTGGGTTACCAGATAGGCGATAAATTTAAGGGAATTATTATAGAAGATTTCAACCTCTCTTTCGAAATTAACGGTCGAATAATTTATTTTCTAAGGATGAATTATTAGTGAAAGCGATTTCAATGTTGAAGTTTTACAATGATATTCTTCCTTAGACATTCAATGCTTGTGTAATAACAAATTTGACATAGCAACATAAACAACAAAAATCATACGAACTAAAAAGAAAAAAAAGAGATTGTTTCCAAAAAAAATTCTATAAAATATGTTGAATAATTCAAAATAGTTGAGAGATTATTAAATTAAATCTGCTTTTGCCCCAGGTGTATCTGCTCTTATAGTTACAGACGAAAAACAAACAGTACGAAAGATAAAAAAAAAACCCATTTAAGTAAATTAAATTAGAACATTGCTTGAATGGAATATTATCATTTCTATTTAAAAGTTAAACTCACTTAAACGATGCAAATGAGCTAATAAAAGAGGACAATAAAGTTTCCGTTCATTGAATTAGCGGATAAATGTTCTGTTCTGTGTAAATGTTATTTGATTGGATTGGATATTTACATAATCAAGATCTTTTAAACCGATATATTCTTAGAATTCAGAAAATGAATTTAATTTCGAGAATAGCAATAAAAATGTCAAAACTTGTTTGAAGAGTTTTTTCTGTTTGTAGCATTAAGGCATTATTAAATAAATATTTTGTGAAAAGATCTATGTATTGAAATATCATTTTTTTCCTGCCTTCTTCAAATTGACTCAAGATATTAAAGTTTCATGAATTTCATAAATACTTGATAAATTCTGCTAGAATTTTATCATAATAATAATTTTATTTCAACAAATTATTCTCTAGATTAATTCATTTATTGTGTACTATTGTTATGAGCAATACACTATAAACTTTTTATAATGTTATTATAGACATTTATAACTTGATATTGAATGAAAAAAGTTTGGGATGTATGGAACAAAGTCTGTTGTCCTCTGATTGCCAACGGTTACATTTAATGAATGTGGAAGTACTTGAGAGCTTGAATGAAGGTGGTAAGAGAAACTTTTGTTTTGATAAGAGTTTGAAACAAAAGAATTTCCAACATCATTCTTAAGTTGAACATTTTGTACATCTTACTACTTTACTGCAGTCGGAACTGCCTTGTTTACGCGTTTACATGCATATCATCACTATTCAAAAATAAACATCATTTAGAAAAAGTTACACAGTTTAGCAAACATTTTGAAAGTAAACTGTTGAAAATTTTAACCATTTAGATGTTTTCTAACAGATATCCTTGCAGATAATTATAAATAAAAATAATAGATATTTACATTATATAAAAATTGTATTAAGATGCTTATTCAATAGTAATGAATGTTTGTATTAAATATTTATTTATTTTCTATATTATTAAGGAAATGTTATGGAGTCCGCCATAATGTGCATCAAAATATGAGAGTGAGTGCATCTTGCATGTAAATAATATCAAGAATTCAAAATAAATAATGTCGTTGAAAATAAGTAACACCGTGGAAATAAATAAGAAAAATGATTTTTTAAATCTTTTCTAATAAAGGCAATTAGAAAATTCTTCTTGTTGGAATTTGGAATAAATTTTTAATATTGTTATAGAAAACTCTTTCCTAAGTGCACTCCGTTCTTTTTTGATTTATTTGGCTCTTATTATACATTTTCCAAAACAGTGTTGTTTCAATATATCTTTGTCTTTTACATATTCCACTTCAATAATTCGCATTAAAGGTTTCGAAATAATACAGAATAAAACAAACATATCCTTTGATGTGTACCATGTAAACAAAAAGGAAATAATTTGGGCAGAAGTTATTTTATTTGCATAAAGTACATTTTAATTTACTCGTTGATTATTAATATTTCCCTCTCTACCAAAACAATTAACAATTATGAGAGTTGTTAGAAATGAATCTAAAAAATGAATATAAATCCTATGTAAAATAAAAATGAAAAGTAAATGAAATTTAATATTTTATTTTTAAAAAAAGTTATGTGAAAGAATCGTGTATTCCATATTGTTTGTCAAAAATAATTCTATAAAATAAACTTTAAGGTATTCATTTATTTTATTTTTGTTTTTTTTAATGATAAAATTCGTTTCCAGAAGAATCTTAGATTGGAACTTCCAAACCAAGGCATATATGAATTAATTCAAATGACTGAACCCTGCCGGCTGAAGACACTCAGTGCGTGTGGTGGCTAGCACACATATAAATCTGTCGTGGTCACAAAGTCCTCCATGTCGAGAGTAATACCACTGGGGGTACTGATTGAGAGGTGATCATTCTCTAACTCTGGTCTAAATTACGATCTGTGGATGAGTGAATGAAATGCATGAATGAAGTCCGCCCAGTAAAAAGGGCTATGACGTGTGAGTAGCTAAGTCGTACTTCTGACCATAGTTGGCACTATTGAAGAAACAAGTGATGCTCGTTAGGCTTAAATCGATGCCCACGGGTTTTAAAGTACCATAAATCACAACAACAAAATAAGTTTACGCTTCTATAAAATTAGACTTGAGTTGGAGGGTTAAGATAAAACAATTGGGGGAAAATTATTATTTTCCATTGTTTGGTATTATAACGATCTTGAGGTATCCTGACAAAACTTTTCCGTTTCGGAAGCTAGATAAAGTGTAGCTGACTTTCAAAACTAAAAAAAATATTACTTTTATCCAGAATAAGCTGAGCTGTGAAAGAAAAATAACATATATAATGGTGAACGGAATCTTTTCTTATTGGGTTGCATTCGCAAGTACAATCCGTAACAAGCCAGAAAATAACTCTTCGGTAGGTTTCCGACCGATTTAAGTTAGAATAAATCTACAGAATGGATTTTCCAAACGAGAGGTTTTTAGAAAGAAAGTTTCTTCTCGGTGAAAACGAAGTTAGAGGACTTAAATCATGTCCAACTTTTCATTCGCTTACCTGACATTGAACACCTAAAAAGGGTTGTGACGCGTGAGTAGTTAAGTCGTACTCTTGGCCCTAGTTGGCGACACTGAAAAAAAAAGAAAAAAAAAGAGAGACGCTCACTCGGCTTAAGTTGCGTGCCGATAACTGTCAGCTGGCTTGTAAAGTGCTATAAGTCGCAATGACAACAATTCAAATGACTTCAAGGTCATATGCCAAACATGACTACGCATAACATAAAAAAAAAACATCTAATTGCACCCCTCTTATGCTCTGTAGTGACATGCCCTTTTCTTTTAGACAAGAAGATCAATGAATTATGGAATTAGGTTAGCTTGGTATCACGTGAACATGAATTGATGCCTACTCTTAAATTTATCATATTTACTTACCAAATTTATCACAAATATTTCAACAGAATTTAAAAGATTTCTGTTAAATTTATTTTTAAAACATTCAAAAAATTATGAGAAAAGAAATTCTTCTGTAATTATGCATACTAATACTTATTTCATTAAAATGAAAATCCATATAATTTGAATTAATGAGTTTAACAAATGGTTAGTGTAATTTTTTACGATAAATTATGTAATTTACTTGGAAAAAGTTTTTTTTTTTAATTTGCACAGCTTTGTTATTGAATTTAAACATTTGAGGTGGATTTAAATAAAATAATGCGAAAATTAAATCTTTTGAGTTTACTTATAAGATTTGTAATTATGAAAGATTGATTTAATTTTCATGATTTTCAATGCGAGGTTCTTAGGCATATTGTATTTGCGTATATATGTGGTGTTTCGACCTTAAAGTAAGGAAATTTAAGAAATTTATCTTTTGAAATTATCGAATATTCATCAGCTTACAGCTAAAGATAGAACATTCATGTTTGCAAATGGATATACAAGGCTGTTCAAATTAAAATTTGCCATCTCAAAGAGCTGGGAAGTATGTTAAATTAATGCGAAATTTGAACAATAAGTGTTTTAATTAAAGCGCCATTTATTAAAGATAAAAAATAAAAAATGCATACAAAAATTTGTGATAAAATGCTTGAGATATAGGATTTTATGATAAATCTAGTACTTTAAGAATTAAAGTTAGCATAGGAAAACTTTGGGAAATAATAGTTGAATACTCTATTGTCTGAGAAATTCAGTTCTAATAAATATCGATAAGCTTCAGTGGAAATGTGATCGCATGAATATGGATCTTCGAATGCCTTGATCTTATCGAACTTTTGGAATGAAAAAAAGATATTAACAAGTCATGATAACTTTGTTTAGCAACAAAAAAAAGGCAGAATCTCTTTAGAAATCACCGCTTAAAAAGCCTAGGGGGAGAGGTCTCCTTAAATCTTTCTCACATACTTTCTAATAAAATTGAATTTGCATTTTAGAAGCATTTTTTCCAGCCAATTGATATCACAATTTGACACACAAATATAACTGTAGTCACAAAGTCACATATTAAATATGATATAATTAGGTCACTGCGGTTTTGAGTTATGGCATTTATATGCTTCTGAAAGTACAGACAGACGACATTTAAATTCTGTCCTTTCTTTCTGGCACAAAATTTGATAGATATCTTACAATATATATGTTAAATCTGTGTGCCGAATTTTATCCATCTAGCTCTCTTCGTTTTGTAGTTAACGGGGTAACCTATTCTCAAACAGTTGGGCAGATGTCCTCTAAATAGAATTTGCTCAACATTTGATAGAAACCTGCAATGCCGGTGTAAAGACCATGTACCAAATTTTATCTGTCTAGCTGTAAGCGGTTTTGAGTCGTCTTTATCACAGACAGGCGTTTAACAGAAATGTGTTTTACGAATTCAAGGTGGCCTAAAACGAGTACATTTCTCAAAATGTTGAGTTCGAACTTTTTTGATGAGTAAACTAAATTTTCTATACTTCGTTTACGAGAAAATAAAAAGATCCGATGGTTTTTCGAAGGTTTTTCAAAGTTTTATTTATATTGTGAGTCATTTTAATCTTTTATGCCGTGTGCAATGAAATATATTTTATTTGCATTTTTACTAATTTTTATGTACAACGTTTTTTTTCTCGGCTCTTATTTTTGTTTCATATTACTTTTTCATTTATCTAATTTATCTGAATCACAATGGACACAATGTTGCTAAACACTGTTAATAAAAGCGCTTTTAAGATAAATTATGCTATCAGACTTAATTATCAAAGATATAGAGCTTCAAGAGTTAAAAAGATTTATTTTATAATATTGACATATATTTACCTACAAACGAAGCGTATTAAATGAATTTTTCCAACGAATCTGAATGCTTTAGTTGTCTAATCTATGTTTTTATAAACAAACAAAAAATGGGTTAATAGTTTAAAAATTGAAAGCATGTTTCTCATGGAATATATTAACTATACGATCACCGTATGGACTAATATTCGAAGTGATAAATTAATACAATTCCGAAGTTTATGTAAAGAACTACCGGGGTTAAGTATTTCACTTTATGTAATATGAACACATTTTTAAAAGAAATACAGGCTTATTTTTGTTTAAAGCTATTCAAATATTCTTTATAATAGATGAAACTGCCTAGTAATAGTACGAAATGGCTATATGATAGAATTATGCTTATTTATTACCATGTTACGTTGATTATACTTAAGACTTAATTATGCTCACTCTGCACATCAGAGATACTGAAATAGTGTAGGATGAGTTATCGCACTGTCTCGATATCGTTCGTATTTTGGGAGCTACCTATAATGATCACTTATAATCGTATGAAATTTTCGACTGTAAGTTTTAATGAACAACAAGGTTATATTTCCTTTCGTTTTATTTTAATAGCCCTAAAAAAATTCGATATTCATTTATAATCTCCCCGTCGTCCTGTAGTACAAGTTTGTTTCAAAATTTAAGATATTTCAACAAAAGTGTCTGACAAATTAATTCAAAACTTTCACCCAAACTCGTTATCATTAAATTTCTGAAATATAAAAAGATCACCGTGAATACATTATACTGATCATTCTACCATTCATAAAATGGTGATTAAATGACATTATGTTTTCGAAAGAAAGACAGTTGCAAGCTCTTATTTATTTCCTCCATGTATTATGCAAGTCTAGTTTCTTTTCCGGCACATTTCATATTCATTATTTTAAATATTTAAGACTATTTCTTTCACGAATTAAAGTTTGTTTCACTTTTGTACCAGATGAATCAAGCCTTAAACAAATAATTTCTACCATTTCTGATTATCGTTTGTTTCATTAAAATGTTGATTTTGTGGAAGTGGTGGGATAATTGCTTACCCGAACAAAAAATATAAGATGAAAATACGATGAATGGTATATGGAATAATATAAATCGTTGCCATCTGATGAATGAGAAAAATCAATAAATGGAACGATCTGACTTTTTTTTATTCAATTGCATAAGAATTATTAAGAATTGTGAAGACTGAATGTCCCAATTCTTTTTAACCTTCTTCATTTGATAATATTATTTGTATGAATATTAGAATAGCAGATTGCGCACATTTCCTTATAGTATTCAGAACAGCTTATAAACAGTGATTCATTAAAAACTTTAAATGAATGTGAAAATTTAATAAAATCACTGTAAAAGTCGATAAAGTTATTTATATATAAACAGTATGAAAAATTTCGCAGTTAAAATTCAAAAGTATATTAAGTTAATGAATCAAAATAAATAAGATATTATTAAAATGAAATGTTTTCAAAATTTTTGAAAAATATATTTAATGATCCTGATAAGGAATAAAAATATTTTATATCATAGTTAGTTGCATATTATGAAACAAAAAAATTATGACAGTTGAGAAAAAATTATTTTATAAAATATGAACATAATGGATCGAAAGAAAACAATTTTTTTTGCAAGGAGTAAAACAAAACTAATTTAAGTCATTAACGTTATTACCTTCAGAAAATGTAAAAATTTCTATTTTTTTAATAAACTGCAAACGAACAGCAGCAACAAAAATTTCTGAAAATATGACTCGCTCTCTTTCAAGTGATAGTCATTAAAACTGAATAAAAGAAATTAAATTAAAAACGTGCGTAGAAAATAGTTTAATTTATTAAAACTACTTTTCATCATATTCTTTAATTAAAAAATTAAAAGCATCAACGAAACTCAATAAAGAAGACAAGAAAAAAAACCCTACGTATGTAATTAAAACTTTTCACAATGTAAAAAATGTATAAATGAAGGATAAAAGAAGCTTAACTTTTGTTGTTTTAGAAATTCTCTAATATTGTATAAGAAAAGTCTGTTTAAGTTAATTAGTTTAATGCCTGGTTTTTCTGACATTTATGGGGGTTAACTTGCGGCGGTTTGTTTAAACCGTTTTATCATTCTAACACCCCCAAATGCAGCAACACTTTGAATTTAACCTTCCTTGAGATTTTTATATGAAAAATTGAAATCACAGAGAAAAAAATTAACGTGCAGTAGTCCGTCACTGCAGCTTCAGACTATCACGTTAAAAATATGTGATCACTTCCATTTGTGATAGCTTATATATGTAGTTTAAAAATCATGTGTTTTCAAAACTGTTGGATTGTACCTTGACCTATCTCTTACTTATTTTGTATTCCGTATAAATTAAATTGAATGTGTTTTTAATCACCCATTTTTAACTGTATTTTAAAAAGAAGCTTTTATATTTTTAATTATTTTCTGATTTTTCATCCATTAATTTATTATTCATTATTACAAATATGATAAAATATTAGAATTGCTTTTTTCACAAAATCAATACCAGATGTTTCTAGCCGTATTCAATCAAAATTTAGTTAAATTTAAGTGATAATTAAATTCTAAAAGTGTTAAATACAATATTGTGTTTGGAATGTGTGTCCAATGATTCACTTAACATAAAAAAGTTATGCAGCAATATTACATTTAATTAATTCAGATCTGAGCTGCTCCGTTCTTGCCACTATTATTAAGACTAGCGACTCTCTTAAATGCAAAGTTTGGAACGAAGTCTGCTAATATCTTGAAACTTTACATTTCATAAGTGGGGTGCATGGTCCAACTGATTCACACAAACATAAATTTTTATTTCATTTTTACAAAGAGAAACCTTTTCTTTTTTGCACTGCATTTCAGAGCTCTCGATTTCATATTTTCAGCATATTGTTATCGATAACATACAAGCGAATAAAATGTAAGGCGATCAGGGGATTTCCAAGCTCATTTTAGGTGAAAAACAATAATAGATGTTTCAATTTTTATTTAAAACGTTATAGGACATCATCAAACAAATTTTAATTTGTCAATATTTTTTGAAGAAGTTACAAGTCATTAATCTTTGTAGACAAAGTGCTGTGCCCTCATTTTGACAGCTAAATTTTTTTAGATGCCTTAATATTTTAAAAATGTTTTTGATAATTTAAAGATATTTAAATTTGAAAGTAGTTGTGTGAATTTTTATTTTTTTATAATATTATTTTAGCATATTTGTGATTTACTCCGAAATGAATATGATAAGTTAAAAGTTTTTTTATGATATTTAAAATTATTCGAGTTATATACAGAAATTTGCATTTTATATTTTAAATACATACAAATGATTTGAATGCATAAAACCCCTTTTATTCACTAAATTCAAACTTATAGGCATCTATTAAATAACAAGTTTGTAATTTCAAAACAAGAAATATAAAGATTTCTAAAGCTTTAAAATGTTTTGGCGCTTCAATTTTTTTCATACTCCCTAAAATTTTATAGAACTATATCAAAACAGAAGAATTGTTGAGAAGAAATTTCAGAATATATATATATATATATATATATATATATATTACGAATTTTAAACTTAAGATGTTAATATTTCTTTTCATACCAAAAACGTTTCCTCTAAAAAAATATCTTTGTTAAATGTATTCACTTTGAAGTTCCTATCTCAAACACAAAACCAACTTTTGCTTGAAAAGGATTCGAGTACCTGACAGAAAATATAACATTACTTTCTAATAATCTTATGACGCCTTGAACATTTGTCACAGCGGTTGCTAATTGTTATGAACATTATTATTATACCCATACTCAGGAATAAGCGATTTTGGTGATGTTCTTACTGTCTGCTGAATTTTAAATTGACAAGATAAAAATTAAATAAAAAAACAAACTGTTTGGAAGATGTCTGGTTACTTTAAGAACCCTCGTTTAAGGAAGTAAGAAACGAATAAATTTCAAAATTGCATCTTTATAAGAAAATGAATGAAAATTTGCATGGTTTTTTTCATTAGTGCTATTAATGATCACTAAGTTTTAAATTAATAAGTTAAAAATTAAAAAAAAAATCTATCTTGAAGATCTGTGATTGTTTCGAAAGCCCGGTCGTGCAAAATAAGAATCAACCCTACTTCAAAATTACACTTTTATAAGTAAATGAATGCAATTTTATATATCTTTTTTGGAGGTGCCCACTAAAACTAAACAGATAAGTTGAAACTTAAGACGAATTTATTTTGAAGATGTCTGGTTACTTTCAAAAACTTGACGGCAAGTAAAATCAGAAAATAGTTTTTTGGAGTTACATCTTTAAATTACACCTTCATAATTATAAAGCACGTTTAATAAAATGTATTAGAAAAACCATTTCATTTCTAATGACACGTGTTGTAATTGTTTCTTTTACTGAATTCTATTACTCTATTATTTATTGAATATATTCCAAGAAATACGGAATAAACGTTTTTTTGAAATTGTTTGCCAAATACATTGTCAAAAATGATGATTCACAATGAACGAAGACTTTTCTTTACATTGATAGGATTTCTGATCATCGTCGAAAGAAAAATCTCTGAAAAAAAGTTAGAAGTTTTTATCTTATAAAAAATAAATTCATGATGGAAAAATAAATTCAATTTTTCAATTCGTAAAAGAATAGAATACTTTTGTACTATTTCCCGTTTTGATAAATGATTTAAGAATAATACAATAATGGAATAAAATTGTAGATAAAACATGGCTCATACAATTAATTGAAAAAATATGCGGGAAACTTCCAGATGACAACATGTATTCGTATGAAAGCATCATTCTCATAGTACAAAACTAGAAATAAGTTCTTGTGTATAATTTTGAAAGATAAAAAAGAGCTAATGAGGTATGTAAGTATGAAAATAATATTTTTATAATATTTATAAGAAATAGTATGGGATTTAAGTAAAATAAGTTTAATCTTATATGGGAGAAAAGTTTATTTATTTACCGAAATAATGATTCTAACAATTATTGTGTGAGAATAAAAATTTTATATATTTACAAATTTATATTGTAGGGAAAAGTTTAGTATACTCTACTAATTCTGAAATTAGCTTGTTATTCACGTTCAAGAAACTTTGAATTCTTTTTGTTGTTGTTGTTGTTGTTGTTATAGAAACTGCAATATGAAAGCATAAAAGGACTGTAGATTCAAAATCTATTTTTGCGTAAGATTAACGACTGGCACAGATGCAATTTACTTTTATGATTATTATTGCATTAAAAAAACTGGTTTATTATACGTATGTTAAAAAAAATTATTGAATTCCGTTTCGATGCCATAGAAGGGTTCTCTTGGGGTGGACCTCATCATTCTTAGTTGTACGCAAATAACAAGGATGACAACTGAGCCGATGCAGCATCTGATTTGTATGAGAAAGATCATCAGCGATAAATATCTGGTAAGAAATGAACAAAACGTCAGAAAAACAAGGAGTGGCATGAAATATTGATAGCAATGAAGTGCACACATATTTCCAATTCAATACAAACCACATTCTATGGAAAATGCGAATAAAAATGTCGCTAATGACTTATCTAACGTGTCTGCGTCGCTGGAGGTATGTGTGCATTATCCAATGGTTATCAATGAAACTTAAAGAAAAAAAATGCTTCGCCACTAAGGTCTTGTTCGATACATACAAAATATCTGCATAAGCCTTTAGTTTTCACGAAATATCGAGATGAGGGTGCTTAATCCCCTCCCCAACGGATTTTAATTCATATAATTCGATTTAGAATTTTGGTGAAAGTAGGTTTCTTCCATCTTCCCATCTCAAATCCAAAGAAATGATCTACAATCGGAGCATTTACTGTTCAATAAAAATGAATGTAATTGGAGTATAGTTGTTTTAAATAACATACTTACCTGTTAGATATTAAAATTATTACAGGGTATTTATTATCTTGTGTTTTGTTGAATAGAAATCCCAAAAGGCCAGCTCTGAATTCGGCCGTATCAATCAATGTGGAAATAGAGATTCAGGCAGTTAAAATGGTATTAATACTACTACGAATATTTCTAATATTTATGTAGCAACGTTTCTTTTTTACTTTCACGTAAATGAAATATAAGTAAAATATCGTAATCGTCAAAAATTCAAACTCGAGATTTTGACAAATCTCCGCGTTTTAGACCTTCCTGAATCCGAAAAACAAATTATATTTTTCTGTGACAGCTACAAAACACCTTCAGCTAGACGGACTAATTTTTTTTTACTGTCTTTATATCAAGTTTGTAAATTTTAATCAACTTCTCAAAAAATTCCGTTTAGAAGAAGTCTGTTTGTCCGGCTGTTCTAATAAAAGTTAACATGATTATTGCAAATCTAAAAGAGCTGGACGGAAAAAATTCGGCATACAGATTTAAAATTTGCATTGGAGATTCCAATATAAATGTTAAATTGAGACAAATTCAATAAGTGATTGACCGTCTGTAGTCCTTTAGTTTCAGAAGCATGCAAACACTATAACTCAAAAACACAGTGGTACAGTACATTGTATATTACCTCAAAATATATACAATGGTATATTACACCAAAATTATATATCAAATTTAATATGTAATATTATGATTGTAATTTGGATCTGTATCAAATTATAATTTCAATAAAAATACGTCTAAAACACAAATCCTATTTTCGAATACTATTAACCGTATGCTAGGAATTATTCTCCAAATTTCCCGAAGTTCACAAGATAAATGTAATAAAACTATTAAATTCATGCCAAAGATTAATATTTCGGAATTACTGGGCGCCAATGCTATGCGAGATGTTCTCTGGAATAAAATTTGTATTACAGAGTAAGAGAGAAATTTTTTTGGAGATACTCCCGTGGGTTTTACAGAGATATACATCTTGTTATCTGCTTTAACGTTTAGCTAAATCTGTTTCTTTGCACTCAATTGGCTGGTATCCTTTGAAGCATTTTAGACAGCTTTAACGAATTATATTTTAGAAATTTCGAGATAAACACATTTCTTTCACAAATCAATTGTTTTGTAAGAGCGTTAGGAGCCAAACACATTCAGCTACGCAGTTTGTTTTGAGCAGAAAATAGATTTTATTGCATTTTTATTTACACTTTACTACAAGGTTAAATTGAGATCGTTGAAATTAAGTTTAAGATATATTGTGTAAGTAGTCCAATGCGTTATTATAAACATATCAATTTTCGTTTTGAATGAGATAGAAAAAAATTCCTTGTGCAAGTAGAATGAACTGAAGCTAAAATAAATGAATAACAAAGATGGAAGAATAATGGGGTTAAAAAGGAAATAACACATACACACTACTTGAAATTCCTTATAAAAAAACCTATAGATTTTCGTAACTACCATTTTGGAATCAATCTTTTTAACATTTGCATATTTTATTACAATTTACCCTTTTTTTGTTTTAGAAAATTTGATTTTCTTTTGGCAAGTAAAGCAATTAAAATCATATCTTGCCAAAGTAATTGCATTTTACTTTAATTTAATAAAATGAATATTATTTCCTTTAATTGAATTACTTATTTATTAGAGTTTAAAATTATCTGTTTTAATAAAGATATGTATTGAATATGTAAACATCAGCAATATATATATCTATATATTGCTCTCTCTATATAATATATCTATATCTATATATAACATAGTTTAAAAATCATGAAAATGATGGAGAGTTTTATTTTAAAGTTAATCTGTTTTTCTCACCCAGATAAAATCAAATAGTGTCAAACGAAATTAATAAATTTTATATTTATAAATAAATATTAAAATAAGATATACTTAATAAATTTATTAAATATTTGTTCATCACGTGAAGGGAATTTTTTATTTACATAATATAATATTTACATTATCTAAATAATATACTTAACTTCTTTTGCTGTGTAAATTAAAAGATAATTGAGCTCATTTTATGAAATTTGTAAAAAAGATATTCTTAACTTAGTAATTTAGCATTACTTCAAATAATTCAAACTTTTAATGCGTTTTACATATTTATCAACACAATTGTTAATTATAATCGCTAAGTTTAATTCTCCTTTTATAATGCTGAATGGCCAAGTTCCAAAAAATGCTGTTATCTGTTTTTTTTTCCTTAATCATGAAAGAATTATTGACAAAATATTTTGATATAAAAAGTTGCTTTTTATATATGTTTTAAATCAGAACTCGAACTAGACATTATCTTAATATTTTATAATTAAATACCAGAAATATTTATTTTGCTTGTTTCCTAGATTTCTTGCTAATTATATTTTCGCAAAGTTCATATTTTATAGATGTTATTATGAAATTAGAAAGAACGTATTTGGAATAGTAGCGTGAATTTAGTCAATTATTCACAATTAAAAAAATACTCACCTTATTAAATCCTATTTGTATTTTGTACGATATTTGTACGATACTATTACTGGTATTTTGTACGATTCTATTATCAAATTCGTAACTTAGAAACAAGGATCTGAAAAATCAGAACGTAGTTTCTAGAAACTGATAGTAAATAATTGAAACTAGAACCTTTTTAATCTCCATTCATCCAAAGGTAGCGAAAAGAGAGCAAAAGAATTTATTAAAAAATTTCTAAGGTTAACGCATAAGGTTCTGAAATAACCGGAGAGATTATCTTTTCCTAAAGGGAGTCAATTTCTTTGTAAATTATCTACGTGATATATTTGTTCTAAAATAAAGTTCTTTTCACAAACCACATTCATTAAATTGAGATTTGAAAAAAGTCTTTCAATTTCATTCTTTATGATAAAAATTTTAAAAAATAATAACATCATCCCTGCAACATATAGAAATGAAAACTGCTGATTTTATAAAAGAATAAAACTCAAAGTGAAGATTTTAACTTAAGTTTGTACAATAAATCAGTAATGATTAATTATAATTGATGTTTCGTTCGTATATCATATGGAAGATTTCTAAAATGAGCATACATATAGACAATGCATAACCACATACAAGAATAGTCAAGGCTGGAAATATATTATTTAAAGTAATTTGTTTACGTGTTTTGGATTTCATTGTGTATTTTTTCAGCCAAGTTTTGTACATTTCCTCGCTCAGATACTTGTTGTAGAATCCACCTCTGTTAATTCTCACAATTAGAGCATCTAAAGCGGCTTTACAGCAGAAATCTTTTCTGATTGCGATTCCCACACTAACAGAATCCAAGACATCTTCAGAAATGTATTTAGTGGACCATGGAGGCAGTCCAAATTGAAGACCAAACACTAATTTAACATCTATTATTGCTGTTCTACCGTCAAAATACATTTCATCCAAAGAATTAGACAATGGAGGAAACCAGTTGTTTTCAACGATGCTATGTCCCAGCTGGACAATGTTATATTTATCACTTTGTAGAAGATAGTCTACAATACTTTGAGTTGCAAAAGCTCTGTATTTTCCTTTAGTAACAGCCAGGGAAAGTTCTTCGAAATTTCTTACTGGAGATTCTATGTAGTCCATGGTGTGTAGCGTTGCAAGTCCAGCTGTATAACTAGAAGAAATCACTAAAGCAAAGTATAGCCAAATCGCAAGTAAAAAACGATTTGCAGTTACGATATTGATCATATTTTGCCGAAGAATGCTTCTGAATAACTGAAACATCATTTCTAAATAAGAAGATTTTTTGCGGGATTTCAAATAAAATATAAAAGGGAGAATAATCCATACTGCAGCTATAGATAACCACATGTCCCACTTAAATGAGTATAAGAAAGAATGCGGCTGTGGTATGATTCTTGGTTGGTGAGTAGCAAAACATATTTCGTTGACCGAGTATGGTTCAGTGAAGTCAACGGCGGTCAGTCTGTCTTCAGTCGGACTGAGAAAGCCAATGGCCAGATCAGCTTCTCCCCTGCTGACCATTCCTATCAGTCCTGTCCAATTTCCATTTTTCAAACGATTTCCCCACATTCTGTCTGCTGGAGAAACTAATTCATACTGAAATTGCAATACTTGTGATAAAACACTCAAAAGTCTTCCATCTACGCCACCTAATTTTACTTCACCAGTGTGTCCACCATACATCTCTGAAATCTGTGTGTAGTTGTAAGCAGCAATAATTAATTTTTTTGAGAAATTTGTCATCTGGGCCATTTTATAACATCAAAATCCAATGGAGGAAAATCGTATCTTGAATACAAGAGAAAAACTCAGCACGAAAGTTTTATAAGCATTAAGCATATCAATTAGATGATACTTCTTAGGTCTTCTATCAGCAGGATTTAAACTTAGATCAACAATTTCGTCACCATAAATATTTAAGCACTGTGTATAACTGTAGCAGGTTCGATTAATTATGTTAGAAATTCCATCTTCTAAATTGCTTTCTAATTGCTAGTAACATGAGAACATAATTAAATGTAGATTGTTGTTGATAGTTCGTTAAGCAGCAGATTACAGCTGGAATTATACCTTAATTATTGGTTAGGTAATGCTTCAAAGATCTTCCATAAGCACAACTTAAATTTACATAAACAGCTTCATCATTACCAATTTCTACTGTCTTTGTATTATTTTAAAATATTTTCAATTATACTATTCAACTTCAGTTCATGAATTTCATTACGAAAAACCTGAGTTCTGCATATAATCAATCCATTAAAGACGAAACGGCAACGCTTGTGATAAAATATCTAAAGCAATTTATTTCCGCTGCGATAGTCAGTTACTTTTAAAAGTTCCTCATTTATTGTCTAAGAGGAATTTTGATAAAGATAGAATTATAGAGTAATAACGGTACCAAAAACTCCAGAATAATACATCGCTCCAGAATAATACAATGTACTGATCTGTAGATCGCACTCTCTCTTTCTGGCTATTCTATCAAGAAAATGACTCGTAATGATGTGTTGATCTATACTGAATCAAATGTTTCATTATGATAATCATAAGGAAGTATTTTTATTTCATTCTTATTTCTTAGTTGCTTAGTCATAGTGGAGTGATCGTTGAGCAAAGTAAGCAAAACTGATTCGCATTAACTTTGTTTTTATATCTTCAGAATGGCTTGTATTCGAATAATTTCTTTATTACTAAACATGGTATTATTTATAACAGTATTCACCATGACGTCATTAATGTTTTATTGATTCACTTCTGAATAAGGCAAATGATAATATTTACTAATGTCCGATTTATCCACTCTCCCAGATTAATTTACTTATCATATTATTTCAGAGCATTGGTATCGAATTTGTTTTCTTCCATTATCTCATTCTTGTATTTAAGTTAATGCCAAAGTATCTTTATTTTTGCAAGATATACTATGCACGTGAAATATAATCCAAATGCTGTATAAGAAATAATTCTATATGTAGTAATGAGTACAGAATTATAAAATAAATATATAAACTTTCTATCTTGAGAATATACAGAAGTAGTCAAAATATTTTTAATGCCTGAATAATTCACAAATGTAATAATCCGTAGTGAAATGTTTAAATTTGTAGAAAGCGTTTAAGCAACTCAACTTCATATTTCTGAATTCTTTAATCAATGAGCGTTCAGTCATTTTTATGTGATGGGTACCGTAATATAATTGATCAAGATACAAATGTTTACCGACATTGATATTTGAACCACTTATTTGTTTTATTTTCATGCAAGAAAATCACTAAAACACTAGATTTAATCATCAAGTGTTTTGAAGGTCTGGTCCATCTTAAAACTTTCGTTTCAACCATTCTCC
Organism: Argiope bruennichi; assembly: GCF_947563725.1. Taxonomy (NCBI): domain Eukaryota; kingdom Metazoa; phylum Arthropoda; class Arachnida; order Araneae; family Araneidae; genus Argiope; species Argiope bruennichi. Next base: position 8,815,645 of record NC_079154.1, read on the forward strand.
TTCGTATTGATGTTATTTGAAGGTTTGATGAACGGGATGTTGATTCTTCTGTCGTCAGCAGCAATTTCGAATGGCAAGATTTAAAATAAACTTCCTGAAACCCATGGTTTTAAGAGACTTCGACCCGATTTGTTTTAATTATATAAATTGTGCCTCCTATTATTCTATTGTCCATAAAATAAAAATGAATAAATCTATCAATTAATTCATGGCCACATCGAACGGCGCAAAATTAAACTGTTGCTTCGCAGCAGAATTTGAAATAAGCAATTTTAATTAAGTTGCAGAATATTGTTGATTTACAAGAATTAAGAAAATGTTTCGCTAAATAAAAATGGATTAATGTAGATTCCTTCAAAATACTTTTTTAGAGCAACGCAAAATTGAGCTGTAACTGCCTAGCAGTATTTGAGATAAATAATTTTAATTAAGCTGTAAAATATTGTTGATTTACAAAAATGAATCAATCTACGCAAATATAGATTATAACTATATTCTTATAGCAAAATTCGTTTATAATACATAATGTGAGTATTTCAGGAAATAAATTGTAATAAGTTAAATACACAGTATATCACCTAAGTAGTTAATGAAATGATAATAGTTACTCGAGAAACCATGGCGGTACTGCATTCTCAGGACACTTGTCGTGGTATTTGAGGTATTTTGAATATTTCAACTACATAGAGATGTTGGGTAGTTTTATCTTTCACCGAGATTGAAGAAACTTTAGTTTTACGTTATTTTGCTTGTTGTGTTCTAACACAGATGGAGTTTTCTATTAGTGAAAATTATTCTACTTCGATTGATCTTCAATTAGTAATAAAGATAAGTTTAATTTTGTCAGGGTGTCCCCTCTTCCTAAACATTTGTCACATAATAACCCCAGATTGTTCTATTATACCCTTCAATGTCGTCTACCACTCAGACAAAATGATTTTTCTAGTCTTTATAATTATTTGATAATAGATTATATTCGATAGTTTACTGATGTAATGGATTGAAAATTAATGAAAAAAAACTTAAAAAGAATATTTTATTGGATAATTTTACTTTTGGTATAATGTAAGGCAGTCCTCGAAGTTTACAAAAAATATAAAATTTACTTTTCTTTACTTACTTTTACTTTACTTACTTATTTATTTACTTTACTTCACTTACTTACTTTAATTTTACTTTACTTTAGTTTCGCATTACTTTTACTTTACTTTACTTACTTTAAGTATTTATTTACTTTAACTTTTTTTTACTTTACGTATTATAAATAATATTTTCTTTTTTTAATATTTCATGAAAAAAATTCATTCAGTCAACAGATTTTTAAAAAAAACATGAAATAGTCTTTAGTTTTATTATTAACTTATGAAGTTAAATTACAAAGAAGTTGCACAAAAAAAAATTGCTTTGAGTAGGAGACCAAACCCAATTATAACTGACAGTCAGATGAACAAAATAAAGAAATCCTAATTTTTCAAGGTTTGATTAACTTCAGACCACGAAAGTGTAAATATAAATTACAAGCTTTTCTACTTGTTTAGTGGATCTATTAATTTAAGAGGAAAAGCAAAGAAGACAATGTAAAAAAATATCTAAAAGCCTTTTTTAAATATCATTTTTTAAAATTCATTTTGTGAGTAATAATAAATAAGTTCTTTGCAATAAAAGGAATGACATAATATGAAAAGACAAATCTGATGTTTTTATTCTATTAAATTTTTCATATTTCAGTTTTGACTTTCTTTACCTTCAATTTAAAAAAAATGGAATATTAATTTAAGGCTTATTAAAAAGGTTCTGTGTTTTTAGAAAGCTAGACATTTCGGAAAGATATTTCGCAAACAGAAATTAAATCTTTTAACTTTTGGGTAGTTGCACTAGTTTTCTTAATAACAAAAAAGTACTAAGAATTTTAAAAGGATCAAAAATTTCACAGGCCTGCGATGAAAAAAACACAAGTATATCGATAGATGAACATAACGTATTTTTTAGTGCTTAAATTAAAAAAAAATAATGACAATTTTTTACGGTCACATTTTTTTCGCGAAAACTTCGTTTTTACATTGATTTTTATGAATATTTACCATAAAAAATTTTCGGCATAGAATTTCTTCCCTTCTTTCCTGTCCAATTCTTTACTGTGGTGAAAATTACAGAATGCTCTTATGTGACATCTCCCTGGCCAAGGGAACTTCTTTTTATTGGTACGGGAACCGGAAAAAGGAATTTGTTAAGTGCTTTGAGGAAGAGAAAACCCTGGTCTGTTCTGATGTTCCAAAGTCATGAGCAAATCTAATATCACATACGATAAAGCTGAATGGAGGCTGTTTATAGATTCATTGAAAAGGAGCTTTAAAGCTGCCCATCTGCATCACGGAAGCCAGTATACATCTGTACCAGTTGGACACTCTGTGCATTTAAAAGAAAACTGATTATAAAAACTGGCTCTTGTCCTCGACAAAATAAAATATACCAACCATGGTAAGACCATTTGTGGCGATTTGAAAGCTATCTTCGTGCTTCTTCGTCAACAGGGCGGATATCCCAAGTTTCATTTGTGAGTGGGACTACCATGATGAAACTCAACATTGGATCAACAAAGAATGACTGAAACAGACAAAATCTTGAGCCAGGAACCAAGAATAGCTTAGTTGAGAAAAAAAAATACTATTAACCCCCTCTGCATATAAAATTAGGTCTAATGAAACAGTTTGCCAAGGCTGATCCAAGATATGGCGATTGATTCAAATACCTGCGCAAAAGATTTTCAAGTTTATCCGAAGCCAAGTTGAAAGAGGGAATCTTTATTGGTCCAGATATCCGCAAGCTTATGAAAGATAAAGAGTTTGAGACTAACATGGCAACAAAGAAACTTGCGTTGCTTTCAAAGATGTCGTCACTAAATTTCTGAGTAATTACAAGGATCCTGACTGTAAAGCACTTGTTATGAAATTGCTGGACAAATTTAAAGAGTTCGGGTGCTCTACGAGTGTCAAAATACATTTGCTACACTCACTTGTAGATTCTTTCCCCAATAATTTTAGAGCAGTCAGCGAAGAATAGAACTCCGCCAAGGCATAAAAAAATATGTAGCGCAAATATCAAGGAAGGCGGAACAAGAACATGCTCACCCACTCTTGTTGGTTACTAACACGAGATAGTCATGTGATTGCACATAAATGAAGAACGTCAAGAAGAAGTTTCAAAGGAAAAATATTACTACTTAAATAGAAATTTTGTTTTAAATTTTTCTGAGTTTAAAATTTGTTTCAAACTTTCATGTACACATGCATAAGATTTGCTGCCCTTAGAAGACCGCGGTGACCTGGTGGTAAGGATCCGGCTTCGGAAGCTTTTAGGTTCGAGACCTGATTCCACTGAAGAACTGTCGTGTAAGCGGGTCTGGCGCACTTTGAACGTCTCGGCCAAACGTCCTCCCTATGGCTTGGCATGGTGTGGAGAGATGGAGAGATCCTCCTCGTCATTTGACCCAGGTTCCAAATTACGAAGTCCGTCCCAAAATAGCCTAGTTTTGCTATAAAACGGGATGTTAATATAACTAAATTAAACTAAACTTGCTTCTGGTGGTCAATCATCTATTTTATGTAAGTTACTTTAACAAAAACAAATCAAAATAATGTTTGATGATTTTTTTCTAGAAAATGCTCCATAATTTGATATAAAAAGTTTTAAGTCAAAGGAATTTATTGTATTTAACTCAATTAGAGGCGACTCTTGTGATCTGGCAACAGTGGTTTTAATCCATTTAAATTTATAAAAACTTAATCCAGTGCTCAAAAATCCATTTTTTCCTCAACAAGAGTCGTTTTTGTCATAGTTTTAAATGGACAAAATCCACTGTTACCATACATTACATGCAAAACTGTTCGAGAGAATTCCTTTTCAAATAGGATTTTAGCAAAAATATGGATATCGACTTTACAAATAATCCTGACGTGATGGAAAAAATGGAGGTTATTTTTGAAATCAGCACACCAAATAGCATAAAAATCAACAAAAACTTCTCTTATATTTTTCAAAAACTTCAATTTCACAGGCTTGTGTTATTTAAGTAAATTTTTTATGTTTGTTAAAATGAATATAAAAATGTTACTAAAGATCACATAAAAATAGAGGATTTTTCCTTCTTCAAAATAACCAAAATGCCTTCTCGTAGAAGAAAGAAATTTCGCCTTTTAGTTTTTTTACAACTTTCGCCTACAACGTTCTTCGAAAGATATTGCCCAGATGTGCAATCGATACCTAAAAATAGTTTGGTTAGGCGGGAAAACTATTCCACGTTTTTCTTCCCATTTTTCACATAAGCAACACTTGGAGCGTGACAAAATCTTCAGAATTCGTTCTCACATTGTTGCATGACTACCTCATTTGTTATTCCCGCACGCAAACAGCAACAGAGTATGCCGGTACGGTTCCTCAAACTTATCAAGCAGGCATTTGCTTATCATAAAAATTCATCTGTTGTTTACTTCAGTGAGACGTGATTAAAGGTTCAGAAAAATATGTTTATAGCCGGTATTTTATGAAGTAAGAATGACATGAAGCATGTATTTAGAGATTATATTTATCTTGTTGACGGAATTTGGATGTCATTTATTAATGGTCTGAATCCAATGCTATTGATTCGTGAAGGAACTTTTTGCTTTCTCATGCACGAATTATATATATAAAGGTAAAGTATTGAAATTGTCTAAAAATTCAAACTCGAAATTTTAACGAATCCATATGTTTTAGACCAACCAGGACACATTTTTAAATTTATAACTGACTATAAATACGATCATTCAAAACCCCCTTTCAGCTAGACGCTTGAAATTTAGTATATGGATCATAGGCCGAATTTGAAGATTTCTGCCAAATTTTGAATGAAATCCATTCCAAGAAAGTTTGTCCGTCCTGTTATCTAAATGCAAGTTAACACGATAGTTACAAAACGAAAAGAACAAGATGTATAAAATTTATTAAATATAAAAATATTCATTTATTATACATTTTATATTTTAATTTATTAAACACGTGAATTTATTAAATGCATTATTTATAATTTAATTCAACGAAAAGAAAAGATATATAAAATTGGACACGAGTTAACATAATAACTACTACTAACTTGTTATGATAAGAGCTGGGTGTATAAAATTTGGTATATATTTTAGCATTTAACTTTTATTTTCTCATACAGTTAAAGAAATAATTAATAATGATAATGACATAAATGAATGATATTTGATATGCAATTTTGAGATTACAATATCAGTTCTGTGTCAAATTTTAGATTAATTGACTAGGGAAAAGGCATCCAAAATACACCCTCAGTGTAAAACCCCCGCTGGGGCACCTCGAAAAGAGGATGAGATGCTTCCGACATGGTGGTTGGATCTAGCCACCTTGGAGAGTACACAAAAAAAGTGAGGGATCTAGCTCCTCCCATCGATGACGGTACATACTTCCTTTGGGAAGGGTTGTACCTTGGCCAGTGATGGTCCTTAGGACTCAACCACAGTTCCTGCTATACTCTGTTTCACCCTAACTTGGCAGTAGTGTATATGCTAGGCATGCCGAATCGCAGTCGTTGTCAGGGGAACTGGGTTACTTTAAAGTACAAAGTTACTAGAAATGCAGATCGCTGGCGAAACTTTATCTCGCAAATTTTTCGCCAAATAGTAAATATTTATTTACTTTATTATATTATCACTTTATCGGAGAATTAATTGTTTCATTATTTTTTCAATATTATTGATACATTATTTTAATAAATCATTAAGGTTATTTCATTTCGTTTCATCGTTTCTCAAAAGAAAACTCTAAATCTTTCAATATTCGGTAAAGCGTAGTTCGGCTAATGTTTTTCGAAAAGATATCTGTATAATCGTTCACATCTTTTAAAACTTTATCTAATGTTGGGATCTCATTTCTACGAAAATATGCATGGATTTTTCGTCAAATACAGGATAATGTAAAATCATCATATTTTACAAGACCTGAATGTTTACCTACTGAGCCTGGTCATTTCTTTCCAGGGGTACTTAAAGGACTGGATGCCTTTATTTCTTTTTTCAAAAGGAAAACTGCTCTTTGCGAAACACCTGTAAAGTGCGAAACTTTATCGACGATTTGATTGATAGAATCTTGAGGGTTTTCTCGGAGTCGAGAATAAACGTTTAATATGTTTCAGCATGCTGCACTTTTTGTTGGTTTCACTCGTCTTGAAGGTGTGCACAGCGTAGTCGGTGATAACACTTTCTCTTTTTCAGACATTTTAGAAGTGAATAAAAATAACGAATCGAATGAATATTCAACAATCAAAACTAATAACTATTAATGTGATTAATAGTATCAAAAATATCAGCTGGTAAAAAAGCGAGAATAAAAAAGTACGAAAGATTATAACGGTTGTGAACTGAATGAAGCTGAGTTGGCGGAGACGTAAAAGAAAACGCGCCAAATATTTGACCTTGAAGACCGGTTCTAGCCAAAGTGGAATTCATTATGTCAATCTTTTAGCTTTATTCGTTCGCTTTATTTACAAAATACTTAACAGATAAGCACTTCTAACTTGAGAATAATTTTAAATACATACTGATAAAAAAAAGGATTTCTGTAATTTATGATATTATTTGATAAATTTCTGCGCATTTTAACTATTTTAAAGTCGGAATTGATGGGGAACTCTTTCCCAACGCGAAGCGTCGCATTTTCTACCTTTTACAATACTGCCAAGTTAGGGTGAAACAGAGTATAGTGTTACTGTTGCGGCGGTCCGGTCATTCGGTTTTCTTTATCCGTGTGCCTTCGGGCGGGTCGTAGAGTCAGTGATATAACTTGCACCCTCAGTATTCTCTTTCTTATTCATTACACGTTAATCGCCAAATTGTTAAATAGCCAAAGATCGCAAGATTATAGGCTCTTCGTTATTCTTCTTCCCCAAATGAAGTTCAGTTAATGATGCAAAAGCACCGATTTCACCACTATACTACGATGCGCAGATCGCTTGTGCGCATTTAAAAATCTGAGCACTCATGGATTTCACGGCCTTGCAGGACGTCCAAAATTTCCTGCTTGGGTGGAGAGGGGAATCACTCCTGTATGAGAGAGTTGGCGACAAAGCTGCAGTTAGACTATTCTCATTGAGGTTTCATATTTTCGCATTATTTGCTTTCTTTTCTTCTAAACAAAGCATATATATGTAAACGTATTTTTAGCAGTTGCGTAGTAGAGAAGAAGAAACTTTTGAAAACTTTTGACTTTCATTGATTTTGCTTCGGGATGCATTTTCTGTACAAGAAGCAATTATAAAATGGACGTCTGTTTACATCGAGATTCAAATGCAAAAGAGACAAAGAAATTTACCTTTCATTGGGTTTTAAATGAGTTTTTGATAAAGATTTTATAGACACATGTCGATTTAGACACGGGAATCTTGAATATTTTTGAAAGAATGTTGTAAGCATTAATAGCTTCACTCGGCGTGTGAAAAAATGCTGAGACAAGCAGTTTTATAGAGAGAGTGTAGTGATTAAATAAAAAGTGGGAATCGGATCAAGAAATGAACATTTTAGGGTGAAAATATGGGCTAAATTAAGATAAAAATTAGGAAATTAACTAAGATTTAAATTAGATTAAAAGATATCATACAAACATACATACATATATATATATTGATGCGTGAACTTGTTAACTAAAAAGAAACTAAATAGATGATTGAATCATATATCAACAGTTTGACATTATTTTTGAATGATATATCAAATAAATTTGAATCTATCGAAAAATACTATATGATTGAGTTCAGACCCCTCTTAGACTGAGGGATTTTGGTGTCTTAAATAACGATCTCACTTTGAAACACACGTTTTCTTTAGTTCATAGCTTTGTATTAATCAAATGTTTTCGTATTTCTATCGTGGAGAAAAGCTTATTACATAGTGATATATCTGTTGTGAGCATATATTGTAATTAACCTGTATGACAATGAATGCTTACAAGAGTAAAAAAATCTTCTTATATTATATAGAATTATATAAAATGTGAGGTAAAGCTCTTTTGGCATCAGGACAACTTTTTATTTTGGCATATGGCATGGTTTTTATGCGTTCGATTAAAGAATTCGAGCATGAATAATAATTAATATTTATAATGTGAACTAGCATTTAGATCCCGAAAATGTTTATGACCGCACATATGGACAGCATTGAGTTATTTTTCTTCTAATTTAGCTATTTTTTTATTCTATATTTGGAAAAAAAATTCTGATAGTCGATCATTATTTATTTCACTCCGATTTTAATGATTAATTGTAATTGTAGCAAAGGCTAATGAGCTGAATTCTGCAATATTTTTATTTCGTATTTGGAATTCCATTTCCACGAAAATTAGATTTTCGAAATCTAATTTTATTACTTTTGAGATCGGCAAATTTTTTGTAATAATTCTTCAATATTTTTAATATCTCGAGCACTTTTTGTATAAATTTATTCATTTTATTATTCAATTATACTTATTTTACTTCCTAGTATTCATATTCTGCTTTTTTTTGTTAAAAGAGCCTGTATCATGTTTAATTTCTTTCTCTTAGTGGATTTGTTTCAAATCGATTTTAGTGATCGATCTGAATTTCAGTGAACATTCGGGATAGAGAAAATCCCATCGCAAGAATATGGAATAACTTTTAATGTTGATAAATATTTACATCTAAAGTGAACTGCTAATAATATATATATTTGTTTTATTTCTTAAGTACTCTGCCAATTTGCATGAGACTTTCAGCTTCATTAGCTAGTTTGTGAAGATTATATCCAAGCTATTATTAACAGGATAATAACTTTATAGATGTGCACATCTTTTGACTAAGAAACTATCTCCCTCTTGAATCACCAGAAGAAGCAGAACATCTCCTTTTAATATTTTCATATACAGATTTATTCTATTTTTTACTAACCTCATGATATTCTTAATGACCTGTCACCTTGAATCATTGCACTCACCCCCATTTCAAACAGAAAAGGAGTGATCTACGGTCTAGCAATGGAATATTGCGTGACGCAGTAACTGTAAATAATCTGTGACCATTTTCAAAAACAGGAAATTTCCTCCGTGTTTACAGTGCGCATTCAATTTAATTTTACATGTATGTTATTTATCATAAAAATGAATATGTTGTTTACTTGAAGGAGCGGAGCAACAAAAAAAAATCTGTTCAGAGCCGACAATCGGTATAGTAAAAATTCGAATGAACAGAAATGCTATTTAATATGATTATTGATAAATATAGTTTACTTCTTTTTTAAATCAATTTGGACTCACATATAAAAAAAATCCTAGTTTCGCAATTGAGAAATATATTTCATGAAGATTTGGCCCAGAATAATTTCAAAATTTCGGAAAAAGAGACAATTATAATAAATGAAAATGCATTGCTATTAAAAAATGGCTAATCTTTCATCGTTTAGCCTAGGAATAAATGGATTATTTTTATATTTTGTTGCATATTAGTGAAATATATATAAAAATTCACTGAGGAGTTTCAAAAAGTGAAATTAAGTTAGCATTCGCATTAAATTTTGTTAATGGAAATATATCCTTGTGTGAAGAATTTCTGTTTATTCGTTCGATAACTCGTTCTATTTTGTAAATGGCAAAAATCCCATTTGCAAATTTTACACAGATTTAAACGTATGTGAATGAAATTTAAATATAATAATTAATAAAAGAATCTAAGCGATATCCATAAAAAATATTATTGATAAAAAAAGCAAAACTGAAATGTATTCAAATAGTTATTCTTTTAAAGTTTACCAATACATATAAAATAACGTCTATAATTGCTTTCACTATTTTTTAGCTATTCGTCCCTTATGCGTAGTTGCCGTGTCTTTATTTTTTTCAATTTCAAACGTGGAAACTTGTATTTAGAAATTATTAACTTTTTTCATTTCGGAGATTTTGGATATTCATAGAATGATTAAAATTTGATGTTAGGGTTAATGAACTACCATTTTTTGATGATGAGGATTTTGTATCAATTGACGGATCTAAGGTTGATGACACATAGATTTTCGATGAGTATCTTAAATGAAAGTGATGTTCCGTATTTTATTTTGAACATAACCTGAACCTTCTTTCAATGAATTCTGTATCCTGAAAGTATTTTGGCTGGTTGTTGAAATTTTGAAGCCAAATTTCCAAACTTGGCATTGTGAAATTTTTACTATTTTCTATAAAATTCTAGAATCTCTGGCGAGTATACAAACGCACACTGTAGCAGTTGTGCCTTAATTGATTGATCGTTGGTGTTCTTGATCATGATGGAACTGCTGAACTTGGCAGGGAATCTGAAGTGATTTGCGACGTAACGTCTTGGGTTTGTCCCGTGCTATGTTAGTGAGTCAGTTCATTTCTGTTGTAATTTATTATAGAATGGATTGCTTTTTTTCTTTATTAACTATAAATATTTGTAAATTACTGTAACTAAATTTATGTTCATATCCTCATAGTAAATATTTATTCAAACCATGAGTTCGCCTAAATTGCAACACACAATTAATTTGGATGGGTCTTGTATTATCTGCTTAAAATTAAAATTTGTCCTAGCTGTTTATCTTCTTTTGACACGCCTTTGTTCTTTATTAAAAATTAGATATGTTTTTATTTCAGATAATAAATAAAGTATTTTGCAAACTTAAAAATTTAATCAAACTCTCTGGAATGAAAGTACATGTGAAAATCTCAGAAAACCAATTAGCAAATAATGTCAATTATTCAATCGATGCCAAAATTGTGGCATAAATTACAATGTATCTGATTCGCTCATTAAAAAACTTTGCAAAGAAGATGTACTTTCTGATTGAAGTATTTTTTTGGAATATTTCTACATATGTGATGGAAATTTTACCTAACATTGATAATAAATTATTAATTACCAATGAATTCTTAATTTATTTTGTAACATATCATACAACCGGTTTCCGTCATATATTTTTAACACTGTAAACAACGAACTATCCTTGTGAAAATTCCGAATACATTGATCATTTCGTTTTTCATTATTATTTACTCAAAGTATTTCCATTCGGCAAAATTTACAACAAAGAACAAATGTATTTCATTTACATTTTGTTAACAAAAAATTCTCTATTTTTTAAATGAGTTTTTTTTAGTATAATCGAAATAGCTAACCGTATTTATAAATTAATTACAGATGAATTGTTTTTCAAAAACCCGAGTTTAGGAGTAGTACATTAGGAACATTGATTTATTTATGTTCATTTTTTAAATATCGAGTAACATTTGCTAATTTATTTAGAAATACTACATTTATCTCAAATATTTTGTAATTTTTTTCCACTTTTTTAGTTGTTTCAAGTAATTGGTCTTTTAGTAACAATATGGTTTTACCTTGGTTATATCCCCCATATTGTATTGTAGCATTGAATTTTAGTAATAATAATTTTAGTCCATTTATCAGTTGCCATATTTTTCTTGTTATCACCTTTCTCTTTAAATGAGAAAGATGGCACCATAATATATCGATTATCTGTTGAACGTACAGGCAATGCACGTAGAGAACATTTCCAAAATCTTATTCTCTTTTTGAACAACCAGACACGCAGGGGGTGGGGTGGAGCAGAATGTTAAATCCCCGAGGTGTGATCCCAGGAGGGAACCTGTCTTGGATAAAGAAATATTTGTTTCTTCTTTTCTTTCTATAGTATTTTACTATTATAGATAGCAAATCGGTTGAGACATAAATGAAACAATATTTTTATGTTTATTTTCTCTGCATATATTTTTATTATATCAATAAAAATAACAAAGTGTGGCCAGAAATCGGATTTTCGATGTAATACGTGACGTGATTGTCAGCCGAAGGAAAGATTTAATGTCAAACAAACACACACACACAAAGAACTTTTATATTTTTTCTATACCTGTGTGCTTATTCTGTCTTTCTGTTAACACGATAACACAAAAGAAATTTGGACTAAATCTATGAAAAATGGTATGAAGCCTTTACACCAAATTTGATTATTCTTACCAAGTTTTGAAAACATTTATACGATCGAAATTTGTATGTCAGAGTACAAGCGTATACAATAATTACAAAACGCAGAGCCTGATAAATTTGGTAAAACAATTTAGAATCTAATGTATAGAAATTTAACAAATCTTGAATAAAATTTTTCAAGGGCTTGACCGTCTATTGGTCTATATATTCTACAGGATACAAACAATAATTCAAGAACGCAAATAAAGGAAATTTGGTACATAGTTTTGTTGCTGAAATTTGTAATTCTGTGTGAAATTGTGGAATCAATCGGTTCAAAGTCAGCTGTCTCAAAATATTCGGTTTCTGCACTATATTGCGAAGAATGATACGCTCATAAACCATTTCTTAAAAGATACAATGGGCACTTCTTCGTGCTATTCATGATTCATTGAAGTTCGTATTTTTAAGCGGGTGATGGGGATAATATCTTCATATAGGAGTTTGTGAGAGCGTTTTTGGGAAATTTATAATACATGCGGCACATTGGTTTATATTAGAAAAAAGTCATTAGAGCTTTCATCATTTCAATTAAAAGCGAAATTACTTTGATATCGCAAAAAATTTATTTATCAAAATAATCAAAAATAGAAAATGCAAAATGTTACTGTACCAAATAAAAAATAATAAATTATTTCCAGGAAAAAAAGTTATTACAAATACAGTTCTTTATTTTTTTTATCTATGTTACATCCTTTATTTCTCAAAAATATTTTCTATGTTATTGCATTGCAACTCAAAGGAAGAAATATATATATATATATCTTGAATAAAATATTACTAAAAGCATCATTTGAATTCATAAAACAGATAGAAGAATTATTATTAAATGATGTTTGTATAGTAATTACCAGTGGTTAAGTATTACTAATGAAACTGAAATCAAGTAGCAAAACTAAAATTAGATCGGTTTCAATTTCATGGAAGATTTACTGTGTTTAAATGTCGGAGTGTTATCGTTGGTGTAAGAGAAAATAAAAAAAAAATATTTTAAATAGTGTAGGCCGTTTTATATGTCTACAGTATACAGTTAATTCCCTTATCTAGAAATAGAAATGAGATACATTAAATTTTCGTTATGTACGTTTGCGTTAAAAAGAGAAAAAAACTCTATAGAATTGCAATTTTCTTATTCATTTGCGAAATAATCTAGTTTAAAATAGGCTAGATAAAAGCTGCAAGTAATTTCCAGTAATATTAATTGTGAGAGATTATTTATTTTGCTTAGACATAATTGTTTTTGTTTTTTATCATGTGAGAACATGATGTTGTTTTGGTTAGGGGGATTTTGAAGCTCGAAATCGTGAAGACAATGAATAAAGCATAAATGGCAATTTTCATCATCTTTTAATCGCATATATTTTTTACCTGCTTTTACCAGTATTGCGTTATCATTATGTACTCTTTTTTGAAGGCAGATGCATTTTCAAAAGGTTGATCTGCTTTTACCAGTATTGTTTTATTATTACGTATGATTCTTTGACAGCAGATGCGTTTTCAAAAGGTTGACGTACAACTATGACATCATAGTTGTTATTTCAGATCAAAGTCGGTCGACCTCCAAAACTTTGTTTGCCAGCTAGAAAAATTGAAAATGAACGTTTAAAAAAATTATATATATATATATATATATATATATATATATATATATATATATATATATATATATATATATATATATATATATATATAGAGAGAGAGAGAGAGAGAGAGAGAGAGAGAGAGAGAGACCGTGATTGTTTCAAACCGGTTTAAACTGGTTAATGACTTAAATTAATTAAGGCAAAAAATGACTTAAAGTAATATTCTCACATGATAATTTGAAATTTCCAATCGTAGATTTTATTTTAATTTTTATAATTTTTTTATATATTTTTTTGCATAACTTCTGCACCTTTAGGGCAAACTCGATTTTACTAAACATAAATTAACATTTTTCGTGAGAAATATTTTTTTATATGTTCATTATAGAAAATGAAAACACATTCTTGCCTTACTATGAGTGCAAAATACATTGCATTACTGAACATTCGAAGCACTCGCATCATTCTTTTCATCAAACATTTTTTTTTCTTTTTATTAACTTCCTCTAACGAGCAGCTCGATAGAAAAATGAGATGATTTCAATTAATTGTTTTATGCAAAACTTTATTTTCCTGGCTCATTAAACAAAGTATTTTTTAGATTGTAATTAAAATAGTAATTTCAGTCTCTATATTTTAGTAATCTGACATCTGTCCTCATTTTTTTATGCATCATCAGTCTTTTGAAAAAAATCCTGTACATTAGTCGCAATATGACTTGAAAAATGTCTCTGAGCCAATAGAATAAAGGGAAAAATTAAGAAACGTGATGTTAAAAATATATATAAATCCTCCCAAATTAAACTTTGTATATTATAATATATTTTAGGAAAATCCCTAAAATGTAAATTCTTAAAAAGATTGTTTATTTTATTTGATTTATGTACAGCTGACCACCCCACCACCATTCAACGAAGCAGTATCGATTATTATATTTGGCTGACTGTCGTTCTGTCTTTCTGTGAAAACGATGATTAAAAAAAAGCTTTAAGCCTAGAAAATTGAAATTTGATATATAGTTCTTATACTAAAATTATTGATTTTTTTATGAAATTTTGTTTGAACCTCATTCAGAAGGAATCCGTCTATTCTGCTATCCGCGTGCAAATGAATAGGATACTACAAGGACAAAAATGTAGATAAAATTCGGTACGTTGTTTTCATATAAATATAAGGGGGTGCATTCGTATCAGATTTTGAATCAAATCCCTCAGCAAAAAAGACCGATTATCGATCTGTATATTTTCATACTTCCAAAAGTCATAATTCCAAATCTTGAATAAAATAAAATTTGGCTCTTTTCTTAACACTTTAAGTTCAAACTGTTCGTTTAGAGTTCCACTTTAAGTGCAGATTCTTAGCTAATTTTGAATATCTGTCTAAGAGTTGATCATCTATGGATCTATACGTTCTCACACATGTAATTACAATAATTCTGCAAAGTAATGACTTGAAATAAATAAAACTGGGTTTGTGGTCTTGAAATTACAATTACACACACACACACACTCGAGAGCATCCTGGACTGTAGTTTACTAATGATTTCAGTTAACGGAGAATTTATAAATGAACAGCGCCATCTATCGCTGATAAGAGTACAATATACATAAGAGGAGCTAAAACAATTCTCATGAACATTTTTTACAGCGCTGCTCATTTCTAAACTGACCAGCCACCACTCATATTTGCCATTTTGAGTTTTTCCTCAACGATATAGCTCAAACTTTGATAAATAAATATCTAAAATGTTAGTAAAAGACCACATAACAAATTTTATTTATCTAAGTCCTCGCATTTTCCAGTTATCATTTTCATATATTTGCAAATATACTAACTGAAGCGAATAAATCTTAGAAAGAAGTGGTCAAAAATAGGATACATATCTGCAATTACCATGACAATCTATACAGGGTGCTTTTGAACACCACAGACAAACTTAGAGAGGAGATAAAAAACATTAATGGTAACCAGAATCACACAGGGAATACTTAGTACTGCTTTCTGCCCTTGTGTCCCTGTTTTTTTCTTTATGAAATGAAGGCGGCGTTTGGGACCCTGATTTCCTCTGTAATTGATTTTTTTTCTACTTCCCTGCCAAGCGTGTATATAGATTTCAGAAACACCCTGTATGGTTGATTTTATTTACATTTACATTTGCGAGCTATCGTATTCATATGGGGATATATGAAATGGCAGACAGCTCCACACGGATGGATTTTGTCTAAAATGTGACAGAAATCTGAAAATTGCAAGACTATAAGTATTCTTTTTGACTATTCTCTAGCTTCTTACCTTTTAGATTTATCATTTTTATGAAGAGTCAGACGTATAGACATAATGCCAAAATGCTTTTTTCGAATTATGTCTGAAATGCATAGATTCTGAAATTCGAAAAGTTGGTATTAAAAAAAAAAGATAATTTCTCGAAATATTGATGTTTTTTGAAGATTATGACACCTTTTTTTGTATATTTTGTATATTGGAAAGTAAAAAAAAAAAAAAAAAAAAAAAAATGGAACATATATTTACATTATTTAATAAACACACATATTCAATTAGTTCTATGTTAGTAAGGCAAAATTAAAAGGATTTCTAGCTGGGCATCAGCTTATAGAATCATTCACAAAGATCTTTATATATTAACAGATCTGCTCTACAATACGCTTATATATTGATTTTGACATAGTTTTGCATGTTACTTGTATCGCAATTTACGTCTTCATTTTTGTATTAAAGTTAGCGATAGATTTTCTCCATGTTCTTCAGCAGCTTGATTTAAGGGTTTAAATTTTATCTCCATAATTTCTCTTTTTCTGTTTAAATTAGAACTTAAAGACTGAAAAATTTGAAATTTGTTGTAATGCAAACATTGTGAAAGAATATTTTGAGATAAAGAACAATTTTTGTTGGGAACATATTGCTTTAAATATTAAAATAAGATTTGGTGTGAATTTTCATGATGTATTAGAATTTAATACTGCCGCGTAGATGAAGTTAGCGTTGATAAATCATGTGCTAACTAAAGTCAAAAATAACACTCGCTAATCTCAACTCGGGACTCTATTCAAGGAACTAAACCTTACATCTGTTTTTATCCACAAGACGAAATGACCCGAACCTTCCAGATTTAGAAAGAGACAGAACGTATAAGAACATTCTAGAACAAACGAGAAATAACACATAGTAAATCAATAACAAAACATTTTTTAGGTAACGTGCCTGCAGTCAGATGCGAACTGTCGATGTCAGTTCATGGCATTCTACCACTGAGACATTCAGTTTGCGCCAAGTTAGCACAAGTTTCGTTACATTATTTTTGAAGCTATAAATGGTAGCCTTAAAATGAATATGACTATAAGAACGATTTCAAAATTTTATGGACTCAGATTTTAATTCAAATATTTTCTGTAGCGTGAATAACATAGTGAATAACAACGTGAATAACGTAAACAAGAAACCATTTTATATTAAATAATACTGCTATATGATTTTAAAGCCTCAATTCATATTAAAGCAAAAAAAAAAATGATATTTAAAATTTTTCTTTTAATATATTCATATAGTCCTTTTCGGTTAAAGAAGACATTTGATTCCCAAATTGCTAAAATGTAACACAGGCAAATGATTTTGAGAATGATACACTAATAGAAAATTTGTGATTATGTAAAAATATTTCGGTTAACTAAAACTTATAGTTAAAGTTGACTTATATTGAATGTCATTAAAGAAAGTATTTATATTAACAGGAATAAAACAATTTTTAAAAGTACATTGTGATGATTCCTTGTTATTCACTATTAGTATCCATCGAGCATTGGAAACTGATTTTAGGTAACTGAAATTTTTTTTCTTGTAAAACAATCGTTTATCAAATGCAGGTAATTGGCATTCATTGAACCATTTGGAAACTGAACGGATAATTATCCTAGCTACGAGGGTTTTATAAGCTTCGCTCAGAGGGTTTCACAATTATGGTCACAATTCAGTAATATTGTTGGGATATCCAGAAGTCCTGGCTAAAATGACTAGTCGTATTCGGCTGTCTGAAACAGGTGGTATTTGCCGTTATTGACAAAGAGACACAGAACGTCAAATGAATAACAGTCATAGAACTCATAGCAGTCATTAAGAGAAATGTTGTAACTGTAATGTAACTAACTTTAAATAAAATATAAGGTTAAGTTTATCTATGTACAAATTGTGAGAACATTCTTAAGCTCATTTCGATATTGCTTTCATTTGTGACTCTATTTTAAACACTATGAGAAAAGAAATAAATTGAATAAAAGCATTTAAGAAAATAATTTTCGAAATAAGTCTGAAATGAAGTTTAGTTCGATGTCTATCCTCTATTGATAATAAATATGCCCATATCGATATATTAAGAGCATTTAAGATTTCACAAAATATTTCCTAGATCAAAATCTGATAAAATAATCTGATGCATTGATTCTGGAATAACATGTATGGGTTTCAAATTGAAGCAACGCAACACATTATACTGGAAGAATATTGTAAAGGGCAGAAAAATTGTTGGATTTTTCAAAAATATTCTTTGGTGACGTAGCATTTTCCAAAACCACTGTGTAAGATTTAAATTGCAATAGATAAGTCACTGTGTTTCATAGTACATCATCCTAAAATTACTTTTTATGTTTAAAATATTCAGCTAGGTTATAATATGGCTTTCATACCACGAAACGCTCAGTGCTTCACATCTGGACAATGGCAACATGTTCCAAGAAAATGAAAATGCAACAAGATAACTTAAGACAGTGTAACAAGATGTTTCAGTAGATAAAGTAAAATAGTGTAACAAGATATTTCAGTAAGTGATGTAAGGCATTTATTTCAGGTTATAATTCTATATTAATAGGGCTATATATTTCAGTAGATAATGTAAAGTTGTGTAGATGTAGACGTAGTTGTGTAGCAAACGTTAATATATTCAGTTTTTCAAAAGAAAAAAAAATGCAATGTTAAAAATCTTAGGCATTAAAGTTTCTTTTAAGATTGAGTTCAGATAATAAAAGTAAAAACAATGAAATTGAACAATGAATTCCAATCTCTTAAATTGATAGAAAAGGATTCATAAAAGCTATTATTTTTTAAGGTCATAAATAAAGAATTAAAATCCACCAAGGAATACCTTGATATCAAGTAACGAAAATAAATATTTATGCGATTTGAATCCACAAATAATATTTATAAATCTCTCAATCTCTTTAAACATTCAGAACGTGAATTGGATGCCAATCATCAAAACACTGAGTGTTAAATTGCTGAAAATTACAATATCTAAATTTTCTGTTATGTTAGAAGTGAATCACTAACACTCTGAAACGAATATGAAATGTCTCCTCGGAAACATCTATATATAATAGCTCTTCAGATATTAATAAATGGAATTATTTTAAAGTCTATTTATATAGAGCATCTTAGAAAAAAAATTGAATTTCGAGTGAAAAGGTTTCTACGCCATTAAAACAAAGATTTGACAAGAAAAAAAAATTAATATGCACTTATAAATCAGACATAAGTTCAAGCATACTCCCACCACACCCGTTTAAGCGATGTAGTAATATAAAAATCTACCTTCAGCTACTTGTTAAAATCTTCCTTCAGCTGCAATCCTTAATATAAATTAAGAAACATATGAAATAAATCAAATATTCTTATCTCTCTATTATACCCTGCAATTTTAAAGTCATTCACAAGTGATTTAGAATTTGAATTTAATAAAGAATTTGTAAACGAATATTACATTAGTGATTTTTTAAGCTACCAGGAGTGGTATGCCCAAAACACTCTCGTGT
The DNA here is from genome assembly GCF_947563725.1 of Argiope bruennichi. Lineage (NCBI taxonomy): Eukaryota > Metazoa > Arthropoda > Arachnida > Araneae > Araneidae > Argiope > Argiope bruennichi. Next base: position 8,835,105 of record NC_079154.1, read on the forward strand.
AATTTCAAATAAAAGTGTTTCACCCCATTCTCTGAAAAAAAAGGGAGATCCTGGATAAAGCAAAGGACTTCTTGTATGGCTTTCGTATAGAACAGTTCTGAAATATAAACCTTTGCCGTGAATTCAGTCTTTTTATTGAATCTATCGTGTGATTCTTGACGAGTTTTGGGGCGATTAATCCATAATATGTGGTTAATAGTATCCAAGAATCGAATGTATGTTTTAGAATAGTTTTTCCCAACTGATTGAAATTAATGTTTGACATAGAATTACAATTATAGTCCCAAAATCACATGCCGAATTGACACATTTAAATCATTGCATTTTAGAGTTATAGCTTTTAAATGTTTCTAAAAGTACAGACCAATAAATGGGGAATCCCTTGCCGGGTTCTCCGGAAAATTTGATAAATATCTACATTATAGATGTTATATCTGTGTACCAAATTTTATCCCTCTTGCTATCTTCGTTTTGTAGGCATCGTGGTAACACGTTGATGGACAGTACGCCCTCAGGCGTCAAGCTCACAAAAATGACACGACAGAACATCTTACGTAAAAGGCTTAATCCGTTCTGTCATGTCACATAATTTTATAATTATGTGTTGTGACGCTACACCTATAGGCAAAGCTTGAAATTTAATAGTGTCTCAGCAAACACTGCCACCAAGGTTGTACTTTCCACCAACGTGTTAATTTATATTCGAACAACGGGAAAGGCAGAATTCCTCTGAATAGAGTTTCTGAAAAAATTGATAGTAATCTACAAATTTAGTGTAAAGATCATTGTTACATACAACCATAGTGCGCAAATTCATTTTTCGAACAAATTTTTAAATTATGGCTGTCTGTGACAAAGGAAGTCTAAGGATGTGGAAATTCGAAAAAATCTTGAGTTCCAAATTTTTGATAATTACAATACTTTCTCTATACTTCGAATACGCCAAAGTAAAAAGCAATTAATCGTAAAGTTAAAGACGAAGTCCTATTTTGTATGAAAAAATAATTCCGCAAAGTATTAGTTATGAGAGATGGCATAGAGCCGAAAGAAAGGAAATTGAAAATGAAGGCAAAAGAATAAAAATATGGCAAAAGAATATCCAGCTGCAAGTAGCATTATGATTCTACATTAAAGTCTGAAGTTATGAGTGCTAGGGTCAAAATCTCGTTTAAATATTAATTGTGTTTATCGAAGAAGAAGAAATCCATATTAATTAAAAATAATTTTTGTTTTCATTGTATTCATTCGGGACGTGCAAGTTCATTTGTCAAGCAAAAGTAAAATAATCAGACGTGGAAAAGAAAATTTAGAGATGGTGCTTTGCGAAGAAAAGCGAAACATTTCGTTGATGAAAGGTAATTACTGAAAATGCTGTACTTTCAGATAGTAGCTGCTCTTATGAAATATCTTCAAACTTCTTCTTTCATTCTTTTCATTAATGATAATAATTTAAAGTGTTTGGAGGTGGTTATGGATATGGGTAACCAACGATCGATAACAAAATTTGATAACAATAACGATAACAAAATTTGATTTGAGCATGAGAAATATGAAACTAAAGAAATTTGAAAAAAGAAGCCTTGAATCATGTTTATTCTGAGAAATAGAATACGCCGAAATACGCTGAAAGGCATCAAAGGTAATCCATATTAATCTGTCAAAAGTGGATTTTAGATGAAAGCAAAATTTGTGATTCCTCAACTAAAATGAGTGATGCTCATTGCATGAGTCAACTAATGGTTTGGGTATTCTCAAAATATTGCAGAGATAAATGAGAGATAATATTTGCATGCAGAGAATGCTATTTAAATTTTTAATTACTTTTATTAAGAAAAGAATCATTATAATATACTAACCGAGATTTAATTGCAGTTTGAGACGTTTTTGGAAAAACGCTCTTATTTGTTTTAAAATTAATGATTAAAAATTTAATTCTTTTAAAACTAACTGAACATCAGAATATATTTTTTAAATTAAATTTTGATCTTCGCTTTTGAATTCTCATATTTTTCAATGTTTATAATTATTTAGAATTTTTTTTTTACAAATAAACCAAATTCTTATGTTAAAAGATTCACCCTTGCCCCGTATGCATAGAATAATTATATTTTTAAATATAAATTACAATTTGTTTATTCATATACATTATTATTCGATTCGGAAACTTTATGACTTATATAAATATCTGAAGTGTTTTTGGAGAGTCATAAAATATCAATACATTTCTATACATTATCTAGCACATTGCATACAGGCAAAACATTATCTAAATCGAGATTGTTATACACTTAGAAAGTATAATAAACTGCACAATTAGGTAAGTAATTGATATTATCTAATAATAAGTAATTGGTCTAATTTTATTGATTAAATTTATTTTCAGCCATTATTATTTGTTTTTCGTCTAACTTTTATTAGTATCCTGGAATTTCAGCAAACGATTGAAGGAAAATTCCTTATAAATATGTAAATTTTAGTAATACAATGAGTAATTTTGACTATTTTATGAATTGTTTTAATACACACTATATAAGCTAGCCGAGAAAACACTGAATCTTTTCAGATCCATTCCATATCTCGAAACTTATCATTAATTACATGTCGCTTATTCACAAAATTGTCCGCAAATCAAAGTATTAGATTTTACCTAAGAGGCAAAATAATTTGCTACTTTTTAATGTATCAAAAATCATATTACCTATAAGTTTGCATAAAAGGAAGAAGCCTATAAAATCAAGAGGTAGAAGAAATCAGGAGGTTTCTATATTTTATATCTTTTCACTCTTATAAATTTAATCTAATTTTTAGATGCGATAATTTTTTGCATATTTTATCAAGTATTAAAGTCCAATATGACAAATTTTTGAGTAATATCATAAATAGGGTTCGGGCTGTAAATGTCTTAATTATGGGATGATATTTGGTCATTTATAGAGACACATGTGTTTAAATGTTTAACAGATTTGTCCAAAGCCTGTTCTTAAAGACACTCATGTGCATTGTTTCGTCCGTTTGTTTACGCTGCAAGAAGCTCAAGTCGAGTAATGTAACATAATGCTTCGTTTCACAAGAAAACACAAAAACAAAAATGCTACCAAGGTTTACCGAAAGAACATCACTTATAGTAATTCACAACACTAGCAGATATTAAATCACCGACAAAAACGAAATTATAGTGCATAGCTTAAGAACTCTCTCTGCAACAATATCTAAAAAAAAAATTCATCTGAGTGACTCCACAGATATAGTGAACTTACAGAAAAAGGATTTTTGATTTTGGATTCTGCCAAAATTCCTGTATTTTCTAGAATAGTTATTTTTATCAAAAAGTCGCCATATTCTCCAGTACATTGCCAAAGGCCGGTGTCATTCATCTAATATCTATTGAGCACCAATTAATAATATCTGTAAAACTCTTTTTTCAGCAAATAGATTAACATTACAAGAAAGCAATATTACAGATACCTAACATTATCTTCAAAGACATTGGGATTTCTGTAGTTTGAGATCTATGAAAGTTTCTTGTTAGCAAATCCATTTGTTTTAAATGGAAAATATTTACATCTTTTTTTATCTTTTGAAATCTCTTTCCAAAGAAAGCAGTGGAAATTTCTGATGTGAAAATTTGGAAATAATTATTTTTCAAATTCTGTTGTTACTTCTGTCATTTTGTAACTGAAATGGAATGAAAGATTGAAAATTGAATGAATGTATAATAATCGATTCCTGCACATTCTCAAATAGCAAATACTGCAAATTATAACGTCAAAAGAAAAATCATTTGATTTTCTTAAAATTCCTATAATTATTTTAATTATATCTACTGAAATGAAATGTAAAATTTTTTATTATATAAATATTAAAATAAATAGACGCCGATTACATAGGTTTTAAATTTTTGGAAATGTAAATTTAATTTAAAATTCATTTTCTCGTTCGTTTATTTTGCACTACAATGCGCTTCTTACTGGAAATTTCATCTAAATAATAATTGAACAGTTTTAAAAACACAATAAAAATATTTTTTAGAAATTATTCAAAGCTTGCTCATCACAAATTTTTATTTTTTTTTCCTACCAGTCTTCTGTTTTTTGAGATTGATGGCCATATTTTGACAAACCCGGGCAATCATTTCGTGTAAAAAAGCCTGAAGAAATATTCCGTTAATAAAAGAAATATTGATTTTATGAATACTCGACTAACTCATTTTTTCTCAAATTCTACGAAAAACAAAAGATTTCTTTTTGGTGAAAATTTGCTTATTGGAATTATTCATATAAAAGCAATTTTTCATAAAAATTCATCTTCTAAAATATTTTGAAAAAATATTTCGAAAAACTTTAGAAAAACGCTTAATCATTTTCTTACACTTTCTGAAATATGTGAAACTTTTGGCAAAAGATTGCTTTTTCTTCAAATATTTAAATTTCTAACTTTGAAATATATTGCCTTCTTTCATCAATGAACAAAAGACGCACTTAAAAAAAAGGCTAAATATTTTTTGGATTGTTTAATAATCTTATCCATTATATTTTTTATTGTGAAAATCGTGTCCTGTTTAAAATTTAAGTTAAGTTATTTAACTCGAGTTAAGTTATTATAAGTTAAGTTATTTAACTCGAGTTAAGTTATTATAAGTTAAGTTATTTAACTCAAGGACATTCCTAATAATATTTTGCAGCTTTATTGATTAACTACTTGAAGCGTTTAATCCATTGCAGTTATCTGAAATCCATACGATGATTTATTTACATTTGAGTATTGCCATTCGACAATAAATAATAAGAATGATTTCTGTTTTATGTATATAGAGAGAATTTCATCTCAAAATATGGATGATAATTTTTAAGTATGTTGCTTTCTGCACCTTTTCACTCCCTACCCGCTCATAAGTTAACTCAGTTTGATTCAGATCTAATATACATTGTTTAACTTAAAATCTTCCCATTATCTTTGATTTCATTTATAAGCATATAGTTTTTCAAAAGCTACTAAGAAAGACGATGAAAACATATGAGTGATTAAATATTAAATATATAAGATATAAAAGATTAAGTTATTCAAAAATGGGAAATATGTTAAAAATTCTTTCAGGATGCTAATATTGAAAATCATTTTTCAAGCAATATTTGTTTCTTTATCACAATCAGCCTGGAAATCTATACCTTCATAGAACCATTTTTTTTCTTTCTGAGTCATTTATTCCGCTCCATTACGTTTCCAGTTTTCAATGAAACGTTTTCTCCAAGCTTAAAGTACTGAACCACATTTTATCGTGTTTAAACCCACACATTATATAAATTTTGCATGGAAATTGGAAGAAAGCTTTGGAGAGACGAGGGGGGGGAGAGCTATTTTGAGGAAATTTATGTCTACTCTGTTTTATTTCTTCAGAAAAATTATGTCTCAAATGTTCAGAGAAAAATTGTGATTGTAACTAAAACCGTCTTTTGAACGACAGGATATGACCATGACAGTTCTATTCGTTATTAATAGATACGCCCATCTAGATGGGTTATCTATCTGGTGTTATTAATACCTCAAAATTGCTACAGATTAACTTGGAAAATTGCAGTACAAAATTTCATGCACATTGGCAGAATGCTTAAAAAGTAAAAAAAAAAAAAATATTTGTTGTACACTTTAGATATATAGTAACAAAACTAAACCCAGATTTAGATATTTTATTAATTTAGATATATAGTGACAAAAATTTTCTTCCCTTTATGCGCCATTTTTTCTATCCATAAATTATCTATTTTTCTATCCATAAACACTCAATTCAAATTAGTTACTGAATTCGGTTTGAAACAAATAGTGATCCACTAAAAGAAAAAAATACTAATTTTACCAAATGCAAAATAAAAGCAATGCTGAAAGAAAAAATTAACATTAATAGTTTCCAAATGAGGTGACAATATTAGGAATCAGCATAAATATAAAATAATAAAAAATGCAGATGACAGTTCAATAACCTTTGCTATAATACCGTATTAAAAATGTGAATAAAATATGAAATTTATGAGCACATATCTAATTTTGATTCATGATTGGCTTTATTCTCACACCGATGATTCAACTAATTTAAACTAAAACAAAACAAAACATAATATTGTCTCATTTGTTAGTCGCCAAAACAGAAGTTGGCTTTTCACCAACTTCTCTTCTACAGGAGCGGTCTACATGATCATAAATTTAAGTGGCACATTTAAGACATCTCTGAGTTATTATACTATAGATTAATCGATAAACTGATAATAAGGCTCGAAAAATATTTAAAAAGTGCAACTTTTATTAAAAACACGCAATTTTACAAAATTTAAAAATTAGCACACTAAAAAAATGATTGAAAAATCTATTACAAAATTCTATCTTTACGAGGTTAAGCAAGTCAAGTTAAATAAAATTATTTAAGAAAAAATTAATTTATTGAAAAATTAATGTAAATATTTCTGTCACTGTTCCTATCAAAGATGACTTTCGTTCTGTTGATTTTGCAGAATTGGTACATCTTTTCTTATTATAAAAATGAAAGAATTTTAATTGTATATTTTAAAGGGTATAAATGTGCATTTCGAAATGATGTTTTAAATTTTTAATTCATTAAAATTGAGAGAAATGTTTCTTTTTTTTTCGGCGATTACTCCTGAAATTATTTTTTAATATTTTGAATTCAACTTTAACGATGTATTTCAAGCATGTTTTATAGCATTCTCTTTCATTGATGAAGTAAAATTCAATCATTTTCTTGTTAGCTTTGGTTGATAATCAAGATATGAAGATTCGGCTTATTCTTTTCATGGTTTCAGTGTATGGTATATTGTAAGCAAAATTGAGGCTCGAAGGCTAAGTTTCAAAATGAAACAATGATGAAAACTTACTGAAGTCCGAACTATTTTAAACATTGCTTCTATTTCCATTGATGTAACTGGATATATAAAGCAATATATAAAAAAATAGTGAAATACATAACACAACGAGCAAACTCATGTACGGGCTTTTCTAAAAGAGTATTTGCTATTTTACTATCAAAATTTGAAACAGAAAAATATTTAAAAAAATAGATAACAAAATAAAATTTAATTAAAAAAATTAAAAGAAGAATTTAAAAAAATGGATTACAAAAATATTTCATTGGAAATTTTAGGAACCCTTAATTCTGTCAAACCAAATGGTCGCTAAAGGTGATTTGCAATAATTATCATTAAATTTAATTCAGATTTTACTATAAACTTAAAAAAAATATTAAAATTTATTTATACGTTGCTAATTAAATAACATTAAAATTAATTTTTAATTTAAAAACTATTGGTGACTGCCAATGTTTAATCAATCTATTTTAGAAATTTTATCACTTTCCTATTTATTTATGAATTTTATTGCTTTTCTACTTATTTATAAATTTTATGATATAATTTATTAAAAATTTGATTAATTCATTTTATTAATTTTTAATTTTTATTTTATTAATTTTTAATTTTTATTTTATTAATTTTTAATTAATTAATTAAATTCGAAGCTTGCTAATTATGACTTAATTACTTTGTTAATTTCCTAATGTCTCTACAATATTGAAGGAGAATTAATGTATACTTGGTGCTCTATAGAATAAATCGTTAGACTTACAGTTACCAAATTTGACACAGATATGCATTTAAGGGTGGATATGTGCACATGGAAGTATTTCTTTAGAAATTTCAATTTATTAAAAATTATTTGAGATTTAGATTACCCGATAACTTTCGAATATGTTAATATATAAAACTAAATTTTACACCATTTGAATTTTTCAAAATTTTTTTTAAATAATAACAGTTAATTTTCGTGTAATTCTTTTCTGCATTTTGAAAAATTAAAATTTTTTTTGCATTATTCTCAGAAATCGATTTTGTTGTTGTACTGTTATTTAAAATTTTTCAAATGCTCTCATTTTATTCCATGATTTTCTTACATTGTTGGAAGTTCAAGAAGAAAGATTTTGTTCAAAATCTGAGAATTCTACAAGAGCTGAAGAAAGAGAAGTTGCACTACAGCGAAAGCTCAAAGACAGATGAATTGGAGTTAGTAGCACTCTGATGTCAACGAGTTTAATTCCATTAGGATTTCTTGTGTGCGCAATGCACATAATAGGAATAACTATTAAAAATAATATGGTTTTAATGCCTATAGGTATTTGATGATTAAAAAGACTTTGTTAAAGGAATCATGAGTTATCCATAAAATATTTAATTTAAATTAAATTAAATCATTACTCCCAACGAATCAATTGTAAGAAAAAGTGGTCAGTTACAAATAAATAAACGACCGAAGGTCAAATTCTTGTTCTCATTCATTTGTACGGGAATTTCAGTCTTCTAGAATTTAAAAAAAATTATAGGCAGTAATAAAATATAAAAAATATAGTTTGCCGGGAATCTGAAATTTTCTATAACAAAATAATGTAAAATCGATTGTCAGATAACTTTTTGGACATGAAAAAAATGCACATCACAGGTAAGAATTTAAATTTAAAATATTGCCCTAAATATGCTTGCACACTCGTTTGCATTTGTACATTCACAAATGAGATTGAATAAAATTATGGAGTTTGTTAAGATGTATTTAAAAAATAAATTCAGAAAAGAATAGTTTTAACCTTTTTTTTTTTAAATAACAGAACTCTCAGGCCTTGACTTTCACTTGATTACTGTTAACGAAATTAAAAACACAAAAATTTAAAATAAAATATTGAAGCGAAGAAGGAGCAAGATATTGATTCTCCACGTTTATTTATATTATTCATACAGACGTTAAAAAAAACTATTAACTGAAAACAAAAATGCGCTTTAAGAAAAAGAGAGAAATAAAATTGTTCAATAAACAAAATTACCGGAAATTGAAATATAAAAAAGCCATTTTTGCAATTTTTTCTCTTTAGTTTGATTCATTGACAAGTGAGCGAAGAAATAAAATTTCTACCGTCGGATGAGGGAAGAAAATTTTGCCCTCTTTCCCAAAGTGAAGAAAAAAAACTTTCTAAAACTTCAAACTTCTAGCACAAACCGCAAATCAGCGAAAAACTTCTAGCACATTGAACCGCAAATCAGCGAAGAAAATCTCTAAACTCATCAAAAGAGAAATATTTCAGTAATCACCTAAAAAGAAAGCAGCATTAGAATTTCAGATGCAGTCATTTTATTTTCAAGTTTTAAAATTCTTCTATAAAAGCTCCTTTATTTTTTTGAAATTTTTGAAATTTTCTTAAAAGACGTCATAGATGCAAATCCAATTTCTTCAGAGCGATAGTGTTTGTCTCTCTTAGATAGTGATTTTTGTCTGCAATCATTAGAAAAGATATTAGTTCAGAAGTGAGAGAAAAGCATCCAAAACAACACAAAATATGATTTTTTTTTGTCTTTAAGTTTTGAAATTCAGACTTCGAGACAGGTGCAATGAGTCATCATTACGACTACATGCGTATTAAATTTCACAGCTGTGAGTATTACACACAGCTGTGCCATCCAAACACTGAATAGTTAGATGACTCTTTCTTTACTATTTCGTAATTAGGTAGAAAAAGCTAATCTGATTAGTTAATAGAAGTGAAATAATTATACAGTGAATCTCAATCATTGGTGAGTCACACGGAAGCCAACATATTAAACTGCTTTACATAGTTCGGGAGCAAGAAAGTGATAATGCAAATCAAATGTTTAGGAATTCCTATATTTTATCTATTCGTTAAATAAAAGCAAAGAATATTTTAATTCTACGATTGTAAATGAAGCTATAGGTATCTTTAAAAATTCTTCTCCTTATTTATATTAAAAAAAAAGGAAATGACACACGTTCTCATGTGCAGAATTAAAATGTAATTTCTTAATGTTATTATTATTTATGACAAAAATAAAATTCAATTCATTTATGGTTATTAAATAATAATTTGAATTTTATGTTAATATTCTGTATTTTTCGTCATTTTCTGAAAATATAATGGCCAAGTTTTAATTATTTCAAATATTAATATAGCCAATTAAAAAAAAGTTCTAAAAATTCTTGTCCTATTCTTCGGAATGCAGAACGCATTTCTCTGGCATGTAAGTAAAATGCTTAGAAAAGCTTATCATTCAAACTGTTTTGAATAGCTATCAATAATCAAATTTACGCGTTATTGTTGTTGTAATGTTATCTTTTTGGGCAATATTATTTCATATCATTCATTCTAGCGTAACGAATGCTATAATAAAAATTTTAGAGATTTACGCACGTTATCTAAAATAATGGAATCAGCTGTAGGTCATGTGATGTGTTTCATTTTTGTCACCATCATTTCAATTTGGAATAAACTGTATTAAGAATGAAAAGAAAAATGATGTGATTTTATGGCATCGCTTAAGATATTTGCAATGAGAGACCCCGTTGAGCGATTTGAATCATGAGATGCTCTTTGAAGCTATAGGGAAAAAATCCATGTACTGAAAAATCATTCATTTTCTCTGCATTTTTCTTTCTTTTCTTCCATGTGAGTGATTATTGCATATGTTTTTCTTCCCCCTTTTTCCCCATAGAATCTATCGAAAATCCCTATCTCAAACGCCTTTTGTTGCGTTCAAGTGAATGAAGACGGTCAATGTGTTCACAAAGCAACAGATTTATAACAAAAATAATTTCTCCTCATATCATATTTTCCCTTCTTTATTATGATTATTGAAGGCATTTTTTCTTTTCTTCTTTCTTCACACATATATAAAACTTCCCATTCTTCACGAATCACGATACTCATTTGAAGGTATTCTGTAAAAATGGATATGGATAAGAAAAAAAATCACTTGCCAAGTCATAAAATTCCTTATTCTTCTATGAGGGATTTTTGGATATATTGCCGCATTGATGAAAGACAGTCGAATCTCCATGGCCGAATGGTCATGGCACTGGTCTCATGATCAAGAGACCTGGTTTCGAATCCAGCTAGAGACAATGCGATTCATAGTATATGTAAATATTTAGTTCCTTGATTTTATGTTTCCCTTTATTTCATGTTCCAGAAGATACAGGACATTTCTTTAGTTTACCAGACAAGTGTTCTGGACTTTTCTTACTGTCTCCAGAAGAGTATTCTGGAACTTTCCCTGCTTGTATAAAAGCAGAAGATTTGCCAGTCACTGTATTCTCAGTTCTGAGTTCAGTTAATAAATTGGTTTATTTCTACCCCTTGTGTGTGTCATTGAGTTCTATATCATAGTATCTACGTGACAATATTTATGTCCTCGTATAAAAGATCTTCACTTAAAAAGTATTTTAGAATCTAAATGAATGTAGCATTCCAAAGAGAATAAAATTAGATGATATAAAGCAATTTATTTTTTAAAGAAAATGATAAATATTCTTCAATTGATTGTATTTATATAACTAGAATACTTTCTTAAAAAGCTATTTTTATCTATCACTTTTTTTATGCACTTATATCTAAAATATTTCATTTAGAAATCTATCTAAAATATTTCATATAAAATTGTAATTAATGATTTTTCTCTTTTGTGAATTTTGTTTTGTAAATACTATATAATACTTCTTAAACTCCCGTTCATGAATTTATTTTGTTTTTTGAAATGAACACCCATTTTTAATTTCAACTCAACATTCTTAATTTTGATAGCTTCAAAACCTAATCTTCTGAAATGATTACCGTTATTAATTACCATTATATGAAATGAACTGTCTATTTCATTGCTATTTTGAAAGGTCCTGCGATGCCGCAGAATTTCCATTGATGTCAAATTGCTATACATAGTAGCCTAAATCCAAAATTTCTAATTAACAACTTTTCAAAACTTTAACTGCAGATTAATGATCATTTCGGAGAATTCTTGCTTTGAAAGTAATAATTGCTTGCTACCATTTTCACGGTATGAATGCACGCTAACTGAGGCGGTTTATAAACATTAATTTTAAGTGCGTGTTTAGACCAGCTTTACAAGCAATAGCAATGAAAATGTTTAAGTAAATGACCCCTCAAAACATAGTCACATGCTAACGCTTTAGGCTTGATTCTTTTATATTTATTTTATTTTTAAAATTCGCACTTAATTGTATAATAGCAATAACTTCATGTGTGAATAAATATATTTAGTGTTGCCACAACACTTGTGGTTATATACCCATTAACTAAAAATTGAAAAATAAACTTAATACACTCATAAAAAAATTTTCAAAAAATTATTAAAGTTAAAGTTCGCGAAAATAAATGTAATTAAAATAGACTTTTTTTAGTTTTAAAATGGTGTGAAAGGGTGTTTTACAATGATATGTTCCAAAGTTATTGAAGAAAACTTCAATAATTTTGAAAAATCCTGTATTAATAAGCAACTACTATCCAAGAAATAAATACATACGTAATTTGATAACTCAAGATGTAGCCATTTGTCCTGAATTGAATGTTTTGAATGATTTTAACGTCATGCTTATCGCAATCCACTAATGGTATGAAAGTCTATAAACATTATCATACTAAGATGAGCTTTATATATTGAAACTGTAAAATCTCATGTAATGTTATATAAAGAAATGTAATATCTGTAGAGGCCTACAATGAAATATCTGCAATAGTATAAAATAAAACCGTTTAAAGAAAAAATGCAATATCTACAACAATATATAATTTAATGTGAAAATTTTACAATGCATTTTGCATGAGACCTTATTCTTAATTATTTGGTTACAGTTATTGAGATATTTTAATTGCATCATGCTATGAGTTTTAACAACATATTATTATCCCTTATGAATAAGCAAAATTATTCTTGCTACTTTATAAATTTATTAGCCGTTATACATTAAAAATTATGTTAGAAAAAAACTAGAAAAATAAAAATTTTAATTCAATCATGGGTTATTGAACTAAGTCTATTAAAATTTGTGATCTTTGTGATTATGCAGTTTGGAAATAGCTGATAAAATAAATCTGTATCATTTGTAGCTTCAATTGTTTTTATCGAAGAATGAAAGTTTGAAAACCTCAGATGTTAAAGTTGAAATTTGTATATTTCAATTTTTATCGACGCATTTTAGATTTATTTTTTGAATCACTTTCTTTCTATGTCATTAAGGTAGACTTTGAGCAAATTCCCAAATCATAACTGTGAAATGGATACACAAAATGTAGGGACTTTAGATGCCAAAAATATAAAAATGTTTGAGGCAAATATTTTTCAAAAATTGTTTTTGTGCTTAGAGCATTTTTGACTCCATTCAAGATAGATCGTTTTAAATTAACATATAAAACATGGTTCAGAATATCGTGGGAGGTCTTATTCATGTAGATTATTATAATTTTAGTGTCATTGCTGTATTACTATTTCATAAACGAACTATGTAAATATTTTCCAAAAACTTCTATACTTAGAGCATTTTTAACTCGATTCAAGACAGATAGTTTAAAATTAATATGAGGAACACGGTTCAGAATATCTTGGAAGATCTTATTCATCTAGAATATTGTTATTTTAGCGGCATGTCTGTATTGCTATTTCATATTGTAATACAGAAATATGTGCTGCATCACTCATTTTCGTTTACTATTAACATTCTGAGAACCATCAGTAATTATTAAAAAAAAAATCAAAAACAAAAACAATAAAATAAAAATAAACATTTGCAACACACTAGTCTGCAATAAATTCTCTTAAATATTACATGGCACAATATTCAACATGCTTGTAGAAAGTTAGTTTTCATTGGCGAAATTTTCAACGGAGGACCAATCGATTATGTACAGTCTGAGAAGTTTCACATTTCCACGACACCCTAATCCTAAACAAATTCCTTGTCGACCAAAGAATTAGCAATTTCCTTTCACTCATTCGAATGAAAGCATCTTTCTATTTAAAGCACCAATAAGAATTTTTATACGGCGGAAATTTTCTATCGATTGCACAAACTATCAGGTCAAAAATCACTGAGAGAGTTGAGAGCACACCGTTTTAAATTTAAATGGTAAATTTAGAAATACCTGTTCAGGATTCCGTGCAAATTAGATCTGGAATTTAAGCGTGCTGCCAACGGTTGAACGCTAATGATGCACACTTAATTAATATTCAAGGTGCAATAAACAGATTCTTTTTCTTAGAATAAATAATAACGAGTTAATCTGAGTAATCAGTCTTTATTTTTAATTCTAAGATGAAGGAACTATTATTAATCGAGTTCTAGAGCTTCAATTTTTTTACATAAACGTGATATTGTATATGTAAAATAAAACGGAAAGATAGTTTAAAGAACGGATATATCATTTTTCTAATAAATTGACCGATATTTTTAAACAAAAGCTTTTAGCAAGTGATCGGGTTTATTTTAAATTTTCATTTCCAGTTAAATTTAATATCGAATTTTATTCTTTTTAAAATAAATACTTTAAAATTTCTTAATACATTTAAGAAACTTTTTGAAATGCTTTAAAAGGAAAAAAAGAACTCGAATTTTTCTCGAAATATTTGATGGGTTTCATTTCCTTTCAGTTAACTTTTTCTAAATAAGTTTCTTGTAATCGTAGAAATAGGAAAACATTTCAAGATTGAAATGTGTTCCCTACACCCACCTTATTTTATACTGTAGGAAATTAAGCCACTTTTTGGAGTAAGAGAAATGAAAGAAAATGAAATAAAAATACTTTTAAAAAATTACAATTATGAATAATTCTTATTGAAATTTCATAATCATGCATAATGAAGATTATATAAAGAAACAGAAAGTTTCATAAAAATTTTTCAAACATAGAAGTATAGTTTAGTATGTTAATTGACCTTATGCAAAATTTTTATCGCCCGGAATCCGCTTAAAAATTTACATTAAAAAAAACCCAAATAAGTTTATTTTTAAATTTTCAACTTCTTCATTAGGTTAATAATAACTCTGTTATTTATTTTCTATATTGCAGTACAGTATCTTTTGAAATAGCGAATAAATTTTTGCCATAGAGAAAAACTGCTCTCGGGTAAATTGATCTGTCTTTTCCATTACTTTAGAGACAGATGCAGAGAGTCTATTTTTTCTTCTTCTTCTTCTTCTGAGGATGCGAGCGAAGCGTTATTTCTAGTATAAGAGCAGTTCATCTAAGAAGTGACTTTTTGTGGGATTTAAATGCTATAACAACAAAAATCAGATAGTTTCAATACATAAATCGAATGTTTTTCGTGACCGA
The DNA here is from genome assembly GCF_947563725.1 of Argiope bruennichi. Lineage (NCBI taxonomy): Eukaryota > Metazoa > Arthropoda > Arachnida > Araneae > Araneidae > Argiope > Argiope bruennichi. Next base: position 8,850,280 of record NC_079154.1, read on the forward strand.
GCGAAAAACTGTTAAAATTCTCACACCTCTGAAATAGTTACAAACAATAAATAGCTAAGCAAGAACGAAGATATAATTTCGGTTAATGAACAAATTTTAGCATATGTTGGACATGTAATTCCAAAAAGTGGCTCCAAAAAGAAATAATGTCATCAATACTAACATTTATGAAAGAAAATTACATTGATGAGAAGAATTTTAAAGTTCTTGGCTTGATGATACCGCAACAAATACTGAGGCTTCTAATGGATCAATTTCATTGTTCGAAAATGCTTTAAAACCCTCAATACAAGCAGCAGTTTATTTGCTTCAATTAAACGATTTTCCTTTTAGGAAATGTAAGGTTACTTTATACTTCAATCTAGCTTTGGACCTATTCTCTTCAGTGGCGCACAAGAAAAATGTTTGAGAGGATTTATTAGTCTTTGAGTACAATAAACGGAAGAATAGCTCAAGAATAGATAAATAAGCACAGATAGAAAATATCTTTAAGATAATAGATCTGCTGGCAAATGCCCTCAAGAATTAGCAAGCAGAAACTGTCGAACTTTCTATCATGCAAGATTGTAGACAATGTCAAATAGAACTATATGTATATACATCGGACAATTTGATCTGTTTAAAAAATAACTCATGAAAGATTATGCTCCTCCACGGTTTACTGTGCAATATTATGTGTCCCAGCACTTTTTTAGGATAATAGAATGCTCCAAGTACTTTGAAGATTAAAACTAATGCTCAATTAATTAAATAACAAATATGTATATATTTTTTATATATATTCCACGATATTTCCAAAAGACTTTTTTCTTTTGTGCATTTTGTTTGATTCAAGAAAAACTGCTAAAGGATTGACAATTAAAAGGAACATAAAACAAACAGACCTGAGAGAAAAGAGGATGATCTTCCAGTGGTTATAAGTTGATTTTTGAAGTAGGGAACAATATGGATCTTATTAAATGACAGTCGAATAACGAAGCCATCTTTCAAAACTAGTTGAATTTATCAAGAGGTAGAACAGATCGTTGGAACAGAGACTAGCGATCTACAGGAGTTAAAAATTCCTCCCTACTCACAAGCAATAGAAATAACTGAACAATATATTACAGGAGATTCTAAGCTATATATATATATATATATATATATATATATATATATATATATATAAATTGACCATCTTTTCCGTTATTTTCTGCTCCAAAGGAGATGCTCCAGAATCAACAATCTATAATATAATCGATATCAAGCCGTCTGTAATGATAATCGGAATTTAAAAATATCCAAACCCGTCCATTTGAATGCGAAATTGAATGTGAAATTCCAACCTCTCTTTTATCAGTGTGCGAATATAGCTAAGTATGAATAAAAAGCTGTTATAGGGTCTTTAACTTCACGTTTTATTACATTTTTCTTCAACTGGATTGTAATAAAAATCAATGGGCTGAAGTCTGCTATTTTTAATATTTTATATTTCTACTGATTTATTATATTCTCTTTAGTTGGAGGTTATCATTATTATTATATTTCAGCTTTATTTTTATCTTGCATTTGAGATGCAGTTCTTTTTTTTTGTTATTAGTTAAGAGATTACTATTTGTTTCAAACCGATTTCAGAGATTAGTTTTGATTTGAATGTTTGTGAAAAATATGGATAGAAAAGATGCTCCTATAAAGAAACAGCACTTCTAATGTTACTATATATTTGCATCTAAAGTGAACTACAAATTCTAATTCATTACTTTTTTATTTTTCAAACACTTTGTCAATGCGCATAATATTTTCTACTACAAATTTCATTACTTAATCTACATCTGCGGCTACACGCGTACATATTCTAGTATTATTTTTAAATATGCAGCTAGAAACGAAACTTTGGTATTCTTTTTATACATATGAATTATTGTGCAACACGAATACCCCGAAATAATTCGGTTATATCGATTTATTTACAGTTCAAATTCTTTTCTTACACATTTTCATTTCCCTTTTAACAACTCTTGTTAGGTGAAAGAATTGGTATGATAATTATAAGTGTGTAGTAAAACACTTGTTATATACTTTTACAAAAGTGATTTCTTAAAACAAGTTGCTATTTAACATCGTAACTTACAGAGCATAGGGAATAAGTAAATATACTATGCAAGCTGTTAGCTGACTCTAATATTTTATATGGTTAATATATGAATTTACAGTCATGGTCTTTAAATATGCTAATACATGTTGTTTGTATTTTATTTCTTATTAATTTTAAACTTTTCACTCTATTTATTTTAAAATTATATTTCCACGTTTTCTTTTTTTATTAACAATCAATAATATTTTTGTCTCAAGTGCTTACAAATATAATAATAATCTATGGGAGTTTAAAAACAAAAGCAAGAAATATCCTCAGGTTATTTCTCGGTGGTTAAATTGCCATTTCGCCATAAAACTTCCACCATAACAGATTTCGAAGGAAAAAAAAAACCTTGTTAGAAAACGATTTTTATGATGAATGTTGCGTCATTTAGCCGTTAAAATATTTATGCTTTAATGTAATTGCCATTCAGGTAACGGTATTTTATTGCCCTATGAGAAGTTTATTACTTTTTAAAATGACAGGAGTTTTGTTTCTAATGTTAAAGCTGAAATTTAATAAATTTTTTTATGATGCATATTTTCAATATTTTTCTCTTTTACAAGTATTTCCACGTATTGTGCTAAAGATTTTTTTTAGATTAAACGTGTCATTTTTTCCTTCTTTTAACAAATTAAAATAGAAAATGAGAAGTGCTGAAAGACAAGGTGATAAACACATCTGATTAGAATTAGTATTTTTGAAAACTATTTTAAGATAATTTTATTCATTAAATCTCTTCTTTTATGCTTTATTTTAGAAAAAAAAAAGATTTTGGATTTTAAAAATAAATAGACAGATGACATAAGATGTCTTGGGAATAAAAGAAATTAAATTTCTAAAGATTTATAAGGGCCCTGTTTAAAAATTCCTAATTGAATGCAATTTTTTTGATAGGAATAGAATAGAATAGATAGAAAATATTAGATATAAAATAGAAATATTTTATTTAGGAATATTTAGAATAGGAATAGAAAATATTTAGATATAAAAGATTGGAAGCCAAGTTTACAACCACATCCCCCCCCCCACTAAAAAATTGAAAAATTCATCAAATTATTGAAGATAATTTTTTCCCCAACATAAGTAGAGATGAAAATAAAACAAGAGTCTTAAGAATAAGAATTCTTTACTTCTTACACTTTTTATTGGATAAAGTAGGTAAAAAAAAAACACCAAACTCATAATTTTATTTAATGTTAATCTGTTTTGTTAATATTGCAAAATTAGTTTTTACAATTTTTTTTCTTCAAATTTGTAAAAAAAAGTTAAATATCCATATTGTAATGTTACTTGCTCATATACTTCGTTAACATAATCAAAATTTCTTGTACAAATAAATTATCAAAAAAGTTCATTTCATTATAATATAATTTACAGCGCCATCTATTGATAAAGTTACGGGTTAAAGTTTAATTTTTCGTCTGCCATTAAAAGACATTTAATATTAACGAGTAGATCAGCTCCTTCCATCTTAAGTTTTTCTAATTTTGAAAGTTTTTTGTTACACATTTAACACTCAATTCCTCGCTTATCAGCTAATAACAATATATTTTCACAAATATTGAAAACTCTCTTGAAATCAAACATCTAACGTAATTCTAAGTCATTCATAAACCGAATGAAATACTATAAAATAATAACAAGCTTATTTCCAAATGATTTACCATAGAAATAAAGGATATATAATATTAAAAATCTATTTTAAAATTAATTAGTTGTTGTTTGTTTTATTCTTTCTTTTGTAACTTGGAATGTTAAAAGTTTTTTTTAAAGCTAAATTCCTCGGTTTTTTTTTTTTTTACTTTTTTCCCCTTAAGAGCATTTGAAAGTTCAGAGAGAACATGCATTCTAGAATTGAATTGCAAAATTAAGTTTGTACATATATATATATATATATATATATATATATATATATATATATATATATATATATATATATATATATATATATATATATATATATATATATATATTGGATCAGAGTATTCAAGAAATTCAGTTTATGCTGCTGCAGGTGTGATTTTCTAACACCAAACGTTCGTCTTGTTCAGTGATAATAAGTAATATTTTTCAATATTCACTTCATTTAAGCTGTCAATAATGTTGATATCGAGAATAAGAGGTTGTTGACTCTATTTCTTACCAGGGATTCAATATTTTTAGCGATAGAAACACATTTCTATATGGAAAGGTGCTTTAAAAGTGAAATGAAATACATTTTATGTTGTTTGAGTGAATAAATGCATTTCTAAAATATCTGATCGACAATCGAATCTAAATTTTTAAACTGTTCTCCGATCCTATTAATAATATTTAGCAATATATTACTAATATATTCACATTTTAAATAAAAGAAAGTTTCCATATGCTTTGTCTGAAACGCAACAACACATAAAATTACTTTTAATTGTATAGATACTTTATACGTTTTTGTGGCATTTTAAAGGATACTTCGATTTTGATCCGTAACTTAAGACACGGCATTTTCTGGTGTAAAATATTGAAACGCAAAGTGACACAATTTGATTCAGATTTAGATATAGAAGAGTTAAACATCTTTTAAAAATAATTCTAGTATATCAAAAATATTTAACAAAAGAACATCTGTAAAACAAATGAACTCAACAAAATATTTAAAAATCGTATTTTTTTCCAACAGTGCATTTATTTACTTATATGACATTAAGAAATAATTCTTTTTTCCATTTAAAGCATTTTTCAATTGCTAATAAGTGCATTTCTCTAATGATTTAAAAATTAGCTTTTGAACTACGATTAGAAAAGTGTTCTTAGATATTCTTTTACAATATTAGTTTATAATTAAAAAATAGTTTAATATATTAATTCTAAAAAGGAATCTAAGAGAATGATTTAGCATTTCAGAAATCTGGAAATTTCAAGTCTAGAAAAATCTGTAATTTTTATTACATTTAAAAATATAAAAGTTTTGATAATTCCAGTCGTGAAAAGTTGTGGGTAGTTGAAATATCCGGATATGGAGTCAAATATATACAGACTTATTCTTTGTACTTTGTGAAACACGCTTAACATACAAGAATGCATTAATAAAATTAAATTAGATTTTCAATTAAGTTAACAATATAGTTCAGCTAATTTTTTAAACTTGATATATCTGACGAAAAAATATATAGAAACAAATATTTTAAAAAACAGAAATTAAAACAAAAAAAAAATACTGTTTTCTAAATTTCGAGCGCATTCAAATATTTTTCGTTAATTTGGTAAACGTCTTCTTTAAGCCAAAAAAGCTTTCATCGTTTTTACTGACATCACTGAAATAATATATAAACCTGAAAACAGAATATGGCAACTGAGAAAAGTTGCAATAAAAATATAACTGTAAAACATAACAGAATTCACTTTCCTGGTATTGTTAGCGTAATTGTATTCAATATTCTGCATGTAGCAAACGGAATGAAAGGAACAAAACTCAATTTTTTGCGAAAGATGTTCTACCAACTCCATACTCCATTACACTTATTTGGTAATAGATGTGTGTCGATTTACGTGAAAGCTAAACATAAAAAAGTTTTATTTTTTATTTTTATTCACTCGAAAACTTTTGCATTTTAGTCTTCAGAGACATAACAGAACAAATGTAATCATTCTAAGAAGGCGCATGTCTTTCTTTCCATTTTTAAAATAAAAAACTTATCAAAAATAAGAGTGTTTATTGAGAATTATTATTGTTGTTATTATTTTGTAAGACTCATTTCTGTTCTATATAAATAAAGGAATTTGAATGCATGAATTGTTTCATAATATCTTTTTTTCTAAGTAATAATTTCAGAATTTTAAATAATTTTATTTAATAAAAATGCAAAATGAAGTAATACATACATTTTATAAGAATATTTGCCTTTAATCATGCTATGCAGGATTTTTTTGTGAAATAAATGAGGGTGATATAATTCATTCTCTAGATTAAAGGAAAAATATTCATTATAGTATAAATATATAATATAAAATAACTAAAGAAAACAACAGTATAGTGGAAATATCCATCGTCATGCAGATTTACATGTTAAGCTTAGTACAAAATCTTCAATTTCTCTGTCTTCTAAATTTCTCCCCTTATTATTACTTTTATAAGCAAAATAATCTCAGATGAGTAATAAAAATATTTAAAAAATCGCATGTTTCTTCGAACCACAACAAACAGCGGAATGACAAGCCCAAATCCTCTATAATGATTGTTACATTTGTTCTTTTGGCAGGTACTTTTTTTATTACGCAATAGTCATGAAAAAAAGTTACTAGTAACAACCAATTTATAGTACTCCTCCTGTTTTGAGTAGGAGTTTTCGTTCACTAAATGTTATAATGGAAATTTCCATCATCATTTAAAGAAGGGTTAAATAAAATTCTCCAGTTAAATTTGCTGGTACCATTTTTTCTTTGTCCCACCTATTGTCAAACAGAGTAAGGTACGTTTGCATTGAAAAATTGCATTATATTTATAATAATATGATTCTAGAAATTTGATTTCTTGAATCATATTATTATACATAGTTTGGTCATAGTCAAAGTATAGATATTTAGAGAAAAATTATAAAGAAGTCAATCGCTCATAGGATACGATGTTTTGTAATTACATTATTAAAACTGTGGGACATGAATTTGTAAAGAAAAGTTCAAATTTTCGTCATCGAATGCAAAAGTGGCATTGCAGGTTATGGTTGGATAGAGAATTTGGCATAAAAAACAAAATTAAGGAGTTTTGTTATGTGATTGATTACCATTAACCCTTTCAATGAACAAGACCACGAGTCTCACGGCCATCGAATTATCGCTTATCTACTCTTATACGCTGACATTAAATTATTAATAGCAGGGTTTAGTTATTGAAAAAAAGAAGTAATCGTGTGTCTGACAAATCAAGCGCGATTAACGGAATGTTAACAGATCTGGTGGAGACCTGGAATGTTAACAGATCTGCTGGATACCTCCTCTCATTCTACAGTCCTAGTTACTGTTCTAATGGAAAGTTCTACGTGATTTATTTCGAATCAAAAAGGCTTCTTCACCACACGCAAAGCAGAAATTGCCAGAGAAATTCACATAAGTCGAGGCATTTTGAAAAAGAAGAAAGACTTTTATCCCGTGTCATAAACAAAAAATAAGAACAATGAAAATATAAATATAACCCAAAATATTCAATTAAGGTGACGGATGTAACAGCATTTGTAAAAACTTTATAACAACATTTATTAAATCCAGCTTGAAACAAAATAAATCTAAATTTTTTTACTCACAATATTGTCAACTTGAAACAAGCAACTATCATAACATACTTCCCACTAAATGAAAAAAATTCTCTGAATATTTCACTAATAAGTAAAGAAAAAAAATGCGTAGAATAAAAATGCTAATTACTTTTTGATTTTACGCTCTTCTTTCATTTTGATCAAATCATGGTAAAGTAATTTCAGTTAAGCCTTCTATGTTCGAATTCTGTCAAATCATGAATGGCTAAATTAATAATGAAAAATAAGATAGAAAATAACAACTCATACTTGGAAAAACAACGTCTTTACAAGATTTTTTATAAATTAAAAGACCTTTAAACAAAAATTCCGAACCTTTTCATGTCTTACATTTGTTTTTTTTTATGAGAATTTAAATTTAAACATATTTTTTTTTATTTTGAAATCTCAGTACTCTAACGTTTCTATGATATATTTGTGAGGATGACCTTTAAACAAAACAATTATTTTAAAACAATCTTATATAACCAATTTCAATTAAAAATGATCTGAATAAATAAATGAATTATCCTGAGATAAATCATCAGAAGATTTAAATCGTTTCCTTTTGCCAGTTTCGTATTTAAGCTTTATTTAGACAAAACCACTGTTTCACTCCATTTCAAAGTCAAATCTTTGAATATCTACTGATGGAATAGTCGAAGACGTAACGTATAATCATGCATGTATTTGGTACACATTGACTTTTCAATGCACTCAGATATGAGCTACATTAAAAGTATTTGAAACAAGTTCGAATAAATGAAATACAAATACGATATTTTTAAGATTGTTAGTTTCTAAAACGTATGAAGAATAAAATTATGAAATTAAAATGTATGAAGAATAAAATTATGAAATTAAAATGTATGAAGAATAAAACTATGAAATTAAAATGTATGAAGAATAAAAATATGAAATCAAGATATAAAACCACATAAAAGGGCGAATATTTTTATCCGTTTTATACGGCAGCCTCCAAATACTTTGAATTATTTTGCACATTCTTCATATTTTTCACGTAAAAAATGTTCTTTTCCGTGATACGCTTCGAATTATTTTATTATTTTGTTATGCTACAAATATATTATCCTTCTTCTTTTCTGAAATATTGTTTTTCTTTTATGGAGGATTTTTCGAACCTTTCATTTTGCTGTTTTGTATTATATTTTATATTTCTTTTCTTTTTGTGTTGAGGAAAAATCATTTGAGTTTTTGCGGGTTCACAATTCACTCAGGAATAACAATTTCATTTATTTCCCTGTGTTATCTACTTTGAGATATTCTCTTGGAAGAGAATGTCTAAATCAAAGAATGACTCATTTTTCTAGAAATAAAGTAGTTTATTAAGTAGATTAATAATTACATTTTTATTTTTATAATATATTTATAAAATATGCTTTTTTTCATATTTGAGATTTGTGAACAAATATAAATGATATATTGTATTTTATTTCCTAACCTATGGCTCATAACGGTGACTATAACTGAATTCTTCTGAATTAAATAAGAAGGATGATGCGTGCCATGGCATGAAAAACCATCGATAATTAACCTTTCTGGGACGGGATGTCTCTGTTCTAGACATTTGCTCGGGACGGAGCGTACGCGAAAAAAATTATTCCACAGGACTGGGTTTTGCGTCGCTAAGCCTTACTCTGAAAAAAAAAAATAAAGTTAATAGTCACAATAATAAAATAATAAATAATCACAAATAATAAAGTCCTAACATCTTAATTTTTGGTACCTATTTAGATTATTGGCTCAGATATCATATAAGTTAAAATTAGCATTTATTAATCTTTTTATTTTAATTTACATTAAAAAATATTTTTTTAAACTCATTTGCGTCGTGGAATAATTTTCAGTTGTCCTATTTAAATTATTCTGAAGTTTTAACGGTCAAAATATATTAATAAACTTTAAAATGAATAAAAAAAATTCAAAAATACAATACAAAATGAGTAGAAGGCAGACGCGCAGTGAGCTCAGATTCTGATAAAATATCCATATCAGAATCACTCAAAATCTTGATTTCTAATTCTTAATCAATGAGTCAATGTCAGTGCTCATATGAATGTGCAATGTGTCCTAGTATCATGATGTTCTAGAAAATAGCTTATTCTAAATATGCTGTTATTCATTTAGAATCCGACAAATGCAACATATAACAGTTTTATTTTCTTTTAGGTTTTGCGTTGCGCTGCGTTTTGAAACCATAGAGAGCCATTGTGGAACGGACCTCCCAAATTTTAAACAGGATGAACAGTGATTTAGTAACTGATAACACTTTAGATTACTATTAGGTCAATATCATGTTTTAAAGATGTAATTTATGTTGGATATATGGTGCAAAGAAAAATATAATAGGGTTTCCGCTGCGTCTTATGTGATATTAAATTGGGAATATGATACTTTAAGTAACAGAGCATAAACTTGGTAACATTTTGTCCACATTTCACCCCAAAGACTGATGATCAAGGCATCAATACATCTTACTCATCCCCCCACCCCTCCCATTTCTCCTCTATTGAGTACACGAGGGTTGGTTCTTAACAGACATTGATAATTTGGTTCATGAGGAGCAGTGAAGATGTCTACATGACCTTGCATAATTAACTATTCTATGCCAGTGGAAGGACAAGTGATTTCAGAGAATTTAGAACTACATATTGAGTTTTCCATGAAATCTGAAATCGACTCTATAACCAGACGAAAATGGTCATTATGTTTGGAAATCATAGCTACAAATGTTTTCTGGATGTAGACTGAATCGTCGAATTATATACTTTAACTTTCAGAACAGAATAATTATATAATTTTTTTTAATAGTGTTAGGAATATGTAATATTGATTGCATATTCAGTCAGTTTTATTTTATAAAGAGAGTCTTGCAGAGTTGTCTAAAGGATGTTAGATTGATGCTGAGTCAATGGTACCCGGTTTTACCGACAAACTCGGTGGCCATTTGGTAACTAGGTGCCGAATTTAGTAACTTACTCAACAAAAATGAAGATTCTAGATAGTTCTAGAATGTTGATACTTCCATTGTTCGTAGTTTTTTCTTGAACATTCGGTTTTTATGATGTTATCTATAAATTAGGAGCCACGCACGCAAAGGAAGTAATCGAGTACATTCTCTCTTTGGAACACTCCATCTCCAGTGAGTTCTTTATGGGCTTTGTTCTGTTGCGGGTGTTTAGTACCGATTCCGTGCTTGCGTGAGTGCTGTTGAATTCTTCAAATGCTATTCTTTGCGTATGTTTCTTATATGTTTTACTCCCTCTGTTTAGAATTTTAATCCCTGTGTGAAGAACAAAGTGCCGTAATCTGTTATCGAATTTTCTGAACTTTTCTCCGTTCGCATTCGGCCTGGATTTTTCTGTAATGTTGGTATCAGAAGTAAGATTTGCAGTGTTTGGACTTGAAGATATCTCAAGTGAAGGTGGCTGAAAGCGAGAATCTGATCGTTTTGCTTGTCTAGTTAACAAAATGTCAAACATTGTAATAATCAAAGAAGCTTCAGGAACTGAGCTCTACCTATTAAATTTGCCTAAAAAAGTTGGGTCAACTCGGTTCTGTTTTAATTACAAGTAGATGAATGAAATAAAAAGGGACATTTATTCTCTATGACGATTAAAAAACACGCTGGATGCCATGAACGGAAGTTAGAGGCTCTCAATAGTGGGTTATAAAAGCAAATACTCTTAAATCGAAATCATCTGAAAATTAAAAAAAATATCGATAGCTTTTTCTATCGGACTAAGATTACTTGGTAGTTTAAGACAATGACTTTTTTAATGTTTAATGTCAGGAATAAGATTTCGAAATGCAGCGTCTGAGAGGAATATCGCTGGAAAACGAAGAGATCTTCACTCGAATATCTTGTACTGAAAGTTGTTAACATTACTCCAATTCTGACTAAAAGTTTAGAATGTAAATTCATAATTCAGTGAAAGTTTTAACAACGACAGTTTCCTGCTGCAGTCTTCTCAGGAATTCCAAAGAGCATGATTTTTAGATAAAGATTTCAGAACAATTCTGGAGAGAAAATTACATTCAGAGGATCGACAATTTTAGCAAGAAATCGCTCCAAGAAGTCCGGTCACGAAACAATATCGAGCCCCTTTGAGATTCTTCATATTCTAGAAATGGTGCTTTGTGTCGCAGATGGAGCTCTAATCGATTGGCACTATATCTCCTAAAGAGCAGAATTCCAAAAATTTTGAAACAGACACATGATAGCTCAAGTGAAGATGATTTTGGAATCATTCGTTAAACATTAAAATTCGAGATCGACTTCGCTTCGATTTTCAGAAATGATACAGCAAAGCTCGAAAAGGCACAAAACAAGAACTGAAGATTTTGTGTAGCACTGTAATGAGATATTATTTAGCATATTATAGAAATTCCTCATTAATTTCAAAGGGAAATTGATATTTTGTAGTATTAATGGACTATTTTAATTTGACCAGCAACAATTCTATTTCCCTTCTAGAAGCGCGGACTATTGGGGAGGAACATGCTAGATCTCTTTTTATAGCATACTAGGGATATTACATGCAAAACGAAGTATAGAGATTTATTCCTCGCTTTTCTTCTGAATTTTGCAAACTTTTGCGAATTCTGAAGATTCGAACAACAGCATTACATTTTGAGTCCGAGAGTATGGCCAAGAGATTTAATCGAATGCTTTTAAATTATCTTTTGTTATCCGTTACAAAGGATAAGACGGATTGAGATATACTTTTGCTAATTTTCTTCCAGGCTTATCGGAATTTGGAACATGAAGTGACAGGATGGATTCAATCAGGGATATTTTCGATGGAACGTTGCGACTGCTCATTTTGGATAAACTGAATGACCTGCTTTCCTCTCCGAATGGATATACGCATAATCTAGAAGCATGCTCACAAAGCTTACATGCGTTTGCAAAAAAGCAAATTAGTCTGTCCAGTGACCGAATGAAGACGCTTTGCGATGTCATTTTAACAGATCAGCATTTTAAAAAGAAGGATGCAGTCAGTACATATAAACCGAAACGACGGAGAGATCCCAAAGATCCAACCTAACTGGAAAAATCATGTATTATCATTAAGGAATTCAACAATGTTGCAAAAAAGAATTCGAAAGTCACTCAATTCCCAAACTAAAGATTTTCACTTTAAACGGCTAACTAGTCTCATATCAGGTGATTGACAATCGCTCAATGTAATGAGTCTACCGGCAGCCGCAGTTTTGGGGAGGGTATTTGTGTTACGAATCCATAATACTGCCTCCTGGTACAATCAAATCCATTTTAAGAAGTCTGTCCAGTGGTCAATCAGTCTAGTGGATCAATAACGGTCACAGTTAGCGACAAACTCGACTACCGTTTGCCGACTTTTCGAAGAATTTCCAAATTCTGGTGACAAAAATGAAGATTCTTAAATATGTCGAAATCTTGGCGATATCTTTATTAGAATTCGAGATTCGCAGTTTCTTTCAAGCACCTTCCTTTTCTTATGACTTGTGATGGGAGCTATACAAATTGGAGCCATACACACATGAGAAGGTAGTTGAGTAAATTCTCTCTTTAGAGTGTTGATCACCAAACTGTTCTTTTTGAGGTTTTTAAGAATAATATGGTTGTTTAATACCTATTTGCTGTTATTAAATTTTTGTTAGAGCGAGATTTCACTATCTGCATTTTTTTTCCTTTGGAATAAAATGTCATTATTGGTAATTGAGGTTATCTGACTTTTCGTCAAATACTCACCTGATGAATTTTTTTCCATAGCAGTGTATAACTTAAATTTTTCCTCAGATTGAGAATTTATCTTCTCTTTATTTGGCAATGATGACAAATTTACTCATAAAGAAAAGCCAAAGTTGATTATGCTGCGCTAAATATGTAGAATAATTATTTATAGCATTTTTACAAAAGCCAAATCTCGCTTTTGCGTTATTAAATCATACTAAAACAAATCAACCAATGAAACATAAAAGAAATACGATTATTGTTTAGCCAGTCAATTGCTAAATCAAGTATTATTTCAATTACATTGATTAAATTAAAATTAGTTAGCTGGGAAATAATAATATATTAAAAATATATAACATAATCTCGACTATGCTGCCTGAAATATTCTATAAAATGGCCATACTCAGAGCCATTCATTTAATAATAATAAAAATCGGGAGACGATAAAAAAAGAGAGAAAAAAGATATATTACATGGTTAGAAAGAATTAAAACACCTTTGCTTGCTCGATAAATTCATTATCGCTGCAAGAAAAATGTTAATTAACCAGTGGCACAGCTTTGAGACCACTGCGTTAAAGAAAAGTCATCTGATAATTCCTGATAATTTCTCTATCACCATCTGGCGAAGACACTTTTTCTAGTGATTTAAGCGGAGAACGTGGAAAACAACGCCAAATCTGATTACAACTAGCCTTTCCTTCAGATTACATATCCTAAAACGCATGGAAAAAATTTATCGCGGAACGGAAATTCATATTGAGAAATGGAACTGTTATTTTTCCGCATGTAAATGAGCCGAAATTAATTAAGTTTCGTGCGAGAATATGAAATAGAATATTAAACTAACTTCACCTTTATTTAATATGCGATTAATTACCTTTATTTATGACATTTCCTTCTGTTGATGTCGAAAACAAGGGAAAAAATCAGAACAAATAATTTTCTTCTAAACATTTTGTAATAGAACTCGAATAAATATTACTTATTTAACGAATAAATAAAAAAAATGAAAAACGAATTAAATAACAAGTTTGTTAAAATATAAAAATCAGAGAAATGTTTAGGTAATTTCTTCAATTAGGAAATAATGACTTAGTTGCTCAGTTTAGTTATTTTAACCCGTTTAAAAGCAGCACTAGGGTTATTAGGAAAGGATCTGGTTATTTTAAATAGCGCTCAGATGACGTGGATGGCACCTGAGTTGGCATCCCCTCTCCAAGCTTCACCATGCGGAGGACCTTTGGTCCCGATGGATTTAGTGTATACCAGACCCGTTTACATGACGGTTCTTCGGTGGAATCGGGTCTCGAGCCTGAAATCCTCGGTTCAGAAACGAGACCTGACAATCAGGACACCGCCGCCCTAAATGGCTCACTTGCAGTTTACTGTTTATCGTATCGAAGAATATTTGAAAAGCAAATATATTTTTAGTGTTCCGGGAAAGTTTATTGCACCTTTAGGAAAAATGAAAAACAAGCTAATTAAATATAAATGTAGAAAAGGATTCTACTAAAATACATTTATTTCGATACAAAACTGTGAACAAGAGAAAAAAATTCAAAATGGAAATTTACATTTGTAAATTATATGCATTAATTATATTCAATCTAAGTTGCTAAATATTATTTTTATGTACATATTATATTGGTCTGTTTATAAATGATTGATTGTATAAGAGTTTTATACAATAAAAACACAAGTTATTAACTACTAGAATCAACGAATGTATTTTCAATTATAAATTTCAATTTGCAACATGAAAAATTAAAAATTATTGAGCGAATGGAATTTTTTTGTTAATGATATAAGGTTTATATAATTCAACTAAATGTTTTTTACATTTTGCACTTTTTTTATTTAAAACTTTTTTTTAACATTAAAATATTCATAAAGAAAATACAAAAAAAAAAGTACAAAAAAAATTCCTGAGCTTTTTTTTGAAAACTCACCTTGTTTTAGTAGTTAAAAATCTTGTTTTCTCTTTTTAAAAGACTATTCTTCATAAACTTTTAATAAAAAAAATCACTTTTTCTTCTTCTAAGCAGCAGGATACATTTAATTTCATGCATTCGAGAAAATCCAGCAATGCTTTTAATTATATTTTTAATAATGGAATCTTAAGATGCTTTGTCACTTTTGGAATTGTAAAAAGTTAAAAAAAATACAAGTAATTTCTTCAAAATAATGTTTATTAATTTGCATATGTTGATTCTTTTTAAATGCAGAATGTTTCAAAAATTGAATAAATTTGATTAAATTCTCTTAAAATAAACTAATAATTTCCCTTTGCTAACTTGCTCTTTCTACATTCAAGAATAAAATATAAACGAAAGTATAGTTAATATACTTTATATAAACAACTAATTCCTTTGTATATGCTCTTTATGCTCTTAATTTTTTACGTAAACAACTAATTATCTAAATTAAAGTTTCATAATTATAATTATAAGCATAATAAACTACCTCTGGCATTTCTGAACTTCCGTGTTGAACTGATTGACAGCCATCACCTCATCAACACAGAAATTGATAGGATGACTTTAGAACCATCAACAACCATGGTCTAATGCCTCCAGAAGAAAATGTGCTCCACTATTGAAGTAACTCAACCTCGCATTATTATTTCACTCACCAAGAGAAGCGAGAACCCACTTATTAAACCAGCGACTTCCCGTTGATCTATCAATGATGTCCCTCAATGATGAGAAATTTCTGACTATGCACAAGACCGAAATCTGCCAATAGCCAAATAACTGTAAAGAGTAAATGAAAGTGAAATAAACAAAACGACCTTTAACTGACATTGATTAAACATTGTCCAGTTCTTTAGTCAATAGTATCTCTATCAGAATGGCAACATTTCTGACTAGGTTAGATTTCAGCAAAATTTTCAATTCCACTTACTTCCAGCAAAGCGATATTGCAAGTAGTGGCTGCTAAACTGTAAGTAGTTGTCATTCCAAATTATAAATGATTCTACAACTTTTGTTGAGAAGAAATTTGGAGGGAGAAGGGGTATTCGTCATGATTGTTCTTCTAATCAGATTTAGAAGTACGAAACTTATTCGAATATTAAGTAGAGTAGAATGCGGATGAACTACTTTGCTATTGGCATACGAACTGTGGTCAATAGATGGGGTGGTCGTTTGATACCATAATTTTAGTCCCCTTAATTTAGGGAGAGGAGCTTTTGAACTACTTCTGGCAGTTAAATTTTCTTAGTACATTTCTTCAATTCTTCATCCTTTCAAAAGAAAACAAGTAATAAAATGTTTAGGTCCTATTCTCTTCCATTGTTTCTCTACGACTGGTCCTATTTGGATAAGCTCAACTCGCAAAAGTTACTGTTCAGGGATTTGAAATTATATTGAAAAAATTAGATAAAAGAAAAAGAGATTTTCGAAATAAATTCTAAATTAATTGAAAAAATTTATAAAAGTAGAGGAAATGAATCCTAGTAGGAGTTAGTAGCATGTTTGAAGAAAATACATGAGCAGAAATTAATAGTACACCTGGGCAAAAATATAATAAATACAAGTCTCCATGGGTAATTTTTTTCTTCATGCAATTTTATATAAATAAAAACATAAAGGACAATTCAATATTTCTGATACGAAATTTATGCAGCTAGGGAATTTGAATTTTACTGCCTCTATCTTTGTGTAATTAGAATTAATTTAAAAAAAATGATAATCTCTTTTAATCAATTTCAAAAAATGTAACATCCTGAATTCCTTTCCTCCTCCATCCTCAATCTTTGATACTTCATCAAAAATCCCATCGGGAAAAAGTTGGAGGAATTGAATCAAAACAATTGCATTTAAATAACTTAGATGATAATTTTAAATTTTTAATCATTATTCTGCTACATCCTTTCCGTACTTAATTAAAATTTGACTTATATTTTCATCGATAAGTCTAACTAATGCATAAAGGTTTAGGTTTTCTATATCCAACGGAAACATACGCCAAAAATATAGAATACCACTTTAGTGGAAATATTTACTTAAAACTGTACTAGAAACCAGAAGAGTTCAAAAATTGTAAATCAGCACATCCGTAACGTCAAAAACTTGCTCTTTCTACATTCAAGAATAAAATATAAACGAAAAACTAATTACCCTAATCATCCCAGTATCGGCGAGACTAAAAGACTTTTCAGTCAAGCTTCGAGTTGTAATTACTCCACAACACTATAAACCAGCCTAGCTGTTAATGATCTTTAAAAGAAAGATAAATAAAATATTAAACATTATTGTTCAAGAGTTCAGCGAAAAAATATTAATTTAAAATACTCACAAAAATAATGAAAAAAGAAGTCATTATCTCGAAGGATTTTTTTTTTTACTGCACCCATAATTGTGAGGGTCAAACAACTCAATTCCATCTAGGAAAATATTTTTTTAAAAAAAATAACATTCGTCTATTTCTTTCCAATGAATAGGATAGAATATAATTTTTCCATCCATCAATTTATTTTTTTCTTTTACATAATCTAGATCTCATTATTTAACTTCTTCACTAGAAATTATCATGAAATCTGCAAAATTAATCTTACATATTCTAATCTATGCTCGACAGATTTTATGATCAAAATTAAGAAAAAAAGTTATGCCTAAAACTCACTATAATAAAATAATTATTTTGGTGATTTTTTACTATGATTGTGACAAAACATATGAAACAATACTTCTGAAGTCCTTTCTTGAGAATAAATTTCCTTCTCAACAAACCTATAAATTGCCAAAAAGTAAGAAAAATTATTCAGAAATCAACCTATTTTACTTCTGGAACTGATGGTATACCAGTCGAAAATTCACACATTTGGACTTTTGGAAATCACCTCTGAGTTTCAAGTTATTTTCTTGACTGCTTGGTACTAATCCTTTTAAAGCAAAACTAAGATCAATTTAAACTAAAATCATGTAGATCAACAGCTCTCACCTGTCTCCATGAGACTCTTTGAGAAATCACAGGTAATGCCGGCATGTAAATCATTAAAAGGAATATTCCCTGACATCTAAACAAATGTCATGCATTCAGAGACAATCAGCAGCTAAAAAAAAGCCATACTGCCATTATAGAAACTCGGTTTCAAAAAAGAAATTTCTCTATTAGTATTAAATCTTGTTATCCCTACAATTCTAATTATGATTCCGTTATACTCAAAGGTATATTATGCTTTTAATGGTAATCTTATACTCAAAAATACATTGTACTTATATTGATTATCTTATGTTTAAAAGTATATTATATTTATAATAATGAACTTATACTCAGGTATCTTAAATTAGAAAAATCATAGGAAGCATTACAAACAGCATTGACCAATTTTTCTTTAAAATAGATTCAACAAGTTTGAATGAAAATGAACACAAAACGTTCTAAAGGATAACCTTAAGACATATCATGTTCTTTTTCTATTCCTTTTCGCGCATTTTCTAACATATTTCTTAGAATCTTTTGATAAAGGTATTCGATATTTGTCCACGTTATCTTCATTTTCTATTACTAGAATTCGACTTCGCTACAGGGGATATTCACGTTACTTTGGTAAACGACCAAAAATGAAGATATAAATATTAAAAGAAATTATTTATAGCTATTATTAAATTAAATTAAATTTAAAAAAACCAGAAAAAAAACAAGAAAAATGTATCGTTGTAAATTTGCGAAAACTAACTCTACATAACCAACCCTAAAATAACATTTGTATTATTCTCTTTTAATTAAAAATAATCAATAGAATACTTGAAAATTATTTTTAAAAAACCAACTGTTGATTTTACTACTCTTGCTACATAACTAGCGAACAGCCTCTACACCATTCAAAAACTGCCATTAGAATAATTCTTGGATTTTCAAATTAAACTTCCTATATTGGGCTTTTGAAAATTTCTAATCTAAAAGCTCTTGCAAAGAAAATGAATTAAATAAATGATCCAATTGTTATGTTTAAATATTTGCAAAAAACATTTTGAATTAGAAAGGAAGACAAAAATATATAGATTTATATGTTAACTTAAGATATTTCGCATATTAAATGATTTGTTTATTTTAGTCGAAAAGAAAAGAAAACGCTGCTAATTTAGAAATGAATGCAAATTAAACTGCATGAACTCGTAATAGTTTAAATTCAATTTTCATGTTTAGCAAAATTATTAAATATACAAATAAACTGTATATTAGCAGTGGAGAAAATGTTTTCTCTCATATTCAGAATGAATTATTTTTCCATCTGTTACAGATTCTTTTAATAACATCATTTTTTATTAGAGTTTTCGTTAATTATATTTTTTTCTCGCAAATAATTACGGTGCAACTGATTATTCCGAGTTGTTAAATATATTTCTACAGACGATTCTGATTTCGGGCACTAAATTATATTTTATTTTCTAATTTAATATTTTGGCAACGTTCCGAACAGAAAATAAAACCACATGAAGTAACTTTTGTATTATGGAATCTTTCTAATTAATTCTTCTGTTTCAAGATACTCTAGCAAATATTTTCTCGTTTTAATTTTTTCTATTTAATTAGTAGATAGGGCGCAACAGTGTGTAAATATTGATAACTCATTTGTTATTAGGAAATGGAAAAATAGTTATTCCACTAAATTATTGTCTTCACTGCGGGAAGTCGAAATATCTAGTATATTAATTAAATGCAAATAATCTTCATGTTACGTGAAATTATTTGGTTTTCTTGAATTTTTTTCTTTTTTAAAAAATCAGCTCTTTAATCCCTTTTTCTAGTTTTATTCATCTATTTTTTTATTTTTACAGAAAAATGATTTATTAAGATATTATGACCTGAATTTTAATTTAAAATAATTCTAATGAAATTTTACTCAGTTTGATTTAAGTATTTTTCAAAAAACATTTTCTTTAAAATTAATCAATCTAATTTTGTTCTGTGGCAGAACACAATTCTAGCAAAACTCTCCTCTAATACTTTATTCTTAAATAAACTTCTGTCTAAGATTTGGGAATAAGAAGAATCATTGAGCAGTCAGAATAAAATATTTAGAAAAATATTGTAGCTATCCTATTAGGTCATTTTAACAAAGAAGGTTTTTGCAGGGCTTAATAAGAATATATTAAATAGTTTACTGCATAAAATGCAAAAAAAAGGCTTACACTCAATAGAGCTTTTTAAGTTATATAATGGACGCTGCTTGTAATAATCATTTTGAGTCGAAACCAAAGTTCCAACTGTATCCAAATGATTAATACGTTCAAAATAATTGCAAAAAATTTAGACCACACGACATCATTCATATATATATATATATATATATATATATATATATATATATATATATATATATATAAAAACAAAGAAAGAAGACAGAAAATAATCAATAAATAGCCTATGCGCATGTTGAGGCTGCGTAAACAGTTGTAGAAGAGCCAGATTCGCTCATACAATATCTGTCCAATAGTTCAAGGTGAAAGCGAATTCCAATGAATTCAGCAACAGGGCCGCTATGAATATACGCCAGTCTTGGCACACATTTTTTTGTTTCTTTCTTTTCTATAGAAGGTTTTCCTTTGTCTCTTGTTTTTTTTTTACATACTACTCATTTTTCTGCATTTTCATTCTTGCTATTTTTGGCTCTATTTCCGCTTTACATTCTGTTGGAAACTCATCTGCTTTAATATACAGTATTTTTTAATTAGAATTTATTCACCGAGATGTGGTGATAATTTATTAAAACCAATTAAAATTTTGGTCTATCGAGAATTAAAGTGTTTTTTAAGGAATTAATAAAGTGTTAATTAAGGAAGGAATTTTTAAACATTTTTTGGGCAAATACTTGTTTCTGAATTGACGGCTTGCTTCTAGTTTTGGTCTTTCCTATCAAATACATTTAATTCGCATTTCTATATCTTTTCCCCTCAGATTAATGGGTGTGTCTGCTTCAAAGATAATTGCGTTTAATGTAAAAGTTAAACTTGATTTACCAACATTCCACTCCAATTAGTTAGTCAAGCATAATGACAAAGTATCCTAAAATTTCATAAAAATAAAGTATTATGTATTTCTGTTTCCTCTATTCATCCCTACTTATGGTACTGTTTCTCCATTTCTTGTTTGATGGATTCGTGTACGGCAATACATTTTTTACAAACTCGAAAATGTTGCACTGTATCTACTTATATCGCGTTTTCAAACTTATTTTGCGCATATAAAACTTTATAAGTCCATCCTTCTACTGTACTTTACCAGAAGGATAGGACATGCTCGCTGGCGTCTAAGTACCTCCCTTTGTTTTCCTGTCCAAATAATTTCCCTTTCTGCTGAAAAATGTGTATTGCGTGTTCGACGTTCTGGAAACCCCGGTGGAGAGGATGAATCTGCCATCACCCGCTTGAAGGATGGCTTCCTTTTTGTGCGGGATCCGATCGCTCGTTATGAAGATCATCCATCAAAATCAAGGAAGAAGGAAAGAGGCCGATAAAGATAGGTAATAGACATTTTTCCCACTGAATCTTCCCATACGTTTTCATTCGGCTGGAAAATCATCAACGTTCGGTCGGCCTCGTTAATAGAAGAGCAATAGGGTTGAGGCTAATGGCGCCAATGTTTCAATCCGAGACGATTAAAGCTTTCTGTGGTCTTTGGAATTAAAGTGGGAAAGACGTATCAAGCTAAGAATTTTTTTTCTCTGAAAGATTCCAATCTGACCTGAAAAAGGAAAAAAAAAATATTTTCTGTTTTGCTATTGTGAGCATAGACGGGGCAGATTTAACGAAATTCTTTTCTTCCTTAATACGATGGATTTGTTTTAACTGAAAAATAACTAAACTTTCTTTTACCAATCATGTGTAAGTGATTTGAGAAACTTCTAAAATGGATATTGCGCGATAGCAACATCAAATATAACAAGTACAATGCTCAATCAAAATGATTATTATTAAAATTAATAGACTCGAAACACTTCAGTTTATATCTTCTAATATTTATCTTCGTTGATTAAACTTCTTTTATTCTGCCGCTTAAAAAAAAAAGCAGAATTTTCAATGAAATTCAACTTTATATTATTTATTAGCATTAGGTAATTAAAACCTATAATTGAAACAATCTAAAATAAAAAAATATTTTGGAAACGAAACTAAATTATTTCAGAATCGCAACTAAAAAATTATTTCTGGTTCAAACTGAAAACTAAAAAAAACAAACAGAAAAAACACCATTGTATTTAGAGAGTGAAAATGCAGCTACTACTAAAACACAAATGAATCAAGACAATAGTAATAAAAACCAAGTTAATAGGAAAAAAAAGTATCAAAATTAAACCAAGTAAAATAAGAATCCGGCCTGAAGACTTTCTGAAGGGTCACCCTCAGGCAGGGATTAGAAAATAAAAGGCTTTTTTCTGTAAGGAATACAGACTAAAATGTCCACCTATTGATTCCTCGTGAGTATATATGTATATATATGACGACTACCACTTTATATATCCATATGAAATAATGCTGAATAGTTTTATTAATTTTTTTTGTATTTTTTTGCGCGTTACTGAACATTAAATAAAAGATATGTTTAAAAATGTCTCTGTTTCAATGATTAATTATTTGAAAAAGAAACTGTACTGAAATTGGGAATATATCCAGTAAAGATTAAACGATTATTTTTTCTTCTTTTATTAAGACGCATTTACTTTAACTGAAAAATAACAAAACTTTCTTTTATCAACTACACGTAAGTGATATGAGAAACTTCTAAAATGATATTTTGCGATAGAAACTTCAAGTCTAATCAAGTTTAATCCTCAAGCAAAATATTTATCATTAAATTTAATGGGCATGATTAATAGATTAGAAACATCTTTGTTTATATCTATTAATAAACATCTCCATTAAACTTCTTTTTATCTTCCATTAGAAAAGTGCAAAGCTGTCGATAAAATCTAATTTTAAATATTTAAAATGATTATTATATTCTATATTCATATTAAATTATGTTAAATATCTTTAATAAATTTTATTTTTTATGGCATTTAATATGAAATACTGAAAATGACTCAACATTTTTCTGTTTTAGGATGATTTGTTTTTAGAAAACGAAGTTCTTCAGTCAAAATTTTTAAAAAAAGTCATTTTTTTGTCTTTAGCATTAGGTATCAGGATATTCAAACTTCCTTAGTATTTTAGTGCATTCTATTCAAGAAAAAGATATTTCCTTCCTTTTTCTTAAAGATGAAGGGATATCAAAATATATATATTAGACTGTAATTGTAAAGTTCTTCTATAAAATGTTATGATTCCCCTGTAAGTTTGTAAAATGAGCAAGGTGTATCATACGTAAATAAATAACTACAGCAAATTATTATCCTATAGTGTTAATATCAGTCCTCGCTATGTCCAACAAAGTGTCTCTTTCGTTGTCGCCTGAATTCTTCTTGCCTATTATAAACTTCATTCGAAACTTTTCACGTAAAAGAAAGTTCGAGAGTGAATCACGTGACTTGCAATCACTTAATATGCGCTGGCATCTATCTGAAGAAACCCATATTAAGCATTGCATTTTAAATCTGACGTAAATAAACGAAGTTATATTCTTATGAACTTGTTTTTTAAACCCATTTGTTAGTTAACTGTAAAGATCCACTGCAAGATAAATGGCGCATTTCAACATTTTCCCACTAACCTTAATTTTTTTAAAATGAAAATAATCTTTTTTCAACCATCGAGAATAAAAATTAATAAACTTTTAACTAGTACAAATGACCTTTACTTGAAAACGATATTCAGTATTTTTCTTTCTCATTAAAGCTTGTGGGTTATGTTAATCAGAAATGCGAAACAGTTTTTAAAAAAATATCTTCAAGGAAATTACTATTGGAAGTCATTTTTCACGCCCTATTTGCTTCACCACCGCAGTGGGAGTGAAAAGCGATACCTTCAGGAATAGTTTTCATTTCTAAGTCATTTATTTCACTGCATTACATTTCTAGTTTTTATTCAAAACTTTTACTGTAAAGTTGAAAGGATGAACCTTATTTTTCGCCTTCATTCACTTCGTTTAAACCTTAGTCTGACACGAATTTTGAATGGAAATGAGAGACAATCCTTTCAGAAAGAGAATGGTACCTTTTAATGAAATTTATATCTTCTCTGTTGCTGTATATATGGATCTTTCAATAAAAGAATATGAATACAATTTATTCTTTAGATCCAATTAATATTCGCCTGATATTTAAATTTCCTTTTTTTAGTTTTACGAATACTGTTATTTTGTTTTTTTTTAATTGATTTCGCTTCATACTAAGAAATAATTTAGGTATTTTGCGGCCCTAATCAATGAACATTGATGATTTATTTCAGGTTAATTATTTATTTATATATATATATATATATATATATATATATATATATATATATATATATATATATATACAAAAGTATTAGAATCAAGTTAATAGGAAAAACAAAAAATCAAAATAATTAAACCAAAAAAATTAACCAAATGAAAAAATTAACCAATTAATTAAACCACTTCAACTTTAAAGAAAAAAAATTTGTAATTATAATTACTATAGCAAAAATTTAGATAAAATAAATAAAACAGATTGTTAATGTAACAAAGAAAAATATAAAGATTTTATAGATATTGATAAAGGTCATATTATTACAGGTAATTTAAAAATTATTGAATCCAACTCTTTAAGAGATTTGATGGGAAGAGGAACAAAATTTAGATTAAGAAAAAAAATAAAACATAACAAAATTTTGATTTCTATTGATAATGATTTGGATGTTTTTATTGCCAAATAACAAAAATAACAAAAAATAACAAAAAATTTAAAACTAGAGGTTTAACTTAAGGTTTAAAATAACAAAACTAGAAAATACCATTGGCCTGCGGAAGGTTTCGGGGAATGGAAAGTGAGAATTTTAAAGGAAATTAAACTAAAAATGAATACTGATTTTGACAGATCTAAAGAACGTGGGATTTATTTTAGTAAAACATTAAAAAACGAAATAAAAAATTTAAAAGAAAAATTTGTTATTACAGTAATAGATAAATCAGCAAATAATTTCTGTTAATTTTGTAAATATTATTATAAAGAACTTTTAATTAATGAATATAACTCTAATGCAACTTATATGTTAAAGAACACCGGGAAAAATGAATTAGATAAAAGAATGCTAGCTTTCGCAAAAAAAAAACCAAAACTAAGACTTGCTCTCTTAACTATCCTTATTTATTCCCAACAGTTAAATTTCATAAAAATCCATTAAAATTCAGATTCGTAACCTGTAGCACTGGCAGTTATAATTACTATACGGGTAAACATTTCTTTAAATACTTAAAAACTATCCTGGACAAAATAAAAAATGAAGACAACTTTATTATTTCTAGTAACAAAGAAGTATTGGATTTTCTTAAAGAAAACAACATTAATAAACTTAATACTTTTGATTTCGAAAATTTATACACTAATCTACCTCATGAAAAATTAATAAAGGTCTGCACTTTTATATATGACGAATATTTAAATGAAAATATCATTCCTAAAAATAACTGGCTTCAGTTATGTAATTTTAATATTACTGAAAATTACGTGTTTAATGGTATTAATTTTTATAAACAAGTCAAGGGCATTCCAATGGGAACAGCTTTCTCAAGTGCTTTAGCTAATATTTTCCTGCATTACTATGAGAAAAAAATAATTTAATATAATTTAATAAACGGGTGGAGATATATTGATGACCTACTTTTGATTAACTTCGACAATACTAATATTATTACTAATTGCTATCCAAAAGATTTAATTCTAAAAGATACAAATAAAAATCAACTTGAGGCTACCTTTCTGGATTTAAAAATCAAAATTGCTAATGATAAAAGAATAGTTGGTGTATACGATAAAAAGGATGATTTCAACTTTAAAATAACAAAACTATGTAACTACCATTCCAATCTAAACTCTAAAATTTTCAAAAATCTAATTTTCTCACAAGTTAACAGGATCAAAAGGGTTTGCAATAATAAAAATTCTTATATTGAAGCATCAAACAACCTCCTTAAAAATTTAATTAAAATGAATTTCCTAGAAATTACTGTAATGTCAATTTTTTAATTAAACAAGGTATGGTTTGGGATTAATCCTTTGGCTTAAATAAAAATAGAACTTTCCTTGCATATTGGATTACTCAATAGATGGCGCTGGGAGCCTACATCTGTTTACATAATTTACCGCTAGTTTTTTAAAAACAGGGAATCACAATCAATAGTTTAAAGTTTTCTT
Source organism: Argiope bruennichi (assembly GCF_947563725.1). NCBI lineage: Eukaryota > Metazoa > Arthropoda > Arachnida > Araneae > Araneidae > Argiope > Argiope bruennichi. The sequence goes on from NC_079154.1 coordinate 8,876,672, forward strand.
GACTGTTAATGGTATGTACTGGCCTTTTCGTTTTTAATTTTTAATTTTAGTGCTATTGTTTGTTTTTATTGTTTGTTTTTTTGTTAATGTATTTTTACTTTGTTGTGGTTAATTTCTTCTTATTTGTTGTTTTATATTTCCTTTCTGTTAAAATGGTATGTCTCTTGAGCATAATTTCAGGGGATTTTCGGGTCACGAGGAATCATTTTTAGACAATGTCTGTTTTTCCTCACAGAAAAAATCCCTTTCTTTGAATCCCTGCCTGAGGGTGACCCTTGAAAAAGTCTTCAGGCCGGATTCTTTTTTTATAATTTTTTTGGTTTAATTATTTTGATTTTTTGATTTTCCTATTAACTTGATTCTAATACTTTTGTATCAATTCATCTGTGTTTTAGAAGTAGCTGCAATTGCGCTCTCTAAATGCTATGAAGTTCTTTTTTTGGTTTTAGTTTAAATAGGTTATAAATTTTAGTTGCGATTTCGAAACTGTTTTTGTTTCGTTTTCATTTTAGTTTCGTTTTCAAACTTTTTCTTACTTAAGATTGGTTCCTAATATATATATATATATATATATATATATATATATATATATATATATAAATACAAGATCTTCGAAGCCGATGATCAGTTTTATAAATATTCTAACAAACAAGCAAGCGCGATGAAATATACAGGAACTTGATCAGCTATATTTGATAAAGTGCTGAAGTTTTCCTAATATCTTTTCTTATATATAATTCGTACTTTTTACAAACGTTTATTTCTGCTTTTTCAGAATCTACAAAATGGTAAGAAAAAGCCAAAATGGTGATTTGGTGCAAAAGTCAATGAAAAGATAACGAAAAAAAAAATGTGCCTGCTGACGTCATGAACATTCGCCACTTTTATCTAATTACATAATCTCTTCTCTAGTATCTCTTAACTATAGTAAAGAAGAGATTACTAAGGTTTAAATGACATACTCAAATGAATTAGGATTAGCCGTAATCTAATGAGAAGAGCGTGAAGATATTTTTTTAGAAATGTCGCTTTAAAAACGATATGTTAAAACAAAAATGTATTCAGATACACAATTATTAATCTAAATATCTGTAAACATTTGTTCCTCTTCCATTTCTTTATTTATTCGAAGATTTTATCCAGAAATGGAACTCAATGAGCACATCAAACTGAATTATTTGAGTAAACTACGAATAAAATATTTCAACGAATCAATGAATAAAATATTTAAGTCCTCGGATTAAGATTCGGATAACGAAAAATTCATTCACTTTATGAAACTCAGTTCAAGAAACTGAAGTATTTAGTCTGCAATGAATGATTAAATTTAATACTTGATTAGATTTCCTCTTGAGCTGAAAGCAAATGTTTTCGCTGTTATAATCTTAAGCGTCTCACTGTTTCATTTCGATCACTGCTTTACACTCAATTTCGAATTATTGAGATGGAAGTTTCTTAGATTTTAATATTATTCCGAGGATGAAAAGCTCTTAGTATGTGCTTCCGTGATTGAAATTGTTAATATGCCTCAATTGCCGCCTTAAGACGAATCAGGAGATGGTAGATTATGAAACTGGGGATATATAGAAGCTTGTCTCCCTTGGGATATATGTCTTGTCTTCCATATCTTTGATAACATGCACTCATGCTATTAAAGATATAGAGTTCATGCCACTATAATTTAGGAATAGGCACAGCTCTACTGAATATATTATTACTTAAAGATATTGATATTTCTTTAAAGTATACGTTGAAAAATCGAGTTTTCAGGAAAATATCAAATATTTTTAATTTAAAATTCTTTATTTTTAAAATTAATTATTTCTAAAAATATTTCAATTCTATTTATATGTTCCATTTTTAGGAAATTATATTCTTTTTTGTATTTAATAATGTAAGTTTCATGGCTATTTTATATATTTAAATGCTTTTTTTTTCATCTGAATTTTGGTAAACTTTTCTGGCGAAAATCTCCCGTAGATAAAAATCTAACGCACATGATTTGCATATAGACAATTAGGTAGAATAATTTGTCAACACATTCTGTTGTTCTTGAACATATGGAGAAATTATTATTTATTTATAATTAATTATTTATTTAAATCTAATTCTTCTTAATCAATTTAAAAAAAAATGGACCTCTTAGTTTAGAATCGTGGAAAGATGACAAATATGAGTTGATGACCTCGTAACCTTTTTCCAAACGATTTTTACTGTTCTTTATTTGCAGTAATTATAGGCATTTATTCATCTATCTTGTATGGATTTCATGTTTAGTCTTCAGTCCAATCAGTCTCCAAATGCCAATCATAAAGTGGCAGAATTAGGAAGCACAGTCTTCCCATGAGGGGATTTTGGACTGGCGATGTTTTTTTTTTTTTTTTTTTTTATTCTCCTTTTGTATTTAGCCACGAATTCTTAATCAGCCGAGATATGTCTTGATTACTTTCATTTTGTATTTAAAAATGAATTTACTGTGTGTTAATCTGGTACTGTGATTGGAGAGCAATTTCATCATAAAAATATTGTAAAACACAATTTAATTTATTTAAATTTTCTTTAAGATAAATTTATTTTAAAGCGCTCGTTAAAATCTATTTTTATCTTTGATATCTTTCATCTGTTTTTGTTATAAAATATTGAATTCATGAACAAATGTAACCACTCTAGGCTTAGTGATGTTCTCTTATAGTCATATCAATGTGACTATCGCCTACTTTTGACGTCAACGTTAAATAACCAATCGCAGAAGACACGTATTATCAACAAATTTGGTGGATATATAAAGTGTCTTGTAGGCATTTGGAAAACATTTATGTTCTTGCAGTCATGCAGAAACGGAGCGATTTATCCGACGTTCAAAAGGGCATGATCATTGGCTTTCGGGCCAAGGGTGGAAGCATTTCCGAAATGGCGAATTTTGTAAACTGTCCACTGGCCGCCGTGGTAAAAGTATACCGTTCGTGGCAAAATGGCACTATAAAAAATCAGCAATGGCAATCAACGTGGCAAATATGGTGCACCACGGGCCATAGATGGCAGAGGTGAACGAAGGCTGCGGAGATGCGTTCAGGTGAATAGACGTGCAACTATTGAGCAACTGACCACCCAGCAACTGACCACCAAAGGGCTACCAACAGTGTCTCCACAAGGACAGTTCAGCGAACGTTGATGCGTGTGGGTCTCCGCATCAGACGCCTGGTTCTGTTCTGACTGCTGTTCATCGGCGACGAAGGCTGGAATTTGCACTCCAGTACGGCAACTGGACTTCCACTGAGTGGAGACAGATGTTTTTTTCCGATAAATCACATTTTATGCTCTATCGGACAGATGGAGATTAGCGTATATAGTTTGAAACGTCTGAAATCGAACACCTTGCAACAATTGCCGAAAGGGTTCGAGGTACAGGAAGGAACATTATTGTCTAGGGGATGTTTTCGTTGTATTCTCTGGGTGCACTCATCATTGTGAAAGGGACGACGGATCAACACAAGTATGCATCCAGCCTTGCGGATCATGTTCACTCCTACATGCGAATTGTTTTTCCTCAGGATGATGGCATGTACCAGCAGGATGATGCGGCGTGTCATAAAGATAGCTGTGTACGTGATTGATTCGAAGAGCACTAGGCTGAGTTTACTATAATTCCTTGGCCAGTATATATTTTCAAGTCTTGAACCCAATCGAGAATCTTTGGGACCACCTCGATCGGGTTGTTCGTACCATGGATCCTCACTCGCGTAACCTAGCGTAGCTGGCCACGGCACTGGAGTTGGCATGGCTCAATATCCTAGTGAACACCTTCAAGAACCTAATTGATTCTCATCCTGTATGTCTCGCAGCTGTTTGCTCTACGGAAGGTGGTTATTCTGGATTTTGACAGGTGGTCACATTATTGTGACTGGACCATGTATTATTACAATTATTTTCAAATGTCCAGTTTTCTAATGTTGCTTTAGATCGTTGTATGCATGTGTCATGTTTTGTTGAAAATAAATTGGGAGACATTTGTCTGAAAATCATTTTTTTATTATAATTATAATGTAGTGCTTTTTATCATTAATACATCTGTATTTGAAACTTGCAGGTTTAATCATTGTTTTATGGCATTTATTTAAGATGAACATTTCCTTTTTGGCACAATAATTTTTTACATTAGTGTTTGTTAAATTTGGCATAAATATCAGTACTGTTGCACAGAGCACAGATCATATCACAAGTAATTTAATCCCCTTAAATGCAGAAGGTATTTCTACATATTTTAGAGTGAATTTCAAAAAGGCAGCTAATATTTTAGAATAAAAATTTCTAACATTTGTTTATAATTTGAAATACAAAATATCGTCTGTTAATTTTAAATAAATTCTTCTTTCAAAATGTTGCACATAAAATGGCAATATTTTGAAAAAAACATGTTTTTACGCTTTCCGATAAGAAATGTCTGTATTTTTTAGTTAAAAATATTTGTGAAATGCATGGAATAGAAAATTTTCACTGTAAAATAAAGAAGCTGCCAATCTTTATTCCTACAAAAAAGAAAATTCCAAACAAATAATCGAAACCGATATTTACTGTTTCAAATATTTCGAAAGTGAAATCGCTGATAATAATAGAAACTCTGATCACACAGAAAACAATTGCAAATTCTTTAAAAATATATACTCTAATTTTACTAACATATTAAACAAATTTACAATATAAAAAGCTCTAAAAAATGTTATCTTGATTTCTGTTTGTAGAACTTTGCATGAAAACTATTTTACTGCAGATAAACGGAAATACACTGTGCGCTTTGATGATCCATTGTTTTACATCTTTACATTTACTGAAATAAAAATAAATGTATTTACTATTGAAAACGGAGACAAAGAATATACAAACCTGGTTTCATCAATGCAAAGAAGATTTCAGTATGGATGCATGGTTATTCCAATGCTCTCAAACAAAGCAAATAAGAAGAGAGGGAAAAATTATTATCAACTCAATATGCTATCAAGAAGAAGAAAAACATCTGATATTTACAGAAGAAATTGCATTTTTTAATGACTTTGTATTGATGAAACTTCATCAATACAAAGCTCCAAATCATATTTTGAAAGAATTTTTTTAATGATATTTTGAAAAGTACAGCTGAATAAATGAAGACTTATATCGGTATTACTGTATATAAATTTTCGACACACTTCTGTCAAGTTCTCAGACATTTCAATGCACTATTGCCCTTTACTCTGTGGAATAGAGTTCTTTCTAAGCGGAAACTCATCACTATAATGGGCCCTACAAAGCAATGGAAGAGGAATGGAAATCAATTCTTCTGGACCATTTAAGAAAACCTCTTCTGTCATGGAAATCACTAAGCAGATTTACAGTCCTTAAAGGAAAGTTATTAGATCTGGCATTTAAAGAATAACCTTCGCATTTTGAACATTCTTTAAAGGGTTTTGGAAGGTTTCTAAAATGTGTGAAGACCCAAGTAATTAACGAACTTAAAAGAAATCATAAAAACGTATTTAATCCATTGGGAAATTATAGTCATAATGGAAACTAGATCAGAATAACCCATTAAACGGAAAATACGCTTTTCCATTAAATATATAACTTATTGTTTGTACCCTCTTTTAGTTATTTCGCGACTTCCATTTCCAGCCTTTAATTACATTCCTATACTTTTTCTTGTATTTCCTAATCAAATATGTGAATGAATCAATTACTATAGTGCTTTATTTTTTGTATTATCTAACATTTCTATATATCCCTATCCTTTTGAAATTATCCCTACATTTATAAATTATGAAATAACATGTTGTTTATTCATTTTTTTATTTCATTTGAGAAAAATTTCAAAGGCAGGAGATGTTAAAATTATTTCTTGCATAAACTCCTATTTCTGTTATATTTGAAAACGATTTAGAAGATTTATTATCTCAGGATAGTTAATATATTACATATAGAATATTTCTAACTCATATTCTAAGAATGTAAAACCTATAAAATAATATTTCAGATAATACCTTGTGGCTTTATAATAATAAATGGCATAAAATAACTTTCTCTGTTTTGCGGTTTCTACAGCTAAAACGAATGGACGAAACCTCGTTTCATATTCAGATCGTAGAAAGCATGGGGACATGAATTCCGAAGGACAAAAAAATGAGTACCAAAAGTTGCCTATAAGAGAAATATTGGTGCTTCTGTCACATGCGAATGAACGAAATTTTCATATCGAGATGGATTATGTAGAATCTAGTGCGTGCGTGACTGCAGCGCCATGCATTTCTTGTAAAAAGAGAAGAGTAAACGATCTTTAGCAGTTCCTTACTTGACTATTGATGTATTCTTGACTAATATCCGAGATTGATTGTCGATGTGTGCTTATTATGGGCCCTACTGTACCACAGCATTCTTTACTGCTCTTAAGCAAACCTACATGTCTGAAAAAAGAAAATAAAACAACCTGTTTTGAGCATCGAAACTGTCAGTTTACACGCAGCAGTGGAGAACGTCATATACTGTATGCAATATGCTGTACATAGGGAAGGTCAGAATATTGATAATGTTGCAGGACGTCCAGGGGACCTTAATATTGATGAATAAAATTCTGTGAGTTTCATGAATTCATTCATAACTGTACTTCCACAGCGCCAGTATTTCCCCTATAGACAACTTTTGGTATTCATTTTTTTCTTCGGAATTCATTTTTCCATGCCTTCCACACAGTATGTATGTGAAATATGATTCCATTTCGTTCATTTGTTTTAGCTGCAGATGATGCCAAACAGAGAAAGTTATTTTATGGCCACTATAGACAATAATTATGTTATTTATTATTACAAACCAAACTTTAGATGGTTTACATTTAAATCTAAATAAACATTTAAATGCTTATAGAGGTAATTCAAATTCCTGTTTATTTATTTGAAAGAATAAATGTCTAATATTTAGATTTCAAAATAAAATAAAAAGTTATAAAATTTCTCTATTTATCTAAACTAAGTTGAATTATAAAGTTAAGTACGCAATGCCCTTTTCTTCAAATATGAAAAAGATTTAAGAAAATTATAATTCATGAACTCTGACCTACAGTTTTCATCTCCAAGTAATTATTAATTATTTAATTTTGATTCTCTTACATGAAGCAATGAAATAACACTCGCCTGAATAAATTTTATCTTAATTTTATCCGTAATGAATCGCCATCTTTTTTCACAAATAATCGTTATTAGGAAGATTATAATTACTTCAAACATTTTGGAAGACAATTTAAAAGACAAATTCTTCTTACCTTTTTTGCATTTTCCAAATTACGGGACATTAATTGTCTCCCAAGAGTTGTTTTGTTCGCAAAAGCCATTAACTACTTCATAAGAACAATTTAGTTTCAAAGTTTAATCTCTTGTCTCGAAATTTAATATGCGTATTTTCTTTTCCTCTTGGGAAATCATCCGCTCAAAGAAATTCTCTTTAGCATTTAGTCTTGTTATAAAAATATTTAATGCTTTCAAATTTTGTTTTAATGAAGTTTGACGAAAATTTTTCAAATCCTCAGAATCTCATATCTAATACATATAAAAACAAACAACGCTTTCAATACTTTTATTACTTTGATCCATTATGGATCTTATTTGGATTTACCTTCCGGATTTAATTTTAATGTTATTTAATGCTTAATTAATATTTTATTAATATGTTTGATTAATGGGTTCAGTTAAATCTGTCATGTATATAATTTCCTCAACTAATTTGTAATCTATAAATTATGAAAAACATTAAAGCCACATTTATTTTTAGAATTCGTTACACTTATTCTGCTTATTGTGTACATGACCCTCCTTAATAGTATCAAATTACAGAAAATCATACTTGCATGAAAACCGTAACTATCCACGCCATATAATAAATAACTGCATTTTGGCATACATAACATACCTTTTTTTATTCTTCGTAAAAAAAGTGCAGTAAATTCAACCTCAAAATTGTATAATATATATATGTACTATATACGATTGCTTAAAAGCAGTTGCTTTGACTACAACATACTAATCTCTGCTAATAAAAAAGATGAATATGTGTGTGCCCGTGCGTTGGCTCTTTACATAACAAACCATTTGACCTAGAACTACTAAATTTGCCACACGTATACTTTTAAGTGAGGGAATGTGAATCTTGGAGCAATTTTTTTAAAGATTTTACTTAGAATTTTAAGTAATTAAATATTAAGATAAATTTTAATGTTTTATCGAGGGAATTCCTAAAATGTTCGGTACAAAATTGATTTTTACACCATTTTAAAATGCAGAAAATTAACTTTCCATTGATGCCAATTTAGAAGCTTTAAAATCTTTTAATATATAGCTAATGAATTTTTAAATATATTTTTAAGAGTATTTCGCATTTCAACATTTTCATTGCTGTGAATGAAATTTATACTTTTATATACACTATGAACAGAACAAATGAAAGACAATTCAAGTAACACGGGCTTAATTTAGGCAATTTGAGGTATTTATTAGTATCCAATCATATCTAAATGATTTAACTCAAATATAATCAATATTTCCAACGTACCAATGAGTCGCCTAAGATAATTTTAAAAAATAAAACAAATGTAAATATAATCTTTCACCATAGAGGATAAATTAGATACTAAATATTTTAGAGCTCTTTTTTAATACGTTTAAACAACAAATTGGACGATTTTAAAAAATGCAAAAGTTGATTCAGAAATTGACAAAGGATATGAAAAAATAAACAAAATCTTCATTTCTAAATTTTCAGAAACGGAAAGAAAGCTCAAAATAATAGAATTTAAAATTTTATTATTACAGTGAAAAGTATTGTTGCAAATTAAGCATGAAAATATAATTAAAATATTGTAATCATTCTAGAAAAATACATGTGACAATCAAATTGGTGTCATTAAAATATCCATAATAATTAGACATAAATAAATACGGCATCAATTCATCAGAGCAATTTTAGAAAACGGGTATTGATTCAATGTATTTATTTTGAAAAATAAAAAAAAATAATCTGTATTAAAAGTGATTTATAAAAAAAATTTAATTGATTTTTCTCTTACCAAGAATTTCTTAACAGCAAGAAAAAGATAAATTCTTACTATCTAAGTATAAAAATCTTTCCATTGACACTTTTCATTAAAAAAAAAAATCCAAATAACGAAAAAAGGGCGGATTAAAAATCAGCAGTAATGTTTGTACAGCACGATCAAAGCATAAGAAAGATGTGTCCTGTTAATTTATGTGAAGTTATTTATGGCTTTATTAAGTTTGTTTTAAATTATATCAGGAAGAAAAATTTCAATATTTTTTACATATAAATAATCTCAAAGACATAACAAAACAATAAGGGCATAATTACTAAAAAGTCTTTCATCTTTGACATTTTATATATTATATTAAGCGATATCCATTATTCAGTATATCCATCCAAATATGATCACAATGTGTTTTTGTTTTCTAAATACTAGCAGAACTTCGGCTTCAACAAGAAAAACCATATTTCAAAGAAATTCAAAGAATACCTTAAACATGTGAAAGAAATATTTTTTCAGAAATAGTTTATTAATAAGTGAATATTTTTAGAAGTTTATGCTTAAAAGTTAAATATGTTTTTCATGCTTATTGGCCTTCAGCATAAATTTTGAAGGAAATTTTTGTTACATTTTTCTAAGAAATATTGAATTTGGTATTCAACAAAGTAAGTGCAGTATTACATGCCTCTAAGATACAGTGGAATAAAGTAATTTTACATTGAGGCGTACCGTAAATTTTTCGCAACCAGCCATCATCAATGATTTAGTAATAACATACGCCGTTAAGAACATCACAATATCTTTTCGATCTTTTCTGATATTTCATTTAAAAAATGATATAAACGTATTAATGTTTTGTTCCGATGACATTTCAGAAGAAGGGCCACTGCTAGAATAAATATCCATTTTTAATCAAATTCCCTCCTGCCACAGTTCAATTGTCTTGCATTAAACTTTGTTTATCTATTATTGAAAAAAATATTCTGCTAAAACCGCTAGATTTTATTTCATATGAATATTACTTTAAAGTCTCATTATCAAATACTTTAATATAAACTAAAATATATACATTCTCTGTTTCCTTTTATTCCGCGAAGAATGTTGTATATATCAAAGTGCTGATATTCATTTAGAACAATAAATGAAAACTTTACTTAGATAAAATTTAACCCAAATGAGAATCTATACATTTAATGCACTATCTCAACAAATATATATATATATAAAAAAACACAATGTTATTTTCTTTAGAAGGAGCAAAATTTCAAACAAATCGCCGCGAAATCCTTTAAGATATCATTGTTAAGTTCTATTATAAGAAAACTTTTACGCCCACGAATTACAAGTCGCAAATAACATTCCAAATAACCGGCGGGCCGTCCACATTTCCGCGTCATAACAAATAAGGAAGCCTTTCGGATTAGCTGTAAGGAACGTAATCGGAATCCAAAATGTAATTATCGAGTGCCGGACTGCGGTTTCCTTAATCCGGCGTTGGCGGTCGGATCATCGATGCGTGATGAGATTAGGGAGGACGGTTTATTAGGAGATCTTCGTTTATCGCCAGATCCATAAGGAAGGACAGGAACGAGATGTCCGCTCCTTGAGGGCTAGTGGTCGGAGACCGGAAAAATCATCATTGGAACTGAAAGTGATTTCGATCCACGTGTCAGATGGCAGTGGTTCCGACTGACATACAGAAAAAAGATGGCGAGAATATTTAACTAGAATTATGAGTATATGTTACAGAAATATGAAATGACTACTAAATTGGATAGTAACGAATTTAACGAAGAGTTAATACGATTTTTCATGTATATTTCTTATAATTATCACTGAGGAATTTGACAAATAGATTCGATAAATACGACCAAAGTAAATAATAAATACGACTATTCGATAAAATTCGATAAATACGACTTGTTAACTGATGTAACCCCAATCATATTAACATCAGTCAACAATATTATTAAACCAGCAACCTTGAAATACTTAAGTATTCGTAAATTAAGTTCGATATCTAACTTTATATATTATTTTTATTGTAGGTGTTATTTATCTTGATAAGATTTTCTGATGTTGTAATATGATTGGGAATTAATTAATTTTTTTTTCTACAAAAGATGTAAGAATATAGATTGCCATACAGAGACATAATATCACTGACTCTCCCACCCGTTTGACGACACACGGATAAAAATACTGAATGACCGGACCACCTCAACAGCAACACTGCCGCAATAGGAACTGTGGTTGAGTTCTAAGGGCCATCACCGACAACGGTACAACCCTTCCTGAAGGAAATACATCCCGTCATCAATGGGAGGAGCCAGATCCCCCATTTTTTTGTGTACCATCCATGGCGGCGAGATCCAACCACCATACCCGAAATATCCTCATTTCGAGGTGCCCCTCTCCCCGGGGGTTTGCCATATAGAGAATGTGAGACATAAAACAGATGTACTGAAATGATGCATGCTTTGTTTGAAAGAAAGGATCCGGTGATTGGACCCGGTAAGCTGTATTATTGTTAGCAATAAAAAAAAAAAATGCTGAATTAAGCGGGAACATGATGTTCTGTGAGAAGTAGTGAATAGGTTACTGCGTTTCAATATGAATTTCGTTGCGAATTCAGAATCCACACACACACACACACAAAAAAAAAACCCTACGCTTTTCTTTTGATTTGCAAAATTATAAACAGTATCGCCTGGTAATCCTCGTAAGGTTTGCACACAGGAAAATGTGAAAGAGATATATTAGCACATTATAAAATTTATTCTTCTTTGTTTAAGATATTCTGCGAATCTTCGATGCATAAGTAAAAATAATTATTATTATTTTTTTTTTTTTGAAAAATGTAAGTTTCTGAACATGAATATAATTATATGCATACTATGCAAATGTGAATATTTAGCAATCAATAATTTTTTTCTTATAAATATTAACAATTTTATGGTTATTTCGAAAACGATCTATTATTCTTCTGTAAATCTGATATATTAGCAATATTATATAAAACGGTATGGTACGTAAATACACAATCACAATGGTAGAAAATATTCCGAGAAGAACAAGTTGTAAAGTAATATTTTTTCCATTCGCAAATAACCTCATTTCAGGAAACATATATTTGAATTAAAAAAAAAAAAAAACTACCATTTTCTTTATAAAGATTATTTCCTTATTTTTTAAAAATAATTAATTATTTATTTTTAATAATTGATAATTTCAAATATTTAATAATTAATAATAATTAATTATTTTGTTTTTTGAAAGTAAAATTAAAATACTTTCAAATAAAAGAAAATATTTAATATTATTTCTTAAAAGGACAAACTTAAACATCGAGAAATATTTTATTTTTGATTTCATAAAAAAAGGTCAATATTTCGTTTTCATGTTTGTTGTGTTGCTGTACTGTTCAACGAATTGCGATGACACTTGATCACCATATTGCTTGCACCTGCGCGAAGGTTATAGGCATGGTATAGTCATCATATTCATATCTAATATATAAAAATGAATTTTTGTGTTTTCGTAGCTTTTCTCTGCTATACCATTCATCCGATTGCGATAAAACTTTTGCCAACATATTGCCTGCATTTATAGGTATAGTACAATTATCTATACACAGTAGAAGTGTCCTGAAAGCGTCTGTATGTTTAAACCAGAAAAACACGAGAAATAGTTAACTGATATTGGAGATATTTGTACCATTTTGTAGGGCATTGATTGGGAAAGATTTTATCATATTGAAGTCATATTAAAATTAAAAAAAGAAGTTTTATAATTGAGACTTTAATTATTTTCCTACTACAATTCGCGTATGCGTAATACACTTATCCGCGCAAGTGCGAAAACTTCAAACTGAGCATGTGCAAATAGCAAGAGCTGTGGTATACATATGCGATACATTTCTTTGCATATGCGATACATTTCTTTGTTTACGTATGATTTTAAACAGTGAATCAAAACTCATTATGTCCCAAAAATTAACTGATATTGAAGATAGTTGTGCCATTTTGTAGTGCATTTATTGGGGAAGGTTTTATTATATTGAAATCATATAAAAAAAAGGAGTTTTAAAATTGCGATTTTGATTATTTTAAGGACAAACGTTTCACACTGCTGGAATTGACCTAAGCGAAGAATGTTTTTCTCAAGGACAACTTTATGTAGCACTTTCTAGAGTTGCATCCAAACAAAATCTTTTTGCCTCGTCACCAGGAGGAAAAACAGCCAATATTGTTTGCATAGAAATATTACAAAGCAAGCTGAATTTTATTTTCATATCAAATTATACAGAGTTGATAAACAAGTGTGGAACAGTGGGTACAATGAGTTTTTTTGTATATTTTTAAATTTCAAAACAGCTTTTCTATTGTATACTTTTAGTGCATTGTTTTGTCCATGAACGTATGATATTTTTCTCTTTTAACAGTCTAAATATTTTGGAGCAGCTTTGATATACAGTCATTTTCACCAAAAAATTAATTTATCGCCAAATTTTAGCGAAATAACAGAATGTGGTGAGAGCGACTGCAATAGCGTAACGGTAGCAAAAGCGCCACCGAAAAATGCCAACCTCGTAAGGCGCCAGATGACTGTATATCAAAGCTTAATCAATATTTCTGAATGTGTGCAATAAAAAAGGGTTTTGTAGCTATTTTTGATGATTTCTAAATATATTTTTATGTTTGTTTGATGTTGCGTGACATGCCCATGTCGTATCGGGTGGAGATAGAATTAAGTTTAAAGCTAATTTTTCCTCTTGGGCGTTATGCCACGGGCAACGCTGTGCGGGTACTGGTAGTCTAATATATATATAAAAAAAATGATATTTTCGGCACAGATCACACAATAGATTAAGTAAAAATGCTAAATTCACACCAAAATTAATATTGCGTAACTATTGCGCGCAAATGCCATGCAAGTCGTTCTCTGAGGCAGCAACATTATCAGAAAGTGTGCGAGAAAGATTTGGTGGGACCAATCCTGCTGGCTTGAAATTTTAATTAAAAATTTAATAAAATTTTTGCGTTTTTCGCAGTCATTTCCGAAAATATTATAATACAAAAATTTTGCATCATCTTAATTTTAAGAAATTATCTTTTCAACTATACCAATGTTTTTATGGTATAAATATACTTTCCATGTTAAATCAATTTTAAAAGAAACTATTTTAATATTTTATATTATTAATCTTGAGAATTTAGAACGAATATTACACGAATCAGAAAGATACAAAAAGGTATCTTTTATTACAATTCTGAAAGAACACCAAGCATCACAATTCTAAAATAATACAATAATCAACGAGTAATATATAAAAGTGAATGTTTTCTTTCTGTTCTTATTTTATGCACTACCGTGCCATTCATCCGATGTTCAAATTATTGCATGCATTTACACGAAGGTAGGGATTGCAATACCGGTATACCGGGATACCGAATACAGGTATTTTGAGCCATTTGTACAATTTTGTAATACCGGTATTCAAAAGTTTAAATACCGGTTTTTCGGTATTTACTAGAAATTTTTAAAATTGTCTCCATTATATGTTCAGGGATCGCCAACGTAGCAAAATAGTATACATTTTCATTTTTGTCTCCCTAACGGGCGAAATTAATTAACTAATTAATGGCTTAATTAATTGCTTAAATATAAATTAGCGAAACATGGATTATCCTGAAAGAAAATATTGTATCCATAACGACTGATGAGGCAACAATTATGAAAAAAGTTAGAAAGTTGATTGGTGCAAATCAGCAGTTGTGCTATGCACATGGAATTCAATTAGGAGTAATAGATGTATTATACCAAAAAAATAAAGAACAGAAGAGTCGAAATACTGTGGATATAGAAATTTCGGATTCCAACTTTGAAAAGAGTAAGAGTGAGAGTGATATTGACAATGAAGATAATGACAATGTAATTGTTGAAGAAGATATTGCTAATGAGGATGAAATATTAACCTATCAAGAATTGCTTCCTATAATTTATAAAGTTCGAAAAATAGTTAAGATATTTAAACGTTCCCCTATAAAAAGGATATATTACTAAAATATATACTAACTGAAAATAAAACAGAATATATGTTAATATTAGATTCTAAAACACATTGGAACAGTTTACTCCTAATGATGGAACAATTTTTGAAACTGAGAAATCCAATCCAAAAGCAATAATCGACTTAAACCTGTAAATTAATTTTTAAGATAGTGAATTTGACTTAATATACAGAACTATATCAGCTCTACTTCCAATAAAACTGATATTGCGGCATTATGTCGGAGAGATTCTAATTTATTAACAGCTAATGCAGCAATAAATTTCATGTTGCAGTCACTGAAAGAACAGCACACACCAATTCAAATCTGATAAAGTTTAGAGTAAATTTTCTTAAAACTTTTTACCCACAAACCTATCCACATTCAGAAGAATTCGGTTCAATTATGGAAAATTATGATGTCGCTACTGTCGATAGTGAAAAGGAATTGTCTCTTGAACAAAAATTAGAATTAGCGATAAATATAAAAAAAAAAAAAAAATTCAACGAACCAAAATACAATACAGAAATCAGCTATATCCAAAACCATCCGACGGGAAATCGATTTATGTGAAGATGAGGGATTTAGAGGTAAATACTTGGAAAAAGTATATCGCGCATTGCTAACAATATCACCAACTACTGTAGATGCCGACAGAGCGTTTTCGACAGCTGGTCATTTTTACACAAAATTACTTTTCAGGCGTAATGACAGTACAATTGATGCATTAGGTTTTTTTAAGATCACATTTCAAAAATTTGTAATAGCACTACAGACTGAAGAGTGATATTTACACTTTTTTTTGTGATTTAAATAAATAAGGTGTTTCTTTACTTTTTGTGATTATATACTGTTATAATTTATAAGTTACAGATTATTTTTTGTGATATTTATACTCTCTTACAAAACTGGCAAATAAAACGAAGAAACACACGTGTTTTCTTTCTTTTCCTAAAATTTCTAATACCGGTATTAAAACCGGTATCCCGGTATTAAGATTTAAAAAATACCGAATACCGGTATTGAAATTTTGGTCCGGTATTGCAATCCCTACACGAAGGTTATTGGTATAGTACAATTATTAGCATTTATTTTGAACACAAAAGAATTTACAACCAAATCGTTTTATATTTTTCTACGATTCAACATTATTTTAAAATTGACAATCGACAAAAAACAAACAGTAAACGGCAAATGGCACATGTCTTTCGGAGTTAATATCACATATATCAAACAAAATCAACTTATCATCGATGCCAATCAATATGAGTAAAATGAAATATTTACAGCAAACGCTAATTTTTTTTCTTCCCATTAATGAATAATTATCTGCAAAGGATCTGTCATTCAGCCTACAGAATGTTGCGAACCGCACCTATTATTCGGAGTTCATCTCACAGATACAAATTGGAATTATTATTATCGATGCCGATCATGATAAATTATAAAGAGTGGAAATTTTCCATTGGAAACAGTAATTTTTCTATTTATTCAGTGAATCGACAAACAATATTTCGATTACATAACATTCGTCGCTTAGTAGATCTACCAGCGCAGCATGTAGAAATAAGCAAATCCGAGCTTCTGAAACAAACGATGAACGACAAAGGAGCAATGAAACAGATCGTTTACGAATCGCAAATGCATGTGCTTCCAGATCTCAAGATCAACAAGCATCAAGAATCGGATGACAAAGTTTATATGCTATCTGATCACGCACACCAGAATCAAAAGACCAATATGCAGCAAGAAGCGTGGCAGCTATTCTTAAGAAAAAGTCGATTGGAGGCGAAGTACTCATTCCACACATTCCCATTATTCCCACCAACATGCCTTTTCATTTCAATCGACTGCAGTTCCTCATTCAACTTGCATTCTAAAGGAGCAAGGTCAACCACTTCAACTGTGAGCATTGAACCTAGAAAATCTATGTTTTTCAAATGGCCAGATGTATAGTGGATGCTTATGAGCCGGACAGCCAAGAATTGCATTTGTTTTTGTAGAAGACTGAAAAAACATATTGTCTGCCCTTAAGCACTTGAATAATAAAGTAAAAAAATAGAATAAATATTATTTGTACTTCTCCTTTATATATAATTCAGTTTCATTCAATGCATTCATCTTCGACAAGAAAATAAATTAATGTCATACTTTCTATCATTCGTAATTAAACAAGACAGCTGTTTTAAATTTCAAATGATATTTCCAAATTTTTTTCTGCAGTGGCAGCAACGAAAATGTTTCTTTTACCAGCTAATATATATATATATATATATATATATTCATTTCCTAATTTTTATCTTAATTTTATCCATATTAATTTCATTCTAAAATGTCCTCTTATTTCCTGATCCAATTCCCACTTTTTTATTTAATTAATTCTACTACCTCTGTAAAACTGCTGAAATCGGCAAGTTCTCATGCTTTGAGCGAAGAGATAAAAATCCTTGTCTTACAGCATTCTTTTAAAAATACCTAAATTTTCCTTTCCTAAGTCGATATGCCTCAAAGAAATCCTCATCAAAATCTCATTATAAAACCCCTGATGAGAAAAGATGTAGACTGATGTATCTCTTACAGCTAAGTTTCTTCTATTCGGCCATGCAAATGTTAATATATATATATATATATATATATATATATATATATATATATATATATATATATATATATATATATATATATATATATATATATATATATATATATATAAAATAAAAAATGGTGTTTAATGGTAACATGTGGATGTGATGATTTAGGGGGTCGTAAATGACTGAAAACGAATTAGTAGTTTTGAACCCTTATTTGAAAAAATATTAAAACTGGAAGAAAAATAAAATTTTTAGAATGTAAGGAATTTTATATTCTGTAATTTGATATAAGTGTTTTTTGTGAGAACTGGAAAGTTTTAAAAATATTCAATAAAAACTAAAATGGGAACCAGAAAACATCGCTGCAACATCAGACCGATGTTCACAGAGAGCGTTGTCAAATTCGAAAGTCAAATTCAGAGCAAGGATAGTAGGCATTAAGTAGATGAAAAATTACCCAAGTTCAATGCTTTGGATTAAATTGTGCGGACCATTTTATTCATTTATATGACAGCTGTTGAATTTAAAATGTCAGGCATTGTTTATGTCTTAACATAATTAATGTAGAAATTGGGATTACATAATAATAATCAAATATTTTTCATTCTTTTTAGTCTTCTTTTATTTATTAAAATTATTAACTGTTTGGTTATTAATTGTATCGATTTAATAAAACTGTTAAATGCCGTAAATAAATTTTTACAGCTATTTTATGTTTACAAATTTTGCCATTTCCAATTATATTTAGATTATTTTTTTTTTTGTTCTGGATGAAATGAATTTTTATTGTGATCTAGCCATTTAAGAATTAATCAAACACCATTTTAATGGTTATTTTAAAAATATTTTTTGTTTAGAAATATTTTTCCGATTTATTCATGATTAAAATGGATAAATCTGCATTATAAACATTTGTAATAAATTTCTTTCATTATACATTTGGTTTTCTGCAATAGTTTTAATTGAATTCCATCCAAAATTTTAACATAACGTGCGTATTGCTTAGCGAAGCTATTATTTTTAACTGAAGAAACGCCACAAGTATTCATTCAAAGATTTTTTTTTATTTTCTGTTTCTGAAGTAAAAAATGAAACTACCGAATTGGAAATCGTCTCTTATTGTACATTTCTTGAAAGGCAATGATTTCTGGAATTCTAATATAAATTGTCATGCGATCAATTCCAAATTTCAACTCGCTACTTTCCAAAATTTCTAATTTACTTCTTTTGAAACATTCTACGGCAGATTATTGATAATACGGAAGAATTATGCAATTATAAATCAAATGAATTATATTCATAACCAGGTTCTGCTTTTTAATATTAGATAGTTTCATAAAGAACGTTAGAAAGTTTTATAAAGAATTTAGTATTTCATGAATCATAAATATATACGCACTTTTGTCTATTTTCTTCCCCAACATAATTTTGTTGAGTGTCTTCTATAATTACAGATTTTTTCCCTAACTCTTGCTAAACTTGTTCCTCGTAATCATAGATTTCTGTGTTCAGTCCTAGCATTAATCTTACATTTTTGCTTGTATCTGTCAAAAGCAATAAATGAATTCTCTTCTTGTTTCATATCACAGGAGTTTTCCTTCTTTTCTTTATGAAACAAATAGTTTGTTCCGAGTCAAGTGTGGATTCAGTTCGAAATTATTTTTTCATTGTATATTCAGTAAAATTCCAGTTATTCGTGGAGTAGGATGGAATGACTACCGCACATAATCCGTGAAGAGAATTCAAAAAAGGACATAAAAATACTTTTGAAGAATTTTTTTTATTTATTTTTATTTGGAGTTTTGAGAGCTAATGATTTAATAAATAGTACATTTCTTGAGTTCTGTGCTTTTGTTTATCGATTTACTTTTTGACAGAAAAATGACTCATTCCTTTTTTTGTTAAAAGTCATTTTTTTAATTGCGACTAACAACATTTTGTGTTCAACAACCCTGGATAATCGGACATTGATAATCGGGAGCATAGTGTACTTAATTTAACTGAAACAAGTTTAATAAAAAAAATATTGTTACGAATCTATACTGTTATTTCCCAGCACGATTAGTTCCATCGTAGGAAAGACTGTTTTACGATCAGCCCTATAGGATGCCGATCGGATTCTGGATCAGTGATCCAAACTTGGCGCTAAACTTGGCGACTATTTGACGACAAAAGGGATGATACTAGAATATTCAAGTATTTTATCGATAGATCCAATAGGATCTGCAATATGCTTGATTGTTCGAGAACATCCTCTACTCTGCTACGAAAACTATAAAAGCCCGACAGTCCAAGCCGAAGACAGTCGTCGAAAGGTTTAGAATCACATAGCGATTCAACGGCGAATTAGTTGATTCAATCCAACGAAACTCAAGCGTTGAGTGGAGCTCAAGCGATTGGTGATTTGATCTTTGTGTCGAATACTGGTATTTATTATTGAATTAGCATCGAGTCGTGTCAGGAATAGTCAGTCATGTGGCAGTGAGTCGACAGTTGGATACATTTAAAGCGAGGAGACATTGGAGAATTGCAGACGTTTGGATAGACCGTAGAAGATAGCTACGTAGTTTCCCTCCTCCTGCTGAGTTCTGTCTTGTTTTTGGTCTACCCCACGATGACCCACCTGGCCGAAAGGGTGAAAGACCTTGAAGGTGGCTGGGGAAAGAACCATTATTTATTTAGTAAAAATCTTACACTCATTGCCAGAATATGGCGGTAAATAAGGGTATACATTAGAGTTGATTTGCCTAAAATAAAATATTTAAACTAAATAGTTTGCAAACCAATTCAGAGTTCAGGAGATTATGTTGAAAATTACATATAGAAAGCAGTAACACATAAGCATAAAAGATATGTCCAAAGGATAGAAGACATATTAGATATAATAGTATAGTATACATAGACATATAACAATATCAAACAATGTACCACTATCTAAAATCATATATCTATCCCATTATATAAAGTGAAAAATAGGTGAATGACACAAATACTAGATGAAAATAGAAAACAGATATAGATTGACAAACACATAAAAAAATCATTACTAGAAGATAAATAAAGAATATAAGCAGAAACGTTCAGTTTTTAATAGCTATAATCTTACATAAAAAGAAACAACTAGAAGCTGTGCTAGAATAATTACATAAATAGACGAATCGATTAAATCAAAACTGCAATCAACCCAAGGCACAGGATCCGTCATTTTAGCCTCCTCTGAATTTCCTCACAAAAATCTCTAGAGACTTCACAAATCTTCCCCATCATCCTTAGCGAAGACTCGTTTCTGAGTACACAAAGAAATCAAGGAGGTTTGGATTCGCTAGAGAGGCGGGTGAGGTGATAAGGACTGGTGAGTGTACATTCAAAAGTGAAGGGTCGGCGTCCTCCAGATCACCGCAGATGCAGAATGGGCTATTTATTATGCGAAATCTATGTAAATAAAAAGGAAACGGAGCATGACCAGATGCAAAAATTAAGTATTTATTATGTGTTAATATATTAAAATCAACTCTGGGAACATACCCTCTGATTCTTACACCTTTGTTTCAGCTATTCCAATATCTTTGCCATTCATCCAAAACCAACTTTTTCATTTTTTCTTTAAATGTGAATAAGGGGACGGAATTGCAATTAATTCTCCCTTGGTTGTAGCAGATTTGGCAGGATGGTCGGCTAACTCATTACCTGGGATACAGGCACATGCTTTTCACCCAGGGCAGGCCTACCTACCCTTCCGCCTTGATCATGTTTAATTTAATGTCATTAATAAATTTCGAATTGCATTTCTTTTTATTTAAAATTTCAATTGATGAAAGGCTATCTGCAAAAATGTTAATTTTGACGCAGTTTTCCAAAGCCCATCTAGCCGCAAAATTAATTGCCACCAGCTCGGCCTGGAAAACCAAATTATAAGGCGCTAATTTTAAACAATGAGCTCTGATTAGTTTATTATTTTTAAAAATGCACACCACCGCCCCAACCTTGTCATCAAAAAAGTTGAGACTGAGTTCTGTCTGGCTACTTTGTATGCTGTAGTTGTTGTTAGCTATCTATTACTACTTGTGGGCTGCTGTTTATACTCAACATGCTGCTGTGTATTGCTTTTGTGTGTCTCGGTTATGTTTTGTTGCCTGTGTATTCGTGTTTTCGTATTAATAAATGTCGTTATTTGACTATTGAGATCTGTTGACTGTATTACAACATACACCCACTACTACCGTTGATTTTACTCTAGCGAACTCATTGATTAATGGAGAAAGTTCCATGTTTACAAATGAAAATAATAATAGTAATAGTAAACATGAAAAAAAATGTAATAATGGATTAAAAAGGTGGAAGAAAAAAAAAAGAAAATTTGAGAGTAATGCCATGGAAATATCTCATCAAGAGTCGAAACCTCTGATGCTCATATTTTGAAATAAATTTAGATGTTTTTCTATATATCTTATATAATAAACTTCAT
This sequence comes from Argiope bruennichi, assembly GCF_947563725.1. NCBI lineage: Eukaryota > Metazoa > Arthropoda > Arachnida > Araneae > Araneidae > Argiope > Argiope bruennichi. The sequence goes on from NC_079154.1 coordinate 8,898,833, forward strand.
TGTATTTACAGTGTGATGGTAAGTAGATTATATTTATAAAATCATTTCGCAGAGCAAAACTTGACTCGAACCCGGAATCCCTTCGAAAATCCATCGTAACAGAGGGCTAGTTCACATTAAATTTGTTAAGAATGAAATCTGTATTGCTGCCCTCGTCCTTTGATTAACTTTCGGAACTACAAGGTTCCTACTCGGTTAGCCTAACTGCAGATTAAACACGATTAGAAAACCATCAATTCCTCTTATAAATACAAGAATATGTTTATAATGTGTTTTTGTATTTATCATTTTTATTAAAATGCCAAAAAAATTTAATAGTTTTTTTTTGTTAACTTACTTTATTGTTTTTGTTTTATCTTCTTAAAACAAAACATAATAGAAATTCACATTAATGCCTAGAATTTCTGTATTAGATCAGAGATCGGTTTCTCTTTTCGTTTCTTATTCAATCACATTATAATGATGGAAAGTGAAATCAACATATCATATCATGTGCTTATTTGTATGCAAATCCTCTCAGCATTCGAAGTGAAAAATAAAAGCTGCATAAATAATAAAGTGTTAATGTGCATAATGGGACACAGTCGTAAATACATTTCAGCTGTTGAAACAAAACGCCAGGTCACTTCTTAAATATTTAACGACACAAACTCGGAAATGTGGGAATATTTCTGAAACATCAGCTATAATAATTCCAATTAGCAATCTCAACTTTATAATAAATGCTAGAGAACAGAATCGTATCTTTAAACTTCGAAACTTAGGTATCTGAGATACTTAACAGCAAGGAGTGCTGAAACTGAACAAGAGTAATATCCGCTTTGGAGACATGGCGGAGGCAAGGATATTTGTGCGCATGTTGAAGAGAGTTTGGATCGTACAGTTCATAATCAGTCAAGCACTCATTCAAGGATTCACAAAAATTCATTTTGCTCACTTTGTGACATAAACTCATACCCATGGTCTAAATGTGTCTCCACTTGGATTCTGAATTAGTAGCTTTCTATGGAATTTTCAACAGAATCTATTTATTCATGTGAATTCTACGAGACAGTGGTGGCCTGGTGGTAAGGTCTCGGCTTGTGAGTCGTAAGGTTTCAGGTTCGAGACTCGATTCCACCGAAGAACCTTCGTGTAAGGGGGGTCAATTGCATGTTAAATCTGTCATGCCCAACGTCCTCCCGCTGGTGTGGTGTGGTCTGGAGAGGGGGTGCCAGCTCAGGTGTCGTCCTCGTCATCTGACCACGGTTTAAAATTGCGAAGTCCGTCCCAAAATAACCCTAGTGTTGCTTCAAAACGGGACGTTAATATAACTAATCTAAACTAATGTGAATCCTGACTCGCTGATAGAGTAAAATGGTGCGCGATAAGCACAAAAGGTATTTAATTTTTGGTATATAAATTATTAGTAAGTTTGGCATATAAATTTAATACCTAAAGTGTAGAATGTATTCAATTCTGAGTCAGATTTGTCAAGGATATGGCTATTTATCCGTTTATACTTTCGCATGCATGTAAATCCATGCGAACCCAAAATTCAAGTTTTAGTTACATGAGCGTCCCGTTTTAAAATAATATTAGGGCTATTTTGGGATGGAGCTCGAAATTTTGAATCGCGGTCAGATGACGAGGACAATACCTGAGCTGGCATCTCTCTCTGCATACTTTTATATCACACCAGCTAAAAAGCATTTGGTTCTGACGGATTAACGGGTCCCCAGACGCGTTTACACAACGCTTCTTCGATGGAATCCAATCTCGAACCTGAAACTCTCCGGTTCCGAAGCCAAGACATTACCAGAAGGCGACCGAGGACCCATGCGAACTCAAAAATAGAAAGACTTGGATAAATGAAATTTAACACTCAAGTTTAGCATCTAAAGCGTAGATTCTTATCAAATTCGTGATAGGATTGATGTTTGTTGGTTTTTATTATATATATATATATATATATATATATATATATATATATATATATATATATATATATATATATATATATATATATATATATATATATATATATATGTATGTGTTAATGCAATAATCTAAATAAATTTAAATAGTATATAATCTTTTTGCCAAAATTGTCTTTCAATGTCAAATTTTGTCTTCAATCAGTCGAGAAATATATATTAAAAAACATTCTCAATTTTCATCACTATACTAAAAATTACAAATCGTATCATATTTGAAATGTTGAAAATAAAAATCTGAGCAATCTTGGAGTTTATAATTTTTCTATTTAATGCAGAAGGGAGGGGGAATAGCACCTTTATTAGGAATGTCCAAGAAAGTTTTGGAGTGATCATTCCTCTTCTGCTTATGTGAGCAATTATTTATTAACATGAATTTAATTAATTACAAAGCTGAGATCAAGATTTCTAAGGCCAATTAAAGATCGTTGCTCCTTTTGAAAAAAACTAATTACAGGGTATCCCAAAATTAACGCAAGATTTGATCCGTTCGTGCAGTAGAATGCTGTCACCTCTATTAAAAAAACATTTGACAGCTGATAGTTTAAGGTTAGTAAAAATGGAGTGTTACACGATAGAACAACGTGTTAACTCAAGATTTGAGTTAAATAACAAACACTGTTTTTTTTCTTTAAATTATTATATTTTTATCGAATCGTAAATACACTGGATCGTAAAGTACACAGAAAGGTTATGTTTGGAATAAGACATAGGGCGAATGACGTCTACGGCTTTGCTGGAACAAACGCACTATTTTGTCGAAATTTTCAACCAACATTTTGCAAAAATGTGGCTGAATTTCGTTGATGCAGCGTTGAAGTTCCTCCTCCAATGCAAGCGTTCTTGTGGACATAGACTTTTGGCTTCAAATAAACACGTAAAAAGAAATCCAATGGTGTTAAATCATACAATATAGGGGGCCAATTCTCAATTTTTCGAAATGTAGCTGCAAAACTTTCATGATTGTTGATATATTATTCAACAATGAAAACACGTTGTTCTATCGATTAACAATTTTTACTAACTCTAAACTATCAATTGTCAAATGGGTTTTCAATAGAGTTGCCAACCTTTTATTACACGAATGCTGGCAAATTCAAATCTTGCTTTAATTTTGGGACATCCTTTACTAACCTCACAAACAGAAATTTTCTCAGAATATGCTATTTAATGAATCATTTTTTTCTCATTTAAGAAAAGTTAAATTCAGCTTTTATATACATATTGGTTCATTATGCGTTTTTGAGTCTGAAATGTTTTAAATTTTTTTCAAGACACTTTTTTTTCATTCTCTCATAAAATATTAATTAGTTGTTGAGATATAAACTTGTATTGACATAATAATGTTTACTTAATTTTGTTTTATCTCCTTTACAATAAATATCTTTAAGAATTTTTGCTGTTTTTAAACAGCTTTTGCGTTAACGGTAAGTTTTTACTTTAGTGCTGTCAATTATCTCCAAATCTAACTACTTCTCTGAATATAAATAAATTTTACTTTTAAAGAAATGATTAAAACTGTCATTATTATTTGATAAATATTATGAACTGAAAATCAAAATTTATCTTATTAAGATGAAATAAATGTATCAAAACCCTTACACGATATTTTCATTTCTAAACGCATTAACGCGGATAAGCAAAGAGGAGCTGAAACACTTGAGATGGATCATTAATATTCCTTTCATCTTAACACTAAAAATGAAAGCTGATTACTCAGGTAAACCCTTTATTATTTATTCCAAACAAAGGAGATTCTCCGTGAATCTTAATTACTTTAGCATCATTATTATTCAACCATTTGTCGCACACTTAAATTTCACAGATTTAATTCCCACAAAATCCTTAATAACCATCTCTAGATTTACGACGTAAAACTAAAATAGAATGCTTAAATGTCTTTATATTCCTTTAACAGGAGTGCGTGAGTAGGCGATTGAAAATCTCTGTTGTTGAAAAATTCCTGTCGATTCTTTAAATAATCTTTCATCGGGTTGAGTGAACAGAAGTTGCCAAATCCTTGTGTGGCAGAGAAGAGAGATTTAGGATTACGGCATCATGAAATTATGAAAATTCCTCATAGACGTAATTAGTTGCTTAAGCCCAGATATTTTCATTAATAAAAATACATTTTCTTCAGGAGTGATTAATGTTGTAGAAGCTTAAGTCAAGTATTCGTTTATTCGTTCCAGATTAAAAGATAATCTTTACTTATTTGGTGATTGATCATTGATTAGATTGTTTAAAAATTGAAAATACTAATTCACAATTCTCAGAAAGAGACGAGCGATTGCATCACAAGTTAAGACAAAATATGTCTACAAATGAATATTTATAAATTTTTAATATTAATAATAAACTTTTTTAAATAAATAAATATGAATTTTCATTAAAAAAGAGCACTAATTACTTTTAAAGAAAGGTAACTAATATTTAAAAATAATAGCATGAATTATTGAATCTCTCCAATACTCCTAAAAATACCCTAGTAATATCAAAGCAATTGGCAAAATATGTTTGAATGTATTCAAATCAATAATTATAGATATTTGTACTATTAATAAATTTTTTTACATAAAAAATGAGTTTTCGTTTAAAAAAAGCACAAATAACTAATAGTTAAAAATTTTTTCATAAATATTGTTTCGAAAATCTATAAACACACAAAATCGTCTGGTTTGCTGTAGTAGGTGTACAGTGACACAGTTAACAGGCCACAATAACAAATAAAGACGCTTATTAACACGGAGACGCGAATACACAGACGGCAAAACACAGAATGATAAATGCATAAGCAATATACAGCAACACTTAGTACAACCAGGAGCCTAAAAATAGCAATAGGTAGTAAGCAACCATATCAGCTCACAAAGCGGTCAGACAGTTCACGGAACATACAGTTCACACACCTATACAGGTCTCACCAAACCTCTACTTTTTTCCACTGTCTTCTGGCACTCAACTGCCGACTCATTACTATATGACTGGCTAGACAACACACGACCCAATACTGCTAACTCGTCGCACGGTTCGATTTTCAATCCACTGATCGTTTGAGCTTATCTGGACCGATCCGTCACTGACTAAACATTTATTCACTCCAGCTCAGTCTGCTGCCTTTTGTAGCTTCCGGATCAGTGCACATAAGGTTTTCGAAGAATTAAAAAAAAATCGCCTCCTATTGTCCTATCGCTAAAATTCATAAAGATTCTAATATCATCAATTTTGTCGCCAAATAGTCGGCAAGTTTGACGCCAATCACAGGGAGGGGGTCATTGATCCGGCATCCGATCAGCATCTAATAGAGCTGTCCGTAGAACTATTTTTCCTAAGATGAAGCTAACTGAGCTGTGAAGCAACATTATAGATTCGTAACAATGACTTCTTTATCAGTGAATCCCTCTAATACTTCCAAAAAATGCCACAGTAACATCAAAAATTACAAAAGCTCTTTTTTAGTTAGCTTTCCATCTGAAAGAAATCCAATAATTCAGGCAATAAGATAGAAACATTCAGTGAATCGAATCAGATATCCTAATCTTTGAAGGCTCACCAGGTCCACTTGTGAAAATAATAAGAAGTTTTGCTGAATTCTGTAACGAGATAAATTCAATGGATGGTTCGAAATTGAACCGTAAAAATGATATCATATATTGAAAAAATTCTATCTCAAGCCTTTATAATGTAATTTCTCAATCATAGCAATATTTAATTAAATATAGATTTAGTGAAAATAAAAAAAATGCCAACTTAACCTTTAAAATAGCATTTAAATCACAGATATACATTTTCAAAGAAAATTTATACATACAGGAGGTTTCAAATTAAGTCATGAAGATTAAGTCATGAAGGGAGTGGTTTGGAAGGAAGAAGAACACAAATTGCACAAAAGAGCTCGGCGATCAAGAAAAAGACAAAAACCAAGATAGGAACCAATCCCGTTTTGATTCATTAAGTGCAAGAACCACCATTAGAACAATCTAAATAGGAGATCACTTTCATCCTGACATACAGAACACGGATTTGCAGACGATTAAGTACCATATGGACATGAAAGTAGAATATTATAAAGAATATGGTTATACTGCCGATGTATTTATATTAATTACATTATTTTTAGAACATAATTTAAATTTTAATTAAATTACATTCTAAAAATAATTTCCTAATCATTCGAACACCGTCTTCACTGTATCCTAAAATCTAATTTGTTTTGATTATTAATTTTCACTAGCAATCAAATTCTTTTTTAAAACGATATAAGGTTCAAATATTCCCTTTCCTACTTTCTAACTTCCTTCTCGGTTCTTTGCATTGCTCTTGTTATCGTTTGGACAAAGAAACCTCGACAAAAGCTAAAAACTGGATTATTTCTTTGAAATTAAAAAGAATAAAAGTTGTTAAAAAACTCATTGATTCTGTTTCAAATCAGGATTTACATGAGGCATGGTTTAAAAACGTTTTATTTTATTTAACTTAACAGTTAAGGCTTAGCTTCTAAATTAAGCAACAGTGAAAAAAATGTTAAAATGTGTTCCCTTTTAAACTCTTTTACTCTTTTCTGTCTTATCATTAGATGCATAAATATTTAGACAAAAAATTAAAAAAAAAAAAAAACGAAAAAAAAAAAACCGTGGTGTAATGCATTGAAGCTTTTAAAATAGTATGAATTAATGTCTATCATAATTCGAAGCTTTGAAAATATTTTGTTGAAAAACTTCTTAAAATCGGTTATAAGAAATATTTAATAGATAATTTTCAAAACCATTAATCTAGGCGAACCAACTTGGCGGAAAAGGGTGTTAGTAATTCCTTAAAAATAAAACGTCGACCATTTTTGAGCGATATTTTTTCGAATTCTAACTTTTCAAAGGAAAGCTGGAAAATTAAAAGATTGAGTTGACTATCTTGGGTAAACTGTTCAATGGGATTAGAATTTTGATAAAATAGATGAAAGAGATTCCCGCCTTGCAATGCTAGGCATACTCTTTTTCTGAATAAAGAATTTGTTAATAAATTATGCAATCATAATTAAAAAATATATTTTTAATCAAAATTCGGTGTTAAATTTTTAATTTTAATTATCTTTAAAAACAAGCGAATACCACAGGGCGGGGCTTTTTTTTTTACTTTGACCAAGCTGTAAAGAGGAGACTCATATGGTCTTGCAGCCACGCCTAAATAAACCCTCACAAAAAATTACCCTAGAAGTTCCCCTCTGCTATCAAGGGGAGGAGTACGTCATTTCTAAATTGCGTGGGATGAAAAGGGGGAATTGCCTCAAAAACATCTAGTTTCTGTGCTAGCTAGAGTACGACCAAATACAATCCACTGTCATTGGTTGGCTTATTAAAATCCAACTAGAAGAGCAGATTAGACGTCAAAATGGATCATTTGTCCTTTGTGACCGCAGGTGCGATAATCATGTGATTTTTTATGAGAGGGTGGAGTATCACCCATAGTGGGATTTAGTGACTCATGACCTCTCCCTATTTTCGAAATCGTTTATATTTCTCCCCAACCAACCTAGCAACATAAGTGTAAAAGAAATCAAAATATTTTAGACAACAAATGTACCTATTCTTTATACAGCCCGTTTTGCCTTATGTAAGTTCTATGATAACTGAGCTATCAAATATAAAATATATTGACTTTGGTATGTGATAAAGATACTATGTAAGCAGATTTTCATCCCATTTTATACAAGCTGGTATAACTGTTAAACTATCACAGCAATTGAATTTTATTTTCCTCACGTAACCTATCTGAAGTGTCTAAACTCAAACTGCGATACTATCATTCCAGCAAGCTATAGCATTAGTATGTAAGCAATAAACAAGTTTATTGCTAAAAAAAGAGAACAAGAAAATGAAACTACAGTTTGAAAAGGATGTATATTTTATATTCGAAGGAAGAGAAATAGGGTGGAATATTGCAATTCCTTCTTTCTTTCTACAAAATACTTCAAATTAATCTTATATTTATTAAAAATATAGCAAACAATTTCAGGTTTGCAGTTATTTTGTTTACATTTTTTACGTTTTACATTTTTACATATGAAATACACAAAGAGAAGTATTTTTTAAAAGTTGGCAATTATCTTGATGAGTCTCCATGTTTAGACTTTGAATGCAAAATCCTCCGTTTTGAAATTAAATGCGTTTGGAAACTCCAAAAATTAGAAATGGCACTAAGCTATTAGGGTGAAATTTGGTGAGAGGTCTTTACTACAGAAATTATAGATTTCTGCCAAAATTTCGATTCAATGGTATTATACCTCTTTATGAACACGAAAATTCAAGAATTTAAAAAGAAAGATGAAATATATCACTTGATTTTATTTATGATCAAAAATTTTAAATCAAATCTCGTCCAATGACTGATTAATCGATAGCGTTAACTCGAAAATGTAATAATCTAGTTAAATGAAATTGGGATATGGGCTTTGTACATTGAAACTACATATCGTAATTTACACCCTCGTAATTTACAGCGTAGCATAAAGTTTTAGATATAAGGAAAACGTAGAATAATCTGACCGATTTCAATTAAAATACATCAAATATATCAAATACTACACGAATGTTGAATTTTCAATGTATAAATTTATAATTTTGTTACGGAAAGCATTTTTCTTACTGCTGATTTTATAAACCATAAAAAATTTAAAAATTCATGAAACATCAGAAAATACAACGAAATATGCTTCTTTTAAGCAATATAGTTATTTAAGACCCGAGCGCAGTTTAAAGTCGAAAATCAGCTTAATACACCTAGCGAAACAGATTCCAAAATTTATGAAGGTAATGCGTTTTGATCCCTGGGAATTTTGCGAAGTCACGTTAAGTCCAAAAAATTCTACGGAGGAATCATGAAAACATTTTATTTCATTTACAAAAATGGATGATCTCTGGCATTCAAATTAGTTTTGGAAACATCGCATTCTTTTGGAATCCATTACAGCAACAACGTCGGAAATATTTTCGCAATATTTTATGCTTTATAAAATTGAAATTAAATTTGGTATGGACTATGTGCAAATAAATAAATAAATAAAGAAAATAAAATTCTTAGTTCAAGGTATATTTTTAATGCAGGGCACATATAAAATAAAAAGTTGAATGGTCATATTTTTTTTTCTTATTAAAGAATGAAATTTAGTAGAAAATAATTTTAATACAATTTTTTTTAAATTATTCAAAAAATAAAAATATATTTTAATTGTTTTCTGTTTTTTTGGTATTTTAATATATTATTACAATTTATAAAGCATATAAAAATAATAACGTATATCGAAATAATTATTACCCCAGATGGCGCCATGTGTATGGAATCAAAATTTAACTAGATTAATCAATTAACTGATAAATATACTTCGGAAAATTTAAATTCGAGTAATTACAACCGGATATAATTAATGACACTTTGGATACTTTTTTAATTTAAATTCCACAACTTTTTTATGATGATATTTTGGTTTTGCTTAAATCATGCAATTTTGCATAGCTACAACAAATTGCAAATTCTATAATATTGGAATGCATCTACTTACTCATTTAAGAAACGAGTTTTTTCCCTTAAAATTTTATTTTAAACAAAACTTTATGCTTATAATACAACGAATATTACTTTAAAAATATGAATATAATAAATTCGAATTCTAAAAACTTTATAAAGCATGGAGTGTTTTGTATAAGTTATTACCGTTCAATAAACACGCAGATTTTAAAATAGAAAATTTACAAAAACAGAAGGTAATCTATTAATTTGCGTGAATTTCTTCTACCAAAAAATGTTGTCTCACATATAAATTAAAACCAATAATATTTTTTAAAGAATGGAAAAATTCTACTTTAGTAACTTTTATTAAAACCACAGTTTCAAACTTGAGCAGTCAAATAAATTCAAATTTAAAAGCAGAAATAGTAAAATTCCACAAAACTGTAGCTTATTAATAATTTTAGAGCAATTTTTTCTTTCCAAAATAATTTTTTATGCATGAAATAACGATCAAAATATTTTTTAAAGGATGATAAATACTGTTTTAACAGCTTTAACCCAAACCATAGCTCTTGGTTTATGTCATGGATGGTCAAATAAATCCAAACTAAAAAGGGTAAAATATATGAAAGAATTTTTCGCTGCTCAGATAGAAGAGATAGTAATTTTCGTGGAATGCAATGAACATGAAGAATAAAAGTTTATGTCAACATAAGATCATTCATTTAAAGAACATAAACTTCTGCGCTTGCTCATAAAAATCTGAGATTTTGAGCCTGTTAGTATAACAAGTGGATTTTTTGCATTTTATTTAATTTTTCATCGCTTCAACGTGTTTAAAATTTTTCAGTAATTTATAGAGAAATACTACTCATCTTACATCTATGCATTTACATGTTTTCAAGAATGGAGTTTAATTGTTTTTTACTTTTTTATTCTTTAAAATTTCTTTATCACCGTCATCTCATGATAATTATGACTGGTGATACCAACCACCGATTCTCTGATCTTATCGATATCTTGATCCTCAATCGAAGGGGATATCCAAAAAATTGTGGATCATTTAAGGTAGACTCTCTACTATTTTTAAACTTTTTATACCAAATCAAATGTTTGTTCTTTTTGACAAACAATTATCCTTAAACACAATCCAAATATTTTTGCAGTAGAAAATTCTTTACGGAAAGAAATTTAATCTATAAACGTTTCTTAATAGCATCCGCTCCTCTGGAAAATCAGCAGAGTGAAAATTGTAAACTCATCAAAAACAAATTTATTTTCAGACAATGAAATAAATTCTTGACTATTGTCAGATATTTATAGAAGACTCAGTCGATATCTTTATCATATCTATATCCTGGTATTTTGAAGCATTCCGGATATTGTTTTGATTACAGAAGTAAAGACTGATCATTCACCATGATAATACCTTAATCGATATTATCACGGAGAATAACCGTGATAATAATCGCAATGAAACTTATTTGATTCGAATTGGAATTTCAATTATTAGAATTTCGGTTATTCAAGTGGCTTTCGGCTGGACAAAAAAGCACAAATAAAATCTTTCCGATTGAAAATGAGTAAACGCAACTAAATAATTGATTTTTATATGATCAATTAGTTTATTTTAATACATTCACGGTTATGATTTACATCTATGTTTCAGACATACCATGTTATTCGACTATTTCTTCTACACTGTTTCTTAACTGTAGCAAAGAAGGGAACATTTAATTATATACTAAGTGTGAATCATGAGTGAGTCACGAGCAACCAGCGTGTTGATACAGAATGCATGTTTCTTCAATGAAGAACTACTATATAATAATGAAAAATAATTATGATAATTATAATTAATACGAATTCTCCAAACTTTAGCGAATTTTCTCAAACAATACCCATTACAAACAATGCATTTATCTCATATTTTTTTTCTAATCATCAAACACATGTTATAAGCCCCTTTTTTTTTACCAGACACTTGAAAACTGCTTTCGTAGTTCATACTCTTTCTGATGATAAAACGATAAATCTGTTTTATTATACTCTTGCAATTTTAATATTATTGCTGAATAAAGAGTTTTTCTATGTTCTTAAAGGATGCCAGATGGATGACTCTCAACTTTGTTTTCAAATGAGATAAACATTTGTCGACAAAACAGAGGTTCTGGAAAAACAGGTGTGATGATAATATCTCTAACATGAGTGGAGATATCTTGGTTGCTAGAAAATACCATAAAAAGAAAACTCTAACCTGAGGAGTCAATTCTCTTTTTGTAGTGTTGATCATGGAGCGAGCTCTCTAGCTCTGAGCATTATGTTTGTTTTCGAATTAAGTTCTTCCTGTACACTTCTGCAAGATTTTGCTATCAGTGCTTCATGTTTATGGTGAGATAAATGGTAGTTTTCCCTTATTCAGAATGTTGTATTAAATTTATCGTACATCTATCAAAGGCTATCCGTAACAATATCATTACTAGAAAATTTCGATTTTAGTTCCCTAAAAATACGTTTTTTTTTATTTCATCAATTATCAGACTATCTGAATTATCCCAATTAATCCGAATTATTGATGCTATTATAATTATCGAAAAGTTGTTATCCATCTTAATTTTAATATCGTTCTAGCTTTAAAAGACAAGTAATTATTTTAATTATCCTAAAATAAACAGCCATTTTAACCTAGTTTACAAGGTGGTACTTATAGATTATACAGAAAGTAAAATATTTGTTTTGTTTTCTCCCACGCTGTTAATTTTCTAATTTATCTTTTATTTTCTTTCTTTTTAACGTACATTTTAAAGTTGATTTAAACAACATTCGCGTCTGCTAATACCTCTAAAAGTGAAACTTTCTTACCTTTAAAAGTGAAACATAATTTTCAGAAGATTTAAAAAAATACGAAATGTTTCCATAGGGTTGTTTTAGGGAATAAATTGCGAACCTTCCTCCATAAACTGTCCTTCGTAATAAATTTTGGGACAAAAATAAAACTTCCTAAAATCCATTTTTGTGATAAATGGAGGGCTGTTTAAATGTTGAAAATGTTGCGCTTTAATGTAATTGCCGTTCACGTAATAGTGCTTTATCATCCTACAAAGAGTTGAATGCTTTAGGAAACACAGAATAACAACAGGAGGTCCATTTATTTTTAAGACAGTTAACAAAGAAATTTGAAAATAAATTACTTTTTAATGGGTTTTTTTCAGTATTTAATTGCTGGCGTAATATTTACATAATTTGTATCAAAACCAATTTTGTATTTTTGAATTAGCTTTTCAGTTTTATTTTATTTTCTTGTAGTAAAAGTAGTATTTGTCTCTCTATATATATAGTGCCTAAAAGCCAGGGCTACAAACTTCTAAGTGGAGTATGGTTTATACAAAGACTACTGGGTATCACATTGCAATGCCGGGTTGGAAATGCTTACATGATACGGTAGATGGCACTTCATACACACTGGATTCTCAAGCGTTTTTTAATAGAATCTTCATTTTAACATTTCATTATATGATCATAACCAAAGAACTCACAACTGCTCTCATGAACAGAATATGATCATACTTTATGGCGTAGCATTGATATCATAGCTGACGTCAGTGGATCCAAAATTTAGATTCAATTTGCATAGTTCGTCAGTAGAAAATACTTTTTTTTTCTACGAATGCATATCGACATTGCGAACGAGGATGCCATCAAGTCTTTGATATGAACTCTTGTCTTGAACTCTGAACCAATTATGAAGGCGTTATATGTGATATGTACTAAGAATTTTGAATCTTATGACGTTAAGTCATTCCTACTTCGTTGGTTACGTTGGTTAATTCAATTCAAACAAACCTGCCAAAATTTCTATTTTGTAGAATAAATATTTAAACATTCAAGCTCGCTATTCTTTCCTTAAAAGAAATTTCATAGAACTTTTAGACAAATGAGGGGCAACAGAAGAACATTAAGATCGAATTTCATTAAAGGCGGCAATTTTCTTTAAAGAAAGTGCATACAAACAACTACTCCTACTCGCCTGAAGGTACACGTAAAAAGCTAAATAACTTGACCTCCGCGACAGCATTAAAGGAATTAAAGTTGAATCTTAAGGATTATCACCGGCCACGGTACAATCCCTTCCGTAGGAAGCATGTCCCGTCATCGGTAGGTGCAGCCGTTTCCCTAGCATTCCTGTACCCACCAAGGTGGCGAGAACCAATCACCATTACGGAAGCTTCTCATTCCTATGGCTGAGGTATCCTTGGAGGAATCTTTAAAGAGACTGGAAACTTAGTCTACCAATATGACAAATAGCCAAACATTCATGTCGATTATATCGAAAAGTAACTATGACTCTATATGGTGTTTGCAAAATAAATTCATTTTGCTTTCTACTCTTGACTTTTCTGATGCTCGATGGCACTTAAAAAACATTCCCATGCTTTTTATTCCCAAGTTTTTTGTACTCGAATTTATTTCAGCGAATAATCAAGTGATAATATTTGCAATGTTTTATTCTAGTTGTCTTCTTTACTTGAAAGTCAAGAAACATGAAAAAGTTTATATTATGATATCTGGATTATTCTAAAATTATTTAGTAATATTCAAATGATTTTATATAATTTTTTTATGTAAGAAATACTGAAAGGAACTTTTATGATGACCGAAAATCAAAATTATTTCATTATGTCTGCAAAATTTAATCGACCGAGGTTTGAACAAAAATTTGATTTTTAGCATTTATCCTCAAAACGTATCTTGTGCAAAAAGAAGATTTACAAGTAATCTACTAGTAACATACTAAATGCAGGATTATATAACTGTTAGGAATCCAATTTGGGTTCTTTAAAAAATATTTGGGCCATGAAATTTCCGAAATGTCTTCTGTCTTCACATTCTTCAACATTTTAAAATTAATCTCTGTTCATAATATCTGATCAAAATTTAGTTCTTAATTCAATTTCTATTTGTATTGCCATTAAAAATTTATTTCGAGCCTTTGAAATCTATTGTAGAAGAGAAGCAAAAGGAATTGCACTACATTTCAATTATTTTAAAATTATTGTTGAGATCTTCTTTAAGTAAATATATAAGAATATGTAACAGGAGAAATTGACTAAAAATCTAGAAATCAAAATACAGGGTGATCAAGAAATAACAGGAGGTGTTCGGAGCTCTGTAGCGTGTTATGTACTGGACGAAATATAACAAAATTTGGTCACCATGCACATTTAAGTATGCGGTTTAGATTTATTAAACAAACAAAAAATAGTACTCAAAAACGCCGATAAGAGAAATTTTGGTGGTACGATCGAAAACTTTATTATATAATTTGCTTATACGGGTACTTTGTGACATGACATATAAGATAAAAGAAAGGGTAGCGGGAATTTAAGTTGAACCAAGGTCATGTTGAGACCTTGAATGCAAAATCCTCCGTTTTGGAATTATATGCGTTTGGGAACACCAAAAATTAGAAATGGTAATAAGCTATTAGGGTGAAATCAGGTGTGAGGTCTTTACTACAGAAATTATAGATTTCTGCCAAAATTTCGATGAATTTCATCAATGGGATTATACCTTTTTATGAACACGAAAATTCAAGAATTTAAAAAGTTAGAAAGATGAAATATATCAATTTTGATTTTATTTATGTTTAAAAATTTTTAATCAAATATCTTCCAGTACATTACACGCTACAGGGCTCCGAACACCTCCTGTTATTTCTTGATAACCCTGTAATTGGGGAAAAAATTGCATAATTTTATTAATATTAGAAAGAAACCTTTTTTAATTATTTATATATATATATGTGTGTGTGTGAGAGAGAGCTGCTGATAGATCTCATATCCTGTATGGCATCATGTTTGTAGTGTTGCGTCATTAATCATGTGATGCTTTCCCGCCATTATTGGCAGACGAGAGTTGGGCAGTGTGTCTGTAAGACGTACAGCTCACGTTCATGTATCTTTATGTGTTCTATGTTAGTAATGTTTTGCCCTTTGTCCTTTAATCTTAATAAATATATTTCACATATTAATACTGTTCGTTGCCTTTTTCCACATTTTTGAGGGTTCGGTACACAACTATGTAACATGCATTCTAAATAACAGAAAACGTGGCAAATTAGATGGCACTTTGCATCCACTTGACAAAGACACTTCCTTTCATACATAGCATATTGACCATTTTGGTCCTCTCCCCAGCACTTCTAAGAAATATAAGCATATTCTAGCAATCATCGATTCCTTTGCGAAGTTTGTGTGGCTTTACCAGACCAAGTCCACCAACACCGCTGAAGTTCTCAGTAAGCTCGAATGCCAAAGATCAGTTTTCGAAAATCCTTCAAGGATTATTAACGACAGAGGTACCGCTTTCACATTCACGTCATTCAAAGAATATTGTGAGCATCAGCGTATCACCCATATTGCTATTACAGCTGGACTTCCTAGATGAAACGGTCAGGTAGAAAGACTTAATTCTACTATCATAGCTGTACTTTCCTAGATATCCATAGAAATCCCTGATAAAGGATAGAGCCATGTTGCTGCCGTTCAGAAAATTATTAATTCTACATTTCAAAGAAGCATCAATTCTACTCTATTCGAAATTCTGTTTGGAACTAAAATGAAATCTCATCATGATATAAAAATCTTCGAAATCGTTAATGAAGAGATCCAATCTACATTTCTCCATCATTGGATGAATTTCGTAACGCAAAACAACAAATCCTGAAAATAAAAAAAGAAAATCGCCGTAATTACAATCTGCATCCCAAACATGTTCAAAAATTTCAGTTGAATGATCTCGTCGCAATCAGGCGCACTCAATTTGGCCCTGGTCTGAAATTGAAACAAAAATTTCTCAGGCCATATAAAGTGATCAAAATTAAAGCAAACGGCACATACGATGTTGAAAAGTGTGATTTCTTCGATAGACCATCGACAACTTATGCAGAATATATGAAGCCATGGTCTAGCAATATAGAACATATCACTTAAATTGTTTTCAAAAGAAAAAACTGAACACTACCTAAAGAAAAAGGCAACTATTTTCCTTCTTTTTGTGTGTATGTATTTGGACAATAGAAGACTTTGATTTTTTTGTCTACTTATTTTGTGTTATTATATTTTTATATGTTCAATAATAATATTATTTTTATTTTTAGTTAGTTATTCGATATTAGTTATTCGCTATTGTATTGCTATATACTTATGCTGTCACGGATGATATGACTAATTTGATTGTTTTATCTTGTAAATATTTCAATTTCGCATCTTATTATTTTTTTTGTTTTGTATTTACTGTTTGTTTTATATTATGTTTGCTTCAATGTACTGCATACCTTAAGGTGAGGTCGCCTATCCTGTCATGATGGCCGATGGCCGAGCTGCTGCCAGATCTCATATCCTGTATGTCGCCATGTTTGCTATGTTGCGTCATTAATCATGTGACGCTTTCCCGCCATTATTGGCAGATAAGACTTGGGTAGTGAGTCTGTAAGACGTACAGCTCAAGCCCATGTATCTTTATGTGTTCTATGTTAGTAATGTTTTGTCCTTTGTCTTTTAATCTTAACAAATATATTTTACATATTAATACTGGTCGTTGCCTTCCCCCCCCCCATATATATATATATATATATATATATATATATATATATATATATATATATATAAGATAGAATAAATTTTTTCGGATATAACTATGCTAAAAAATTTTTGTACTATACAGAAAAAAAATCAAAATTAAAAGTCATAATTGCTATATTATTTATTTTTGAAACTATAAAAAAAAGTTAAAACTAAAAAAAAAAAAAAAAAAAAATCTTTATTTTGACGAAAAAACAGGGTTATGGTGACTATTTTTCTCTTTATTGCCATGATAATATTTTATTGTTTATAAACAAAATAACAATAAAAATGCTGGAAAAGGCTCTCATACACAAAAAATAACTTTACACCAACACCATATGCATTCATTGATGGTTCAACCACAATGAATGTATATGGTGGTTCAACCACACACATTGAGGGTTCAACCCCACTCATTTGATGGTTGAAACTTCGTATCCTTCAGAATTATAGTTGTTTCAAAAGCTTTTTTCTTTTCTTTTTATTGAAGACTGACTTTTACACTTAAGACAATAAAAGCTACTGAGAGAATGTAGTTTTTCTTATATTGAATAATAATCGCATTCCACTCAGAGAATGTAGTTCTTTCTTAAAATGAATAATATATATATTTTTTAACCAACTATACTCGTATTTGTTTAGAATGACTTTTGTTTGTAGAAAGCAATATCAATTCCCGAAGAATACAGAAATCTCATTGCACAACGTTGAATAAGATCTTTTTTTTTATTACGAGTGTAATCATAACATCTTATGATATTTAATTTAATTGAAGAAAATTGTAGTTTCATTTTACTGTAACCGCTTGTAATTTTCTAAAACCATTAGAATTTAAAAATGCGTAAAACGTTACTTACTAATTTTTTTTTCAATGTGCAACATATTCTAAACTATAGTGGAGGCAATTCTAGAAGGCTGAAAGCTATGCACAACTGCTTCGTCTTAGATATGACTTTATGATATTTCTACGCTTCATAGTGATCCATAAATATTTTTTTAAAAAATGATAATCTTTTACAAACAGAATATTGGTTCCTGCTCTTTCCAGTTAATTAGAAAATAGAATCGATGGTTTTTCTCTGCTGCTCGTACTTGTCTATTCTTTCTTTTACCTTCACCAGCAAGAAAAATGCTTATTACACATTGGATGGCCCAACAGAATAGAGAAGTAAAACTATCTTTTAAGTGATTAAAGCAAAGAGAGTTTAGTTCAATTGAGCGAATGAATTCCTAATATTTCACATCGTTTGTACTAGGGTTTGACGGTTTTCAAACCCGGTTTTAAAAAACCGTTTTTTTAAAGTAAATTTGTCACATTCGAAAACCGGTTTTAAGAATTCCTATTATTATGTAAAAATTAATGTTGAACTTATTTGATTTGCTATTCATTCTATGCAACAAGCAGCAAACACATTTTTTCAACGTTGCAAGTTGCGTTGGCCAATGCTTGTGCACTGCACAGTTGCGCCTCGATTTCGGCAATTTATGTCTTTCATGAACATCCCTTTTCACTTATTTTTCTAGGTGAAACAAAAGTTTGATAAAGTTCTCTTGCTTCTCGTTGTCTATCGGTATGAAGTCGGTGCTAATAGAAACGTCAGCAATTCGATTGGCTCGTTTCGAAGAATGTTTGAAAGGAATAAATAATTCTCCGTTTTCTGCTTCTTGATCACAGTATTTAATGATATCATATAAAATTTGCTTCGTACCACTCCTAAAAGCTTTTTTACACCACTTGAACTAGCCATATCAATATGAAATATTCAGTTAAAATAAAATGCTGTCAGAAATGACATAACACTCACATACACATGAAAAAAAATAGAATTAAAAAAGTATCTAAGGCGAGAAATCCAAGGTCAAATATGCTCATCGTTCCGCGTCACCCCTTAATGAAATGGAATTGTCGAAATGTAGTCTCAGAATCCGATCCGTCTCGAGTCATGACATGTTTGCTTAATATTGTGAAAGTGAAAACTGGGAACAAAAATATAAAGTTTTTATATTTGGTAAAAATAACGTAAGTATTAAGTAAGCTTAATTTTTATGTTTATATTTTCTACTTTACATTTTAAAATTTAAATTTTATTATATAAATTTCTTCTATCAAAAATTAGTGTAAAATAAGAAGTTTTGGCTTCTGTTGAATGGAATTTTAAATAAAACACTGGTTGTTAAAATATCCCATATTTTCTTTCGCAAAGCTTTAATATAAATTATGTTTTTAGCAAGCATCGGAATTAGATTAAGAAGTGTTTTTTGTTTTTCAAAATTCCCAGAAAATGTGTAGATTAGATTATTTTAAATTGCATTAATAGTAATAATTAAAATAATAAAATTGTAAAGTAAACGTCAAAAATATTTATTCAATAACTTTAATTTCCTTTTTAGATAAAAAATGAGTAAGTCGGAAGTTTGGGATAGTTTCAAAAATGTTCGGGATAGACAAGGCAATCTGAAATCATTATAATAAAATGTTGAGCTGCAACGGATCATCTATGAGCAATCTACATAATCATTTGAAAGCAGTTCATAAAATAATTGTCGGAAATAACATAATTGTTTAGTTTCTTGAAGACCCTGAAGAAAAACTTACAAATCCATAGACACTGAAAGCTGAATTTTCATTATTTGAACAAACGAATAAAAGAACAAAAAACAGATTTGTAATTTGATGCCAAATTCAGTAACTAGTGAACGAGTATTTTCAATTTCAGGCAATATTGTGTCCAAAATAAGAACGAGACTTAGCCACTGTTCAGTGGATATTTTATGTTTTTTTAAAATCCTATTTTCGTAGGAGAAATTAAAATTAGTGAAAATAATATAAATATTATTTGAAATTTTTGTTTGAGTTTTCGTTATTTTGTGTAAGTAATATATATATATATATAATCTTTAATTTTTTTTTTATATTTTGACTTTGATATTGATTTCGTTTTTTGTTATTTTAAAATAAAATAAAAACATAGAATAGGGAAAAATATTTTATTTTTCTCTATTTAATTTTTTTTGACAAAAATTCGAAAACCGGCTAAAACCAGTTTTTTTTGGAAATATCGAATTCGAAAATCGGTTTTTCAAAAAGTCGGGTTTTGTATAAACCCTAGTTTGTACCAAATTAGTTAGTTGAATCTGATAATAACTGTACCTAATTCACCATTAGGTGAATTTCTTAATGGTAAATCATCTGTATCATCCGTAAGGAAAAGACTAATTTAAAATATATAATTTCAATACACAGAGTAACGATTCTTGAAATTTAAATTTCAGTCCCTTATGCATATATCAATTGCATGGAAATCCATTAGGTTAATATTCAGGCTTTTTGAAATTTGAATCATTTGCTCCCACTGCAGCCGTTCCCCAAAGCTGTGGTCTAGAGTTTCTTTTGTAGCCATAAATTGCAATTTTCGAATTAATAATATAATTTAATTCTCAACATTTATTCAAAACCAAATACCTTCTCTACTCCGAGTCAATTAATTTTGATGTGGAATATTTTCAAAAAATGGTAAAAAGCATTTTTTTATAATAAGACAAATGACCATTTATGTTGTTTTCATAGATGGAAGAAAGATATTGAAAATAATCGTGATGTCCTGAACGATTAGATACTGTAGTAACTAGTGTACCTTTACTTAGATTGCAAAGGCAATCTCAGTAAAAATATACTATTGATTTTGGTTGCAAATTATAATATCTTTTAATGAATGCGACGAGCTTAACCATTCTAATTAGTGTTTGGCAAAAGATAGTAAAAAAACTAAATTTTCAAGAAAATTAAAGAACATACTTTCGATAAATTTACTAATGCCTTAAAAACGGATGAAACTGTCATGAATATATACCGATGTTTGTTAGTAAAAAATTTCCTTTGAACTCATCACTATTTATGGCTTTGTTTACCAACATTTGGGAATATAATTTTCCTGCCGGCAGAATATTCAGATTGCTGAGTTAACGGAATTATCAGGTTTGAAAACAAGCTTCCTTTAAAAACTATAACGATTTGTACATAAGTACTGCTTTCTTTTCACATGTTCTTTAACCCAATAGTAGGTACTATAAAACCTGGCCAAGTTAAGGCAACGAAAGGACATGTGTTGCTTATTGCGTCGATTCTTTGATTTGTGATAGGACTCTTCTTTTAGTGTTCGCAGTAAAGATCGGGAATACTTTGTGGTTTGAGAAATATAGCAAGTCGTTGAACGGTTTTCGATGGTGTTATAAAACATTACATTAAGAAAAACAAATGCCTGTTTCAACCGTTCTATTCTTCGCATTAATGTCCACATGATGTCTTTTTGTGCTAAATCGATGAAACTCTACATCTTTGTCAATCACTCCTCCCCCCCCTACTATCACCACCATCTGGTTCTGTCTTCGAGATAGGAAGGCTACCCGTGCAGTTTTCCACCAGGTGAAAAACACACACACACACACACACACACACACACACACACACACACACACACACACACACACACACACACACACATATATATATATATATATATAAAGGTTAATTATTATATATTAATTATGTATGCTTCTTTCATTTTTCCTCATTCTAGAGCAATAAAACATTTTTATTACGTTGAACTATAACATTTTCCTCCAAATTGAGTAAAAGAAATTTAATTCTTAAAACAAAAAAACAAATGTATTTTATTGATTTTTATAGGATTAAATTTATTGATCGTTCAGTCATTAAAATATTTGAATCTGACTGTTTCAATATTTTTAAGTATAAATAAAACTGACTTGATCTCATAATATCAAACGAAACTTCTTTTACAAATTTTTTTTAATAATTAAATACTTTAAAATTCATAATTATATATTCTGTATTTTGCATTTATTTATATTTTCTTCCTTCGTATTCATCACAGAAATATGACATTTCTTGTAACTTTCAGAAAAATGTAAGACTTTTACTGATTGTAAAACTTTCCATTCATTGTATTAATTATTTTGTTTTATGATATCATTGTATAAGTATCATTTTACAATGCCATTCTGTAGGCACTTTCGTTATACAATATTTTTTTCACAATTTCTCTATGGTATAAATTTATTTGTATCATTATCATTAAATTAAATGTAACTATTATTATATGCATTTAAAAAAAATAAGAAAGAGACTCATTTCATTTCGGAATTCAGACAAAAAAGAAAGTACAATTAATAATGTTCAATTTTATTAAATTTCATGATTATAATAAACTTGCCGCTTCACCTGCGGCTTCGCTTGCGTTTATTTGTGTTATATGTAGATAAAAAAAAGAAAAGAAAAGAACTGATGCCTTTAATTGGTACAATTTTTATATTTAATTCCTTAAGAAGTTCCAAAACAATTATTTACAATTAATTGCTAATTTAAAAATTTCAGATAAATGGCATTTTTATTCTCAGATGTGGCACAAATGTATAAAGACTGTTAAAGCTAATATACAATCGATCGATGGTGAAATATTGAGTTTTTATGCTCATGTTTTTTAAGAGATTAAATTTTATTTTAAGAATTTAATAATGTCTAGAGGACGGCATAAAATTTATCTCTTTAGTCTCAAGCATTAAAAGATAAATTTTAAGATCATCAAGCATTAAAAGATAAATTTTAACGGCATAAAATGTATCTTTTAATACTTGATGTGATATCGTCCGCATAAATCTTCATAGAAACTCCTACTAAAATGAGAATCCCACAGTTACAAATTGAGATAATGTGCAAGTGAATATTTACTAGGTAACTTCTTGATTTACAAGGTTTTTAAAATTTTGCACATTTATATGTTCTCGGTGCCAAAACATTGCCTTTTTCCTTTCAAAACTTAATGATCAGTTACTCATTAACTAAATTAAATTTTTATTCCATTCGAGAAATATTTCTTGGCATTAAATGAAAGAAAATTAAAAAAAAAAAGTACGATAAAAAAATTTTCTATTTAATGCACTAATAAAAGCGTTCTATAATATATTTGACACTACTTTTTTTCTTTTATATAATTATTCCTTTTTCATATCGACTTTTATTAGTTTCATGTTGTTTTAAAATGTTAATTTTTTTAATGTTAAAAATGAATTCATTTAATAATTTCAGGATTCTGTGATGAATCAATCATTCATTGAAAATGTTTGACTTTGTACCAATATCATGACCAGAGATTGAGACACACTTGATGATGAAATAAAAATCAACGGAAATGGTCTCCCCTAAACTTTTTGGTACGCTTTCCAATAAAAATCTCATAGCCCCTCCCCACCGCATAAAATTTCGGAGATTGGGTATGGCCAAAAATTCCTTGCATGGCATTGGTGAATAATAATTATGAAATATAGATTTTTGGGGTAAAATTAATATTTTTATTGATTCCATTGTGCATATATAAATTCCTCCGACTAAGTGAAGAGGTCCACTGCAGCTTGGTGATAAGGTCTTCGCATCGGAGCCGAAGAGCTTCAGGTTTGAGATTTACCTATTCCATCGAAAAACCGTCCTGTAAGTGGATCTGATGTGCGCTAAATCCGTCGGAGCCAAACGTCCTCCCGCTGGTGTAGTGTGGAAGTTAGGAGAGGAGGTGCCAGTTCTAGTGTCGTCCTCATTATCTGACGGCGGTTCAAAATCACGAGGTCCGTCAAAAAATAAGCCCTGCTGTTGCTTTAAAACGGAACGTTAATATAACTAAATAAAACTAAAACCATCAACTTGGAGCCAAAATTTGAAAGGAACTACAGTTGTAGTCGCAAGATCAAATACCGAATTTCATTGATTTGACATTGCATTTATGAGTTACTGTATTTACATGCATGGGAAAGTGCATTCTGACAGATGATCATTACGTTAATAGATTTGGTTCAAAATTTAACAAGAATCTTCATTTTAGCTACTAAATCTGTGTACCGAATTTCGTTTATCTAGCTCTTTACATTTGGTAGTTATCGAGTTCACTTCCACTCGAACAGCCAACCAGACAGACTTCCTCTGAATGAATTTCGTTCAAAATTTAATGGAAATTTACAAATTGGCTCTAAAATTTACGTACCAAATTTCATCAGTTTAGGTTAGAGATTTTTAACTTAAAAATTTAAAGGTTCTCTTTCTTCGAGTGTTATTAAAAATAAACTTTAAAAAATTGACTTATTTATTTTTATTCGTGCAATATGAAATGTGGCAAGAGCATGAGCTTTTAGAGGTCAATATAAATAAAAAAATCTAATTGCGAAAGATATGTGATAAATAGTTTTCTTCATAATGATGATAAGTAATGATGAAATCATTTGTTTATTTTTAAAGATAATTACTTAACAATCGTTTTTTTTTTGTTTATTTGAATACTAAATAAGATGATAAAGCTATTTACATTTTTTTTCGAAAATGTATACTGTTCTTTGTCTTTTACCACATCTAAAATGGATTTTTTTTTTATTTCGACTTGAAAAAAATGAATTAATTTTAGTTTTATTTTGTGTCTGAAAATTCAATAAAGCTTTAATTTCTTTATTGCTATAAAAAAAAAGAAAAGAAAATGGACTATCAAGCCAGGTTATTCTAAAAGAAAATCCTACTCGAGCTTTTTGTGCAGAGATTTAACATGACAATTTTTGAGAGAGGGAATACAGGGAAAATAAAAATAAAATAGTATTTGGAGCTGTTAAAACGAATGATTGTTCCTTTGTGGTTCGATATGTATTCTCTCCACTTTTTAAAAGCATTTGCGGAAGGAAATCTCGCTACACTTTTTCGCAAGAATTTGACTTGCAAACCACTTCAAATTTAATTTTATGATTCTTTGTCAGTCACTGTCGTCGTAGTTATGATTTAATTCAGAATTTCTCACGGCTACAGTACCTTTTATAAGACAATACCAAATTATTCTTTAAAATTTTTTTGTCAAATAAATTGACGATTTTGAATGATTATGGTAATAAAGGATCCATTCATTTCTCCTAGTCGTTCAGAAGTACCATTTCCTCCCCATGAATTGACTTTTAATGATAGATGAAGAAGGGTACATATTAATCAGAAAATGATCCAATTTTTTTAACCGTTTACAACGGAATAATTTGTGACTGTTAGCAAGTGACAAATGCTTGATATTTTCCCCCTAGTGATTTTTAGTTTAAAGCAATTATTTCTTTCAATATGAACACTTCGTTTCTTTTCTTTGACCGAAAGTTGCGAATCGTATTTGGTTCATGTGATAATTGCATGGTAGAGTAACTACGTAAACATCCTTATTAACTATCCGCAAACTAATGCACAAACGAATTCCTAATATCACATTCATTTTGCGTAATGAATTCAAAAGCTGGTGCAGCGCCCTATACCGGGGGTCCCATAAATTTGTAAATACGTTAAGAATTCATAAAAATTGAAGGACTGGGTATATTTGGGTCAATAGAGGGCGCTGCACACAAGCAAATCAGTGGAAAAATGCAAATTAATATCTTATGAAAGGCAGATTGAGCGATTGACACATCATTTTTAAAGGTTTGCATAAGGTTTGTATTAAGATGTTGACACTGGTGGATAAAGCACTATTGGTAAAGTTGTTTTATGTCAGCAACGAATCGGCGGCTGAAGCCTTACGAAATTTAGGACCCAGAAAAGATTGAAGAAAGGTTCAGGTCCGATCACTCCTGCTGGACTTGTTTCCCTAGTACGCCGTTTCAAAGAAACTGGAAATTTGTGTCATCGGCCACGCAGTGGTGCACCTCGTTTAACAACAGTCCGTACCCCCGATGTCTCTTCGCAAATGGACACGCTAAGGGAACAGTCTACAAGTGCAGTCAGTAGCGCACGAGAAGTGGCACGGATAACTGGTATACCAAAGACTTCGGTGTACCGTATCCTTCATGGTGTATTGCAATTGTACCCATACAAATTGCAATCGCTACATCAGATCTTACCAAATGATACAGCTAAGAGATTGGAATTCTCAAATTGGGTTTTGGCGAAAATTGAAAATGATCCGCGATGGCTGCTGAAAATATTGTGGACAGATGAGACTCATTTGGCTTTGCATGGAGCAGTTAATACCCATAACTATAGAATATGGACACATGAGAATCCACATGCTTACACTGAGAAGCCCCTGCATTCACCACGGTTACTGTTTGGGTGGTTTCACTGCATCCATTATTGTAGGCCCTTTTTTCTTTAAAAAGCCCTGTAAAAAAGCAGGATGGAAGACATGTTCAGGTAATGGAACAAGTTACTTGGAAATGTTACAGGAGGAAGTGATACCGTCCTTATTGGAACACGATGTCCTTGACACAGTGACATTCATGCAAGACAGGGCACCTCCTCACATCGACACCGAAGTGAAGGCCTTTTTGAGAAGAACTTTTACTGAAGAACGGATAATCAGCCGTCACTTTACACATGAATGGCCCCCACGCTCACCAGATTTAACACCCCTTGATTTTTGGCTATGGGGTTACCTTAAGTCTCGGGTGTACCGCCATAAGCCAACTTCGTTAGTGCAACTAAAGAAGCCATTCGCCACGAAATCTCATGCATTCATCCGGATATACTGTATGATGCAGTTACCAGTGTTGTCTCCCGCTTCCAAACTGTTATTTGTGGTGATGGCGGACCATAGAACAAGTACTGTAGTACTGGTGTGATACGCATGTAAACAATTGCTTGCATGCAAATAAAAGTATTTTTCCCGTAGAATTGTATGTTTTGCTTGTGTTTAGAGCCCTCCATCGACAAATTTTTGAACTATTTCTTTTTTTTTTGTATGAAAAAAGATCCCCCTTCATGAGAATAACAGTTTTGCAAACCGCATTAAAATATATTCATTCCTTCAATTTTTATGAATTTTTAAAGTATTTACAAATTTATGGGACACCCGGTACTTCTATCATGCTTAATCTTCTAACCATTTAGCTAGAAATTTTAGCTGGCTATTATGAAAGTCTTTTATTATTAAAGATTTTAATTATATCATGCTATTATTGGATTACATTAATAACAATTCGCTTCGTTATAAAAATACAGAAACTTCATTGGAAATGTTGCATCTAAATAGAGATTTAAAAAAACCCAGCAACCACACGGCTTACGATATTCAATTTGGATATAACTTTTGGGGAATATAAGTCAAGTTTAAGAATTTAAATTTTTTTATCAAGACAAAACTTCTTTTTATTTTACATTTTATTGAAATTACCAGTAAAAGTTTTCAATTATCATTAAATATTCTAATAAATTATTCATTTTTTAAAAAGTTGTATTTTTCCACGGCAGATGCATTTACCCATTTTATCCTCTACTTCTTTGCTGCTCTAACTTTTTTTTGCAAGCTTTAAGAATGATGCTTGATATTTTTTTCAGGATTATCTCAAAGCAAAATTGAAACTATAAGACGCTATTAAAATATAGATAAAATGAAATAATACGTGTATTCTTTTCTCATTATGAACAATTATCTAATTTTCTTCCTAATTAAATTTTTTATCAAATAATAAGCCTGTCAATCGCTTGCACAATAAGGATAATCACAACCGTACAGTACAATAGATACTGTTTTAATTCGATTAATTATAAGATATACCAATTTTATATATATTAATTTGTTGCTAGGCGAGACAACCTCTAATGCATTCGCTATGCTACTATCAATATACCTGTCTGCAATATACAATCAGAAGGCAGAAATTGTAATGTTCTATGTTTAGATCTTTTTAAGAGCTTTTAATTCCATTGTCAACTTTACTTGAAAAATGCCTCATGTTTAGCTTCTTGCATTTTCAAAATCCATTAAGTTTTAACAATTTGTTAAAATTAATTTAATGTTTTTAGATATTTTTAACTATACTTCCCTTATAATTTTATCGCTTTTCTTGTCATTGCTAGGATTCTAACTTTCATTTGACACAATATGATCAACTTCCTGACTCTTGGGCCATAAATAGCAACAAACCCACTCCAATTCACATTTTATTACCAAATGACAAAATTAAATTATCACAATCTAAGCCAATAAGCCTCGAAAAGCAGTGCTACCTACCTTGTTGCAAAAGTTATAGTCTACTTATAAGAAAAATATGCCATATTAATCCATCTTCACTTGTTGCAGGGATAACAACCTGAAATGCATTCAAAATGCAACTGTTATGCATCTGCCTGCAATGTACTGTCAGAATGCAAACATTTTAAAGCGCTATATTTGCAATTGTTTTATGCGCATTTTATTCTATTGCCAACTTTACTTGATAAAACACCTCATGTTTAACTTCTTGCATCATCATCAACTTTTTCAAAATCCATTAAGTTTTATCCATTTATTTAAAATAATTTATGTTTTTATATATTTTTACATAGACTTCCATCACTATTTTATCACCTTTATGTCATTGATATGAATCTAGCTTTTATTTGATACAATATAATCAACTTCAAGACTCTTAAGTTATAAACACCAACAAAACCATTCCAATTCAATGCTTGAAAATGAAGAGCCAGGGTTTCTTAAAATCACGAATCTATTATTCTGCCACATAAAACGTAACTCACTTCTTGGAGTATTCAATAAAAGATAAAGTAAAATTTTTCAAGAACAAAAATAGAAACCAGGTCGTTACATGTATTTATTGTCAACGCACCAACTTCTTACGAAGTCCACCTCTACTTCTAGATAAAAATAGAACACTTGTTAGTTTTGTTTTTGACACGTTTTCCCTCAACTCAGTATTGCCAACGAAGATTTACCAAACATGCAACGATCATATTCAAATGAATGAGATCATGGCATCTGATTGAAAAAAAATAATAACTTCAAAATATCTAACACAAATTTTATTATCAAATGACAAAATAAAATTAGCGCAATCTAAGAGAATAAGCCTTAAATAGCAGGACTACTTAAATTGCAGCAAAATTTATTGACTGAGGTTAAGAGCCTTTGAGTTCAAGAACTCCACATACAGTCCGGTATATTGTCCATTTCTAATGAACGAGCGTTCTATTGTCCGAATACGCAGCTTATTTGAAATCTATTTTCAGGAAAATCTAAAAGCATTCTTTCTCTTAAAAATCCTGAACCAAATTTTAAAACCCAGTCCTGAGATCTCTTGAAATATCGCTGAACAATTCGCATTAAAAATTCAAATGAACTTCTTTATTCTTGGGGCTTCGATCCCACTTTCGCAGAGAGGCTACTTGGCGAGTTCGAGCTCACTTTGGCTTGAAAGATATTTCTCTTTTCTTATTTCAGAGACGGGGCTGAACCATTTGAGCTCCACATAAAACAGCGCCATTCGAAATCCGTTGAATTGAATGAATTTCGCAGAGTCATAAATTTTTATTTGATTTGTGCAATTTCTGTGAATGAGAAAAGTATGCTCGATACTTCACATTGACTGGATAAGAGGATTTCCTGTTCCGAAGAATGGAATGAAAACAGGGATTGTCGCTAAGTATGTTTACTGAAGTTCTTCGGAATCCTTCTGGTCCATTTTTTTATTGTTGTTGCTCCTTCTTAAACAATTTTTATTCTTTTTCAATGCTTTCGTCATATTTTCGTGTTTATCGTTTGATGAATTTCAATTCATCGTCTGAAGACGTTGAAATGTAAGCGTTATCGAGGAGAAGATGGTGGAATATTATAAGCAATTTCGCGAATAATTTACCTTGAGATATGGCATTTTTATACATAAGAAATAAAATATAAATGCGTTTTATACATTTAAAAACTATTTAAAATAAAAACATATTATTTTTAAAAATGAAAAAATATATAATTTTTAAATTTTTTTAATGATTTCGGCGAATTAAATTTTAAATTTCTTCTCTTATTTTTCTTTATAAAACTATACAAATTCATTTGAAGCAAAACTGGGTATTATTTTCTAATTTCAATTCCAATTAAGTTTTCAGAAATAATTTTTATGCAGACATATTGAGTTTTGTGTTTTTCTGAACAAAAATTGACTTTTAACTATCTAAAAAAATTGAAAATATAAAATACCTACCCATATTTTTTTAATGTTTACCCAAAATCTTCTTTAGCAATTATTTTGTAATTTCCTCAAAAATTAAAATACCTGGAATATTTCAAAGATTTCCTTCTAATTTAATATCGTTTTGAGGAAACGTTATTATAAATTTTCCCTTATGATTATCATCTGCAAGATTCATCACTTATGTAGCATTCTTATATTAAAGTTTTTATATAAATCTCCCTTTTTCATGCTTTTAGAGATGGAACTATTTATTGGGTTTTTGAACCATTCCTTGATCTACTAGACGTCTGAAATGTTCCGCAGTTTTATGTTTCTACTGATGAAATAATATTTTACTATTATGCTCACTTAAGTATAAGTGAATGCATTCATTTTAATTTCAAGCAAATGGTCAGAAGAACTACAACTGGAGGTATGTATCAAAATCCGTCTAAACCAAATCTGTGAAAGGGATATCTATCTCTCTCACAGTCCATGTGCATTGGAATAAGTTAAATCTGAAACAAAATTATTCAGATGGATGAAATTCGGTATTATCAGAACTATAGATCAGTACAGAATTTTGGATTATTAAGATTTTGATTATACGATTGTTAGATTGTGACTTGGCATATCTATTCTTGATTAGAGAAACATAATAACTGCAAAGTGCAACTAGATAAATGGATGAATTTTAACTACTTGTGGAGATCTTTAAACAAAATTTTAGATCAGCCTTCAGCAATAGATTCAATGCATAAAAGTGCATCGATTTTTATTGAAAATATATACAATTCTCTTTGCTAATCTAAACATAAAAGCATAAAAATGCATAACTTCTTCTTGATTCTAAACATAAAAAATAATAAAAATATTAACGGAGGAAATTTGCAAGGAACTCGAGAACCGTACTGCTGATCCTCGTGGCAGTTAATATGGATTAGTTTAGTTGCATCCCATCTGGCTTGGGAGCAATGCTAGAGCCCTTTTGTAGACGGAACTCCGAATTTTGAAACCACATCAGATGACGAGGATGTAACATGACACCTCCTCTTCGAGATTCTGCGCCACAGCAACGCTAAGGCATTAGACTCAGGATATCAGAGCTAATATATTCATTAAGCTAATTTACACGATGAATGTTTAATAGAATCTCGTTTTGAGCCTCTAGCTCTCCAGCCCCAAAGCCGAGACCTTCGTAATAGACCGCCACGATAAACAAACACACTTAAAGATATTTTACTTTCATGTCAAGTCAATGGATTCCTTATAAAGTGACGACGATTCGTTTGTAGACATAAGAAATGTATGATAAATATCAGTTTCTAATAAAAAAAATTATAAACAGACATATTTTTCAGATCCGAACTTAACGTATTCGTCCGAAGCGTGTTCCTTTCCAAAATTATATTATTAAATTTCAGATAAATAATAAAAAATAAATTCAGCAAAAGTAATATTTAAACACGCGTTTTTATTATTCCGCGAAATGTTAACTTTTTTAAAATTAGATTTTACTTTATATTCTTTAATACAATTTTTATTTATTATTATTATCAAAATGTGTCTTGAAAATAGTCAACTGTGTTTTCTGACCATGGACAGATAACTGCACAAAATTTCGAAACTTTAGTACATCAGACAATAAATGAAAAAAAAAAAAATAAAGGACTACAATTTTTAGCGAACATGAAATATACCAATTTAAATAAAGATGTGTGTAAAAATTTCTATTATCTTACTTTTAATGAAATGATTTGATGCTTTTCTTAAAATGTTAGATTTTTCGAGAAAAGCAGTTTAAATGTGAATGTCTGTCAAGATTTTTTTTTCTACTTCCATTTCACAAAGGGACATATTCCATTTGTTGAGAATGACTTATTGTATGGGCATATTCATTTCGGAAATTAAATTTTCATCGCTTTGAAATATCAATTAATTTTTTAATTTTTTTACTCTTATTTTTATGCAAATTTATTCATAAAATGAAAATATAATCGACACACATAAAAATATTTAATTGTTTTGATAATTTTTTGCTGTGGAAAAAGAATTTGGAACGGGTTTTGGAATTAACGTGCCAATTTTATTTTACATTCGTTTGCCACTCTTGCATTGATTATAATAATTAGGTATAAACTTAGAAAATTACAAGCATCAAAAGTTCACTTCAATATCAATGCTTCATTATCATAAAATTATGGCGCTTTGTATTTGAATTTCTGTGTGTCCCAATTGAAAGTATGAAAAAAATTAAATTAAGTTAATTAAGTTAAAAAACTAATTGCCTTAAAAATAGTAATTCCTTGTCTAACTATAAAAATAGTTATTGTTTTAAAGAAACAGCAACCAGTTTCATATACCCTTTATTTATTAATTTATATTTTAATTCTAATTTCTACATAACTAAAATATGAAACAGATGCAAAAAATTCAAAATTGTAATCAATTTTTGTTTAATATTACTTTATAGCAATATTTCTTTTTATTTTAAGTGTAAAAGAACAGTTTGTAAAACAAAATAAAAAATATCTATTCCAACATAGTGTTTTATTCTATTTTTAGTGAATTCGAAACTCTCTACTATTTATATCAAAATTATTCTTTTTCATTTTATTTAATGATTAATATATGTAAATATAAATCAAAAAATATCTTTAAGTTATTAACTTCGTTAAGGTTATAACACAAAATTTTATACTAAAATAAATTTTCGAATCAATAACTAGATTTTTTTTTAATTTGTCGGTGGTTATATTTGAATTTATATATATTTATAATTAAATTTATACACATTTATATTTGAATTGAAGGATTTCTTCTTTGCGTGCCTTGTATTAGGTGTTCCTGTCATATATATATATATATATATATATATATATATATATATATATATATATATATATATATAATTGTTTTCTCTCCTACATAAACACATCATTCTTGCTTCCCAAAAAAACGAAGACATAAAATCTGGTTGGAAAACACGTCGATTCCCTCAAGAAATATTTTATTTATCATTTCTGTCTTTTAGAATAAAAAAAAGGACCTAATGGCATCCGCTGTGCTTAAACGTGTCGGCAAAACGAAGAAAAAGTATTCTCTATTTAAAGGAGAAGAAAAATCCTTGCTTTCCCAGGCAATTTCTCAACCGAGGCGGAGATGAGAGCTTAAGCGTGAAAAAGGTGAAATCATAAATCGTCATCTTGTCCACTGAATCGAATCTCTGATGTCTTCATGGAGTTGGATCATCAGTTCTCTCTCTTTTGTAGAATATATTTCTTCTCTTCCGACGATTCTTGTAGAATATATCTCTCCAGGTGCATACAAATGATAAGGAAAGACGATATTTCAAAGGATGCTCCTTTAAATATCTTGCGATTTTTCGGAATGATTCGATTAGCACTTCTAAGAAATTTTGCACTTCTAAGAAATGTTTTGCAGCTGTGCTGATTTCGGGAAATTTTAAAAATGGTTGTAAATTGTGGGAAAAGATCTGGAGGAAAATTATAAGATTTTCAAGAAAATTTCATATGAAAGTATTTGCTCTAGTGAGCATTGATATTTCTGAAGATTTTAATTAGTCTTTTTAAATCTGTGAAATCATTCCAAATCACGGATTTTGGTAACTGTACAAATGCAGAAAGGTCCAAAGTAGCATTAACTTCTTAACTGTTTTGCTTATTTTCATTATTTAATTAGATGACACAAATTTCGTTTTATTAATTCCATTAAAAATTCATAAAATATATGAAGTGTTTTTGGATTATGAGTATTTTTTTATGGAATTATAATGTTTTTCATTGATTTAAATTCAATTTATTAGTTTGAGAAGTGAAACTTTGATATCCATATGATACGCGGGCAAGGAGAAAAAGTTTAAAACTTGTGAGGTATAAGTCCTGGATGTGTATCAATCCAAAACCTTCAAGATACTTTGATTCAAAAATAATATTCCCTTTAATAAATAGGATTTCTAAAATATCCGTTAAATTCACTATATAAAATATTCTATTGCTATATTTTCTAAATGTACTTTTTACATAATGAACTATGTCTGGAAATTTTAGAAACAAAAAAGTTTAAAG
Source organism: Argiope bruennichi (assembly GCF_947563725.1). Taxonomy (NCBI): domain Eukaryota; kingdom Metazoa; phylum Arthropoda; class Arachnida; order Araneae; family Araneidae; genus Argiope; species Argiope bruennichi. Next base: position 8,932,982 of record NC_079154.1, read on the forward strand.
AAGTTAAGGTATTAAAAAACATTAAAATATTTATAAATAGATTTATAAATAGATTTTTATGAATAGATTTCTAGTTCATGGATTGTAGAATTTCTAGTTCATGGATTATTTTCTAACTATCTTTTCTTTCTATTTTTCATGGAACTTATTTTCTAGTTCATGGATTGTAGAATATATTAAGAAATTGTTATATCAAATTTGAATAAAAAAAATATGCGTTAGACTTTAAATTACTCATATGATGACTTTCGTAAGACAATTCTACCGAAGATTAAATTTTGAAAAATTAGCATTTATAAATGTAAGATGGCATTAAAACATACGTAAGGCAAAAATTAAAAAAAACGATGGCATTAAAACATACGTAAGGCAAAAATTAAAAAAAACAATGTCATTTCTCACAAATGGATTTTAAAAAATTCCAAAGGTTTTCATAAAGAAAACTCTTCACACATTAGGAATATTAAATAAAAAAAAAAATTATTTTCACCGAGAACTGATTTTTTTTAAATTTAGTTACCTACCTTAAAGACTTTCCACTCTTGTTGATTTGATGGAAGAACATTTCACCTACAGTGGTTAGTAATAAAAAAACCAGTACATATTTATATTAACTGAGTTTATAACTTTTTCTTATCATCTTTGGCTAGCAGTTGGTTCACCGCGATTATGAGTTGTTAGAAATATTAATAAAGTATTTTTTGTCATTTTATCTTAATGGCTTCCTCGATAAAATATTTTTAAATTTTAAATTTTTGAGGGACATATAGCTTATATTGTTTAAGAAATATTACGTCTTCTATTCGTGTTGCTATGTTATTCTATTCGTTTTATATTGTTAAAAATAGATGTACTTTTTAATGTTTCCTCCATTGTTTATCCTAATATTAAAATTTAGTTATAAATATAGCAAAATTTTAAAAGTTTTATTAAAATCATGCCATATACTGAAGACTAGTTAACATGAAAAAATAAACTTAATTTTCATATATTGATCAAGAAAAAAAAAAAAAAAATAGCCGGGCTTAAAGTTAATAGCAAAAATGGAAACAATTTGAATTCAACTTTTACTCATTAGCTACCACGATCTTCATTTGAGGATTTTGGAATTTTGCATACACCAATCTGTCCCCAGATATATTTGATACACCTATAATGTAATGTCGTTTTATATATTTATATTGTTTGTAATAGAGTATGTATATCAATAATATCAGTACGCATTTAATGCTTCGTTTCTCTACAACGAGCGAACAAATCTGAAATTCGTTGGTAAGTTGAACGGGACAGAATCATCTTTTTTGAAACATTATATTTTTAGCTTGATTTTTATATTATAATGAAATGCGTATATAAATGTGTAATTTAGAGGTTATAGTAACGATCTATTACTTACAAAGTCTTTTGTTTCTTATTGAAATGATTTTGGGTATCATTTTAGTACAATATTTCAAAACAAAACATAATTTGAATATAATTATATTACTAAAAACATTTTATCATATATGTAACTCATCGGCTAAAAATTAAAAAAAATGGCAGTTAATGGTTTATTAATGAAATGCATTGTTGCAAAATGCGTTTAAAATATGTGTTCAAAAATTAATTAAAATAAGAAATAAATTATCCGACAGAAAAAAAATTGGCATCATTAAATAGATAATTGTTTGAATTTTACTATGAAGAAAATATCAATTTTGAACTGTAATGTTTTCTTAAGATATTACAGCAAAATTCGTAAAATGTAAATGAATTATAAATGAATCGCGTAAAGATGAGCCTTCGCATATTCTAAAGCATAAATATGTCAAGTATGAACCCTCTAAATCAAAGCTGATCCTCTAAAGCGCCAAAAATATGCACTGAGAGAGGGGCAAAAAGATATGCATTAAAACAGTGATAAAGATGGTAATATTATAGATTTAAAGAAATTTCTATAGTTAAAAGAAAATTTATAAAGCCCAAATACACGCTTTAAAATCTCGTTAACTACTTTATCAAAGAGAATCGCATTATCTGTCTCCCCATATACCAAAGTTAAAACGACGGATTTATTCAGACTGCTGTCTTTTATATTCCTTTCAACTTTTTATTCTTTCTCTAGACAAGTGAAGTGTATTTTATAGTCCCTTTCGAGTAAAAGTGGGATGTTGTCAATATCCATTATTCAAGTTAAGGTCAAATAATCGGAAATGACGTCCGAACGTTGAATGAACTAGTTCAAACACATTGGTGCCGTTTTGGCAAGATAATGTTTAAAATAGCTATCTGTTGCAGTTAAGAAATAATCGCTTTTATTCAAAGAATATAGAACATGTAACAACGAACCGGGTGTCAGATATATTCTCGAGTCTTATGTAAATAAGTTCACGTTCATGAATTTAAATTTTGCTTTATTATTATATTTGAAATGCTATTGCAACGTAAGAAAAAATGTGAAGTGGTGTGCAAACGATATAAAGATAATGTTAACTAAAATTGATTTAAGGTAATATATTTGTAATTATGTAAATAAAAATAATTATTCTTTTTATTTACAGGTATGAATTGGCGTCTATTATTGGATTGATTTTCAATCAGCATAATCTTCGTATAGTTTATACTGATACAGTTGTCATCAAATGCATTTCGAATACAATAATAAAGAGAAAATTTCATTCAAACGCGCGATTTTATTCGCATCAGACTCGGAAGTAGATCTGATTTCCGTTTCTTTGGTAAACCTAAAAGGTATAGAATATTTTCTTTTTAGCTTGCTATATAAAATCGATAATCGCCTTTGGCGATCAGTTGGTTAGCTTCAGAAATTGGTTATACTTATTTCCACTTTTGTGAAGATAAATCATGTTAATAATTCCATCAAATTATCAGATATTAAAGTCGTGGTATTTTAATAGTCTTGCATATGTTATGTTCAATGTTTGCACTAACATTCGTAATGGAATTATGAACACGAACGTTCAATACGAATCCGTATGAATTCGTTTTGAACATTCGTTCAATATCGGTTACCTTTACAGAAATGAAAATATTGTGTGAAACTTATTTAAAAATGCATTTAAAATTAGATTTACACTAAAAAATTTACTGAAATAAAATGGCATCATTGAAAAGATAATTATTTTGAGTTTGAAACGGTGTAAAAATAATTTTTTGTGGGAACATTTTCAGAAGCTATCGCTAAAAAATATCAAAATCTAGCTTATTTTTTAACTAATTAATTCTAGTTAAAACTTTTAAGAAAATTGCTCTGAATTACTTGTTTATAGCCTTCAAAGTGGTAAAAATTCAAACGGTCTTATCTGTAGGTGCCAACACGCACACACATGCGTTCTATTCATCTTTATTATATGTTGAGAAGGTTTATGCGATATGAAATGAACTGAAACCAACATCAATTCCCATGCATAAAATATTCAATTTATTTACTGAAGTAAGAAATTTTCTTTAAATAACACATTATTAAACTTAAATTAAATATATATTTTTGTGGTAACTGATATAAAAGTATTTCTGACAGACAGAGAAGTAATTTTAAACCTTCAACAATTTACCTCTTGATTTTCGGTGTCAAATCAATTTGTTTTTGACTACCATAAATCTTAATTACTTGTTGCTATTATTGGACAAATATAATACGCTTTAAAAATTATTGGAATTTGTTTGCAAATGTTACATCCAAATAAGCCGGTGTCCTGCCATAAGGGCAGCGAGCCTTCTCCGTGATCCCGGGTTCGAGTCCCGGTTCGGACATGGTTGTTTTTCTACTGTGCTCTATGTGTGATGTGTGTGAATGTGCACCCCTGTAGAAAGGGGTTGTGGAAGCGAATCTGGTGCATGAAATAGCTAATACGTACTCTTGGCCCTAGTTGGTGCTGCTGAAAAAACAAGAGACACTCACTTGGTTTAAACCGTTGGCAGATAACTGTGAGTGGGCATGTAAAGTGCCATAAGTCAAATAATAAATTAAAAATAATATTGAAAATGGCTAAAAATAATGAATTAAAATTAGTCCCCTATTATGAAAATTTCCAATTTTTATTTGATGAAATGCTTAAATTTGCAAGCATATATTATATTATGTACATAGTCTATATCTGTTTACTAGCCCAATCCTAAAATGTAGGGAGAAATAACATCTTATTCAGTTTTGAGGGATTCACTGTCAATCTATCAATCTTAAATTATAAGCAAATTTATTAGAAAAAAACTATCATCTTTTTTATATTCCTTTTGTATTGATGAAGTTTTGTATTTTTTTTTAATTTTCATCAATTTACACATAAAAAAGAAATAAAAACCTGAAAGGCCATGTTAAATCGGAAGAAAATGAAGTTTATTTTCTTCAATAAAAATGTCAACGTATCTATGGCATTTGGGAGTGGAAGAAAAGAATTATTTGAAAAAATAAATTTCAATTGTAATCGTTTTGACACCCATATCTAGCTGAAATGATTATTTTTTTTTTTTCATTCTTAGAGCACACAACAATTAAACAAGTGTTTTTATTTAATAGTTTTCTCCATTTTTTTACGTCTTCAGGTATTTCATTTATTAATAAGATAGCTTTGTCAAAGAAAAATATTAGATAGGTTAATTAATTAATAGAAATTTTTTTGTTCTAGTTTAAAATAAAACGTGTAATCCATTTTCATGATCTTAATTTTATGCATTTGTTGTCTTTGAGTGTCTTATTATTGTTATTGTTGCTTTGAAAGAAATGAATGACATATTGTATCATAAAAAATAATGATAATTAAAAAAAATTGATAGGCAGAAATGAAAATTTTTAAATAAATTAAAATATTTGCACTTTTGAAGAGAATAGCATTAAGTTTTATTTAGAATTAAATTAATTTAGAATTTATAATTAAATTGTGACTAATTTAATTTTCTTGTCTAAATTTTTAGCAGGTTGATTCATATTCTTAAAATAATTTTTTTGAAGATTTCACAGTTTAGTGAGTTTATTCGCACTAAGAATTAAATCAAATGTAGGAATGCTATCTTTCTATATTATATTCTAGACGTAATTATTCAATTAGCATTTTAAATATTTATGATACTAATGCCCTAAATATATCGTGAAATTTTCAAATATTTATATAAATCATATGCCTATATTTTATATTCTTGTTATTTAAAATAATTTTTTCTAAAGTTATTTCACCGATCTCTATTAATAATAAATGGAAATGTGTGCGTGTATGTATCTCTCGGTCTGCCAGTATGCGTATCGGTGCTCTACAAGCCAAACCGCTTGATCTAGGACTACCTGCTTTGGCAAAAATATTCATTGGCGATTTTTTTAAATTTGAATTAGAGTTTCCTTTAAGTGAAAAGGAAGCGAGATTTTGGCGTTTATCCACCATAATTTTTGAAAATATTGGCCAAACTTAGTTTTTATGACTTTTTAAAGTTCAACAAATTTTGCTTCTAATATATCAATTTTGTTATCAAAATTTTTCCTGAATTTCGTTAGTTATTAAAACATTTTTTCCATAATTTTCAGCAATATATTTCATTGTTGAACTGAAATTCTACATTTCGTCAAATATTGATTCTCATGATTTTCTTCCATTCTTGAAAAGGATTCAGTTTAGAGCATGTGTCATTTACAAGAAGAATAAGAAAATGACAAAAAAGCTAGTAAATAGATTTCCTGAAAATTACGTCATTAATAGCACTATGATGCTATAATACTTGCCTCTATTAAGATGGCTTCTATACATAATACATAAAATAAGCCTATGGTTATTACAATAACATATCTTTGATGTCTATGAAAATTTTACCCTTAAAAATATTTCTTTAAGAAAATCATGATCATTATTTCATGCATAAGCGATCAAATAGAAAGTAAAAACAATACTAGATGAACCAGCTGGTCACCATAGGCCACTAGCTCTAAATATTTTTTTTACTGCAAAGGAATAATAGTAGCCTGTTGCCAAAACATTACAGAAATCAAATTAAGAAAATATTATTAACTAGATGTTATTTAATAAGAAACTGATAGTAAAAACTTCATTTCATTCCAGTTCCCAAAATTTCAAAATAAATGTTCAATTTATACGTATAGCCCTATGTATTTGTTTTATTTATTTCCGTATTTCTGATATATGTAGTATCTAAGCTGCTTCTCTTTCTTCCCCTATTGATACGTCATTATGAGGGTAAAGCTTTCTCTTTCCCCGCCTTACATTTCGGACAGCAGCCAGACATTGCATCATTCAGTATTAGTCATGCCACTTCTCAGCGAGAAATCCGACAGTATAGAGATATAAAAGATTTATTTCGATTGCTTATTTTTCTGCTTCAACCACTGATTGCATTTGGGGAACATTGCCTTAAAAGTGTGTGAATGATGTTGGAAGTTTTAATAAAATGTGTGGATAATTCGTATTTGTTAACCAAAGAAAAATTATCATTCCAGGTTCAAATGATCCCTATAATGTACTTGCAACTGATTAACATATACAACCCTGCAAGCTTCTACATGGAATGCATCTATTTATTAAATTAAGTGTCTAGGTTGAAAACTCGACTTTGGGCAAAAATATAAAATAATCTTTTTATTCTATATTCTTCTTTAAACCATTTTCTTTATAAAACCCTATGCATTTTGTTTTTGCACTTATTTTTGGAGAAATTACATTCATGGTTTTATAAATACATAATACAAGTTTCATTGCCATTATTTCAAATTCTAAATTTTGACAAAACTTTCAAATGGAAAGCATTAAAAATCACTATCTAATGCATATTTCTTTTAAGATGTAATTTAATTAGCTCTGAATAAATTATAAAATTACAGAATTACAAAATTAAAATGTTGTCATTGAAAACAATTTTGAAATAATTTTAATGATTCATAGTGCAAAAAATCACTTATCAGTAAAACATAAGCTGTATTTTAATCATATTTAAAGATACGATAAAAATGCAACTCATTTCTTAGAGCAGAAGATGATTGTGTGTTGGATTTGCTATGCTATCTATGAAATAATGAACTAATATTTTCATAAGCATTAAATTAGAAGCAGTCTCGAATATTGGCATTTTTCTGCCTTAGGCACTGTGCAATTATAAGATCCATGGTTTAATAAAATGATAAATTTAGTTTCACGTTCTCGCATATTTTTAACACTTAATGATTTATTTTAAATTATATATATATATATATATATATATATATATTGCTTTAATAATTTACAAAAAACAAACATTTCCTAATTCGAAAGCAAACTAATGTTCTTACTATGCATTTGAAAGCATCAAACTCTTGAAATGGAGGGGAAAACTGGAAATATTTGCAAAGATTGAAAAAAAAACCAATTAGTTAAACAAGTGAAGAAATTGAAGTAATTAAAATTTGAACAATTAGTTTTTTAAAACTTTAACAACGTATCCGAATCATCCAGTGCCTTCTAATCCAAAACTCAAAATTTCCCTTAAGGTGGATCAACATGTAGCTCATTGGGGTTATGAGAAAGCTATTTCGCCAAAGAAATTATCAATGAAGGCATTACAGTTGAAGCTTAAATGCTAACTCGTCTTTATTGAATTTAAGCCCCATCCATAAGCAGTATTTATAAAGAAATGGAAAATCTTTAGGCCATGAAAACCTGCACATAAAGTCATTGAAACAGTTAAAAAAATCCAGTATCCTGGGATCGTAAGGAAGTCCCATTTGTCACAGGGCATGATCCATTTTCTACTTACTTTCACCGTTTTCATGTATCAGAGTGACTTTTATGCAAGTGGACATCTCTTCCACTACGAAGCATCTTGTCTTTCCACTCTTTCCTGGCATATAAGAAAAACTTTCATTGTCACTAAAATGTCTTTAGTAAGAAAGCGTTCTTACGAATCCATCATCAAGAGAAAAAAATTATTAGCATGATTAAATTCATATTAGATAATCAAAATCTACTTCATTTGAATATTTATATCAGCTATCATAGTGCAATGGTTTTAACATTTATTGCATTTTATTTAAAGTACATTCTTAATCCTTCTTTAGATCTTATTTCTTTGTAAAGACATTCTCTTTAACTTTTGAATTTGATAGTTAGCTCAATGTTTCTTATTTTTACTTTGTAAAAAAAACTGATTCAATGCTCGCTATTTTCATTCGTTTTGAATATTGCCATGTTCTTTCATATAGTATTCTTGTATTCAAAACATTGTTCCTTTTTTATTATTAGTTATTTTACTCCCAATTTTATTTATATTAGTCATAATATAATCATATTCATTTGCCATTGCATGACTGAATGCGATTGATTTAATGATAATATATTTTTTTATAATAAAATCAGCTCATAACCGAGGTACCACCTCCTATTAAACCGGATGACAGCTTCATAAATTCTGGAAAAACAGTTTCAGCGTGTTAATCCATTAGTTCATCAGGTAGCCATTTGGCTATACGTTTTTATTTCCATTTATAAATTTCACATGATTGTTACAAAGGACAATAATAATTTTTTGGAAATCTGTTTTGAAATACGTTGTGTTTAAAACTTGTAGAAAAGACCTTTATATGGCAATAGCGGAAGTAGAATTAGATTTAAACTGGAAACTCAGGAAAATCAAGATGGCTGCTGTATGAATAGTTCTACCAATAAAAATACTATCAAAATAATACTTTTGCATTGTAATAATGTATATGCTTTAACAGGGATTTTTATTTTATTTTAGAATTGTTATAATGTGATTTCTGTCATTGGGATATTGTATAATTCCTAATGCAGCCATTTGACACATTTTAATTTTTTTCGTTTGATTTCACGGAAAAAAAAATGTCAATGGTTTTTTTAATTATATGGAGTTATACAAAACACGTATATTTTTTGAGAGAAAATAAAAAAACTTGCATTTTAAAGTTAATATATTAAGATTCTTGTAAGTAATGTTAAATGATGTAAATGAATATGCATACTTACATATTTCAATTATAAATAATATTATTGTTTCATTTCCGTTTGTCTACGATATAAGAAACCATAAAAAAAGAAATGAAATAATCATGATATACAAAACAGATTCTCTTTATATAAGCACAAGGCTTGTTTTGTATTTATATATACTTGATTTATTATCTTAGCAAAAAAATTGTTAAAATAGTTTTTAAAAATATGTTTTTATTAGTATGATAAACAAGTTTTTATTTCATTTATTTTCGATGTACAGTCATTAAAACTGAATTATTATAAATGTTATAGAATCTTCAATCATTTGTTGCTGAAATCCACAACTAGGTGGCACCACTCGGATATAATCAAAATTCAATTATATTGACGGAATAACTGCATTATTAAATTATTGTTTGTTCAAAACACAAAAATTTCAAATAATTCAAAATCTAGCAAATAAAAAAAACCAATTCCAAAGATGCATCTGAGCAAACCTCAAGAGAGATCAAATTAAGCAAAAGTGTGGAAAATCAATCTGGCTTATCTTTATTTGCTGACTGCCAAAAGCCTAACATTTCATCATTTCCTGAAATAGCATTCCGGTACGAAAGAAAGCAAAAGACTAACAGTAATTTATCATACTTTTAAAGTATCATTGGCGTTGCGAGCGCTTGAATAAATTCGTAGATAACGCATCGCTTCACACTTTATAGATGCGTTTGTCTACTGATGGGCAGAGAAAAAGTTTAAGGATAGTTTCAAAATAAGCTCCTGTGATAACAATCCAACTGGCGAAAACAACGACACAAACAGACAGTTTCAGCCTTCTTCAGTGCTTTAAGAGCAAACAAATAGTTCCACGTTTCGCAACAAATGTGTGCCCCGATTGTCACTGTAACTACTGGAAATACTGATATACGGGTTTGAACAGTGGAATTCGTACCTCAGATATTTTAACAGATGAGTTAAGAGCTTAAAGGAAAAGTTCGGACGGATATTTTAGTTCTGAAGCGCTTTGTTCATTTCTGGTACAATTGGATATGCAAGGTTTATTTAAAATAATAATAAATTGTAATAAAATTAGTTTTTTAAATTGCAGTTTTTTTCAGACTGCTGGAAAACGGGATTTTAAAAATTTTATTCCTTTGTTTTTATTTGTAATTTACAATCTGAAATTCTTTACTTGAGTGTTGGCAATCATATCCAAATAAAATTTAATTTAATTAAAACGATTAGCTAATAATTAAAAATCTTGTCGTTGAGAATTGCCGTAAAAAATTTGAATACTGAGGTATATAAGAAAGTAGTTGAAAAATCGTCTATAGATTCCATCTTTATATACCTGAATCATGTTGCATTAATTTTGTTGGATATAAATGAAATATAGTATAATCATAGTCTCTGAGACAGCATTAAAATAAGCTTGACATATTCTATTTTTTTAAGCTTTCTATTCATTTATTTGTGTTTGTACAGAATTCTGCTACTACGTCCTTGTAGCAGTTTATTATTATTATTATTATCTTACCGAATTCAAATAATGCTTTCTAGTAGCAACAAGTGTTCGTATGCATATATACATTTTGTGTCGATTTTTAGTGTTTATATATATATATATATATATATATATAAGCATTATTTTATGTAAAGCAGAATGTAGTTTCGAAGACAGTGAAGAAAATTTACATTTCGTGACGTCGTTTATTTTCATTTTGGAGAAGCAGGCATATGTACAAGCGATGAGCACAAACACAATACAGAACGACACAGAGCACTTGAAAAAGCATTTGAACATTTTATCCCTGGTCTTATATAACCAGAGAAATTGATAGGGAAAATATTTCTTTATAGTGCTAATATATAATGAGATTTCGATAGAGATTTCCGCTACACGCGCGAACAAGGCGGGAGAAACACAGGGAGGGAAAATTTGTCTCGTCAGCGGTATTTGTCCCTTCAAGCGGAGTGTGGGAAAGTTAGGCTTTTAGCCATTTCAGCAATTTTACAAAACTACTCTTGAATTAATTAAGTAGAGAAAGTGGAATTGGATCACGAAATAAGGGAATATTTTAGAATGAAGTTACTAGGGGCTAAATTAAGATAAAATCTTGAAAATTAATTAAATTGAAATTACGAGTTTATATATATATATATATATATATACAAAGTGATCAAAATTTAAACACCCCTATTTTGAGCCCTCTATACAGTGAACTACTCAGTGTCAAGGTTCCAAAATTTACGGACATATTATTTAAGACATGAGAAGACGGATTACGCGAAAAAGAATTAGTTCCAAAAACACCGATATATGATGGTATAAATAGGTAGTACACCGATATAAATAGGTAGAAAAGACTCAAAATACACATTTATAACATATTCTAAAGTATCAAACATTCAATCACAACGACCACATCGGTGTTTATCAGTTTGTTCAACTGCGGATTCTAATTGATTGCTTTTCACCTGCAGAGTAATACCGCCAAGGTTACCAGACGTCCTCAATAAAGAAGATTTTTTAAATATCCCAAAATTCAATAATCGCAGGGAATGTGTAGAACGAGATGCTTAGGTTGCCGGTAACGTATGACTAATTACTCTATCATTAGTAAAATGTTGCCAAAGAAACTGCTGGACACATAGTAGAATGTGAGGAGGCGCTTAATCTTGCAGAAAGGTAATAGAATCAAGACATTCGCTTTGTTGCAAAACTTTCGAGTTGGTTTTTGTAACATTTAACATTGATCTGCTGGTCCTTTGCGTAAATTCTTAAGTCGACGAAACTCTCGAAGTGCAGCTGCAGTATTTTCTTTGTTTTCATAAAACAACTTCACAAGTAAAGCGCGAAGTCATCGCTGATAAGAATAACATTTTCCCAGCTTTATACCTTTTATGCCTAGAACAGTAGCAGCAAACCAAGGATTTATGCAAAGTTTTGTGCTCGCAGTACGAAATTTCAGTTACAATGACAGTTTCAGTTTTTTCCCTTTTTATCTCCTTTTTTTATTTCAGGAATAGAAATTAGAAAGCATAAATTCCATACTGCATTGTATGTGGGTTTTATCTCTTCTACAGCACCATCTATCAGTATTTCTAGAACTATTTTTTTTCTCGCAGTCCGTCTCCCAATGTCTTGAATAGTGTGTTCACCAAATCTGGAACCTTTACACCGAATAGTTCCCAGCATAGAAATCTCAAAGTAAGGGTGTTTTAATTTTTATCACCTTGTGTGTGTGTATATATATATATATACTAGCCGCCTTTGGCGACCAGCCGGTTCGCCAATCTTAATGTTCGTTAAAATTTTAATAATTAAATATTTTATGCAATTACTACTTTAATAGCTTCTTCATCAAAATATTTTAAAACTTCAAATTTTGATAGTCATATAATTCTCTCATAATATTATAAACGCCTTCAGTCATAACGTAATATGTATCTCTCTAATTTTCTGTTAGTACCCGTAGAATTTATACTATAAATTAAAGTGGAAAGGATTAATCTGCAATTAATATAATAATATTTTTTACTGAAACAAAGTATTTTTTTGTAATATGATTACTGAAAGCAGTCACTGAGCGTTTAAACTTTATGGGCACTAAAGAATATCTTTCCTAATTTATGTAATATTTCAAGAATTTCTCAACAAAATATTCTCAGATTCATTATGACCAGAACGATTAATTAACAATGTTTAATTTTAAATGCATCAAACACTAAGAAAATGAAACGAATCGTTTAAAATAATCGGTTGAAAACAGGTTAAAAAAAACTAAAAAACGATGTACTTAAAACTATAAGCGTATACAAAAAATATATAACTAACATAAATGCAATTTAATTACAAAAACATGCAACGAACCTAAAAATAATTTAAATCATCCGTTGATAATGGTTGTCATGTAAACAATCAGAACACAATGCGCATGCGTGAATTTTCAACGCCAGTTACGGTAGTGCAAATGCGTGAGTTTTTCTACGCCAGTTGAGGTAACGCTATGCAGATTAGAAATTTTTAATTTCCTTTATTCTGTTTTATTTTAATTCAAAAGTACTTAAGAATGAATCTGAAAGATCGATTCATTAACAATGTTTAATTTTAAATGCATCAATCATGAAGAAAATAAATAGAACCGTTTTAAATAATCAGCCGAAAAATCTTACGCCTAGCCTCGTGACTGTTGGGGGAAAAAACTGAAGCCGTACTCATTTGGCAGTGGGGAAAATGAAAAGATTTTTTTGGCGGGAAAATTAGTTTTTAATAAATAATTAAAATTCCAATTAAAAATTTAATAAAAGCACTGTCCTATCTTTTAAGTTAGATCAAACTACACACGGTGTGCAAATTTGATTAAAATCGGTTAAGTAGTTTAGGAGTCCATCGCGGACAAACAACGTGACACGTAATTTATATATATTAAGATATATATATATATATTAAACTTTAATTTCAAATTAATTAATTTCCAAGATTTTATCCTAATTTAGCCCCTAGTAACTTCATTCTAAAATATTCTCTTATTTCGTGATCCAGTTCCACATTCTCTACTTAATTAATTCAAGAGAAGCTTCATAAAATCGCTTAATCAGCTAAACGCCGATACTTTCACACGCTCGGCGTGAAGGGGTAAAAAAATGTCCAGTAAGCACATTCTTTCTTAAAAGATCCCTGTGTTTACCTTACATGTGACCGACATGTGTCAGAAATCCCTATCAGAATCTTAATATTATATTAGCACTATGAAGAAATATTTTCCCTATCAAAATCTAAGGTTATATAAGGCGAGGGATAATTTATTTCGGCCCTTTTTCCCCACTCCGGCTTTTGCACTGCTTTGTGGTGGACGTATTGTCCGCGTCTCTGCTTGTAAATAATTATGCTTTCCCGATGGATATTAAAAAGAATTTTAAAATGTAAAAGGAATCTCTTCACTGTCTTCAAACTGCATCCTGCTTCACAACGAATAATGTTACATATTAAAAAGTCGACAGGATTCGAAATTCTTTACATATTAAAAAGTCGACAAGGATAGTTTCCTGTGAAAAATTATGAAATGAACTAAAAGAATCAAAATTAAATCCGCTGGCCAGACTTCAACGTTGCAATGCGCTCGCCGTGCTCCAAAGATGACTTCGGTCCAGGTTCGCCCAGCTGCGATGTTTTCACCGCCGTCTCCTTCGGCTGCCTTCGTTTCATGCAAACCATAGTCCAGGGTCCGATCCAGTTCCCGTTGAATCCCATGCATTCCGTCATGTTACCGCATCGTCGATGGTACCGTGCCTAACCTGTGACTTCATCCGACACTGCTGCTTAATACCCTTGTGCTCCATATCGTCATGTGTGGGCTCCTTATATCTTCAAGGAGTTGGGGCTCCTTGTCATCATAAAAATTTCTGGCTCCTTATCTGTGCTGAAAAATTTCCTTGTTATATCATCACCACATTATAATACTCGCCTGCTTTACTCGCCAGGGGTTTCCAGTGCCAAATTGAATCAACCAGATTTCGAAAATATCACTTGTGTGTTATATTATCATCTCAATATAAAAATAGCTTTCCGTCACCTGCCGTAGTCTCCAGTTCCAGTGCTCAAAATTGCATTTTGTGATTAATTAAAAAAGTGATTATTCGTCAAAAAGTGAGCAGTTTTTTTAAAAAAAATCCTCCATCAGCTGACTCAACGAGTGAAATTCGAAATTTATATTCTGTACTTTTGATTTGATTTTAAATTGCATTTTCTATTATAATACAATTGCAAATAATCTTTTTATATTATTATTCAAAATATCATGAGTTTTAGTTTAAAATATTGAGTTTTTAAATTTTTTCATATTTATTATTTAAAATTTATTCCTAATATTATACTTTGTTGAATTTGAAATTTATATGCTTGCTATTAATAACTAAGAAAAAATGATTTCCCCAATTTAATTAAATTTATCTAACTCAAAGGTTTTAAAAATTATGCATACAAACCTTGTGAAGGAAAAAAAATAACATACCAAGATTCTTATATACTTAATAATTAATGGCACATGATAATTAGACAAATGTAGTGAATACCTCATGGGAAATTTTAGCACCTCTGACAGTTATTGAGCTGCCGTCTGTTATCACTGTGTCCAAATACTTGTTTTTTACAAAATACAAATATTTTTTATATTACATACTTTTTTTTTTCTTTTCCAAATACTATAAGAGTATTTTGAGTCTTGCGTTTGTTACATTCATTCACAAGTGTTTTGTTTGATATTTTTAATTTTGCAATAATGATTTATTTGAAATACAGGAATCTTGCATTTATTTACATTTCCAAAAGTTTTATATGAAACCATTCCATTTTACACGTATTATTTTCATTTCCAAGAATTTCATTACATATTTTTGAATCTTATATTTATGGTTTCAGGTTCAAGTGTTTAATATGAAATATTTCAATTTTGCAAGTATTATTTTCAGATCCAAGTTTTATCTGAAGTTTTGAATCTTGTGTTTTTATCCAGCTGAAATACTTTACTTAAAACCATAACAATACTGATATTTCATTTGGGTGAAATCATAATATTGATATTATATTTAATAATTTATTTCTAAATTAATAATTTTGTTGAGTCAGACTTTCAAGAATTTAAGAATAATATATCCTCTCCAATGAAATTCAACATTCTAATGTAATATGATCAATGGGATTTCTGAATTAATGATTATATAATGTGAAGAGTAAGGGAAACTTTGGTATCACTTTTAATATGCTTTTAAATTTTAATTTTTCTTACTTGACCACCACTGTAAGGTAAGGCTGTGTGTCGAGGGTCACGACAAACTTTCACGTCTTGCAGTGGGGGGGGGGGGAAATGTAATGATATTTTAAACTTTAATTTCAACTTAATTTCCAAGATTTTATCCTAATTTAGCCCCTAGTAACTTCATTCTAAAATATTCTCTTATTTCGTGATCCAGTTCCACTTTCTCTACTTAATTAATTCAAGAGAAGCTTCATAAAATCGCTTAATCAGCTAAACGCCGATACTTTCACACGCTCGGTCTGAAGGGGTAAAAAGTATCCAGTAAGCACATTCTTTCTTAAAAGATCCCTGTGTTTCCCTTACATGTGACCGACATGTGTCAGAAATCCCTATCAGAATCTTAATAATATATTAGCACTGTGAAGAAATATTTTCCCTATCAAAATCTAAGGTTATATAAGGCGAGGGATAATTTATTTCGGCCCTTTTTCCCCACTCCGGCTTTTGCACTGCTTTGTGGTGGACGTATTGTTCGCGTCTCTGCTTGTAAATAATTATGCTTTCCCGATGGATATTAAAAAGAATTTTAAAATGTAAAAGGAATCTCTTCACTGTCTTCAAACTGCATCCTGCTTCACAACGAATAATGTTACACACACACACACACACACACACACACACACACACACAGACACACACACACACACACACACACACACACACACACACACATATATATATATATATGTGTGTGTGTGTGTTGCAAAACCTTTGAAATCCCTTCCTTTCAACGTAACCAATCTTATTAATAAACAATCAATAGAATATTGCAATATTAATATCCCTCCCCTGCACGGAAACTCCCACATGCGCCAATGTTTCCAAAGAAAAGAAAAATTCAAATTTACCTGAACAAATTACGTACTAATTGGCTTATTGAGCAATTAGGAAAAGGAATCTATGTAAAGGTTATTCTTGAAAGACTCAAAAGCTAATGCAAAGAGCTTAATTTCATCCCTAATGAGCAATATGACTTTAGACCCACCCATGGATTTATTCACCAGGTTCTGAAGGTCACAAACTTCAGAATGCATGAAAAAAATAACTGTAGACAGTTCTTATTTACCTTGATGTAAGATAGACATTTGGCAGAATAAAGCTCAATGATCTTATCTGCAAACTCATAGATTTCAAAACGCCATGCTACCCCATGGAGATAAAATAATAAATTTTCTCTTTAAGGAAACATTCATGATAAAAAAAGAAACCAATACTCTATCTTCAAACAGTGAAATCAAATCAGGTGCGCCTCAAAGAAGATTCCTTAATCCTCTACTTCATAACATCTTGAATTACCAACTTTCCTAAAAATAACTACATCGCAAATTGCTTCTTTGCTGATGATATTGTAATCCTTACCCACGACAGGAGAACAAAATTTGCCACTAGAATATTTAAAAAAGAAGACTTGAACATTGCATCAAGTGGCGTTTTTCCAACAATACCAAAAAGATTCATGCTGCCATTTTCAGGAAAGTTCAACCAAAGAAACCGTTACCTACAGGCAATCTGTACCTTGGATTGTTTCTATAGTATAAACTCAACTTTAAAAACACTATATCAACAATATCAAAGAAAAATATTGGTATACAGTTCACCTCATTACCTCTCTCATTAGCAGACTTCCCCCCTTTTCACAAAAGAATAAAATGCCATTATGCAAACAAGGTTTAAGACCTATTTATACTACTCAAATTTAGGGACTTACTATTAAAATGAGCTGAAATAAAATTCGAGTTTTGTAAAAGGAAATACTTTGTATCATTACCAATACTGCTTGGTTTATCATGAATGGTATTCCGTACAGGGGTCTTAAGAGGAGGATTCGGATCCGCAGTGATCGGCGTGGTTGATGTTTTCTTGTGCTCTTCAAAATATGGCTATAAAATGAAAAATGATGGATAATTTCTGTTGAATGTGATGATCAAGTGTAGCTGCAACCCTGGAGTAACAGGTTTTTGAATTTTATTCCAAAATTCTTTAGCATCTTAGAAGTTTTTGACTTTCTGAAGTGTAGTTGTGGCAGAAACGCCCACTTGTTTGGGTAGCCATTTTGTTGTTTGTTTACCAATTTATAAACTGCTATCGATATCTGCGTTCAGTGCATGAACTATTTGCAGGACTCGGATATTGTTCTTCTGTATCGAAAGATTTCTTTATTGTGCAGACTCTTATTTTGTGATTTTTTACCCATTTTAAATTCCAATTTATGGAAAGTGTCCATAAATGTGTTGATTATTAGTTGACAACAAAATTGTTTCTCAATTAGTTCTCAAGTGGCTGAAAAATATGCTGATATAAGAGAAACAATGCAAAGGATAAAAACTAAAAAAGATTTAGAAGTATGGGTAGTAGAATTTACAGAATTCATTCAAGGAATTAGCCAAAGATCGAACAGTAAAGAGACAAATCATCTCAGGGTCCCCTGGTGGGACACTGAACTGGAGAAACAAAGAAAACTGACAAGAGCCTTGCGGCATAGATACCAACGATGTAAAAACACTGAAGAGAGAATGAAGAGAAGACAAATTTATAAAAAGAATGAATCAATATACAGAGGGATGTTAAGAAAGAAAAGTATTGAATGCTTTGAAAAGTTATGTAGCGAAATAACGAGAATGAACCCTTTTGAGCTACCTTATAAATTAGCGGCAGATAAAATGAAAAGGAAAACAGTTTTGCACGGTGTCAAAAAACATGATGGTACAAAAACCAATAATACAAAAGAAACTATAGAAACTATTGTGAGATGCCTTTTCAAAGAGGAACAATCCCAACAAGAAAGTAAAAAGCAGAAGAAAATGAGGAAAAGTATTGAGTTATATAAAACAAAAGAAAAAGATAAAATATTTACAATAAATGAAATAAGAACAACGATTAATAAAATGGCCAAAAAGAAAACACCTGGATTAGACAACATCCCAATGGAGATGCTTGCTGAAATTAACAGAAAGAATCCATTCATACTTTTAGAGTTATACAACAAGTGCCTAGAATTAGGTGCGTTCCCTAATCAATGGAAGGTAGCAAAACTGATTTTAATTCCTAAAACTAATAGAGACTTAGAGGATCCTAAATCCTATAGACCAATTTGTTTGCTAACCACAGCAAGTAAAATCTTGGATAAACTGATAACTCAAAGAGTACAGCACTTATTAACGGCACAAAATAGACTGCATCATGATCAACATGGTTTTAGATATAACCACTCTTGTGAAACAGCACAAAATGCACTATGGAGTAAAATAAAAGGTGCGATGAATCAAAAACTAAAAACAACAGTTATATCTTTGGATGTAGCTGGAGCATTTGATTCCGTATGGAGGAAAAGCATTTTATATGCCCTTATAAAAATGAATTGCCCGAGCAATCTTTTTGAATTGATTAAAGATTACTTAAATGAAAGGAAATGTATTTACCAAGATGGAGAGAATAATTGGGAATTTATAATGGATAGAGGAGTGCCACAGGGCTCGTGCAGCGGACCGTTATTCTGGAACTTGGTTATGAATTCTGCATTTAAAATCAATCTTCCAGTGAACTGTTTTATGCAGGCGTATGCCGATGATGTGCTACTAATAATCTCGGGAAGAACAAAAGATGAACTGGAAATTAAAGGAAAACAAATAATTCATAGGCTAGTAAAATGGGGCAAAATTCATAAACTTGAGTTTAATGAAAGGAAAACAATTCAAATGCCTATTACATTTGGAGAACGTTTAAAATTAACAGATCCGCCTAACATAAAAATAGGCAATAACAACATAAATGTGTCAAATCAAATTAAGTACGTGGGAGTTACATGGGACAGTAAATTAACATTTACGTCACATTTTAATAAGGTCAAGAAAAAAGTGGATGTATTAACATATAAACTAGTGACAGTTGCGGATAAATTTTATGGAAAAAGGAAATACCATCTAAGAAGAATCTACACTGGGGCCATTGAGCCATTTGTTCTTTTCGGGCACGGAGCATGGGGACATCGGCTAAATCTAAAGAAAATCAGAGAAACATTAAATTCAATCCAACGGCGCCCTCTCATCATTATGTCTGGGGCTTATAGAACCATTTCTACAGAAGCCCTTCAAGTGATAACTGGAATTTTGCCAATGGACCTCAGAGCAACGGAAATTTTCACTAAATTTCAAATAAGAACTTCTAGTAATAAAGTTAAAATAGGAAACAAATGCTTCAGCAAAAATGATTATGAGATGTATTTTGACAAATTCAAACAACATCCTGCAGAATGGTTTATTCACGGTTTTCAAGTTAAAATCCTAGATATGGATGGAATAGAAATTTTTACAGATGGTTCAAAAGATGAAAATAAAGTAGGAGCTGCAATAGTAGTATACTACTATGAGAAAGAGATCGATAAAAGTCTTGTGAAATTATCGAACCATGCCACAAGTTTCCAGGCAGAAGTGCAAGCTTTAAAGATGGCCATTGAATATTGTGAAAGGGTGGAGGACGGACAGAAGTGCTCAATTTTTTCAGATTCTCTCTCAGTCCTACAAGCCATACAATCTTCTCACAATTGTAATAAGGAAATATGGACGATAAAAGAAAAGATAAAAAGTGTAAAAACTAACAAGGGGATAGAGTTGAATTGGGTTAAGGCCCATATTGGGATCTATGGTAATGAAAAGGCGGATCAATATGCAAAGTTGGCGGCACAGAAAGAGGGTGTTGATATGGTTGTCCCCAAATCAAATGGTGTCTTAAAATGGGAAATAAGAGAAGAAATAAAGCTGCAATGGTTTGACAGATGGTATATGTCCAAGAACGGAAGAGTAACTTTCGATTTTATTCCTAATCCAGAAATAAAAATAAGAAGATACCATCCACTGATAATTCAAATTATATCAGGACATGGGAGATTTCCTGCATATTTCCAAAGATTTGGAAGAATGCAGGACAATAAATGCATTTGTGGAGGAATCGGTACTGTTTACCACTATTTAAAGGAATGTATTGAAATTTCGGAGTTAAGAAAAAAATCTGAAAATTATAAATAATGACTTAAGTACAGTACTGATGGTACCAGGTAATCTTAAAACTCTGAAGGACATGATGTCAAAAATTGTCAGTTTTTTACCAACTATTTGAGAGTTTGTAGATAAGGCAGAAGGACAATAATTGACCACTTTGTGGCCAATTACCTAGAGGAGAATGTCAGTTTGACAAATCGGTCAATGTAAGGATGGACAATACTCAAGATAGCAGTCGGCCACAACAAATCCTGTCGATACTGCTACGTTCAGTGGTGGCGGGGTGGTCGGCTGTACGCAAGAAGAAGAAGAAGGGGTCTTAAGACTCGGAAGCTGAATGATTTCCTCGAACAATCCCCCTCCCCCCCAAAAAAATGTTTAGTCAACTTAAAACTCATAAAAATTCCACAATCAAGGGCCAGATTAATTATGCTTATTGCAGTGGGGAATATTCTTTTTCTTCCTCTGCTACAGAATGGAATTTACCATTAAAATGTCCTTAACTTCTTTCAAAATTTAAGTTGCATTGAAAGAATTGCTCCAATTTTCAGCTTAAGTGCAAACAAACAATCTATTCTTTCCACCTGATGCATCAATGGTACGTTATTTCGTTTTTTATCTCTATTACTAGCTATTTCAAATTGAGCAGAAATTCTTGGGTACTGAGTCTCTTCAAATAATTCAAGTAGAAATAAAAGGTTGTGTTTTGTGAACAAGCAAATGTTTATATTAAATCAGGTCAAAAATATGATTAACTATTTAAAACATTATGAATAACAGCATTTATTAAAGTACAATTTAGACAGCAGAATCCTTCTTTAAAAAATGCAATAAATATGAAAATTTATATGTATTTAAAATTTTGACTAGTATTCTTAATAAAAATATCAGTTTATCTTCCGTGACATTTTGATGCGAGAGAAGGTAAACGGATAACAGTAATTTGCCATACATTCAATGTAACTTAATACTTTATATAATGCTCTTAATAAAAATGATAAGTTTATCCTCACTTGTATTTATTAACAAGAGTCTAACATATTATCACTTTAGTTTCATTTTGATGCGATAGAAGGCAAAAGGTTAGCAATAACTTACTATACATTCAAAGTATCACTTTCAGCTGGGCTTGAATAAA
Source organism: Argiope bruennichi (assembly GCF_947563725.1). Classification (NCBI taxonomy): domain Eukaryota; kingdom Metazoa; phylum Arthropoda; class Arachnida; order Araneae; family Araneidae; genus Argiope; species Argiope bruennichi. The sequence goes on from NC_079154.1 coordinate 8,954,844, forward strand.
TTCGTAGATAACGCATCGCTTCATTCTTTGTAAAACTTTTCGTCTATTGACGGAAAGAGAAAAAGTTAGAAGATAGTTGGAAAATAAGCTCTTGTGATAACAATCGAACACTGGAATGCAAACGGCACAGCCAGACAATTTCAGCCTTCTTCAGTGCTTTATGGGAACAAGTGAATGGGTCCACAACAAATATGCGCCTCGATTGTTCCTGAGAACGGTTGAAACACTGATATACGAGTAGAATGGAAGAATTCGTTCTCTTAGATATTTTAGCTGATGAGTTGAGAGATCTATAGAAAAGTGAATTGGATTCTATCGGCTACTTTAGTTCTGAAGCTCTATATTCACTTTTATCGGATCTTTGCAAATGTTTATTCTTTGCTTTAGTTCTGAGAATATAAATTTTTTGAAAGAGAGAGTATAAATGTTTTGAAGTAAGTTCTTAAAATACATATCCTACATTCTACTAGCATAAAACTTCCTTTTATAATCTAACTGTTATATTCCTCTTGCGGAATTTAAAGATTTTGATTAATTAAATCCCAACACATTTTGGTAATTTTGTTCTGTTTCTCGTTTTAAAATTTGCCAGTTATTTAATATAAAGAAATACGTATGCTCTATGACAGATGTTTATTGAATACGTTGCAACTGTAACAAGTTCTGCAAATTTCTTATGCTCTGATTATTGGAATAAAATATACTCATTCCTTACGAGTTAAAATCACTTTATTAACACAAAACATGTCATAGCGACATTCACTATCACATGAAAAGGAATACGAACAGAACTACGCAGTAGCGTTTTTAACATTAGATCATGCTATACTAAAATTATGACATCATGCAGTGATGTAATGAAAGACCAATCAGAGATCGCCGCATCACATCCCTTCAAGTTCTTTCTTCGGTAATAGCTGTGATGTCACAGGTGCAATCAAGGACAAATTCGTGAATATGAAATAATTGAATGATGTTGCAACAGTATAGATACACAAAGTCAGATATCATTCATAGCAATTTTCAAATATATAATATATCCAAATATTCGTGGGCATAAACTTGCTTTTCTGATTGTTTATTTTTAAAATAAAAATTAGTGTTTGCCCAAAATATTCAGTTTACTTTACAACGAAAAAATTTCATAAATTTTAAAAGATAATGTCTTTAAATTTTAAAGAAGGTGATTTAATATTGGCGATTTAAATTGTTATACAGATCAAATGATTAATTAATTCCCCATTTTTCTTTTCTTGAGAAACATTTTTTTTCATTGTTGTATAAATAAATATCAATTATTTTTTTATTTAATAATTACATAATACTCATATAAAATATTTTAACGCCATTACGTAATATGGATAAGTGAATATATTTTTTATAAATTCAATTTGTTTCCCTTACAGTTACATTCTCATTGCTTCAAAATTATGAAAAAATAACATGTATTCATTCTTAATGGTATCTTTTCTTTTTATTAATAAAAAAATGAAAAGGGATTTTTCTAGTCCAAAAACTTTTTGCTCCTTTTGTTGGTTAAAGCATTTATTAATTATTTCAAAATTTTCCGAAAAATCATACTTGACAATATCTTTAATGACATCAATGTTAACAATTTATGTCATCAAGGTTATCAAATTTCGCTTGCGAGTGATTTAGATGACCGAATCATTTAGCTATGACAGCGATTATAAATGAATTGTAACAAGCAGGTCAAAAGTTCAATGAAACGCAAAGAATAAAATTCATGTACATTATTAAATGAACCTTCTCTGTTTAAAAGCGTGAAGTATAACTTTTAATGAAATTACAAGAAAAGATTTAATAAATAAAATATCTAAGCATTTTATCTACCAGAATTTGAAGTAATCTTTTTTTTAAATTTATATCTGTATGTTTCCTTACCTTTGGTGTGGACAGGGGAGTGCCAGCTCAGGTGTCGTCCTCGTCATCTGATCGGGGTTCAAAATTAAGAGGTTCGTCCCAAAATAGTCCTAGTGTTGCTTTAAAACGGGACGTTAGTATAACTTAACTAAATTAAACTTCCTTACCTTTGTTCTCTGACTAACTTAATAAGTAATATATAGAATGTTTATTTATATGTTATATATGTCATATAGCTATTTACAATTTTAATTATCGATTTTCATTATTTTTCATGTTTTTTTCCCTTCTTCTTTTCAATTTATTTAGCAATCTCTATTTAGTTTACCCACAACTAACGGCCTCAAAAATGCAAAGAGGTCTGTAACGTCTGTAATGTTAATGTTTCTCTCTCATTTCAATCCATTGTCACCATTTGTTTTTAGGTATTTTTGTTCCCTTCATTTAATTAGTACATTGCTAAAATATTAAATAGAGCTGCCCAGAAGGTGATTCGGATGGGATTCTCTGTGGATGTCCTGTATCCCCCCCCCTCCTTTTTTCCCTTTAATCTCGTGCTTATCCAGTTGCTTAGATAACATTGTGTTATAGGCAGGTGCTGTGCAGGAGAACGTTATGTTAGGTACTATACATGAGAGAAAAGTTGATTCTTCTGTTTTCCCGTAATTAGAGCAGATTTTTCTTCTATGCATTTTGACTAAATAATACAAATATAAACTCACAAATTATAAAATGCATCAAAAAGTCATTTCCCCACAATTATTTAAAAATTAATACACTATGGCTAATGCATTTTTTCTACGAAAGTGACAATTCTTTCCTAAATATTCATTAGCTTAATCATTGCAATATATATGCAATAGTATATATATTATTTTGCATATTATTAAACATGAAATCGAAAATGGGATAAAAACGATTCTGGAAATTAATAAGAATTTTAAAAAATAGTTTATTTTGCCTTTGTCTTACTACCTGCAAAAATTGTAGTCTAATTATAAAATATGGTATTTGTATTTATATTCAGGTTAAAGAATTTCAGAATCACTGGTAGCTAAAAATTCCTGCATGTATATTTGATTATTTATATTTTGAGATTAAAAAAATTATTCTGTAAAATTCCATTCTTATTAACATCGTCAAATTTTAACTGTAATTGCAAAAGATTTTTTTTTTCATTTGTAATTCTCTAATCATGAAAACTCGCTGTACAGAAATGCAAAATACAATATTTTTTTGATTAGCAAAATAACTATGCTTCGAATATAGAGCTATTTTCCCAACTCCTTAGTCAGAATAAAATAAATATTTCTCAAATCCAAATAGCTGTATTGATAATATTAGTAATTCGCTCATACAATTTGTTTTCTAAAACTCTCATGGAATAGTCCAAAGATGGAATAAAAATTTTGTTAAATAGATTAGATACTGAAAATGCAAAAACATGTTTTAGTTCTAATCTTAAACTCTCATGTTAAAAATCAAGTAACATGTAAGGAATACTGGTGAATAGTATATTTCCTTGAATTCATTGAAATATGAGATATTTCAAAAACGCGGGACCATTATGCTGGAAATGACATAGGAAATACTAATATAATAATAAAATGATGTCAATAGACAAAAGTAAAATAAGATGAATGATAGGAATATTCATTAATAGAGGTTCGTCGTTAGGAATGCCAAGACTTTGGCTCGAAACAATAGGCTTACAGTGTTGATTAATGCCTGAATAATACCGACATTATTTATATAGGGCATCTGTGTACATTCTCAATTGACATTCGTAGTGATGATAAAAGTAGAAAGGATGTTTTGTTGAATAGCGAGGACAAAATATGCTTAACGTGTTTCATAAGTTGACTTGGAATAATTTGGTTAATTTCATTGTTATTTTAATATGAAGCAGTGATTTCGATTTTCGGTACTGACGAAAAATGTAAATGCTGTGGATTCTCGCTCGTTCTTTTGTGGATATTGAGGGCGCAGACTGGAAAATGGAGTTCGAGATGAGATTTAGAGTAGAAGTAAAATCCTTTTAGGACTTTCATTCGTCAAATATTAAAACGTAATATCTAATCCAATTCTCTTCACTGGACTTGTTTACTACTCGAAATTTTCAATAGTGCTTGAATTCAACTGGGAATACGTTAGCAAAAGTTCTGAACAGAACGTTAGCAAACGTTCTGTTTAAGGAGATGGCACATACTGTTTTAAATAAAGTGCACTTTTATAAAATAAAAACTCAAAAGGATCATTTAATTTCAGATCTGAACTGTGATAAGGTTCCTGCTAAAGTTGTGAATAATTTATTTCGACGGATTTAATATTTTTTAAATTTTAATATTTCGCCAAATTTTATACTTGTGTTTTGAATTTCCCATACCACGATCTATTATATCTTAATATATAAACAGATTTAACAATTTATAAATTTTTTAAAAACATTTTCATTTTACTATTGTTTGTTTGGCGCAGCATATCTAAGCTTGCGGCATAAAATTCCAAACAAACAAACAAAATCCCATCATAGAAGCAATAATTTAAAGCTTTCGGATTATTTTTAAATTTTTACCCATTATAATAGTGTATAATTAATTCATTTAAATTATTGCTTCAAATTCTTGTATGATTTTGCGTAAAATCTCACAAATTTTTTTTAGTTTCTTTTTTTCCCAGAGGTTTTATTCATTAAATTTTGATTATCAAAGGATCGTGCTATGAAATATACAATTATACCTTTATTATTTCAATATAAAATTTAAATTAGAAAATTTGCAAATAAAAAATATTTTGTCTATGTTTGAATTGATTTTGATTTGTAATGCATTAATTTTGAGAAATACTTTTCTAAATAAATTTTTGGAAACCGTAATGCAGTGTGCACACAAAAACAAAGTCTTTCACTAGTTATTCTGCAAAAGAAAAATTACGTTTTAATAAAAAAAATGTGTTTTTAGTAGAATAAATTTACATACATATTTCTTAAAAATTGCAAATGCAGTGATGGTTCGTCCATCAGAACTGCAACATGCCCTAAAATTAATTTTTAAAACTGCATTTTTATTTTTTAAAATCCAATTTGCTTACTTTACCAACCTTAACACTTTCATCGTGGCAATGGTGCGCCTTTTTTCCCACCCTATATATATATATATATATATATATATATATATATATATAGAGAGAGAGAGAGAGAGAGAGAGAGAGGACGAGTTATTTCCTCCCTCGAGCATAATATTCCTGGAAGACGAGTTATCTCGTCCCTCGCGATGAAAGTGTTCAGTTATGTTTTTGCTTATTTTTCAAATTTCCTTGACAAGCGAAAAGGAAAAAATTAATATGAATTAAAAATTAAGAGAGTAAATAAGTCAGCAATCAAAGGAAACGTAGATTTGAGCTGTTCGACGGGAAGCCCATGAAAGCACAAAACCTATCCGAAACTTAGTGATTTAAGACCAAAGCAACCCTTTCTTCCTTTGTATTTAGAGGTGTTGAAATTACCAGACCTTGACTAAAACAGACAAAACTTATTATTTCTATCACTACAATCCAAAATCAAACTCCGTCCCCTCAGTATTATTTTTTTTTTTATTTTCTTCAGCTTCGATTTTTTTTTTCGCTTTGACAGTTTATTAAATATTTATTTTCTTCCGTTAAAGGTTACTCTTCGAATAAAAAGTGCATAGAAAGCTTAATTTTCTGAAATTCACATTTTACATTCACATTAAGGCAATTTTATTAAAGCGAATTCAACTTTTCTTAATAATCAGTTGTAAAAAGCGCTAGAAATTGGAAATCATTTATTTTTCTAATTTTATATTCAGTTTTGGACGAGCATTATCCAGCTTACTAGATTAAAATGGACATTATTATGTGAAGAAGAATCTCTGATACTTTTATCTGTTGAATCATAAAATCATTGTTCACATAATTTTTTGGGGATTTCCGAAAGGAATTTATTTTATATACTGATAATTTACTGAGTTTAAATGCAACCAACTCGATAGTTAACTTTGAAATTAAAAGTTTAGTTTACTCATGGGTAAAGTAAATTTTTAATGCAATCCTTTTATAAATATATTCTGCAGATGAACTTTTGGTAAATATTTCGAATCTGACTTCAGTCATGGCGCAAATCGTAGATTATCTTGAAAGTCACTAGCTGTATTCCTCCAAGCACTGTTTCAAGTAGCGAAGTTATTTTACTATCCAATAAATTAATAATGCAAATAATTATCTCATACTAACAATATTTACATTTTTACGAAACTTATAAAATAATATTTCACAGAGGCAGTTAACACTTAAGAATGAAAAATGAAGCAAGATAACGCATTGCAATAATTATATAGGTTACAATTTCCAGTCCAACAAAATGTCTTCCAAACATTCCATTAGTTCTGGATATTTTTTGGAGATGAATTGAAATAGTCTGCTTAACTAATTATGTAACGTTATAAAAATAATTCGGTTTATTGGGTTAAATAATTTTTTGAGGATAAAAAGTGTTTATAAAGAAGATCAAAACCATCTATCAATGTCTGAACATCAACAAATGGCAATGTGTGGAGTAGGTGAATGTAATTACGTGAGCATTTATAAAGTATAACAAGTAACTGCTTTATGAATATCATACTTTCGTAATTTGAATTTTCTTAATTTATCTAATAGTCCATCAGTTTTGCATATTATTGTGAGGAATAAATAATTCATTCTTAAAACCACAAAAATAAATGAATAATGGCTTTATTGCATATTGAAATTTTTATATACTGTTCAAAATAATTTTCTGTTTCGTTTTTTGTGCGCTCTGATATTAAAAATAATTATCTTTATTTTTATAAACTTGACTATCCTTTCTTTTTAGAAGCCAAAATAATACGTTTTTTTCCGCTTAACAAAAATTCTGTAAACATTACAATAATTCAGAAAACTCAAATGAATAACGTATCGCTCAAACTGTTTGTGTATTCTGTAGTTAGAATTATCATACCAGAAAATATTCTTTTATTTATGAAAGCATATATTTTTCATCAGCGATTTCAATTACCATATCGCTTCCATTTCTCATATAATTGCAAGAGGAGTTCACTGCTCTTCTAGCAATGTTCTGCCTTTCCATTTGTTAATCCAATGCGACGCTTTTCTTGCTTTTCTTCTACTCAATCGCCATCGCATGCTTTAAAATCAAAATTAAAATTCTTTCGAGAAGCTTTCTTTGTCTTATTTTTTCACAATCCGAGCTGCTTTTTAACAGATTGAGAACTGTATCTACAGTAGTAAGTGATTACAAATATATAACATGATTATAATCTAAACTTTACAAATTCTAATAATTACGATCTATTTTCAACTGAATCTTAACTTTATAGTGGCTTTATAATAGCAGTACAGCAATATATTTTTTTTTTACCATGAGTTACAATATGATTTGTATAAAAACTCTGACCAAAGAATCTGTTAAAACTGTCATGAAACAAATACCTTAATATACACTAAATACCAAAAAGTAATTGGACACCTGTGATGAAAGAAATAAACGCAATTTATTCATATTCAATAGTTGGTAGAGCCTCCACCTGAGGCAATTACAGTCTTAACTCTCTGGGACATACATGCTTTCCACAAGTGTTTGGATGATGGACAGTGGTATTTTCTTCCACTCGGTTTTACTGTATGCATAATGCATACAGTAAGGCTTTCTCTGTGCATACACCAAACCCAGACTCTACCCTCCGACTGGTAGAGCTTGAACTTTGATTTATCACTTCAGAGAACATGTTTTCGACTCAACTACGATCTAATTTCGAAGTGCCTTGTACCATCTCAGCCGAGAAGCATGGTTGGATTTTGTAATCAAAAGCTTATGGACGGCAGCACGCCTATAGAAACAAGCAAATGTGCTCCTATGCGGATGGTAAGTCCTGGATGCTTGTTGGACTCCTGGAGTAGGAAGGGGCATGGGTTTGGTGTTGCTTGTCCGAATTTCTTTGGACAGCACTCGTCGGTCTCTAGCTCTTAGTTTCGTGAAGCTACAGGATCGAAACACATTCGACAGTCACTCCTCACCTTTCACTTCTTAAACACAAAAGTCATTCTCGACAATGGAATATTTAACTAACTAGAACCTAACTGAAACCTTGCTCTTGTGGACAATCGTCATTTATCAGTTGTGCAAGATGTCGAAATATATTTTGTTTCCAATGTTTTTACCATAGTTACCATCCTGGTTCTTGTATATAATCGAAAGTAAATGTATGTAGGATAATTTTTTAGAAATATTGAATAATTTCTTTTACGATGTGAGTATTTATAATTAATAATTATCAGCATTTACGTTATAATTATTACTATTTTTTAAATATTAAATTACAATTTAAGTATTAAAAGAATAAACATTTATCCTTGCATAAAAATAAGTAGCATATTAATTAAAACTATCTGTAAATAGTTTATTAAATTTAAATAATTTTATTTTGTTTAAGAAATGCATCTGTATTTATAATTTTTTTTCTTTCAAAATGTTAATTTTATTATTATGTATTTTAATAATAAATATTTATTTTGGATGAAAAAAATTAAAAACATATTAATTAAAAGTATTTGTAAATTTTTAATTGAATAAAAGTTATTAAAAAAGAAATAAAAATTCTTAGCCAGGTTAGAACTTGACGGGAGTCAAGGTATCAGTATATAAGCTTTACCTAAAGTTTGAGGACCATTTTCTCGAAATTGATTGGTCATTGCGTTTGAATATTTTCATGAATGAACATTCTAAATGTATACTATCAATATACTAAATTTCATTCTGGTCAGCCCGTGCCCTCCCCTTGTTAGATTATAGCCTCCCCCTCCCTTGTATAAATATGATTTTCATTTGACTCAATATTATACTTCTGCAATGAAACTCAAAGCTGCAAATGCATCACATTTTGATACATGTAAAACTCAAACTTTGATAAAATTCTAAACTTTAGATGCTTCAGTTATGCATCAAATTTTATTCATATAATCTTTTATGATTTGAATTTATCGTGTTTCATATAATATAGAACATATTTTATTCAATTGTACAATAGATTACACAAAATGTTGTAATTATTTGTTTTAGAAATCAGCATTAGGAATATTTTTTTTTTTTTCGATTTCCTTCTTAAAACAGTTTTTTTATAGCAACTGAATTCGAAAATCCGAATGTTGGGTATCAACTATATTTCATTACTAATTTTAATCAACACAACAAAAAGGCACAAAAATGGATGAAACAAAAGCAAAAGTATTACGGCATATTGATCAAGAAATTTTTTGCAGCTTTTATGCCATAAAGATGTTTCTCGCTAAAAATTGAAATTTTGTAGTCTTTGTCTAGGACTTATAAATCTTTATCTTCAGACATCAAACTGAATGCTAAAAGTAAATAGTTTAAAATGTGTTGTTGTTTTTTCTCTTTTCAATATTCTAAACTATTTCTATAAAATAGTTATTTGGTGTCACATAAAATACTTTTTGGGGAGGGGAGATGGAATCTTTCTTTATATAAAAACTGAGAATGTTTATTTGTTTTTTGAAGTTGTCTAAATATAGCATTATATATCTTCATATAGGAAATAAATTCTAAGATTTTTTTTGCCTTTTATTCATTGAACTGTAATGAAAAATTGATAATTAAGCACTCTAACGTTTTTGTTCAGATGTAAAATTTATCCACTCATGCTACAAAAAGGATTCGCAGGCTACTTATGATTTTATCACAATTTTATTTTTGAAAGACAAAAATATTTTTTTAAAATTAAATTCAGTTTTATAGAGATTTTAAATTTCAAACACATATATTATTTATGCGTCATACAAATCCGAAATCAATAATAGTCTTTGAATAATGAAAATAATAACAAGCTTTAAAGAAAAGCTTTGATGCAACAGTAAATTAGCAACGGAGCTAAAATTGTTTGCCAGCGGCATGAAATAAGCTTATAAAAGAATAATTTTTTTTTAATTCTTTGATATCTTTGACGAATATACTATTTGGGTTTTTTTAAATATAAAAATATAAGCTTCAACTTGCAGAAAGATTTTAATGATCTTGTGAAAAAAAAGCATTTGTTTATAAGGCTTACCTCCTATAAATGAAAGTTTTTTTACAAAGAGATTTAATTAGTTCCGAAGGTTTGTCAGAAATATTTATAGTGATATGGGATTAGAATTTTTATTTTAACAACAAAGACTTTTAAAAGTACTCAGAAAATGAGCATTGATTTGATGCTTTGATATTTTAAAATTTATTAAAGTATTTAGAAAATGTATATTTTCATGAGGAATTAGCTTTAATATGCATTCTGCTTTAGGTTTGGTTTAACTATATAATTTTTATAGACTTATAGTAATCTGAAAGTTTATATATTGATATGAATCTGTGATACCTATGCTTTACCATGCAAATACAGGGTGTTTCAAAACTCATAGGCAAAACTTTAAGGAGTGTTAAAAATATCTAAACAAGCAACTTTCACCATACAATGCATGGGCGGAAAGCAATCGGTGAACCGCAAGATGACACTGTAATGGAAAGCATAAGACGCGAATTTTCTTACACATCGTCATTTCTACCATGGATTTCAGAAGATATGGCGACGTTCAGTAATCAGGAAAAGGTGGACATGTATAGTCTGGCGAATGGGAATGCTTTGGAAGCCTCAAGACTGTAGAGGCAGCGTTTCCCGAGAAGACTTCTGCCATACCGAACAATGCTCGAGCAATCGCATCGGTTCCTGTGTGAAACGGGATACTTTGTCACCGGCATGCATGATACAGGGCATGGCAGAAGTGTGTGGACGTTACAAATTGTAGAGGGCATTCTACAAAGAGCGGAAAGATCATCCGGATATTTGCACGCTAGAGATTTCCCGTACAGTAAATGTGCCTCACTCGATTATTTAGCGAGTACTACAGAACGAAGGATTAGAACCTTACCATGCACAGAAAGTGCAAGCCTTGATACCTGAAGATTGTGCGTCACATGTCGAGTTTGCACGTTGGTTTTTGTAACAGGCTAGAAGCATAGAATGATTTTAGTGCACATGTGTTATTCACGGATGAATGTACCTTTACTCGTGAAAGCATTTCTAATACGCACAACCTTCATGTGTGGGCTTCTAGAAATTTGTACACCACACGTCGTCATGCGTATCAGAAGCGTTTCAGTGTAAATGTTTCAGCTGGAATTGTGGGTGACTATTTGATCTCCCCATACTGCCATTCCGACTAAACGGTAGAACATATCTCACATTTTTACTACAGGTATTGCTGTTGCAGTCAACATACAAGCACGTGTGTGGTTCCAGCCTGACGGAAAACCACCCTATTTTTGCTTGGATGTGCGGAGCGCTTTAAACGTTAAATTTCCAGGGCGGTGGATTGGTCGGAGTAGGCCCACATCTTGGGAGGCACGCTCATCCGATCTCTCCTGTCCTGTCTCTTGTGGGACCATTTGAAAAGTCTCGTCTACAAAAGCCTCATCGTCTCCGGTGAGAGCCTAGTTGCCAGGATTTTTGTTTCTACCGGTGCCGTCCGAGAAATGCCTGGTGTGTTTGAAAAAGTGCACCGCTCACTACGTCGCAGGTGTAACGTATGTATTACCACAGGCAGTTGCTCTTTTGAGCAGTTTCTGTAATTTTGCCATACAAGTTGTCAATAAGATTATTTAACACCTCCGCTATCCGTTTGGTGTTTCGTTCTTTCATGTGATAGTAAAGGATACTTCCTAGCTATTCACTGCTCGCTTTTCACCCACGCCTTGTATGGCGAAAATTGTTTGTTTAAATGTTTCATAACAACCCTTAAATTTTTGGCTTTGAGTTTTGAAACACCCTGTATTATTAGAGAGGGAGATAGGTTCACAAATATTATTAAAGGACTATAGATGATTAAATGATCTTTTGATGGATTCGACAAATCTACCTGCAAAAAAAAAAATATTCTGGAAATATCCAAGATTGAAGGCTTTATATCTATTTGGAACTGAGATCGGGAGGTTCATTCTGGTGAATGCTAGATGGCATCACGAGCTTTCGTAAAAATATATATTATGAGGCAATCACACCGAGATGGGATTATTTTTGAAATTCATTCTTATCTCGAGCTAGAATTTAATATAGCTAAATGATATTGGATGCGGTTTTCTCTTATTTATATAGGACCAGACTGCTAGCTTCGCCAGCTCAGAAAAGTTCTATTCTTTTTGTACATCATGGCTATGTTTATCTCATCATGTTTCGTATTGTCTTGAATATTTATGAAATAAAACATCCTTTTCCGTTGTCCAACTTATTGAATCATATTCACTATTGTCACCAGGGCATTTCTGTAACAATATCAATCAAGATTTGTCTCTTTTGTTATATTTCAGAACACTGGTAATGTGTTATGTGGAGTACACTGCTTAATTTACTTCGTTCTGCGGTAAATTCATTTATCGTCACATAATAAACGCTACTGCATTTATTTTATCTAACTGCAACATTGTTTTAATCGATCTATATATTTTTTTTGTCTATTTCCTATATTTTGCTCTTTTATCTTCCAGAATATTATGTAATTCCAAAATAATGAAATTGGAGGTAAGCATTTGATTTGTATCTCTTCAATCATAATATGGCTTCGTAGTGTGCATTAAATACATCTCGTCCTTTATAGGCTGCTACTGATAAAATAGATTTTATTGAAAAGTTTCCAATAAGTTTTTGTTGAGGCTTTTGTTTTCTTCTAAAATTTCGTGAATCTTAAAAAGAGGGATTCATTGTCTAGAGATAATTTTATAATCATGATTTTGTCTTCATATAATTTTGAAATGAGCTAATACTAACAAATGAAAATGAATCAAATATGTAATAATCAGTATGATGGGAATAAAATAATTTACAGACTTTCGATCAGTTAAAAATGGTGGTCTGCCCCAAAGCGTCTCGGCCGATAAAGATCGGACTGGGTAGGCTTTAGGTCTTTAGAGGAATTTTAAAGGTACAAAGTAGTTTGATTAAAATATTATTCATGGGATTTCCTTTTCTGTGATCAATATGTTGCTTGTCTAATTATTAGATTGATGACTTGACAAAAGAGAGGAAGGCGACAAAAAGAGGAAGGAGTACATTAATTGATGGGATAAAACAGTATTTATCAATAAAGAAAAAATCTTCTTGAAGTTACGATTGATCCTTGAAATTCCAGTCAAAGAGTGCAATTTATTATTCATTCTATTATAATTATCAGAAGGAATATTTTATCACTTCTTGTACATAAGATATTAAGATTTCTAATTTGTTAAGCAAACATTTGAAAAGGCTCTTCCTTTTTTTTACAGTTATATTTTGACACTTATTAATTCGTCTAGTTTTTATTCTTCCATAAAACTTTTAAGTTATGCTTTTTTCTTGTTTCTTAAACTTAATTGCTAACTGATTTATCGTTTCTATACTTTCAAGCTAAAAAACAATCAAGATAAGCCAGATACGATATAATTATCAATTTTTGTCGATTATTGTATTTTTTTATCAAATTTTTATAGTTACATTTGAATGAAATATAGTGACTATTCATTACAGTAAAATTAATTGCTGAATAACTTAAATTAAGACATCAGAAAATATTGCTGGATAAAATAACAAAATAAAGGAAAGTGTGTAATATTTAAATGCACTTAAAAAGCTACAGTATCAATAATTGAAAAATAAATAAATGGATTCATTTTAAAAGTAAATAATGTTTGTTTCTTTAACAATTTTATTCAAAATAACGAAAGAAGAGTAAGTTCATATTCTCTAACATATTTTGATGTTAACGTATTTTTGTATCTTAGCTATTTTCTCTTTAAACTGAAATTCTTCAAATTGAATGACTAATTGCCATTCACTGAACTGAAATATTTGCCGTAAGCTATCTTTTACTCAGTTGCTGCCAAGTTGTTAAACTATTCACTAATGCTTTCTTTCAATTCTTTGCTATTCCATAGTGTTTCCTGTAAAAAAAAAAAAAACTTTTAATTTAGGAAGAAGATGACAATGATTTCATCATTAACAATTCCATAAAAAACTCTACTTGGAATGTTAGGGAACGGAGTCTTCAATCAATCACTAGTGAAACATTTTATTTCGATGAAATTTTTTCCCATTTTTTGATTTGAACTCTTTAGTCCCATCTGAGAATCTGCCTGGTTTTCCTTCATTAATAAATATATTTTCAACCACTATTAAACATAATATATTAATTTCGAATTGAAGCTATAGTCATAAACTTCGGTTATCTATCTAAAAATTCAAGTAGAGCAGATCTTTTGTTTTGTATTTAGAAAGCCTATTGCACTACAAACCTCAGTAATGTAAAGGACCATAGATGCTCCCTGCTGATGTCAAACTGACGCAAATTATTGGGATGATCTGTGATTCGGAGGGTGGGGATTGGAAGTAATGAGCTGCCTGTCAGATCGAAACATACTGTTCATTCTCGGATTCGAAAACACTCCGCGCTATTGCGCATGCGTCATGAAACGTTTATTCCGTTAAAAAAAGGAGTGAGAGGAAAGACGAAGAGATATTTACATTTAGCAATACAAAACAAATACAAACAATCTTACCGTACTTAATTCTTCTAAGTTATTCAAATTATTTTAATGCTACTTACATATTAAATTTATATTCATCGCATAGTTTGTAATTAAGCATATAGTTGTTACAAACTAAATCAGAAAATATTAAATTTGACTCTATAACTAATTTTAACTACTTATAGAAATATATAATAGTGTTCGATTCACTCAAACAGGTGAAGGAATAAAAGAAAGAAGAATTTATATCAACGGTAAAAATATTCCAAGCCATATACTGCTAGAATATGTTTTTGTTATCTTATTATACATTTGAACTGCTGAACAAAAAATATAGAATTACTTTGAAATACTTTTTATAATCATTTTCATTGTTTCGTGTTGATAGGTGGGCCACAAATTATTTCACATGAGGCTTCAAAACGGTTCATTAAAAAAACTGAATTAAACTTCTTGCGGAAATTTTTACCACAGTAATTATTTTTTTTTTGTGTGATTTGGACGCTGTTTGGAAGCATTTGATGAAAAGATAAGTTCAAAAACAGAAGTATATAGATTGTCCTGTCCTATGATAAACTTTCTCTAAAATTCTATGGATACTTGTTATTCTGATTTTTATATGAATATACCAAACTTCAGCCATATAGATTATCGCCTTTCAGAATCAACAATGAGATTAGTGATTGACAGATTTCTCAGTGCTCAATTTTGTCCAAAATTTGACCGACTACTGCGAATTTAGTGTGAAGACCACAAGATATAATTAATTATTCTAATAAATTAAAAGTCTTCTAACTTATTCCCGTTTTTTTTGAGTAATGGAATATGTACACAATCATAATTTCTAAACAATTTCAATTACTTTCATGGTTATCTGAAAAATGAATTGAAATATTAATGTCGATATTTTTTTGTTAAGTAAAATGCTTTCCCTAATTTGTATACATTAAAATGATTTTTTTTTTCAAATTCGTAGAGCTATAAAGATTTAATTTCTTAACAATATCAAAGTAACATTATTTCATAATTTCAACGCTCTATTAGGTACATTCGTATAGTAAAAAAAGAAAATGCTATATGGGAAAAATGCGTCATAAAGTGGCATTCTCTCGCAATAATGGGACCAAACAAGATTACATTCAGGGTATCTTACTTCGATATCGATAAGATTATTTATTCCTATAATTGATGATTGGTTATCATGAGCCATGCAGATGCTATTATTGCATTAACGTCACTATAAAGCATAATTCCCATCGACTTAATCTTTTGTGGACATTCAAAAGAAAGAAAGAGAGTGTGTGATGCGATAAATCTTCTCAATAAAAGGGTCAAGAGGAAAGATTTCATGAAGAAAAATGTCCAAAACTCAGTTATGATCGCAAGATGGTTTTCTACTTATTCAATGAGATTCACGGTAGCTAACGTGTGCTTTCCTAAGTATTCCAATTGATGTCGAAATTTAATCTTTTAATTTGAGAAATATTCTTGCAGATACATATCAAATACGAGTTTAAATAAGAGTATGCAAATAAGAGTTATGCATAAATTATTTCAATAAAAGATTTAATACATTTTTAGTTCTTGATTTCAAAGTCTTTCTAAACTGTGGTTATCAAATCTTTCATTTTTCTGTTTAATTTGCTTGTAAAACGAAATAATGCTGTCTTTCATTTATGGAGGCTTTTGAAGATTTACGTCTTAAGGCAAACATGAGATCTATATTCGAATAGATCTAAGCTTTATTTGTAAGAAATATGAAGCTTTACCTAATTTTATAATTTTCGAAATCTTTTTCTGACATCTGTTCTTTTTCTTCACAAAAAAAGTCTTCTTTTTTTTAAATTTTTATCAAGGAAAATTTTTAAAAAATATATGTTAAATTATGTTTTTTTGTTCTTTAATTCAGTGATACGAAATAATTATTCAATATTTCCATTGTCTAATACGCTTAACTAAGCAGTGCTAAGAAATTTTAAAACCTTCCTCGTAAAAAAATATTTTAGCAATATTTTACGTTTCTGTAATTTTTTTTTATTTTCAATTAATTATCCGGATTTATTCGAGTGATCATCTAAGCAATATGAAACTTGATAACACTGCAGAAAATACAGCTTGAGGGCGCATAAAAAAGAGTTTTTAAATAATGAATTGATTTTAACTCATTTTTAGGAAATGCTTCAAACAATATTTTTTTCCCTCAAATAATTTTAAAAAAATAAGCAATGTGGAATAAGCAATTTTTAATATATTTTTAAAAATATTCATACTTAAATTAAAAATTTGCATATTATTTAAAACTTTGATATTGATGATAGCGATGCTTAATTATATTTTTTATTCACACTTTCAGAAAAAAAGAGTGAGAGAAAGTGATAATTAAACGTGAATGAAGATATAGGGTTTAAAATTTTCCTGTTTATCCAAACTTCTAAAATTTTATTAAAAAAAGTCTTTGTGCTTGAAAAGACGATTAGAAAATTTCTTTGATGAAAGTGACATTGGATAAAATTAAGAAGCATCTTTTGTAAGCATTAAATGTGTTTTTTTTCTCCTACAGAATGAATAAGCTATTCTTCTAAACTAAGGAAACTTAGAGAATTAACTTACTTCATGTATTTTTAATAGTTTTTGCAATCGTCTTTGTAAAGGTTTGTTAAGATTTAATTACAGTGGTGTCTTTATAATCTTCCCTCATTACTCTGGTCGATACCAATGACCTGGAACTACTTAAACTACAAGTTGCTTTTCAAATTTTGTAATATTTATTATGTGCATTATTTTTTTCTGTTTAAATTTGTGGCAATATTTGAAAAAAAAGCATTCATTTTGCTTCAGAATTAAACTTTACTAATCTGATAATTCTTATTTCCTTACTGTCTCCTATTTTGAGGATTTATGAAAAGTTATTGTAACACAAACGATGTCGAGATGTTGAACTGTTCGCTTTGTAAAATTCTTAGAGTGAACGATTGTTTTGTGCTACGGTAGCATGCAAGCATACCTTAGAATTCTACGATTTCTTCTGACTCTACCTGAATTCAGATTGTGCCTATACGTCTGATGTTGTGTAAAATAGGGTCTCAAACGTGTTCCTCCAGTCAACAACCCAAGATTCTGACACAAGGTCATTGCAATTCATTTGTTTATGCAAAGAAACTTTGTGAAAGCGGTATACAAGCATATCAGAATCAAACATCCAGCGTTTGTTGCAGCTTTTTGTAATGTTCCCTCTCAGGTATAATATTCACAAGTTCATTATAATTTGCAAAGGAAAAAAAAACCCTATAGAGTTATTAATTCTATCAATAATTCAACAAAGTAAGCAACAGTTAATTATTGTTAGTCACTTGTCGTTAGTACTTATTTAATCTCTTTAAGATATGACTCATGTTACATTAGTCTTTGTATGTTCATTTATTGTTATTTCAAATCATAATTGAATTAAAATTTATTATTGCGAAATAATTTTCGTATTTTTCATTATTTTTTGTTTGTTTAGTAACAAATTTAATATAAAAAATGTTGTAATTTGATGCATGCGTCAGATAAAATTGAACTAATATCAATTATGCATTCAGCATTAAGTATTTCTTTTAAACAAAAACAAATACTGGAAAGTAATATTCTGAAAGATTAAATGATGATAGTTTATTATAAGTTTTTATTACTTAAAAATTAAATTAGGAAGAAAAGTAAATTCACTATGGTTTTGGAATTTAAATACACATGAATTTTGCCATATGCATTTCTATTAAAATATTTTAGGTCATTTGTGCAATTTAAAAGTATATTATTTCAAGTAAAACTTATGTCAAAGAATTTTTATTTTTGATTTATTTTGTTCTTAATCAAGTAATAAAAGTTTCCATTTTAAGAAAACGAGGACAATATTTATTACCAAAGCTATAAATAGAAACATGAAATCCATTAATCCAGCTATAAATAGAATCCATTAGTATGTGAATGAGTCGCTACTTTTAAGGTATTTTAATAAAATGGAATATATTAAAAAACTTATTATCTTAACATCTCTCCTCCGTAGAGGTGGGATTCTTTCAACATTATTTGAAGAAGCTGAATACTAAAGAATGACTTATGGTAAACATATATAGATTCATATTTAGAATTTCTTATTTGAAGGCATTGGATGATGTGAATTATAAAATAGAATGATTATGTTGATAAAATTGATTTAACACATTTAAAAAGCATTACAACAGTTTCAAAACACATTCAAGTTTGTATTTATCATGAACTAGGAACTTTCAGAGAGAACTCTTTGCTATATATCAGTTTAAATTATTTTGACGGCATTGGAGTTTAGTCATTAAATTGGTTTATTACACTGATCTTTCAGTATGAAAAAAGCATAAGGAGAAAGTGGTTAAATGTTACAAATTTTGAGTCTCGTTTAGAAATATTCTTGAGATGGAATCATTTTTACTGAGTACTCTAACATATCAACATATGAAGATTTGAAAATTAGCAGAATTTGGGTACAAAAGCCAATTTTCCACAAACAGGTTAACAGACTTTGCATAGAATCAATCCCTGCCATCCTCCGATAGCAGAACCAGTTTCCGCGTATTATATGCAACCAGCTTCTAAACATTCTCTAACTCAAAGCGAGTCAGCCCGTTTAAGTAAATCTTGATTTCACTATAGATAGGTTTAGTTATGCAATTGGAATAAGCAGGTGCTGGTTCTCAATATAATTATATACATCATCTATTGGTTAATTTAACACATTTAAGTTTGATTATCCAGCGTATTCAGACATTTAACTCAGATCCCAAACCAATAAACTTGGTGTTATTCTGCCCTTTGCGATTATAACTACTTTTTTTCAATAGTTCTATATAGCGGATCTTTACATAATGTGTCTAAGAAGTTATCTGTTCAGTTATGGAATGTACTTATGCCAATGACCGCACTCGTTGCAGATCTGAAAGCGACTTCTGCCATAACCTATAATCCTCTCTCTGTGTATCTCGCGATTTCCGCGAGGACGCATTTTTCCATCTATTTAGGTGTGCAACCGGCTCTTTTCCCATTCATGGTTTCATTCGGCTTTTCTGCTTTTATTCAGATTTGGGTTAACAGATAGCATCAGTTGCCCACGGCTCTGTGAAATATACAAGCATGTTTTGCAGCAGCATTTTGCTCGCTTCTTTTCAAAGCTCATTTATGTTTGGCAGGAAACGTTGCACAATTTTTGAACCTATTTTGATAAAAGAATTACGTAGCGAGAGGAATAATAAATCAAATTAATGTGAGTGGCCTCGCACACGCCATAATGTACTATATATGCCTTCCAACTTGCCAAAAAATTGTGAAACCTTGAGCAATGCAGGGAATGAGATGAGTGCGCAGATTTTTATCTTCAAAGTCCTGTGTGAAAAATGCGTGCTTTTTGAAGAATAAGGAAAATTTGTTTTTAAATATTTTACATTAGTGAAGAATAGTTATAAAGTATTGATCCTTGGTGTAAATCTAATGTAAAATCTTTGGAGAGGATATTTTTTAGATTAATTCTAGGCATACATAAGTACCAGAATAACTAATATATATATCCTCAACGCCTGTTTTCCGCCTGATTGAAATCAAAATTTGTTATAAAAAAACAATTGAATTCACAAGATTGCATATAAGGATTGCAATACCGGTATACCGGGATACCGAATACCGGTATTTTGAGCCATTTGTACAATTTTGTAATACCGGTATTCACAAGTATAAATACCGTTTTTTCGGTATTTATTAGAAATTTTTTAAATTGTCTCCAGTATATGTTTAGGAATCACCAAAATAGCAAAATATTATACGTTTTTGTTTTTATGTCTCCCTAACAGGCGAAATTAATTAGACTGGGGATACAAAGTTGCATCGTACAATCAAGAGAAGTGATAAAATACTGTTTGACAACAGATTGTAAAACCCTCCGCGCTTTTGCGCATGCGTTAAGATGGGTTTAATTCGACGAAATAGGGGTGAGAGGAAAGATGAAAGAAGGAGAGGTTTACATTTAACAATGAAGATTCGCGGTTTTACGAGACGTGAAACATTACAGATAATTAGTAATACAGAAGGGAAAAGGTAATAATGCTTAATAAATTATTTCAGAGCAATTTTTATTTAATATAAGTCGCATAAACATTAAATTATAAAGAATAAAGGCAAAATTTCTGCTCTTAAAATTTGGTAATTACTTTTTTACAAAATAATAAGGATCTTTTTTATATTAAAATGTTTCTTTTTTATATGTTATTAAATTTTTTCAGGAAGATTTTAATTCTCCGTTTTCTGCTTCTTAGTCGCAATATTTAATGATATTATGTAAAATTTTCTTCGTGCCATTCCTGAAAGCTTTTTTTATCACTTTTGGCTACACA
Source organism: Argiope bruennichi (assembly GCF_947563725.1). Lineage (NCBI taxonomy): Eukaryota > Metazoa > Arthropoda > Arachnida > Araneae > Araneidae > Argiope > Argiope bruennichi. The sequence continues at coordinate 8,975,721 of NC_079154.1, forward strand.
TATCAATACGAAATTTTGAGTTAAAATAAAATGCTGTCAGAAATAACACAATATCCACATACATGTGAAAAAAATTGAACTAAAAAGTATCTAATGGGGGAATCCATTTATGAAACTGAGAAATCCAATCCAAAAAGCAATAATCGACTTAAACCTGTAAATTAATTTTTCGGATAGTGAATTCGACTTAATATCCAGAGCTGTATCAGCTCTACTTCCAATAAAACTGGCTATTGAGGCATTATGTCGGAGAGATTGTAATTCATTAACAACTAATGCAACAGTAAATTTCATGTTGCAGTCACTGAAAGAACAGCACACATCACAATCTGAAGAATTATATATATATCAATGAAAAATCACGCTGAATAAAGGCATACCGAAATAGAAAATGGCTTACGGTATTTACTTAATTATAATGAATTTGAAAAATTAAAAAGAAGAAAAGAGACTAACCAATTCAAATCTTATCAAGTTTATAGTAAATTTTCTTAACATTTTTTTACCCACAAACCTATCCACATTCAGAAGAATTTGGCACAGTTATAGAATATTATGATGGCACTAATGTCGATAGTGAAAAGGAATTGTCTCTTGCACAAAAATTAGAATTAGCAATAAATAAAAACATTTCAACAAATCAAAATACAATACAGAAATCAGCTATATCCAAAACCATCCGAAGAGAAATCCATTTATTTGAAGATGAGGGATTTGGAGGTAAGTACTTGGAAAAAGTATATCGCACATTGCTAAAAGTACCACCAACCAGCGTAGATGTCGAAAGAGCGTTTTCGACAGCTGGTCATTTTTGCAGAAAATTACATTCCAGGCTTAATGATAGTACAATTGATGAATTATGTTTTTTAAGATCACATTTCAAATATTTGTAATAGTACCACAGACTGAATAGCGATATTTACACTTCTTGTGATTTAAATAAATAATACTTTTTGTGATTCTTTATATACTGTTATAATTTATAAGTTGCAAATTATTTTTTGTGATATCTGCACTCTCTAACAAAACTGGCAAATAAAACAAAGAAACACCTGTGTTTTCTTTCTTTTTTTAAAATTTCTACTACCGGTATTAAAACCGATATCCCGGTATTAAGATCAAAAAATACCGAGTATTTTGGTCCGATATTGCAATCCCTAATTGCATATCAAATTTCATTATCTCAATTGTTGTTTTTTCGTGTTATGGTGTTTTTATAACAAGCAAATAAGCCGCATGACTGAAAAAGTTCATATAAATCTACGCTTTAGCTTCTAAAAATTTGTATAAATTTTCTCCATTCCGCTCTTTACGTATTACAGTTGCAAAATTCAATTGTTTTCTAAGAGGCAGATAATTTCTCATGAATGAATGTTGTTCCAAATTTGACAGAAATTTACACATTTGATGTACGGACTCCACGCCAAATTTCATCCGTCTATTATAAAAGCTCTTTTCAGCTATCATGTTCTTTAATATACCGTTTTACAAAAATATTTCAATTCTTTTTTCGAATGAAAAGAGGAAGGTTTGAATTTTGGAGATTTTTCTAAATCTCGTGATAAAGTTCCTTCGACGATCACACTTCTTTTTCCCTGTGTACTTCGTATAAGAGAAAGTAAAAAATATTGCTTATGGAAAACTTAATAATTCTCGGCTTCAGCCAATGAATAATCTTTAAAATGTAGACATAACTTTTCGCATTCTTATTTGGTTTTTCTGATAAAATAACTGTTTACTCTCTTCGAGCTACCGGCTACATTTTATATAACCTGTGCTAGCCTCCCAGAACATTCGTCTCTTTTAACAATGTCAATTCGTTTAAAGTTGTTCACCACATACCTAATTATAAGCATTGTATGTTCCGTATTTGTTGCTGAAATTTCCATCATTCGAAATTTCCATCATCAAGGCAGATTCGTTGTTTGGTTTTATCTAGAGGAAAAACATTGAAATGTGAGGTACAAATAAATAAAAATATATTAAAAATTTTAACTGCACATTACTCTTCTCATTCCTAAGATCATAACTTAGTTCAAGTACTTCCGAATACTAAAACTTCTAAATTTCTCAAAGGAAAATTCCCCGACTCCTCTTCGAAAGCCACAGTGGTAACCCTTATTTTTAAGGAATTGATATGCAAAAGGGGCATCGGCAGGAGAGAAAATGTTTGTGAGAAGAAGAAGAGGTTTATTAAGAATATGTATCCTGAGACATCTTTTTGAAAGTTCCCAGGAAACCGTTCCCGAAGCCCATTTGGGCGAGAGCATCTACTGAATAAAGCAAGCGCCTCGGGTATTCAATTAATCATATTTAATGAAAGGAGGAAGAATTTCACATTGATATACTGGAGCTTCAGGCATACAAAGCGGAATTGCAGTCTTTTAGTACTGATAGCGTTAACCACATGAAAGCTATTAATCTCAACAACAAAATAAAAAAATGAGTCGAAGGTTTCATGTTTAATGCAATCAGCGGAGGACATGAGTTGATTATATTCGCCAATGAGATACGATTAAGCATAAATTTCGCCAGTTGTGTGTACTGTAAAATTATATCTGAATTAAAATATAGTATAAATAAAAAAAAAAGTGATCGTTTCACTATTGATAGTTCTATTCCTTGTTGTGATGTGGTAATCGCAACAAGCAAGAAATTAAATTCATAATCAAAAATCGGTAAGTTAGAAAAAAACAGTTTCAAAATTAGCACGAAGTCAGAGTAAAGGCTCAATAATTATAACGTCTATATTTTAAATTAATTTATTCAAAATTAAAAAATTGAAAAGTGCTCAGTGCAATATCATTTGGAAATCTGAAAAATGTATGGTATTTTCAATCATAAATAGTATTTTAAAGTTCCACCACTGCCGAGAAAAGAATAAAGATAACAAATACATAAACACATTTTGTACAACAATTCTTATCTATTCTTTTAAAAAAATTATGAAAAAGGTGAATTTTCGATGGGAAAAAAATTCGAATCTCTTTTATAGATCTCAAAGAATGAATGATCTCCTTTCCATTCTATTCATCAAAACCGGAACCGGAGAGTTTCAAGTTCGTGACCTGATTCCACAGAAGAATCGTCGTTAAGTAGGCCTGATAACCACTAAATCCGTCGGAATGTCCTCTCGCTGGTGTGGTGCGGACACTTGGAGAGGAGGGTGCCAACTGAGGTGTCGTCCTCGACATGTGACCGTGGTTCAACATTAAGAGGTCCGTCCCAAATTAGCCCTAGTGCCGCTTTCAAACGGGACGTTAATATAACTAAACTAAACTCATCAAAATTATTCGCAAAAAATTTAATTATCAAAGATGAAGTCAAAATATATAGAAATCATATAATATATGGACACATAATATCTGTCTGTAATAATTTCGTTTAGAAGCTATGAGATATTTATTTTAAGATGAGTTAATATTTTCTAAAAAAGAGTGACAAACACGCATAATTCCAGAATAGATTTTTTTATTATTATTACCGATTGTGATTTTTTTTACTTTAATATTTTTTTCTTTTATCATCCATGCAAAAGTAAAAGGACTGCAAATTAATAAATATATCACTTTTTTTAAAATTCGGAAGCAAATAATAATATCAATAGAAAATAGTACATATCATTTTATAAAAGGTGAACTGTATTGCAGTACAGAATAATTTATGTGGCAAACTTATCAATTTATCAATAAATATGTTTCATTCTGACTGTATTCTTAGATATTCAGCTTTGATGACTAATTCGTCTAAATTATTTCTTGCTAAAATGTTTACTTAAATATGATTTTAAAATGATGATTTTATGATTGCTCTAATAGATTTTTCCAAGAAAAGAACGTTTAAATTTAAAATTTGTAACACATATGATTTTAAAACTATTACACTTTTCTCTCCATTTGTGATGTTCTGTCATCTTAGCTAAAACATTAACTTTAATTATAATAATAGGACAATTTAAACTATTACTAACACAACATTTTCTTGATGTGTTTTAGCATTTCTCTTTAAAATACAAGAAATAGAAAACAGAATTGTGCAGCGTTGAAAATTTAAGTGTACTATGGAATATTTTTCATAATGTGGGTAAGAAGAAGATTATATCAGAAAATTATAAAGAGAAAATCTAATTCAAAAAAATGTTTAGTGAATTAAAATAAGAAAGTAATTTTCAAACCATAAGAAACATAATATATTTTTATATATCCAAAAACATTGCATTAAAGAGTGGCAGTATTTAAAAAAATGAATTGAAAAAAGTTGAACCTCAACCTATCAGTTTGAACCTATTTTAGAATATAAGACATATCAGGAAGGTATTTATATTCACTTATAAGGAAACTCTTTGCGCATTTGCGCATGAGCCAGAAAATGTTGATTTAATCGAAACTGGAAAGAATTGAAAGATGGAGCAGATTTTTCTATTTATTCAGCAATGCAATGCAGCCCAGTTAAAAGCTGGTTTAGGCGTCATGATAATCGTTAATAAGCAGCAAGAATTAGCCGTATGTATAATAAATACACAGTTCGAATTTGAATAATATAATATGGATCAAAAAGACAAGCGGTAAAAAAAAATACTCAAATGGGAAGATTAAGACCTAACAAAGAACTCAAGAAATGCTTATCTTTTTGTTTATATTTTTATATGGCAAGTTAACCTGAAACTGTCTTTAATAAAATTTATTCTTGTTAATGTATTCAAGAACAAAGTTATAATCCATAGATAAATATATAATGAATTGTTCACATTATATTATAGCAATGAAGGTAATTTGCATATCAGCGATACAATTGAAATGCGTTGCTCCAAATCCATTTTGGAATCCATTGAACTGTTTTTATCTGTTACAAGAAGTATATTTAATGTTATTCATAGCTCAGTCGGAAATTTCGCTGTTAGGCATTAAAACACACGTGCAGATTTTTTTTCTATGTAATTATGACGTTAAATATATTTATTCTATTAATAAGACGTATAATAAAAATTCTTAAACCATACTTTTTTTAATTAGAAATCCTCTCTTGCCATGTAAGGCAAGTTTGACATTATACATAAGCTTAAAATTAAACATTGACATATTTTTTTTCTTCCAACTATTTTTAACCAGAGAAAAATTCGTTATTAAGTTTTCTAAAAAAAGCTTCAAGAAACTGAAGAGCTCGACTGCAAATTTTTCGCTTCTTAAGTGCAGGAATGGATATCAAAGGTAAACACGTATTTTTTGCTCCCATTTTTCTTCTTCTATTAAGCAGGGTTTTTTTTTCACTTTTTCCGCTTCATTTTGCTATTTTAAATACTGACGGAAAGATCTTCAATATTTTAGCATCTAATAACAATAAATCAATTCATAGTAACATTTTCTTTATTTCACTGTGATATTTTCACTATAACTCAGTATTAAATGGGTATTTCAACACATTTCAAAATGTGGCGACTAAATTGGAAAATCATTTTTTTTTAATGAAACTATGAATTTGTTTCATGCCATCTTCTTCATACTTGAACAGGTGTCTTTTTAAAACCGTTAGAATTTTTCTAAGTCTATTTTCTGGGAAGTTACATTGATTTTTATATTGCCTTTACATACTTTTCAATGCATATACACATAATATAGATCAGTACAAATGCATGATATATTTTGTAATTTTTCTTGTCTGTTAATTTTTTGTTATTAAATCTGGCCTTGTGAAGACATTTAGTTTTCAATTAATATTAAAATACTTTATTTTGGAAGCAGGTTTCGAAAAGGGTCATTCATTTTCGCGTCAGTTTCAATCTATTAAATTCAGAATTCCTAGCTTTATTAAATAAATACTTTTAATATCAAGGTTTTAACAACACGGATAACCACTATTTATTACAAAAAATCTTGTTTTTAAGAATAGTCAATTTGCAATTAAACGCCACAGGAAAGAAACAGAGAAGAGCAAATTACTTTAGGGACTTTTATTAAGTTCATTAGAATTTAGTTCTAGAATTTATTAATGGCTTAGTTGTGTAATCCAGAGTTTAAGGGAAATGAGATATGTGGAGTTATCTGGTCTTCGGAGATTAAATTTATCCATGTTCATCTGTTGCTGCACTTTGGAAATTTGAAGAGATGTTGCTCTCTTAGATATCGTATTCACAATTTAGCCATAGATTAAAACAGCAAGTTTCATCCGATGATTAAATTCCTCTATGTCAAATTTGAGGACATGGTCCTGAAAAGGATTAAATTTGTGGGATTAAATCCGTTGCTGTACTATAGAAATCCAAAGACATACTACTGTCCTCTCAGATGACCTCTTCGTAATCCGAAGATAGCTCAAAATGACGAGTTCTGTCCAAAATTTGGCCTCATGTCGTAGCCTTAAGGTGTATGTACACACTTGAAACTTCGAAAATCGTTCAAAATATCGAATATTTTTTTATTGCTTAATAATGTTCTCTGATGCTTTTGCTTTCAAACGATACCAAGATGTTGTCAATATTCGAAATATTTCTCGAGTTATAATTATTTTTCTTGAGGTGCTTTCATTAAAAACTCTCGTTACGGTGTTTTTATCATTCTTCATAACTCATTTTATGAAGAATGATATTTTTCCACTATGTTGCTTCATTCAAACAATCATAACTCAACAAGAAATTAACCAAATACAGTTATCTATATATCAAAATAATCTGTATGAAATAGCGGATGTTTTGTGCCTCCATCAAAGTAATATTTATAGAAATAAATTTTTAATAGCTGTTTAAAAGTTAAAATGACAGAAAAAATTCGCTTTTTCTATTCATCGTTGATGAAAAAATTGTTTATTAAAAACTATACATTTTTATAACTTGTTTAAGGCAGACAACATGAAGACTAATATTAGGCATCATTTCCAACTAGAATTGTGTATCTGTACAAATTAGAATTTAAGATACCATTTTTCAAAAAATAGGCTCATTAGCTCATTAAATATTATTTAATTAATTAATAATGAGTGTAATATGGTTTTTTTCTCACTGAAATGAGTTTAAACATATATTAATAACCTACTGTAAAAAAACTGGATTTTTAAAGTTAAAATTCTTAAAAAAATCTTCAAGTGTGTACGTACACCTTAAATAGGATCGTTAATATAACTAAAATACAGGGTGGCCACAAAACAACTCTCCCTGTTTGGGGGCCTCTAAAGCTAATACAAATGAACGAAATGAAATTCCATTTCATTATATGGACTATAGAAGGCATAAAAAATAAATTCTTCAAAAAAGTAATAAAAGTTGCCAATAGGATAAATATTGGCTCTGCTGTCCCTCACGAACGAAAAAATTTGCCTATCGGGACGGATTATGCAAAATTCCTATGCTTGACACAGCACCATGCATTCCTTGTAAAAAGGGAAGAGCTAAAGACCTATTAGCAGTTCATTCCTGATTATTGAAGTGTTTTTGACTGCTGCTTATGATTGATTGTTGATGTGTTCTTAATATGGGTCCTTCCTTACCACATCATGATTTAAAGGTAAAACTATTCTACACTAGACAATGTAAAGCCTTGGCTGCTCTTTAGCAAACCTGCATGTCTTATGTACAGAACATAAGACGGGCTGTCATGCACATCAAAACCGACATTTTACACGCAGCAGTGAAGAACATCATACAACGTATGCAATATGTTGTACACAGGGAAGATAAGCTTTTTGGAAATGTCGCAAGACATCCAGTGTACCCCAGTATTGATGAATAAAAGATTATTATCTGGGAATTTATGAAATTATTCATAACTGTACTCTCTCAGTGCCAGTATTTTCCCTAGTGACAACGTTTGGTACTTTTTTTTTTTTGCAGAATTAATCTTCTCATGCCTTTTACAGTCTGCACAATTTGTATATAAAATGTGGTTTCATTTCGTTCATTCATTTTAGCTGCAGATAACACCAAATAAGGAAATTTAATTTATGTCTACCCAGTATATCATATCCTAATATAAAGCAAAAGTTCATTTAATAGTTTGTTGATCACACTTGTGCGGTAATATTTGCGATTTTACTGGTGTAGAACACCAATCAATTTGATCGGATATTTTGTTTGCTTTTAGGACGAAATAAATTGTCAGAGCTTAAATTTAATCAGTTACTATTTTTGAACATTGTTTTCGATTTCACCTATTTTGAGGAAAATGAAGACTACAATGTAACCTTTTAATATATTAACAACTCCAACAATCTAAACATAGTGACTGCTTCAGGGGCTGAAAGAATTTTGCTATATTCGGAAAAGGATTATTCTCGAATTTTCATCTCTTATACCCATTATAAGATTACCCATCCATAATTAAGGAAGTATTTCGAAAGTATTAAGGATATTGATTCCCAAAAATAGGATTATGAATATGATGTCTATCTAATAAGAATTGGATATGATTAGCTGATTGATACTTTGATCATTACATTTCTAATCTTTTAAGTATTTGTTCCACATTTAATTACAGCTGAGAAATGAGTTGATTCCTAATTCTGAATTAATCATCCAAAGAGCAAATGTTTTACATAAGCTTTAGTTCAAAATAACTTAAAGTTGTTTATTTATCTATAGCATCATTCATTATGGTTACAATTAATATTAATTAATTATCTCTATCATTAATTATTCCTACTAATGATAAAAATGAATCCCAAAAATAGGATTATGAATATGATGTCTATCTAATAAGAATTGGATATGATTAGCTGATACTTTGATCATTACATTTCTAATCTTTTAAGTATTTGTTCCACATTTAATTACAGCTGAGAAATGAGTTGATTCCTAATTCTGAATTAATCATCCAAAGAGCAAATGTTTTACATAAGCTTTAGTTCAAAATAACTTAAAGTTGTTTATTTATCTATAGCATCATTCATTATGGTTACAATTAATATTAATTAATTATCTCTATCATTAATTATTCCTACTAATGATAAAAATGAATCCCAAAAATAGGATTATGAATATGATGTCTATCTAATAAGAATTGGATATGATTAGCTGATACTTTGATCATTACATTTCTAATCTTTTAAGTATTTGTTCCACATTTAATTACAGCTGAGAAATGAGTTGATTCCTAATTCTGAATTAATCATCCAAAGAGCAAATGTTTTACATAAGCTTTAGTTCAAAATAACTTAAAGTTGTTTATTTATCTATAGCATCATTCATTATGGTTACAATTAATATTAATTAATTATCTCTATCATTAATTATTCCTACTAATGATAAAAATGAATCCCAAAAATAGGATTATGAATATGATGTCTATCTAATAAGAATTGGATATGATTAGCTGATACTTTGATCATTACATTTCTAATCTTTTAAGTATTTGTTCCACATTTAATTACAGCTGAGAAATGAGTTGATTCCTAATTCTGAATTAATCATCCAAAGAGCAAATGTTTTACATAAGCTTTAGTTCAAAATAACTTAAAGTTGTTTATTTATCTATAGCATCATTCATTATGGTTACAATTAATATTAATTAATTATCTCTATCATTAATTATTCCTACTAATGATAAAAATGAATCCCAAAAATAGGATTATGAATATGATGTCTATCTAATAAGAATTGGATATGATTAGCTGATACTTTGATCATTACATTTCTAATCTTTTAAGTATTTGTTCCACATTTAATTACAGCTGAGAAATGAGTTGATTCCTAATTCTGAATTAATCATCCAAAGAGCAAATGTTTTACATAAGCTTTAGTTCAAAATAACTTAAAGTTGTTTATTTATCTATAGCATCATTCATTATGGTTACAATTAATATTAATTAATTATCTCTATCATTAATTATTCCTACTAATGATAAAAATGAATGCGTATGAATGTATTTACAGTCTTCTGGCCAGGATTGATGTTAAATTTGACATACATATGGAGGGATTTTTTTATAAAGACCTTGAATTTTAATTTTTAAATTGTTAATTAAAACTTTAATCAATGAAAAATTTGTTGAATTTTTGTGTTTTTATAGCAATTTCCGAAAATAATATCGCAGAAAAAATTTTAAACCGTTTAAAAATTAAAAAAATATATATTGCTACGGCATATATATTTCCGATATTCGATTCCACTAAGTCTGTATATTCACCGGGTTCTGTTCCGGGTTCATGTCCATAAATTCTTCTTCATATAGTAGATATGTATGTATGTACATTCCAGTATATATATATATATATATATATATAATATTGTTGAAAATGAAAAATAAATATTTACAAAATTTATTTTTGTTTTGTTTCATATTTGTGTAGATGGAATGTTTTCATTCCCTTCTTTCTGAAATTTCATACATTTGTGTCGCTTCGATTATTTTGCATTTTTTATATTTTAATAATTAATAATCAGTTAATAGACTAATTATGTTAATAAAAGTTTTGATTCTGTTGCAGTAGCGCCATCTGATAGTGCGTTAGTGAAAATTTTACTTCATAGTTCCATAATATTTATAATAAATGTGAATTAAAAACTAAAAAAGTTGAAAATGATTAATATAAAATATCTTCTTTTATGTAACACGCATAAAAGTGTTTCAAATGAAAACTTTCAATATATTTTTACTCATTAATCCCTCAATCTTCGTGACATCATGTAGGCATAGAATAAATTTTGCATCTCTAACTTGTAAACTGAAATTTCATTAATCAAAAATTTTATAATTACTTACAGAAATTAAACCTAATCCATAATCATTTAAAGTATTTAATGGATTCTTCATTTAATGTAATAAAACATTGCCAAAACGGATAGTGTAATCTTATCTAATAATGAAAAAATGCAATAACATTAAAAAGTTGATAATTTTTTTTAAAAAAAAAAGGTTTTTTATATTTGATTTTAAATGTGATTTGAAAAATATACGTTTCATTTTCCGAAACTGCTTTAAGATAAAAGGAGAAGATGGACGTAGTAGTGCTTTCTTATAAGAAAGTTCAGATTTATGCTTGACATTATTGTGGAGGTGGAAGCACCTCCATAATAGAATCCACAAGTGTGGCGAAATTGGAAAAGCTAAAAATTTATGGCAACTCTGGCTTATAGAATAGACCTGAATGAAAAGTTTATTTGTCAGCTAAAATGAAACTTTCTGAAGAAAAATCTAATTCATAAATTTTAACTAATACTAGTTCATTCAATTTAATTTTTCTTTTAAGGATATAGTATTTGCTGAAAAAAATGTGTTGCTTTTAAAAGAATTAATTCTAGCAAAACAAACCATTCAAATTTCATCATTTTATTCTTCCATTTTCTTATTATTCAGTAAAAATGTCAGGAATATTTCGAAACTACTTATTGAATCCAACTTATTCTAAGGCACTCATAAGTAAAGCTTCAATAATAAATTTTTGAAAGTAGTCATTATGGATTAAGTAAAATTATTAAAATATATTTTAGGTTACATAAGAATTAATTGAATAAATTTTATTAAAAGAATCAGGGAACAAATGATCTTGGTGAATATTTTGTTTTCACATCAATTAATTAAAATGGATGCATTTACTCCCACTTTTTTTTTAACAATTTTTGTGCGGTACTGTAATATTATGCAAGTACCGATAAAACAATTTCATATAAATAGAAAGTATAAAATGATATTCAAATTATAAGAATTTGAGTTTCTTATGAATATGGCGACACTCCAATAAAGAAGTCAAGATTCCCTAGGTTGTCAAGGAACGCATTTTGTGAATGATTACCTTAGCCAACCATCATTTTCATCATATTCATTGGTTAGACTTCAAATAAAGTAAAAATTCTTCTCAAAATTTTCATCAATCATTAAAATGCTAGCCAAACTACAATCAAAATATTAAATTTTCGTTTGTAGTGTTATTCGAATGTTGTAGAACTGTCGAATTTTGATAGTCATGACTTGATCATTGGGTGACTAAAAAGTTATGTAACAGTCAATTGCTATAAGGTGTCAAAAATTATAATGGATGCATCCAGTTTATTGAAAAAAATTAATTGAAAGTCCGTTTGATTGTTGTACGCGAAGAAATTCCGTAGATATCGTTAGCTTCTATTTTTGAAGGACAGAAATTGTGAAAAGCATCCCGTTGTTTAAATATACGATCCGATAATATAGAAAATTCGTAATCAGGTTGTGCTTCTCCAATTATCTTCACCACATGAGTGAGCATAAATAACTAACCAGCGGGAGTGGTCTGTCCAGAACTTTCTCTAATACTCTCTAATAAGTATTTGTCCGAGAAAAAGCCTCGCATGGCATTATTGTACAATAATTAAGAAATATTAACCTTTGACGTGAATTCCGCATTTTTACTGAACCTATCATGTCATCATACGCGTGTGTTTTTCACGATTAATCCCTGGCATACAACTAATAGTACTCAAAAAGATTTCTAACGCATTTCTTTTCCCAACCGGTTGAATCAGAATTTTGACAGCTAGATACATTTCTAGTCACAAAATCCCACACCAAATTTTGCTTTATTTAAATCATTGCATTTTTGTGTTATAGTGTATTTATTGTTACGAATCTGTAATGCTGCTTCCCAGCATAGTTGGTTCCATCATCGGAAAGAATGTTTTACAGTCATCTGTATTGGACGGAGTCCGTGTGTCGCGTCGGAGGTCCCGGAGCTTGGCGACAAATTTGGCGACCATTTGGCGATTTGGCGACGAATTTGGTGACATTGGCGTCAAAATAGATTATACCCGAAACATCGAGAATTTTCCCGATCCGTCCAGTAGGAACCGAGATACGCCTCGAACGTTCCTAATTGGTTGAGAGGCTTCTAGCCCCGCCCCCTGAGACATATAAAAGGAGGCGGCCGCGGCTGCCAGGGTCGTCGTAGTCGGAATCGACGGTAAAGAACTGGCCTGGAACTCCCACTATCCAAACGAACTCCGGAAATTTCGTAACAATATGATTCTGAAAGTATAGACCGACAGACGGTCAACTTCTTGTTGGATTTGGCTCAAAATTTGATAGACGTCTACACTATAGATGTTAAATCTGTGTGCCAAATTTTATCCATCTCGTTTCGTTAACTTATATTCGAACAACTTCCTCTGAGTGACAGACACACTTCCTCTAAACCGAGTTCGCTCAAAATTTGATAAAAATTTACAAATTTGGTATAAAGACCTTATCAAATTCCATTCGTCTAATTCAAAGCGTTTTTGAGTTATTTTTGTCACAGACATACATTTCTAAAAAATGTGTTTTTTGAACTCACGGAGGTTTAAAATGTGTTGATTCTTCACAATATTACATTCTTATGTTTTTGACGTTTGCAATAACTTTTTCTATACTTCTTGTACGAGAGAGTAAAATCGGAACATGGATATGTTGTAACTTGAAATTATTCCTAAGAATAAATATTCGGAACTGTTTTTAAAATGATTAATGAAATGTAAATAAATTTCCAAAATTAATATTTTAAAACATTTATATTAGTAAATTAGTACATACATTTTAATCATTTATATTGGTATATTTATATTAGTATATTAAAACATAAATATTAGTATATTATTAAACATTTATATTAACATTAGTACTAAAAAAAGGCAGATTTTGTTTCAGTCTTTAATTTATAGCACTTTGTACTGAATGAATGTCCCATTTTGATAAATCTACTGGTTTTACTTGAAGAGACCTCTCAATTTTCAACTAAGACCAAATGATGAGAGCACCGGACTCGAAACTTCTTAATGATTCCGCACCACACCAGTGAGAGGATTCAGACAATGGAGATTTGAACTCTTAGGCTCTATAATGGAAACCTTATCATCATGGCATTACGGCCGGATATAAAATGTTATTTAGAATTAATTTTATCATGAATTCATGACCAAATGGAATCAATATTAAGGAATCGATATGTGTGCATTGTTATCGAGCACTTATAATTGTACAAAATTTTATAGCTTTCTAAAAAATTGAGAATAAAAGAGTAAAATTCGGTTAAATTATTAATTAATTATATTAAATTAATTAATTAAACAAAACAAGTGAATTAAAAGTATGTAAAAATACACATGTGATTATCCAAATATATTTGCAACTATAGTCATCCAACATTTCGTTCATTTAGGAGAGGAAACAAAACATAGTATTCTGAAAATGCCTGCATTATCTTCAAAATTGTATTTCCCGGTATTAGAGGCGTTGGAAAATGAAGTAATTGTTTTAAGGAAATTGTACGAACCTAATTAGCAAAATAATTTAAATCCATGTTTCGAGAACAGTTTTGTAATGACGGCGCTTAAGCTACTAGAAATAGCGATAAGTAAATGCATTTGATTTTCATCAAAACATCTTAATCTTTTAAGCCTATTCTGAGAGAAGTTTCATTTAAATGTATTTTTCAATAAATTTTAATTATGTGCTTCAATTTATTATATGGGAATTTTAAATATTCAGTGAAAGTGAAGAAATATTTTGTTTACGCGGATTTCAATTTTTCGTTTTATAACGGAACTGAGGGAAATTCATGCCATCATGATTAATAAAAATAATTTATGAGGCACTTAAAAATGGGCTCAGCAATAGCAACACAATTTTAAGTTTTTAATTTCATTATTTCAAATTTCTCCTAAATGCATGTAACTTTTTAAATAGATTTTAATAAGCTCCCGTACGTTGCACAGTAAAATACACTTTAAATTCCTGGCATTCATTTTATAAAAAAACACCGCTGCATATTTGACTAAAGAGAAAAATTCAAAATATGCATTTTGAAGATAACTCTTGATTTATTAAGAAAAATAAGTTTTTTGTAAGAATATAAATTATGTTTACTAATGTTTTTTTATATATATTTTAACTTATTAAGAAAATCATGTAATTAAACTCACCATCTTAATTTAGTATCAAGATCCTATTTTATTCGAGGCACAAGGTCATATCAGTTTATATTTCATATAAAAGCTTATAATTCCTGCATATGTCATTATTGATGGAATTCCTACATATGTCATTATCTTCTATCTCACCTATATCTATTTAAAAAAAAAACTATTTCCTTCTATGTTCTCTTTCGGGGCAATGTCAACAAAGTCCATACAACACAATGGCGTATTTATGGTCCTAAATACGCCATCAGTTGACAACTTCCACTTGCAACTCTCCATTTTGTAAAGAAAATTTCAGTACACTATTTCATTACTAAACCTAACTAAAAATGAATTTTCCGAAAATCCCATATCTGTCCAATACGCAGATTTCATCAGTTTTCATTTCATTCTTTTTGAGGTGACATATATTTCTTAGAGACCTGTGATTGCTTCATTAGTGGGAGACTCTTTTCATATTTCTCTCATTTCGAACGATATTACAAAATGAGTCCCTAGTCTCAATAACAGCAGCCATTTCGCCAACTCATTTCCTCACTTTACATGTGTAGCAAACTGATCACAATGTCCTGTATTGATTATGCAAGTACTTTCCTTCGTAATGGTAAGAGGTAAATTAATTTAATGTGAGGCATTTTTGAATAAATACTGTTATTATAGAAATTGTCTATTGAGAGTTCGGCGAGAAGTCGAAGAAGCTCGATAACGAATAACGACACTTCATTCCGAAAGAAAATGACGAAACACGATTTCTGAGATCTGGTACCAAAATTGCTGATCAGTTCAAAATTTGGTTCTGTATCCAAAATTCATATCCAGTTTCTTTCACTGTATTATGAAATATAAAATGTTTCATCATATTCAGCTGTTTTAAGTGAAATAGATAGAAAAAAAGACAGCTATTTTTTTCTCATCCCAGAGACTATAAAATAGATACCATGATAATGTTATAAAAAGTAAATTTTAATACCTTTTCTTAAAATACATTCATTTATTCATTCATTGATTTTTAATACTGTGTCGTTCTTTTGTTAAAAATTGACGTAATAAAGTTTAAAATACTTCTTTTAATTTTTAAAACTTAAACATCTCTTAATTTGTCTATATATAGCATGGATTAGTAGGGGAAAATACATTTAGCAGATTAATTGAGTAAATACATTATATACAATAAATGGATTAGTAGAGTAAATATATAGGATTCTTAAGATTTAAAATGCCAGGCACCAGATTTTACCTTTTTTGAATCAGATATTTTCCAAAATGTCTATTGTTGAGAATTAATGAAGTTCTATTTACGAAAAGCATTAAATAATTACATGAGATACATAATTGTTTATATTATCCATACTTTTGCCTGAACTCCGGTCTTACCTCTGAAATAGAACAGATATTTTCATTAATTTTTTTCCCGATAACAATTTTACCAAGAAATGTTTTGAAAAGTTTCGTTAATTTTTTTTGACAACAATATTTTGTGTTTGTCTTTATTTCATTATGTAATCTAAAATATTTAAATGTCCATTATTTTCAATAAAATTAATATACCAAATAAAAATATAATAAACATAGATTTTTTTCAATGTTTAGAACTAAAAACTTTTAACTAACTAAACAAAGCTTCTGACAGCAATGATTGAGTAAATAAGGTAGAAAATTGAATGAAAAGACTACCTTCTGTGTAAGTTGATAGTAAAAAAATATTAATTAAAATCCCATAATGTAAAAATTGTCAACAATTAAAATGTTTACCTTACATTCTTTTATGCATTTGCAAATTTTCACTTTCTATTTATAACAGTTGATACTTATTTTTAAATTTAGAAGGAGTAATCAAAAATTTATGGGAAAGTTAAAGAAACGCAAGTTTATTTAATGCCGAAAATTTATCACATGCGAATATTTATTTTGTATACCGTCATTCAACTATCATGGCTTTAAAGAAATTTACGCATCACGCATGAAGTTGTATACATTGATCAATCGACAGTTTCAACTTCAACTTCAAAAGAAATGACGGAAAACTTGAAAAACTGAGTAATTAGTAATATCTTAGAGAAATACTGGAATGCCGAGGAAGAAAATAAAATTCTTTGCCTGCACTTGTGCTTTTCAAAAAGGATGACGAATTTCAGTAGTAAGGACCTTTGGATATATAACGATTTATATGAAAATCGGAATATTAAAAGATCAAAATCATAATGGCAGTTTCATCAAATAAGGTACTCAAATTTATAGAAACACTTTGTTTCCTGTAGAAGTTGACTATAAAAATTATAAAATTGGTATCTATTACTCTTGTATAAAAAAAAGGATATTGTCTATAAATATTTTTCTTACACCTTTTTACCTTTAAGCAAAAAGATTATGTTTACGACTCTCATAGCAAAAAAAAAAAAAAAAAACGTTTTTTATGCACTTGTTTATAAGCAAAAATTATTTTTATTATTCATTAGCAAAAAAAAAAAAAAAACATATCAATATAACGTTTTTTTACTCTTATCTATAAGCAACAAAGTTTAATTTTTATATTTACAAAATTTCTCGAGATATTAAAAGGCAAATGTTTTGGCTTGGATCCTTTTTTCATACCTCAGATTTGCATTTAAGTGAGCTTTTCGTTGCCTTTTTGCGAGAAAATATTCATATTAAAAAGAGGCTGTTGAAAGAGTTGAATTATAATGCACTTGCATAATGACGAATTTATTTAAATTTCACTAAACTGTAAAAAATGGTTCATTTTATTTCTTCTGTTCTCAAGCCTTAGACTTATGATTTGTTTTTCTGAAACCACTGTCATCAACATAGTCATTCACATGTTTTATTTTCAACAATATTTTCTATTCATTGTGACAGGTAGTATTTATTTCGTGTAGAAATGTTAGCATAGAAGAAGAAATTGCTATATTTAATGGTTTGCTTAGAATCCCTAATAGTTATAGGCGTAATGGGTTTTGGGACTTCTTTCTATTTTCAAGATATAAAGTTCTTATTTTGATTACAGTTAAATTCTCGTACTGAATTGACTTGTCAGACTCTCGCATCGAAATGTAAATTTGTATTTAAGTAAAAATAACAAATAATTCAAATAACAAAAGTCGCTTGAGCGCGCTTAAATATTTGAGGCGTCTTTTACTTTCTTATATAAATGAGTTAAAATGGATGCTCAAAATAAAATGTGGCATCTAATTAAGCGTTTGAAGTTCAAGGGGTTAATGGGGCTGTAGTTAATGTCGAAGAAAATTCGTTGCGATTACTGAAAAGATTCACAAATGCCGTTTAAAAAAACTTTCGAGGATAAAAAAAAAATGAAAAACGAGGTTTTATTGAGAAAACTGCAGTCAATAAGTATTTCAGATCTATATAATAAAAGCTAATTAAAATAATTGAAATTTCTTATTTTATAGAATAATTCTAGATTACTCATCAGCCCATAAGGAATTATCCATTAGGGAAAAAATTGTGTATTATTGTGTGTATCAAAATGCATTAAAGATAAAGAGTAAAATCCACATTCTAATAATTTTTTTTAAAAAACATTTAAATGCTATAAGGATAAATATTTAAAAATAATAAAGCCACCTTTTAAAAGCAAATATATATTAGAGCTATAAAAAGTAAATAGTTTTATTTTAATTATATTTTGTCATTTAGTTTTTAATTTATAATTCACTATTTTAAACATCATTTAATTTTGAAATCCTTTTTTTCTTATAAGACCTCATTCTCGGGTGACACCGCGCATATGAAATTGAAACTTAATTTAATTAATCAATTAACTGACAGCTAAATTCTGTAATTATTAAAATAGTCTGTTGTTATCGAAAGAAGAAAATAGTTATACAAAATTTAAAAATTCGTCGTACAAAAGGAAGTGTATGTAAATTAGACTTAATTATGCCTATTTTACAAATACTTTATAAACATGAAGAATTTATGATGAAATAAGCAGTATAAGAGAAAGAGCTTTAGAAATATTATGTAAATTTTATTTCAAATGAAGCCGATTAAAATTTCAATGTAGTAGCCTCTGGGTTTTATTATTTGTTTGTTTTAAAATGAAATAAATGGAGAAACTGTTATTACCAAAATTAGTACATAATATATCAGTTCCATTTTCTGTTAATTAACCCTCCAATCGCTCTATTAAATAACAGAATTAGAAAGAAAATTTACAAAATTTCAAAACTATAATACAATGGATGTATATGTAAAATATATCATAAAATTACGTCTCTATAAACATGAAAGAATTCATTTTGAAATAAGGAATATAAAAGAAACAACTTTAGAAATACTATGATTATTTGACTTCAAATTAAATGAATCAACTATTTAAATGTTGTTGTGTTTGAGATTTTTTTATTTGTTCCTCAACGAAAAACAAATAGATAAGCTGTTAATACCAAAATTATTATGTTAAATCGGTTTTTTTTTTTTGCTGTTTAAACCTTGAAACGCCACGTAACCGCGTTATTAAATGAAAAATGAAATTTAAAAGATTAATCTAATTAAATATTTTCAGCTTTTATTAATTCCAGTCTTGCGCTAAAAATGCTAGCAAATGTCTAATAATACTTGTTTGTCGAGTTAAAAGAATTAAAATTTATTGTGATTAATTGTATTCAATTAAAAATACTCTATTTCGATGTAAGAATATTTGGACTAATGGAACGAAGCACGAGTTTGTTTTTCTACAGAGGAAATCTTTGCCAGTATGAACTTTAAATGAAACATTTTTAAAATGGCCGCGCCTTGAACTAATAGTGGATGTATTCTTACAATGTTTCAAATTAAATAGCAATTAATCGATATCATTAACATTTTTTCACATCATTCTCATGGATGTCTCATGTCAAACATTTAAGTACATATCCAAAGTTTTAAACAGAATTTTTTTTCCTTCAAGGAATTGAATGGCATTTGTCTTCGGTGATGAGAATGCATTAAAGAGATCTTATCCGAACTGCCAGTTGTTGGCATTTTAATGAAACATAAGTAGCACATTTAGGCAATGGATGCAATCTTCAAAGATGCATTGGATGTGATCACGGTGTAAGAGAAAATGTTCCTTTTAAGAAAAATAGGGCATCACCCACGCTGAAGATTTATGTCTCTAATCAGTGAGTTCCTAAATCGCTTGAGATAAAACAGGTCACAAACCTGTACTTTCCGAATTGAACCACAGAGATTGCTTTTAGAGGACAGTAATATACCAAAAATGAGTGATAGGTGGGACCGACGAAAATTGTGCAATTCATATTTGGATAAGTAGAGTATAAATATAAAACGCATAAAAATATTAAGTTGAGGAAAAGAAATGTATGAACTTTAAGACTTTATTTAACATGTTTCAGATTACCAATTTTGGACAAATATGAACTATTTTGTTCCTTAATTTGTTGCTGTTTTAAGGATAACTTCATAATACATCTGTCTTAGAAGACTTGGTGTCTATTGGCGAAAAACTCTAGGAAACGATTATCACAATCTTCTCTTGATGCCAATTTCTTATCACTAAGGAAGTTTTGCAATACAAGAAAAACATGGTGCCAGGTCCCGACTATATCGTAGATGCATCAAAACTCCCAAACCAAACTCCCGAATATTCTGGCGAGTCAATAAAGACGTGTGCATTCTGGTGGCGTTGTCCTTAAGGAACACAACACTTCTTCTTTTGGCTAATTCTGGCCGTTTCTGGTCACTCGCTAACTTCAAACGTTCCAGTTGTTGAAAGTAGAGATCCGAATTTTAGTGTTTGCCATATGAAAGCATAATAAATAAGCTCATAATAAATTAATCCTTTCCAGTGCCATCTAATGCACAGCAGAGCCTTCCTGGTAGTTTATCTTGGTTTGACCACCATTTGAGCTGCTTCATCGCTCTCTGACTACGTACATTTTCGCACATGTTGTCGTATGTTACACGTTTCTCATTTCCAGCGACCATCCGTTTAAGAAATGGGTCGATTTCATTCTGTTTGACCAAAGCTTCGCAGATGGAAATTCGATCAGTCATGTTCATCATCATCTTTAACATCAAAAATACCTGAATGGAATGGACAAAACCAAAATTGCACGTAATTGGTTGTTACAGTAACGGGACCATAAACACCATTCACAATTTTAGCCTCCTGGATTGAATTTTCGACTTTATCAAATAAAAACTGTAAAATGTACCGACTTTTCACTTTGTTGACTTCCATTATTAACACTCTGTAACTCACAACTGAATGGACCAAACAAAAAAACAGCAAAAGAATTTTTTATTGTGAAATGTCACCTTTCCAGCGAACTCAAAACTGAAATGGTCTTATCGATACTTTATGAGCTATCGATCACTACAACTATCTATCTAAAAATAATTTATTGCTTTTTTTTTCCAACCTAATTTATGCAAATTCATAAATATATGCAATAAAAATAAGTATAAATATGTGGAATTAATTCGAGACATTATCTTCGAATCAGCTGCTTGGAAGAAAAGTGCTATTAAAGAATATACTTTTCGTGCATGCGCATTTAAAAGAATTCCCTTGATTATATGGTGCAATGTCCAATAAACTCAATAAAATATAAGACCTCTTATTCCATGAAAAACATAAAAGAACTATAACAAAATGCAATGTAGGTAATACAACAGTGCAGAGCGTAAAACAACTCGATGACGAGCTCTCCAAAGGAAGAATCCGCTAGACTCCAGTGCGAGTTATCGATTATATGGTAACCGGGACTTGATATTGAATTTTCTGGAAGGATCTTTGGATCTCAGCTGTTTTTTATTTTCAAGAACATTAATTTTTGACACTAAGGAATAGGATCATTGTCTGAAATCCATTCAGCGTACATTAAAAATACTCTAAATATCTATTCCTTACCAAGGCAGAGATACAATATTGATGATTTATTACAATGTACTAAATAAAAATAGAGTTCTTTCAATGTCGATGATTTCAAAACATTTAAAAATCTTATGTGACAACTATAGAACTTATAATCTCATTTAAATTCTCTTCGTTGGAAACTATTACATATTGTTACGAATCTGTAATGTTGCTTTCCAGGATTGTTTTAGGTTATTCCATCATAAGGACAGTTTTACAGTCAGCTGTATTAGATGCTGCTTAGATATCGGATCAATAACTATCCGAACTTTGATTGGCGACCGTTTGGCGACAAAATGATTGATAGAATCTTCAAGAATTTTGGAAATAGGACCAAAAGGAAGCAAATTTGCTTGATTCTCCAAGAACCTTCTCTGCCCTGCTCCGAAATTTTTAAAAGGCTGGCTGTGCAAGTCATTTAATTAGTCATAGAGAGAGTCGTATAGTGAATCAGCGACGAATTAGTTAAATCATTCCAACGAAGCTCAAGTGTTGGACTGAGCTCAAACAATTAGTGGATTGAGAATTGGTACCGTACGCCGAGTTTTGGAGAAAATTATTGAAGCAGCATCGTGTCGTGTGTGGAGTAACCAGTCGTATAGTAAGTCGGCAGTTGGGTATGGCTAAAGCTAGGTGACACTAGAGAATAGTGAGCATTTGGAAAGACCTTAGGGAATAGTTACCATCCTCCTGCTGAGTTCTGTCTGGCCACTTTGTGTGCTGTGGTAGTCGTTTACAACCGATTACTACTTGTGGACTTCCGTTTGTTCTAAGCGACTCTTTTTTCGTCAGTGTATTTCCGTCCTCGTGTTAATAAATGTAACTATTTTTTTTATTGAAGCCTGTTGATTATGTCACAATACACCCACTACTGGCGAATCCGTCAACGAGTTTTTAATTTCAGTAACAATATTATAATTTGCAATAACATTCAAATAAGTTGCTCATTACAGTATGCAGTGTTAGAATCCTTTTTAAATGGATCCAGTGTTTCTTACCATTATAATTTGTGTTTCATGCAGATTTATATGCAAGATATCGATTTCGGATGAGTGGATAGTGATGGTTTCCCGAATAACTATCCGCTCATCTATCTTTATCAAACATTTCCATTGTTAGCTATTTGAGTTATTTATCAGGTCCCGAAGTTCTTTGGCGTTATTGCTATGACTTCTTAATATATTTTTCACTAAGGTTTACAACTATTATTGGTGAAATGATTTTTTTTTCATTTTATGGAATTATTTATGATTTATATTTCAAAAGTATAAGCACATTCTCTTTTTATCTCTAGTGTTTCTTTAATTTGCAATTGTATCAATTTTTGAAGTGAAAAATATTTGAGACAGGCAAAAGTCAGAAATCTTTTTACTTCAAGTTAACGAAATATCTCAGTGCTACTTTATCGGAAAAACTTGATTTTTGCAAATAGACAATTGTAAATAATTTCTGACGCTTTTTTTCACTAAGCATCAGTTACGCTCGATAGAAAAGGATGTTCATAAACACAAAAAAGAAAAAAAAATCACATTCTAGATTAAAAATAAAATTTGCATTTTTGAAGCTCGCATTGTATTAAGTACAGAGAAAAAGCATTAATAACTTCCATCAACTAGTGTCTGTTTTTCATAAGGAATTTAATCAATTTATGCAGAATAGAAAAAAATGACAATCTTTCTATGGTGACCATAAAAATTTAGTATATATGTACATAATCCCACTTCGTATCGAATATTATACTGTCATTATTTTGCTTATATTTTCATATTGCTGAAATTTGCTATATACGTTTAAAAAAAAACAGGAAACAATTAATTCATTCTAAAGAAATCCATGTGCTTTGTATTAAATATCGGTGAAATGTTGATAAAAAAGAGAAGAAAAGTCACAAATATATTATAAATCTAAATAAGCATATGCCTTTTTTTAAGTTCGCCAGAAACAACACATTTTGTTCTTCAAGTGTAATTTAAGATTCATAGAAGCAAAAGAGTTCTGAAGAAAAAGCAATCTGGAAAGATTTGATGGAAACTTCAAAGCGAAAAAATAAATGTTAATGAGGATACAATTCATGTGAGATATGATTAAATTCCACGCGATGGATACGCAGAATGACGTCATAGCACTTACAACTTCTCGCCCGATCGGCAACCAGAAGAGAGCTGAGGTGGAAGTTGCTGTCCGATCCTGGAAATGTGATGCCTGTTTTTTGTTTTTTTTATTTCTATAAAAAAGTCTGTCAGCCTTTTTTATCTTTTTTCCGTTTATTCAGCTGTTGTTCTTGTCTTAAATGTTATGTTCGTATTTTTACTTTTATTTAAAACTATTCTAAATGCTATGTCGTTCGATTTTATTCGACTTTGAGTTAATCACTCAAACTCATATACATATAAGAAAACAAAAGCCACAATTTCATTTATGGATAAAGACATTTTAAATATAGAATTTTATAATGTACATGGTAAAGAAGAAAACATCTCTCCTAATAGTAAAAACGAATGTATATAATAGTATACGCTGTTTGTGTGTGTGTTGCAGGAGATTTGCAAGCTAGATCATTTGATCTACAGTTATCAAATTTGGTACATGTATATATAGGAGGAAAAAATGTGCATTACTTAGCGATTTTATGAAATTTTATTTACAATTTTAATAAGTTAAAAATTAAGCTTCATTTCAATGTTTTTCCACTATAACTTTTGAAAATGGTGTAAAACAAAAATTAATTTTATATAATTTCAAAATTTAAGAAATTGTTTCTTGCACAATGTCCTAGTCGTGCAAATTTTAACAATTTTCTAAAAATATTGTTTTGCCCGACTTCCAACAATAGGTTAAATTGTTGCTTTTCAAACGATTGATTCAAACAATTTTCATTGTTCCATTAAATTTTTAATTGCGTTATTTTCCTCCATCGTTAAAAGTGAAAGATGAAGCATTAGGTTTAATATCCATGTTCCTTAAAAGAGGAATAAGAAAGATGAAATTACAATATCATGAAACTTAGAAGACAAATGAATCACACATTTATTTTTTTCATATGCACTATGATATCATGGGATTGGACTTCATTAAATATGCCCAGGCACACAAACAAGATCACATATTTATGACTATTAAAATAACTCTGTTTTATGTCTGACAAGTAGGTGAAATCATGAACATGAAGTTATATCTAAATGATTTAAATGAAATTAAATATAATCAGTATTCCGAGTCAACAACCAGGTCACCTAAACAGATTAATTATAAAACAACAACAACAAAAAACTAACAAAATTCATATCAAAATGGCCCTTATCAAATTTTATACGAGTAGAATTTCGTAAGAGTTACTAGTATGAAGAGTTACTAGCATGATGAAAAAGAATTCATATCAAATTCATATCAAAATGGCACTTATCAAATTTTATACGAGTAGAATTTCGCAAGAGTTACTAGTATGAAGAGTTACTAGCATGATGAAAAAGAATTCATATCAAATTCATATCAAAATGGCACTTATCAAATTTTATACGAGTAGAATTTCGCAAGAGTTACTAGTATGAAGAGTTACTAGCATGATGAAAAAGAATTCATATCAAATTCATATCAAAATGGCACTTATCAAATTTTATACGAGTAGAATTTCGTAAGAGTTACTAGTATGAAGAGTTACTAGCATGATGAAAAAGAATTCATATCAAATTCATATCAAAATGGCACTTATCAAATTTTATACGAGTAGAATTTCGTAAGAGTTACTAGCATGAAGAGTTACTAGCATGATGAAAAAGAATTCATATCAAATTCATATCAAAATGGCACTTATCAAATTTTATACGAGTAGAATTTCGCAAGAGTTACTAGTATGAAGAGTTACTAGCATGATGAAAAAGAATTCATATCAAATTCATATCAAAATGGCACTTATCAAATTTTATACGAGTAGAATTTCGTAAGAGTTACTAGCATGAAGAGTTACTAGCATGATGAAAAAGAATTCATATCAAATTCATATCAAAATGGCACTTATCAAATTTTATACGAGTAGAATTTCGCAAGAGTTACTAGTATGAAGAGTTACTAGCATGATGAAAAAGAATTCATATCAAATTCATATCAAAATGGCACTTATCAAATTTTATACGAGTAGAATTTCGTAAGAGTTACTAGTATGAAGAGTTACTAGCATGATGAAAAAGAATTCATATCAAATTCATATCAAAATGGCACTTATCAAATTTTATACGAGTAGAATTTCGTAAGAGTTACTAGTATGAAGAGTTAATAGCATGATGAAAAAGAATTCATATCAAATTCATATCAAAATGGCACTTATCAAATTTTATACGAGTAGAATTTCGTAAGAGTTACTAGTATGAAGAGTTACTAGCATGATGAAAAAGAATTCATATCAAATTCATATCAAAATGGCACTTATCAAATTTTATACGAGTAGAATTTCGTAAGAGTTACTAGTATGAAGAGTTACTAGCATGATGAAAAAGAATTCATATCAAATTCATATCAAAATGGCACTTATCAAATTTTATACGAGTAGAATTTCGCAAGAGTTACTAGTATGAAGAGTTACTAGCATGATGAAAAAGAATTCATATCAAATTCATATCAAAATGGCACTTATCAAATTTTATACGAGTAGAATTTCGTAAGAGTTACTAGTATGAAGAGTTACTAGCATGATGAAAAAGAATTCATATCAAATTCATATCAAAATGGCACTTATCAAATTTTATACGAGTAGAATTTCGTAAGAGTTACTAGTATGAAGTCTTACTAGCATGATGAAAAAGAATAAAGTTTATGAGCAGTAAAAAGGCAGTCGGGGTTCGAGATTAAAAATGATTTTTAATTTCTTATTTGGCTCCTTACCAAGAGAAGCTTGGAAAGACGCATGCTAGCCATTTAAGTCCAATAAATACTTATGTTCGCTTCGTATTGAATAATAAATTTGCAAAGAAATCTAATAAATGCGGTGATTAAATAAATCTGTTCGATAATTCTTGTTTAACATTAGGACAAAATGCTCTAATTTTCCACATAATAAAATAGTGAAATCTGAATGTTAATTGCTGGAGTTTTAGTTTTTATGGAAAATATTTGATATTTAAAAAAATATAAATATTCAGTGAAAAACAAATTTCTCCAGAACAACAAATGTTTGTTTTATCTGATGGAGCGTCAATTCTTAATATGATTGTCGGAAATAATGATTTCAGAGGAAAATACGTGGAGATAATAATCTAAAATAATACAAGCGTGAAATATATTTTTATGCAAAACTTTAAAATTTCGCATTGAATCGCTATAACTTCTAACTGAGTGCCAAATTTCTTTGCTATAGTCACGATTTATTTGTCTGGACTGCCTATACATATGTTTAAACATTTTCTTTTATATTATATACTATGAAAAATTGTCGTTTTCTAAAAGTGAAAATATCGTGGTTTTTTTTTTTTTTTTTATATGACAAAACTTAAATGTTTAACAATTTTGGAAGGTATTGCAAAAACAGCTTTTAAAAATCTGTGCAATGCAGACTAGGAAACTAAGAGACATATAATAAAATACAACAACCCGAATATAGCCCTGAAAACAAAAGTATTAACAATTCTAGAAATATTGTCAATTAATTTAATAGCTCTTAAAATTTAAATCAATCAAAATTTATATCAATTCTAAGGATAAAAATGCAGATAATTTACACATTTCTTGCTCTTTTTCATACATGAATAAGTAGGTGTTCTTCAAGTAAATACACAATAAAAGAATAATTTTTTAAGCTCGATTTTTTATTAACGTTCTTAAAATTTACTTTTTCTGCTTTTAATTGTTATTTTATAATTCATTATTACAAATATTGTAGAATCTCAAACCTATTTTTTCTCAAACACATTACCAGTTGGCTCCACACATATGGAAGAAGGATTTAATTAAATAAATCGATTGATTCATTATTCTGAAAATATAAAAATATCATGTAAATGCAACAGAGTATAAATTTTCTAGGCTCAGCAGATTAAGAAGTGACAGGAAAATCAATTCCAGTTTTTATATATTTATTCAATATGAAATAAATCAATTTGAACCTTAGTGTGTAATAGAAATTAACGATTATTATGCCCAATTGGCAACAAAAAAGCCTGTAGTTTAATAGCATATAATTTAAAAGCATGTCAGCTAATTCATAGTTAATAATTTCCTTTAAAATTCGGAATATTAACTTTAAAATATCATTTCTTTTGGAAACATAGCTTTTCTAACAAAATACAGGGTGTCCCACAAGGTATGCAGAGTCAAATATTTACAAATTCAGACAAAACACGTCAAGAACGAGTATTTTGATATATAACATCTCCGAATATGGCGTCATAGTCTAATGACACGAAGAACATTAATTACGAATTACGATGAACATGACCCTTGCACAACATGGAAGCTCCCCTAGGTAACTATGCAAATTTGTGGCAGCCTGTGAGAGAAAAAGTGCATCTACAAGTGAATATGCAAACTCCCGCCACGGCATATAAGGCTAGAAAACATGTTGCATTCGCGCGTTACTCATCAAGAAATTAGTGTATGGTACGTAATCGTTGTGGTTCTGAAATGAGCAAATATTCGATTTCGTTTCGTGTTTTCATGGTGCTGTCTTATCATGAATTGCAATCACCAGCGGTTGTGCTGAAAAAATTAGGCAATCAATCCAACATAACTACACGACAATCAGAAGAATGTACGAAAGATTTAAGAAGACCGGCACTTTGTAGGACAATGTGCTAGCGATGGGGAAGAAAGAGATGGGTGCAAGAACAGAAGCTAATGCTCCAAAAGGAAAAAAGTATGCATCATCTTCGGCACAACAGGTGGTAAGACAACTCGACAGGTCCAAAAGTACCTTACGGTGCATCGGATAATGAGAAAGGATGCGACTCTGTTCCCTTACAAACATACGGCATGGAAATTTAGAGAAGGAAAGCAGTTCAAATATTCCCTCGTCATCTAATCAAGGCATCATCAACACGAACTGTATCCAAAATTAGTACACATATAAATTCAAAATTTGACATTAATCCATTTAAATTGTTCATATATTCATATCTTTAAATAGGCTACATTTTATATAGTATTACTTAATATTTTAACGACAAATTGCTTCAGACTTTATTATTGAACAATGGGAATTTTCTCTCTGGGAAAATATTAAAATACAACTTTTAATATAAAATTGCAACCTAACAGGAATACATAAAAAAATAATAGAAAAAATGCAACTTAATACAGATACTTGAAAAAAGTAATACAAAAATGTAGTCTAATCCATGCTACGAGCAATTAGAATATTAGCTAATCGTTTCAAAATGAGTCCAAGTAGCACATTCTGTACAAAATTTTAGCATCCACGTGATCGGATATTCAGACTCCACCAATTCTTTTCATCTGAACAACATATTTATAATGAACTAAATTAAATTTATTTAACAAATCGTCATACTTCCTGCTTTCCATTTCCCTTTTCTTTAATTCATCCTATATCTAAATCTTTAAAGGTCTTAAATGTCTGCTCCACTTTTTTTTACTCCAAATTGCAATAGTTTTACGACAAGTTTTCTTATAACTTCCGAGTTGTAGTTGAAGGCTCCTATCGAAGGCCAAGGTGATGCAATAATCATCATTTCTATGTTCTACTCACCAGTAAATTGTATAAATTCCGTTCCAGAAGTGTTTTCAGTCCACAATTCAACACATTTTCTTAAACATTTGCTCTATCTGAAATTACAATGCGATCATATACTAGATTATGTATGCAATCAACTTTATTTCAGACTTTCAGATAACCCTAGGGAAGTCTTTCGATTGTCTTGTGAACTTAAATAACATATCAGGTTTTGTAGTTTTTAGATCAGAGAAGAAAATGGAGTATTCATTTTTTATCTAGTTCGTTTGCTCTAATTTCTCAAAGATTTAAAAGATGTCTGCAGTTTAAATGTAAAAAAAAAAAAATAAAAAAAAATAAAAAAAAAATGCATATATATATATATATTTAATTTGTCGTCAAATTTTCTTTTCTAGTTAGTTGCATTTTTTCACATTAAAAAAAATGACAGATGGCCAAACTGTTGGTGGATATAATTCAATATCTAATACTTGCTGAAAATTTATGTGAAAAAATTTAAGCACCAAATTTCATTGTTCCAGCTTTCTGTGTTAAGAGTCGCCCTGATCAGTTGCATACGAGAGGACAAACAGATAATTTTCACTCATGTTTTGATAAAAAAAATTGCAAATTTATTGTTAAGTCTACGTGCCAAATTTAATTTTTCTTGAATATTTCACTCCTGAGTTATTGAAATTCATGCTGGTAAGGTCTCCTTTTCCGAGTAGGAGGGTTCGTGACCCGATTCCACAGAAGAACTGTCGTATAAGCGGGTCTCGTTTGCGTTACACAGTATCAAGAACAAATATTCTCCCGCTGAAGTGGTGTGGAAATTTGGTTAGAGGAAGTACTAGTTCAGGTGTCATCCTCGTCATCTGACTGGGATTCAAAATTATTTTCATCCAAGAATAGCCTCAGTGTTGCTTTAAAATGGAACATTAATATAATTAAACTAACTAAACTACTGCACTCTTGTGTTCACAGAAAAATAAATGCATAAAAGTAATTATATTTACAAAACGAAATAATTATAATTACTAACTGGAGGAGG
Organism: Argiope bruennichi; assembly: GCF_947563725.1. Taxonomy (NCBI): domain Eukaryota; kingdom Metazoa; phylum Arthropoda; class Arachnida; order Araneae; family Araneidae; genus Argiope; species Argiope bruennichi. Next base: position 9,006,158 of record NC_079154.1, read on the forward strand.
TCCAAGCCATCAAAACTTCGATTTCAATTTTTTGATGATCATAATACTTTTTATTTGTTTATTTAATTAGTGTGTATCTGCTGTTGACGATAAGAAAAAGTCATATCCATCAAAAATTATGTATATGTTCGAGATTTTTCGAAATAGTCTGTAGCCCAAGAATCACAGCTATATCCTTTCTATAGCTTTATATAAATACAACATTCTATTACAAAATAAATTAAAGATATCTTAGAAAAGATATTTTGGGGTTGTCATGTTGTTTTCGATGAGGATCATCAAAGAAGCCAAAGCATTTCTCTCTCTCTCCAAAAAATGTATGAGACAGAATACCATGCTGACAAATTGCGAAATATTGGAATACCAGAAAATAATATTTTTCTCAAATGAGAAATCGCAACTTGCTTTGAGGAGGACAAAACACATCCCATCAACGTATGTATCTTTTGTTAACTGTTATATTTTATTTCTATTTTGATGTTCCATTTTCCTCTTTTGATTACAAAATCCTAAATAAAATAGTGAATTTCTGACAGCAGCATCTTTAGTATAACCTTCCATTCATAATACAAAAGACATATTTCATCATATCTTTTGATGTTGGATGTCAAACTAGAAAGGGAAAGGCGACTTTATTGAACTTCAAAATTAATCTCCGTTATGATTCTAAGTAAGTTATGTTTTTTCCATAGTTGTCTAGTGTTGTTAGTCAATTGATAAAGAACAAAACTCATAACCAAATTGAATAAAAACAGGAAACTTAATAGACTTCCGCATTTAAGTATAATGTATTTGAATGAAGCTACAACAGAAAAGTAATTAAGTATTATAAAAACTATATATAAAACTATATTTCATATATTATATAGAAATATTTTATTTATGACATTTACTTATTTCATGTAGTGTTGCCATAGTTTCATATATTTTTATATTATCGTGAAATATTCATGTAAAACAAAATAACCGTCGCAAACTTCTAATAAATCTCTACATTAGAGAACTCTCTAAATCTGCAAAAAAACCTTTTCAGAATAATGGCTGCTATTTGTCTACGAGCAATAAAAATTCAAAAACATGTCAGAAAGAAGAAATGCAACTTGCTGTTTTTTCTTCAAACTTGTCGATTGTTCTTACAAATGTTGAATATCCACAGGAGACGTGTCTATATGTGCAAATGGTGGTATAACATAAACATAGATATAGGCAGATGAAACTTAGTATATAGTTTTATTATTAGAGATGAAGATCTGTATAACATTTGACAATATATATATGAAACGAATCATTGATATGGATACATGAGTGGAATATCTGAAAAACACAAATCATCAAATGAATATATTTATTAGGTGGCATTTATTCCAAAACTGTACACCTGAGTATAGTTTTGGATAAAATTTGTCAAACAACGAACTATCTGCTTTTTTGTCAGCCTTTTTTTATCCTTTTGTGGAGTATGAAAAAGATCATTCAGAAATATAAAAGTAATACAATTGAAATTTTGCATATTTTTTTACCCCTAAAACTGCAGATCCCTATTAAATTTGAGACAAAAATAAATTAAAGGAAATATATCAAAAAGGACTATCGATTCTTATGAAAATGCGATGAACTCAAACAAAATGTAATATTTATAATATAGCTTCGTAATGTTTATATACGTGTTTAAGAAAATGTAAGAGAATATCTTTCGACAAGTTTGGGGTTTTATTTAGTTTAGTTAAATTAATTATGTTAAATTAATTAAGATATTTTAGAGCGTTCTTGAACCGCAGACCGATTACAAGAACGACACCGCAGCTAGCACCCATTCTTCAACTTTCACGACCACTGCAGTGGGATGACACTTGGCCCCAACGAAATGAATGTGCGCCAAAACAGCTTACACCAAGATTCTTCTGTGGAATCGAGTCTCGAACCTGGAACCTCCGTTCCCGCAACCAAGCCCTAGACACTAGGTGGCCGACTGGCTTTTGGAGATCTTGATATGATCAATGTATAACAATACTTTTTTTGACTTCGTAATTCTTATATTTACCATGTACTGCGTTTTTTGCCTACTATATAATCACTTAAATGTGCTAGGTAATCAAATAAAAAGATACACCAAAACCAGCAGAAATGGTCTCTTCATTCTCTTCCTAATAGAATTAGAAATAAGAAACCATTAATAAGTCAGTGAACGAATGCTTAGAATTTTATTTACGCGATCCCATACCATAGCAAAGTGAAAAAGGAGTAGATATTTTGAGTTTCTATTTTTCGATTTATTCAGATAAAAATGAGACGCAAAACTACAATTTTGGCGACAAAATCACATACTAAATTTCATTTATGTACTGCGTTTTTGAGTTATCGTATTTGTATGCATTCGCATGTTCAGATCGTCGGCTATCAGTCCGCGGATTTAGTTCAACATTTGATACGGATCTCCCTTTTACATGCTAAAACTATATATCCAATTTTAGTATTTTAGCTCATTGCATTTTGTAGATTATCGTGTACAGAAAGGCTGAAAATCTTCTTACAAATGAATTTCATTCGAATTTTTACAGAAAAACACAATTTTGGGGAAAAGTTTATACAAAATTTCATTTATCTAGCTCAAATCAAGTTTGGTTGAAGGGGGAGATTCGTGAAATTCTTGGTTTCGAATCTTTTGATGATTATAGCTTTTCTATTTCTATATTTCGAAAACTAAAAATTAAAAGCAAAAGAATCAAATAAATGGATTATAGTTGGTATATATGGTTAATAGGGTTTGTAGATCTACATTTCTTGGCCCTATTGCATCTGTTGGCGCTTATTACAAGGGATATAACTTTCGAAATAAGAAAACCATTAAGTTGTAGCGAGGCAATAAAGACATCTTTAGACAGATGGCTGTGAAAATACAATGGATGCTGCTTAATGTAATTATGATTAATGTTAACATTCGCTTTATATTATCAAAATCTATGTTCCTGGACTAACGTACCCTATTATTCAAAAAAAAAAAAAAATAGCGTAGTGCGATCACTACATTGTTTCATATTATTAAGTTTCAAGTAGAAAATGGATCGATGCTCCCCTTTCAACCCTTGCTAGAGATGGATGCTCATGGGATTTCTTGCTCCAATTGTAAGAAGACATTTGGGAGTCATTTGTCCCAAGGAATATTCTTTTGTTCAGACGAGATAAGTCTGGATTAGTTTAAAAAAAACTACAGTTACGTTGCCTGAGGTCTGGCTTGAAATCTTTTGAACAGTTGTGAATCACTATGGTCTGCGTCTGAATCATGAAAGAAAATAGATTATAAAAAAAGAACATATTTGAGTTTTAGACAAAATTCTGAACAGCTATGACAATGTATCTAAATTGAGTCAAATGATGCAATTCTGTAAAACAACTGAAAAATCATTGTTTCTTACTAAAATTTTGAAAAACCATGATCTTTTTATGAGTAAATATAAACAGTAAACGTAACGTTTATGAGTAAATATAACAGTAAAACAGTACAAGGTTATTAAGAAAAAATTAAGACTGCATGCATACAAAGTTCAAATTGTTCAAGTTTTGGAACCGAACGATAGGTCTAGGAGGATGGCCTTTGCAACAGATATGCTAAGGAGGATAGAAGATGCTGCTGATTTTCTGAAGAGCATAATGTTCTCCGATGAAGCATCCTTTCATGTTTCTGGCATTGTTAATCGCCATAATGTGCGCAAATGGCTCTGTGGATGCCGACATGCTTGCCGCTACCTGGCGTGAAATTGACTATCGACTTGATATTCTCCGTGCGACGAAGGGGGCACACGTGGAAGTTCATTGACAAGGGTCATGAAACTTTTTGAGTCTATTTAACCATTTATGTTATTAATTTAAATCTATCTTTATTATTTTATGAGTTATTAAACATCAAAATGGGTCCGGGACTTTATAAACACCCTGTATTATCCATCACACAGAAACTCTTTCCATGTCACTTTGAAATTCAAAAACCTAATTTTTCAGTGATGCCATATTTTTTTCCATTCAACTTTTTCTCTAAATTTAAAAATATATTCAAAACCTAATATTAAATGCTAATTATAGAGTCGTTTATTTTAATGATATTTATTAAACGTTTCATCCTCGCTTCAGATCTTTAACATCTTTGAAAAGATCAAAGTCGTTAACTGGCTTGAAATAGATTTGGTATTTAAAAACATTTTCTCACCGTTCCTATATATGTATTTATTTGATAGTATCCAATAATAATTTATTCGATATAAATCTTTATCCATTGGCTGCGCATGATCGTTTCACTAGCCATAATCTAATCAAGTCACCCTTTCCATAATTGCATTTAATTAAAAAGATGTCAATGGATGCTACTTTCTGAAAGTCATATTTTGCGCATTAAACAAAAGAAATAACACGTTTTTATTAAATAATAGCCAATTTTAAAGAACAGCAGATGTATCACAAATATTGGCTGTGTTTGCTTTCAATAAAATTTCGAAGCATAAAGTGATGATTATGTTTTATTTTTTAGTTCAACATTTTTGAATATAAAATTATGATACACATTAAAGTCGCGATATTTTATAAGAATAAAGCTGTTCTAAAACCTGCATATACGAACCACCTTAATAAATGGAATCAAGTCTTATAACATCATAGTTCTATTAAAAACTGTAATTATCCGGTCCATTTAATTTCTAAAATTCTTGGAACTGCAGCTTCATTTTCTTATTCAGTTTTAATCTAATTAATCATTGGGATTCTTCCTTACCTTTTGAGAGTAGGTAAAACTCATGCAATTAAATATTTTCTGACACAATGAAAACAGTTGGAATTTTACTGAGACAATAAACCTATTGTTGAAAATTTTAAAAAAAGTGAAGAAAATTTAAAATTTAGAATAATTGTGCAGGAAAATTATATTTGTATTATTATAAAAACAATAATTTTCAATTAAAAATGGAAAGTTCACTTTTTTGCAATTATATTCGAGATTTATTGCAGAAAAAATTAAAAATCTCGCTTAATTTTTAATGAATTAAAAATTTTAAAAATTGTTTTGAGGCACATATTTTTACTTTCCAAAGTTTAGTTGAGTTACATTTACGTCCTGCTTTAAAGAAAAATTGGACTACTTTAGGGGTGGCCTTGTGGTAAGGTCTCGGCTTCGGAACCGGAGGGTTTCAGGTTCGAGACCCGATTCCACCGAAGAACCGGATTGTAAGGGGGTCTGTTGCACGTTAAATCCGTCCTGACCAAACGTCCTCCCGCTGGTTTGGAGAGGGGGGATGCCAGCTCAGATGTCATCCTCGTCATTTGACCGCGGTTCAAGATTACGAGGTCCGTCCCAAAATAGCCCTAGTGTTGCTTCAAACGGGAAGTTAATATAACTGAAAGTGGACTATTTTAGGATGGATCTCATAATCTTCCATTGTAGTCAGATGACGAGGGCCACACCTGAACTTGCACACACACAACCCCTACGAAATTTCAGCACCATACCGGAGGGCAAAGTGCTTCGACAGAATTAGTGTAAATTAAACACGCTTAAATGGTGGTTATTCAATAGAATTGGATTCGAGCTTAAAAACCTTCGGTCCCGTCATTTATCACTATATACCCACCTTCAGAAGTACTTCTACACCAAAATTGGTAAATTTTGGTTCAAATGGTTGCCATGTAAAGTATTAAAATGCATATATTCTTCTTTATTATTATTAAATAATTATATAAAATGAAATAACTAAAATTGAATAAAATTAAAGTTTGTAATTAATTTTTCACACGCTTTGTGATATGCTGGAATTTTGAAACTATGTAAGCATGTGTATCAATGACAATATATTATTTTAACATGGGCAGAATTAAATTATAAAATAAATTTGAACTGGTTAGTTAAACTCATTTTTGATTTTAAATAGTTGTTGCCACCTGGAATGAATTTTAAAATACTAATTTCAAGGATTCATAATATTTATAATAAGAATTCAAAAATAAAAAATTAAAAGTGAAATTTAATTAAAATTTAAAAAATCTTAGTTCACTAACAAAATATTGTTTGTATAAAAACTCTTTTCAATGTTACTCTCTCTTTGTTTGAAGAACTCATTAAAAAAATTTCGATTTAGATAAGAATATGAAATAATATGATACAATGAGATTGAAATATTTATGTATGCATTGAAATGGCTAATATAATTTTTTATGTTTATGCAATTTTTTTTTTTTTTTTTTTGTATTTTCTTTAAAGAGAAGAAATAAAAAAAAATCCATGCTTTCCTATTGTTGTTAACTATAAAACTCCTACCAGAGTTTAATATATGTTCACATATTTATGCCTTTGTTCGTCGTAAAATAAAAAATATGGGGTCCTTTTTTATGAGGTCAAATAAAAATTCTTAATATAAAAACAAAATTTTAAAATTTCATTAAAGTCTTTTGAAATTGCATATTTAATGAGAAAATTTCCGTATTTTTATTTTTTGAGCTTATTTATTTTTTAAATATGCATTTTGATTTTTAAAAAATCTGTTCCATTTGTGCTCAAATAATAATTTATTATTATTTTATAATTTATTTAATGATAAGCAATTTTTAATTTCAAAATCCTTAAGATTTTATTCATTACCCGTTTAACGGATTAATATACCAGTGAAAGTAATTCTTTAATAGAGTAATCTTTACATTCAGCACTAAAATAATTCATTACGTTTTATTCTAAAATAAGATCACTCACAAAAGTTGAATTTAGTGCAATATATGCTTAAATTCTCTCTCAAAATCATTAAAGTCTTTATTATATTAATAGTTCAGCTACTTTGTCATTTTTAGCAAAAGCAATTAATTTCGTTTGCTGTTATAACAACTCCGAACCCCTCCTAACTATTCCAATTATTTTTAAAGTTGTGACCTGGTTATTATAATAATGATGTAATCATTTTGAGTTATTGGTTAAATAGAAAAGATCAACTGAACCGACACACCAATCTCCACATTTTCATACCACAGCAACTTGGTTTAATATATTTTACTTTAAAATAAACACATTTCAGAACCACATAGAAAGTAATAATTTGGACGGAGCTGTTTCGAAACAATGATCCATCCCTTTATCCTAAAAATCTAAACATTATTCTACCAGACTACCATCCCTCGCCACTCAAGACACACAAATAAAAGAAAATCATATATTGATTTTGAATCATAAAGTAAGCAAAGTGAATTCACTATTCATGGGACAATAAAAATACCTAATAAAAAAGCACATAAAATATTTAGATTTATTATTTGAAGATAAATAAAAAGCATCAAGACCTTCAGAATAATTATTAAAACCTGTATAAAATTTAAATAATGAAAAATTGTGAATTATCATAATTTATCTAATTAAATAGTGTTACGGATTACTTCCACTACTAAGTCCGTAAATTCACGGGGTTTGCTTATAGTGGATGTATGGTGTGAAAACAATCCGCTGGCTTCAGTAGAAAACGACAACGGCATGTATTTAACACGAAGACACTAATATAAAGACGACAAATATGTATAGTGGAGATGAACACATAGCAGCACACTGCAATAGACAGTAGCCCACAAGTAATAATTCGGTAGTAACAACGACCACAGCACACAAAGCGGCCAAACAGAATTCAGCAGGAGAGGGAATCTTCGAAACTTCGCTTTACGATCTCTCCGTACGGCTGAAATTCTCCACTGTCTCTTCGCTTTAGCTGTATTCAACTGCCGACTTACTACTACACGACTTGCTACTCCACACGCGATCCGACGCTGCTTCTACAATAAACACCAGGACTCGGCAAACAGCATTTCAGCACTCGCTTGAGCTCCACACAACGCTGGACTATTCCGACGTTGCTTCGTTATCCTCTCGACGCCTCGTTACTTGTCTACGACTCCAACTACGATTCGATTCCTTGCAACTTGAGAGTGCTGGCCTTTTATAGTTCCCGAGAGGCAGAGCGAGAAGGTTCGGAGCAATCAGGAGTGTCTCAGTTCCTATTGGATGAATCGTTAAAATTCTCGAAGTTTCCAGCAATATCTATTTTTCACCAGTCGCCAAATTCATTGCTAAGTTTGTTGCCAAGCTGTGAGATCACTGACGCGGCACCCGATCAGCATTCAATAGAGCTGATCGTAAAGCGGTCTTCCCAGTCTTGAACTAACCATTACAGGTTTCTAACAATAGTATGTTGTCTTTCAAAGTCAATGCGGCAATTTTTTAATTTAAGTCGTGTAGACATCCCGTTTTGAAACAACACCAAAGTTACTTTGGCACATACTTCGATTTTCTGAGTCCGAATCGGATATGGAGGGCCACATCTAAGCTGGCACTGATAGGAAATTAATACAGTTGAGTATATTTCGGCAGTCAATCAGGCAATTAACAATTTTATACAAAAATACTATAAAATATAGTTTGAAATTTCGAATACTTTTATTTGAAAATTCAGATACTAATTATAATATTTAAAATCTCAAAAGAAATTGAATCTATAAATATTGTAATTTTTACAAAGGTATACATAGGTTACAGTACAGGACATTCAGATAAAATATAAATCGTTCTATAAAACAAGTAACGCAATAATTTAATCTGTCCCCTTGCCCAGTGTGGTGAAGTGACTTCGGCGTCCTTTAGCATATCGCTTGACTCCCTTTCCTTACCTGCCTATTTTAAACTTTACACTATTCCAAATAATCTGGGTCGGCGTGGAATTTGAAGATTGGACACCATAATGGCAAAAGGATATTGGACTGTAATACCGATTTAATTCTCATTAAATTTATAAATCTTTATTAATAATAAAGGTGAGTGCGTGAATGTGTTTGCATTTCTGTGTCTCTGTGTGTACTGTTATACAGAGCAATTACAGGATTTGACCTACAACTACCAATCCAGAACTCAGGGGAAGAGTGTGTAACCTCGAAGTAATTCTTTAAAATGTATTTAAACTTTTAATTAAAAATTAAGGTAAATTTGTGTACTTTTCCACGGTAACTTTTGAAAATATTACTTTACCATATTTACGAAGTTTTAGAAATTATCATTTTAATGATACCCATTTCAAAGTTGTGTATTTTTTTAACTTTGGAAATTTTTCAAAAGGAATTTTCTGGGATTAATAAAACACTTATCCCATAAAATTATAAAGAATTCATATTTCCTTACTAATCCAAAATACTCCGTACGTTATTGTTACGATATCATCACGGCATTCAGAATATTGAATAACATTGTGTAATAATATCTGATGCTATAACGATCAAACAGGTTTAGAACCCAAAAGAAAACATAAAAAAGGTAGTCATTATGCATTCGTAAAAATAAATCATTTTTCATAGGTCTAAACTGTTTTGAGTTAAAATGTTATATGCATTTTTTCAATGAAATGCAAATCCCAATGTATCTTTATTAGATATATTGTCGCATAGACCAGATCAACTAGCAATCGCCGTGGCTCAATCGACAGCGAATCCCATTTAAGACTGGTTGGTCCGTGGTTCGAGTCCCATCTACGGTGCTTTATCCAAAAACTTGAATTATTTTATTTAAAAGGTTATCTGTCTTTTATCTAAGATCTGGAACGTTCTAGATCTTTCTTAAATATTCATATTGGATTTTTCTGGAACCTTCTATGTCTGTAAAAACACTGAGTCTCAACAGTAATGGTTAAGTTCTCAGTCTCATGCTGTTATTTCGTTGTAATAAATCTAATTGTTTTTTTAAACTGATGGAGTAGTTCTTTACCCTTTCGTGACAATATTTATTGTTGATTACTGTAGAAACCAATCAGCGAGGATCTCATTATAGAAAAAAATATCGATTCTTATGAAAATAACAAATTTCGATGTTGAGTGTTTCAAATTGTGTGGATACCATTATGAAATCGTACGCATATAATTTTTTTTTTCTAAAATATCATTTTAGTTATGCTCTGAAAAGAATATTTTTAAAATTTTAATCATTCGTTGTTTAAATTCTAGATTTCTAAAATAGAAGTTTCAGGATATAAATATTATTTCGCCAATGATCTCTCTTTTCTTAGGAATTGAATGTCCCGATCCACATGCAGGGAAGGTCAAAAAAAAGTAAACACCCATGATTGATACAGAAAATGTCTTATTTCTAACATAATATTGACTTATAATATAAAGTAGATATATACTATTATTAATTTATCTAAGCGGAATCAAACAATTTACAAACATTCAATTAAAATGAAATGCTTAAATAAATAATTAAATACTTAAAATACTTTTGACTGAATGTTTACAAATTGTGCGACTTTGAATACTATTTGTTTCGGGATTTCATGAGTAGCAGTTTTCGAATATTGTATTTTAATGGGTGACATACAAAATGAGAGCAATTGTTACGCCTAAATCAGCGAATAATCTGAATCCATCCTATTGCAAAATGTAAGCATTTCAGCTATCTTCACAGAATAAAAGCCTCCTGAGAGTTTTCGAATCTGATAATGAACAATAATATAGTGAAGATATCCAAATAATATTTTAGGGTACGTTGTTTTATAAAGGTGATTTTCAAATCACAATCACAAATTATTATACTGGGTTTTTCCATCTTTCTGAAAATAGCAAAGAGATGTAATGTCTAGTTGCAGAATCTGAACTTCGGAAATCGAGGATTGTAGGTTCAAGACCCATTCAAACCATACATACAAGATCTGTTGAGGTCCTAAATGCAAAATAAAGAGAAAGTATTGATTCAGATTTTTATTTCCTTTTTTACAACAACTGTTCAAATTTACACAGCCTTATCTTATAACACGTATCTTTGCGGAGTAATTTTGATATTATATTAGTTAATTCAGTTATCGATTATATATATAGCGCAATAATATATATATATATATATATATATATAATGCTGCATCTGTTAGCGCAACAGCCATTTGAATCCCTCTAATATTGCGAATTTTGCTTAGTTTATTATTTTTTTCTCATAAATAATCTCAAAATAATATTTATAGTATATATATATATATATATATATATATATATATATATATATATATATATATATATATATATATATATATATATATATATACATTTGATTATAATATAGTATACTTTATAATCTTATTTTTCATTCATTCAGAATTGCTTTATTTTAACCCTCGGACTGCGGAATTTTTCAAATTGCCATTCAGAATGGAATATTTGCAAATAAATTCAGATGTTTTTCAAACAAATTGGATTGTTATAGTATACCATCTGATAAAATTATGATATAATAAAAATCTACGATAATAAGAGATAAACACATTAAACGCGGAATGCAACAAAACATAGACTGACTGCAAACCCACGGAAATAGCGAGATAAAAAGTTTCAGGGTTAAAAGATATCGCAAAGCATATTATTGATTATTCATAAAGCCATTTGTGGCCATTTTATGAAATTATAAATGAAAAAAGTTAAAACTTTTAAATAAATTTTTGATTCCACACATTAAGCAGTGATTCTGGATAATAATAATCTATGATATAAGGAAAAATCCGAAAATAAAAATGTATTACTCGTCAAGTTGATTGGCGTCTTTCATATTCTGATTAGTTGAATAGGATTCAAACGTTTCTTTCATTATATTTTCCTATGCACATCAGAAGCATAATTCATCAGTTAAATCAATATTTTGTTCTTTAAAGTAAGACATTTCAATAACTTAACAAAGAATATTTCTTATTTTTCTTTGCTTTCATCTAATTCGCTTTTAATATTATTTTTATTAAAAAATAACATAACGAAAATCTAAAAAAAAAAACAAATAATAAAATAAGTCATTGATTATATATTATTTCTAATTTACATTAATTAGAATTATTTAATTTAATTAGAATTTTAATTAATCTAAATTTCAAAAAAAAACCTCACTGAGATACACATTTGCTACTTGCAAATACATATCTATAGCAAATTTGTTATTTCTAGGTCTAACAAGTTGACACAGAAACCCTCACATTCATCTTTATTATTAGCCATAATTTACCAATTAAATGAATTAATTCATTTTAAAAGCTAAATTTTTTGTTTTATGCCATTTTTATTTGTTTTTTATTAAACAATATTATGTCATTTTATCTTTTTTTGCTCCTATGAAATGATTATGGGAAATCTAGAACACAATTGTTTTTAAAGCTGCCACTTTCATAACTCTTTAGTTCATGAAGCTGACATTTTATAAAATAGCTGACTTTATATTTTAACGGTAACACATATATCTTGTATTATTTTTGTTGATAAGTTATGCTCTTGTTTAATGTCTTTAATAAAATCAGTGAAGTCTATCAAGATTGCACGCTTCAACTACTTCTCGCCAACTTTATCTCACCACAAAATGACTCCTCCTTCGCCTTTGAGTTTGAAAATTCTCCCACAGAAATTAGCCAATACCAATACCCAATTCCTGATTCTGACAAGTCGACCTGAATATTTTCTTTCACATATCAGACTCGGAGAATAAATTCCCAATTTAAAAAAAAGAATAAGTTAAGGAGGGCCAATCAGGCCAGCAGAGGGAGCTCCCAGCGTATCTCCAATCCAATGTTGTTCCCCTCGCTTCCTTTACTTCGAATTGTGCTATACCAAAGACCGCTGCTTTTACCTGACATGTCTTCGAACAACCCCCTGAGAAATTCCTGACTGAAAGTTGTTGAATGTCTTCTCGACTCATCAGTTTAGGTTTTTCATCTTGATTTTTCAATTTTCTAGAGGTAAGTGATTGTTTCTGTCAATTCTAAAATATATTTTTTGTGTGTTTTGTAGCCAAACGATAAATGAAAAAACTTTTTTAGAACTTTTATTATTACTTTTGAATTTCGAACTGATTGAATTTCGAGTTGAAATCATTGTGATTTATTATTTTAAAAGTTGAAATTAGTTCTTACTAATTAATTTGTGATAAAAAATTAATAATTTTTTTAATGTAATAATTATTAACATATTTTTTTTGTTTGATGTTATAATAATTATTAACATATTTTCTTGTTTGATTGTCTTAGTGCTTTTCTTTCTCGATTTGAATTTTTTAAATTTTAAAAGGTTTGTTTTTGTGTGCTGTAAAAAATATTTTCTTTGTCTTTTGTAGCCAAATGATAATTGATAAACTTTTTTAGAACTTTTATTATTACTTTTGAATTTCGAACTGATTGAATTTCGAGTTGAAACCATTGTGGTTTTTTATTAAAAAAGTTCAAATTAGTTCTTACTAATTAATCTGTGATAAAAAATTAATAATAATAATGATGAACTTATTTTTCTTGTTTGATGCTAAGTACTTGCTTGATGTTTTTCTTTCTCGGCTTGAATTTTTAAAATTTTAAAAGGTTTGTTACTGTGAGTTCTAATATAAATATAAATATATATAATTTGTCTTTTGTAGCCAAACGGTAAATGAAAAACTTTTTTTAGTATTTTAAATAATGCGTTTGAATTTCGAGTTTAAATCATTGTGATTTACTAATTAAAAGTTAAAATTAGTTCCTACTAATTAATTTGTGATAAAAAAATTAATAATAATAATTCTTAATAATTAATAAAAAGTTATTATTATTAATAATAATTCTTTTAATATATTAATTATGAACTAATTTTTCTTGTTTGATGCTATAAGTACTTGATGCTTTTCTTTCTCGGTTTAAATTTTTTAAATTTTAAAAGGTTTGTTTCTGTGAGTTGTAAAATACATTTTTTTTTGTCTTTTGTAGCTAAATAATAAATAAAAACTTTTTTAGAACTTTTATTAATTGCTTTTGAATTTCGAATTGATTGAATTTCGATTTGAAATCATTATGATTTACTAATTAAAAAGTTAAAATTAGTTCTTAATAATTAATAATTTTTAATATAATAATTATGATTTTTTTTTAATTTGATGCTATAAGTACTTGCTTTATGCATGTCTTTCTCGAATTGAATTTTTAAAATTTTAAAAGATTTGTTTCTATGCGCTGTGAAATATTTTTTTTGTGTGTGTGTATGTGTGCGTGTATGCGTATTCGAACTGAACGATTACTGAAAAATATTTCGGAACTTTTTCTATTGCTTTATAGATTAAATTTTATGTTGAAATTATGATGATTTAATATTTAATTTACAAATAGTATATGTTAGTTGAATTGCAATAAACTGTTTTTTTTTATAAATAATATCATCGAAATTCTGAACATATTTTCAATCCTCTTTTGAATAAAGATCTTTTAATTCTTATTCTCTAATTCGATTATTGCTTATTTAACGTTTACTATTTTATTAAGAATTTTAGGAACGGATAAATAATAAATTTACTTTTCAAATTTCGTACTGCTCCTTTTTTTTAAAGGGAAACTGTAAACCTTTAATTATATAACTTGTACTTGATATTTAATAATGATGTTCAGAATTTTTTTTGAAATTATTTAAAATAATCTCTATTCATAGTCCTTTATATAGAAAAGTTAATCGATTTAAACATTATTTGAAATCTGCATCATTTTAATAATAACAATTCAAAAATTAATGACGACAAAATTTTACCTTTAAATTATATGAATATCTTATTTTCTGTTAAATTTTATTTAAATATTAAACATTAAAAATATTAAACATTCCCTCAAAAATTAAAGAATGATTTTTAAAATGTGCATACGAGTATCATTTATATGTATATTATATTATGAATTAAATACATCATGTGTATTTTTTATTAAATCAATAGTAGATTCTTAGAAATATTAAGAGTAATTTGTGTCCATAAACCGCTATTCGTAATAAAATAAATCCTTAAATGTAATATTATATTTTAATTTTATATTTATATTTTAACTGTAATTTATATTTAAAATTATTATATTATATTTTACGTTGCTGCTTGAAGATATGCTTCGAGATTTCCTATAACTATTTTCGTCGAAGCAAGAAATTTTTTCATGGCTTTTAGAATATCTTTCAATATTTTTTTTCTTTCTGAATTTACCTTACATACCCTTTAAAACTTTTAAACAATTCCAAAACTTTATACTTCGTAAAAACCCTGTCTCTCTCAAAATTGATGTAGGACCTCATTAAAAGTAATAACGGTGGCTCTATGCTCGTAGCAGGATTTAGTGTAGTTGACCGCCAGACAGGAAAAAATGCGATATTTCACAGAGCAGCTAAAAAATTTAATACGCCACAGTTGAAAAAAAAAAAACGTATAATTCATACCCGAATTAAAGACACTTTAATATTTCTATGCGGTTAGAAAAGAAATATTAATTTAATGTACGGTTATTTTTACATCGCTTCTTTTTTCAATTTAATAATTTTGAGTTGAAATTTTATGTTTTTTATATTCAAAGATTCAATTAATTTTTTATGTTAAAAAAAGTCTTATTATTTTTATATATTTAAAGGTTATAAAGTGCTAAAAAAAGGATGAAATTATACGATGCTTAAAGGATAGTTCTCTTAATAGGATAAAACAATAGAGCTAATAGTGTTTTAAAGTAATGCTAATTATTTTATTTCAATGCATGCATTAAATATGAAACAATTATATAACCAAATTTTTTACTACATCAAAACTTTTATATAATCAAACTTGTTTCTGTATGGTAGGTAGAGATCGCAAATAAGAAATCGCACAAAAATCATATTCTGAAAATTCCTAAACAGTTATAACAAATAATATATTACAACATATTATAGAAATTTTTATGCGATGTAGGCGGACTGCATAAAAAAAGATCCGTTAGAAAATCTGTCAAATATTTATGAAATAATTAGAAAATGATTTCCAAATAAAGAATATAAATAAATTACTCATGAAAATATTTTTTAATTTAATTTCTTATTTTAAACATGGATAAATTTTGAAAATGCAATTAATTCAATGATACACGTCATAGTCCAAAACGCGCTCCTTGTGATAAAAAGGGTTCAAAATCCTTTTCATCGCTTGAATATATTAGAGTTGATTTATTTTTGGAATATATTATGTATTTTATTTTGGAATATTGAAATTAATTGACGTGATATGTACATACATTGTATACCATAGACATTGCATTAGTGTACATATATGCATTAACAAAAAATATTACATCGGGTGTTATAATGCCAGTACCGTTGTAATTCATATGTTACCGATAAAATGCCGAAATCAATTAATCTGCAGATTAACTAGTCATCTACACCTTAACTACAGTAATCTGTTAAAATGCAGATCTTTTTTTTTTTTTTCATTTTTTCAAATTACCTTTATAATATGCACATTACCCACCAGACTTCATTAAAGTGAAATAAGATCTTTGCTGTAACAACGCCGTTTCCGTACGCTTAAATTGAATATTGTTTATATATTTTTGGATATCTAAAGAATCACGTTAATGGAATCACGCAAAAAACATATTAGTTGATAGAACCTCTCCTCAATCAGTTGCAAAACTATAATTCAAACAATCAAATATTTAACATATTATTACAATTAAGGAAATGTATCTGCGAAACATATGATAAAATGACGCTTATGTATAGTGCAATTTAAAACAAGTACACCTATTTCTGGTGCATTTAGATTTACAATCACATTTTTTGAAGCCATGTTCAGTATCAAGGGATTGTTTCATTGCTGTTTGATGTAAGGACACATCCCCAGTAGGGACATATTCTTTCGTTAAAAAAAATCTCTTTGCAAACACTGAATTCAGATATCGCATACAATATTTTAAAGTACCCGTTTTAGTAACAAGTTTATATTACCCACCTTTTGTTTTAGTAAGAACCATAGATAAAACAGAGCGGAATCAGTTTTGGTTCTGTCTACAAATCTAACAGTGACGCTTTCGAAGACATTTGGATGCTTTGCATTTGAAATATTTTCACTGCTAATATTTAGCGAACTAGAAGTTGTGGGAGAGGGGGGGGGGGAGGAGTAAGGATAGGAAATGAAAGAAACAAATGTTTTTCCTTTAACGTTACTGAAGCCGTTAATGTGCACATTACCTAGTTAAAATGCGGAAAATTGATTCCGCACTTTAGCGGAGCAAATCAGCTTATCTGCACATTAACGACTTTTGAACTTTAACGGTAATGCATATAACTCATAAAAACGTGCTAAAATAAAATAGCAAAAAAGAACCACACAAAATTGATTTTGCATTTTTGATTTGAATGATTGCATTTTTTAAAAATGGTGTTAGAATAATGTGCGAAAATTCTTCTTAAGACTGTATTATTATATAATCTTAGAATAAATATAGGCGGAAAATAGAAAAAAAAACTAAAAATGTCCGATATTTTATTCCAGTGAATATATGAGCATTTAACCGTGCTATTTCAACACATATATTTTCATTTTTCTTAATCCAGTGCTTTATTGGTATGCAACCTTTTCAACCAACATTACATTCCATTACTTATTTGAACCTTTTGTTAACGTCATATAGTCGAAGGCTATTTTAATATACGTTATTTCGAATCTCGATCAGATGATGAAGACGATACCTAAATGACACATTTTCTCTAAATGTCCACGTCTCACCAGCGAAAGGACTTCCGACTCTCTACAATGAACATACATGGAAAGACTTCCATGGAATTAGATACATAGCTCGCGATCGGAGGTCCATGTGTTTTTCATAAGCATTATCATTAAGAAATGACATTTATTTTTGTCAAATAGTGTCAAATCAATAGTGTCAAAATTGAATCTAGCATCATTAAAAGACGCCAGTTATGATTGTTCGATTATTGAGACCATTAAATTTTGAGAGCAGTCTTAAATTCAAATCTTTTTTCACTGTATTCTAACGGATAAGCAAACTGATTCAACCTGTTCTTTCTAGAATTTATTTGGTTGTAAAGAAGCGTTTTCGCATTTGGCGCTCGATTACATCAGAAATATGTCATATACTATCAGTTCTCATATACAGAAACTCTCCGCGCTTTTGCGCTTGCGCTTGCGCTATAAAGCATTGATTTCATCAATATATAAATGAGGCGAAAGGTGAATAAAGAGATTTTTTTTCCAATTATTAAGTAGTAAATCCCGATTGTAAGGTGAATTATGTGGTAAAACAACAGGGTTTAATCCATAAAAATGAATGAGTTATATATGCAATGCATACATAATTTGAAATTTAAATAAAAAGCACTATTAAAAATGAGAAACAAAAAAATAATTAAAAGAAAACACAACCAATTAATAAAGAACGCCCCAACTTAACTAAAAATGCTCTGTTTGAGTCGCTCTTTAAAGAAGGTTCAAAAATGATAGTTTCGGTCACAAGAGGCACAAGATAGGAATGAATGGAAATTGATTTTGAGATCCTAAGTCCCACAGGAATTGGAAAAAAGGAGATATCGACTTTGATGTTTCCCTCGTTCATCAGATAAATAATCAGTAAGGAATGGTTTCTCCAAAACTTTCTCGCATACTCAACAATAGAGGTCTTATCCTCCTCCCTTCGCATAAAATTGTGGAGTTTGGTTAAAGTCACGGATTCCTTGCATGATAGTTGCCAAATATCGACATTTGGAACGAATATAACATTTTTACTGTCTATTGTAAGAATATGCATTTGAACACGTTTTTTGTCGACCCACTGGCATCAGAATTTGATACAGCACCACATTTGTAGTTAAAAGATAACATACCGAATTTCATTCATTTAAATCATTCGTTTATGAATTATTGCCTTCGTATCTATGCGAAAGAGCATACTAAAAGACGATCAACTCTTTGACGAATTTGGTTTAACATTTGATAAATATATTTTAAATGCTAAACCTGTCTTTCAAATTTTATCTACTTAGCTCTTTCCGTTTAATAGTTAATAAGTTCCCTCATGGTTGAATAACCAATAGATAAATTTATTGTGAATAGATTTCGTTTAAAGTTCGATGAAACAACTTGCAAGTCAGCCGCAATTCCATATAACAAATTTTAACTATCTAGCCCAAAGCGGATTTGAGCTATTGTCTTCACTGTGTCTATATAATGTTGTTTCCCAATCTAAAATGTGAAAATTTATTGTGAATAGATTTCGTTTAAAGTTCGATGAAACAACTTGCAAGTCAGCCGCAATTCCATATAACAAATTTTAACTATCTAGCCCAAAGCGGATTTGAGCTATTGTCTTCACTGTGTCTATATAATGTTGTTTCCCAATCTAAAATGTGAAAATTTATTGAGAATAGATTTCGTTTAAAGTTCGATGAAACAACTTGCAAGTCAGCCGTAATTCCATATAACAAATTTTAACTATCTAGCCCAAAGCGGATTTCAGCTATTGTCTTCACTGTGTCTATATAATGTTGTTTCCCAATCTAAAATGTGAAAATTTATAAAAATCTGTAATTCGAATTTTTGTAACGATTAAAATATTCGTCACTTTATTTCATACAGGAGAAAATAAAAATGGAAGCTATTCACTTATCATTCATTCAGGATATATCCGGCAGAATTCGAAATAATTTTTCGCCATTCCAAAGAGAACTGCTGGATCCGCCTTTTCCTTGTTTTTGACTATTACAAATAACTGTATTACATATTTAAAATGTATTCTTTCAACTTCAGACCCGTATTTGGGGTAATATATTTCCTTAATTTTGCTTACAATAGTGAAAATTATTTTTAATTTTATTTTGCTATAACATTCAGTAATTTAATATTATATAACTTATGTCAGCGTTTAATAGCATTTTGTATAAAGTCTTTCAATCTCGGGCTATTATAATTGTTATTTAGATACAATAGTTGTGACTAGATCCAAATACGTTTTCTAATAAATCTATTAATATTTGCATACAATTCCACTGCTGTATAATTTAACATTATAATAATATTATAATATAATTGATTTTACTTTTAATCGCATCAAAGAATTTCTGCGCGTGACTGGCGTCTTGGTGCTTTTTCATTTCAAGCTATTTCAATGACATGTATAAAAAATAAGTTTTTATTAAATATTGGAATCTTTATATGGTGTATTATCAGCTGAATAAAATAATCAATGTATCACTTATATATAATTTACAAAGGATTAACCACCGGGATGAAATACATATTTAATGTAAAAGAGAAATATATGGATTATAAATATATATCAGCAGATCACAGTGATGCTTTGCTATTGTTACATTTGAGTATATTTATAGATTATAGTATGTCCAGTAGGTTTATAAAGAGAATATAAACAAACTTTGCCTTTCATGCATACAAATCAATATTTATCAATCGGAGACAGAGAATGAAATGACCTGGAGATATCTTTCTACGTGTGGAATTCTCTGGTTTAAAAGAATTTCAGAAGAGAGTGCGGCGTCACATGGGATTTTCCAGAGGCATCCATACATCTCGGCTCTTAAGAGAGATAGGGTCATATTTCTTGCATTTTCAAGAACCTTCGTCTTTATTGCCAATTTTTTTCACAAAAGTTGGATAAAATCGTCTTAGCATCTATTAACCTTCGTGCTACGTAATTCTTTTAAAAAATAGGTTCAAAAATTGCGAAACGTTTCCTGCCAGACATCAATGAGCTTTAAAAAAAACGAGCACAATGCTGCAAAACATGCTTGTATATTTCACAGAATATTGGGCAACTAACGCTATCTGTTAACCCAGATCTGAATGAAACAAGAAAAGCCGAAATGAAACCATTGTTGCGCGTCTAAATAGATTAAAAAACGCATCCCCTCGGAAAACGTGGGTTGCGCAAATTTTGCTACTTTTACGTTACTCGTGGAAATCGCGGGATACACAGCGATAGGGTCAAAGAATCTTTCTTTTCCTTTATGAATCTCTTTTTCCAAATATAAGACTAAAATCGTAGGGAAGTAGTATTATAAATTCCTAATAATTTGTGCATAATTTATTACTATTTTATTTAAATAATTTTTACTACCCAAGAGTTCCATTTTAATGTATTTGCTCGTTGTTTAAAATGTACCACTTTGTAAATAAATATACGTATTGATATAAAAATACTAAAACTTAATACATAACAGGGACTTTGCATGGAATACATACATGAAAAGGATGTACCTTTTGTTGCAATACCGAATTTCACAATTCTTGCACATAGTGTATTTTAATCCTCTTTCATTTTTTCAATTTATTTAAAATTTAATTGAACATTTTTATATTGTTATGATTTTATTTCAATATTCTCTTATACTGAAATTATTTATATATTTAATTAATATTTTTTGAATCATGTATCAAATAACTTACATCCATCACACATCAATAACTGATATTTACTATTTTATCTATTAGCATGATTAAGAAGATTTAATGTCCAGAAAATGTTTTACATAGATGTGCCTCAAAATGTATCTTAAAAAATTCGATCATACTGTCTGATGAATCAATGACTGATGATGAATTGAATACATCCTATTATATTTTATAAAAAAATCGGTAAGATTTGAAACAGTATTTCTCTGCTGAAAATGAATAGCACAAAACTCAACGAAGTATTCCTCTGGTCATAACAACAAATGGAGGCGTGTGGGAAAAGCAATATTCTGCCGAGCCATTCATCTCCGTCACAATGCACAGGAGATATCGGCCATCGTACGGTGTGAGGCCTTTCTCAATTAAAATTTAATTCCAGTTGAAAATCGAGTGCATTCTCCCAAATACGTGAATAATCTCTATTAATAATAAAGATAAATGTATGTGTATTCACAGCACATTTTGTAGATGTTGCCGCTTTACAGGACAGACCACTTTACCTTCATTTGCTACATTTGGTACAGACTTACTGTGGAAAATGGTTAATTAGAATTTTAATGAATTAAAATTGAAGCTAGATTTTGACGTTTTTTAAGTAAAACTTTCACAAATATAATAGCACATATGCGATTTTTGGATCATCCTAAAATAAATTTAAAAAATCTTCTTTTAATAATATCAGTTTTTTTGTAATAAATTTTTTCTTTTTTAATTAATATTTAAACATTTTAAGCAAAACTCATAAGAACATGTTCCCCAGTTGTAAAACTGGAACTTGGTTTACTGCTTAGCAACAAAATTCCATCCTGGAATATTTTCTGTTCTTGTTGATGATAATATGAAAGCATGGCCTATTTTCCCATGGTAGATCGTTTTCTGTGAAATGCAGACTTTGGGCGCTTTGTTCTTATTAAGCATTGTGAAGTCCATCTAAAATAGACATCATACAATCTCTAAATGACAGGTTAATATTAAACATTTTGTAATATTAGTTTGCTTGTAAATCTATTCCTTGAATATTTATATATAGTAAAATGCATCTATAAATTTGAGCAACAAATGTTAATATCTAAGCTGAAATGTGCTAGAATTTATATTATCCCGTTAATGCGAAATAAAAACTGAAATTCTAGTAACATTTCTTGAAATTAATTTAAAAACAGCAAGATTCATATGAAGTAAATGAAATTTTATTTCTAAGAATTCAAGAAAAATAATGAAATCTACAGAAATAATTAAAATTTTTATAGATATATGTTAAATTTTATTTGAATATGATACGATATCAAATCAAAGACTAGCATTTGATTTCACTTGCGTCATTCCGTAAATATATCAAAAGAAAAGAAATCAGAATGCGATATCTTCTCTTTAAAATGCGTGGTATGAACCAATGAAAATCTTTCTAGGAGTTTTGAAACTCCTAGAAAGAAGATGTTGCTAGGAGTATTGCTCAATTGCTCCTAAATGGGGCTAATTGCTAAGAGTATTGCTCCATTGCTCCTGAATGGGGCTAATTGCTAGAAGTATTGCTCCATTGCTTTTTCTGATAAAGCAAAATGAAGCAATGGAGCTCGTTTTCTATTTGACTTCGAAAGTGAAATGAAACTGGTTTCAAATGACGATACTGAGCCTTAATATCTTAAGGAAATACTGACGGTATATTTCAAAAACTAATAATACAGACTAGAATTAATCGTAATACCACAACATATCTAATATCGGAGAGAACATATGTAGAACGTTGAAGATCCTTAAATTTCTTCTGTGTAATATATGAAAGATTTTTAACTATTGATATTTGATTTCAAAAGAACCTTTATTGAAATTATCTGTTATTTATTATATTTATTGAAGACGAATAATATAAAAAAATAGGTGAACATACCGGGTAGGAATAAGTCTTGATTTCGACGATATTGTCGGATATTAAAATGGATTTGATAAATTCAAACTTCTTGGTATTAAAATTCGTAGCAACTTTCTATCATCTTGGTATTAACAACAGCTGTACAACAATTCAGTTTTTAGAAAAGTGTCCGTTTGACTCATTTTTACTTTCTGGTATAAGTAATATAGAGAAAGTATAATAATTGTTAAAAAATTCGTACTCGAGATTTTAAGTTTTTTTTTCCGTTGACAGACGTTTTAGGCTTCCCTGAGTTCGAAAACTACACTTTTGGGAAAATATTTGTCTGTCCGCGACAAAGATAACTCAAACGCTTTCAGCTAGATAGTTGAAACTTGGTATACACACCAAATTTTGAGTAAAATCTGTTTAGAGAAAGTTTGTCTGTCCTGCTATTTGAATATAATTTAACATGATAATTACAAAACAAAAAGAGCTGTATGGATAAAATTCGGTACACATAACATCTGTAGTGGTGTCACCTGTCAAATTCAATTATATATTGACTATCTGTCGATCTGTCCTTTCAGAATCATTAAACACAATTATTCAAAAACACAATAACGTAAATACATCAAATTTGGTATGGGATTTTGTGACTATATAAGCAGTTTTGTGTCAAAATTTTATTTCAATCTGTTTATAAAACGGGTTTAAAACTGAAATTATAATGTTGGAAACTATTAACGCATGCCAGAGATTAATCGCCAAATCATTATCTGTCATGATAGATTCAATAAAGATGCTACATTGACACCAAAAGTCAATATTTCGTAACTTTTGTGCGCCAGTTCATGTTCTCTGGCTTTGTTATCGTCGATTTAAAATGGATGTATAGTAGTAGAAAATACGGATGACGTTGTAGTTATTAAGGCCTTATTTTGTGCAACTGCTCCCAACGGGTTACAGCATTCGAATGTACAAGATCATAATTGTTATAGATGGCGCTCTTGCATGCCATGACGTAACAGGCTTGACAAGTTTGTTAGAGAGTATGCGAGAAAGATTTGGGGAGACCAGTCCTGCTGGCTATAGAATAAAGAAAAAAAAAACTGATCCTGTTTCAATGTCTTTTTTTAATGGTGTTTTTTATGATCCACGCTGACCCAAAGTGTGAATGGGGTCGGAGTGCAAGGCTTCCTGTGGATAAAGTACTTAAGACTCCCCACCGATCCATTTCGAGTCTTACACACTGTGGGTAAAAAAAGTCTATGTGGGTTAGAAAATGCATTTACATTACAAAATCAGTACTATTTTCTATTTCATATGCAGTACTATCACAACAATCCTACATACATAACCCCAGTCGGATGGATGGTGATTCATTTAAAAAAGCATTTTAGTAAATATTTTATTTACAAAATACATCACGGAAGTGGATAGAAATCTATTTTAATGTGCCTTATGAGTTTATTGTCAATATGGTTATCCAAACGAGCAAGTCAAATAGTTTTTCTTGCAATGCTGCTGTTGATTTGTTAACTATCTTACCCTAGTTGGATTGTACACCTGGTACATTGATGACTTGGCGCTTCTTAAAGATGTAAAAGGTACTTTAAATTAGATTTCAACCCAAAATTGTACAGAAAACGTTACCACGCTATAAAAGATGTTACTTAATAGAACTGAAATTGAGTAGCTTGTTATTTCATCATTTGTATCAAGGTCCAAAAATAGGTACTTGTTTCCTCATTAGCTATCTTTGAAAACGCAGAACTTCTGGAATTTTAAATTATCGAAATTTCGGATTGTAGAGAGCATTAAAAATATCCTCATTAAAAAACAAATTGCACTTTCCTAGAAAAATATTTTGATTGTCTTTTTCTAGCAGCAGCATTTGTTAGATGATTCTTTCGTTTTTATTTCTTATAAAACCATGATGCGTATTCAATTAATTATTTTTTTTCTCTTGAAATAGTGTTTTGAGCAATTTTAACTATAAATCTCACTATTAAATGTTTTTTCAGGCCAATAAATCTATCGAATACAAAACCTGTCCTTCATTTCCACTAATTACAGAATAAATTATGAAATATAAGGCATGTATCTCTGTTAACATAAAATTCCACGAAATTCCTTTTTTTAATTTATCAACCCTGAAAAATTATGTTTACTTATTTCTTCATACAGAGACAATTAGCAATATTACTTTGGAGACTTTTAAACTATACAGACTAGTTTCATTAACTTGAGTACAGGTAAGTCCAAGTTATTGGGAAATACGATAGGTCTACGAAACTCAGAATAACTCGATGTTTAGACTGTCCAATAATTTCTAAGATTTATATTTGAGCTTAAACTTTTAATGTCAGTCGAGAACCCTGTCTGATGCATTTCGGGATTTGACTCACAATTTAGTCATTTTACAAGACTTTATTATTTGTAAATTACCGAATAGAAATTTAGTTTAAGTTTTCCGTCCTGGAATAATTAGTAATACTGGTATTATTAAAAGTAGAAAGTAGTATATATGTATACCATTACATCTTTATTTCTCATTATTGGAACTTGTTTAATATAAATGTTGTCTAGACATGTTAAATTCTTCATTTCAGAGTTTTACGGCTTTCAGAAAGAATTCATAAAATTCGGAACTGTATTCATTTTTAAAAGAACTAATTAACATCAAATAATGTACAGGGAGGTTGAAATTAAATTTCCGCTACTAAAAGGGCCCTGGAGATCATTCTACTATACCAAAGACAAAAATATTTATACAACTGACACTTAAGAGGATGCGCTCAAGATTTCTAAAATAAAAAAAATAGTTTAAAAAATCACTAACAGATAGCGCTGCGGGTCAGCACATTGCGGCAATTTATGTAAATGTTATGCATAATAAAAATAATTTTTAATGCCACAATCAGATATGCACTGCAGAATGACGACATGGTTAGAGGAAACTGCTTTTTAAACTGTACTATCGCGGCGTTGAGAATGCACCGGCAGCTTTGAAGGGATTTCCATCGTTTCAAGAAACAACGTGGCCGATGTCAGCGCGTACTCTCCGGGACATGTTAGAGAGCTTCTAGCGAACAGGATAGTTTGGGCATTCTGGAAAAGAAAGAAAAAGGATCAACACCGTCATTATAGAGGATATTGCTACAGCATTCGTGGAAGCAAGCAGTGAATCGCTTCACGGAACTGTTAGTGTATCGACGATTTCACTTAACTCTTGGTATGCCTCACTCCACTGTCCAACAAATCATGCGTAGAATTCTGAAATTCTACTCGTACATGATTCAAGTGGTTCAGCCATTGAAACCACACGACCCGGACTCTAACAAAGGATCTGCTCTACACTATCTCGCGAGAATGACAATAGATAATTCATGGCCATGGAATATACTGTGAACGGACGAAGCACGCTTTCATATTAATGATCACGATAGTAGCCTTAATTGTCACATTTGGGCGACAGAAAATCCCCAGACAAAAGAAAAATGTCTTCTGGAAATTTTCTCGCCTACTGTTTAAAAAAGATATTATCCTCTTTTCCATTTCCGCATTAAGTTTTGTACTTTATGCAGGGCCATGAACGCCACGGGTGTTCTGACATTTATTCTCAGAATCCAGAAGATAAGTTTTGTTTTCTTCGAATGACAGCAAAGAAAACCTACCATTGAATATTATTAATTGTATGTCGTTGACGAACATCAGTTACGAGAAATATTATTAACGTGAGAGGTTTGACAATGAATTGCTGGATGTAGTTAATACACGAGTACTAGAAAAACAAATATGTATTCTGGAAGTTTTTCCCCTATCGGGCAACACATAATGGATTCCGTATGAAATTCAAAAGAAATCTTCAAACTTGGTATAACGACCGCATGCCACATTTTACCAATCTATTTCAAAGCGTTTTAGAGTCAGCGTGTTTACAGACAGACAAAATTCCAAAAAAGGTGTTTTTTACTCCAGGCCTAGTAAAAATCTTGAGTTCCAATATTTTGATAAACACGAAATTTCATTTTTGCATATTTTATTTTCAAGAAAGTAAAAAAGGATTATGTATAGTATCTTTTCTTTAATTTTCTTAAAGGAAACAAAAACAAAAAAAAAACCAATGTATTTTTCCAATAGCTCGTTTTTATTAAAAATTTTAATTAGAGCGTCTTTAAATTAAAATAATAAAACCTCTGAAGTCGCAATTAAAATGATGCTTGCTTCAGAATAACCACAAGGGATTTAGATATAAAATGGCCATTATCTTTTTTTGTAATTACACAAACCAGTAAAACCAATTAAAAAAAACTAAGTCAAAAATCATAAACAAGTAAATTGGCGTGATAAGAAATCATGTTATTCTTTGTTTGGAATTGATTGTTGTTCCTGGTTTATTTCTGATTAATTAGTAACCGATGCACTTATTTCTGCTCCCAAATATCAATATCTTTAGCTGGATGTATTTCTTAATTTTATTCAAGAACTCCATCTTTCTTTGGATTATCGGAAGTCTTTGTGTTCGGAATTATCAGTTGAACAACAGGTTTTCTTGATAAGAAGTTCTCCATTGATGGTATTGTGAACATTTCATTCTATGGGAGGAATTTTTGTGCACAGTGAGTCGATTCTATTTGTCTTTTTGTTCTTTAAGAACATTCTTTCTCCTCCTTTGATTGCTTAAGACCGTCTTGTTTAGAAAGGACCACCATGTCTTAAAATCGATGATGCCCTTACTTTCAAGTTTTTTTTACAGTAAACTTTGATACTATAGTTGATCAAATCCACTTATTGGTCATTGGATGCAACCTCTCGTCCTTCTTCAACGGCCTTTTTTATAAAGGTAAAATACTTTTCTCAGAACTAGACAAAAAAGAAAATTGACAAGGCCTTAACAAGACCGTTTTTAATCATCGTTTCTGTTAGCAATCAGAAACAAGATTCGATCTTTTATGCCATATAAAGGCATTTTGTACCCTTATCACAAAATACACAGAAATGCAAAAAAAATTAGATATGACCTCATTTTGCTACATTTAGGGATTTGTTTCGAACGAATTTATCTTGAGAAGAATTTAAAATTTAAAAAAATAGAAATTGAAAATGAAATCACTTAATAATATCTGTCATTTTTAGAGGACATAAAAGTCGCGTTCTTTGAAAACTATTTTCTGAAGTCTCTGCAGGCAGTAATAAATTAACATAAAAAGTAAAAAACGTAAATTTTGGTACTTTTCAGAATAATTTCATTGATAGTTACTTAGAATGCCTGGCTATATGACACAGAATACATGCGCAATGCCTTACGAGAATATATACGCCAGAGTATTTATAAATCTGTTCTTAATTCATATCTATTTCAATGAAATAACAGAAAACAAAGACAGAAGAAATTAATAAATAAAGTTTAAAACTGAATTATGATTATTAATAAAAGTTGCTTAAACTTATTATGAGTCGACTAGTAGAGAATTTATTATAGTGCCACTTAGACATCCAAAGTTCATTTTTTAAACAATGAATTTTTATAAGTTGTATATTTGCTTTCTATAACACTTCCTTTATCATTCTAAAATCTGATGTTTTTAAAAACAGTTTTTCTCTCAATTAAAAAAATATTAATGGTATAAAAAAGCACAAATTCGTTCAAACTCCCTGAACAATCGAGAAAGATGTCTTGGAATAACAGAGAAATACTCAAGATCTATGCAATGCTCGATTATATTCTATATAACTCGTCTTTTGCTCCAATATATCAATTATTAATCTGAATTGCACAAAATATAATCAGTTTTGAACTGCGTCCTTCATACATTAATTTTCAAAACACATAAAAATAAAAAAAGCGAAATTCGTAAACTTATATTCGCAAGTGTTTGATAATTTTAATGAAATGTGTTGCTTTTCTCAGAAATCTATTAATCCGTATCATACTTGTCGACTTGATTTCAAGGAAACAACTTATAATGAAGCATTACGTATCTGCACTATGAAATTTCATATTTTGAACGAAACTTGAACTATGAAAAGACACTTTTCGCAACGATATGTGGAATATAACTCAACGCATAACAGGCAGGTAAAATATTATTAATGTTCCTTTAATGGGAGCTGAAATTGAATACATTTATTGATCGACATCATTATCATGATTCTGCTCTTTTCGTTTTCATTACAGTTTCCCAATTATTTGTTTCATAACATTAGTATTTCTATCATGGAAATCATGAGCCTTGTTGTAGTAGGCTTTTTTAAAAGCCTAATGCAAAATTAGAAGGAGCCGTTTCCATCGAATGCTTTCTCATATAGGAAATACAGAGAAAATATTGCAATCGTCAAAAAACAAAATCAAAGCACATTGAACGAATCATCACACACATTTGACGAATTTTCTCGTTTTAGACTCTCCCCTCCCCCCTGAATTCGAAAAGAACATTTTTGAAAAATATTTATCTGTCTGTGACAAAGAAAACTGAAAAACGCTTTGAATAAGAGATGAAATTTATTATACGGTCTTTAAACCAAATTTGTAGCCTTCTATCAAATTTTCAGCAAACTCTATTCGCAGGAAGTCTGTCTGTCTAGCTGTTAGAATATGAATTAACACGATATCTCCAAAAGGGAGAGACGTATCTCGAAAAAACTCGACACTCAGTTTTAACAATTATATTGCAGACAATTACCAAATTCTGAGCCAAATCGAGCGAGGAGTTGAATTTAAACCAGCGGTTGTACTTTCAAAAGTATAAAAACGCTATAATTTAGAAATGCAGTGAATAAATGTATCAAATTTGGTATATGAGTTTATGATTCTAATTGTAGTTCTACGTCAAAGTTTGATTTTAACCCTTATGTTCATTTTGTATAGTATACCATACATACAACTTTATAAAAATATACTACCACTATAAAATATATAATATATATATATATATATATATATATATATATATATATATATATAAAATAAGCTACCTATATACATTTTTTTAGCTTGTCTTCAAAAAAAAGCAATCTTGCCACGATAAGGGTTAATCAGTTGGGAAAACAATGCATCTGAAACGAAAATTCATCATTTATTAAAAGAATATGTGAGAAAGTTTTTGGGAAATACCTTTCGCTAGTTTCGTATTTTAACACAAAATGTCGTGTTCTATTATATCTTTGCATACAGCTTTGCATCCCTCAGAGTTTCCAAAGAAGAGAGATAAAATTCCGTAAGAACGTCACATGCAAAGGGAGACACGGCCGAAACTCAGCTCATACTGATATAATATAGCGCCTTTACTGCTTCACAACATAATGAAAAACATACCAGGGTATAAGTAATAGCTTTCTTTTCAACTAAATGGATGCTAAATTCGATGAAGCTTTGGACTTTTGGTCACGACTGACATATCAAATTTCATTTAAGTCGTTGAGCTTTTCAATTGTCACATTCGCATATATTGGAATATAGAGTCAAGCAAACAAACCGTGAAATATTGTATTAATTTGAAGCAAAATTTCTATTCATCTAAAATTTTCATAATAAAACCATTTGCTAAATATCAGGCATCGTTTTTCTATTTATGGGTTATCGTTTTCAAATGTGAGGACTGACAGGAGAATAAAATTCATAAAAGATTTCAAATAAAATTTGCCAGAATTCTACAGTTTTGGTTCACGTTCAACAATCACATAATAACTTTAATCTGTCTAATTCTTTAGGTATTTCAATTATGTTAATAAGCAGACTGGTATCATTCATGAAATAGGTTTTTTTAGCTTATTAAAACATAAAACATGCAAATTCAACTCGACGATTACGATATTTTCTGTGTATATATTTTGTATAGGAGGGAATACAAAGCTGTGAAATTGGACAATAAAATCGAATTATTACTAACAAACCACCAGATAATCCAAATGAAAAATCAATCATATCTTTCTTGATTTATTCTAGAAATAAATGCGATCAGGTAAAGGGGCATTCCAAGTAATAGTTAACAATAAAGCCCATTAACTTTTCTTCCATGGAAAATCGAAAAAGCAATAATGTTTTGAATGCATCTGTTGTTGTTTTTTCCTGCTTTCATCGTTCCAGTGAATTGATTTGCATAAAATGCCGCTATATTAAGTTACAGAAAGCTTTTGGCAACCACCTGGAAGATATTGGTTATGTAAAATTTGAAATGAATCCATTGAATTTAACATTCCTAATGGTTTTTCAAAATATTTTCAAACATCAAATTTTGATAATCTTTTAACTCGAAATATTTTAAAAGCCTTATACGTATTTTTTTATTATATTGTACTCTTCTGTAATTCTTTTATTTTATCTGAATTTGAACTTCAGAACGTTCTGAAAGGAAAATGATTAAAAATCAACTATCCAGTAACGTGTTTGTTGAATCGAATCACATAATGACAGGAAAAAATATTTCAATATGGAAATATTATAGGCCTCACAGAATATATTTTTCACGATTTACATAATATATCAGAAAATTATTCAATAAAACTTCAATAAAAAATCATCGCATTAAAATGAAAAGGCAAAACGTCGATCTAAATGAAAAATTATATAAAAGTTTTTAAAAATATGCAACCTTAAAAAGCCTTTCATCCTATCTTATTCCTGAAGTTAAGCGTTAGTTATAATATTGCCATAGAAATCAACTGTTGTTTAAAAAATATTTTAAACAAAAAAAAATATCTTCATTTCGTAAAAATAAACCCAATTTTTTATACTTGAATCGTTGAGAATGGAAGGAAAATTATCAGGAACCAAGCATAAACGGCAACATATGGTAGCTCTTGTTAAAACTTGTTAAAATGATCTGGCCTGTAAAGTTACAACACATACTTGTAGATATATGCACATTCTCCTTAAATATTTGTAGAGATGAAGATAAAAATAGTCATTTTCTTTGTATTGATCCTTAACTGTATCAATACCATTTTGTTCTTTTAAAATTAATTTGAATAATTTAATGAATACAATTAATTAATTTTCTCAATTAATTATATATTTTTACTTGAATAGGAAACATTTTAATGAATCAAAAGCATTTAAAAATCAGTGAACTTAATTAAAAACAAACTTTAAATTATGAAAAAATTACTAATATTTCCTATATTTATTAAGCTGCCAAAATAATTGTTCAGTGTAATCATAATTTAAGTTCACGGGACAAGGAAATTGTTTTGATTAGTACATCCATGACTGGCTTTTATTATTCTGAGATAACAGTTTTGATCTGAATTATAAATTTATATATTATTCATAAACCAAACTCTCCGGTACAAGAAATGAGCCACCAGTGGGATCTAACCCACGTAATCGGACGATAAAATTATGTGCCTTCTAAATGAACGCTGGTCCTTTTACTTATTTAGTGATTTCTCCTCTCCATAATTCAGACGCACTAGGACAAACGAAATGACACTGAAGAAGCAGAAAAGTTGGTATAGGCATGAATATGCAAATGAAGGAGCCATGCCACCAATCAGGGTTATGTCACATTTTTGACAGAATTGCCTTCAATTTTTTTTTCTTCATTTAATCATTTTGGGAAAATTAAGCAAAGCCCTCAAAAACATCAAGTATATTTGGAGACATCCGATAATTTGAATGAATGTGTTTATCGTCATTTAATCCTTTTATTCAAAAGGTATGCATTCAGCTATCACATCCTTAGATATAAAAATTGAGGACACTATTTTAAGAATCAAAGGTTTATTTGACACGAAACAAAAACTGAAATTATCTTATTTAACATTCAATGAGATTTAAGAACCGCGGGTAACCTCGTTATTTTGGCTATTAAATCAACATAATGTGTATCGTTATTTGAACTTGAATACCTTATTAAGTAAATGACAAATATCATATATATGCACAAGCGATTCACTATTTACTTTCTAAAAACCTGTTCGATACAGGAAGCTAACACACCATTAGAAAAACCAACTCTGATGTAAATCTTAAGTTTTAAAATATTTGTTTCAAAGTAATTCCTATGATTTAATTGCTGCTTTTAGTTGCTATTTTTAAATTGCAGCATGTATATTAAAAAAACCTAGCTAGTAGTTTGTTTTTCCGCAGAAATGCAAAAAATAAAAAAAACAAAAAACAGTGCAATTTTATTTCTTAATTGTGATATTTGTTGTTCTAATGAAATTTTAATCCTTATGAGAGTTCAATGATTCTCTAAAGTACACGCCGTACCCCAAAATCAACTCAAAGGAAATGTCATTCTTTTAAATAAACTGTACGATTTTTTTAAAATTAAATTCATTTAATTGGAATTTTCTAGGCAAGATCGATGTTTTGTTCATTTCTTTAACAGTTATATTCTGGCATAGATAGATTTAAGTATAAAAAAAACAAATTTAAATATACCTGACCGTTATAAATTAAATATGTTTTCATTGAAAGCTAATAGTCTACTAAAATAAAGAAACGATGAATTAAAAAAAATAGGAATAATTATAAGAAAATCTTTATAAAACTAATATTAATCACTAAATGAATCCAACGTTTCTCGATATAAAAAAATTAGAATGTCTTTTGTTAATTTAAAATAGCTATTTAATATTTTTTTTTCCTGAAAGGTTCGTTAAGACCTTCATAATGGTTCAGTGTTTTTAAGCTGTGTTTAAATTATTTCTAATATTAAAAAATATATATTTATAACTTATCAAAGTTTACAGTTATTAAATGTCCAAAAATTGGACATATGCAATTAGGCTAAAAAGAAATAAAAAATATCTTAAAATGCACTAAATACCAATGAATGCAAAATAAAACTTTTTAATTATATAACATTTTTAGGTATAATGTAGTTTTATACAAATAATTACAAAATACAGTATTCTCTTACCTTTTGTTACTTTATTTTTTATAAAAATTAAAACATCATTAGCATCAAACGACTTTTCACTTTCTCATACGCATAATAAAAAAATAAAAAAAATCCGAACACAAGATTTTTATGACTTTCCACATTTCAAATCTACTTAAGTCCAAAAACACATTTTTAATATTATTTCTGTCTATCAATCAAAAAAGCTTTAAGTTAAGTTGATGAAATTTATTATATGGCCTATACTCCAGAAAATTAGATTACTGTCAAACGTTTGAGCGAAATCTATTCTGAGGAAGTCTATCTATCAGGCTGTCTGAATACAATTAATATATAAAACGAACACAGTTAGATGAATAACATTTGGTGCACATATATATCATCTGAAGTATAAATCTATTTCGAATTTGGAATCAAATGCTTTGAAGTTTGGACAGTCTATCATTCTGAAAGTTGGATGCATTTAAAATCTATAATTCAAACAAAAAAAAATTAGGTAAATGAAAATTGACTCACAGTTTCAGCATCTAAATTGTTGATTCTTATTAAATTTTGCACAGTTGATGTCCGATGATTGACTGTCCATTGTCTGTACTTTCATACGGATATAAGCGCAATCACTCAAAACCGCAATTTCCTAAATAAATGAAATTTTGAAATGTGATTTTGTGACTACAATTATAGTTCTTTGTTAAATTTTGGTTTCAAACTGTCGAAAAAAAGATTTTTTTAAATAAATATTAAATTGTCAATCATTTCTGTATTAATTGCATGCCAGCGATTAATCACAAAAGAGTGCGCGCTAAATTCAATGAAAACTTTGATTCAAACTACAGAACGGTATTTCGTAGCTATTTTCCACGAATACCATATAATTAATATAAAAGGATCGGTT
The DNA here is from genome assembly GCF_947563725.1 of Argiope bruennichi. Lineage (NCBI taxonomy): Eukaryota > Metazoa > Arthropoda > Arachnida > Araneae > Araneidae > Argiope > Argiope bruennichi. Next base: position 9,040,993 of record NC_079154.1, read on the forward strand.
TTTAACTCTCATGGATGCCACTCTAAAAAGAAAAATTTTAGCATTCATGGATTTCATAGCTCTGCCAAAAGTCCATAATTTAATGCAGGAGTAGGGAGGAAAGTAATACCTTTATTAAAAAGCAGGCGAGAAAGTTTTGGAGGAGCCATACCTGTTGATTATATCTAGAATTTAACTGTATCTTAACACTTTTTATTTTATACAATGGGAAAACATTTATTTTTATAAAAGGGAAAAATTTCAAATCTGTAACTTTTCTTTAATGAGAAAAAGTGTGCTAAAACGCAATATTTTCTGTCTTGATTTCTTTCTACTGTTCACTTTTTAATTCACTATAAATATTATAGAATATTGAAATAAATTTTTCTCGGAGTCATAAACAGATGATGCCATGCGTATAAAGTAAAGATTTAATTAAATTGTTTAAATAAATGATATCCAAGAATAAATGATACCTCGGAATATAAGAATAGTTTATTCCCGACAAGAACACCAGCAGAGAATTTCAGCTGGCGTAGAAAGGAAATTCGTTTTAAATAATCGATGTTTTAAATATGAGAATTGAAAATGAATCAATAGTATTTCAGGCAAATACATATTCTCTACAATTCCATTTTTGATTGAGTTGAAATTTCATATTTGATTTTGTGGAGTCCATTAATTCGTATGTAGAAAAGTATTTCAAGTGGAAATCTTAGTTCGAGTTTCCTTTCGAACTTTGTATTATATGATACTTTCTCGTAAGTATAATATAATATTTCAGATAATTCCGCTTTGTTGCTTCTTCATAATTTAGGGATAAAAGATTTTAGATGCAAAATTTACTACTCCTGAAATGGCATCAGAAATCACTTACGAAATATGCAAGTGATAATTAGACACGAAAGAATGCTTTTATGCAGAATTCTCTACACTTATCAGAGAAGTAACTTGAACTGGAATATTTCTGTGGATTGAAAAATCTGCGAAACATAATATCCGATGTTCTGCTTAATAAAGAATTTTCATCAATTTGCATATTATAACAATGTTCCATTTCCGAGAAATGCGAATTTAATTTTCGATATTCTTAATAGTAAGTTAGTTTCAAACTTTGTTTAGTTAGGCTCAAAAATTATTTTAATGCAGCCATTTCCACTGAATATTTTAAATGACTGTTTGTAATTCTTAAAACAATAATTAAAAAGTTTTAAAAAAACTTGTTAATTGTAGGAACGAAACGTTTCTAAATTTTCTAAAAAGTATTGAATGTTATCTAACTTTCTTCATCAATTATTAAATATGTTTAAAGCCTAAATAAATCTATAGAGTATTTACAATATTTATCAAAAGGATTTAATGAATATTTGAAAGATTTATCAAAATATTTATTGAATATTTGTATAATTTGCAAAAGTTATTGTTAAAATCAATTAATATTTTCAATTAAATGTTTATAGCTTAATTCTACACAAAAGGAATTGAATAATATTTTTACACAATAGAATAAAAAATTATCCTATTGATTAACCAATTCTAATTAGAATCAAACGTTTTTTTAATTGAAGTTTTAATTTAGAAGCAAGCTCTAATGTTTTCTTTCAATCTTTTTCGGTTCTAAAAACAGAATTTTTGAAGCCAATTTAAAAATACCCAAATACGTATATAATCTTAGTTTTCAATCGAATGAGCTCGAATTTCGATAGAAACCTCGCAATTATAATAACAAAGCATACCGAATTTCATTTATCTTCCTAGTTTCCTTTCTAATCTGTTATTAACGGGCAAACTTAATAACAGAACAGATTTATTCGGAGATTTAATTAAATTTATATTTTCAGTATTTGGGCGATGAACACATATGCCAAATTTCATTTACAGAGATCATTCCTCTTCTAAATTAGTATTTACATCCACACAGACAGAAAAGATTCCCGCTGACGAGTTTCATTCAAAATTTGACATAAATGTACACATTTTTATGTGAAGACTATTATCGAATTTCATCTTTGAAGCTCATTGCACGTTTCGATTAATGTACTCCCAAACAATGCCTCAATTCACATTGCTTTCACAATTCTAAAAATGAATTCTTCGGCCTCAGGCAGGTCTATAATGTGGCTATTCATGATAATGTAATCTATTTTTACTTTCCTGCTTTTCTCCCATACGCGATGATGTAAAAATAACTAGGTTTCTTAGATTGTGAAGGAGAATATATTCTTTGTCTAGTGTTGTAGGAAGTAATTCTGCTGAATCATTAGACATCATTATATTACCTATTACAAAATGTCTGAGAGTTTCAAGTAATAACGTAAATAAAATTGAACTGTTGTTTATTTTTAAACTAAAACAGTTTTTTTTGTAGGACTATTTGAAAATTAATTTTTTTGAAGAAGGAAGGGAAATTATATTTTAATGATGAAAAAAATAGTTTTGTAGCACTTAAAAATGAGTCCGTAAGAAAAACAGAATTTTTCTCATCTTTCATAGTGCATATGGGTATAAAAAGTTAATTGAAATGCGTATATGCGTAATAAAAGTTAGCATATTAAAATAACATATTTTCATTTCATAACTGAATGTGATGGCAGTTACAAAATAAGCATTTGTTCTTAAACAAAGCGATAAAATATAAATTTTATTCTATTTTTTTAATCTTTCAACAATATCTCTTTTCTCGAGTAATAATAGTTTTTTGGGTCTTATGGCTCGAAATGCTGAAGATTTAAGAACATGTCCTCTTTCTGCAAGGCAAATTGGAAGAAATTATGCAAATTGAGGATTCTTCTTCACAAAGAAAGTGTCGCGGCCTTTTCCAGGAATAAAATATCACATTTTCTAGAAAAGTTTTGTGATTGTTCTTTTTTTCCAAGAACTATTCATTCATTTATTTTCGTAGAAAATCCGAAAGGTGTCTGTAAGAATCTCAAGGCTTAAATTATCATTGTTTGAATTTTTGCTACAAAATTGGGATTTTTTCGTGTATAGGTATTATTTCTTATGAAACCCTTTATTCGAAAGATATTCGACAAACGTTAAGAATAATATAATAAATTTAATTTATTGGGAACGTTTAAAAAGTAAGTGATACTCGATCAATATAAGTAAAAAAAAAAAAAAAAAAAAAAAAAAAAACTTTTTATTTAGAAACGATCTACAACACAATATGACACTACAGCATACTGGTTTTCTATATAACGCCTAGCTCCAGCAAACATTTGCAAAAACGTTTCACTAAACATTCATGTCCTGACGATAAAAAATCTCTCTTTGGTCTTAACAGGACTTGGAAATCACAGGACGCCAGATCGACATTGTATAATAGATGTTGCCAGATCTGCCATCCAAAACTGCAAAGCAAAACGTATAATTTGAGTGGCTTTTTTTTTTATTTGACATTGCTTTTGCTTAACTTTCCGATGCATGGGGGATGGTGCCATACTTGCCCTCCGAAAATGCGAAATGCGAAACGAACCTTATATTTTGTGTTCCTTGTTATGTCTTGGCACTGCGTTTATTTAACTTTCCACTGAATGGTGCCAGACCACCAATCCAACACTGTGAAGCAAACTCTGTGTTTTGTGCGCCTTGTTAGATCCTGGCAATGCCTTCGCTTAATGTTCCACGTGTCTTCTTTATGTCAGATTTTCGCATATCTTTTAGTCTTTCATAGTGCGACTCAGCAATCATAGTTATGACCATCCGCATAAACTCAATGTAGACAACCCCCTCGTAATCGAATAAAACACTAATCAAGGCATTATTTGTTTATGGAGGAGTTTATCGTTCTTATGGACGATTATGTGCCCTGCCCATTCCATTGACATACGCTTCGTTTCCTTTTGAACTAATGCCTCCATTCCTCATCACCCATAATGAAGCAACTTAAAGACTCATTGACCCGTCCGAAAAACAATGTTGAAGGAATTTCAGGGTAGCCGTAAACCTTACTGCTTTGTGTTTGGAACTGAATGAATAAGGAACTCGTCTTGAACAAAATTTAAGATAATCCAGTAGGTGATGGATGATAAAATGTGCACAGCTAACGAATATTCCTAACTATTGCGCAACATGGTGACAGTTGTTCTGCGAATACTGAAAATAATGTCTTTCGTTCACTGCACCATGTGTGATGTGCTTGTCATTACCAGCCTTCCTAGCCTTTCCACATTAGTTAAGTTTATGTTACCATCTTCGAAGTATTAGCACCATTTCGCATTGGTTGGACGTAATATTGCATGTGACCCGTTTATTTATTATTTTACGATCTCCATCATCGTGAAATCTTTTACCCACAAAAAAGTACTGTGTTTCAACATTCGATTAAGTTCCCAGTTGAGGCACCAATTTTTTTCCCTTCATATTACACTGTAAGAGTCCAATGAAATTGCTATTTTTGGAAGTCATTAAGACTCAATTATCGTCTACTCAAACTCCGCTCTTGTTTCACATGGCTTCCACTTGAAACTTCATTTTATAACCAAATAAATAAGTTTTTTAAAAAAAACACTAAGGAAGAAGGAATAAGCATGCATTTATAAAAGCATTAGTTGCTTAGACACTCCATCATTTGAACTTCAAAGATACTCTTAGCCCGTACGTGCTATCAATGACTACCGTTTCAGAAGCGGTGTTCAAATCCACTCTGTACCAGTTCATTCTGTTGTTTCATTACTCTCATTTTAAAAACAAAAGAAAATCGGAAGCCGAGAAGCATATTAAGATTATTTTTAATATTTTATCTTCGTGAATGGGCTCTGAAAATTCACAGGTACACATTTCTGTTTCGAACATAGCGTTTTCTACAGTGGGAAAATTTATAATTATGTGGGAAAGATGATCTTAAACATTTAACATTTTTTTTTTCCTTGACAGAATAAATTAAAAAAACGCACATTGCATTTACTTCTACTTTCAAGTCGAAAGTACATGAATTTAAGAACTTATTCCATAAAGAAGCTAATAAATAACGAATGCATCTGAGGCCTATCGAATCTTTCATCATGACCATACCTCTTTTCTGTAAAATTTCCAGAATAAGGTTTGAATTCCACGAATCAAATAAAGTTTGTAATCAGTAAAGTTAATCGTATTCAGATAAAGTTTGTAATTTCAAAACCGCGGATTCAATTTTCCTGTTCAATAATCTTCAATATTTTCCTCTCCTCTTTTGATTCTGTCCTTTTCCATTTATCTGCATAAGAAATATTTTCCTTTGCTTTCTTCGCTTTTAGTTTCATTCAATTCCATCAGTTACTATTACAAAAAAAAAAAAAAAATATTTTTCTTTGATATCACCTTACGTAATAGTCACATAACTGAATTGAGAATGGGAATAAGACACAAAATACTAATTTTACAGGAAGAATTATTTATTGTTGTCATCTCGGAAAAATCATAATCTAAGTTTGAATCTTCATACATTTCATTTGCAATTTTAATCGATAAATTTAAAAACACTACTTTAAAAACCTTATTTTGATCCTTTTCGATTTTTTTTCTGTAAATTGAAGGAGCTTACTCATCGAAATGTGATAGTTTTTTAATTGAAAATTTTAAATTATATTACGAATATTTAAAAATGAAATAAAAACCTCTGTACTTTTAAAACGAGAAATGAAACTATTCATTGTTTACTGAGGAAATAATAGCGAGCATGTAATGTTATTACATAACCCCTTAACACCATCCTGAATTTAATTTAAAATATATCTATTTTGAAAGAATTTTTAAGTGACAAAATTTATCGATTGATCTGTCTTGATTTTTGAACGATTTGGATTTTATTTCCTTATTTCTGAGATGTTATTGAATCCATGAAAGCCATTAATGTGGGCCTTGCATTTAACGCACAATGGTCTTTAGCCAAAGAATTATATCTTCACAACCATAAAAAAAAATTCGTAGACACCTTTTCTGATTTCTTGTCCCCATTTTCCTGTAAAAAGTATTATTTTGACAAGTTTTATCCTTATGGGATATATATAGAGCTTGCAGTCAGTCATTAAAAAAAAATTCTTCCAGTTTATCCAGTTTTAACCCATTATTAAAACTCATTTTAGTACTAATTTTGCTCAATAACCAACAATGAAATACCTAACAACCCAAATAACCATGCAACTATAAGATACCTAAAGGCAATTATCTCAAGCACGTGTAAAAATAAGTATTTTCTTCGAAGTTTGTCGTGCAGTTATTATTTAGCAAGATTACCAAGTTTGTTTTCTTGTGATGATACAAGAGACAAAAAAATATTTGATGCCTCTTTTACTGAAAATTAAAATTATAGTCAATATGTAAACATATATGCGATGTCTAAGCAATTTTTTTATATATATATTTCACTAGAAAAAATTTGAATTATTGAAATATTCTTCATCTATTTACGACATTTCATCAATGTTTCTAGTTTCGGTTTTCAAAGTTTCTTTAAATTTCAACATTAAATTTATTAACCAACTAATTTTACCATAGGTACAAATATTTATCATAGAAAATTGTCACTGCTTGAGATAAAAGAACAAAGAACAAATCCCTTATGTATAATTCAGGTTAAACAATAACACTGCAATTTTTTTCTTCATTTTTAAGAATGTATTTCTTATTAAAAAAAATCTAAGAATGCTTTTTAAAGACAGATATGGTGATGCATTATTTTTATTTAAATAACGTAATTGTGTAGATTCGTTATGTATGAATATAATAACATTAATAGATTTTTACCTTAATCTCACCTTTTAAAAGTGAGCTAGTTTTTTGTTGTTGTACCTGTGATATTACACTCGTAAATTTTAATTCAACTAATTTGGTAGTTCTTTATCAGTTATTGCTAGTACCTAACTTTCGGTTAAATTTTTTTTTATTGTTACTAATGAAGTTTGTATTCTAGACGTTTGTTATTATTATTATTATTATTATTATTATAAATTATAAAATCTATATGAAAAGGTAATCCTTGTAACATTTGTCAAGACAAATATAATGTACGTATTCTTAATATGGAAATTTAATGTTAACAGAATTTTAATTTCACTAGTTTTAATAATATAAAATAATAATATATTATAAATAATATAAAATAATTATATATACATATATAATATAAAATAATTATATAATATTTCCACTTCCATATTTTATAAAATATTATTATTCCATATTTTATTAATAAAATATGGAAGTGGTTTTAAGAATTCCGAATATCAAACAGCAAGTATGAAATGAATGATTCATCAGACCAAAACAATTTTAAAAATCAATAATAAGATGCAAAAACAATGAAAATAGAAAATTATGTCTTATCTAGGAAGAATGGAAACTAGAACGAAATGTTTTGTTGTGAAATCAGCAATTATTTATTGCTTAAAACTCCATATGGTGTTTCAGTTGTCGAAGAACATAGGATAACACATCAATCCAAGTAACATCTTGCAAATATTCAATAATGTTATTTCTACGACTCTTGTTTTCTATAACGCGAGATTATTACTGTTTTTCATTGTAACAAATTCTGAGAATTAAAATAATCTCCAAGATTGAAGCGTTTTCGTTTGCTATAATTTAAAATAACTTAATTTTACTTTCTGAATTATTGACGATTTTCAGTCGACTGTCGGCAATATTGTGCCAGTTTGTAGACGCAGATTAATAGTCTAGATATCTTAATGGCTTATAACTCTGTCATTGAGAGAAGAATATTCTATGGTATTTTATAGATAATTCCTCCATTTATCAATTCATAACATAATAATGAAAGTGTTTCGTAACATGAAAAGTCTTCTAAAGAATTGTTCGTGTATTTTGAGAAACCCTGAGGCATATTTAAACTTCATCGACTATAATTAGAGCAAACTAACTAAAGCCATAACAGAAAGAAAACCCGGTATCCTTTCTTTAAATTTTATGCTTACTAATTTACAGTAGAGGCAAAGTTTGATTTACCCACTGGCAATTTTATGACTTTGTGCAAGCATTAGCTTAATTACTTTTAATTTTATTAATTTCCTGTTAATACCTTTTTTTCAACAATTATTCGTTCACATTATCATATTGCTAGGAAACTGACATTTTAAAAAGTTGTTTGCTATGAATTTCGATGAAATATCTTATTATTTCCTTCTAATTAATTATCAGTCAATCGATTAATTATAGTTAACGTTTTGTGTAAGAGTTCAAAATTTCTCTGGTAGTATATTTCAACATTTAAGACAGGCGAGATTCACACTATATATATATATATATATATATATATATATATATATATAATATATATATATATATATATATATATAAATATAGGTATATACAGGGTGTCTCGAAAACCTTGACTGCAGCTTTTATTCCTTAAATATGGATCACAGATATATACAGCAAATTACAAAGTTGCTTAAAAAAAAGGTGCAAAATGTTATGAAATCGATTAAATTTTCAGGGAATTAAACTTTAAAAAGTACAAAATTTAAATTTTTATACCGACCCCGTACAAAAAAATCTTCAGTGAGTAAAATGTGCACCATCTTGTAATAAGGTCATGTTCAGAAATTTCAGAATGGTATCATGAAAACTCTCAAAGATATGTTAAAACAAAGTTAGGGAAGGATCAATCACAAATTAAAATGCAAATATTTACAGCTTCAGTGCAGAGGACGCAACGCAAGAATGCATCATAAGGAAATAAAATATGCTTTATAACTTTAGTTTTAAATATAAATTTTTAAATCTATGCTTCCTGAAAAAAATTCTAAAATTTTATATCATGAAATACAGAATATAACTAAAAAATAGCACAGTCAATATAATCTTTCCTTTAAGTAATCTACCCTTATGTAATCGTTCCTTATGTAAACTTTCGTTTATGTAATCTTACCTTTTAGTTATTATTTCTTCAAAGTTTTAATACTTTTGAACCAATAAAATACCAAAATCATTATTTATTCAATCATTACTTTCTTTGTTAATTTGTGTACGGCCCCTAAAACACGAACATCCGACATGACTTTTCATCTTTGCGAACTCATATCCAGGCATCGAAAAGTGGTTTAAGTCAGCATTTATGCAGTTTCATATCTTTGAGACTTTTTGCAATAAATTGCTGACATTTTGTACATCACCTTATTAGAGGGTGGGGCACATTTTACTCACTGGGAATTTTTTTGTAAAAATTTAAATTTTATATTTTTTAAAGTTTAATCCCCTGAAAATTTTAATCTATTTCATAACCTTTTAAACCTTTTTTTACTCAACTTTCTAATTTACAGTAAATGTCTATGATCGATATTTAAGAAATAAAAGTTCTGATCAAGGTTTTTGAGACACTCTGTACATATATAATATTAAAAATATGTCAGTTAAAGTAATATGTTTTAATTTATATATTTAAAAGAAAGAAATGCCTTATTTTTCAGTAAAAAACTCTTAAGTGGTTGTAAAAACAAATATATGAATGACAATGAATATAGTAAGAAAGAAAATCCACTTAAAATCAAAATATTTTATGAATTTGATCAGAATTTCAATTTGCTTAAAAGAGAACTCTCCTAATATTTTTATTTTTTTTTATCATGGCATTTACATATTTGATTAAAGAATTAATTTAATCTTTGTGAAATATGTAAATTATCATTTAAATATAATAACATCTTTTTGAAAAATAACTACTATTTATTTATTTCACGCCTATTTAAGCTATAAAACTTACCCGAGAGAAAAAAAGACATTATACTGTCATTTTAAGAATATTACTCTATTATAGTCCTGACTTTGGAAATGGCAGCCACGTTTTCAGAAAATAGATATGGAGTAGATATCTCATCGAAGAATTCGATGTCTAGAGAAAATATCAAGTCTCTCTAATCTCTAAGTAAGCTCTAGATATTTCTGGGTCAATGATTCATTCTATTCCCGCCTGCATTTTAGAAGAATGATTGCAAAAGCTTGGAAATGGTCTTTTTTTTTTTTTTTTTTGAAGCATTCAAGTTATCCGCTATTGGGATTTCGGAAAAATGCCTTTTTGAATCACTTGAGATTAAATTAACTTATCTTTTAAAATTGATCAAAATTGTTCAACGATTTCAAACTTCTGTCATTTCCTCTTGAACAACGATGGAAAGATAAAATTTGAACAGGACTTAGATTAAAATTTGATTGAACATGCAATAATTATTCGTTGTTACTTCCCTTCGTAACACGGGCAACATTTGTGAGGTGGGATTTTCCACTTTAGATGTCATGAAGCATATTAGTATCTACTGAGGTGGGTTCATTCGATTTCATTTTTTTTTTTTTTTTTTTTTTTTTTTTTGTAAATGATTATCAAAACTTTCTGAAAATACTTATGATTCATTTCATTGAGAGATATCATAAAGTCCATCTTGATATTTTTTAATGCTTTTCAAACCAGATTCTCTAAAGAGTACCTATTTACCCCAGTGATAGGCGGGTGTCTGGCTGCAATTTTTTACTTTCGTACAGATTAATCAAATTTTCTGAAACTAATTATGACTTCCTTTCATTTGAAATACCACATTCAATCTTGATGCCTTCTTCGATTGCAAAAGCGAACGATCTGATGATATTCATAGAGTGTCCTGCCATACTGCTTTGTTCAGTGATGGCGGGGTGCTCGGTTTTGCACAAGAAGGTATGCATAGAAAATGTTTAACATAATCTTACACAAGATAACGTAAAGAATATTCGCAGCCATTGATGGGCGTTCGGTTGCAATATGCTTGTTCTGTATGTGGATGTCAAAATTTTTTCAAATTTCTTCTTGTCTTGTAAAAGAATTTATGACCTCCTTTGCATGCAAGAGTGAAAGAATTAAAGGTACATATAAATAAAAACCTTTGCATTGTAGAAGTATGTTAGGGAGTCCTCCAGTTATTAAGGGAAAGTACTTTGGATACGAATTCTTTTTTTCTCCTACATTCTATTAAAATTTTGATTCCCATCGTTTTTCACAAGAAAATCATAGCCATTTGAAATAAGCATAATTATATTGAATAAATAATTCTATGTTTTAACCCTAAAAGCTGGATAACATAGGCAATAATATCTCCTTTGATGAAAAAAGGAATTCCAACTCCGAAAAAACATCTTAATTCCTTAATATAGTTTGTATTCTCTTCCACGAGCACTGTGGAATGTATTCTATGGCGTAGTCATTGATAATCGTTGGTTAATCTAGGTTTAGTGGCGGCAAGGGGCATGTTTACAATTGTTGTGGGAACCATTCCCCTTCCTATGCACTCTTTATAATAGACTCTGTAAAATAGTCTATTGCATGAATGATAATTTTAGATTAGTGTTAAATAGTATAACATAAATTATATAAAACATGACACTATAAATTATTTAGATTTCGTATATAAAAAAAATCTTGATTATCAATGATCCTGTAATTAATATATTAAATCATCTTTTGTATTATTGTCAGTGTTTTTCATCTCGTGATTTCATGCTTTTCACAATAATATTTTGGTGTTAATTTAGCATCTCATTACTAATAGTTTCACCTTTTAAAAACAAATTAATAAATTCTCATTCCGAATAAGAATACAATCTTCATACAAGAATATTGAAGTGATCAATGGTCTAGACATAAGTATTGGATAATCTTCTAAGTGGCACATTTTATTGGATTAATTTTGTTACTTTTAGATGGCGTCACCAATGTTGCCTTCTTGAAACTTCATTACAGTACTATTTGGAAGATATCCAGTATTTTCAGTAAAGAATTTTATACAAAACACAAAAGGAATAGAACAATAATTGATACTGAAGCAATATTAAAAGTACATTCCACACAAAACAATAACCTAAATTAAAAACTGTAGTATATAGTTGCGAATATTACATCAATTTCTATTCTAAAGAAAAAATATTTTACAGGAATTCATCCAATGAGATAGAAATATTAGAAAACAATAAATTACTTACAAAGTACCTTGGAGAAAAATAGAAATATTTTGAATTTTATTTTGATATAAATGGTTTTGGTTTTCCTGTGTACGTAATCTATTCAAATGAAAGCAAATATTTTCATGTCTGTTTCTACAATAAACTTATTACAATTCCCCAGCAGTAAAAATCATGCTTTCATATCTCCAAAGATATATTACAACTGTGTAACAAATTGTTCAGTTAGCTTTTCTGTTTTGTATGAAACTATCATTGATGGAGTGTTTTTAAAGCAGAAAACATAAAAAAAAACTACTAATCTACTTATTAAATAACTTTTACGGATATGAGTTAGTCAATTTCCAAGAAGCAATATTTCTCATACAAAATAGTGCTTTTTACATTCCTAATATATTCCTAAATACTTTTTTTATTTGTAACATATCCTCCAATGAAACATTTATTTCTTATTGTTATTTTATTATATCATTTGTTTATTTTATTATTCACTATCGTAATAATAATACAGAAAATCATTTGCTGTATAGAAAAGGGAGAAATTGTTCATAGAAGCATTGGCTTGTTGAAACTTCCTCAATACAGTATTACTTTAATATATTTCAATGTATTCTGAAAACGAAATTAGCTAATAATGGATATACTAGATATTACATTTTCTAGACAGTAATAAAAGGACGTCTTTTATATATTTTATATATTTAATGAATAGTTTGCTTTATAATGTTTGAACTTCAGAAGTGACGAGAACTTTTTATCACTTCTAAAAAGAATTTTTTTGTTAAAAAAAAAGACCAAATATTGCATTATTATACATATATATTCTCTTTGGCTTATTGTAGTTTTTAAAGAACTAACAATTTCTACTTTTGTCATATTTTAATTCTTAATTCATTCGTAGTTAATAAAAAGAATGCATTTGCAAATAATTAGAATTTTTTGGGGAGGAACTCAGGCTTTGTCTTCAATGTATTCGTGCAATTAAAGGCAATAATGTAATAGAGTGTTCGCCAAAATTAATTTTAATTCGTATTGCGATATTGTATTACTCAAGTCTTGTTAAAATTTTCTGACATATATTAAATAATCAATTTTTATTCATCAAAGATTAATCTAAAAGTTGAAAAAATATTTTCATTTTTTTTCATATAAGACTTGTGCATGAATAATTAACTACCTTAAATTTATTCATCAAAGATTAAACTAAAAGTTGAAAAATTATTTTCATTTTTTCATATAAGAGTTGTGCGTGAATAATTAACTACCTTAATTGTCAACAAATCAACAAATTCGTCGTCCTAAATCTAAATGACAATCTGTGGAATTATATCGATCTTTGTCAGAAATCCTATTAATTCAAAAATTCAGTAAGCTAAATATATAAAACTCTTCTTGCAATTTTTGAAAATTAAAACCCTCATCAAATTTAAGTTATTGAAAAAGAAAAAAATACATATTTTTTTCTACGAATTAGAATTTCTTAACTGTCCTTCGTTATAGCAAACCATTCAGCTATATTTGCATAAATAAATTTAAAACAAGTGCAATAGCATCATATGGAGTGAAATCATCACAATTTTTGATAACTGGATTTGTTTTACTACTGTAATCTCTCTTATTTAATAAAATTATGTAAATTGTTAAAAATTCTCGTAGACAAACTATGCAATTAAATACTAGATTGATCGCAAAAATTTAAATTCGAGATTTCAATAAATATCCACGTTTTAGATCTTTCTCAGACGAAAAAACAAACATTTCTGAAATAATATTTATCGGTCATTTAACATGATACTCATAAAGGTATAGAACTACAGAGAAGAATTTTTGTATGTAGACTTTTCATCTAATTTACTGACTTTTTTGTTCAATTTTGGGCAAATTAGACGAGGAGTCTAACTGCCTGTCCATAAGTCCATGCTTATTTGAACATGATGATTTTGGGGACGAAATTAAGCATATTGATTTATTACTAATATTGTTAATTCAAGCCACTCCATCAAATAATTAAATATTTTCTTATTCGAGTATTTTCGAGTATTTTAATGTGTTAATTCGAAAATGTATTGACGTTCATCGTATGAAATTTCATATGTAACTTTACCTGAGATATTATTAGTCATTAAATTTCGAATCTCTTCGATAAAAAAAAATGCTCAGAATTCAACCTTAATTTTTTTTTCATTACCATGCAGAGTCTATCTGATTTGATTTAGTGGATTTTTTTAACGCAAAAACTACTCTTGTTCATGTTGCGCCTACGCATATTGCATTCATGCACCATGCAATAAATTTTAATCAACTTTTAAATAAAATTGTGTCAAATTCCATGGCTTGTCTACTTTTATGATATAAGGTAAATAGTAACTATAAAGACAATAAAAAAATTTTTTTTATTAGATTAAATGGTAAAAGTCAATCAATTTTAAGAAAATGAAAAGATATGAATTATTAATTTGTGAGTAATTTCCTTTAAATAATGCTGAAATATTGAAAGCAACGGATGCATTGTGAATTAAAATGAGCGCAATCTATTAAAATGTGCTGGACTGATATTTTACATTGGCATACTGTGTATTGATGGGCGGATTCTCCTAACAACAAATGCCTATGAGTGAGTCGAGTGTCGCCTATTCTTAATTGAGTACGAATTCTGTCATACAAATTGGGACAAGATAAGATGCTTAATAATTGAATAAAGCTTGTTTGTATCCTTAAGACTCCGTTCTCCTTGCCATTTGAGTGGCGATGTGTTTTAATGTATTTTTTTATAGTTGATAAAGACATGACAATTTAAAATAATAGTGGCAAATTTTGCCAAATCTTTAGTCAGTCCATTGCCTCCTACTAAGAAAGGAATATACCATATTTTGTTGATATACAAAAAAATCGAGGGGAAGTAGCTAGTTTGCTCATCCATATACTGGGTGATTATAAAAAAAATATCCCGATATATGACACCACAATTGTCATACCGTTCCCAGAAACGGAATAAAATTTTGGTTCTTTTGAAGTATGTGCTCGAGACCATATAAATTTCAAAATTTCAAATTCAACACCAATTTTTTTTCACTGGAATGTGTTCTCCATAGCAAAAAAAAAAGAAGAAAAAAAGTAGAATTGGAAGGTGCTGTGGTACAAAAATCATCAATGCTAGACATATGAAGAAAAATTGAAAAAACAACTGTGGTATGCCCATCAGAAACGTTCAAGAGATTCCTCTCTGCATGGTACAAACTTTGATTCTAGGCACCATATGCTACATGCGAAGTGTCATCGTGGTTGAAGTAGATGAAGTGAAAATTGTTTGAACACAATAAAATGCTTTGCTTTCCATTATCTTGCTGCCCTTATTAGTTGTTTTCTCTTTCTTCTTTGTCGGTCCAGCGCTGATGATTTCCGTACTATAGGCTCCGCTATAACGCTGTTTATTGCATTTTGCTATGAAGAACACATTTTAAAAATTAAGTTGGTGTTACTATTAAAAATTTTTTAAATTTTGTCACTATAGCTGTAACTGTTAGATGTTAAATGTTGTTTTTCATATGTTCTTGAACGCATACCTCAAAATACCTTGAACCAAAATTTTATTCTATTTCTGTGAACGGTTTGATAGTTAAGGTCTCATATATCGGGATAGTTTTTTATAGTCACCTTGCACGTACTAATTATTGTTATTCGGGCCAGTGTAAATATTTATTTCACGTCTTCATTTGCATGTTACTTTGAATTTAATTAAAAAATTTTTTTAAAAAAATGGAAAAACCAGAAATTTTTAATTGAAAAAGGCATTTTTTTCATATTAAGCTAACATTTATTTTCCTCAAAAAGTAGTGTTCGAAGTGACTGCCAGAAAATATTGCAGTGATGAAAAAAGAAAGAGACGAATCTTCACCTCGAAAAAGTTATTTTGCTTTCTTTTCAATGAATATGTCTGGGGGCAGTTGATTAAGTGGTATAACACCTGTGCAGATGGCACCTACTTTGGGACAAATACTTGCAAAAGAAATTTTTCAACTTTCAACGACGATATCCCTTCAGGAAGAGTATCACAATGGCCCAAAGTGAAATAAAAATAGAATTTTCTAAAAATTTACTGTCGTAGATAGCTTTCTTCTCTAAATTCATTTCTTCCAGTTTAATAAAGATGAAGTGTGTAATACTGGAACTGTGCTTCATCATGAATAATACAACGTGGAATCCTGTTATCTCTACTACATAAATCTCGCATGTCTAAATTTTCACCGAGATAAACGTATAGACCTTATTCACTATTAAGTCTCCTCAGGAAGGAGAATAGTCCCAATTTAGAGTATAAATTTTCTTATGATTTATTAGAATTAATGCAATCTAACAGGTACCATCTTTTATCACTCTGTTAGCTGATATTCTGGTTAATAATTGTAAATTTTGTACTTGTCTACAGTGAATTATAATTTGAAACACATTTTTAATGATCTCAAATATTTGCCTGGAACTGCTATCATTCTATTCGCTTTTAAATGTTCGAAATGAATGATCAGCAGTATTCCTCATAAAAGAATATTTATAGAAATCTGCCTAGAATATTTGAAATGATTGAGGATTTTGCTTCTCATTTATCTCATACTATGAACAATCTGGCAGATTGAAATGTATTTAACTTCTGTTGAAGATGGAAAGTGATTATTTGTGAATTATGTAAATGGTTTGGCTAGATAAATTTGATAAAAACATTCTTTGAAATATACATGCACGAGTGTGCCAAATTTTTCAAAATTATTTTTTGATTATTACGAAAAGTCAAAAATTAATTTTCTTAAAATCGTTATCCGCTGAATCAAAAATGATGGGAAAATATTAGAACAAAATCAGAGGCAATGGTTTCCTCAGGATTTTCTCATGTACTCTACTAGAAGTATAATCCGCTCTTCCTTCCCCCCATAAATTTTGGGATGTAGAAAGACATTGTAAACACCATAAGTACTCAATTTTTTATTATCAAAACAGCGCAGATGAGAGGTATATGGTTAAGGAAACCAATGATTGCATACTATTGGTGAGCAGCGATTATTAAAGAGCCTATTAGCGAGGGATTTTTGCCGAAATTTAGCGGACGATGAATGGCTACCATACGGTTAATGCACAAGTAAATCTAATATGTATCTTTGACTTCAGCATATATGTATATTTCAGCCAATTCAGACCAAAATTTGGCATATCCATAAATTTCAATATCTGAAATTTTTTATTTATTTAAGTCCTTTTGTTTTTGAGGTATTGCATTTAAATGCATGCGAAAGTACAGACCAACAAATAGTTTATCCTTTGAAAGATTTAGTTCAAAATTTGAGTCAGCTCTACGCTTTCAGTGCTAACTCCGTGACCAAACTTTCATTTACCTGAGTTATTATGTATTTCAAACATCGCTTGTTCATGCTTAGATAGTTCGGTGAGAGTTGATTAATCCGTTGACAAGTTGGGTATGAAGTTTCATACAGATCTACATTTTAGATGCTAAAAATTGTGTTCCAAATTTCATCCAGCTTGCATTTTTTTTCATACTTATCATGTTCTCTTGTACGCAAACAGCCAGTTATACAGACTTCCTCAAATTGAATTTCATTCAAAAATCTGAAAAAAATCTATATATATTTTGTCTTAAGTACAAATACCAAGTTACAGCCGACTAACTGAAAGTGGGTTTGGATTTATCGTGTTCACAAACATAATTCTAAAAATGGGATTTTCGAACTGGGGGGGGGGGTCTGAAAAGGGAAGATTTATCAAAATCTCAAAATCAAAGCTTTTGACGATTAAAGTACTTCTTCTTTGCGTACTTCATATATGAAAAAGTAAAAAAAAAAAAAAAAAAAAAATTGAAATAATTAAAGGATTGTAATTAAATTCTAAAAATGGCGCATTATTATAGAGAACATATTAGTATGCAAAATATCAAATTATCATGTACATAAACAAGAAAGTGAAAAGATACATTAAAAATTCCAAGCTTACAAACATAAAATAAGTCAAGGTAAGTCATAAAATAAGTCAAGTTAGGTATGTAAAAACTAAGTTCATAATTTGCTTACACATAGTAACAAGTTAATTTCTTAATTTTCAGACTAAATTTTATAATCATATTTCAAAATTATGCGATTCAGTATTACGTAAGCGGGATTTTCTGATTTACAAGCGTCGAATTACTTCTTGTGTTTATCCTGACTATCGGAATTTGATAATTCGATAATATTCCGTTATAGATTTTCTTTAAATCGGGAGAATGCTAAAATTGTAACTAATGCAGGAATATAATATAAAACATAACATATATAATATATTATAATTTCTTTGCAAAATGGAAAGATTTATTATTATAAAAGTAATTTCTTTCAGAATTTACTGACATACATTTATCACAGAGTATGTAAGTAATAAATGCAAATATACAGAATAGTTATAATTAAAGTGACCCTACTCTGATCTACGTAGAACCCGTTGTTGGTCTACTTCATTGAAACTTGGTTTATGCTCTATATGCGCCATGAGGAAAAAACATTGCAAACAAAGTAAATGTTTAAATTTTGATTACTAGATGACGCTCTTCATGAAATGCAGAGAGGTCGTAATGCATATTAGTAACGTTGGAAAATTCCAGTAGTCAATGCCTTAAATTACTTCTTCACTATGCCCGTAGAGAAGAAATTTCGAGGTTTAATGCCCAAGTTGTTAATTTAGCTGTACTGCGAGAATATCGTCACTTGAAAGGTTACGTAAAGGGGCAGTGTCAAAAATGGATTTAAAAATGTATTACTGAATTTGAAGAAATTGGTGGGTTGGGTGTGTTTCTAGAAAGAGGACAGAGATAGATTTTGAGTTTAGATGTCACTATTGTTACTGTTGAAAAAGCATTTCAATATTCTTAGACAAGTGATCGAGCGTTGTTGTTTGATTTGTCACCTCCATGATCTACGGCACGAAAAATTCTGCGATCCATTTTAAAATGTTTCATTTAATGCAAAAGGTGCATCCTTCAAGACCCGATACAGCATAGATTTTTATTTACCGATTTCTGGCCAAAAAAGCCGTCGATTGTGCATGACCTACAGCATTTCATGGTCAGACGAGAAGCATTTTACTCGGGACGGTGCGGCGAATACTTTGCCGTACTGTCACGTATGTGATATTGAGAATGCAAAACCGTTATGGCTGAACAGCTTATGCATTCTGATCATTTTATATAGTATACTTTTACAAATAATTTCGTTTTTGACCGTATTGTTTTGATTAAAACTGTTAAAAGGCAGTCTTTGTGTACTGATTATCCTACTGTATGCTTTGAGAACACACCTTAAGGGCTAAAAGGTGTATGGTCCCGAGTGTTAGTTAGTCTGAATTTTGATGGAATCTAGCCATTCATGCCTTACGAGAATGCGCGTGTTTAGGGATAACTCTATTCAAAAGGATGCTGTTGTATAAGTGAAGGAACTGCTTCTTCCCCGCTTTGGATATGATCAGTTAATTTCGATATATTTTCCAATTCTCTGGCCTCCTCATTGTCCAGGCTTATAGAGTGAAGATTCCTAAAGGATCATAAAAATCAAAGGGACTCCACTGGAAATCAAAATAACACGCCAAGTACAAATTCCTCAAAAAACACTTCGTGTTTGCTGTTGAGTAAGCTTTAACCGCGTTAAACACATGATTGACAAAAATGAAATGCACACTGAATACAAATTAAATTAAGTCTTATGTTTTAAATTTGAATTTTTTGTTCTCTACTTATGCCTGACTAGGACCACCTTATAGGGAAGAAAATAAATGGGTTTATCAAAATAATGTCTCCAAAAAAATGTGAGTAATTGTAACATGAAATTTGCTCAATTGATTTTGAGATCCGTTTCTGTGAGCCATTTTCAGTATTCAAAAGTAAGACATTTAAATAACAAAAATTCAGTCGAATTATTGGACGTTTTTCGCTATTAATCATTGCTCGAAAAATTATTCATGTATCATGTTATAGAGCAAGTAGCTATCTTAATGATAATATTAATTTAACTGTACAGTTTTTCATAGACTTTAATAAATTTTTAAATTAAATATTGAGCACAATTTGTAATAAAATAGCTGAATTCGAATAAATTTTAATTTCTGATAAAATTCTTTATCGCATATTTTTCTTCACTCGCTTGTTTAACTGTCGAGACTATGACAGACATTCAGTTTACTGAGGAAGCTAAGGCAGGGCAGGGGTAGCACTTTTTTGGTTAAATTTTAAAATGCACCTACAACAACCTAATAACATTAAACCAAATATTGTGTAGTAATTAAATTAATGTCCAAAGAATTTTAATTTATTCTAATCAATTTGTAAAATCATTCACGATTACAGAGTCCCGTTTTCTCATGAAAAAATGGGAGAAATGAATGTGATATTTTTCTAATCAGATGCAGAAATACCAAAAACCAGATAATGTTATTTAAAGTTATGTCAATATAAACCATGAAACGAAAGAATTTTTTTTGCCAGTGCAATGGTGATGGAGACAGAAAAATAGAATTCTTGGGGTGGTTAGACTCGTACCAGATATTGCAGCATGTTCTGCATAATACAGAGGCTAAAAAAAAAAAAAAAAAAAAAAAAAAAAAAAAAAAACGGGGTTTAGCTGTTGGCCAAAGAATCACATGATGCGGAAGAGAATGGCAGAAAATAAGCAAAAGTATTGCATAAAAAAACCTAACATTAAAGTTTTGTAAATACTTGAAAATGTTTTACCCCGGACAACGACGGGTATATCAGCTAAACATATATGGAGCATTATATAAAAGGGGGAAAATTTAAGAGAGCTTGAGGTGAAAACATTAAGCATACGTCAATGAACACAAGCGCTTACTTTTTTTTTTTTTTTTGTCTTCAACTATTATTCAACTATTCATTAAGCCGGGACCTTTCATTTGACTTCTGAATTTAAAAATCTGAAGTTTCTGAAATTAAACTACGAAATGAAGTATTGGCAGCCATTAAATGAATCAGTGCTTAGTTTTATCATACTGTGCTTTATATTTGGCGTGGTGAAGCATTATTAAATAAACCTTTTAAATACTGGAAAATTCAATAAAAAAAGCCAGAATGAAAATCGCGGTGTAAAATGCCCCACAGGAGATAGAGTTATCTAGACTGGGATGGAGTTAAAAGTACAGAAATTCTCTAAACTTTATTTCAACCTAATGCCTTCGAGAAACTAAACCATGGCGAGGTTCGGCTGTTGGCGATCTGCCTGGTTCAATTACTGGATTACGAAGCTTTATGCAATTAAGAGGAGGCTTTGCTTTCATCCCGAATCAAAGGAGGGACGAAATCGGAATGGTGGCTCGGCTCCAAACTACTTAAAAATAGTCAATATATTTACTACCATTGTTGACCATTTTCGTTAACTAAATCGAATACTTTGTCTGGATAATGGTCTGAAGTAGTAATATGGGTTGTTCGAGCGGCCTTGTACCCTTGATGGTAATTTAATGCACAATTACAAAAGAACAAAATAAAATCGAATAATTTTGATATGTGATTATTCTGCTTTTAAAATTATATTAACTATTATCTCACCTCTATGGATTAACGGTAATTGCCATCCCTGGTTATGCTGACAGATCAGAAGAGGAATAGTTAAATTCTCACATTGAGAAAAACTGAGTAACTCTGATACATTAATTCAGGATTATTGTAAATTCATGATAATAATTTTAATATCATATTCTTTCATTTATAAATCTAATTACATACTTAAATACTCATAATCACATGCAAATGTATAAGCAAAGGGATAAGCAGATAATCTCTTTTTATAATTAGTTCAAGATTTATGGAGTATTCCAATTTTGACAATGAAACTATATGCAAAATTTTATCAATCAAATGAGTGGTGACTAAGTTTTTATTTTCGGATACAGACAGTTTGAGTTCCTTTAATGAGTTTCAATCAAAATTTAATTCAAGCCACCAATTCTGGTACAAAATTCATCTGCCAAATTTAATTCTTCTCTTCGTTTTGAAATGATTTTATTGGCAGATCCACATAATGTCATTCCATGAGCCTGCGACTATAACTATGTCAGCTAAGTAATTGAAAATCAGACATAATTTTAATACTATTTTTTTTTGTTATCGAATATATCTAAATCTTGGAGATATACCAAAATCTGAAAGATAAAAGTTTTGGGGATTACGCAACTGCAGGTGTCGGATGAATATAACACTGTAAAAATAAATACAAAATAAGAAACGAAGATAAGAAATAAATATTATAGAAACAATGTGTGATAATCTCTTTCAGGCTACCGTTTATTTCCAGCACTATATCACTTCCTATGCAATTACGTCAAATGAATTTGCATCCTATTTGCATAATTGAGCGACTTTGATTTGTGGTTAATTGTTCTAAAATTCTGATTTTAGGAGAAAAGCATCTTTTTTTTGCATCATATTCTTTTTTGATTATTTCCTTAAATTTTGGGATCCTCGATATCAAACTCAAACTTTATTCAAATCGAAGAATTATTGGTATATTTGCTCCAATGGAGGCCTGTCTATCAGGGCTGCAGAGCTGTACAATACTCTGAAATTATTTTCAAATTTGCATTTCACTTAGTATCAAATTTGTTTACCTGCCCATTTTGATACAAGGGGTGTTCAAATGTAAATGTACGAAACGACACTGTGGGTATAAATGAAGATTCTTTTCTAAGTATACACCAAAGGCCTGAGCACAATCATACCATTCATTAACGAGCCGAAGGATTCCTTGTTCCCGGAATTCCTGTGGCCGTGAACGAGACCCATCCTTCACAGCGTCCTTGAGTTCGCCGTCCGAGTTGAAGCGCTTCCCTTTCAGATGTTTTTTCAGAGGACCAAACACATGGAAACCGCAGGGCGACATATCCGGGCTATAGGGCGGATGGTCGAGCTGCTCCCACTTGAAGTTGGCCAGTTCCGCGTGTGTGATTGTGACCCTCGAGACGTGTGAACGCGCTTCTCATGGAGCCGAGCCGCACTCATCGTGAGTAGCCCCGGTCTTTTGTTCTTGATGGACCGATGGGATGTTCGAGATGGACGGAGTGTCTCACATTACACATCGGAGTTAATGGTTCTTCTGGACAGGAGAAATTCAACAAGTCGAGGACCTTGGACGTCGAAAAAGACGGTGAGCATGCTGATACCACGGCTTTGAACATTTTAGGGGAAGGTGAGACGTATGCTTTCATTGAATGCTGTCCCGCTTTGTCTCTGGCACCAGCTCTCATCATCTGTGACGAACCGCTCCAGGAAAGCGGGGTCTTCTTGATACCGAAACAGATGTCCCATACAACTGCTTCGGAATCCACGGCGCGTACATCTTAACGCAACCTGTTTTG
Source organism: Argiope bruennichi (assembly GCF_947563725.1). Classification (NCBI taxonomy): domain Eukaryota; kingdom Metazoa; phylum Arthropoda; class Arachnida; order Araneae; family Araneidae; genus Argiope; species Argiope bruennichi. The sequence continues at coordinate 9,064,282 of NC_079154.1, forward strand.
AACAATTGTCCACACTGTTCCAACGCTGACATCCACCTTCACCGCCAGCATTCGCAATGTGACACGCCCATCACTTCTCGCTAGGTCGTCCACCTTGTCGATGAGATCGGCAGTGATGACTGTGTTTGCCTGACCTGACCTGACCTCGAATCATCAAATAAACTCTCATCGCCTGCACAAAAACGGGCCCTTTATTTTCTTACTGACTTGTCTGACACACAATCTTTCCCGTATACGGTGACCATCCGGCGATGAATAGCGGTGTAACACCTTCCGCTGTCAGAAACCGGATAATGCCGCGCTGCTCCTCAATCGTCGAATTTTCAATGTGAAAGCCATCCTGTCTTCAACTGCACTGCCATGTTAATTGGATGACTTTCTTTATAAGAACCACTACTCTCTACTGCGCATGCGGGCACTCGCGCATGCGGGCACCCGCGCATGCTCCGATCTACGCCGGAGACTCCAATCGCATCCCTAGATGTCTTGCTACATTCTCCCATAGCGGCATAGGCAAATATGTTAACGGTTGCGTTGTTACGGCATTTCGTGACTTTTCATTTGAACACCCCTTGTAGTTCGATTGTCAATAAAAAGAGAAAACAAATAATTACATAAAAATAAGACAAGAAATGTATTCAGAGATAAGAAAAGTTTAGGATTGTTTTGCAAAGAGCCAATGAAGGCACCTAAATTCAAACAGTTTGGTTTGTCTGAAGAGAAAAGCAGCCCTTTTTTACTTTGAGTTTAGAAGCATTAGAGCTGCAGAAAAGTCAGACTTGATTTGGGAATCAGCCAATTGATCATTTTTTTCCACTCTCACAACTACTTTCATCCTCTATTGCTTTTTAAATTTTTTTCTATTGACATTTTATAAATTTGGTTTCGATTCTTATTGCCCCTAAAGAAACATTTGTATTTCATTGTAAATAATTTTCTTTTGTTAAAAAGACTTCTTAGAAAAAAACTTTTACTACTTTTCTAAAATATCATTTATTATTATTATATATAGTCATTTTTATCAGATATAATTTATTAATTATTAAATGTAAAATCCATGAATGTTATAGTGCATTTATTGCACGTCTTATTTGATTTTCATTTTTGGACGAACATTATGGAACTGCCTGATCAAGATGAAATCTCGAAAAAGTGAGTAAAGTTCTGACACTTTATCTGAATAATAATAATTTAAACATTCATATAGTTTTCTTTAGATATAGCCACAAGAAATTTATACAATATATTGCTTATTAAATAGGTATGAAATACAATAAATTGATATGTGTCTTTGAAATTTACAATTTTAGGTTGCTTAAATTAAAAACTCTTTTAATTGTATGGCAATCTTTTGATAAATATTTTTTACAGTATGTTCATTTCTTAATTTAAGTTGCTTTTCTTTCTAAAATCTGGCGAAATTGATTGATTTCTAGCAAAGCAATGATGATGAATAAAATAATCATACATGCTTTATGCAGAATCAACACAAAAATTTGTATGATTCAACATCTCCTTGCTACTCAAGCTGCAGGAATAAATAATGTGGCTCTTCTGATGCTCTGCTGAATACCTAGGAATGATTCAAGGATGTAGGAAAAAAATGCTTCCTCGTGACATTCTGTGAATCACTCTTAGGAAAATAAAACAGAGTTAATTAAAGTGTTTGTCGGTGCAGCACATAAACAGAAGCCAGAAAAATTCCTCTTTTGACAGAATTTAGATAAACACTGATAATGAATTCAGAAAACGCTGCATTTTTTATGAGGGGAAAATGCCGCTAATTTTAGACTTGCTTGCTAAATATACCAGAAAAAAAGGATTTAAAATTCCTCGTGGTTTTTTTGGAAATCATTTGATATATTATTCTCTTTTCAGTTTTTTTTTGTTTTTGTTCATATATACGTATAATAAAGAAGACTGTGTAAGCCGATTTTCTGTAGGACAGATCATATAACCTAGAACTTGCGAACTTGGTATATATGTACTTCAGAGAATGGAATTGTACTTATTGGAGTTATATTTTATAAAGTTTTAAATATAATTTTAATAAATTAAAAATTCAACCAAATCTTGAAATTTTTCCCCATAACATCAAAAACTATTACACCATAAAATGCAATTTTACATAATCTTAAAATTCAAGCAAATGTTATTTTAATTATACTATTTTTGCCATATAATAATCTCTCTATCTTCAAACAATTTATAAAAAAACATTTTAAGTGAATTTTTTAGTAATACATTCATATATTTTTCAATTTTAAAATGAAACTCAACTCGTTTTCATTTTCAGAATTCTTTTCTTTTATCTTGGCATCATATATTGATCATTAACATTTAAAAAAGAAGATTCTACTTATTTTTGCACTTTGAGCATATTTCAGTATATATACAACGAGCTTTAAAAAAAAATTGAAATTTTATTGCGCTTACAATTGAGGTTTAACTTTAAATCAAGCATTATTGAGCTTTTTTTTAATGCGGTCAACAATGCTGCTCTTTTCTCTGTTGTTATCGGGTGGTCCCAATGGGAGGGGGAGGGCACCTCCTAATTGAAGATGAAAAGCTTCCGGCATGTTAGTTGGTTCTCGCTACCCTTGTGGGTACATGAAAAAGAGGATTTCTAGCTCCACCCATAGTTGACGGCACATGCTTCCTTAGGGAAAGGCTGTACCGTGGCCGGTGATGTCCCTTCGGATTCAACCACAGTTCCCACCAGTGTTGCTGATGTGGCGGTCTGGTCATTCAAGCTTATCCATGTGCCTTCTGGTGGGTCGGAGTAGTCGGCTTGTGATGTTATCGGGTGCTTAAAGACGATACAAAAACTTAGGGAAATGCATAACATAACAAATCGAGCTTCGTATGGCCTCTAAAATTTAATGAATTATGTCTGAAATTTAATGAATTATGAATTATGTAACATTTTAAATTTAAACATATTTTGCTGAGGAACACATTAATATCAAATTAAACAAAATATTTTACTGAAATTTTTATCAGCCATTATCTTAAAGAGGCTAATATTAAATATGCCAAAATTGTTGTTAAACCATCATGGCCCTTTGGAAATCAGTTGGCATATTCCACCTTCAACTTTCACGTATACATACAAAACATGGTACTTTTGTATATTCATTGGTTTTGCAGTAAAAAATAAATAACAAATTATGACCTTATGCAACTGGAGTAAAACTTCAAATCAGTTTAATGTTTTTACATAAAGACACACAAAATAAATTAAATTTCATCTGCCTAGTGTGTCAAATTTTTTAGATATCATATTTAGCCACTCTCGGCTAAACAGATGTCGATAAGTCCAGTAACAAAAATAAGTGCCACATTTTATACAGCTTGATCATTGAATTTTCGCTGCTATTGTATTCGCATTTATGTTGTCAAATAAATAAGTAGAGAGAGTTTTAAAGATTTTTTTTGTGAGTGTAATAGATGAATTATTTTTGTTTCTCCTAAAATTCAAATAATTCTTTTGAAAAAGACTTTTATCATTTGAGACTGAACATAAATATTCTACCGTACGTCATACATATATTTAATACAGAATTAAATCACCGTACAATCCAATAGATTCTAAGAACATTTTCAGGTAATGAATAAAAGTTAACTTATAATAAGCAATCTGTCGATAAATAAATATCATATAACGACGTTGGCATACAATTTGGGCGAATTGTAGCCTGTAGAGTAAAAGGATTATTTTCGATTTGACTGGTTAAAAACTCTTCTAGGAAAACTTATTTTCTTCCTTAAAATTTATTTCAAATATATTCAATTATTAAATTATTCTAAAACACACTTTTCCCTTCCATTTCTCTTATATGAAGTATAGAGAGAGAAAGTATCGTAATCATCAAACAAAAAGCAAAAGAATGTGATTCATCCAGTCTGGAAAAATATATTACCTATGAGTCACACTTGCTTAACTTAGCGATTAACAATCTTATTTATGAGGCACAATTTTTTCAAAAGTTTGAGAAGATCCAGTTCTTTTGAATTCAATTGTATTTGTTTTTTTCGGTGTTATCAAAATAAATTAATATTTATGGGGATGAAGAATGATTCTATGAGTAATAAATTAAAAATATGAATTTTATAGATTGAAAATTGAACAGCTGAAAGGATTCCAATTTTATTTAGTACCTATCATAATATCAGAGTTCATTTATCAATCGAGAAATAGGTAATCAAGCCCTTATTTGTATCGATTTATGAAAAATTAAATATATTCCTCCCCTTCATGTGAAAAATCTTTTCAAATCTTCGTTTCTAATTCATAATTTCTTAAATGATAAATGATTCTGTCCTTTTCACTCAGTCTTATGAAGCATCGATCGCTTGTTTCCAGTCATTATAATAACATCCAATAATACGACTTGCGTGAATCGAAATTATGAATTCTTCAGGCAAAACTTTGCTTTGGAAAATTAATAACGCTTGACATTTGTCATGAGAAATTTTGCATCATTCTTGTATTCCGTAATGTTATTTAATTAATTCATCATAACGAAATGATTTCTCACTTTGGAAAATGTTCCATTCAAAATATTTTGGATCAACTGTTCTGAATGTTCAATGCTTAATAACTAATTCGTTCATTTAAGATGTAATCTCTCATTTCTAATTCCAAAACCTCAAGGATAGTTTAGAAATTTTAATATGCCTGTTATTCACATGAAGAGATTATATTAAAATTCGTTTGCAGGTGTATAAAATTCAAATCAAATGCCTTCCGAATATTGACAGGAAAGGTGGACAAAGCCTACCCTCCTCCTGTGGAACATCTATATATTTAATAGAACAATGAAATCCTATTTTGTAAAATTTTTATTTCATATAAAAGAGTATGACTCTTTGATATGTTGGCAAAAGTTGCCTGTTCTCCATTTGTCTAGGAGGAAAAAACTGTTCCGCTGCCACAACCACTGTGCCGATTTCCAATTTTTTTTTCTTCTTATGACTGACTTTGAGACACATTATCAGACGTTATCTGTCCTCATCGAAAAAGGAAATAAAAATTTCAAGAATGCCTCAAAATAAAACTTCGGCATATGTTTCAGGTTTAACAGCTGCACCGATTTCGCCACTCTTCTTCCTCAATTTGGCAACATTTCTAAGCATTCAGGATGTTATTAAAATATATAAAATATTATTTTCTTCTTTTGTGACGAGATGCAGTTCATAAGCATTTATTGACACGGCTAGATTAATCCTTTTAATAAGAGTGTCCAATAACTGGTCTCTGGAGCAGGCTTGCTATTTATCAATAGAGAAACGGGTTTCCAGCTCAGTTAATTTAATTATTTATAGCTTATGTTATACGTTAATTATACTTTCTTAGTGTTTGAAATGTACTGAAATTTGAAATCCTTTTATTCGATCACGATATCACATGAGAGTGTAGAGTTTAAAAAAAATGTGCACAAACACTAATCAAAGTTCAATTTTTTTCAATACATTACAATAAGTGGGAGAAAATGTCAAACAGTTCTATATCAACATAGCAGAAAAAGTAAAAAAATATTTATAGAATGTTTAAGCATATTTGAAATGATAGAATATGCTTTCAAATGACCTAAACTTTTTAATAAAAAAATTTCCTTCAAGATAATTTTTTCCTTTTTTAGAAATAAACTTTTGTTTTAATTGAACGAGAAGCACATAGGATATTTCATATAATTATGAATTCCATTAATTCTTACAATAAATGTTAATGCATTTAAATAAATCAATTACAGTATTTTTTTTCCAAAAACAATTATCTAATGCAAAAGTTTTGAAGATTTGAAAAAACATTTCAGTTACTAATAGAAAAAAGTTAAAAAAAATTTTCGCGTTGATAATTTTAGTCAGAAAAATTCTTAGGATAAAATTAAATTATTTATAATTTAAATAATTTATTTAAAATTCAAATAAGTTTTGATCAAATAAAGCAACTTTAGAAAACACCCCGTACTGTTGAACTAAAAACCAGAATGTTTTTTTTATGTTGAAATTTTCTTATTTTTTTTTAGTTCATTTTTAGTTCATTATTTTGAAGTAACCGCTATTGGTGCCCCATTATCTAAATAGCATTCCTTTAGTAATGCCAACCAACTTTGAATAATTATATCTTAACTAGTATCTTGCGCAAATGAAAATTCGATTTCAAATTTTACAATAAATGAAGATCACTCCTACTTGCTACGCACACAAAATAACTAAATTAATTGACGAGATCAATCCAGTTATCGAGGCTGGAGGTTATGTCAAGGTTTTAATTTATATTTCTGCAAAATGGAAGTTAGTAGAGAGCAGACGATTATTGATAATGTATCTCGAAATTATGAGCTTTCATATGGAATGAAAATTTTCAAAATCGGTTTAGTAGTTCTTTCTAAGGAACTCTATCGCATTTTTTCGCTTTAGGGAAAATACAATGAAATAACGTTTTTGAAATTTGATTTGAATTGATACAGTGGTATAGGGCAAACAAGTATATCTAGAAATTAATTTTCAGACGAAACAAAAATTGTTAAAATTATACTAGTTGTTGGAGCTAAGATGCAGGAGCATTGGCTTTTCTTATTATTTTAAACATATAGTTAAAAAGAAATTTTGTATTATTCTTTTTAATTTTTTTCAAAATCTTTAATTATTGTCATTATTAACAAAAAATCAAAATTTAGATAAATCAATCGATTAATTAGTAATTAAATTCTAAACTATTGAAGTAAGGTAATTTCATCAATAACACAACAGTCACAAAATGTTAACATTATATCATATCTGAATAGATTATAAATTACAAATTTCTATTTTTATAATCACAAAATGAGTAAAGTAAAGTGAAATGTTTAAAACTCATTCAATAAAACACTGGAGATCTATATTCACTATTCTCTCTTTTATAATAAAAATTCTTTACCAAACCATGGCTTTAAAAAATGACAAATATTTTTTCTTTCATTTGATCATTAAATTTAATAAAAAAAAAACTTTTCGTATTCATCGTGTTTATATTCAATTTCTCAAACCGTAATTGAAAATGAACTTGTACTGAATCACTCATTTTCTGGCAATGGGCATCGATAGAATTTTCATTCTCTCCTTAGAATAGATCCTTAGCAAGTTAGGGAACACGTTCGTTGGAACGACTATTAATCGATAATTTTAGAAATTGAGAAGAAGAGATTTCCCCACATTATTTCCCCAAGAGTAAAATCCAATTTTATTTTTTATTTAAGCAGCAGAACCCAAACTCAGAAATCTGCTTCTTTAGTATGCTTGTCCGAATTCTTTGCATTTCCCGACAGTCTTCGATTGCTTTCCAATCCTATTCTTATCCTTCGTAGAAGAAACGGTAGCCTTGATTTTGGTGTAATTTCCTGTGTGGAATGTCTTATTGCGTCATTCTCGGAGGAAAAAAAACACTGTGTGATTTTATTTCTTTTGCGAAAGAATTCCAATTCAATTAAGTCAATATTCAGGAAGATTCCGGTGCTGTAGCGCTGTGAAAAAACATATTTTGATAAAGAATCGCAGTCCTTTATTATTAAACTCTGTTGCGAAATCACCTATAGATATAAGTAATACATTATGCTATCTGTTTATATGTATTCTTTTCACAGATTTTTGTTATAAGTTGATTTGTTTCCCATTTTTACAGATGGATTTTTGTAATTGGGCTTTTTATTCCTATACAGGCGCCTGAGTTCTGAAATTTTGTACAATTGTGATTTTGGATGACAATATACATTTATTAAAGTTTTCTACCTTACTTATCAGTAACGGTTAATTTTAAATGGATTTTGATTGTAACAAATAATAATGGATTTAAATGGATTTTGGTTGTAACAAATAACTGCATAAGCTAATGAATTCGCCAAAAAAATAATAAATAAATATAAAATAAAAATGAATATAATATTAAAAAAATAATAAATATAAAATAATAATAAAATAAATTAAGCAATAAAATTTTAAAAATAACAAAAAAAAAACGAATTATTTTTAAGAAAATACATTCCTTAATTCCTTATAAAATAAAAAAAAAAATGCATAAAAAAACCGTATATGAAAACCAAAAAAATTTTTTTATGTGAAATGGAAAGAAAATCCAAAGAAAATAAGTGAGTGCTACAAGAATGATTCATGACAAATGACTCATTAAAAATACTAATATGTAATGAAAGTGGTGAAAATTCCAATTTATTTAAACTATTTATTTTAGTTTAACATGTACGTTTTTTTTATTTTATTTGCGCCAGCAGATTTTTAATAAATTATTATTTCTTTAGTATTCTCATAAATCATCTCTAGTGAAAATAAGCCATTTTTTGATGATGGTACATATGCTGTGATACTGGTATTTTTTTCTCTGCTTGTAGTATAGTATGTTTTTACCGAAAGATTTTTGATATAAAATCCTTGATATTTAACTAAACAAATATCTGATTTCCGATTATTTATTTGAAGTGCGCTGACTAACTTAATCTTATAAATAAATAATTTTAATTTTTACTGATCGATATTTTTTTTTAATTTTGTGCAATTCTTTGGTTTATGGTATCATATTTTTAAAAACTAATTGGTGTACAATTTAAAGCTAAAAGTCTAACTGTTCCAAGTACTAAGACACATAAAAAAATCAAGTACTCGTGTTGAAAGTACGCTGTAGAATTCTCTCTAAACCACATTAAAAGAGAGCTATATTTTACCAGCATTGCCAAATATGTGCTAGCGCCACTAAAACCTATCATCCATTGAGGACTAAATAGTTTAATATATTCACCGTATAAGTAGAGGAACAAGCATTACAAACAACATTAAGTATTAAATTGCATTTGAAAGGTTTTAGTTCATCCTCAATCATAGAATATATTCTCTGTATGTGTTACTCAGTCTGCAGAGAATAAAATTACTCTTAAACAATTGCATCGATTACAAATGGCAATCTTCTTTTTCAAAAATTATAAAAAATATAGAATCTTGAAAATATAGATAAAGTTTTGTTTGGTTCATAAAAATTTCCAATTGTCACTTCTCTTGGTCTCACAAGCAACCTCTGTAAGGCAGTTAATTTCATCCCAAATACTGTGAATATTGCCCTCAGCCTATAATATGCCATGCACATCCGCATGTCTATTCTGTATGATGCTATTTATCTTTTGAAATTATTTATTGTATCTTCCTTTCATGGGCAACTGTTGTGAACACGGTGAATTCAAAAAAATGGATAGACGTTTACTTCCTTAGATTTAAATTTCGTTAAATATTGTTATAGAAAGAAATTCGACACGTTGGATTATGTAAAGCGACGCTACATTCCACAGGAAAATATGATACACGGGTAGCAAAAATACAGCTGAGGCACCTACAAAGAACCGCTCTTGCAACATAAGAATAAGGCAAAATAACGATAATACTGATATTGAGTATTACGATGAAGAGGTCAAAGATAAAATTCCCTTCACTGGCTCACTCCGACCCCTCATGTTTATATCACGTTTACGGCAGAACATGGAAATTTCTAGATCCTCTTGGATTTCCAGATTGGCATTTTCCAGATCTTTCATCTCTCGCCGAATTCGAGGGTCGAGGGTTTGATATCCAGTAAGAATCGCCGCAAATGTCTCTTTTCGGAAATACTATTAGCATTACAGGAAAGTAGTACTTCAAAATCGTTATAATATGGTGAGTAATTAAATGAAAAAATTTTGACTACTGTGGAAGTTGATAATAAAACGTTATCCAATGTTACATTGACTAAAATAAGAGTAATTCTTTATTAATTAACGGTTTCAGACTATAGAAGTCATATGAAGTTAATTGGTCAGCTTTCACCAAGCCAAAATGTTTTCAAATAATTCTCCATATCATTTAATGAAACTTTATAATCGGAAACCACACCGGTCAAATTAAAGATAATGCAGGCAGACAAGTGGACTAACGCACACATACCAATATATATGGGAAGCGCAAAAGACTACTCCACCCGTCCGGAGGTATTCGGATAAATTTGAATAATTGGAGGACTGTGTAGGCGTTGGATGTGTCCTAAGGGCCATTACCGGCCACGTAACAACCTCTCCCGTTAGAGGCACGTACCGTCATCTGTAGGGAGTAGCCAACCACACAACATTTCTGTATTCAACAAGGCTGCGAGAACCAATCGGAAGCTCCTCATTTTCATTTCTGAGACACTCCCTGTGGGGGTGACCCCTTGGAAAGAAAACCGGGTAAATATTACGCGAGCAAGTTTGTTTGGTCTTCCTTCTTTATCATATATACGATTTCTTTTCCTGTCTTTAGTTACATTAATGTTATTGCCATTTGTAATATTACAAATGCTTTGAAAACCACTCTATTATCTTAAAATCTCTAAAATGACTTAATACCATCTTTTTAATATTATGACAGCATTTGGAAGATTTCCAAAACATCTCCGATATTGATTTTATATCATTGCGTTATTAAATTTTATGTGTATCAAATGTTTCGGGTAAAAATCCCATTTTGAGATTCTGATATTTTCTTCAATACATTTTTTCCCCGAAACGCCTGGATCCAATTTGCGTGAGCTGTTTATCTGTTTTCACTTGTGCTGGAATCTATTTTAATATGGTCTTTGTCTTTCCGCATTATTACATTTTTTTTCCTTGAGTGTTTCCTTTCGTCAGTGGAATATTATTACTTTGAATGTCATTGTTTTGCTTTATTTGCATTTTATTTACCTAGTGAGGGAAAATAACAGCCCCCTGCTTCGATTACTTTTATTTCAATAAAATAAGGTCATTGTTTTTCTACCTTTTGTACTGTTCACCTATATGTAGGTTTCAGAAAAAAGGACTTTATTCTGTTTATTTCTTCACCGGAATGAATTGACTTAAAGATTCGTAATTATTTTTGAATTTTAAACGTAGAACCGAATGTCAGTCAGTAAAATTTAATTATGAGTAACTACCAATACACGCATAAAGCTACCTGTAACACAATTCGATATAATAAAGTAAATGCATGCCAATGAAATTCTATGTATTTTCTTTTCAGTGATCGTGAAATCGCGTACGAAAAGGCAGACGATAAAATTCGAAACAAATAGTTGAAGGTGGAGATAAAAAAATTTTTAGAAAAAAAGAGAAGCAATAAAATTATAAAATTTACTATGAGTAACACTTTTTGAATTTGAATTGTGCAACTATAATTTACAGATGGAAAAATACTTCCAGTCATATCTCTATAGAAACCATGTCTGTCTCTATCATACACCACAAGATAGCAAATGCATGCTACACATTATGGCATAATAATAAAAGGAATAAGAAAAGTTTTCCACTATTATTATCGACTGAACCTGCAAACAATCTTAGAATTCATCAAAGACCAGATAAATTCAAAGAAATAGTACTAGATGGCGTCACTCGTATGGAATTGCAATCAAAATTTTAATCAAGAAAACTTAAAAAAAAAAGGATAAATTTTGAAACTATTAAAACAGTGTATCGGCATTAAAGATGCAAAACTTCAGAATTCTAGAAAGCCAAGAATGAATGGAAAATTAATTCCATTTTTAGAAAACATGAAAGAAGTCAAGCTAAATAAAAGTAACTATAATAGAAATGATCCAGTCTTTGCTTTATTTACGACTGGCTTCTTGTACTAAAGCAGAATTGTTTCATGACATGATATTTGTATCGTGATTGGAGAATCAATCATTATGAATGTTGATAAACTGATAAATAATATCATGTTTAAAACTCGAGAGTTGAAGAGAAAGTTGCTACATGTAGATAAGGTATATGGTAATTTAACGGACTAATTCACTAATATTGTAAGTTAACCGATGAAGGGCGTAATATTTTTTTTAACAAATGGTAAGGGTCTTTCTAATGAGATGTCACATGTATAGGTAAAATGGGAGTTGAAATTACAGCATGGAAATCACTTTTTTATCCATGATTTCTAAACAATTGCAACTATCGAAAATTTTCAAAACGAAAGTTATTCATTAGAAAGGAGTTGATACTTCATCTTATAAAAATCACCATTTCGACGAAAAGGAAATTATGCGAATATAAAAGCTGCATGCCCCTTCTCTCCAATTCTTTGTATTCCTTATAACCTGGATGTCCCATCTATGACCATTGACTGAGATTTTCATTTCCTTACTTTACTTTAGTAATTGTTTTCACAAGATAACACGGGTTATGCTTTGTTATAAGAGTTGCAATTAAGAGAAAGAACTCAAATTAAAATCGCAAGGTTCAAAAAAGAATGAAAGAAAAAAAATTTCTCTAAATCTTGTCATATAAGCTATTGTAAGCCACCATGTAAATCAATCAAGCTGTATTTCTATAATATAAATATCTCGCATCATGAAATGTATAAAATTAAAAACAAAGAAATTAAATGAAACATTACCTTTTACCATTCATTTCTTTTAGCCCTTCCTCACACTCCTCAATAATATCCAATGACTAGATCCTCTGACCCATTAATTTTTGAAGCCGATACTCAACATTTAATCTATTTCTGCATCTGTTCACAAAGAAATTCTACAAACGATTGAAAAAAGCAGAACAAAAAGATCGGAATAAAATGATGGTTTCAGCCACATATGCTTAAATGTTCATGAAAAAGCCGAACGTGACGGTGGTTTAGATGAAAATGGAATACTTATGAGACGAAGCCCAAAGCATATGTTGATACTGAAGTAAGTCTACCGACAAAGTCCATAAAAAATATCAGAAAGACAAAGTTGTTCGGTAAGAGCATGTACCAGCATAAAATACCTCTTTTCGTATTGCTTGGTAGACAAAATAAAGCACGCAAGTACATTTTTTTACATTTGAAAAAATTTATGATCTTTAAATGCACTATTCAATAAGAAAATAATCTTTTATCGTAAAATTTCAAGAAAAGAATTTTTGGCTGTGTTTGAAAGGAAAAGCATATATAAAGCGTACCTTAGAAAAGTTATATTTCATGTTACATTTTCTTTGTTACAAGTAAAAGTGCTGGATATCTGGTAGTAGAGAAATGTCTAGTTGATGATAAATTTTAGGGCAACAAGTTCAAAATAAGAATATAGAATGAAACATCATGCATTATAAGAACTATTACCTGTGAGTTTCTAAAATGCAAAAATTGGATCATGAGAAACAGAGTGATTAAATAAACATTTTCGAAATAATTCATATGAAACAACCTGGGAAATAAAAAGAAAACGTTGAAATAAACATGGGGATTAAAATAAGATATAAAAATGATTAGTAAATGATAAAATAAATTATAAAAAATACCACTGTCAATATTTTGATTGACAGTGGCGTTAGATTTTCTGTTTAATTATCAAGCGTAATATTCATAATGAGGCATGCATTGTCTGCGAAGGGAATCCTGGTAAAGTGCATATAAAGTTAATTACAAAATATATGGCGTTAAAATGAGTAGGCTGCTGACTTGTGCAATTAAAATCCTTCTGAGACTGCATGAAAACAGAGGGAAAATTAAATTTCGTGAATGTATATCATTTTGGTGGAGTTTATTCAGCCTTCAAAATCACCATCTGTGGCACATCGGGTAGATAATTATTAAATTCATGTTTATCGCAAATCAGCCAGCCTTCTCTAAATTTAATGAAGATTCAAATTATTAATATGAAGATTGTATCATAATAGTGTTTAAAAGACGTTCTTTTCAATGATCTACAAAAATTTCAATTTTTTTTCTACTTTTTAATTTCTTATTTCTTATTTCTTATTATAAACGCTATAGAATCTTGAAATCAATTTTTTTAACTCGAATATATTGCCGAAAGGTATTAATCCTATGAAACCGAAATTTAGTGAATCAATTAACCAATATGTTAAAAAAACTATTGAAATAATATGTTTTCACCAGAAACAAGCAAATGCACAAAATTAGAAAATTAACATAAGAAAAAAAAAGTGGCTATAAAATTCCATCTTCACAAATATGAAATGAATCAAAGACATAAGAATGTGTCATAATAATAAGTTCCATTTTGGATTTTTATGTTCTTAGAAATGAAATTCCCTTAGGTTATTCAATTCAAGTCTAAATGATAGTGTTTGTTCTCTACGAAGTATATGTGAATATATACTGTCTAAATATTGGATACTGTGTGAAATTAAAGTATTTTGAAAGAAAGAAATTTTATAAAATTTAGTTGTAATGATTATCGAAAAAATTTGTTTCCAAAGTATGCATAAAGTTATAAAATCTGTTTGTGCTTCCGAAAACAGTCTTATAGTTCAGTGTAATATTTCAATCGTATATTGATTGCTTAATACGTTAAAAATAATAATTAATGAGAAATATCCACTAGATAATAATTTATATAAAAACAGAATAAAAGTTTCTAATTTCTGATCAATGTATTCAAATATGAATATCAAACAAAAAGCCTATGTTGATATCATTAAAAAGGTTATAATTGAAAAACTCTATCATCATATTTTTAGGCAAGAAAGATAAGAAATCATTAATATTCTGCAATAATAAATTATAAAAACAGAATAACTAGCATGGATTACATAATTCATAATTAGAACAAACCACTACATATTTTTAAAATTATGCAGTTTAATTTTTTTTTTTTTAGAAATAAAATTGTAAAAACGGCCAAACCTAATTTGATTAAAAAAGTTTTTATAGAAGTATGAAAAAATAATTTACAAAAAAATAATCTTGCAGCATTTTTAACTCACTTGAAGTTGCAAATACACCATACGAAAAGATGTTTTTAATAACAATCTAATATTATCAATTCCAGCCTGTTTCAGTTTAACAATACACTAGTAAAGGAATTTTCTATACAAACCATTTTTTTCCATTGAAGAGATGAATATGTCAGAAACATTCATTCGTAGCTTCCCGAGACATTTTAGTATGCATTTGAACAATTCTTTAAAGTCAAGAACCTTATTTTCCTACTCAGAGCACGGTGGAAATGTCTTTGTCGCAACAATGGGTGTTATTTTGAGCTCTCCGTGCCATGGTGGGACGCAGGTGTTGCAAACTGACGAATGAGCGCGTAATCGATATTTTGACATAACATGTTATCCCACTTCTCACTGTCGATTTAGTTGTGAAAACAAACTTGTGAAAACTCTTTTTTTTTTCCCTTTTATTTCATTTCTTTTCTTTCTCTCTCTCTCTCTCTCTTTTTGCATGTTTTTATCATTGTTTTTTTTTTCAATTTTGGTGCTTTTCTCGCAAGTTTATGGTTTATTGGTTTATGAATACATATTAGGTATTCTTTAAAATGTTTCAGACAAATAAAATTTGAGAATCTATGCTTTTTTCCCTGATTTGATAATTTTTCATTTGGCACAAAAATAAAAATACTTACAATGGATAAAACATGGCATAGATCATTTAATCAGATTTAGTATTTATCATTAAAACCACTCAGCATTTTAAGTGGCTTTCATGAATATTTAAGTAATATTCCTTTCCATAAAGCACAATTAATTTTACTGAATATTTCACTCTATTCTTATAAAATCGGATTGCCAAGAATTTAGAGAAAAAAACATTTTGTTTCGTTTTGCTACTTTTCCGACTACTTTTTGAAAATCGAATCAATTTTGTTAAACAAAATGCCTAATCACAACTATCACCAATTACGTTTTCGTATGAGGCATTGAATGTCATTCCGCCAATTATTTTACAGTATTGTATACACTTTTATCATTTAAACTCCATTTCAGTGGCAACAGCATTGGTCAGATTCAGATGGTAAAATATCATACTGTGGTTACTGCTCTTTTTAGAACCATTTTCCAATCATTTATCATCTTGATTTTTCCAATCAACTGATCAGAAAAATATAGACACCAGAAATATTAAATTGTTAAAAATTAAGATAAAAAAAAGTTCTCTTACCTTAAAAAATTCATACATAGATTTATGCATAATCAGTATGTAAAATAATTATAATATTACTATCTCTTTTCTTTGGAATCCATATATTTGACTCAATTTCCAAAATCATCTTTCTTTTTACTATATTTTTTATTAGAATATATAAAAATGTGCAATATGTTTTTATAAGTACAATAATAATATTATAAATATAAAATATTAATGTAATAAAGTAATGTTACAATAATTTTTAATATTCTTACAGTAATATTGTAATTGTAATATTAATAATGTAATATTGCAATTCAACAATAATATTGTTATTGTAATAATGTAATATATTTTTATAATTATTTTTTTCTAATACTTTATATATTGTCATAATAAAAATATATTTTAATCTCTTTACAATATATTTAAAAGTTAAAATAAAGATAAACGTTACTCATTTTAATTTCAAACTGTTTCGTGTTTGAAGAGATGGAATATTTTTAACCGATATTTTTCAGCCACGTTTTGATAAGCTACACATTTTTACACTCTTGTGTATTCTCGACAATAATACACTGTCAAAATAATTTCAGAGCTTGATCATTTATAGATTAATCAATTAATTAAATTCTGATTAAATACAAACAGCGCTATCTTTTAGTATAATGGAAAAGAAATAGATTTTTTTGATTCCATACGGTTTATGATAGTATATAATAAATTAAGGAATAAAAGGTATAATATCGTAAATATGAAATTGTTTTCTACTTTCCAATAGAGTAATGAAATTCTGATTTAAAAAATTGTGATTGTTAAATTTATCTTAAGTTGATAAATGAATGCATAATCTGAACCAAACAGTACACATTTCTCTAAATGCTTCGTAATCTTTCCAGCTATTTCTATAAAAAAACCTATAAAAATAAAAATAAAAATGCGTACATCATAATTATGGTCGTTGGATTGAGTATATATAAAGAACAAATAATAGAAGATCTAATAATGGAAGAATAGCAAATATATAATATGAGAAAGATATCAGATAAAATTAAGCAGACATAATGCATTAATGGTAAAATGGTCTGTCTAGCAATCGAACCGATATAGATCACTTTCTCTTATATTTAATTCGATTGCAGTCCATTTACTCTCTTTACAGAACTCTGTCTCGAATTCAAACAAGTTCGGTAGACAAAAATATAATACACTTTAGTTGGGAAATTACTACTGGTTTCCTTTTTTTATACATGATTTGTACTTTAGAAGTCTTAAAGGACGTTTTAATCATTATGGAATTCCTAAGAGCAGTAATATGTAAAAATTTGGCAATTGAAGTAAAAATTTGTATGTATGTTATATAATAATACAAAGATTGTCCGTCATGAAAATGAGTCCAATAAATTGTATATTTTTTAATACTATATTTGAATACAATGTGCAAGAGAAATGGAATTTTATATTTTATTTTGATGTCGCCACATAATTTTTATTACCAGAATTGTATATTTGTGTCGTATTTTGAACTAAATCTGATAATGTTGACACTCTGTCGTTTTTTTTTTTTTTTTTTTTTTTTTCTTGAGGAAATATGAAGTGGATAACTAAAAAATAATGGCATTTTATATTTTACTTTAACAACAAAATTAAATATTTACGTTAAATTTTTGATTATGTTACAATAAATGTGATTAATCCAGTGATGATATAAAATGACAGGTGATTATTCATAATCGTAAATAAGTTTGGTGATGATTTTGAATAATCACCGATAATTATACATTATCGCCGATTTATTACATTTTCAGTAACAGAATCACTCCACTAAAAAGAAATTATCCAAATTTTAACTCGCTTCCTTTTACTGTAATGAACACAAAAGTGCTATCACCTGTACTTATGCAATACTGTTGCATTATTTAACAATTTTTTTTTTCTCATGGAGCAAGAAATTTAGAAGTATAGCATTTAGATTGTTCCTGTTTTATTCCATTGACTTCCGGTCAAGCAATATCATTTAGTCCGAAAAATATTTCGAATTGTGTTAGTTAAAATTTAAAATACCGCTACTACTCTTTCAAGAAAAAGCAATTTTCATTACGCTTTCTGCTTTTTAAGGGTGAGTTGACAAATGCGAAATTAAATTCCAATCTTCTTAACTCATTCCTCTCATCGTTTAAGTTAAACAGTGATGTCTTAATCCAAATATCATGGAATATAAAGCAAGTTAATCAATACTGTATAGTTTAAAACTTATTTGTGACGGATCATTTGCTTAACCAGTATAGTAGCAGAGATACTTTCAGAAAATACGTAGCCAATTTTAAAATTTCATTAAACAAATACCATTACGTAGATGGAAGTACTTTGAACTGTTTCTTGAAATTTGAGCAAGCTTTAGTTTTAAGTCGATAAGCGTTTCGTTAACCATAAGAGAAACTGCAATTTATTTTGCCATTAATATTACAACCTTCCATGTGTTTTTTAATTACAGTCAGTCACCCAATTAACGCAAAACTAAGCCGTATAAACAAGGATAATTGTGATTGGCAGTTATGCTCATTAACTATCCAAATTTTAGCATCAGAAAACAACGGCCAACAAAAGTTCAAAGTATCTTCATACTGTTGTAAAAGACTAGAAAACTTTCCCATCATTTCTTTTAATCATTTGTATAACTAATGGGTAAATTAATTTTTTGTTAAGTATAAGAAACGATTGCATATTTCATGTAAGATCACTTTGTATGATAATTTTAAAATAATGTTTGATACATACCATCATAGATTTCACTGAGGCATCTAGTGAACAGTAGAAAACCTCTTATAACAAGAAGCCAGAGAAATTGCCACTACAGGAAAAATGAACAGGAGATATCCTTAATGATGAGGAAGAGCTAGATGGATGATTTTCTGCAATTTATAGGCAAGCTGTAGGTATTTGCAGTTTAATTATCAAAGCGTTACCACATAAATAGTTAAAAATCCGTGCCAGTAAGAAGTAACTAATGGGGTTTAGAACTGAAATTGTTTGCGCTCGATTTTTATAGACATCTGCATGTCGCCGTTCAATTCTATAATTCTTTTATTCCATGGGATTATTTAATAATTATTTATTATAATTATTATATAATAATTATTCCACGATACGATTTATCAAGGTAGTTATATAGTGAAATAAATTAATAAATGAACGTTTTAATTTGTTTTTCTATAAATGTATTAATTATAAAGGATTAAAATATTGAATGAAATATTTAACTGAATTAAACAGCATATAAAAATCTTACTTATACAAAGAACGCATTAAAATCATTTATCATTTCATGGATGATTAATAAGTCACTTTAACTGGAAATAATATTATTTCTAAAACAAATGCGTTTTGTTTTATAAAAAGAATTTTTAAATCCTTGATTTAATAGCTTTTTAATTCGAAACTTTGTTAAAATCACTTTGTATTTTATATCGTAATATAATAACAAACAACACATAGAGAAATAAATTGTGTCGATTATTTTACACTTTATCTGGATATAAAACGTTATTCTATGAAATAAATATTGAAATCGTATACCGTACGTTTTAGCTTTTCCATCAGTTATTTCATAAAATGAGTAGGTATCGTGTGAAATTACGGATTTAATACGTTAATATTCAAATTGAGATTTTTGACAATAACTGTAGTCAGTTTAGTTTAGTTATATTAACGTCCTATTTTAAAGCAACCCTAGTGTATTTTGGGACAATAATTTTAAACCGCAATCAGACGACATTCAGGACGACACCTGAGCAGGCATCCCCTCTCCAAACTTCCACATCTCATCGGCGGAAGGACGTTTGGCCACCGATGGATTTAGCATGCACCAGACCCACTTACACGAGGGTTCTTCGGTCGAATCTGTTTCGGACCAGAGGCCCTCCGGTTCAGAAGCTGAGACCTTACCACCAGGCCACCGCTGCCCATGTTGTTTTTCCAAAGGCATCGAAAAAGTTTTTATTATAAACTTGAAATAGTTTTAGATATATATGAAGAATTAAATGATTTAATTATTATATTTGAAGAATGTTCAGTACCACATTCAGCAGATTAATGTTGCGGAGGAAGTGGATTGATTACTGGTGAACGTCAGGACATAGGAGGAGCACATCGAATTACAGGATGTATATTTTATAACTCGAAACGGAAAATACTTGAAATTAAAAATGCAAATTTTTGCATTTTGCAAGGAGTTGCATTGCAAAGAATATGTTGATTCTGTATTTTTAAAGGACTAGTGTAATTTGCATGAAATAGATTTTCAATTTAAAAAAATGCAAATGAAAAGTAGTAATTACATTTTGCAAACGCAAATTTAAAAAAAATATTACATATTTATAGTTATTTATTTTTCCTACTTTTTTTATTTTCAACTTATTTTTCAGAATATATTTTTAGTTTTTCTTCACTATTTCGTTTGCTTACTTTTCAGTAACTAATTAAAATAACAAATAACAAACAATTATTTGTTTTACTTTATATAGAATTCACTAAATAGATCAAAATGGCATAATCGCATTGAATCCTAATTAAGTGAAATGAATCGTAATCCTTAATTAAACAGATAAAAGATGTTCAAATTACAGTTTTGATATTAACAAACTTTTAATAAATATATAATATATATTATGAAATATTCTGTGTCTTTTCTATGTATCTCGTTCACAAAAGTATGCTTTTAATTTCCTACTACCCGAGATTGTCTGATGATCACTTATGTATCACTGCTATTACTCCAAATGACTACAACAATTGGGCACTTAGAAAGATATTGCCTGAATTACATCATAGATATTAGCTGTGTTTCTCTGATGTAAGTTATCTGCTATTAAACCACGTATGTATCATTCATCCAATTGGTAAATAATGTTTTATGGCTGGATTTATTAAATTTAGGAAACAATTCTCATTTCCTAGTGCGGAATGCCGCTCTTAAGATAGGAAACACATAAACTGTCAGTTTTGATTAGCAATTCCATTTCGTATCCCTCCTATTATGAAGAATTCCCCAAGAGTTTCATAAGCCTTATCTAATTATGAGCTACTGCTAAATCATTAATGATTTTTTTAGTAGAATTTCAACAAAAATCTGCATATTGCTTAGAGAAGAAGAAAAAAAGTTTATCGCCAAATCAAAAATCAAAATCTATTATTTTTTTTCAATATATGGGAGTTTAATCTCATTCTTTTGTTTAATTTGTTTCTTCTTTCATATGATAGAATTTTAAATTGAACATTTTTCTCACTTCTTAATATGTATGAATTCTGAGTTTTTGTGCAATTTGGGTTTCTATCTAAACTGTGCAGATCTAAAAATCAATACACCATTTTCATATTGTCAGAAATTTAATTGTAAGTTAATTTTATTTTAACTAAATTGTAGGTTATTAAAATAATATTTAGCAGCTTAATTGTACGCTTTCATTGAACTTCTTTCACGCTTATTGTTTATTCTATTTTTGATATTGATATTTTTTTCACTTCTCAATTTATTAGAATTGTAAAATTTTGATTCATTTTATGTCATTCCAAACTATGCAATTGTTCGAATATCATTATTCCATTTTATGATTTTTAGCATTTAATTTTACATTAATCGTTTGATTTTAATTAAATTTCGATTCCATTCGTGTGGCGCCACCTCTTGGGGTATCTGAAAAAATATTTCATGATTCTATAATATTCATAATAAAAATGTAAATTAAATAAGATGTTTTTATATATTAATAAAAAGCGCATTCTTAAAGGAAATTTTTGTAAAATGTATTTTAATTAAAACTTTTAAATCCTTTTTTTTATTAAATAATAGAACAGCAGTTCATTATATGATTCTTCCAGAAATTCATAGTGTCAGAGATTTTACTAAGAACAAGCAAGTAACACGCTCTACTTCATGTTTTAAAAGTTTCTGTTTTGTACTGACGATAAAGTTCACATTTTTTATGTAATTACTATGTAAAAAGAATGTCTCTAGACTTTATAAGTTTATGTATTTTATGTTTATAAGAATGCAGTTTAATTAAGCTCAATGTAAAGCATGGATATTTCGCTCGATATTTTTTTGTGATCAGGTATAATTAATACACTATGAAGTAAATTAAGATCGCGTGACAAGAAAATGAGAAAATGTATCGATTTTTGTGGATGGTGAGAACGAAAATATGTTCTTGATTTAACAACATTACCTTTTTCCGTGAGTTGCACATTTTTAAAAAGATGACATTGCATAAATCTTCGCACAACTTATTAAAAGTACAGAGCTTAAAAATAAAACTCAATTTCGAGATTTGCAGTATGAATGAATGAATGAATGCTGTCTTTCTCTGTTATTAAACATTCAGCATGAATCTCCGTGATCAAACTGAAGATTTGTTAAGGATATTATTTTCATAAGATGTAACTAAAGAACTGTTACTAAAGCAACGATTTTATTTTTAATTTATTATTCTGACTTCCATTTTAACTAATTCTGTTACATAAGAATTTTTATGAAAAAATAGATACTATTCTTCCGAGAATTAAAACAAAGTTAATGATTCATTAAATATGTACATAGAATTTTTGTAATCTAAATAAAAAATTCTGATAATCTTTTCTTTGTTAGCAATAGTTTAGTTTTTTCAATGTCAAATCTTTCTGTCTGGTAAAATACTGGATCCTGTAATGCATCATATCTTCCTTTCTCATAAATTTTTACCCTTTTTCATAAACAATATTTAATTAACAAATATTAACAAAATTTTAATACTAGACTAGATTCAATAATTGTTAGAACTCTTTTTATGATATTATTTTGAACAAAACTATACAGAAAATGTCTAGAAATGCAATTTCAGTTTAAGGAATAATATTTTACTGTTTCATATTTTTGACCTCTGAAGGCATATTTTCAACCTTTAAGTAAATTTCAATAATCTATTTAATCTATTTCACTCAAATTTACTTGCATTTAGCGGATTTCTTATTGAAAAAAGATTTCGTAATGAGTTTAGAAAGATATATAATAACTGATTTAAGCCCATAAATGCCAAAATGTTCAACGCATGCGAAAATCCTAAAGCGTTTTAGAACAGGTGGTGTGCACAATGAAACAGCTTTGCAAACGCCCTCCGTCCCACAAAAAAGTAAAAAATACGATCGGCTGCGCGTGAAGGGAGTTTGCATGTGACAGGAACTAGATGCCAATAGCAGATGGAAACACCTATTGAAGAAAAAAAATTATTTGAATAACACAGTTTTTTCGTGGGTCCCCTCGTAGAATACGGAAGACACTTAAGTCGAACTTCGAAGGCGAGATGTTTACAATTTCATATTTGATAAAGTCTTTCCTTTCGTAACCGGGGGATTGATCAAATAATTCTGGATATGAGATTTCCCCAGAACAAGATCGTGTTTTTTATTGGGGGGAGGGGGTGCTCGCAGAGCTGTTTCTGTGTATACACATCGTATTCGTTTTTTGTAGTATGCGTACTGTTTCCAAGTTTTTCAGGTTTCCGCATGCGTGGAAAGTTTTGAAATGAGAAAAAGTGGGCATTGCCTAAAACAAAAAAAAAATTTCGAGTTTCAGTACCTATAACCGCAACCGTGAACGCCACTTACCGAGCTAATATCTCTAAATAACTATATTTGAAATCTCATCTCGATCAGTTGAACGGACTGGCTTCTAGAGGTCCATAGATTGTCAATGCATTTTTATGACACCCTGTATAATTACATGCTAAACTGGGTCGAATGTACCTCTGAGAAATAGAGAGCATCCGATTGACAACAGAAATGCGTTCTGTTCTGTTTATAACGGTAAAACCTCGCAAATAATCTTTCCAAAATGAAGTTTCCATAGAACTTTGCGATAGATAACTTTTTGCCTTTATCTCAAAACTTGTTTTTTCCTTTTCACATTTTGGTAGGCTTAGAAAACATACTTTTCATTATAAAACTTACTCTGCGAAATTTATAAATAATATGAATCTACCAACTCTATTTATTTTTACTTATTATTGATATAATTTTTAGAGACTATTTGTAATGAAAAATATGAAAATTTTAAAATTTGATCCTGTATATGATAATATAATAAATTTAAATCGTCCTGTATATGATAATTTTTTTTAATTGTATCTTTAAGCACATTGAAATAAAAGCGAGTTCATTGTAATTTTTTTCTGAGTCCACCAGTTTTTAGTTATAAATTTGTAGATAGTCGTTCCACAACAGTTTGTTAAAAAGAAAAATCAATATTTTAAGAAAACACTTTTGCATTGTTTTATAAAAGTAACAATTCATTCTTTCAATATACACTAGTATAATATTTGCATACAAAAACAATCCGTTTTATTTTCAAGTAAAATTTTGACAACTTTCGCTGTCGAGGGCATTCCAGTTCCTTTAAAAGTTAAATAAAGTAAATCAAATTTGTGTTCAAGTCTTAGTTACATATATTCAAAAATATCTTTCACTGTGGGAACAGAATGCAAATACTCTATTTATACTACCAAATAAATATTCCTATTCCGAAAAGTTGCTTATAAAAAAAACCATTTTAAAGAGATGTTTGTGATATCGTTTTCGATTTCTGTATAATAAACTGAAAAGCAGTTTAATAACAAAAATCTTCTCAAATATCGGAGAAAATTGCATTCGAAATGCCATGCATCCACAATTTTAATATTTGGATAAAACCGAATATAGTAGGTTAATATCCAGTTGGAGAATGCATACGAGATTCCCTATCCAAATTCACTCCATCATTATTTTTATTTAACTACTGCTTTGCATGGTATTTCTCTAAAAGCAAATATTGCTCTTATTAAAGATTCTAGCAATTTAAAAGGAATTTTTATGTGAATTAGCTATTAATATTTTAGATGTGAATATTTTATTAAAATGAGTAAAGGAAGTAAACTTTCTTCAATAAGTATTTTCTTTTATGTTAATAAAATGGCTTGCTTATCAACCGTTCGGGTTAAAAACTAACATAAATATAGAATATATAAGAAATTTAAAACTATGATTATTATATAGATTGATCGAAATCTTCCTTCTAAAAACTATGATTAATATATAAATCGATTGAAATCTTCCTTCTAAGAACTTTCCTTCATATTTTGCTTTTAATTTCAACTTTAATATTATCTTATACAAACGGTTTGCCGGCGTTTTGCCATAGGGGTAGCGTATCTTTTCCGTGATCCTCGCGTCCCTGGTTCGAGTCCCGGTTCGGGCATGGTTGTTCTTCTTCTGTGTTCTGTCTGTGAGGTGTGTGAATGTGCCACCCTGTATAAAGGGGTTATGAAAGCTTTTGTGGTGCATGAATTAGCTAAGTCGTACTCTTGGCCCTAGTTGGCGCTGCTGGAAAAAAAAAGAGACCCTCACTCGGCTTAAATCTGATAAATAACTGTCAGCGGGTTTTTAAAGTGCCATAAGTCACAACATAACAACGGTTTAATAATCATGATTTGCTTCTCTTTGGGTGTTCTTAAATGCTCAATAATGTTAGATGATTAATAAATTAATCATCTAAAATCATTCCATTATTTTTTAAATGCAACTCTTCTGAACTAGGCAATAAATTCCTGAGTGACAAAGTAAACTTTTATCACTGCAGGAATAACAAAATATTAAGAATAATTGATAAATAAATTGTATTAAAATTTCTCATTAGAAAATGTAGGATTCATGTAAAAATGCTTCAATTTTCTCCTTTCAAATACTCACTGAATTTTTCAAACGGAAAGCAATGGATGTCCGTTCATTCATTTGGTGACAGTTGGTTCGAGGGGATTGTAGCTTAGATTTAATTTCAGTTAAATAGCTTAAATATAACTTCATGTGCATGATTAAGTCAAATTCTCAGACATTAAAATTAATAAATAAACTATTTCAGGATGTACTCATACTTATTTTCATTGTATACATGAATCTCTCTAACTAAGAGCAGTTTCTTAACTTCTTATTGTTTTTAACGTAACGTAACGTAATTTTAAACGCAAATGCCCGGTTCATCCAACATTCGTGAAAATACAAATTCAGTTTTTTAAATTTGTTTTGTAAACTACGCAGATATTAAGCAGATTATTTCATTAGTTTTCAATAATAGAATAAAATTACGCACTTAAATAGTTGATAAAATAATGTAAAAGGCTTGCTTTTAATTGCAACAATGCCTTTTATTTTAGTAAATTAGACAAAATGAAATTTTGAATGAACCGTTGAAATTGAGAAAATATTTGCAGAAATATTAAATTAGTACAATAAAATATATAATTGTTTAAAAAAAATTTAATGCCTTATAAAAGATTTGTATGCGATAATTTTTGGAAGCTAAAAAGGCCAAAATTCAGGTTAATTTTTAATTAATTAAAAATCTAATTAAAATTTCAAAAAAATCGTTCTGATATAAATTTCTTAGACTTTTAAGATATATCTGTACGAATATCGGTAGCTGTAAGTTAAACTGCCTATCCTATAAAATGCGAAAATGCACACATACGCGCACACACTAATTTATTTTTGTTAGTAGTAGATGTAATGAAAGAACTAGAGTGTTTTAAAGTTTTTAACATTGATACTTAAAAAATATTTTTGAGAATATGTAATTCCGTAAATTCCGTAATACGATACGTAACTTCTCCAAGTGTAATAGAAAGTGTCATGTCATGGACCAACCATAGGAATTATGTGATGAAAAGACATGATATGGTGATTCAAAGGAAAAAAATTATAAATTATTTCTGCCATTTATAGCAATTGTCCAAAAACACGTATATGACTAATTCAGAAATTAACTATTAGGCTACGATTAGAATAGAGACCGTGCATATAATGATAAAATCACTAAACAAGTCACAAAAATGAAACGGAATTAAATTATAGACAGAATATAATCGAATATTACTCATTTAGAGATTAGGGAGAAAAAATAAGCTTTTCTCATTTTGTTTTGCGTTTTTATTTCCATTAATTTGTATTCGCGTTATTTTTTTTATTACTATATTTAGGTGTAAATACATTTTAAAATTTTTACACTGAAAGTTAAAAGCTCTATTATACCAACAAAAGATGGTGTATTTTTGAAAGCAATTTCCAAAAATTAGTAAGAAGTATCTGAAGATTTTAAAAGATATTTTGACTGTTTTGACTTTTTAATAATATAAGTCTGTATTCGCAAACGATAAATATATATTCTTTATTAATAACCGATGAATATATATTCTTTATTCATAACCGATGAATATATATTCTTTATTTACAAACGATAAATTTATGCTCTTTATTCACAAATGATAAATATGCATTCTTTATTCACAAATGTTAAATATGCATTCTTTATTCGCAAACGATATATATATATATATATATTCACAAACGATAAATATATATTTTTTTATTTACAAGGGATATATATATATATATATATATATATATATATATATATAAATTATTTATGAACTATATATATTCCTTATTTACAAAAGATAACTATAGATTGTTTTTATTTAGAAACTATAAATATATATTCTTTATTCGCAAACGACAATATTCTTTATTATCACACTATAAATATATACACTTTATTTACATAAGATAAATATATATTACTTATTCTCAAACGATAAATGTGTTTTCTAGTGACAAAAATTATTTTCTTTCCAAAAATTCAAGAAACTTTTCTCGATCACTGTGACCGTGAATAAGTTTCCAGTTAATAGTCCGCATTTAATCCTCACATAACATTCAATTACCCAATTGGTAACCCAAACACTGTTTTTACGGACTTAACAATGGCTTCCTTCAAATACAAGGTAAAATTTTAAAATCCCATTTACTCGTGAATGAAGCAGAATGATTAATTTGCCCCACTCTTCATTCCTTTGAAAGCGCTCGACGATAACAGGACTCGTGGAATAATTTATTTCCCCCTTGTCTAAAAGCAGTTTTTCAGTAACACTTCTGACAAAGGGTTCTGGGAATCCTTCTCGACACTAATGACCCACTTGGCGCAGGGGGTTCTTGTTTCATAAGAGATTAGTCGTGTTAAGTGAACACAGGATATGGATCTGCGGTTATAGAGGAAGAGATTTAAAGCAAGATATCAGGATTCACAGAAGTCTACGGTAGAAAAAATAATTGCAGTAAATTAGTTCCGGGTTCTTTTCGGTTATTGAAGTAATTTTTTGCAAAGCTATTTATTTTTAACATTTTAATTTGACTGAATACATT
This sequence comes from Argiope bruennichi, assembly GCF_947563725.1. NCBI lineage: Eukaryota > Metazoa > Arthropoda > Arachnida > Araneae > Araneidae > Argiope > Argiope bruennichi. Next base: position 9,092,419 of record NC_079154.1, read on the forward strand.
GAAATAATGTCATTGTTAAAGAATGACTATATTTTTAAAATCATAATCACATCAATTAAATGATAAACAATGTATCTTCCAAATCTCAACAACTCGTATTCTTCATTCCGAAAAACACATTTATGGAATTATGTCCATCCGATAACTCAAAAAGGCTTTGAATTTGACAAATAAATATTTTTATATGTAATTTTCACACCAAATTTGTATATTTCAATCAAATTTGGAAAGAAATCCACACACACACACAAAGTTTCTCCTCGAGCCAGTGAACACGATAATTATAAAATGCAAAACACTAGATGGGCTAGATTTAGTGCACAGTTTTAGCATCTAAAGAGTACAGCCATATCAAATTGTGAATCAAATCTTTCAGAGTGTCCGCCGGTCTGGATTTTCGCATAAATGTAAACGCAGTAACTAAATAACGCAATAACTTAGATTAAAGGAAATTTGCTATGCAAGCCTTTTACTCAGATTGTCATTTTGGATCACATTTTATTTCTATTTGTCAATAAAAAGGCGCCTAAAATGTATACTCGGTTTTCTTTTCGTTATACTACATAGTATAAAATACCCAATCTGGAATAAAAATCTGAACACTCGTGGCTTGTTGAGCCTAACTTAAAGTCCATGATTCTGATGCTGGAGAGGGGGGATAATCTTTTATTGAGTTTGCGGTCAAGTTTCATGGAGATCACTCCAAATGGTTTCAAGTTATAATGCTTTCGATATGACTCATTTAATTCGTGCTTTTCATAAAGTTAAAAGTTTATTTATGAAGTTTTTCTTTTCTGTAAATGTGTTTTATTTAACTTGTTATTACTATAAATAATTATGCGAGAAGCTATTCTAGAAAAATGTTTTCAAATACTGATAAGTTTTATTGCTTTGATAAACACATTAATATTACATTATTGATATTACATTTGGGTGAATGAGCGCGAAAGAATGCGCATGACGAATGAACAAAATGCCATAAATACCAAATCAATTATAATTTATTAACCCATTTGTATCACAAGCACATATGTGAGCGGAATTTTCCTGGTTGCTATCACCAAAGCAGAGATATGCTCAGATATGCAATGTAAGTATATAAGCAGTTGAGATTTGAATTCCTAATGTTAAATGAAAATTTCTTTTTTTAAATATATTTCAGAATATATTATATCTTTGAAAATAAGTCTTATTATGCATTAAATGACTCAATAAACAAGACTAAGTTATGCATTTTAAAAATATGGAACCATGTTTTTTATATTTTTAATTTTTTAATTCACACCTTAAATTTTTTTTAAATAAACATATAAAATTTTCATTGCTAATGGAAGGAACTGGACTAGAAACATCGCTATTGCAAATTTTATTGATTTCTGTTAAATAGGCTTCAAGATATGTAACAATGACCAAAAGCTTTCAGAGTAATACGATTTTCTCTACTAATAAGAATTCTCTACTTCTCAAAAGGATTCTCTGACAGGCATTAAAAAGGTACAATAAAATGAAAAGGAAAACTAAATATTTCATTCAACCTAAAAATAGTTCTAGTGTTGCTTCAAAATGGCATGTTACTATAATGAAATGAAAACAAGAAAATTTAATGATTAGCTTCCTTATTATTTAAATGCTGAGTATGTATTTTCCCATTATTTCAGGAAAATCACATTGAATATTTTTTTATTTTCTTTCACATAACTTGACGCTTTAATTTTCAAAGCTTTACAATATTAATTTTAATAGATTTTCAGATGTATATCTGAGAAAAACTAGTTACTGGGCTCAAGGCCACTCTACATAATTTAAATACCAAAAAATGATATAACAAACGAATTTTGCAGACAACTATTAATACACCCAATTTATCTGAATTAATATGTAATCAAGATTATTGAAAAAAAATGAACTTTCTGGCAATACGAGATATCTCGTACGGTGAAATGAAAAATTTAAAGCGATTTATCAATGAAGCTTGTGAATTTCACTCTATTTACGCATGAAATTTCAAAGTTAAAATACTTTCTTAATATCTACTTACATTTCTAATATAAATTTTTTAACGTGAATGAATTTTCAATATTTATCTTTTTAATATTAATATTACATTGTTTTTAATATTAATATGTAAATTGATTTTCAGTTTTAATAATTATTCTAAGAAGTTTTGTAATTGCTTATTAAAAATTTTCATTTCAAAATTAAATTAGAATCTGGTACATTTGCAATGCGTATTAATTAAAAAAATAACGGAAAATTAGTTTCCAGTTTCCTGCTAATTTTTTTTATCGGAAAGTTAATAACTGGAACTTTTCCAAAAGAATACAACATTTATAAAAAAAAAAAACTCACACAGCTTCTTGAAAACCGGAAAACTGTTATGAGAAAGAAAATTTGGAAGGAGGCATTTATTAAAAATTCGGTTTCAATTGAAGCGTTAACTCGGCGGTGAAGAGAATCGTAGACGATAAGAACTTTTGATTGAACTACCATTCTAACAGGATTTCGTGTTAAGAAAGAATTCAGAATGAATCATTTTGGAAAATGAGCTTCAACTAAACTCAGAACTAAACTGAAGAAAATTCTATCCTATTGATTTTTTTTTATTCTATCAGGGATTTTGATCTTCAGTTTTCCATTTCTGTTTAGCTGGTGGCTAACAATGCTTATGATATTTTCTTTTTGTGTGTGTGCGCTTCATTTTTTTTTACTTCCATTTCGATTAATTTTCCTTTTTGGGAAAGATAAATCTGATAAAGGTTCGGAATTTAAATCTGGAAGATTATTTCAAATACAATAACTGTCCATTTTTGCTGCGAAAATCGGAAAATGAAAATCTTTGAAAGAATTTCGATTAGAGTATTTTGTAGAAAATCTCATTTATTTGCTGAATGAAACATTATGAAAATAAATTTTATCTCTTCCTAATGCAAGTGTTAAAAAAATTCCGACATATAAGGTTAAAATATTTTGACAATATGTATATCATATGATTTTAATGTATTAATTTCAGTAAAATACTTAAGAATATTAATGAAGGGCGTATTCGATTAGTATTTTTAGGCGAATTCTTTAATCATTTTTATTTTCTCGTATACGAAGTATAAATTCTTCACAGCGTGAAATTTGTTTGATGAGAAAACATATGTCTAATAAGCTATGTTTCTGAGTAAAGCCTTTGCCACATATATTGCATATAAATGGTTTTTCTCCCTATTCTCCTGACTTGGCACTAACTGACTATCACCTATTTAGTGCGTTTAACAATTCCTTCAGTCAGAAAATCTTTGATCTTGTTGCTGTGAAAACTGCCATTCAAGACTTTTTTTATTCGAAATCGCCGGAATTTTACGTAGGATTCATCTCCTACCAGAAAGATGGCAAGAAGTCATAGCAATGGGGATTATGCACAATAATATGTACTGCTCATTTTGCGTTTATTTGCTTTTCTTTATAGGTAAAAAAACGGGTTGAATTTTTGCACTTATTCAATATATACTGTCAAGATATTGCATTACTTTGATGAATAATATTTCTCCCATATCTGTCTATAGAAGGATACTTTTTCTTCAGTCCTAACATTAAATATCCTAAAGATCAAATATTTTGTACATAAACTGTTACCTAAAATAACTGGCCCCTTCCAAATTGGGCGAAGTAAACAAGCATAAGGGAACAGAAATTTTTTTACCATAACTTCCTTTTTGACTATTCTAAAAATGAGTAATGTGAAACAAAAATAGTCGCAAAGTGAAATAATCTAAGAAAGCAAACTAAATTCTTGAGAAAAAAAGAAAATATAATGAAACATTTAAAACTCTTAGCAGAAAAAAATAATCATTTCCTTATTCCTTAAATTTTTTTTTTCTTTTTTGCTTAGACAAATTTAGCCACATAGCATCTGGTTCAAGTAATCTTGAAAAATGGTGTGTAAGAGAGACAGTTCTGGGAGTTGGAAAGTAAATCGAATCGAATTTGGGGATTCTATTTCCTTCCATTCTTCTCTGTAAATTAATTTCATGATTTTTTTATTTCTGACTTGAAAAATAATTTAAAACATTCTTTATTATTTTTTGTCCTAAATTAAAATTGGAACGGTGACTTAATCTTTACTGTATTAAAAGTGAAATTTATATAATACGAGCTACAAAATATTTTGCATTACTTTTATCAATTTATTTAAATGAAAATGACGTCACTAAAACATATACAAACTGTAAATAACTAAACCATAATTTTTTTTTCTTAGTTCAAAGATTTGAATAAATAGAATATTTAAAATTTTCTGGTTATTTCAAGACAATACTGATAAAACCAACTTGTAGAATTGCAAAAAGTTCTAACTGGCTGAATTACTACACCAAAATGATGCTGTAGTGCATTTTCTGTAAGAGGATGCTTTTAATTTGTTTAATAGCAGTATGCTTGATCTTTAAGTATTATGATTCATATTCATATCCATACAATATACATATCTATGTATTCATACAAAATAAAACAAAGAAACCAAAAAGGAGCGAGGGAGCTATCTATCCACCGAAATTCTCTCAAGGAGAACCTTCATTTTTTAATGATAACGAGGAGGTGCTCCACTCTTTTGTTAAGTTCCATTTTTTCACGTTGGCTACTCTACTTCTGAATCAAAAGATGTCAAGATGACAAAGATGTTAGAGTTTATTGTGATATTATTTTGTTCTGAATAGACCAAAAAATTGTGCCAAAAATTTTAGTGTTAGTATATAAAGAATCTATCTTGGTCGCTAATGGTTCTTGAATCAGGAACTCATGTTAAAAAGTCAGTGTCTCACCTTTTATTCATCTTAGAGCTGTGGATGATCTTGAGAGCGCATTGGGTTGAAGATTGACTTCACTCCGATGTCTGGAAGGAGGTTAAGTCAGCGCTACACGATAGACGCAATACACGGTTAAGCAGTTCTAGAAAATCGCGTGATGAAATATTTGATAAAACAATTGAATATTCTAACAATTGCAACAATCAAAATGAGAATTATTCTTAAAAAATTTTCAAAAATTGACAAAATTTAGGAAAAATATTGCACTACAATAAAGTTAGATTATTGACATTAAAAAAAATTACAATGGTGCAAAAATCAGTTTTGTATATTTATGTATTTAGAAGTTGCCGCAAAAAAATTTTGAATTCTCATTTAATTTTTAATTAATTAAAATTCAAAGTTCCAAAAGAAACTTTCCTTAGAGCGCATTCATACCTTCCAAAATGTATTGTGTCTGATTTGGTACCGCTAAGTCAAATCTCTGTCCCGCAGAGCTCTAATACATAAAGGCAAACACATTCTCTTTTATTAGTAAGATAGATATGGCCATTTTGATTAAAAACCGGTTTACAAGGATGTTATATATGAAAGTTAGAAATACAAGTTTTTAATTTTTATACGAGCATTCATAAATAATACTTTCTACTTGCTTTGAACAAACATTGTGATTGAAATGTAATTGGCGGAATTGCATAAATAAAAGAAGGTTTCTGGATTCGATCTCAAAGGAATTTTTCTCTTTCAGACACTAAATACATTGCTTTCTTTGCCATAATTTATTTAGAATTTCCTTGGTGGAAACGAATTACTTACTTATTGTTTATTAAAGGAAATTAACTGGAAATATGAGCTGTAGCAATTTATGTTCAAGTATAATTGCGATAGATTTTCACACATTCGTCATTGGAAGTTTATCTTTCGTATATTTACATGTAGCAGTTTTTACTTAAAATTATCAAAATTTATGTGCAGAGAATATTGAAAAGTAAAAGTTTGGTGTAATAGAGTTTGCACTTCCGAAAATTCTCTCACTTAATACCGAAAAACGAAGCATTTAAAAACGCGTAAAATGATTTTTTTACTTTTTCGTATGCAAAGAGGAAGTATTGTAATCGTTGAAAAATTCGGCTCTAGATTTTGACAAATCTCCATATTTCAGATCTCCCGGAGCTCAGAAAAAGTAACTTTTGAAATTATGTCTAACACTATAAATAAAAAACGTTTGGAACTAGGCAGAAACTTGGTAGGTGGACTTAATACCAAATGTGTAGATTTCTAACAAATTTTGAAAACTTAATTTATAAGAAATCTGCCTGTACAAGTGAAACTTCGAAAAGTAAATAGACAGATAAATAAAATTTTGTACATAGGTTTAACGTATAAAATGCAGATCCATATTAAATTTGTAACTAAATCCATCTCGGTGGCACTACTTTAGAGTCTGTATTTTTGTATGCATGTATGAACGATGACTCAGACTGCAATGACCTAAATATCTAAAATCTGATAAGTGAGTTTATATTTCTGTAGAATTGTACTTCGCTGTCCAAAATGCGTGAATCTTCACAATGCTACACAGCACAAAACGCTCATATGTGTGGCTGAAAATAAAAATCGGATCACTCGTGACTCACGGCATTGCTGAAAGTCCGCAGTTTTATACAGGAGAAAGGATGAATAACATTTTTAGTACAGAGTATGCGATTAAATTTTGTAGAGATCACTCACACTGGATTGTTTTTAATGGAATATGTATTGAATCAATATTACTTCTTATGAAACTATCAAACGGAAATCAACTTAAAGCTAATTATTTAGATTTAAATATAAAAATTGATAATGGAAAAACTTTGATAAGTATTTATGATAAAAGGGATGAATTTAGCTTTAAAAAAATAAAACTTAGTAACTACCATTCTAATTTAAACTCTAAAATTTTCAAAAATTTGATATTTTTGCAATTTAACAGGATTAAAAAAATTTGCAATAATAAAAATTCCTACATTGAAGCAACAAACAATCTCATTAAAAATTTAACTATTAACGAATTTCCCAAAAACTTTTGCAATATCGAAGTTTTGGTAAGAGAGGGTCTGTTTAATTTCTGACTTCCTCCGGTTTGTTAGCTTTGAGTTTTAATTCAATAGATGGCGCTTCAAGTTTGATGACGACATTATGACGAAACGTGGTAGGAGGATACAGCTTTAAAGGTGGAAAAATTAATTTTTAGTTTAGCTTAACGAAATGCATCTACAATAGCTCGTTTTAACCTCAAGTAGTTTTCTTCAGTTTGTACTTTCAATTTGTAAGTATTTTGCCTTGTGTTTATAACACTTTTTTGGTTCTATTTTCATGTATTTTGTGGTTTGATTTGCTGTGGTTTCATTTGGATTTTTGCTAGTGTTTTTACTTGTTTTAATCTTGTGATACTAATTTATCTCCAAAAAACCTCAATTTTCTGGGATTTTCGGGTCACGAGGGGTCAGTTTGTTGGACGAAAGTCAGACCCCTCACAGAAAAAATCCCGGATTTGAATCCTTGCCTGAGGGTGACCCTTGAGAAAGTCTTCAGGCCGGATTCATTTAATCTTTCTTTTTGATTCTTTGGCTGTTAACTTAATATTTATTTCTAATTTTGGTTACTTCTTATGAGTAATTTATATCATAATTCAGAAACGCTATCATTATTGAAGGGAAAAAAATCACAATTTTTTCTCCTATTACTTAACCCTTAACTGGGGAGGTGCGGTCTATACGAGACCGCATTTCCTTTACACTCAAATTAAATTTTCTAATGAATGTATTAGTATGAAAAACGACCAATATATTTTGAAGATATTTTTCTTGATATATAGATATGTTTTAGAAATTTTTCAAAATATATTATCATTGAAAAAAGTAAACGCGTTGGAACATACATTTTCTTCTCAAACTACATGTTACAATAAATAATATTCTTGAAAAAACATATTACTTTTTAATTTTTAAATCATATTTATTTTTGCAGTATACGAAGGTATATGGAAGACAATAAAATGTAAAATTCAACAATTATATGAAAAATAAAAAAAAATTATAATGTGTAAAATTGGCCCTTTTTTATCGGCTTGTGTGACTTTCATAGCATGGTTTCTAGGGCATTTTAAACATGCAGGTTAAGAACTAGTATAAAAATCAACTTATAAATTCTGTATATATATCACTTGGTATATTAATATATTTTATAAATTTTTCAAAATATATTATCAGTTGAAAAATTAATTTTGTTTGAACATACATATCAGAATCAGTTGAATACGAACTTTCATCGAAAAACTCTTCTGTACAATTACCCTTGTCACTAAAACCACTTTCTGCTTCATTTAAAAGTGTGTGAAACACTGCTTCATAATAGGATCAGTAAACTGGATGATATTTCGGGGCCCAAGTTTTAGCGACATCTGCTAAGCCTTGTTTATCACTGGGACACTAACAGGGAGATGCGGTCTTAGAGATCGCGCTTAAAGAAATAACTGAATTATTTAAAAAAGCATCCACTGAAATCGATTGAAAAAGTGCACGTGTATTTAAGGTCACAAAATAAGAAGCTACAGGGTCAATCCATTCAATTGAGCTAAAAATAGAATAGGGGTGACCGCAAATCCATCGCTAGCGATCTCACAGATCGCACGTTCCCAGTTAAGGGTTAATGGAACTATCCTCTAATTTGGGATAGTTAAATATGAGAGAATACAGAATCATGTGAATGATGACAAAATATGGGATTTCACGCACTTTTTCTTAATTCACTTGAATTATTTCATGCTTTATAAGAATAAATTTTATTACCCTTTTTAGTCATTTCTAAATTAACCCGAACTTTTAAATTCTTCTCACCTATGTATTCTCGGTAACAACATACTTTTAATATATTTTCAGAATGTAGTTATTTTTAAATCAAGTGATTAATTTAAATTTTGATTTCAAACGAGTGACTTCATCTAGTTGTGAATTAAAAAGATTAATTTCAAGGGTTCTAATAAGTTTATATAATAAATAAACGTTAAAAAATAAATAAATTAAATTAAAATATGAAAAAATTAAGAAAATTAATACTTTTTAGTACTTTAATAAATTTTAAAGTTATATTTATTTTTTCTCAATCAATTTAAAAATTATTAATATTATGAAATTCTATGGAGAATGATAATACAGTTTTAAAACATTTTAACGAAGAAAGAGATATTCATGAAGGATGGTGTCCTTAAATGAAGATACCTGTAGGTCAGCCATTTTGATTTGTTCTTGAATTAATTTGAAACTTGAACAAAGTTATGATGTAAACCATCATGGATATCGTAGAAAAATGTATGATGATTTTAATAAAATTTCAATTTTTAAAAACTCAAGAAATCCCCACTATTAAGGAAAAGAATCCGGGTATTTTTAATATAAAATAAATGCCATAAAACCACAAAAATTCCAAGAATTGCCATCTTTTTTAAAAGGAAACTTATTACTATTTTTTCCAACATTTTTTTGATGCTATAAAGCCAATAGTGTTTTTTCTTTCTTTTTCTAGAAAATTTTAAAATTAGTGTCTTTTTTTACGACCATCACGCCAGAAAGGATTTAGAAAATAAGCTTTTTTTCACTTTTTCTAACAACATGTGTAGATTTTTTTAAATCAGAATTTCGCAATTTATCTTTTTACATGCTTTTACTTGATTTGATTTGTTTCATGTTTATAAAAAAAGTAAAGATGGGATAAATTTTTCACTCTTTTCTACAAGTTTTCAAGTACTGAAATTTTTAGAGTCGTGTGTTCTCAAGGCAATATAAAATTATGAAAACTTCTTTAATATATTAAATACTTGATTAATTTTAAATACATACAAGTAGCATTACCTGAGAAGGTATTCAAGAAAAAGTAATTTAAAAATTCCATAATTTTTATTATGTTAAATTATGAAATATATTAAGATTAAAAATCAGAAAATAATAAAAATAAACCTTGAAAAAGGCATTCGTTATTGAAATAAATACATGATTTTTTTATACCAAAATAGGATTGCCAACGCAAAATTGCAAAATCACAAGGACCTAAAAACAATATTTAAAAAAATATTACATCGCATTGCTTATCGTAGGGATGAAAATTCTATATATTCACAAAAATTATATTATAACTGTAGTTCCTATTTGGCTAGAACGTTTCGATGATTGCCTCATGCTTTTATGATTATATTTTGATATCCATATTTTTTATTTAAAAAAAGTATTGATTCCATCTTTCTAGTGAAATGATTCATTTCTTCCCCGACAGTTCTTTGAGTTTTCCATATTTGCTTCCACAGGATGACAGATATTTTGTTGACCATCGACAAAAAATTTTCTGAATTTTCCAAAAGACGGAATTTTAAATTCCTCATTTGGTTGAAAAATGAAGGGAAAAGGAAATGTCTATGGCACATGCCGAATGACAAGATTTTCTCACTTCATTTCGGGAAATGAAGTCGCTTGCGTGCGTGGAGACGCGGACAAAGCTCTTTTGCTACAGGATGGACAGAAGTCAATTGGAAGGTTTTGAATCTTTTAAAAATTGTCACGAAAATTTTAAGAAGTAAGAACATAGTTTCTTCGAAAAGGTGGGTAATGACAGGTGGCTAAGATGCAAACTTTTATTTCTTCGAAATATAAATATTAAAAAAAAATAAATGAAAAGGTAATTTATTTTGTCTTAAACAATCAATGTATGTACTAAGACGAACCAGAAAGTTTTTGAATTTGTCCTGGAAATACATTAAGACCGTTTAGGGGAGATCGAGGGAGAAGGGTTAAGAAATGGAAAATCAAGAGCTGAAAATTGACATTTCTCAGACAAATCTAAGACGTTTTGATTCCTAACATTCACGATTGTCACCAAGGCACATCAGATAGATTATTCTTGTTAATTGTCTCGTCCCTTGATAGGTATAAAAATGGTGGTGTTCTTCTCTGTCCATTATCGATGAAGGATCGTAACTCTAAATGCAGAAGCAGCGTATTGTATGCTCACTTAGTGAGCGATGTTTCGCAGAGCGAGAGTCGAAGAGACACGGTGACGTCACATGTTTGATTGGCTTGTATCGGTCTGTGTTGAGAGCTTGTTTGAAGAGAACCCTGATATTTACAAGGAAGGAGATTTGAACGGATAGCGTTGTCGAATGTGACTCCGAGGAGTTTGAGCAAATGCTTGTGGAGCTTTAAGCGACGGGAATTCGTTACTGATTAAGATTAAGGAGGTATCAGTGGATTGCAACGGTATCATGAGCTAGTGGAATAACAAAGCGAAAACTGCCTAAGAATTGATGAAACTACATTATATTCACAGTAAAAAGTTGCAGATGTTACAAGATTCTTTCCACAAGATGACGTTTGAAGCTTTTTATGTGATTTTCTTTTCCTCATGTAAGCAGTCGGCATTCGAGAGCTGCGACTTGAATGTAGCTAGGGTGGTGAACCAACCACCTCCTTCTTTATCGCTGAATTCAATGTTATGTTCGGACAACTGGAGTCGCATCTCATTACGATCCTACACCGTCTAAACAGCTGGAAAGATCTGATTAGGAGAAGTCGAAATAATATATGTAATAAACTCCCAGTAAAATAAAGGAGGTGATTAAAGAGGTGATGCAAAATTATTGCATCGCACGTTGCAAAGATCACTCTGATAAGACAGTGGCTATGGGAGCTACAAATTCATATAACGATAATGTTGTATACCGTTTTCTTCAGATTTTGATGCCTGACCAAAGACAAATGTCTTTAGGCAACCTTCTTATAAAAGAAATCAATCATTATAAATAATAAATTATATTATTATGAATTTGTTTAAGTAATTTTAATTTTCGAAATTTCATTTAACCAGTATTTCGCATTACGCTTAAGATTCCGGAATAAATCATGCTCGTAGAAGAGAAGCTTTTCTGCATTAGAGAGATTATAATTTTATTGTGCACACGTAGTTGGGAAGAAATACTCTTTCAAACCTAAATTTTTCAAATATAATATAATTTAAGATGTAATACAATTATATAGTAGAAATTAAGTTCTATAATATTTTAAAGCACCAGACAAAAAGATTTTTATTATTACCATATAGTTTTTGCTTTAAAATATTATGCTAATGCAATGAAATTTCATTTTTTAATATCGTGATTTATATAAAAATAAATATTATGATTTTTTTATTAATTTTTACACAAATTCATTATCAGACGACACGACTTCGTAACTGATTCAATTGAATTACTTAAGTGGAAAATCGATTCTGAAAACACTGAAATAGTGTATTGTCATCGAGTACACGCACGTGTTAAAAATTTTGAAAGTCTAACGCATGAAAAAGTCTATAAAAATTTAACTTTACAAATATCAAATAATTGGCCGAAGCAAAAGCGTAAAAAAGGCGTAAAATTTTTAGAACTTAATTTTTGTAAAACTTTCTCTCTTTTTGTATATCAAGTTGTGTAATTGAAAAAATTCAGCAGCTGCATGCATAAAAATCAGCAGCCATTGATCCGATTGTACCATTATCAGCGAACCTAAAATAAGCTGAAAAAATTCTCTTTTATAAGCAAGAGAATTCCTTAATTGCATTTAATTATGATTTATTATTTCGCAAAGAGGGCATTTCCTCCTCTCTTATTTGAGGTTTGGTGTTTTTTTCCAACTCCACTATTTTTTCTTGTCTTTTTTCCGTTTTGCTTTGGAGGGAAGAAACGTCACTGTCAAGACATCCATCAACTTTATTTTTTTATAGAAATGAACTGTGAATAGGCTCTCGATTGCATTTCATTCTTCAACTTTTTCCAAAACAACGACGTTGTTGAAAAGAGAGAAAGCTCAATGATTTTATAGTTTTTATTTGAATTCACGAAACCTCGTTTTTCTGTTTACAGAGTTTGTAATTTATGATAGCAGAAATGTTAGAATATATTAAATGGTATATAGTTTGCCAGTTTAAAAATAAAATCTTTATTTGGTTCCGACTTCTTAGATGAAAGGAATCTTCCTATTCTCTAGTTCTTGAGGTATGTAACTATAGTAATATTATTTCTGCTTTTTTCTTTGATTGTCCGAAGAAAATTCAGGTACCTTACAGATATATATTAAGAAAAAACATTTAAAAAATGCACATATGTTTGTTTCTATTTGCGTTTAAATATGCGGATAAAGTTTTATTCTTGTTTTGATACCATTGCTTTGAAAATTAATTTTAAGTTAAGAAAATAAGAAACTTGAAATTTTTTTTTGAAATTCATCTTTTTGAAAAATTAAATAAATTCAAAATACAACGGCATCACATTCGCTATAAATGTGATGCTTCTGTAACATTAAATACAATGGATTACTTCATAATGACGATGATTTTCATTTATAAGTTTTTTGCATCTTTTAATGAATCATCAACCATAAATTATTAAATAAACTAATTTTACTTTTTGCGCTATGACTTAATATCAAAATCTCTTACCGATTAATTCTTAAAAATGAAGTTCAAAATTTATTTTTTCAATGGAAGGAACGAAGATGCTCTCATTTTTGACGGAGTGATTGAAAAAGAAATTGGAAAGCTTATTGGAATGACAATTTACAAAGAACTTTGTCATCTCATTATTGAAAGACTACGTATAAAACGTATGCGGCTGCGGCACAGAAATTGTTTTATTACTCATCGAATGGCAACAATCAAAAGTAATAAATCTCTATATGTACGTTTCAGATTGTCTAATTCAAAACGTCTGCAGCTGAAATGAGTTCAACGCTTCGCTTAGCTAACTAATTAAACTGAAAAATATTATCAGAAATACTCGAAAGAGGACTCGTAGTGTCAACGAAACACTATTGGAAACAATTTTTTCCTCACTTTTCTAATATAAAAGAAATAAAAACATTGCTTCATAATGTTTTCGATCTTATTGATATCCATATCTTATGATCAGCATGATCTCTTTGGTTTAATTGAGGAAGTACCATAAGATCAAAACCGTTTTCAATTTTATACAGGACATTATATTTAATAATAAAACTATTAATTTGCTTATTTTTCAAAAATTGTTTTATTGAATTGATATTTTCATCACTCTGCTGACAAGGAACAAAGTTCAGACGTTATTTCATCATGTGCTATAAACATTATAGGTTATCGATTTAAACAATCTACAAGTTTCATTTGCTCACCTGGGCAATGCACGATTTCATAACTCAAATCTTCTAGAAATATAGCCCATTACTCCATTACTCACAATTATTTTTATAAAGCAGAAGTTTCATGTACTGTTTTAAACTTACTGTCAAGTAATTCCTGAATTTCTTCAAAGCTTCAATAACCGTCAGAATTCAAGCTCATGCCTTGAATATTTCTTATCTTGTTGAGCTATTATTCTTGTAATGAATGGCGTGAAGTTGTTATCATCGTATTATTAGAGAAGAATGGCACGATAATAATTTGATGGCTTCAGTATGTAATTAAAGTTTCGCACCTTGCTTGAAAATATGTAACAAAGGATTCTCAAAAACGTTTGTTTTGAAGTTTTAAACGCTGATTATTGCTTGGGTTCGAAACAAAACAGGGCGTTTTCACTCTGTGATTTAACTATTAAGTGGACAGTGGACTCTATTATACACTTTTTGAGAATTATTCATTAAGGGTTATGAAATCCTTTTTGCATATGTATTAAAATATAAAGACGTCAAGTTTCTTTAAAAAAACATTTTAAAACGAAATATATTATTTAAAAAAAAATTAAAATGTATATAATTTTTAAAATTTTAAAACATTCCGGGCGTCTTAATTTTTAATTTTTTCTATTATTTTTTTGGTTATTACTCAATGTAAGTTTATTTGGAGCAAAACTACGTATGATTTTGTAATTCTAATTGAATGTTAATTTTTTTAGAAATATTTTTATACACATTACTGAATTTTCATAGGAATTTTATGTTTTTGTTAACTAAAATTGACTTTTAATTATCTAAAAAAATTCGAAACATAAAATGCATACTCCATTTTCTTTTAATGTTTCACTGAAATATTTATTATCAATCTCATTCAATTTCTTCAAAAATGAAGACACCTGGAACATTTCAAAGATATTTAAATCCAATTACAATATTATTTTGAGAAAAGTCATTAAGTTGTACTTTTTTTCTTTTAACCCTTCAAATATTTATTTTATAAAACACTATACATTTATAACTCTTGAATATAAACATATATTCTGGCGATGAAACGATAAAAATAAAATTGCACGTTTTCGTCCATTTTTGCTTATTTCAAATTCCACTGCCCTCTTAAAGCATAATTTTGGATACATTTCTCGAAGTAACCAGACACGCCAATTATGCTTTGCACCTGCTTAATATTTTTAGGTTTAGGAAAATTCTGAATTACCTCAGTTTTTTCCAAAGAAGGTCTAATTGTATCGGTCTCAATTATATGACCAAGAAATTCAATTTTTGATCCGGGAATTAGCATTTCTTTGAACGAAATTTTAAATCATATTTAGATGTAGTTTGTATTGTTCTAGATAAATATTTTACTCTATCCATTTCATCGACAGTGGATATAAATGTGTCATCCACATATATATGATTATAACATCTTTTTTAAGAGGATCTCAAAATATTTGACTGATACATCTTTGGAGAATACTATGGCTATTGCAAAAACTAAACGTACTCTTTAAACCTCATAATGTCTATTATGAGTTAGAAAGGAAGTGGATTAATTGTTTGAAAGATTTTTCAATTCGGAAATCTAAGAAACCATTTTTAAGATTGATAGTTGAAAATAATTTCCTATCATATAATTGCTTTAAAATTTCTTTAATAAGGAGTATTGGATATCTATTTTAAATACTTTTCGTATTTAGTTTATGAAAATCCTTGCAAAATTTTAAACATCCAACGTTTTTCAAACACAACACTAATAGTGAGCAACAGTCAGAAAAACTTTCTTTCGTTTCTGATTTTAATCCATCAATCATTTATTTGTTTGCATTCTATTTCTCAGACAAGATAATTGCTGAGCTTTTTGATAAATAAAAAATTTATCTTGGAGAAAAAAAAATGCATGTGTGATTTAGCATCTTTATTGGGCTTGTCATTCCTATCAAAAATGACTGTTCCTTTCTAATATTTAAATCATTGACAAGAAACAGAAATAACATTCATCAACAACATTTGCAACATGAAATAAACCAAAACTATTTTAGGATTCTGTAGAGGAATCGTTTCCGGTATCAGAAGTTGTACTTTGCTTCCTACCTAGTCCCCTATTTTTTGACCTACTTTCAGAAACTAACGACAAACATTGGATGTTAACACTTCATTTAGGAGACATAGAAGCAATAATTTCTAATTCGGTAAGCTGTTGTTTATGGATATCTTCATCCTCGTGATATCAGCCTCTCTTTCTTTTCTGAAACGCGTACTGGGAATTATTTTCCTTTCAACTATTTTTAATTAATTTATTTATTTTCTACTTTCTCGTATACGTAGTACAGAGAAAATATAGTTATCGTCAAAAAATTCAAACTCGAAATTTTGAAGGATCTCCACGTTTTAGACTTCCCTGAGTTCGAAAATCATATTTTGATAAAATGTCCGTCTGTCTATCTATCAGAAATAACGATAACTCAAATTTTCCTTTCAACTATTTTTAATTAATTTATTTATTTTCTACTTTCTCGTATACGTAGTACAGAGAAAATATAGTTATCGTCAAA
The DNA here is from genome assembly GCF_947563725.1 of Argiope bruennichi. NCBI lineage: Eukaryota > Metazoa > Arthropoda > Arachnida > Araneae > Araneidae > Argiope > Argiope bruennichi. Next base: position 9,108,964 of record NC_079154.1, read on the forward strand.
AAATTCAAACTCGAAATTTTGAAGGATCTCCACGTTTTAGACTTCCCTGAGTTCGAAAATCATATTTTGATAAAATGTCCGTCTGTCTATCTATCAGAAATAACGATAACTCAAAAACGCTATGAGCTATATAGTTTTGATTTGGGATACGGTCTTAACAAATTTGCAGATTAATTTTTTTTGCAGTCAAACTTTTAATAAAATCTGTTTAGAAGTTCGTCTGTTTGGTCATTCGAATATAAGTTAACACAATAATTACAAAACGAAGAGAGCTCTATAAATGAAATCCGGTACACAGATCTACACTATAGATGACATCTATAGTGTAGACACCTGTCAAATTTTGAGCCAATTTCAACAAGGAGTTAGCTGGTCTTTCAGAAACACGTAAACGCGATACTTCAAAAACGCGGTGATTTAAACATATCAAATGTGTCGTGGGATTTTGTGACTGCAAGTGCAATTTTATGGAAATTTTTGTTTCAATCGGTCAAGAAAAATTTGTCTGGAAAGCAAATTCGTTTTTTGAATACTATTAAACCATTGCCAGGGATCAATCTCCAAATAACTAGCCAAGGATGACACGATGGATTCAGTAAAAATGTAAATTCACAAGAGTTTATATTTCTTAAGTAATGTACGCCAATGCCATGCAGGGCATTCTCCAGCATGGCAAGTTTATTAGAGAGGAGGCTGGAAAAATATTCTCTAGCTTTTGGAGAGACCAATACCGTTGGTTTTATTTCAAATAAGGATGAATTTATTATTGAGATTTGAGATTCAAAGTCTACAACAGCATTGAATCGTTGGTTTCCAATCAAAATGTTTCTCATATTGCAATTCCTGACTGAAATTGTTTTGCTTGTTTATTAAAGGTAATATTATTCGCGCTGCTTTAATTTTTTCTGTTAGCGATGTAGTTTATTCCTTTATTTCATTCGGATGATTTTCTTATATTGTTTTACACAATATCTGATGCAGTGAGTATTGTCACTGAAATATAACATTCTTCACTTTGTTCACAAATGATTTTGAAAAGTGTTTGGGGCGTGATTTAATATTCCTTGCTCTGCTTTTGAAAGTGGTATTTGAATATCCGCGGGTAATTCGCGTTTCTTTCAGCAATCCACTTTAATAAAAGTAATATAAAGGCCGCACTGTTCGCCAAATCAATCGGCATAAATAGCCTTCCTCCTGTGTTATTCCAATAAGTTGCAGTTTCTTTACTAGGCGCTGCAAATAATTTTTCAGATATTATTAAATTGCATAGTGATTCAATAGAATACATTTTTCGTAATTTCCAATAATATTAAAAATTAGCATTTAATCTTAGAATATATGATGTATATATCGTTTCATCTGATGCTTTCATGGTAGTTTAGTTATTTTAAATCATTTCTGAACAGTGGATTTAAATTCTCTAAGTATTATCTTTTTAAGTTTATCGTAGTCCTTTAACTAAACCCCTATTAGCACAAAATGTCGAATATTATTTTGATATCTTCACGGTATTGCCCGCTTTCAGAATGTCAAACAACATTGTGGGGATGATGTACAATATCTTGTGTTAACAGGGTTTCCCCTTAATGTAGAGTAAGACATTATGAGCTTTTTCCCTAAACATATTAATCAAAGTTTCAGAATTTAATTATTCTTTAATATTTTTAGTGGTAAAAGCAGGATCCAATGTTTAGAAAAATAAATTATAATTTTTGGCTCATTTCGGAAGTGGAAAAGTAGAACTTTTAATGCTCCTGTTTAGATTTTCGACAGTACTTTCAATTTGGGCTTCCTCGACCTTAATTTCTGGATTTAAACTTCAAACTTGATTCCTAGTAACCTGAAATTTGATTCCTGTCACTATTTGCACAGCTTAAGTTTTTTTAGTTCGATTTTTAGGTTCTCTAGCCACTTTGAGCTCTCGCTTTGAGGTTCAATCCCATTTCGAATACCCTCTGTTCAATTACAGTTGTAATTAAGGTTTGGGCTTATTCTAAATCACTTTCCAAGTAACGTTTCCAGCGATTTTTCCTTTCAATTTCGCTAAGGTATTGATATTCCCCACTGTAACTCTTCTATTACGCGAATTAAATCCTTTTTCTGGTACATTTATATGTTCGAAAGGAAATTGGAACGATTTTACCTTGTTTTAAAAGTCCTCCTGTTCCCTTTTTCCTAGACACAATAATACTGCAGACATTTTTAAATCCACTTTCTTGGTGATGTACAATCATGGAAAAAAAAAGGATCCACCCAACTTTATTCTTCAACCGATCATCACACATGAAAACTAAAAATACCATTTTAATGTTACGTATACTAAAAGATGATGTGCGGTCTTGGAAAAGTGGGAAAAAAAGTGGAACAGTCTTGTAACTTTTTTTTTATTGTCATATCTTCACAAAATTGTTGTCAATGGAAATGGATTGACAAAAAAATTGAGTTTTTTTATATGAATGAAATAAATAAAAGTGAATATATTTTCTAATGTTTAAAAGAAATATAAATTTTAAAGGTAAAATTAAAGTCTTATCTACAAAGGGAGAGAGAAAAACTTAACTGCTTCTTTTTTCTTTTTGTGCTTAATTCCTGCATTTCATTATCAGTATTTACTATCTTTATAATTGCTTATTACTCATAAGTAGATATGGAACAATACACCATTTTATTTTATAAGCACATATAAAAATGTAGAGCATTTTATTCTCTGTAAATGCGAATCAGTTCTCTTGCATGCTTTGCTAGCACCATAGCGTTCTCTGCAAATGTTCGTTGATTGCACAATAATTCATTATATGAATACACGTATGCTGTATTAATGCTTGTTGCTGACAAAGAACGCAAATCGTAGAACATGATTCTAAATGTTCATTCATTTATTCTATATATCTCATACTTTCATACTTTCTGCACTTTGTTAAATAAATATTAATCTCATATTTTGAAACGTCTGATAAAAATAGGGATTTGGAAGCAAATATAATTACAGAAATAATTTTAAGTTATATCTAATTCTAATAATAATAATTATTATTATGTAATTTTGAGAGTAATTAATCCACAGAATGCTTTAAAGAAGTATCCGGTTTAATAATCGAAAATTCATATTAGAATGTGTAATTTCCCTGTCATATGTATGTAAGTTTTGCATTCGTCCTTAAAAGCTTAAGATTCATTTCAGAATGATCAAAGTGTTGTATGAAAACTCTATAATGCGCTTAAATAGAATAAATTGAGAAATCGCGATTGTTCTTATAATTGCGGCCATATAAAAATGGCTGCAAATATTTTATAAAAAAAATTATTTATAATTTTTTGCCTTCTTTGTAAATATCGGATCTTTAAGAAGAGTATTAGAGCTCTAAAAAAATTTACACAAAATTTTAAGTAATTTTTTTGCAAATCAAGGGAAATTCTTTCAAAATTTTATTTTCCAAAAAAGATTTTTTTTTTTTTTTACTTTGACATTAAAATAAACTGAAATTTATTGTTTTCAAATTTTATTGACCCGCTCCTACCTTTCAATAAATATTAAGCAAAAATTAAGTGATTTTATTATTATATAAATAGTGGTTACTAAAATATCAATCAATGCTACGTGAATCCTTAAAATTATTTGAAATTCTTCATTTTCAAATAGATGTGTTGGGTGTAAATGTAAGATGCATTTTTCATCCAAAATATTAATAATCAATGCATTGTCTAATAGCGCTTTTATGCCTGTTTTTTTAATTCCATTTATGATTGTTTACAATATTATAATAATTATAATTCTAGTAGATTAACTTTATGAAATCTGAGACTTTTGAAATGAATACTGAGCACATAAACACCCATGAATTTAAACAAGCACAAATGGCTCTTTTCTTGTTATTAAGGAGTCGTTATGTGTTAATTATAAATAGAAATAATTTGGACAGTATATTTATAAAATTATATAGCTACAATCCTACAGATTATTTATAAGGAAATAAAATTCCCGTTTTTCTACAATTTCTGATATTCTGTAAGTGACATTATCTGAGCCGACGAGAAAAAATTCTATCTTGCCACAAGGACAGAGACTCTCCTCAAAATTTAAAAGCGATGACTATTAATCAAATTGTTTAGCAATAGAAAGCATCGTTTTTATTTGATTTCATTTTTTTGCCGCATTGAAAATATTTTTTTTTTTAATTTTTACTTTACAAAAGTTGTTTGATTCAATAAATCAAATAACAAATCATGAGCTGTGGTAACCAGTAATAAAATGCTACTGACATTTTAAGATTTGTGAATTCTCCCCTAAATGCATCATTTTAGAAGCAAAAGAGACAAAAAAATATAATGTAACGGAAAAATTACTCTAAGGAATGAGCTGATATTTTTCATGTCCTGTACTGACTAGCACCCTCTATGTACGAACTCAAGGAAAAAAAAAAAAACAGAACGAGAGAAATTGCGATGGAGTGATGCGAGGATGAGTGGTGTTATGTAGTAAGACGATATGTGTGTGATGTATTTCGTGGAATATGCTTTTGAGTTGGCTCGGAATAGCCACTTGTGATACTCATGAAATAGTTTACAGATAGTATGCTACATTTCAAACATTATCATTTGACAAAGAACTATAATACAAGTATACACAATTTCTTAACATTTCCTATACTCGTAATATCTATATATATATAAAACGCTAACGTACGTAGCACAGAAATCGCTCTCTATTACTTGTTATTGAATGGCAACAGTCAAATGTAAATAATTCGCTCTATGGACGTTTTAGACTGCTTCATTGAACGTTTTAACAGTTACCTTTGGTTTCAAGCTTAATTAATGAAGCTGCAAAACATTATTGAGAATATTTTGTACAGGGTTCGCCAAAACCTCTATTCGCTTAGAGGAAGTGAGAAAAAAAAAATGACGTCAAACAAAGCTTAATCGGGAACGAAAAAAAAACTTAACCATTTCCAGATGAGATATTACTATCATTTATTAATGAACATATATATCAAAATTTCTAGCTTTCAAAAATGGGTTTTGTGTTATGTTAAAATTCAAGGAATAGCTTTTTAGAGATAAACTTCCACTTCTGTTCAAAGTTTCTTTTATTTTTAATAATTTTCAATATAATTCACAAGTTGCAACAATTTTTAATTTTATGAAATTTAGATTCATTCGTCCAAACATTTAATCACGTGCTTTTTCCACTGTTAAAATTGATATTAAAAAAATGCTCGCATTGGATATTAATTTTGAAATAGAATTTCCACTTCCTATTTTATTTTATAGTATACGTACATTTTAAGTTACATGCGTTATAATTTGTATAGACTTATTCAATTGAATTTACGCTTTTCATGAATGTTCAATAACAATGTGTAAAATGTTTTTATATCATCTTAAAACTTCAAAAAATTACTTTTTTAATTACAGTACACTTCCGATATCCAGGTTCGCGACTATCCGGTTTTCTTATTATCCGGCCTTGTTTTCTTTATCGTAATTAATTGAGGAAAACAAGGCATTGCATTGGAACTATTGCCAAGACATTGCAAGCTGGCGACGTACGATCCTCCTACGTATCGTGTGCAAAATACAAGTTGTGACAGGAAAAAAGTAGCGTTCTGCTCGTTGTTCATTTTTTCGTCATTGTCGAAGATTAAACTACCAATACAGATCGTTTTATTTTAACTCAACACGTTACCGGTAACAACTCCTATGAATCCCCGTGCCGCGGCCGCACGTGGTACCACATTCTACGTGGTTTGAGATAAATGAAGGGCTTAGTACTCAATAAAAAGTGAGAAAAACTTATGAAAACAGTGCGTTTTGGTATAGAACCTTTGTCTTCTGGTATTGGTGGGCAACGAAAGGAGTTCATAGAGCTCCGGCCTATCCGACGATTTTGTTATCTGGCCTGCCCTTCAGCCATATTAGGCCGGATACTCAGGAGAATACTTTATCAGTTTTATTTCTGTACTAGGTTTTCTTCATTTATAATAAATTTTTTGACGTAATGCACAATTTGTAACACTGTTTAACGTTATGAAATTCAAACATATTTATCAAAACATACAATTAGCTTTTTTCAAATGTTTAAATTAAGATTGTTAATTATTGCCAATGTTTGGATTAAGATAACATAAATGCTTTCATTAAATATTAATTCCAAGATATATTTTTCTCCTAATACGCGAGACTTTTATTTCCTAATGTACACGTCCCTCGGGGGGGAGGGCACCTCGAAATGAGGATGAGATGCTTCCGGCATGGTGGTTGGATCTCGCCACCCTGGAGGGTACACTAATAGGTGGGGGATCTGGCTCCCCCCATCGATGACGGGACGTACTTCCTTCGGGGAGGGTTGTACCGTGGCCGGTGACGGCCCTTAGGACTCAACCACAGTTCCCGCCAATTGCTGTTGCGGCGGTCCGGTCATTCAGTTTTATGGTTTAAATCCGTGTGCCTTAGGGCGGGTTGGAGAGTTAGATGGTTGACTTTCCTAATGTACACATTTTTTTTTTAATTTGTACACATTATAATTTGTTTTGACTTATTTAATTTAATTCGGGTTTTTCAGTCTTATCAAATGACAAAGTTGATTTAAAATATATATATCAATTCCACATTAATAATCAACAGTCTAAAAGGTCAATAACCTAGGCGAAGAAACTGGTCGCCAAACGTGATTAGTATAAAATATATGTCTAATATAAAAAATCTCACAAATATCGTAAAAACCAATGCCTCCGAAATTGCTTCTTAAAGTAGTCAGCATTGTAAAACACAAAATTTCTCTTTCGAAAGACGATCCCATTTGAAATATATGTACCATTCTAAGTTTATGCACTGGGAACTTCTTCGTTTGAAATCGGGAGCTTCGATTTTTATTCATATGGCGGTCATAAACATTTTATAGCTCTATAAACTATTAAACTCATCCTAGTACGGTTAAGCAAAACGTTATTTCTCTATGTAGAAAGTGTTAAATACGAAAATGGGTAAAACAAAAATTAAAATATATAGCAAATTTAACAGAACATGCAGATTGAACTTCTGTTGAAATAATACTTATTGAAAATCATATGAGTGAATGTTATTCAAATGTAGAGAAAATTTATTTGTTGATGTAAAAACTTTTAAACTGGTAATAATGTATAAGGGCTGTAAAAAAATTCATTCACTTTTTCAGAAGACTGTAAAATTTTTCGCTGTAACAATGGACTTTTTATGCTACAAAAACAAAATCTTTTCATAGAGTAGCCGATAAATATTATCTGCTTCCTTAAGCATATTTATTACATATAAAACGTTTTGTTGAAGTTTAAATGCTCATTTGCATTTTCTTCTTCGCAATAAAAATAAAATGCATAGCAATCACTGAATATAGCTTCAACATAAGCTTATATGTTGATAAAAAATATTTTTATGCAGGGTGATCGGTAAAAACCTTCTAAGTCTTTTAAATTTAAAACGGCGTCTCGTATAGCCAGAAAAGTAACTTGCATCTATATTAAAAGTGCCTGTACTAAATTTATCGATAGCACCCCTGTAGAGGAAACAAGGAAGTTACAAAAAAATAAAGGATATCGACAAAAAAGTTCCTGGAGCAATAATATACTTTATATCATAATAACAAAACAAAAAAAAATGGAAAAAGTGTTATGGGATTATCTGTAAAAGTGGCGAAAAGAGTTGCGATTAAAATTATGAGCTTTTCGTGATTTGAAAAAGAATCCGTTCTAAACTTTTAAAAAAAAAATGTATTCGACATTATCATAGTTTTTTGGAGTTAAGAAACGACGACGTAAAATTTAAACAACAGATAAAGTAAACAAGAAAAATTTTAATGTTAAAAACGCGCTCAGGGGAAGTATATTTCAGGATCTGATCCCAATTTAGGATATTGCTTATATATTGTTATCGGTGAAAGTATAATCAAGTCCAACAAAACTTTAAAATTCCAATCATGATATTTTTCATGAATCATTCATCATACACTCATGCAGAAGTGGTCATTGAAAACAAAAACAATTACTTTTTATGAATATAGTAATTGTCGATGTATTTAAAATAATTTAGAAGACCAAAGAACTGGTATTGAAAATCGAACCATTGGACTGATTTCAGCACTTTTTATTTCAATTGAAATATGACCTCTAGACATATCATCAAGCTTGTTTGCCCCTCCCCATCAGCTGTAATTTTTGGAGACGAATCTCCCAAAAGTATTTCACTGTAATTTCTTTATAAGGAAACTCCAAGTCACAGTTCCCCAACCCTCGACGCTACATTGATTTTATGAGTTTTTATTTCATAGTATTGATATATATTTCATAGTATAGTATTGATTTTATGAGTATTTAGTTCATATGAAAGCTCTTGACTAATCAATACATCATCAATGGTGTCCTTCCCTCTACCACCACCATTCTCCCTTTTTGAGTGATATTTCATAAACATTCTTATTCCCTATATTCCTCCCTGAACATTTCTACTAGCCCCTCCCCCGACCTCCTAACCGTAAATAATTTGCCAATTTCGCCAGAGCTGCGGTGATCTGTGGTAAGCTCTCAGCTTCGGAACCGGAGAGTTTCAGGTTCGAGTCCCTATTCCACCGAAGAACAATCGTATAAGCGGCTCTGGTCATGTTAAATCCGTTGGGGCAAAGCGACCACTTGCTGGTGTGGTGTGGATGTTTGGAGAGGGGGTGACATCTCAGGTGTAGTCCTCGTCATCTGACCGCTGTTCAAAATTTCGAGGACCGTCTTAAAATAGCCCCAGTGTTGTACGTTAATATAACCAAATTAAATTGAAACAACCCAATTATATTTATTGTGCTAGTATAACCTATACTTATAAAAAGAAGTGTTTGAGTCAATTAGTGGGAGGGGGGGAGCGAACCTTTATGGATCACCGTCCCATTTTTTCTAAAGAAATGTTTAATGAGGTATAGAGCTGCCGTCAAATAATTTTGACTCGTGATTATTGTTATAATAATAAAACTAAATACTAACAACTCAAAACTCTTTATTTACTACGAAAAAATACATTTTGCACTGTATTGAAGTAACGGTTTTAGTTATACGAGTCATTCAAATTAAAGTAACGTTAGTGTGACTTCTGTGGTTGCAGATTAGATGACAAATGTTGGATGCTACGTTTAGCAGAATATATGTTGAATTGGAGTCACCTGCCAAACGGTTTCTAAGAGAGTCTTTAATGCTTCTTACCTCTGACAATAATGACTCGCAGGCATAGGTAGATGAAAATATGGTTAAAATAGCATGAGCCAGCTTCTCAAAACAGTTAAATGTGTCTGGAACCAATTTCCATGTTTTCAAGATTTCGTTACTGGTATTTTTACTTACATTGCTTGTTAATCTTTTTGTTTCAATAAATTCCAACTTTTTCCTTGTTTCAAAAAATTTTTGAATCTATATGGACTGGAAATCAATCAGCTGTATTTCAAATTCTTTCATTTCTAACTAATTGAATTGGGACTCATTCAATTTATCAAATGAAGTCACATCAGGGTACATTATAATCTTAAGCGTTTCCGATCATTCTTTGAACTGAGAACATCTCGCTGAAAATTCCTTGATTGAAGAATCAATTACGGAAATAAATTCTTCAATAACCTTTTCTTCTTCTGGTTTCTCATGTACATCTAAATCTTTGATATATATTCAAATTTAGTAAGTACTTGTAGTTTCTTGTAATAATATCTTTCCTGAAAACATGCAGTTCAGCGCCAAAAATGCGAATGAGATCCATCATGACGATAATTGTTTTATTTGTGCCTTGAAGCTTTACGTTCAATTCATTGAAATATTGGCAAATGTCTGTAAAAACATCAATTTTAAGAGCCACATAATATCCAACAACTGTGAGTATTGTTCAATTTCCCCCTCCTTTTGCATAAACAGTTCTTTTTTCTTCCAAGCAGTCAAAATCTTTGAAGTACGTTCCCGCGGCTCCACCAGTGAACATTATTATACATTAGTAAGCCATTATACACCGAGTTACTTCATCCACAAAGCCCTAATTAAAGTCTTTTCGCTTACTTCAAACCTATTCCATTATTACTACTTTCGCTTATTTAAAGCCTACGACGATATGAGTTTGACTATTTTTGTGACTAACGTCTTTATTTTATCAAGAAATGTTAAACCACTCTTCGAACACAAGGCTTGTTGGTGAATAATGCAGTGGAATTCAAGAATCGAATGCCCTATGTATGTTTGAAATAAACTAATAAAAACATTTTTTTTTTTTGCCCACCATTTTTGAAGCACCATCAGTCACTGAAACAATTTTGTTCAAATCAATTTCTTTCTCAGCAACCGAATTTTTAATAGCCGTACAAATATATGTGTTTCTTAAAAAATGAAATGGGAACATTCGCGTTTGTTCGTAATACTTTATAGTGAACTTTGTTACTTTGAACTAAAATGCAAAATGTTTTGATCGGCGGCGTGCCCAAAATATTGTGTCGCGTTCTATCAATGGCACGCGTGCCAATGGTTCGCCATCCCTGGTCTAAATGTTCAGACAAATCTTTCGTATTTACAGCCATGAAATTCTGAACACACTTATTAGTAACGGCAATCCATTGCACCTTCTGGAAGCTCATAATTTAAAATTTCACGCAGAAAATTATTATTTAATGTTTCAAGTTTTTTTAATAGTTTTTCACATTTAGCGTAGTTACGTTTCGAATAATCGTATTAAATAAACTTTGTACCTCTTATCTAATACAATATATTTAGAAAAAAAATGTTAGAAATTAATTTTTTTTTCGAAAACTTTTTAGAATCCAAACTAAAATTCCTGTTTTTGTCATCCAAATTCTATTTCTTTTAAAAAAATGTTCGAAATTGATTAATGGAACATTTTTTTTTCTAATTTAACACAGGAATGATGAAAACATCATTTATTAGAGTTTTTTTAATTGTTTTTCTGATGAATTCAAAGACTTTCTTTGTCGCTTTGCGGAAGATCCATTGAAAGAATTTTATTTGTCTATTTCTTTTTTCGGCAAGACGCCAGATAAAAAAAAAAATGCTAAGGAAAAAAAATGCATAAAACTCTATCTTCACAGGATAAATTTAATTTCTTGGATTAAATAATCGATTTCAGTATTCAATATCATGAGACTCCATTCCAAAAGGAAATTGTCACGATCCCGGATCTTCATGTTTCAATCTACTCATAATAAAATGAGAAGTCGTAAATCGAAATCTGGTTTACCTTAAAAATCTGAGAGTATCTTGATTATCAATGAATTTTTCCGATTTTTTTTCCATGTATATTATAAATATCATAAAGAAAAACAAACGTACAAAAGCAATATTTTTTATCGTTTTTATGACTGTTTTGATTGTTTAGATTTCTCAGGAATTCATACAAGCTTATCCAAAAATGATTCGAATTCTTTATTATACCTGCCAGCGAAGTGTTAATATAAAAGAAATTATTGTAAGCTAGACGTGCCCATCAAGATGGGTTATTATCCTTTTAACATTATCTCAGCCGGCGTCTGGCCTAGTGGTAGCGCGTCTTCCCCGTGATCTAGGCGTTCCGGGTTCGAGTCCTTGTTCGGGCATGGTTGTTCTCTTCCTTGTGTTCTCTCTTGAGGTGCGTGAATGAGCCCCCCTGTAAAAAGGGGTTGTGCAATCGAGTGTGTGTGTTCTATCTTCATTTGAGTTAGAATTCAGACTTCTGTCCTCGGGTGTTCACGGGCCTTTACCATCAGAAGCTACTGCGCAAAATTTGGCTTAAAATAGTCACACGACAAAGAAAAAAAATATCATCTCAGACATAATTGTCACTGAAAGACCAACACTTTCTTACAGTTTTCTGTGTTATTTTCTAGCTTTTGTTTGCTTTACTTGCAATCATCCTTAAAAATAATTAATTAATTTCATTTAATTCTTGGACGGTTATTTTCAGGATAAGCGGTAATTTTTGCTATTTCGAATATATTCTCTTCAAGATCAGAGAGTATATACTATGATCAGATGCCATAATAAGGGTTTCCCTTACCTCATAATCTCTGGAATGATTGGGAACATGTCAGAGTAATTTTGAGTGTAATTGTAATTGAAACTGGTTATTTAGTAAATACATTTGGGGGGAAAATGCTTTTAAAGATCTTTTCAGAATACGATTATATTCTGACATCTTGTACGATCATTTCAAATAGTAGAAAAATAAAAATAAAAAATGCAAAAATTGTTCCCATTTTCCTTAAATGATCCAATTATTTTGTTTCGAAATGATACTGGGGAACAGAAAGTCCGTAAATTTCAATCAATAATTACAAATATTTAAAAGATGTTTGTTTGAAATGACTACTATCCTTCTTTTTGATGCTTATTTTCCTTACAAAATTATTTTGTATGAGGCTATATTTATATATATTCGCTTTAATTTTCTTAAAGTGTTTTGATAATATGTGAGTATTTTAAAATAATGTATCGGTCATTTTATGCAATTTCACCTTTATTATTTTTCAGCTATTAGTTTCCTTTTACTACTGGTCTTTATTCTTTATTTTATACAATTTATTTATTCTTTATTATTTTATTTTATTATTTAAAGATTTATTTCTAATTTAAGAGAGGAACTATCAAGCAGCTTTATTCATTGGATTTTTTTTAATTAATAGTTCTTTGTTATACGGATGATCAGTTGGGAGAAATTTAGATTATTCTTTGTTTTCTCTTTTTGGCAAGAAGCCAAATGAATTATGTTTTGCAGAATTTATTTATTTATTCTTTGTTTTTATCTGCTATATTTTAAAAATTGTATCTTCTCACCTTTATTACCAAAGCTCATTATTCCAATACGGATTTTAAATAAAAAAATATCATGTTTAAAATTTTCAAATTTTATCTCATATTTTTTTCGTCTTATAATAACTTTAAAAATGAAATTGGAAATCGATGCAAATTCACGATAGTGAAGATATAAACATTTTTAGAATATTTTTAGTGTTTAAAATGAATCAAATAATTTTATTAATTCTAATAACTAATGTTATGCTGTGTTATTTAAATCGATTGTTATTAAATCATTGTAATTACAAATACACATGATTTTCTTATAAACGACGGAAGGAAAACACCTCAAAACTTTCCCGCCTTCTCTTCAATAATGGTGTTATCTCCTATTCCTGCAACAACAACAAAATTGTTGCCATTGGATTCGGTAGAGAGCATCTTGCATGGCATTAGCCTAAAATAACTACGAAATAATAATCTTTGTTGGGAATTTATCGATTTTACTGAATCAATCGTTAACTGTACCGTAAAATCAAATTTGTATTTAATACGCGTTTTTTCCAACCGGTTGAGACAAATATTTGACATAAAACTACTCTTATAATCATAAACTCATGCCTCAAATTTAACGTATTTAAGTCATTGCGTTTTAGAGCTATCGTATTTACATGCTTCTGAAAGTGCAGACTGACCGGTGGTCAACACTTTGCCAAAAATGCCAAAAATACGAATACGTAGGAATGTGTCTTAAACGTGGAGATTCATCAAAATCTCGAATTCGAATTTTTTGACGATTGGACTACTTTATACTTCGTAAACGAGAAAGTTAAAATAAAAACTATCTGAAATAAATAATAAAAATTGACTGTCATCTGTAAATATTGCTTTTACTAATCACACACCCTGCTCATGCGGCACCCATCCATGTTCCATTTCACATCAGGCATTTTGGAAGCATGTTCGATTCGCATTCAACGACATATGCATGTATTGCTTGAGACTATCTAAATCTTCCGAAATTACTTCTTGGATAAATATTTCATCGGAACGTGTCATATAATCTCTCATAAGGCCAGATTATATTGCAATGGCCTTGTATGCAATTGTAAACAATGTGTCACATTAATGTTGATACTGCGACTAACGGTACTCATTATTAGCTTTTCATACATAAGCTAATAATAAGTGTAATAAATACTTATTACTAATACTTATACATTATAAAATAACCAAAACTTTCGTTTCATTTTTTATTGTACTCCCGAGTTTTATTTTCTTATTGTTTAAGAGAAAGTTATAGTTCTTTAGATTTTATGATGAATTTTAAATTAAAAACTAAGAAGTAAAATATTGTAATATAAAAAAATTATTAGTTTTTTTATTTATTTATAAAGGCGTGTGTCATAAAAATATTTATTAAATTTAATTATATACTAGTGGATGTGCCCTCTCTTCTAATTTCTAATACACTTACATAATCAAGCACCTTTTTCACTGTTCTCTTTTTTTTTTTTCCTGCTTTGCACCCTGTACATATATCAGAGATGAAATAGTATACGAAAGGAAGTGCCAAACCATTAAAGGTCACGACAATTCACAAGAAGGAGTGCCCCTCTACCCGACTTTCGTATATAGTGACACAATACGGCACGTTTTCGGCTTCGTTATGTTATGAAGAAAGATGAAAATTCATTTAGGATATCTTCCTTTTCAGATATCAAATCAACACAAGATTGCCTTTGTATATGTCTATGTAAAACCAATCTGTATATAGTATAAAGCCTTATATTCCATGTTGGCCATTTTATTTATATATGTATACAAATAGACTGACAAAAAAAACCACCCCCTCCCCACTGACACATCTAAAATTCTATCTAAATATCAAATTTCATACATATATTTCTTTGCGCGTTCTAATCTATTGTATTCGATTGCGTACGGATAGATAGAGAGACAGATTTGTCTCAGACGCCCAACTTTTCACAGAATCCTACAATTCATTGCTCTAGCTCTTTGTATTCATGAGTTATCGTGTTTACGGACAAACGGTAATGTTTTAATTCATAGCATAATAAAGAAAACCAAGTGTGCATTTTGGACGTCTTATTTCTAACCAATTAAAACTGTGATCTAACTGCAAATTAAAATTTTAATAACAAGATCATATACAGAATTTTATTTATATAAGAAGTGATATTTTTAGGTCGTCACGTTTACATGTACAGAGGACGACCCCCCCCCCTTATATGTACATGATTAAAACTTTTCAAGTATGTACAATTTAAGTACTAAAACTATGCGCTCAATTTTATCTGATTATATCTTTGTTTTGTAGATATTGCATTCACTTACTATAAGATAGGCAATTACTCTTTCTGCGTGCCGATTTTAATAGAAATGAACAGATTTTGAGAAAAGGCTATATTCTGCTAATACAATTGAGATATTTATTGAAATATCATACGCACAGACAGAGAGACGGACATAATTCAAAAAATTTTCAGTTGGAGGTCTGAAACGCGGAGACTCATTAAAATCTCAAGGTCGAAATTTTTGATGATTTAAAATTTTTTTCTTTGTATACTTCATATAAGAGAACATAAAAATATATACTATATTCTTGTTGTTTCCCCATTGTTCATATATCTTGAAAATCGGTTATACATTTTTTTTTCCTTTCTTCTCCAAAAAGTTTAAGCGATTATTTTTGCATTCTTATCTTTTATCCGTTAGCTTTTATTCTAACATCCAAGGATTTGTTCTTCAGTTTTTCAGGCATTTCTTGAAGCTCCACAACGGAATATTTGGTAAGAAAGAACAGGCTCTGTGGAATTTTTTTTCCGTTTTACGTACTGTGTGCTCTGTCAAAAAAAGTTTCTCCTTTATATCGAAAGTACGAGCATAAGTAAAGTTAGTACGCAGTACTTATTTTCCGTGGTCAAAAATAAAGATACACTCAAGGATAAAAAGGAGTAAAACGGCAAAAGCATATTATTTCCTCTCCAGTCTAACGTATTTTCAATGCTAAGCCAAGAGTACTTATTCGTTTTTCTTAGCCATTCTTTTAAGTACCGCACTGAAAGAGAAAGCTTGTTTCAATGTTATTTGCCTACTCTAGTAAGTATAACCTGGTATTAAACAAACATTCTTTTAGAAAAACAGACATTCTATGAATTTTTGGACAAATGCTGGATATCCTTAAAATAACTTTATTACTAGTCGTATAATAATTTCTTAATATTTTTATAAATAGCTTTTTAATGGTTGAGTTGTAGATTATTCATATAAAATATTAAACATACTTAGTACTAAAGTCCGGAACAATTCCAAAACACACAATTTAAGAAACAGCTGTTTTTACTAATATTAGCCGCCTTTGGCAACCAGGTGTTCGAAGGCTATATTAATTATATTAATATTGTAATATCAACCAACTTTTATGAGTTCAGTTTATAACTCATCTTATCATATTGAGTAAAATATTTTAAATTACATTTGCACAAGATAATAGAGTATGCTGATTGGTTAGCTGAGCCCACGACGTGGCGAAATTAATTGGAAAAATCGGTTCAAATGTTGATTCTGGGGACTGCGTCAAAATAACAATTATATTGCGATACCTCTCGAAAATGAAGGACGATGGCATTTTCGCGACCACTTATGACATATCTAGAAGTTGCACGTTTACATTTGAGATAAAAGCTGACGAAAGTGGAACAGCGGTTATGGCTGAAGAACGCTTTCACAATTGTATTATTAATTCACGAAAGTGATGGCCGAGGTTCTGGGATTTTGTTGTTTGACGTAGAGAACGTATAGAGAAATAGTGTTTTTTAAATCATCTCACGAAACAGAAGATTGGAAATTGTGTGTGAGGGGGAGGGTAGGGAGATGATGATGATATACTCGGAGTCATTAATTTTCATATTAAATTAAAATAGACGGAAATTAGACCGCTGGTTATACTAGATTTGTCTTTGTTTCTCTTCAATATTTAAAATAAATAAATGCGTTTTTTTTATATTTAATCATCATTTACAACATTAAAAAAGGCATGTTGAATAAAAGATATGAAATATTTTAATTCTTCACGGGAATATATGTATATAAAATGCATAGTGTTCTATAGTGATCTTAAAATCAATACAATGCGGCTTTGTTTTCAATGACTTCAAATTCTTTTTATATTACATTGCTATAATTAATTTACATTTCAAATGCTAAATCTGAAATACAAATATTATTCATTTAGCTCTTCCAGGTTTATACTTATCGTGTTCACCCGTTGTAGGAGAGTGAAACAGATGGATTTCATTCAAACTTTTATAGAAATTTACAAATCTGTATAAAGGCCGCAGGCCAAGTTTCATGGCTTCAAGCAGAAAGAGTTTTTGAATTATCGTATTTACAAACAGACGCAATTTCAAAAATGTGTCTTTCGGATTCAGGGAAATTTGAAATATGAAGATTCGCGAAAATCTGGAGTTTTTTAATCATTACAATACTTACTCTTTCATACTTCGATGATGTGAAAACAGTATTGAAGAATGTAGATGCGAACCATAACAAAGGAATCCACAGCTTTTGCTCACCGAATTATAAAATAAAAATGGATCAAAATTATCTAATTATTAAGGTAGCAGCAAAAAATAATTGTTTAATTAAATATTGTTTAGTTGAATTTCATTAGTGTCCCTTCTTGAAGCACCTTTAGGCTAATGCATCTGTATTCAGATGAAGAGGATGACACTTGAGCCTCTAGAAATTTCCCTCCCAAGTAGGCATTTGACACTCTATTAGGCCCACATATGATAATAATACGTATGATAATAATGATAGCTTTGTGGAATTCGATTTCGAACTTTTTTCTATAAGAAATTATTAATTTTAAAGACTGATATAACTAAATTGTGTGATTTAAAACTTGAAGGTAAAGGATTGAATGATTAAGTAAATTTAATATTTTCACTCAGTAGGAAGGGCAGAAATAAAAATTAAATCATTTCTGCTCCTGGAAAATATTTGCAATTAATAAAAAATTAACTATGGGTATATAAATATGATTCGATCCATTTTTAAAAGATTTCGTTAGCACTACTGCTGGTCTACAAATAAATAAGGAAAATGGTATTTGAAAAATTTCCTCTTTGGCCTTTAAAAAATAATATGTATAAAATAATTTTTTTAGTTTAGAAAATATGCCGAGTTTTGCAGAAAATTATGTTATGTTATTACTTTGCAAAGGAAGCTACACCAGATATACATCGGCTATTTTCGAAAATTTATGGCTTGCATATCATAGAACACAGCTTACAAAGAATGGTTTCTGCTATTTAAAATTGACTGTTTCAATATACATGAAAAAAAGCATGATAAACCACCGAAAAAACAATCCAAAATGCAAGTTTGACAGCAGTATTTGATAAGTAGTCCTTGCCAAGCACAATCAAAATTCTTGATGCATTAAATTTTATCCAGCTATGCATTTCACAATATCTCCACGCAATTGGCATAATTCAAAAACATAAAAATTCGTCCCATATGATGAATTGAAGGAGAGGGATAAGGAACGTCGAAAACGCATACGCGAACTATTCCTTCATAGACAGAAAAGACTTTTTGCATTGTATTTTCACAGGCGATGAAAAATGAGTTCTTAACGATAATCCTAAGCGGTTGAATGCATGAGTATGCTTTCGTGAACCAGGTTCGTCAATGCCTAACTAGAAAGTTCATGATAGTAAGATTGTGTTATGTATCTAGTTAAATCAAAAGGCCGAAATTTATTTTTAAGAACTGTTGCAGCATAGTTTAAACCATAAATGTTAATTGATACAGACAACAGTTGATCGATTTAAATAAAGCATTGGAAGAGAAACTTGATGAATATGGCGAAGGAAATGACAAGGTCATTTTCCAACAAAATAATGCTTACTCACATTTGCAAGGCATACGACAGAAATTGGAAATACTTTTCGTTGGGATATGTTGCCGGTCTACCGTATTTACCAGATGTTGCTCCTTCAGACTATAACTTGATTCGCTACATGCTGAGCGTTCTTCCTGGAGAGAGGTTTTATTAGTGAACAGGGCATTTTCATTAATTTTATTTAATATATTACTTAATAATTAATATATTTCAACTTTAGTAAGTAAAATGCTGAATTGAAATAAAATTCATAACAAAAATTTAATTCCTAAGTTTTTAGAATAACTCAAATTTATTTATATTTTCAGATCTTCATTAGAATTTTTATTTGCTTTATAAGCTAATAATCTAGAATATGCTTGTTCAAGATTCATACTAAAAGTATCAAAATATTAAATTAGGGTGATACATTTATGATATGTAATCATAATTTTAAAAAAATTGTGATTTCTTAATTAGTCTCATACAAATTATTTACCTTTCGTTGCAATAATTAGCAAACTTTTTTTACTTTCTCTTTGAAAGTTACATTTAGATTTATATGCAATATACCTTGAAATGAAGTGAAAATTTTAGAGCATGATTTTCTTATATACAGCAATATTTTTTTTAATAAAAGTAAAAAAATTAAATATGGTTTTATTAGAATGAAAAGTCAGAAATAATTTTTCTTAGAACGTATGCATGCCAAAAAAAAATCATTGTAGCATAAAATAGCAACACAAATATTCTAAGCAAATCAAATTTACAATTCATTCTAATTTTTATTGACTATTCAGTGATTACGTTTCCTTTGATATTTACTTGGCTAAATTTTTTATTGTTTTAATTTTACGCTTCACGCCTTTAAAGAGCTTAATTAATTTTGGAGCCCAGATTACTCATTTAAGAAAACTTTTTTTATTAATGTTTTGAATAAAAACATTTATAAAAACTGTTTATGTATTTTATTATTTTCTACTTTAATTTGTGAATAAATTAATTACTGTAAATATGATGGATTCTTAAAAAATAAGTTTTTTCAAATTTACTTATATATCTTCCATTGATCCAAAATTGAACAAAAATCTTTTATTGGCAAATAAGTAAATCCTGAAAACGTAAAAATATTATATTTCATCGTCTACACACAAACTATACAGATTTTTAACATCAAACACATCAGGATGAAAATGAAAAATCAGTAATAAAATTCCATATTCACAAACATGAAATAGGTTAAGTTAACTAAAAGATTTAAAAACTGCTACAGCTTTAATTAAATAAAGGTCATCTAAAAAAATTCAAAATTTAACTAAGAATTATCCAAAAAAAATTTAAATTCATATTTTAAGGAAATTAAAATTTAAAGAATATATGCTTGAAATTAGCATTTCAATTATTTCTTTAATTCATTCTTCAAAATATTCTTTGTGAAACAAAGAAGCGTAAATAAAATTTAAAAATTTTTTAAGGATTTATAAGTTTAACTAAACATTTTTTTTTTCTTTTGCTTCTTAAAGTAAAGGCATTGTATTTTTATAAGCCAATTTAAACTAGAAAATCCTGGTGATACGTTCAAAAATAAAGCTTTTAAACAATTTATTTCTACAGCATTAAATACTATAAATAAAAAAATTAAGCCTTATATATAAAGGAAACATTTTAAGATAATAAAATAACTAGTTGGATTTGTCCAAATAATCATACTCAAGACAGTTAAAAGATCAATGCGATAATCTAAAATTTAGTAATTTCTAAATCCATTTATTGTAATCGCTGAAAATTAATTATTTATTAATTGAAAAATTTAAAGATTCGGAGCGAATTTAATCTTCTGGAATAAAACTGTCTCATTCAATCTTCGTTTATCGTCTCTTGCGGTCTTCTTTATTTTTCAGGGGACAATTTCTCCTGGAGCTTGTTTTGATCGTTTCTCTTTTTCTTCCATCTTCCATAAATCTGAACGCATTTATTTGTGATGATGTTGCATTTAACGCTTCGATAATTCCGTTTGAAAGCAACTTCAGCAACAGACATAAAACTCGCTTGCTTTAGCAATATATTCATTTCTTTGTTGGGAAAGTGCAACCATATCCTGGTTTCTGGTCAAATAATTTTTTTCTTATCAAATATGAAAGGAAAATCAAAGTATCTTCGTCATACATTTTCAAGATGATATTCACAGAAATATTTTCACCGTACTAAATGCGTTGACGTTAAATATACATTTCGTAGCATACGACTATGTCCTTCACTATTTCACTGTTTCAGTAGTGATGCCTTTCATTTAATTTATTTCAAATTAGTTTTAATACCATAATTATAGTTTTTATTTTCTTCTACTTCTTTTGAGGCATGTAAAGACAATGGTAGCCTAGTAATAAGGTCTCCGTTTGGGGCCAGAGGGTTTCAGGTTTAAGACCAGGCTCCACCGAAGAACCGCCTTGAAAGATGGTATGACGCACGCTAAATCGGCTCCAAATATCCTACGGTTGATATGGCGCCGCGATTTGGAGAAAGGAGCGTGAGCTCAGGCGTTGTTCTCGTCATCCGATAGAGGTTCAAAATTACGAAAACTGTCTCAAAATAGCCCAAATGTTGTTTTAAAATGAGACATTAATGAACTTGTGATGCATGGGACTTCTCTTTCTTACTTCTTACGAAATATAGGTAAGGAAAGCGTGTTAAAAAAGATTTAGATCCTGCTTTTCGATATTTTTACAAAATCTTCACGTTTTTGATAACGAGTCAGTAAAATGCTTTTCTCGAATGATATCAATTTGGTGGTGAGAATCTTTCTCAACTGAAAAATCAGAAGTGAAAACACACTTCATTTAGAATTCGTTATATATTAATTGAATGACGACTTTTGACACCCATCGCTGCCATTTTTTTCATTCATCGCGTGTAACTCCCCCAGAATTGCTAGGAAAGAATTACCATCTAAATATTTTTCATTTCCAAAAATTTTTATTGCTACACATCTTTTATTATATATTTAGCTTAACAATTTCCATTTTTTAATTTGTTATTTTAAAACAAAAATCTCGTCTTTCGTTTTCATTTCTGTCTTTATTGTTTTATATTATTTTATACATAAACACACTTGATCATATACAAATTTTAAACATTGACCATGCTCATATGGATGACACAGTATGGCCAAAAATGGTGCTTGGGCCAAAAAACCCCAAATAAATCATAAATGAAAAGAGCTAGAAATATAAAAAATAGGTATTTGGTTTTTGTTCTAAAACTACACGCTTGTGTGATAAATTTTGGAATGAAATAAGCCATTAGGATGATGTCTGCCCGAGTTAATCGTTTTTGAAATATAATACTCATAGGTTAACAAGCAGAATGGAGTCCAAACATATGTTTTTCGGATTCAGGAGGAACTTAAACGCTAATATTCATCGAAATGATCAAGATTAAATTTTTTGGTGATATTATGATTTTTCATTTCATCATCACAGCTCGTGTGCTGTGAAATTAACTAATTTAACATGTTAATAATAAGATTTTAGAAAAAAAAAATAACCAATATTACAAATTTTTTTCAAATATGTAATGTTAATTTTTTATAAACTACATTACTACTATTTACTTCATAAACAAGCACTACTTTTTTCAATGTTATTAACGTAATATTTGTATTATACTTTCTCATTTTTTTCTTAGTCATGATCCTCAGTAATAGTTTTGCCCAGGACAAATATTTAAAATTTACAAACATTTAACCATTTATCCAGCAAAAAAACAGTAGTAGACTATTTGAATAAGAAACTGACTTCAAGCTGAGAAATACCCTTTCTCGACTTGAAAAAATGTGTATTCATTGAAGAAGACATGTTCTTTCCGTAAAACTTTTCTCTCTGAGGGAGAAATTTCTATATGCTGTTCTTAAACATAAAAAAAAGCATTAAATTTTTTTTGAATGAAGTAAAAAAAAACCTTTCGTATGCTTTCATTTCAGTTCGTATGAATTTATGCTCGGCCTATGGGACAACCCTGGGAATATTAACAGCAGTTGTGAGTTGCACAAAACTATATTTTGTGAAAGAAAGAAAACGAAGAACATCATATTTCCTGCAAAATAATTGTCTGCATGCTTTGACATACGCACGTGCAGGCATATATAACTAGCATCAAAAGAAATGTGAATTCTGAAAAGTTTTATGAATTTAAATAAATCTAGCGGAAGTTTTTATGAGAGCTAAAATGGAAATAAATAAAACTTTTATGTTCAGAAGTCCCCAAATAATAATTTATTTCTAAGCAAACATTCAGATGTGAAATTATTAAATTTTCTTATATGAGACATTTTTTCATGTTGTACTAACGTGTTGTGTCATAAATAAAATAAGTAAACTTTTTGTTCAAAAGTCCCTATATAATAATTTATTTCTAAGCAAACATTCAGATGTCAAATTATTACAATTTTCTTATATCAGACATTTTTTTCATGTCGTAATAAAATATTGTGTCATAAATCATATAAACATAAAAATATGTTTCCACGATTAGGTATATATTTATGGAAATATGTTTGTGAAATCGCATAAACATAAAAATATATTTATGTCATTTTAATGTCATGTATAAATATATTAATCTAAAAATATATTTATGTCATTTTAATGTCATGCATAAATATATTAATCTAAAAATATATTTATGTCATTTTAATGTCATGTATAAATATATTAATCTAAAAATATATTTATGCAATTTCAATATTATACAATTCAATGTAAATTCAATGTCTGAATAAATAAATTGCAGAAACACATTCGCGTCTGTAAGAACTTTGGATGAACCTGAGTTTTGCAAGTGATATTAATATGCATTGAAATATTACTGTTAAGCAATAAGCACACTTCATATACAAAGTTACAAAAAGCTAGATGGATAAAATTTGGTTAAAAGGCCTAAAGTATAGGTTAGTGTCAAATTTTAAACTAAATTTTCTAGGAGGAATGATGTTTTGTTAGTCTATACTTTCGCATACATGTAAGTGCCATAGCTTTAAAATGAAGGGAATTCAATAAACAAAATTTAATATGTGACTTTTTTTATTAAAATTGTAGTTCTGAATAGAATTTCGGTCAATAGACGTCATTTCGGTTTCAATAGACGTCAAAAGTACATATTCACTTTTTTTTCATGAAATTACAAAAGTCTCACCGCTCTTGTAAGGCACATTGGAAATAATACCCTGAATATTCGTGGTGTTCACGGCCTTGCCAGAAATCCACAAATTTTAAGTTCGGGGAGGGAGGAGGGAATATAACACTTTTCGGGGCACCACTGCCCCTGGTAGGCCAATATATTCTGCTCGGATATATTGGCATAAGCGAACACGTTCTTACTGCCACATCTTATTTCTTGTCTTTTGTCACAGGGAACAGCGGAATGTTGATAATGAGTTCATCGCTTTCGAAAGACATGTTTCTTGAATTTCAACTTTTATTTAATATCCACTCGTACTTTCTAACTACTTTTACATCAGTTACTGAAGAAGAGGGCTCAAGGAAATGAGCATTATTAATTAGGAAATGAGCTTACCAGTCGTTTTAATAACAGAAGATATAAGCATGCGTCTTAAAATGTTTTGAAATGACTGAACTCAGAGAGCATACAGATTTAAGTATGCATTTGTCTCACTTCGTCACTAAATATCGGCATAAAATGAAAAAAAATAATTGGAATGGATTTTCATAGTTTCATCATGAAGTCAGAATTTTAAGAAACTAGAGAGTGCCGTTAAGCTTTTGCACAGGTACGCAAAGAGGACGGTACCCTCCCCTCCCCCATGTAAAAAATCGTCTACCAAGAGGGCGATAGAGGATGCAGAATCAACTTGGTATGATAAACTATTATAGAAGAGGAAACAATGCAATGTTTTTTTTTTTTTCTTTTTTTTTAAAGGGACAAAATTTCAAAAAAAGTTGAAAACTTCTGATTTAATGTTCATCAACGTTAAACTGATGACATTTTCGATGATACATTTCATTATTGGTATATTTCTGTATCATCCATTTGAAATTAAAAGTTCGGCTGACTTTTGGCTTAGCCATCCAAACTTATGGATAACTTTTGTTTAGTATCCAAACTTATGGCTAACGTTTGGCGTAATCATTTAAACTTTATGGCTAACTTTTGGCTTTACCATCCAAACTTATGGTTCATTTTTGGATTAATCATACAAACCTATGTCTAACTTTTGGCTTTACCATCCAAACTTATGGTTCATTTTTGGCTTAATCATACAAACCTATGTCTAACTTTTGACTTTACCATCCAAACTTATGGTTCATTTTTGGCTTAATCATACAAACCTATGTCTAACTTTTGGCTTTACCATCCAAACTTATGGTTCATTTTTGGCTTAATCATACAAACCTATGTCTAACTTTTGGCTTTACCATTCAATCTTATGACTAACTTTTAGCTTAGGAATAAAAAAAAACTCCGCAAGTTCCATTAAAGATTCCTTTTCAGATGCTTAAATATATCGAAAATACTATTGAATATCTTGTTATAATAATATTAAAACTTCATTAGGAATTTAATTAGTTTCGGATTTGTTACCATAACATGTGTTACAATTGTAAAAAGTTTTGTTTAACAAGTGTTACAGTGAAAGACCGATATCTGTGGACTTTCACAGGTCAACATTCGTGTAGTCGCCATTTCTTTGAATGTCAGCATTTAACGGATGAGAGTATTGATACTCACTGGAGAAAGCTGATATTTCGGTCTTCCACGGTTAACACAGCCTTAAAATTCAGGTTAAATATCCATTTCTATTATATACAACACAGATTTAAGATAAGTGTAAAGATGATGATATGTCCAAATAGCACAAAAAAAGTTCCCCGTGTTTTTTTTTTAAATAAACATTTAATCAAATAAAATTTTGCAAAAAAACTTAGCTTTTCCTCTTTATTCAAATCAATTCTACCAAAACAATTAGCAGCAAACTTATTCTAATAAATTGGCATGTATAAAGAACAAGGTATAATATAACGTAAAACAATTAAAGAATGTATTCTGAAAAATATTCGTGTTTCTGTATTATTGCATTCATATATCCATCAGTTTCTAGTTCATTCAAAATTCTTAACAATAACTCAAAATGATTCAATCACAAAGTTAAATAGATTCGTTTAAAATCTGGCCCATTCCCAAACTAAAATTCCGACAATCCTTCCAAACGCAGCTGGAGAAAAGACTGAAATGAGACTTCCAAAGTTTTTAAAAACATTATTTCTTTTTTTTTTCCATTTCTCCACCAAAAAGCAGTTTATGAAGTCACGAACAGCATAGGGTCACACGCACTTCTTTCTTAATATTAGTTAAAGTATTTGAAATAAATAAGAAAATGCAGATTTAAATGCTTTCAAACGGCATTTTCAGCGTTCATTCCAGCTTATACTTTTTCTGACATCGTTAATCGTTACATTGTATGAATAATTAATAATGATTTTTTTAGAAATAAGAGATTCATTACATGTTACGTGTTCGTTTTTCCCAATCGGATGGGGGGAAAATTTAATTGACATGAAAAGCGTCAATTGCTTTAAATTGCTTTAAAAATTATTTTTTCAAATGTAAGTATTGAATATTTTAAATTTTCCTTCCTTATTTTTTCATAAATTTCAGAACATTGATTCTGACAGAGCATTCACATCATTTTAAAAGTATAAAGTCACTGTATCTTATCTTGTTTTGGTTCGTTTAAGAAATACCTTCAAAGCAAAAATAGATATTATTGGACTGTTTATAAAATAAGTCCATTTTCCAATATTAAACAAGCCATCTTGCTGAAAAACTTGAGAATATATAAATTTAAAACTCTGCGAATCTATTTCATGAACATCTTCGTTAAATTTCTCTGTGGGTCTATGCTAGAAAATCTACCCCTATGTTGCTCTATATCTAGGTTTGAAAATAAACCCTTATGTTGTTTTATATCTATCTAGATTTGGAAATCAAACCTTGTGTTCTCCTTAAACATCTAGGTTTGAAAATCAATCCTTATGTTGTTCTGTATCTAGGTTTGAAAATAAACCCTTATGTTGTTTGTATCTATATAAGTTTGAAAATAAACCTTTATGTATCTATTTTGGTTTGAAAATCAATTTTTATGCTATTCAATATCTAAGTTTGAAAATCAACCCTTTTCGTTTCCTAGAATTGCTCTAAATTCTGTTTTAATAGATAAGGTAAATATTCAAAATATATCGGAATGAAAAGGGTTATATAATGTGTTATCAGGTCTACAGGATGAAAATAATGAAAAACTTTTTAATGCGACATAAAAGAAAATACATCAGAATTGGAAAAAAAAGTAAATGATGACATTTATATTTCCCTTTCTTCAAATTCTAAAAAAAAGTGGATAGACTTTTATTATTTGAACTATAAGCGAAAGTGTTTAATACATTTCATTGAAAAAAAAGCATAATCACATAACACTTATAACTTTGCATGTCATTGAGCATTTTATTCCACTTAGTTTAACGCTGTATTTAAACACCTCGCCCATATTTCTCCAGTAAAACGCGGATTAAATTCCAGTTTTGTGGGATTAAAACTGACTGCTGTTATGCTAGCAAAAATTTCCTCCAATGTGAATTGTTTAAGTCATAGCATTTTATAAAATACGGATAATAAGGAGAGGAAATGATCTTTTCTTTTATCGATTCAGGATCTGTGAATTATTAAATGGTTACGAAATTGTGTCGAGTTAGAAAAAATATTATGCCTTTATTATGACCATAACTTATTTAGCTAAAAATAGAAAAAAAGCGTTTTATATAAAAGAATATGCGAATTAGTATTTCTCCCCTTTTTAATAAAATCAGTTTGAATTTCAATCATTTATCGAGCCCAGATTAACACGTTGATTACTGCTGAAGCCATTTGACCGCCGCCTGTCATTCAGGCCTCATTAGATTATCATTTCTCTGTCATAGTTAAGAGATAGTATTGAAGAACTCATCTCAAAGAAGAACTTTTATCAGTTAAATAGAAGATATTAATCACATATTGTCATTCATAGTTTGTGAAATATTCATCTCGACTTCCTAACTGAAGAAATATAGGCTGGACTCCATCGAGATATCGTTGCATATGTGATTCTGTTAAAGCTAGCGGGGCAAGATGGTATGAACACTTTCCGATATTGGATGCTAGATAGTTTATAGCATCTTATGGAAGCACTGTGGCGTCTGAAGTTTCTGAGACAAGCATCAAGCATTCACAATGAAGGATGTTCCGTGAATGCCGGTTTTGACAATTACTCAAAGGAAATCTCCAGAATTAATAGAAAGATATTTGTTTGTGTAAGCAAGTGTCATTTTACTACTATTAACCCGATGAATAATCATTTTCGGAATTAGCAAGTTATAACAAGATAATATCATTATTGTGACAGCAACAACCACGAAACCATCTTTCGCCATCAACCGGTCCATCAAAAAGTCAAATGTTGGATCAAAATTGGCTCGAACATTCCCCGCACTGTGTTGCTTACATACCTGTCTCTAAGACTGAAAAATAATTTCATTCATAAAAGCGTTGGATTCCACATTTTTGTTAAGATTCGGCACATTGTTTAGCGTCAAATGAACATTCAAAAGCCTACCAGGTGCACGATGTTAGTGCATGTTATGAAGTTTTCGAATTAGAAAACATGATATGCATTACGATGGTTGATAAAGATTGTTAAGTACAAAGCCTGTCTCATTAGCTCATCAATAGTCATAAATATTTAGCTATGTCATAATAGTCATAAATATTAAGCTATGTCATAATAGTCATAAATATTAAGCTATGTCATAATAGTCATAAATATTAAGCTATGTCATAATAGTCATAAATATTAAGCTATGTCATAATAGTCATAAATGCTGTCATCAATAGCTCTTCAATAGTCACGAATGCTAAGCAATCTCAGAATAGTCTATTATGTCATAATATTCAAAAGTGCAAAACCTGTCACCAATATTTAGAGTCTCGAAATAACTCTTGAAATGAACAATCCAATATTGAAAAACTTAAATGATTCTTTAAAATACAATCATTCCAAATTTCATATCAATAACAATGAACAAAATTCAACTTCATCAGAATATTTGAAACTTTATTTTCCAATTTATTCAAATAACCTATGTTTAGTTCTGAACAATTTCTGCTCTGTAATTATACAAAATATGAATTATATGTTCGTAAAAAATATAAAACAGCAATGAATATTCATATTTCAATATTTTTTCACTATATCGGTATTGAAGCGGTAAAGGAATCAGTTAATGATATCTAACTTAAATCAATAATAAAAATCATGATAGAATAATTCTTCCATGTTTCAGATACAAGAACTAAATACTTTGAGTTTTCGAAAATTTTGAAAATAAAGTGAAAATCGCAAACACCTAATTAAAAAGTATTTTACCACAACGGGAAGTGTTTTTAACAACAAAAAAAAAATGAGGAAATGATTAAATAGGTTGAGCCCTTCTATAAAGCTTCATTTGGGTCCCTTATTATAATTACTTTTTCAGATTTCATGTTACATCTTGTGTTGCTTTTGTCTACACCGGTTCTTTGAAAACAAACCGAGTTTCTAAGCAACTCGCTTCTGCAGGAAAAGTTAATGAAGATGTTATATTCCACTTAAGCTTTGGAAAGTAGCTTTTCTTGGAAAGATTTTCTCGGTGAATGTTAGTAGAAACAATGGAAACAGCAGATGTTTGCGTATCCGCTTTTTAACCGAAAGGTGTTAATTTTGTATGTTTATTTTCTTTCAAATAATACTGTGTTGAAACATTTTAGTTTAGCGCTATAGTACAGAATAAACAAAGGAAGCAAAAGTTAGGAAATTTGCAGAAAGTTGACTTGAATAAATGCATTTAATCTCGTGACGAATAGTAGAATTAATTGTTATCATAGTTTTTTTTAAAGCTGTTCCTATGAAGTTGTTATAAGAATAATAATAAATAAATAAGTTGCTTAGCCCGTACAAATTTAGAATTGTTTCATTATTTTATGAAATATTAAACTCACTTAGCAGTTCCACAAAGAAATTTTTAACTTTCCTAGGAAAACTGCATGAAATTTAAGATTGAGTCGACATCCTGTTGTTATTTCGCAATTCGTCTCGTGAAATTTAAATTATAAATGTAAGGAATTCCAAAACTAAATAAAAGATGTATTTGTGCTTTTAGTTAATATAAACATCTTCTAAGAAGCATATATTAGAACAAAAAAATAGAACAGATACAGCCTTCAAGTGGAATCTACCTTAGTAAAGGATCTACATAAAAAAATTCAAGTATCATTAACTCTTGTCGTTGTTCAAAATCGGTATCAAACTTAGTTTTTCAAGACATAAGACAAAATGAGTTTTTCCAAGACAAATAATCAGACACAATTTTCTTCGTCTTTATAAAGAACAAAGTTAATTTAAATATTTACCCTGATTACAAAATAATAACTTCCTAGCAAACATTGAAAAAAAGTATAAAGATTACCTCAAAAAAGAAAGATTTAAGTTTTGCTTGTGTACATAATAATTCCAATGTCTTACTGTTCTCGATTACAAGGACAATGTTCAATTTGTAGTCCGTTTAACTATTATATAGAGCATTCTGTGTAGAATTTTTCATATGATAGCGAAAGGTATGATTCATTTTGTTGCATGTCAAAAACCGCTATTTTTCCATATCTCCAAGAAATAATGAAGGCGTAAAATGTAATGCCAGAAGATTCGGATTGTCACTTGCACAGCTACAGATTTTGCTCATTTGGATATAGGTATAAAGTAGTTTCCATACTGATTCTATATTCTAAATGCACAATCCATAAATCAGATATTTCTAAACTGTAGTTCTCGATCCTCTAATGGGTCACGAGTCAGTTTATGGTATTCGTGACACGATCTTAATTACATATGTCTTTTCACAATTTGTAGAAAAATAATGTGGGTTTAAAATCTTTATCAAATCACATGGCAGCAACACGACATAGAATTCGCAATACGCAAACAAGTAACACGTGTCGAAAGATAAGAAAGGAAAACTTAAAACAAGTACCTTTTCAATGTGTGGATGGCATATACAAAGACCTGGCATTCTGCACACACACACATTATATATATATATATATATATATTAAACAAGGTATGGTTTGGGATTAATCCTTTGGCTTAAATAAAAATAGAACTTTCCTTGCATATTGGATCACTCAATAGATGGCGCTGGGAGCCTACATCTGTTTACATAATTTACCGTTAGTTTTTTTAAAAACAGGGAATCACAATCGATAGTTTAAAGTTTCCTTGACTGTTGATGGTATGTACTGGCCTTTTCGTTTTTAATTTTTAATTTTAGTGCTATTTTTTGTTTTTATTGTTATTTTTGTTATTCTATTTTTACTTTGTTGTGGTTAATTTCTTCTAATTTGTTGTTTTGTATTTCCTTTCTGTTAAAATGGTATATCTCTTGAGCCTAATTTTAGGGGGTTTTCGGGTCACGAGGAATCATTATTAGACAGTGTCTGTATTTCCTCATAGAAAAAATCCCTTTCTTTGAATCCCTGCCTGAGGGTGACCCTTGAAAAAGTCTTCAGGCCAGATTCTTTTTTTATATTTTTTATAATTTTTTTGGTTTAATTTTTATTTGAATTTTTGTTTTTCCTATTAACTTGATTCTAATACTTTTGTATATATATATATATATGTGTGTGTGTGTCGTATCCTCTGTTGCTGCAGTCTGAGGTTCTGTTTAGAATTACATTTCTATACAATACCTCGGATTTCTGCCATCTTATCACTAACCTCTTTTCGATAAGAATACCCAGTACAGTTTGCACACACATTAATTTTTAAATGGCTCATTATTATTTTTATACAATTATAGATTTATAGATTTTTTTTTTCATAAAAGCTTTTTTTTGGTGGATAAAATTTCTTTTGGAAAGAATGCGGGCTGTTAATCTCTGAGAAAAATTTAAAGATTAGGGTGAAGTGGGTCGTTATCGATTTGATTTCTCACAGGTGGGTCATAATGTTACAATGTTTTAGAACCTATTGCTGTACTTCATACTGATGAAAGTGAATATTGATGTTTCACATTAAAGATACTTTGGAAACAGCAGTTTTATGAATATACTTCACAGTGTCCAGCAAGAATGGATTATTTTTTCAATGCTGCATTTATAACAGATGATAATCTCAATTATTATATATTAAATCAAAACTTTAAACTTCTTTCATTAAAGATGCTCTAGCTAACATCAACAGTTTTACAAACATGCTTCCCAATGTCTGGTATGAACAGACTATTTCTTAGATGTTGTCTTAATGACACATGATAGTCTCAAAGAACAATGATTAGATACGAAATCAAAACTTTAAAATTCTCTTTGCATTATATTCGATCGTATTTTACTTTTCTAACTTTCTTCGGCAGGATATCATTTCCATTTGTAAACAGAACAGTCACTTTGAATTACTTTGTATTGCAGAGTTTTAAAAAAGAAAATTTAAAACATTTAAACTTCAAGTACGAACCTCCCATTTCGTGCTCTTCCTCTTTCTTTATTCAGATACTGAGTTTGAAATTTCCCCATATGGGTAATATGCAATTAAATACTAAGAAAGCTTGAATAATAATAATAACATATTTAAAAATAATATCTATTTTGGTTTATTTATTGTACAATGATGAATTAGTTTTATAAGTAAATATATAAGATTCATTATTATTAAAACTTTCCTTAATCACATCTTGTTAATTCTTTTATTGAAAATATTTAAGCTTCCTAAGCGTATATCTTCCTTTTATCATAGCCATGATTTAAATGAAGGAAAAGAAAGAATTAACCGTTAAATAAGTAGAGGAAATTGCTAAATTTTACGATATGAATCATCGATGATTTATATTCAAAAACGTTAAAAAGACATCAACATTGTTCTCACTGTAATGTATTTAGATGTCTACAATTTTATTTAGATTATAAAAATGAAGAATTGTTTTTAAAAGTATTCTTTTATTAATATATTTATTATATAATTTATAATTATTATACTTATTATATAATTTTTAATACCAAATGTCTAGGAATCAAATAAAATATCGTAAACGCAGGATGTAAATACAATAATACTTTATCCAGTAATATTTATTCGCTAAGTAAATTCTTTTGTTTCACTTTATTATAAATTTAAAGTCGTACAATAAATAATAATAATAAAAATGATTTGTTACGCACTCAATTTCTATCAGTGCGCTAAAAAATAGAAAATATTTTCTTTTCAAAATGGGGAAACTAAATAATACAGAGTAAGGTGTTGATAGAAATCAAGTTAAAATTTTAATCACATTCTGGTATTTTTTAAAAATTTCAAAGAATATTTATATATCTTTTTTTATTATTGCTCATATTCTGCGATAAATTGTTCGCCTTCTATATTAATAATGCTACGAATTTGAAAAATTAATTCTCAGCTCACTTTCCTGGTGGGAGAAAAGTTTTATAGATTACTCTGATGTGTAGAGATTGTGTGTCAAATCAATGATTCTCAGCCTTGACGACAAACTTGATGGATTTAATAAACTTGTAGCCGTGTTTGTCGCCATAGACCTAGGACTTTTTTAGATACTTGGTAACTAGGGATCTTGAATCGACAATGATCTGGATCTCTCACTTTTGTTCCCAAATAAAATAAAATATTATCGATAATCTTGACGATAACTCCAATCGAACTCGAATTCTGGCGTTTGTTCTAAAGCATTCAATTCTCTCACAGGAGCTATAAAAAAGGAGAAACTAAGAGCAGGGGTCATTAGAAAGTAAGTTGAATGCAGTCTTTAAAATGTTGATTTCCAAAGAGCTTTCTGAACATGTTGTAGTGTTGCTGCTATTTAATAACGATAAACTGCTTGCTTTTTTTGCAATGATGTATGCTTTGACTGGGTTTTGTTACTGTGCATTCGTAATTTTGAAAAATAAGGTGTCTTTTTCTCTTACTGAGTCTGTTGGACTTTTCTCTGAACCCTTCACCGGGTATGATTTCTCCATAAGAATGATCGTGACAATTTTTATAAACTACATCTTATTACAGCAAAGAGAAGTATTATTTTAAATTACATTTGTGCAATAAACACAGAAACCCTATCAGATTGGCTAATTCTGAACGATAAGTGGAAAAATTATTTAGCGAGGTAAATAATTTTTTTAATTATCAATTGAATATACTCTCAAAATTTTATTTTGTCGCATCCCTCGAAAATGGAGGATAGTGGAAGGGAAGAAGACCATAGATGTCATATTTAAAGGCTATTAACTCTTATGTAAAATAAAAACTAATGAAATCAGACGAGTGACTAGGGATGGGTGACTAGTTATTTATTTTCCCTTGTGTTTTTTAAATATACTGTGGAATAAAATTTGTGAAACTGGTCCGGTGTCGCAAGATAAAAACAATTGACTGGGGAGTTCAATCAATGTCTCATTTTTGATATATTTCAAAAAAGTAAGGTGTTGAAAACCATTAATAACATTTCTTGGGATCATAAGCTTCCGTGTGAATTAATAATGATGAAATCGCACCAGTGATGGTGGCTAGAACTGTCATTTTTTTAACATAGAGAATCCAAAGCTGTATTTTTTGAGATCTCATAAAATTAGAAGGTGGGAGTAGGAAGCTTTGATAAAACATACAGAAACCATGCAAAATAAAAACTAACAAAATCGGATCATTAACTGATGGAACCGTATGTCTGTAATTTGCTTTATTATTTTATATATAGAGAGAGAGATGATACTTTTACAGAAATCATCCAAGGGGTAATACTAGAAAATAAGTCCATTGCCTTTATAATAGAAAATTCACTTTATTCTTCAAGAAAGATAGAAAAGAACACAGTCGATGCGAAAACAAAGAACAACACTCATAGGAACTAAAAACAGAAGTAGACAAAGAATCGCTAATTCGAAAACATAAATAATTCTCAGAGTGCATGTCTAGAGAGCTTGGTCTTGAGAAAAAATTAATCCTCGTGTGAACGCTTCGCTTTCATTAGTTTTCCAATAAGTTTATGATAATTATTTTGCCAGAAGAATCAACAGATCTCAGATCCTAATAGAATGATAATTCTTGCGTTTTCCAAAATCTCCTTTTTTTTTTTTTTTTTTTTTTTATCGCCAAGTCATAATACATTTGCTTATCTTCCATTCAGCATTCTTTAGTAAGGACTCCAATTCTCTCTTTTCAGCAATAAGACTAACTTTGCAAGGATGCAATATTACAGATTCGTAACTATATTCACCGTGATTTAATTCTTTCATTTTAATACAATAAGAAAAAAACTTTTAAAAACTTCTTTTCTAACTTATAAACTTTGTAAGTCATAAAGGAAATTTTAATTAATTTTATAATAAATTTTTCTCATATTTCTCATAGATTTTCCCTCTTTATTGAGTTAGTAAATTTATTTGAATTTTATGGTGCAAGAAACAAGTCTAGCTATTAAATAAAGAACAGTCCCCCCCCCACTCTTTATGGAATTAAAAAGTGTAAGAGATGAATTAATAATGATATTCAGAATATATGAAATCAAATTAATCGATAATTGATAAATTATAAGAAAAAAAACCAATATAGTAATGTCTCTATGCAGAATTTCAGCATATAAATAAGTTAGTTATAATTCTATCACGTAACTCCATGTGTTTCTTATTTAGAAAACTTAAGTTAAAATGTCATAACAAGATGCAAGTGCTTGATTTATTTATTGCTTTGAACTTTATATAATTAGTACTTATTTAATTGACAATTAAAAAGGGTGGAAGTTTTTTACTTGGGATAACTGTTGAATACATTAAGCTTAATATTTTAGAAACCTTAGGGAAAATAAAAAGATATTATTTTAGCATTTTCTTCCGATGAAAACACAGTTACCGTCAATGGTTATGAAAATTTTCATTAGAAAGACTTTCAACTATACAATTAGTTTATTTACTCAATATTTGTTTTTGAATGGTTTGAGATAGAAGTTGAAGAAATAATTCAGTAACTTGCCTCATTATCTGAAATATTAAACCTATATTCAGAACTTTAAAAGGGCAGGAGATTCGCTTTGCACAGAGCAGCCAAATAAATTGATCCATTAAGTCATTTTTCCTTTGTTAAATGCATCTTATTTTTACTTTAAAATGATCCGAAATAAGAAATAAATCGAAGAATTCAGTTATGATTTTATTTCCTTTAAAGGCAGCTTAATTGTCTTTTATTTATGTCTTTATTATAGATAATTTTCTTTATTATAGCTTATTTATTATAGATAGCATACGATAAAATATTATTATAAAAAGGGAATTTAATCAGAGATCGAATGTATTACTTAAATGGACTAATGGTACCTTTAGATTTCATGAAATAAAATCATTCCATTAGAAGTTACGTCTGATAACAAAAGGTTTCTGAAATTATTTCAAACTCTTCTTCTGAAACATTGTTTCCGAACTGAGAATATCAGTAGAAGCTAATGATTTCAAAAATCGCCTATATCCAATTTTCTCTATATCAATAAACCAAACCAATAGTTGTTCTTGATACAAATTATAAATTGAATACTTCTAAACATTTTTTAATGTCCTCCTGCTGTGATCTGATAACAGTTCCTCATCTATTTCTTGATCAGCAACAAGAAAAATCGATATAAATACTGCACAAATTCTTTTTAAAACCAATAAAAGTCTTTCCAAAAGTGTTTTGAAGAAAAAGAAAAGAACAGAAACATTAAAAAAATGAAAATATAATAGTTTTAAGTCTTAGCGGCGCTTCGCAACGAAGTATCTATCTATAAAATCTCCTTATTTCAAATTCGTCTGGATATATTAAATTATTTATCAAATTTTGAAAACTTAAATGTTGAAATAAAAAAATGAAAAAATGAAAATAAAAATTGCTATCACTCGAAACGCTAAATTTTAATCTAGTTTTAATGAATTCTTTCGAATAATTTACTCTGGAGTTGCAGCGAATGAATAGCAAAATTTCGATTAATTTCTTATAAATGGAATATTGAATTAATTTTTACATTTTGAAAAGTTGATTATTTTGTTTCTCTTGTCTTATATAATAAGTATATAAAGTTTGGTTTAATTCAACCCAGTTTGTTTAGAAGGATATACAGAACGTAAGCATATATTTATAATGTATATTTTTTATTTATATGAAAATTATGGCTCATAAAAATATTTTTTTATTATTTTTTAATAACACATATAACAACATTTTATCATTTTATATTCGATGTTGCTTCGATATGCATTTTTGATAAAATTCAGACTCTTCAAAACCGTCACTGAAGCTCCAATCTTTTTGTCATTTTTATAGCATTTCCTGGAGAGTCAGTAGACATAAACAAATGTACGTGCTGGGTTTTGAAGACTGGAAAAAGTCTTAAGAAGGGAAAAGAGGCAAAGCCTTCGCTGTCGAAGATTCACCACGTCCTTGAATTTCGCGCGTAGTTTTATGACAACTCCGCTTCGAGATCTACCCTTCACGTGTCTGCTAAAGTGATATATGGCGAGCAAGAATATAAAACGGAAACAGTTTGTCATTTACGATAAGCACGTCCAAACTTTGTTCGGGCAACAAAAGTTGGATGTCTCTTCTAAGACTGTTGCGCAATTTAAGAAATAGGCTAGTAAACTTCAGAACAATTTTGAAATAATAATTCCCAATCTATAGACTTTAACTGATGTTTCACAAGTATTTGATTTAAGAAAGACATCAATATATTAAATTAAACAGTAAAACACTGCATTCTGATTTAGTTATAATAACTAGAAAAAAATTATTATGATATATATATATATATTTTATAATACTTTATATGTTTTTATTTGTACACACTTTTCTTCACAATTTCGCTGTCCGCGGTGACGTGGTAGTAAGATCTCGACCTCAAAACTGGAGGGCTTCAGTTTCGGGACCCGTTTCCACCAAAGAACCGTCGTGTAAGCGGGTCTGGTGTACGCCAAATCCGTCGGGCCGGTGTCGTCGCCATCATCTGACCGCGGCTCAAAATTACAAAATCCTCCCCAAAATACCTCTAATGTTGTTTTAAAAACGAGACTTTAATATAACTAAAATAAATTTTCCAATTTCGCATACCCCCATTCTTGGAATCTCCCGGGTACCCTGTCTGTTGAATTGGCATATGCGGAACATTTAATGTGAGACTTTATTGCGTCTCTCAAGTGTTTTCCTTATGAAATGCATTAATTAACATATTAAATTAACCCAGTAAAACGCAGCATTCCGATTTAGTTAAAATGAGTAAAATTAATATTCTTATGATTTATATATTATATAATACTTTATATGTTTTAATTTATACAGACTTTTCTTTTCAATTTCGCATACCTCCAAACTTGGAACGTGAAGGGTTCCCTGTCTGTTGAATCGACATATGCGGAAAATTTATGGGGAAAAAACCTGGAAAGATTCATATTATATCCATACCACAGTGCAAGAGTTGCATTACATTACATCTAAAAGTTGCATGACAAGGGATTTTAATTAATAGTGTCAATTAATAGAGGTACAAGACTATAACTTCATGACGAGAAAGAAGATAAAAAAATAGACGAGTTTCAGGAACAGTTATTTAATTATTTTCTAAGTTCCACATTTCATAAGACAAAACAAACACGAACGATACGAAATTCACGACACTCAATTAGAATATAAATTACTAATGACCCACAAGAAATATCATGAGAAATATACCTTGATGTTAATAAGGTAATGCCATCTGTTGTATCAAAAGAGAAGGTAGTAGAATTATGTAACCGCTACAATAGGGGATATCGATGAAATTTTGAGGTAGGGGAATTGTATTTTGATAAGAGCAAACATAATTATTCTGGACCTGGTTTGAGAACAAGAGGTCTTTATTATCCTGCAGAAACTCACTAGATTTCGTAGTTATTAGGCTGCTGAATTAAAAAATTTCACAATACTCTATATAATACATAGTGTATTTGAAAAATAATAAGTTTATGGGCTTTATAAATTGCAATGTCTAAAAATACAAAATAGGTTTTTTTTAATAACTAAGCCGGAAAACGTACTCTGGTGATAAAAAGAATAATTTAATGAAAATTTAATAATTTAATAAAAAAAATAATTAATGGACCTCAGCCTGAATGCGAGTCTAAAAAAAATTTCGACAGCTTGATAACTGCAATGATTACAGGAGCAGAAATGTGGCTGAATTATGTTTGTCTATCAGATTTAACATGATAATTCAAAATATCAACAAGTTACACAGGTGAAATGTGATATGTTGTAACCGCATCAAAATTATAAGTT
This sequence comes from Argiope bruennichi, assembly GCF_947563725.1. Lineage (NCBI taxonomy): Eukaryota > Metazoa > Arthropoda > Arachnida > Araneae > Araneidae > Argiope > Argiope bruennichi. Next base: position 9,148,049 of record NC_079154.1, read on the forward strand.
TCCATTCAAAAATTCCCCAGATTTAATTTTGACGAAAGAGTACACGGAAAGTCTATCTGCATGTAAAAATATGCACATTTGCAAATGCTTACTCGAAAACGCAGTTAGCTAGGCGATTGAAATTTTGTGCTATTGTAGATAGATTGCTGTGCTGTTGTTGATAGATTTATTTTCTTTTGAGATACTGGCTGCTAATAATGAAGTAAAATTTACACAATATTTGTTTTTCAATATCTTGCTAAAAATTATTTTTAATAAAAAAATTCCTGATTGTGATAATACAAAATTTTATCGACTTAATTTTGAAATAGTATTGTAAATGTGTGTTAAATTAATCTATTAAAACGACATTTCTACTTATCATGTTCTAGATCCAAAAAGCGATGAAGGAATTTAGACGAAGTTTTTAAAGTTAAGAAATGCATTTATTATCGAATAAACCATCTCAAAACACGTTGTAAAGAATATCTACTTCTTATCTACAGAAGACACATTGAAAGAATTTTTTTTTTTTTTTTTTTGAAAACTTCTGTGACTTCAAAAATTCTTATCTGGCGACATATTTTTAGGAAGAGCTTTGAAAGAAATCTTTTAAATGTTATATAGAAATGCTTCGTATTCTTTTGCGATATCTATGAAGATAAAAGTTTTATCTTTTCTATATTTCGAGTAAAGTATCTGATTTCAAACAATATTATTGAACTTTGACGAAAACTAGAAAATTAAAACATTGTTGGAACTAAAATACGAAAAGTTTTGAAATGAGCAAATAGCTTGGGTTTTTCTTTTTCTAATGAGAAAAAGTAGTTCGAAACAACTTTCTTCTATAAACAATCGATATTTTTCGAGATTTTTAGATTTCCAAATAGTCAACTGCTTTAAGCTATTGTTTGTTACTTACTTTTACTATCTCGATTTTTTTTAAAAGAAAAAATACTTTTCTCGTTTTATTTTCTTCTTTTGGCAATGTAGCAGTTTTCATCAAAAAAACTTTATTACTGAAGTATTTTACGTAACCTATTATCCATATATTTTATCACTGAAAGAACTTTATATAATATCTCATTCCTTCATTGTATTGTAGCGGTTGCATAATGCTACTACCTTCTCTTTTGATACAACAGATGGCGTCACCTTATTAACATTTAGGTATATTTCCCATGATCCTTTTTGGAAGTTTATTATCAGATTGTTTACTAAATGCGTGCTTATATTTTCGTTTTCGTTTTTGTCTTATCTTGTGAAATGTGGAACTTAGAAAATAACTAAATAACTGTTCCTGAAACGCGTCTATTATTTTCATCTACCCAATAATGAAGTTATAAAGAGTCTCGTCCCTCTTCAATATTATTATATCTTTAAAAAGGCATGATCTTTCATAAAAAGTAGTGCGCGAATTCTAATTTTACAGCTTTCAATAATTAGATCTTTTCAATCATCGAGTGTGTAAACAAAATTACTAAACATTTTACTATTTAAAATAACGTGAGAAAAATATTTAATAGACATATTTTGAAAGAAAAACTTCAGAGGTAAAATAGAGTGTCAAAGCAATTGTTAGATTATTATATATTGTTAGGTTCTTTTTTCGTTTTTTATGTATGAAAAGGAATTATTTAGGGCATGTTTGAGATTCTAAAATATTTTTGCTTTTTTTTGTTAATCAAATCTTTCGTTTGGTTACAAGAATAAAAAACTGATTGGTAGTATATCTGGTGAATAGAGTTGCCAGTACTATGCATCAGAATACGAATTAGGGTATTGACAGTTGATGACTAGCGAAAATCTTTCATTGGGCTCCAAGTAAAAAAGAAACTACAAGGTAGTAAAATTGAATGAGAAAAGTGATAAATGCTATGTATATGAATAACAATTTGAATATTCACAGGCAATAATTAGTAAAATTTTTCATTTGAAACTAAAAATAAAATCTTATAGCATGGTCACTGTAGTACTTCAGGATTAAAATGTGTGTATTGAAGCGCGGTAATTAGCGTTTCAAACTCAATATCTTAAATTGGTTATTGAATGTTTAAAACTACTTTCATAGATATACTGCATTTCCTACGCATAAATACCAATTGTTAATTATAAAAATATTCTATTCTATGGAATATGACACTTTCAAAGACGTTTCTAACAAATTTGAAAGTGAAATTATGTAGTTTAAATTTTATACCATCTGTCATTCCTCCACAGACGGGAGGGATTATTTCAGTCCATAGTTATAGTATATTTAAAAATAAGCTGTGTCTAAGCATTTTATATGCTTATATAAATTCATTTACTGCTTACATACTCTTATATTTTAAAGGTGGTTTATCTTAGATTTTTTTAATTAAAATTTAAGTAGCAAAACCGTTTTTTTTATTCTTTTGTGAGGGAAAACTCAAATTAATTGCCATAGTAACACTGATATTAGATTTGCGTAATCTAATTTGTAAAGCTATTATTGTCAAGGTAGTTTCAGCCTTTTTTTCTTTGTCATTATCTAAGTCCATCGTCTGTCGTTTTCCAACTTTATTCCTACATTTTCACTTTACATTCTAAACTGTACCGTGATCTAAATTAAAATAAAAGAAAAGACTTTGAAATCTATGCAAAATTTTTAATCCGAAGTTATTAAGCATTTTTATAAAATATTAAATACAATTCTAAAAAGATTGGATTCATATTATATGTGCATAAATTATTTTTGTTAGCCCAAGCATCAATGTCTTTATATTGAAAACTCTTATTCTTTGAGAGTCTTTTTTTTTACATATTTTATTAAATGGCATTGACTTATTCAAGACATTCTTACCTATTAAAGTCGAGTACCATGCCAACTTAGTCTTATTAAGGGCCTCGGAAATATGTTTCAAATTGCAGGCTATCTTTTGTGAAAGCACATTTTCGCTTTCTTATACCTAATGCAAACAACACGTATTGTAAGCAGAATCTTTCTTCACAACAGAAAAAAATCATTCGTTTAAATATTTGTAAAGACAATAAAAACATCTTAAATTTCATCATAAAATGATTTTTTTTTTAATTTTTATAATTCAAAAAATGATTTTTAAACAATTTTCAACAATTAGAAAATATTTTCAAGACAAATAATTTTTATATCATTAAAAATAGATTTTTAAAAGGCTACAAAAATCAAAACAGAGCAAAGTTGCTTGGAGGAATTGTCGCTGAAAAAACTCTCTTGTTTTTAATTAATACCGCTAAAAGACTTTCTCTCTCTCTCTCTCTTACTTTTAAATAATAAAAATTTCCAAAACCAAATATTTTAGTCATTTTAATACCTCCAGATCATATAATCTGTCTTATAGAGAGCTAACATGCGCATACATTATTACACTTGGTGCTTATTGAGTAATCATGCTGATTTATCGAACGTCTTTTCTGCATGTTGTTACCTTGAGTTTTATTTACATTAAATGCTCAAAATATATATATATATTATCAAATTAGCACTTAACAATAATATCAACTTTATAAACTATTAGAAATTTATAGGAAAAAACATTACAATTTTCGCAACACTGAAAATGAAACTTTTTTCACATCGATATTTCAGGTACAGTCTCATGTTCATATCAGTTGTGGTGAAAAAATCTTCCTATTTCGTCATAAACTGCAAAAAAATTCAGTAAAAATTGGATAATTACTTAGTGAAATAAAATTTTTTAATTCAATGAGCTGTGATTAAAAGTCAATTGGAAAAGACTAACGACGCATCCATTGGGTTGAATGAAGTGCAAACGTAATTAATTGGATTTGATTTTCGTCATAATGATGTATAAAATTTTCATAAATCAGACTTACAAATAAATTGTATGTTAACAAAACTGATTACTGTAAGCACATTACTAACAAAACTGTTTACATCAAATAATTGTATAATAAAAAATTAATTATTGTATAATAGCAAAATTGGTATAGTTAAAAAAATTTTATTTTTTCATTTTAAAATGGGATAAACTGTATTTTCAAACTATATTTTTCTCTGAAATCCATGAAATGCAACAAAATTGTGGTTCATATCTAATTGAAAGAATGATTAATTACTTATACTTTCAAGGATTGGTTGTAATTACCTGGATTTTTCTCAAAAATAAATGTCCCAAGTTAGGTTGAAACCCTTCCAAGAATTTAACTTAACTTTTTTTCTTCATATTATAATTGAAAGTTGTTTCTGAAATATATATGCATTTTATTCATCTATGGTTATAAAGTTATTTATTTCCCCCAATTATTATATTTTTAGTCTTCCCAAAAATATTTCTATAAATTATTCAGTTTGTCCCATTTAGTTTCATCTTCCATCTATTACTGACAAACAGTAAAGTTATTTTGTCGCTATTTTTTGAAATGCTCATTAAGGGATTGACAAAGCAAAAAAAAAAAAAAATCTATCACTTCTTCACTTTATCACTGAAAAGAATTTGTTTCCAATGCAATCATGAAATTACAATTTCCCCATTCATAATTTCATCGTTTATAGAATTCAAAGAAGTTTCCAAAAAGTTTATTTTCCTGGTTTATAAACTAACTGGACTTCATCATTTCATATTCGCAGAAAATAAAAGTTTAGAGCCTTTTACGAAGAGATTTCTTTCATTATTCTGATTCTCTTCAGAAAAATAGGAATATATTTTCCAACTCCGTATAAAATACTAAAAGTTTTCAAAACGAGGATGGAAATGGGGGCAATTTTACAAACTATGGAAAAGTAATAATGCAAACAATATGACAATGAAAATATTTTTATCTCAGCTATAAACTGTTCGAAATGTTGCTTTTTAAAATTCCATATTTTTATTTTTTGTCCTATTTTAAAGAATGGAAATGAATTTCGACTGCTTTTGTTGAAAATAATAGTTAATTAACATCCTTTTTATATACAAATGCATGCAAAATATTTAATATAATTTAAATAATATTCATATTTTAGATTTCTAAGATTAAATATCCCAATTCAAAAATAATCTTTTATTTTAAAAGAAAATTAGAAAATGTAATTCGAATTAATCATATTCTTAATCTAAAAATATTTCTTTGTTCTAATATTTTACAGTGTTCTTAATTTTTTACATTAATTAACTTTTTTTATCAAAAATATGGATGTTGGAATAAATCCATAAAAATTAGGATCGTAGAGTAGTCATTTTCTCAGGGAATAGGAATTTTAATCCCATTGATAAAATATTTTATATTGCAACAAATGTCAAATATTTTCTTCATTATAATTACATTGTGTCTTAATTTCTTTATAATATTACAGGATTGTCATTTTTTTTTTTTTTTAAAAATCTTACTTTTTTACAGCAGAAATAAAAGAAGAAATGAAGAAAATAATGAAGTTATAAAATTTCTTCATAATTTTCTACTTTTTCTCTTTAATACATTTCATAATTTAGGACCATATACATTCTGTAATTTAAAAATAAAATATCTGAAATAATTTGTTGATGGTACTATCTTTTTGAAATAACTCTTTAGGCACATTAATAGAGTGATTTATATCCAAAAGTTTTAAAATTATTAGCATTCTCTGTTGCTATAGGAAACTAATAATTTTATAAAATTTTGGAAATCTAACACATTAGAAAAGGAGTCAAAAAATGTATTGTGAAATTTTCTTCTAACAAATATGAAACATTAACCCTATATTTACCAAATTATTTTACCATCCATTTTTCAAAACTATTTTTGAACCATTTCTTAAGTTTTGGTTCAGAATAAATCCCAGGAAGAAGAAAAAAATCTTTTTTTATTTAATTAAATTAATAATAAAATATTTTTAATGTTATTTTAGTTGATATCTACTGGCTTTCTATTGGAAATACGTCCTTCATGTTTTTTCAAATACTGTTAGAAAAAATAATAATATTGTGAAGATATCGGCCGGATTTAAACGGTACTTTAAAATACAGTCCGTAATTAAAAGATTAAAGCGCTTAAAAAATTTTGAAATTTGTAAAATAAAAGAAAATTATCAAAAAAATCAAAAAATCGTAGAACAGATTTATTTGTAGATATTCTCAGCATACACGTGCCTATATTACTCGGAAATAAGGATGTATTTATTCCATTCAAAGAGTTATTTCCAGTGCAAAACTAACACTGTTAAATATATTAGCTAGAAATATAATTTTTTGTTGATAGCTGTAACGTAACTTGATTAAATATTATTTTCTGCTACCCAACGTCGCCAAGCGTAGCAGTTCAAGAAATTGAAATGAGCTTTAAAACCAAAATTTATGAGGTAAATTTTAATCCTTCTATTTAAAATAAATGATATTTACCTTTAATAAGCATGCTATTGATTACATAATATAATTAGCTCAGAAAATTGAATAAAAGAATTCAAATTAGAATTATTAGAGAGAATAATTCTACCCACCCCCTGATTCTTCAAACTAATAAGCCGCAAGAGAAATAAATCATCAAAATTGGAATGAAAATGGAAATAAGTAATGATTGTCAAATATTTCAAGATTGCATACGAAGATCCAATTAAATATGGGCTCATTATTTCTTTTTATATGCAGTCAGAAAATTCAGCCAATTTTAAAGATATTACACAAAAGCAAGAAAAGATGTGTTATAATAAATTATGATTTGTTTTATCTTCATTTTTAAAATGAATGCTTTATTTTTAAGAATATTAACCATTTTTCCTATTTTTTAATTCACAGTTAGTTAAAAGAAAATTGTAAAATGTTGCTTCTAAAATCAAATTGAACAAAACTTATAAAGAATCACTTGAACGAAACATATAAAGATATCAAATTAAGTAAGATATTCTAGATGATTTTGAAACAATGTACAATTTTTTGTTTATATCTATTTTTACGAGACATAATTGAGAGCTCGTTTCTGAGACAAACCAGTAGGAGTGGCTTCTCCAAACTTTCTCTCATACTGTCTAATAAAATGTTTTCCAGCCCAAAATTGTGGGTCTTGGGTAAAATAGAAAACGGCTTGCACGATAATGACTTGCAATAGTTACGAAATATTAACATTTGTGGGGGGGGAGAATTAAGAATTGTTAGTGAATCTGCTGTCTAATCCTTGGCGAGTTTCTTGGCAATTAATAATAAAGTAATATCAGAAAGTGGATTTTTTGTTTTAGATCAGTTGTTTTCAACATGTTCAAACCCAAATTTGGCAGAAAACTGCAATTATAGCCACCAAATAATGGTGATAGTCACCACCTACAAAGCCATGTACCAAATTTGATTTAAATAAAATCATTGCTATCGTGTTTACGTGCATTTGAATGTACAGAACGGCAATCGGCCAACTTCTTGTTGAATTAAACTGAAACTGTGACAGCTGCCTACATTATAAATATTAAATCTGTGCACTGAATTTTATCTTTTTAGCTATCTTAGTTTTGCAATTATCAAGTGAACTTATATCCAAGCATACGGACAGGTAGACCTCCTCTTAATGGATTTTGCACAAAATGTAATAGAAATCTCCAAATCTGCTGTAAATACTATATACCAAATTTCAACCGTATAGATAAACCGTTTTTTATTTATCTTTGGCAAAGACAGGTGGGAAGACAGATGTAGTGGCAAAAAAAAATGTATTTTTCGAACTCAACAAGGTTTAAAACTGAAGATTCGTCAAAATTTCAATTCAAATTTTTTGCCGAGAACAATGATTTCTCTATACTTCGTATACGAGAAAGTAAAAAACAATGAATTCAAAGGGAATTTTTTTCAGAATATCATATCAAATATATATTTCAATATTTTTATTAATTTTTTCAGTTTACTTGAAAATTTGCTCAGCAGTGCACATATTTTAAATTGAAAAAAAAAATTATCTTATTTTCAAATATAACGCTTTAATAAAATAAAGTATCATTTCAATAAATTGGAAAATATTTCGAACCGCTAAAATCCTTGTGTGGTAAAACTTCAGTTTTGTTGTAAGACCCAATGCTTTTAACAAGTGGGGTGTCATTCTAGTACACGTTAAATATAATGCAGAGATTCAAACGGCCCTCTTTTGATGTGGTGGGAATGGAAAAGTGCCAGCTCAGGTATCGTCCTTGTCATTTGACTACGAATTCAAAATTTTGCTCCATTCCAAAAAGGGCATTGTTTTTTTTTGAAAAAAATAGATATTAATATGACTAAATTTGAAGAATGTTGAATTCTTTTATTTTATGCAAATAATTTCAGAAAAACTTTACTTGTCTTAATATTTCTTTAAATCATGTACTTTAAGTCAAAGGTAACAATATATAGATAATAGGAGGAATTCATTTCGTTAGTATAAATAATATAAAGTTGACAATAAAATTTCTTAAATTTCTTGACAGTAATTACACATAATATCTTAAAATCACATAAAATTTTATTGCTCTATTTTGATTTAATTACTGGACCTTGAACAATATTTTAGATGTGATGCTTTCCTTTATTAACTTTAGTTTATATCTAAAAAAATGTAAGTAACACGAAACGAAGTAAACTAGATTTTCAAAAATTACTTTATTTATATATTTATTTAAATTTTAGGTTTAAATTTGTTTTTTAAATTATGATATATTTTAAATTTAGAAAATTTCTGAGCTGCTATTTATGGGAGGAAATTTTTGTGATTTTTGCTATTTTTCATAAAACTGTCAATGATTCGTTTCAAATTTTATGCAAAATATATTGCGTCATTATGCCGAACAACCGCATCACTCAAAATTAAATCGACTTTCAATCAAAATCTTAATCAAAAATAGAGAGAAAAGTTTGAAAAATATATTTAGTAAAATTGTGAGAGATCTATAACCATCTGAAATTAGAAAATTCTCTTTTTATGCATAATTTCATTTTCTAAGAACTGTACAAATCTATTTTTAGGCGATTCTTTATCCATAAACGGTTCGAAATAAAGATTTTGATTTCATTAAAATTTTATTATTCTTATTTTTCTATTTATTGTATTAAAATTTCAGAATGACACCTTTAATATTTCATATGTTATTTAGATTTTTATCAACGATAACAAATGGAGTACACTTGCAAATGAGATTTTCAAAAGTTTTGCATATTAGAATTTTTTTTATCACCTCTGTGTTTTAAAATTACCAATGCTTATTTTTTTTTTTTTTCGAATTTGGTTTTGTCATATTAATGTCCTGTTTCAAAGTAACAGTGGGGGATTATTACGGATATCGTATTTTGTTCCGCAGTCCATTGACGAAGAAAAATTCTGGGCTGCACTTTCCTAACTCTCGAAACTTCCTCATTTGGACTCGACGGATTTAACGACCACCAAACCCATTTACACTGCAGCTGCTGTATGGTTTAGTATCTCGAATCTGGAGTCTTCCAATATCGAAGCATCAATACTGCAATTGCTAAAAACTTCAAATTCGATATTTTAACACATTTTTACATTTCAGAGACTTATTTTCAAGAAAATTTCATTCTTGGTATTACGTCTGTCTGTTTGTAAACATGATATCTGCCCATATCAAAACATTTTTGAATTGAAATTTTGTATATGAACTTAAGACAAATTGGTCTATTTTTATCATATTTTGAACGAAATCCATTTAAGAAGTCTGTATGTCCAACTGTTCAGGTATCAGTCAATTTGATAACTATAAAACTTTTTCATAATAAGTTGATAAATTTTACATCCAAAATGTAGATTCTTAACAAATTTTGAATGAAATGTGTTATGTTATTGACCATCTGTCGATCTGTAGATTCACATAAATAAAAACGCAATGTCATGAACGCAATGAATTAAATCATTGGGATTTGATATGTGATTTTGCGACTACAATTGCAGTTCTGAGTGAAGTTCCGTTTCAATCAGTTGCAAAAAGCGTCTCGGAAGTAGATTCTGCATTTAGCATTATAGGTTCCGTAAAAATACTAGGTTCACACTACAATTTTAAATTTCGTAACCTTGTTCGGAAATGCAATGCAAGGCATTCGCGGTACATTATTCAAAGTCCCTTTCTTACCCAAAGTCTTAACCCCTTCGGCATTTTATGCGAAAAGAGGATAAGATTTTAATTCTGAAAGAATTCTAGAAAAAGTCGGAGAGAGATAGAACTTTGAATTAATTTGTTTATCATAGTGTATATGAGGACAACTGAGCATGGAATAAGCATTCAGTGGTTTAATTTTCTTTGTACATGAGATAGTGCAAAATTTACTAATTTTTCATTGTACCTAACAGTATAAAGAGTATACTATAAACTTTAATATTAACTTCATGTTCATATCTTCGTACAGTACTGTACGAAGACTGAGAGTACCTCTTCAGTCCTGAAGTACACATATGTGTACCTGCAATTTTTTTCATATTTCTTATCCGGTAAAGTTACATTTTGACGAAATAATGCAGGCATTTCAACATTTATGAATGTAGCTTCCATTTTGCATCAATAAATAGCACTACAGTTCGATATTTTTTTCATATCTATCGCTATTAATTAGAGACATAACGAAAATGCCGTTGAACAGAAAACGCAGCAAATATAAGTACATTTTTTAATACTTATTATTAAAATAAACGCTTGTATATTTTTTTATAAAATACTAAGTGTCTGGTTAAAGTCAGTACTAAATTATATCTTGTTATCTATAATAGAATCGGTGAAAATACAAATTTTACTAAGGTACACATATGTGTACCTCGGTCGTTTTTCCTGAGTGCTTGCGATCCATTGCGCTGTTTATCTTTCGAGCGCTTGTTTTCAAATTGACATTTCTTGCCCTTCCATATATTGTATATTTTTTTAAATAAATAATTCTTATATTCGGCAATGTAATAAGATATAAATTTAAAACTATTTATTTTTTAACTCGTGTTAGAAATTTAATTTTATAGCTGCCTTGTAGTCAGTAATTGATATTTCAATCCGACATTATTTCAATCCGACGGAATTTTATAAACTAATAATAATTTTTTTTTTCACATCAAGTGGCTTTAACTCAAAAGGAGGTTATTGAACTTTTAGAAAAAAAGTGATTTTTAGGGGAAGCCATAGAATTTCACATGTATCAAAAATTATGAAACCTGGCAAATGGGATGAATGGGTCACAGATGATAGTCAAATGTGCCTTATCAAGTAGAAAGATAATAATTCCGTGTCTCTATTATTCACATGTATAGGTAATGAGCCAATTGGAATAGGAAAAAGGCAGTCAAAATAATGGAAAGAAAAGGCTGTTATAAAATAATCTGCTATTGTAAAAGCATATAATATGGGAGGCATCGATTATTTTGCATATTACCGGTATGCAGTAATTACAAAAAATGACCGAAGTGAGCATTCACGCATTTTGTAGATTTAGTCGTTGTCAATGGCTTGATATACTATAAAATGTTGGCAAAGTGACAAGCAGAGCTATTAGGAATGAAGCCGAAAATGTTATGAAGTTAATGAAATTTCAAATGCATATAATTCGGTCTCTGTTGAAATATGAGGGAATTCTCATCATCAGCAAGAAAAGAAATCAAGAACAAGTAAAAAATCATCTTTGAATGAAAACAAATTAATAGAAGAAGGGTCATCAAATGATGGAAATGCAACTAAAAGACCATTGGAGATTTCATTACCACCATTTGGTGAAAATACCTCTAAGAGATCAAGAAAAATTGTCCCTTCCGAATTCAAAAGAAATAAGACTAGATATGTCAAGCCATCTACAACATTACATAGGCGATAATTATGAATCAAAATGCAGGTATCCAGGATGTAAATCTAGAACAGTCAAGTGCACAAAATGCTGTATCTACTTATGTAATATTTAAAAAAAAATGAAATTTCATTCAAAATAAGGTTTAATAGATTATTAATATAATGAATTTCGTATTTTTTCATTTATAAGGCTTTAGAATAGGAAAAGTAAATCTATTAAATAACCAGGAAAACTAAATATTTTTTTTTGTCGAGGATACTTTAACTTGCTTAAGACCCGAGGTACACATATGTGTACCTTAAAATGATGGGACTTAACATTGTTTGATCAGCAAATATTTTTTTCCACAAACTACTGAGGTGTAACAAAGGTGAAAGATCTAGAAATCAAATTTTTTAACCAGTTTAAAAAAATTCAGGACGGAAGAGGATTTTCGTGATTCTACAAATATATTTTGAAGCAAAGATATTAATATTTTAAGTAGAAAAAAATTTTAATGATAGAAATTGATTTAAAAATGATGATTATAATGATTTTTTTTCTTAATGATGATTTTATTTGAATATTTAGTCACACTATTATCATCGGAATATTTTCAATAATAAAACGAATAAAATACTGAGCCTCAAATGTGTTCCTTTAAAATAAAAATATTCAAAATGTTGGACATCTGTGGATCAAATACCTTCTTGGAACTCAGTAGTTTTATATATAAATTTTACGAAGTGTGTTAGATTTTATTGATAATTTGTTTTCTTTAATCTTTTCCGAATTTTACTAATTAAACTCCCAAAATTCGATTCTTTTTTTGTACCGTGTAATGAAAAAGATTTTTTAAGAAGATATCAAATCAGCTTAATATGAATTTTAACATTTCTTTGAAAAATAACTTATGATGCTGATTCCTTTTTTCCGATAATTCACTTTTTAAAAAAAAATTCCTTTAATTAAGCATTTTTCTAAAATAAGAAGTTTTTGATACTTCAGCTATTTTAATTAAAAAGATAATCAATCATGCTTTTTTATGTTTTTCTCTTATAGAATTTTTAAGTGATAGCATTATTTTATTCTTTGTATTTTCTCCTTCATTTCTATTTAATTATTAAAAAATCTCCACAATAGCAGAATGCTATTGTTTTTTTTTGTGATAAAACTATTAACTATAAAACTATCAGGATAGTAAATTTGTTGTTATTATTTATTCCTATTTCAAGTTACTAATCATAAGTTTACCAACAAGAATAATTTTTAAATACAATAGAGAATTGCAATCCTTGAATGAGTGCCAAAATTTTCAAAAGGTTCGTAACGATTTCTAATTTCAAGCAAGATAAAAAAAAATCTTCAAAAAAAAAAAATACCAGACAGGAAAGAGTATTTCCAACAAGTAAGTAATCAATGTACTTTATGTTCTTCAATGGGATCTGAGATGTCAGAGATTCTCAGTTGAAAACTTTTTAAAACGTCATTTTGAATTTATATACATTTTTTCATTCATTTTACATCATAACTTCACAAAGTTCCTCATAAAATAGACCTTTAGTATCAAAAAGTATCAAAATCAGAATTTTGTGATAAAAAAATCAATCAACTATTACTGCAAGTCAATATAAAAAAATACCGTGGGCTGTTGTATGTAAGCGACCACGTGTAAGTTTCTGATTGCTATTCATCAAATCTTTTTCTTTATACCGATGAAACAAGATGCTGGAAACGAGATTACATATTATATTTTAGTTGCCCAGTTGGCAACACCAATTTAAAATTAGTTTGTTTTGAAAAAAAAAAGATATTTTGATACCCTTCAGTCTAATTTAATGCCTACAAATTAACACAGGACATCTGCATATTCTACTATTTTATTCCGATTGTAAATCTGCCAACAGATAAATCCGGAATTTCTCAAGGGAAAGACTTTTCAACTCTGAATACCTATTACATAATAATTAAATCATCGAATTATTTTCATATTAGAAGCTTTTTTTTATTTTCATTACCCTCACCAGCTTCCTTGTCTCCTGTCTCCTGGGCCTTCAGCAACCCTTCGGTAGACAATGAAACTTGGCAACTTTTAATTTTTGCACAGTAATAATAATGATCATTTAAAAATTTAGGAGTATTAAATGATGCATGGCATAATCAAGTACAAAAGGTATAAATATTATTCACCGGATAAAAATTGTTATCAATAATCTATACTTATATAAAGCTCAGTGTGTGTGTGTGTGTTGGCGCTCTACAGGCCAGACCGTTTGATCTACAGCTACCAAATTTGGAACATATATACCTTGGAGGTCGGAAATGTGCACCTGGGGTCCCTTTTTTTCAATTTTTAATTAGAATTTTAATTATTAATTAAAAACTAACTTTCCCGCCAAAAACTCTTTTCATTTTCCCCACCGCCGAATGAGTAGAGCTTCAGTTTTTTTTTCAACGCTAATCAGGCTAGGCTTAAGATTTTTCGGCCGATTATTTCAAACGATTCTGTTTATTTTCTTAATGTTTGATGCATTTAAAATTAAACATTGCTAATTAATTGATCTTTCAGATTCATTCTGAAGTAGTTTTGAATTAAAATAAAACAGAATATAGGAAATTAAAAATTTCTAATCTGCATAGCGTTATCCCAACTGGCGTAGAAAAATTCACGCATTTGCGTTTCCGTTACTGGCGTTGAAAATTCACGCATGCGCATTGTGTTCTGATTGTTGATAAAAATTTTCAACGGATGTTGACTTGATTTAAATCATTTTTAGGTGAGTTGTGTACTTTTGTAATTAAATTGTATTTATGTTAGTTATATATTTTTTTGTATATGCTAATAGTTTTAAGCACATCGTTTTTTAAGTAGTTTTTTTAACCTGTTTTCGACCGATTATTTTAAACGATTCTGTTTATTTTCTAAGTGTTTGATGCATTTAAAATTAAACATTGTTAATGAATCGATCTGGTCATGATGAATCTGAGAAAATTTTGTTGACAAATTTTTGAGATATTACATAAATTAAGAAATATATTCTTTAATGCCCATAAGTTTTAAATGCTCAGTGACTCTGTTTTCAGCAATCATATTATTAAAAAAAAATGCTTTGTTTTAGTAAAAAATATTATTATATTTATTGCAGATTAATCATTTCCACTTTAATTTAAAGCATAAATTCTACGGGAGCTAACAGAAAATTAGAGAGATACATATTACGTTATGGCTGAAGGCTTTTATAATATTATGAGTGAATTATATGACTATCAAAATTTGAAGTTTTAAAATATTTTGACGGAGAAACTATTAAAGTAGAAATTACATAAAATATTTAATTATTAAAATTTTGACAAAGCATTTAGATTGGCGAACCGGCTGGTCGCCATAGGCAGCTAGTATAAAATAAAATATAGGAAAAAAAAGGCTCACCGAAATTTATTTAGCAAATCAGATTTTTGAGAACCATTGATGACTTAGAAAATATCACGTCTATTCTCACTTATTAATCCAGATGTCGTCAAATATTTGCTTTTATCCACGGTAATTGCTTCTGTGGTGAACTGATTTTTGAAACTTTCAACTTGCTTGTCTTGCGATCAATTCTAACTTGCTTGTCTTGCAGCATAACTTTGGTTTCTCCGTCATACCTAGAAAGAAAAGTGTCGATTGATGTGGATCATGATGTGGAGGACATGAAAGAGGTCCATCTCTATCAATACACCGATATGGAAACGTTTCAGTACTGATATCATGCACACGCTTCTCTGATACAAAATGTGCTCCAGTCTGTCAAAACTGTTTTTACCATCTTTTGATTGATTGTTCCATTGCTATTTCTTTGTTAAATTCACATCTGAATCGCCTCTGAACTGTTTTTAGAAATTTCGTCTCCCATCAAGTGAGATCGTACCATTTATTTTCACTGCATTTGGTCAAATTAACAAACGATTAATTAATTAACAAATGCAATAAAAAAACAAATTTCTTTGCTGCAAATAGTAAAAACAATAACAAATAAAATTCTTCGAACTCAGGGTTGTATCGTTATCAAAGAATTTCTCAAACTTTTAGAATATACGTTTCAATATAATTTTGTTATCCGATGAATAATTTTTGACCACCCTATAACAGCATTGGAAAATCAATTATTTGCAATATAAAATGGCATATAAGCGAAAGAAACTCTTAGTGAAACACTAGCCACAAACTGGCTACAGCGATCCGCCGGAAGACACATGGAAAAATTTGAATGACCTGACTGCCACAACAGCAACACTGGTGAGGATTGTGGTTGAGTCATAAAGATCATCACCGGCCACGGCACAACTCTTCCCTTGGGAAGTACATTCCGTGATTCGGTGGGAGGAGTCACAAGGGTGGCGGGAACCAACCACAACACTGAAAGCTTCTCATCCTTAGTGAAGAGAACCCCTCCCAGGCATGGGACTTAGTGAAACACTAAGTAAATGTAACGAAGTTTGACTTAATTTTTACCATTTATTAAATGTCATAATAAATAATTAGTTTTGAAGAATTTTTTAGAAATGCAATTTCCTTAAAAACTGACTCCAAAATGGCATGCGAAAATTCAGTGTTTCTACTCTTCACCAATTCGGTGGTGCTTTTTTGACAAACAGACAGATGTATTTTATGCTTTTCATGCGTATAAATCAACATTTAATGGCAAAAATGAACAAAAATTAATTCTATACTTCACTTAATAGATTTCTATTTAGTAAGCAAGGAAATTGAAATCTTCAAATATCTTTTCTGGTAAAATCAAACAAATCAAAGGAAACGTCTATGAACCACCATCAAAGTATTCGTCACGCTATGAAATCATCTTTCCAGACAGTGTTCTCCACCCCCCTACTAAACCCTTCCTAATAAATTTATCATTATCTGCATCCCTTTTCCGCTCCCGATATGCAATACAGGGATGGGGTCCATGACACCTGCTCGGAATTAATTTATCAACTATTTGTAATCTACTCTGGACCAATCACATTCCAACGTTCTTCTAATGAAGTTATCTTCGAGTAGAAGAAAGGTATTTATCGACAATGTGATCCTGGCATTCTTTCTGCTTCTTGGGGAACTAATGAAAGCTTGTTGCTATTGATTTTTATCCTCGGGTTTCTCCGAAGGTGTAAAAAGGTATTAAAGAAATACTTTAATCTATTATTGTACAAAACAGTTCGACATTCTGGATAGTTTTGCGACTGTACATAGAGTTAAAAGAAAAACTTAATTGTTTATGTTAAAAAATTAAATTATGAAATCAATGTACATATCGTTTTTTTTTTTTTTGAAAAATAAATTAAAACTGCTAGAATGGTCTCCCCGAAACTTTCTCGCATATTCTTTCGTAAACTTGTCATGCCAGAGAACGTCTTACAGGGTATTGGCATACAATGCTTACGAAATATTAGATTTTGGTGTTAATTTAGCAATTTTACTGAATGCGGGAACGAAAGTATCTTTCCTTGCATGGAGCTAATAGTATCCAAAAATCAAATTTGTGTAGACGCGCTTTTTCTCAAGCGACGGAAACAAATATTTGACATAAAACTGCATTTGTAATCACAAAATCCCTTACCAAATTTGACACATTAAAGGCATTGCATTTTTGAATGATCGTGTTTACATGTTTCTGAAAGTACAAACCGACAATCAGTCCATCCGTAGATGGATTTGGCTCAACTTTGACGGGTGTTTATACTATAGATGTTAAATCTGCATACCGAATTTTATATATCTAGTTCTTTCCGTTTTATAGTTATCGCGTTCACTTATATTCAAACAGTCGGACAGGCGAACTTCATCTGAATAGATTTTACTCAACGTTTGATAGAAATCTGAAAATTTGGTGTTAAGAACGTATACGAAATTTCAAGCGCCTAGCCCGAAGTGCTGTTGAATGATCTTTGCCACAAACAGACAGACGGACATTTTCTAAAAATGTATTTTTCGAAATCAGGGGGTTCTAAAAAGTGGATATTCGTCGATTCGTTGGTTCAAATTTTTTGACGATTCATATACTTCCTCTATACTATGTTTACGAGAAAATAAAAATTACCTTTAGTATTTCATCACCTTTTCCAAGATTTCTTGTATATTATCAATGTATTCTCCTTTTGCTTTATAATATAATGAATAAAAGGAGGTATACAGTATTTTTGATGAATAAATATTATGATTTAGAGAAGGAATTGGAAATAAATTAGCGGTAATTATCTCCAAAACTTTCTCGCATTCTCTTTAATATCACTCCCCTCCTTCCTTCATAAAACTGCGAACTTTGGACAAGGATATGAATGCCATCAGTACTCAGATATTTATTTTTAGAGTCCTGCACACTACTACGCTACTACTTTCAGAGGATTATGAAAAAACCGCTTCATTTATTGTAGAGCAGTGGCGAGTAGAAGTTAGAAATATCTATCTTTGACTTAAATCCAAGATTTTTACTGTATTTCATGTGGTTTGTGGCAATTTTAGTCAGCAAATTATTAGCTGACAGATAGTTAACGCACAGTTATATAAAAAAAAAGCAAATATTTTTTTTCAACGTACTGAAAACAAAATTTGATATTGAACTACCAATTTGCAATCAAAAGAAATCACTTACTAAATTTCATTTTTCTTTTGAACTATCCCCTTTCCGTACATTCAGAAGTACAGGTCGCCAGACGGTCAAGTCTCTTGATAAATCTGATTCCAAATTTGATATGGACCTACATTTTTTATATTAAATGTGTGTACATTTTTTTTATTTAGCTATTTTTGTTTTGTAGTTATCGTGTTCATTCGTACGCGCATGTAGTTACACAAACAGACTTTCTCTAAATGAATTTCGTTCAAAAACTGATAAAAATCTACACATTTGGTGTACAAGTTCACGCACCAAATTTCATCCACTGAGTTCATAATTTTTTTTTTTAGTTATCCTGTTCATAGACAGACAAACGTCATTTCAGGAATATGTTTTTTGAACTCAGGGGGATCTAAGACGTGGGGATTCGTCAAAATATCGAGTTCCAATGGTTTGAGGTTCGCAGTATTTTTTCTTTGTATACTTCCCATATGAGAAAATAAAAGGGCAAGGAGAATGATAATGGAGGGAATAACGTGGAGTATTGCTTTTCTTTTGATTATCAAAATGTGGTGTCTTGATTATCATAACACCACATTCTGCGCGAACGTCGAACGTTCATTAATTAATATTTTACTTTTTTTTCCTGTTGGTAAAGTGGATGGCCAAAATGGAAACGAACTTTTGTTTCTCTTTTTATTCCTTCTTTATTGTAGCATTACTTCTATTCTTCGCATCATTTCTTAAATATATTTATCTCTACATTTAATAATACTCTGCAATATCAACTTATTATTCATTTATCGCGTTCCGATCTATCACTTTTGAATAATTTTACATCGTAGAATAGCGATACGCAGAGTAAAGTATTTTTTCGGAGTGAGGCCTTCACCTTCGACCCATATGGTGCAAATTTTTTTAAGCTCTTGTTTAAGGCGTTCCATTTGAAACGGGTAGTTTATTTCAAATAAAATATTACTATTTATTATTCACATGACTTGTTCCGTTTTCTAGTTTATCCGCAATGGCTACATCATCTCATTCCACTCATAATCCGGATTCATTTTATACGTGATAATGAAAACATCTATTCCTTTGTCTTTCCTCTCGCTTCTATTTTATTAAAATCAATGCCTCCTCGAGTATATGCAAAAGCATGGAGGGTTTCCGTTACTGAGTATAAACAACAGATTAGATTGATTTGGAGTTACAATTTGTTTTTACAAAATTTTAATGAACTTTGCTTGTTCCATTTTCAAACATTTCATATTCACTTCCAGTGGATCTAAATTTTTTTTCAGTTGCGTGTTTACATCGACAATGCATTCTTTCAATATTGTCAGAACTTAATAATTAATATAACGAAAATGTAGTTCCATACTCTTGGTGCCACTTAATAAGGTCTCAGCTTTGGAGTTATCCAACAGGTTAACAAACAGCCTGAATTTACTAAAAAAAATTCCGTGTATGTCGGTCTGATATAGGCTAAATCTGAATCAGAGACCACACGTTCTCTCAATAGTGTAATGCGGAAAATTGAAAGATACTCAAGCGTTGTTGTTTCTAATGGCATTTGTCATAGACAAGCCCACTGACTACAAGTCAGTGATTTTAAGCCAAGGGTGCGTCTCTTGTTTTTCAGTAGCGCCATCAAGGGCCAAGAGTACGACTTAGCTACACATACGTCACAATCCTTTTTACAGGGCGTACTTCATTCGTGCATTTCATTCATTTATCCACAGATAGTAATTTAAACCTGAATCAAAGAACGATCACCACTGATCCAGTACACCCAGTGGTATTACTCTCGACTTTGAGGACTTTGTGACCACGACAGATTTATACGTTCGCAAACCAGCAAACACACACACGGAGAGTCTTCGGCCGGCGGGGTTCGAACTCGCAACCCAAGGGACACAAATCCAACGCACTACCAACCAGGCTATCCCGGCCCTTACCTCAAGTGTTATCCACGTTATCTGATCGAGGCTCAAAATTACAAGGTCCATTCCAAAACAGCTATAATATTGATTCCATAAGGGATATTTATTTAACTAAACTAAAATTGATGCTACTAAAATTTATATAAAAAAATAATTTCAACGTTCCTTATTATTTATAAAAAATGAATGATAAATTAAAGAGTAATTAAAATGAAAACATTTACTTCGTAGTTAACTTATAAAAATGAAGTCTCAAAAAACGTTTTAGTAATTTATTAAATGTTATTCAGTAAAATATAATTAGATTTTAAATTCTGAATTCTACCCTTTCAACTATCTAAAAGTATTTATAAGGTTAATAGTAAATTCCTGTTAACACCCTTTCACAAGTGAGCATTAAGTAATGTTTCAGGCATAACTCATTTCAAACGCACCGAAACATGCTATTAAAGAGGAGCTATTTACGAGTGCATTTTTAGAAGAATGTTCCAGAACGTAGCGCGTAATAATGTAAGTGTACACGAACAAACTATTATAGTAGCATACGAACTGGTAATGGTGAACTCTATTACGAACGAAACGCTTCCGTACGGAGAGAAAATTCAAATAGTGAATTTAAATGCAAATGACTGAATCCAGATAAGGAAATTTAAATAGGAAGTCATTTTCTGGTAATGATACGAAGAGAAAAACGGCCTTTTTGAATTTATTCAGATTTACTACTTCACGAGTTAAACAAATTCCTGCACTGAAGGAAAATGCATACTTAAGGAATATCGTGAAATATTTGGTTATTAAATTTAGTGTAATGTAGCTGTAGCTTTGATGTTTCAGACGTTTAGGTAGCTTTGACGTTTTATGTTTCTTCAGCGGAGAGTATAAAATATCATTGTTAAGAAAAATGAAGTAAATTCCCGTTTTAACTATGTTGTAAAAAAAAATAAGAATTTTGGTATTTTTCTCGTTAGAAGCTTAAAAAGAAATGGGGAAATCCAATTATGTATGGCACGTAAAAATTATCTAGATAAGTCTTTTAAAATCTTGTTAAAGTTACATTAAGTAGATTCCGATAACTATCGAATTTTGTAAAATTAAATTTATTAAAAACAGTTTTCTATTAAGTTTCCCAATTTTTTTTGATTTATTACGATATTAGATGATATAATTCTTTTATATTGATTACTTTCTACATCTCACTCTTCAATTTATGAGTATTATGATTATTTATTTGTCCGTACTAATAATAAGGATGAGTGTGTGTGTGCGTGTGCGTGTTGGCCTTCTATAGGCTTGACTGTTTGGCTTAGAACTACTAAATGTGACGCATGTATAATTTGGAGGATAAAAATGTGCGGATCAGAGCTTTTTTAAAAATTTTTAATTAGAATTTAAATTAATTTTAAAATTAAGCAGAATTTCGGAATTTTTTGAGATAAGTTATAAAAATACTACCGCATAAAAATGAATTTTACAACATTATAAAATATAACATATTGCATTTAACAATGCAATTTAATAATAATGCAAATTTCTTCTGAATTTTTGAAATTTTTAAAACATTTTTCTTTAGCCTCATTTCCAACAATTAATTACAATGTTACCTATCCAATCATTTTACATTGCTCAAATGAAAATAGACGGAAAGAAAATCTCTGGATTTTCTCCCATTGTTGAAAGCTAAGAAAGAAGTCAAGACAAGTAAAAGAAAAAAAAACCGAAGTTATAATGTTGCGCAATTTAGAAGATAGATGAAACGGTTATTTACGTTTTTATAGCCTTATGACGTTATAGGACTGTCTGAATTAGAAACGTTCATATACACAATAAATAGAATTAAAGTAAAATGATTAAAATAACATGACTTTAATATCAAACAATTTGGTAAAATAACATGACTTTAACATTCATTGTTTAACATAACAAACAATTTGGCATCAGCTTGAACATGAAGTCATATCTGAACGATTTATCTGAAAACACATATAACCAATATTCCTGGCGGACCAGCTGGTCGCTTGAGGCGACTTATAAATATTACGGAATATTGAACTTCCTTCTCAAGTCCACTACTAAGTGGCATCCATTAGTAGCAGTTTAATTTTAAAAGTAACTGGTATTAGCGAAGTTGTAATTAATGAAATGAATCGATTAAACGTTCATTAAAATCTAAAAATATAAAAACAATACGCTGCCATCAAGGAAACATAAGTATGCAAAATGACAACACTCAAGCACTTTTGAAAGTGAGTGAACATTTGATTATCTTATAATCATAAAGTCATACCATTTATGAGTATGAAACAAATCAAGTTAAATGAAAGTGTGTAAAAATAAGCAGAAGAGTGATTTTTGTTTGTTTGTATAAACTGCTAGTGTACCAGAAATATTTTACTAAAGATGACTCATATGACCATATAATTCTTTTCGTTATTTAATTTTTTTCCAATAATATGTACAAGCAAAAGAAAAAAATACAAATAAAAATGTAAAAACGAAAGTACCGAATATAAACTGGAGGAAGAAAAGTACCAAAATATACGAATAAAATGGAGAAGATAGAAGTATAAACACAAGCAATACATATTGTTACGAATCTGTGATGCGCTTTCCAGCATAGTTGGTTCCATAGGAGGTCCCAGAGCTTGGCGACAAACTTGGCGACCATTTGGTGACTTGGCGACGAATTTGGCGACTTTGGCGCCAAAATAGATTATACCCGAAACATCGAGAATTTTCCCGATCCGTCCAGTAGGAACGGAGATACGCCTCGAACGTTCCTGATTGGTTGAGAGGCTTCTAGCCCCGCCTCCTGATACCTATAAAAGGAATCACCCGCAGCTGCCGGGCAGTGGTGAGTCGAGTGGTGAACCAGTGGTGAATTGAGTCGTGGACCAGTGGAGTCAAAGAGTAGTCGGAAGCGACGGTGAAGAACTCGTCTTCCAGGGACTAGCTGAGCGGCGGCGGAGTAGAGCTGCTGTGTATACTGTTGTATGCTGCTGTGTATACTGTTGTATACTGCACGTCTCGGCTGAAGATAATCGTCTTCTGTGCTGTATATAGCTGCCGTCTTTGTGCTGTCCTGTGTGTCTTCGTGTAAATAAACGTCGTTGTTTTATTTTCTACTGCTGCCTAGTGATTGAGCGTTCTCCACACCATATAACTCCCACTATCCAAACGAACCCCGGAAAATTTCGTAATAATATTGCAAAAAGTTGTTCTTCAAAGACCGCTATGTAAATAAAATGCGAGAGAAGGCAATTGGCGTATTAATTGATCCTCAGGAATAAATGTGAACCACTAAAGGAAGTATAGTATTTTCCGCAAATAGTACTAAACAACTGAATGAAATGATACTACCTTTGCCTAAATTGTTATAATATACTAATATGGAAAGACGGAAAGGCAATGCAAAACTCAGATGCTAAAACTTTCTTATGTTGCCCATTAATAGTTTATGTATAATTAAATCAATGATCCTAGAATCCTCAATATTCTAGAATTTAAACTTCTTAATATCTTTTAAAGAGAGAATCTGATATAAAAGCTGAAATGATTTCACTTGTATTTAAGAATAAAATTCAAATGCGTAGCATATTTCCTCTCTTAAAGCTTCTGTAAATAACCATAAATATATAAATATCCGATAATTTTACACAGTTCTAGAATATGTAAAATTATCATCAACATTTGATATATTTATACTGACTTAAAAAAAGTATAATAGTTTTATATACATTATAATTTAAGTGTTTAGAAGTCTTTCAGTTTAAATAACTTAAGTCTAAATCGAGATTTTTGATATAAAAATTGAAACAACTGCATTAGGAGATCTGTAAAATTGTATCAAGTTGCAAAAATTCGATATCATACAAAAAATAAAAGTTTATATTTTCGATTTACTACTTGCAAAGAACATATACTTATGCAACAAATTGTTCATATTTAAATGTCTGGGGCAGATATTTTTGTCTGCCAATTGAATCTGATATAAACATTTCATGTCTCTTACTTCGCATATACGTAGCTTTGTACAGATTTACGAATTTATTTTTGAACTTGTAATTTAGCTAAAGATCTGGTCGATGTATTTAAAAGAAAAAAAATTCTTAAACACGCATGCATATCTTGAGAATCATTAAATTTTTGTACAAAACAAAGAGGCAATAAATACTCCAAAGTGATAATTTAATGAGCAGATTAAACAAAATGGTATGTCTAAATGTTGTACGAAAAATATAAATCGTATAATTTATAATAAAAAATAGAAAATATCATAATAAGTCTAATCTTGAATTTCTGCTACTGTTATTCTGTGAGCTCGTTGTTGTATGCTGTATAATATAAACTTTGTTAAATTAATACTGTGTAAATTATTAATTTTAAAATAACTCTTTTTAAAGAAGTCTAGTTTAAAAGTGATTTATAATGTCAAGTCTATGTTTCAAATAATAATAAAAATGAAAAATGTTATATAATTATTTTTTTATAAAATATATCTTTATATCAACAAATAATCTGCAATATATCTTTAAGCTTTGCAAACAGCAACAAATTCTTGAATTGATTGATAGCCAAAATCAGGTACGAAATTAGAACGTAATTTTATAAATGGGAATAAATAACATATCTTTCAGATCAGTTTCTTTTGCATGTAAAAAAAATGAAAATTTGAGGCTGTAAATAAAAAAGGTTTAAGTATTCTATTATAGAACTTTTCTACTGAGCTCTCCGAATCCTTGTACGTAGCTTCCAGAAAAATCTATTGATATGTTTTGAGGGAAGCTTGAGGATATATTGTACAGAAAGGAGTTTCAATAACATTTCTAAATCGAGCTCTTTGAATCAGATGTGCTATTCAGAAGAATTTTTATTCTTAAATTCCAGAGTCTCGTATTTCCTCCCTTAAAAGTTTCCACTACTTCAGAGCACCATTGCCAGAATAGCTTAGAATGAGCCAGCACGTTTAAAATAGCTCCGAACCAAAATATCTTTGAGTTATACATCTTCAATACAAACTGATAAAAAGAAAACCAGTTAGGTTCGTTTCCATATCAATAGTGCCATATAATAAGATTATTTTGTACGTCCAATACTGAAAACACAAAATGGATACACGAAATTTTTCAAGCTTTGTTGCTTTCGAAATCTGGAATTTTCTATCAAGTCTTCGCTCAAACCAAATGATATTTGAAGAGTTTGAAGTTTTCTTTTTCTGAATAGTTCCCTGTATCTGGCGAGCCAACGAGAATAAATGATTTCGGAATTTTTAAAAATTATTTTGCTTATACCAGCCTAAGAAAAAATGTAGATATTGATGCCGATCGGCTTTAAAATTTGAATTATGGTACAAATTACAAAAGCCTTTAAACTTACTCAAAGCTTTTTTAAATTGTTATAATCATAACACAGTTATTTCTTTTTTTACTATACAAAGGATTTGGATAAAGATAGAAATTTGCTTGTTGTAAATTTTAGACACAATTACGAATTTCTGCAACTATATGTTAGCATATGCAGATTTAAAAGAGATGGTATCACAAGCTTTGAATATTTTAATTCGAATTAAAGAATTACTTAATTCGAATTAGCATTTGGTAGTCGGGATTTTGCGAGTAAAATATATTCAAAGGATAAGTTATCAAGTATTTGACGGCTGAAAGCTAACGGTAAAGCCGTTTCAGAAATTTCAGCTTTCTCAATAGTTAAAAAAATGATTTATTGAGTTCTATTTAGGATTTGTATACATAAAAAAAGCAATTTTGGAATGCCACATTTGACAAATGAATGCTTTGATCTTCGAATCCAAAGACTGATATAAGTACCCATCAAATGATAATTCGTTATATTCAAAGATCATCAGGACTTTCAGTTTCGAATTAGCATTTGGTAGTCGGAATTTTGGGAGTAAAATATATTCAAAGGATAAGTTATCAAGTATTTGTATCAAGTATCATTAGTAGACGTAGTTTGGGAATAGGAATAATAATTCACTGCAAAATAAAGAAAAAGAAACCAGTTCTGAAGGCACACCAAAAATAATAAAGAGAGCACAAATCATATATTATACAGCAAAAGTGATAATTCCAGTCAGTGCCTAAATGGCAATTAGTGATATTTATTGTCAAAAACAAGTGGAACCTGGATGTCCCACTTTGATGAATATCATCCTATCGCGACAGGTGCGAGAAACTTCGGTGTTTGTTTAGTCGCAGACAATATGGTGGTGCAGTAACGATTTGGGAAACTTTTTGCTTCAATGAGCAATGTCTTTGCTCTTTAACACTGATCGCTAAACCTTATACTAAGACATTGGGGATGGCCCGATAACACTTGCAGAGTTTTTTAATGATCCTCACTGAGAATGTCAACAATTTTTCCCATTGCAAATGAAACAAAAAACTGGTTTTATTCTCAGAATATAAAATTACTTGATTGACAAGCATGTAGCCGAGATTTTAACTAAATAATAACCTTTGGGGGTATCATATACCATAAAGTGTACTCTAGTGCTAATCGATGTTCTATAAAAGAACTCAAAAAATCTGTTAAGGATGTATAATACGAAATCGAACCCCAAACCGTTCAAAATTTAGTTTTCTCAACGGAAACTAAACAAGAATGGATGAGCAATCAGGTTTTTAAATTCTATTTATTTTCATTTAGCGTCATTTTTGTGTGAACTTTTGAGACAATGTTAATTTTGTTTTTAATTTCTATATAATTTGCAATAGGCTCAAATCAATTTACATTTTTATACAGTTTTCTATGCATATGTAGCACATTACGCAGAAGCCAAGTTAGGAAAATTGATTAAATGTATTTTCAAATCTTTGTGAATTGGTTTATTGTCAATCTTTTCCATCGCATTGTAAGAACGGTTTAAATTTGCATGAGATGTTTGGTTCTTTTTTTAATCTACAACAAATATTGACAAACAGACGGCTTGTTTTTAAGATCCAGCAAATATAGCAGTACGTTACAAAATTTTTAATAAAAATTCCGTAACTTTTACACTTTTTGATTACATATAGTTATTATTAAAAAATTACAACTTTCACCAATGATTGAATTGGTGTTACTTCAACAATGAGATTTTCAACAACATTTCTGCCATCTATGCCAGCACGGTTTGAAGATTTCAAACCTTGGAAGAAAAAGTTTTATAGTGGTGATTCATTCGGTTTAGGTTTCCTCATAGGATTCTCACGAACCATGTACTAATAGAGTCATCAAAATCTAATGCTACATCGATTCGGAAAGCAAGTTCAATTAAGTTGTGAAACTGGCTGAATTACTGACTGAATTCATCAGTCAATTACTAACGCATTTATTGACTGACCATTACTTAAATCTTTTATTTTTGAAATGAATCATTCTGGGCGGAATAGGAAAGATGATGTAATAGATGAGATGAAGTCAGGAAGAAAGCATTAGTTTGCTATCGGCTTAGTTTTTTTTAATTATTATTATTATGTCTTTTTGAAGTAAACATATTTTTATGCTTTTTAATTCTTTGGTCTTTTGTCCCTTTATTTATGACCCGTATAACCCTTCTTATTTAGTCCGTGTTAGCATTCGAGTTTGACTATTTAGATCAACAATTCAATTTACACATACTTTACGTCCTGTTACTACCCCATAAATTCATCATAGAAAACTTTATCATTCTTAGAGGATGAAAAGTGTTCAAATAATCATAATTCTACAACACCAAAAGTGAAATTAATCTACGGCTCCTACGTGTTAAAACGACCGCCTTGCATATTGTCTTTGTAAAAAGAAATTACAAGAGAAAAAGAATCTTTTTCCATCCTAACTTAAACAATCATCAATAGAGGTTACCTTGAAACAGTCAAACCCAATATCAGGGTACAACAGCACTCCGTACGTAAACAAAGATACCATTTAGAGACAATCAATCAACTCCTTCCCTTCAAAATACTCGGGGTCCTCACGTAGTAGAATAATCTCTTTAAGAACATTTAGGTTGGCCATTCGCCAATAGGTTCTCAAGTCTATTAGCAATGCCTTAAAAACAACATCTCCCTTCATATTGAACCTAAAAATCATTTAAAAAATTGTTTTGATAGAAGTTAATAACAAGTTCCCTAAAGAAAACTGAAGAAATGATTATTTTAGTGGAGAGTTAAAAATTGCATGCCTCGGTAAATTTTTAATAAAAATTCGAAAGTACTACAATAGAAGCAAGGTGAGTGTCTCGTCTTCATGCTACTGCGACATATTAAGTACCCAGTAGTTAGATCAGATCCACCATTCATGTCTTGGACATTCACAGTTTAATGTCTAGGCTGTAATTTTAAACAATTACTTTTGTTCCCATTAAGTCTCAGACATGGGCTTATTACTATGTTTTAAGTTTTAAATAAAGTTTAGTTGCCACCGAATGTGATTTTATCGTTTGTGAATGCAGTCAGTCTTCTCGAAAACTGAAAGTCGAAGAGCTTTGATTTTTTTTATTCAATTTTCTAAAAGTTGGTAATATGTTATGATGAATTTATACGGTTATTGTGGGACAACCGAGCTCATCAAAATAACAAAATCAACATCACAATAAAAATTATAATATTAGCAAATAATTTTTGGAGTTTTATTCCATTCAGAAGTGGTTTTCGATTCTCTTTTTTTATCTTTAAGACACACTCACAGAACCAATATATATCACTAATCAAAAGGAATGCCACTAAAGGGTTAAGAACATGTGCATATCATGCAAAAGTTCAATCGAAATTAGATTAGAGACATCGATTAAAAACATCGTTCTATGTATTCAAGGTTTCGAAACGGAACCTCTAATGAATTTAAACTCTTTATTAATTATCAACAAGGAAGTGAGACACGTGCTACCATCTTTATGTCGTTATAACAAATACATAAAAAATAAAATGATAAATAGTATCCATATGTTACACCTAAATATGTTTCTTTATGAAAATATTAAATAAAAGTAAACTCAACTAAAATTCTACTTTAGAAAGATTAATCTTGTAGAAATCCGAAAGTGATTTAATGATAAAGTCACAATTTGTTAGCTGAAAGATCGCTCGTTTAATACACATTCTAAATAAAATCTACTTTGCATGTAATTCCCGTATAAACTAAACTATTTTTTAATTGTTTAATATTCCAACATGTTATATATTCTTACGTTTTTGTTTATTGAAAAAGAGGATGATTGATTAAATTAATGTATCTTTTAAAGCTGCACGATTAGCATTTTGAGAGGAGCTTAATTTTCAATTAAAATCAATTGACGAAGGCAGTACCTAGGCCAAAATCTCATCTCTAAGCTATTGCACCATAGCATGAAGAATGTATTTCCCCCTTGATGGATTTAACTTGCACTAAACCCGTAAACATGATAGCTTCAAGATAAAAGTGTCTGAAATCTTTGCAATCCAGAAAGCGAGAATCTGTTACTGGATTACAGCGAACTCAAGGGAAACTGTGGATTTTCACGTCAAATATTCCATTATCTAAATGTGTTTTGGACTTTAAAGTCCCTTCCAATTTAACATTTAAAATTAATCTTGTTAATGAAGCATTTCACCTGTTGACAAATCTGGTGATAAAATAAATTGAGGTGTTTGGAGCTCGAATGTAAACATTCTATCAGTCGAAGGTAACCACATTTCGCCAGTATCTTGGGATTTCGAAATTTGCAAATAAATTAGTTACTGTCTTTTTTTTTCCACAAACACCTTATCATACATTTTTTTTCAAGTAAACTAATTGATATAATTGCAATAATACCAACTTCTACTGCAAATGTTATTATTATGCTATGTGAGTGAATTAAATGTGTCGAAAACATTTTCCCAAGTCACATATAAGGAAAAAAATATTTCGATTAAAATTAGAGACGAATTAGATTAGCCAACAATTTTATTTCATTTGATTAATCGCAGTTTTATTTAATTATATTTTTTCATGTTTGTAATGATAGAATTTGTATTTGATTTTCTATTTCGTGCTTGTATTTGACTTTTCAATCCTTAATGAGTTTATATATATATATATATATATTGTCGGTAATAAAACACTGATTTAATATTTTATTAATTTCATTATTAATTAATTAACAAATTTAATTAAATCAAGAGTTCATTCGAATAGCTACATCTGATAGTAAATTTGGAAAAAAAAATATGATCTCAGTATTCATAATACTTACAATAATAAATTATAAATTAAATTCTGAAAAGTAAAAAATAATACAAATGAAAAAAATTCCACATGTCAGTACGCTAATGAAAATGTGTTTTTAATAATGATTATTAAATTCAGTTTTAAATTGTTATCAAATATGTATCATTATTGTTTTATTTTCCAGGTGAATATTATCAGGAAGAAAATATGAATAATGGAATTCGACTTCTTGTGAAGATTTGAAGATTAATATTTACAGACAATTACCTCTTCTACTTCCGAGAAAAAAAGATTGATTTTTCATAAACTGATCACTGAAAAATTAATCGGAACGCATCTTTTGAAGAAGGAATTGTATGTTCAAATGGTGTATTTTACATATGTATTATAATTTGATACGAATTAATTGAATTGATTTGATAACAATTTTGAATTGATACAAATCTGTAAAAAAACTAATACAATTATAACAAAACTCTAATAGAACCCAGGATTGTGGAATCATAATAACAAACAATAATAATATGAATACATAAAAAAATTCGTGTACCGTGAATATTAATAAAAGAAATCAGTTTTCACCTAACAAGTTTTCAGAATATCTGCTTTGAATTTAACGACATAATCGCAATGTATATCAAATTGTAAAGCAAAACTCTTGCCGGCCCAACCTACCCGATAGGTGTAGAGAAAGCTCTTTTCCTATTTGTAGTCTTGAAAGTGATTGGATCATGCAAGCACGAAGTAAAACATTTGAATAATTGTTGGCTCAAAGTTGATATTCGGCCAAACTGATTTTCAAAATCGAAGATTGAACCATTTGTTACTTATTGCACAAGATGATAAGAATGGCAATGAATATTCATTCTAATTATTATATCAAGTTTACAGGACTTACATTTAAACTTGAAACCGATGTCGTTAAATAATTTATTATTTCATTTGGCACATTAAATGCACAAACTTTAAGCTTATTTAGCACTCAATGCAGCACAGCAAATAATAAATCGCGTTGATTTACTTTAATAAATCTCCGGTAAGGAACATTAATCTCATGAATTCTGTAATTCCCTTATTTTGATTTTAACAGATACTATACAATAAGGATCTGAGTGATAACTCTAATCGAAGAATGTTGTTTCGTACCATATAGATTATAAGACTGTGAATTCGTGTTTAATGGATGAACATTTCTGAATTCTGTAAATTGCAAATGATATAAACCACATTTTGCAGCTTTACTTCATCTAATATATCTATAGTACAAGCATAAATGACGAAATCCTATTTTCGAACATAACCTTTGTGCTATAATCATTTGTCAATTCCATAACCCATTATTCTGTGAAACCCAAGCACACATCAAACTGCAATTTTGAATCTGAAGCTCAGCGAATAGCTAGAGGACACGAAGTTCAAATATTTGAGTACTTAGGAAGATAGCTCTCTCCCATCAAGATGGAGGAAAAACGGCTCCCTCTGATAAATGAAACAGACATCGTAAATATAGAAGACATAACGGAAGAAATGAAATGCCTCTTGGCGTCTGAAAATATCACTCGATCATTCAAAGGTAAGAATATTTTATTTTTCATAGAATTATGTGTTATAAGGAGAATTCCCAAGGTTCCAATGAAAAATTCCTTTCCGTGATTATTATAATCCAATTAAATGCTGTTTTTTACCATCAAGCGTGATTAAAAGGAGGATTCTAACAGGACAAATGTTGTCAAAAAAGAAAATTGCACGATATTTGAACTAACTCAGTGGACAGAAAAACAATATAATTTTAGAACGCTAGTTCAAACGATATAACATAATTTTACTACACTACTCCAAAAGACGCAATATAATTTTGTTACAATATTTCAATCAATTTGATATAATTTTATTTCACTAGTACAATGGATATAATATAATTTCACTACACTAGTTCAATGAACACAATTTAATTCTATTGCTCTAATTCAATCAGTAAAATATAATTTTAGTATAGTAGTTCAATAGACTCAGTATAATTTTACTACACTATTTCAATCAATGTGATATAATTTTATTGCACTAGTACAATGAACATAATATAATTTCACTACACTAGTTCAATGAACACAATTTAATTCTATTGCTCTAATTCAATCAGTAAAATATAATTTTAGTATAGTAGTTCAACAGACTCAGTATAATTTTACTACACTATTTCAATCAATGTGATATAATTTTATTGCACTAGTACAATGAACATAATATAATTTCACTACACTAGTTCAATGAACACAATTTAATTCTATTGCTCTAATTCAATCAGTAAAATATAATTTTAGTATAGTAGTTCAACAGACTCAGTATAATTTTACTACACTATTTCAATCAATGTGATATAATTTTATTGCACTAGTACAATGAACATAATATAATTTCACTACACTAGTTCAATGAACACAATTTAATTCTATTGCTCTAATTCAATCAGTAAAATATAATTTTAGTATAGTAGTTCAACAGACTCAGTATAATTTTATTACACTATTTCAATCAATGTGATATAATTTTATTGCACTAGTACAATGAACATAATATAATTTCACTACACTAGTTCAATGAACACAATTTAGTTCTATTGCTCTAATTCAATCAGTAAAATATAATTTTAGTATAGTAGTTCAACAGACTCAGTATAATTTTACTACACTATTTCAATCAATGTGATATAATTTTATTGCACTAGTACAATGAACATAATATAATTTCACTACACTAGTTCAATGAACACAATTTAATTCTATTGCTCTAATTCAATCAGTAAAATATAATTTTAGTATAGTAGTTCAACAGACTCAGTATAATTTTATTACACTATTTCAATCAATGTGATATAATTTTATTGCACTAGTACAATGAACATAATATAATTTCACTACACTAGTTCAATGAACACAATTTAATTCTATTGCTCTAATTCAATCAGTAAAATATAATTTTAGTATAGTAGTTCAACAGACTCAGTATAATTTTACTACACTATTTCAATCAATGTGATATAATTTTATTGCACTAGTACAATGAACATAATATAATTTCACTACACTAGTTCAATGAACACAATTTAATTCTATTGCTCTAATTCAATCAGTAAAATATAATTTTAGTATAGTAGTTCAACAGACTCAGTATAATTTTATTACACTATTTCAATCAATGAGATATAATTTTACTATACTATTTCAATCAATGAGATATAATTTTACTACATCATTTCAATCAATGAGATATAATTTTACTACACTAATCCAATGACCACAATATAATTTCTCACTTTAGTCCAATAGTCCAATAGAAAGAATATAGTTTTACTACAGTGGTTGAATGTACACAATATAATTTCACTACACTTGTCTAATAGGCAGACTATAATTTTACCACACTAGTCCAATAAACATAATTTAATTTTACTACACTAGTCCAATGAGCGCAGTTTAATTTTACTACACTAGTTAAATCAATACGATACAATTTCACTACACTATCCGAAGGACACAACATAGTTTCACTACACTAAACCAACAGAGGCAATATAATTTTACTATATCAGTCCAATTAAAACACTTTAATTTGAATACGTTCATTTAATAGGCACAATATCATTTTACGACGCTAATTTAAAGGGCACAGTATATTTTTATTACATTATAACTTTATTAGTTCAATAAACGTAATACAATTTTACTGTATTAATTTAATAGATACAATATAACTTTACAAAACAAGTCCAATGAATATAATGCAGTTCATTTTTCCATTAGATGTACAAATTAAATGGCCGTGCTATTTAAGATTAAAATGAGAATAATTTCATTAAAAAAACCAATCAAGAACGGAATAGTGAAGCGCCATAAAAAATTCTGACACCCTTTTTTGCATTGAAGTTATCAAATGAGCAATGCTTTGTAACATGGAAAACGTGGGAAAATACTCGATAGTCATCTATCACAAAAGAACGCGTGAAATGTTCGCTAATGAGATGCCTCTACAAACTGATCGAGTTTTTTTTTTTTTTCAAGTTTTTTGTCTTTAGCAAACAACAACAGCATATACCATTTTTAGGCTTTAATTAATAAAATAATTTTAAAATGCGATATATATCCAAAAGGTCTAAATTACAAAATTTCCAACTGCCATCCTATTCTTAACTAAACTATGTAAATATTCCCAATGTTAAAATAATGTTTACAATAAATATTCCATTTAAAATTCCAAAAAACGTGCAAAACTATACATTTTAATATGAGATGCAGTGATATTAAAATTGAAATAAAGTTGCGCCATAAGAAAGTAAATTTTTAAATTGCCCTTTAGCATTTACCATCGTGATTCCTATATAAATTTACTTTTTTTGTACTTTTTCGTTATTTTTACAAACTTTAAAAAACAATATATTAGATTTAATGCATATAGAGAAGGTAAATGTGGCTTAATAATGGAATCTGAAATTCGAGATCGCATTTAACACCAAATTCTTTCGAAGATGTACCGTTTATGCACCTGATGTACGTCAAATCTAGTATTTTTCAATAAATTTGTTGATATAGCTTAAATACCTAACTCTAAGTGCTGACTCTGATTCAACTTCGTCATCTGATTACTGCTGGTAATCGCGTGATGCACCAATTAACTTGCACGTGGTTTTCACAGTCGCTTCGTTGGTGTGGTGTGGAAGTTTGTAGGAAGGATTGCCAGTTCAAGTGTCGTCTTCGTCATCTGACTGCTGTTCAAAATTACGAGATCCGTCCCAAAATAGCCCTAATATTGCTTTAAAAAACGAGACGTTACTATAATTTAACCAAAAGAAATCAACACAAATAGTCGCTTATTTAATGCATGAAATCAGCAATTTTAAGCATATAAGTTGATTTTTATGTTATCCATTTACACAAGAAAAATATATGTTATGCCTAAGAAGAAATCTAATGATTTCGCTTTTTAAAAAAAAAGACACTATGACAAATTTATAGCTGTATTATCTAACCTGCTGCATAAATCCTTAATAATCTTGCATCATTTTTCTCTTGGGAAAAGAGGTCCAAATGACAGAGATTCTCTTGATAAAATTATTTATAGACAGTTTTTATAATAAAAAGTCCTGAATTCAAAAGAGTAGAAAGTAACTCAAATCTCGATCGCAATAGAGCACGAGATATACAATGAAAAGATTGCTGATATCTCAAGATTTAAATCGTTCAATAATTTAAAAAAAAAACTCTCAAATTAAATTCAAACACATTTGCCTACCTTCTAAATTCTGAAAAAGTGAAGTATATAACTTTTTGGAAATTTTCTCATATCTCGAACAATTTTTCCTGCGCCTCCAAATCTCCCAAATAAGCATTAAAAAAAAAAAGAAGCTAGAAGTTTTGTGTAAGTGCATAACGCTTGCTCTATGTCATTTCTCTTAGTCACCTGTGCAATATCCGTATAATAGTTTATTTCATCAATTTCTGAAGCAACCTCTGTTCATATTTTTACTTTGTTTACTGTTGCAAGTAAAAGAAATAATAAGTCAAGAATCTGCGACCCATTCCCATGATATAAAGTCACCAAAGAAGTACTGGCAGACGATCTAGCCACATGCAGAGCTTGCATGCGGTTATGAATGCATGCTCTGCATAATAAATAAACCGGCTGTAAATGCCGGTTAGTTTTTCTGGAGTAAGCGGAGGATTGCTGCCTCTGTGCCCAAGAGTAATCATATAGGGCATATATTACGGATACAAATAAATAATTAATCTTACTTCTGTATTGTGATCAAAATTTTACTTCTCATATTTCTTAAAAGAATTAGAAGTCTTCCAATTGTTTTGAATAACCGATACTACTTAATAACCAGTATAAAACTCTGATGAAATCTATTTTAGTGTGTTCCTTCAATTTGTAGACAATAATGTTAACTTAAAACTAATGAATGGATTAGATCATAAGCAACTATAAACATACTGTTGTTTATCTAGCCAACCGTATTAATTTTGGGGTCCGCGGTGGCCTGGTGGTAAGGTCTCGGCTTGTGAGCCGTAGGGTTTCAGGTTCGAGACCCGATTCCACCGAAGAACCGTCGTGTAAGGGAGTCTGTTGCACGTTAAATTCGTCATGCCAAACATCCTCCCGCTGATTTGGTGTGGCGTGGAGAGGGCAGTGCCAGCTCAGATGTCGTCCTCGTCATCTGACCACGGTTCAAAATGACGAGGTCCGTCCCAAAATAGCCCTAGTGTTGCTTTACAACGGGACGTTAATATAACTAAACTAAATCTTAATTTTTGACCTTGGTGATTTGGCATTGTTGGCATCCTTGGCGTCCACATCAAAGTAGATTTGAACCTAATAATCTATTTAATATGGTGAGCTAAGAAAATATAAAATATAGTATCACCATATGAAAGAAACTTGTTCAATTGAACAAGCAGAAATTTTCTTTCTTAATACCTTCAGTGGAGGAGGTTAAAATCCTCATCCAATCCTCTTTCGTGCCTCATAGATTCTTCCATACACTCGGAGGGTTATCTGATTATGCTGATGTATCTTATCTGGGAGAAGTGAGGCCCCGGAAAAAATTTGCTTATCTTCTCTACAAGAAATGTAATCCTATACCATACACTTAGTAAACAGCATGAAATATTTTACGGGGATGATACTTCTTGAGCCCTTTTTTCCGAAGTCCCCTGAATGTGATTTAGGTGGTTTAGTGGAAACCCTTCCAGATGTAGCTTTTATCGAGGGTGCTTCAAGCTGCGGAAGCAGATTCAATTTTTCGGAAACAGATTCAATTTGCTCGGAAAACAATCTGTTGGCCACCCGGAAATATACCATTTCAACTTATAGAGAGAATCTTACTGATTTATGCTCGAATTTTCAGAGGACTTCTTATTCTTTTCACTGCAATCTTCTAAGCTTTTACCCTTAAAATTTCTATGTTATTTTTAGCTTGCATATGTCTCTTTTAAATCCATATTGGAGGAAATATTGAAATTTTGTTTGAAAGATTTTTTCTTCCATGCGCAATGAATAGTAATTCAACCGAATCTAGCAGCTATTATGTTACAAAATAACTTGAGTTATTTGTCATAGATATTTTTACTTTCTCGCGTATGAAATACACAATAGAAAGCCTTTTAATCGGATAAAAATAAGAAGACGAGATTTTGATGGATATCCATGTTTCAGACCTGTCTCATTCCGAAAAACATATTTTTAGTATCATCTCTGTCTGTGAATACGATACTCAAAAATGTTTTGAACTAGACAAATGAAATTTGGTACTGCACATATGCACTAAACTTTCAGATTTCTGTCAAATAAAGAGCTATATCGAAACGTAGGAAGCTTGTCTGTCCATCTGTCCGAATATACATAAGAACACTAAAAAGTTAAATGGATAAAATCTGCTACGCAAATTTAGTTTTTGTGGAATTATAAGCCAAATATTCCAGAAAACTGGCCTTCTCTTCGTTTTTACGTTCTAAAGCATGTGAATGTGATAATTATCGATTTAGCCGCTTAGATAAATGAAATATGATATGTGATCTTTTTAATAAAATTTCGGTCAAATTTTTATGCATTCGCTTGGAAAAGAGATGTCTAAAATATATATTCGGTTTGCTTTATTTATGCTAAGATACAGAATTATCTCTTGTAAGAAATTATGAGCACTCAGGGCATGCACAGTTTTATCCATTGCTCTTTAATAAAACCGTTATTAAAGAGTAATGACTTTTTCAGTAGACTACTCCATTTGGTATTTTCAATTAATTAATTACAATCTGTCAAATAGAATTACTCATTGTTAATGATATTCAAAATTCAATATTTCTTGGAAAGAGAACTGACTTCATTTTTTGATATGAATACATATTTAAATCTGTATTCATATTAAAAAACTTCCTCTATTTGAGCAATGGAAACATTTAAACGAAATCTAATTAAAAAAAATATATAATTCATTATTATAAATATTAAAAACATTACAGTATAGAAATCTGGTCGACTTTCTGTCCCATTCTAAAATTTAGTTCTCTCAAGGAAGCTCAAAACTCAAGTAGATATGAAAGTAACAGGAAATAAAAACTTTTTATAAAATGGATAACTTACTTAACATGTCGCGATTCCTTATCTTACTGTCAATTGAACTGAATTTGCTGAAAATTGAATGAAGGAATATTTCGTAGTTTTATTTGTAGTTCGCAATCCATTTTTCAACATTTATAACAAAATTAAGCGATAAACGGAAGTTCTTTTGGAAGAAACCTTTTCATGGTCCGAAGATAATATTCACTTTTAAAAGTAAATTTAATTAATCGTAATGTAAATTTTATTCAGGTCTCGGGTACTGATCTTTATGATTTTAATTTATAGTTAAGTCAACTACTGAACTTTTCCAACTAAATGTATCTTTATATTTATCCAAACTTTTTAATTTAAAAACTAGCTAATAATAGTTTTTTTTTGCCATTGAAAATATTTATTTCTTCAGAATTTAGTTGAATTTTTATTAAACTTTGAGAATTATCAATATAAAATGATGAAAGGTTTGTAGTGGATAAATAAATGTCAAAAAGTAATTTATTTATATTCAAAACTTCAATGAATTAATTAAGTTCAAATTAATAATTATAATAATAATCTACATCCGTTCGTATCGTAAACAGAATGGAAATACATAGATAGAATGGAATCTACTTTTTATCATATTCATAAACTCTAAGAAAACTCGTCAAGTAGATATTAGTAGAATTCAAGTAGATATTCTATATAATTTTCCATATATTCTATATATTCTAAATAATATTCTATATAAATGCTATAAGTGCATTAAAAATTTGAGACATATCAAATTAAAAGTTAACTAAACCGTATGATTCCGAATGGAATCTCTTTAAACCCTAATTTTGTGCAAAGTGCTAATAATGCAATTTTAGAAATAGCTTTAACTCGACCACCATAAAATGTTAGGGATTTGATCATCTGTGAATATGTTTCTCTTAATACCATTTCTCATGTTCTTATCTTTCAATCTTTTCCATTAAGATAGATGATTATATTTAAAAGCTAAATTTTTTTGCGTAAATATCGAATAATTTTTATTCAATCTATTTAATTTATAAACAGGTTACTACGCAAAACCGTTTAAATTTAGTTTTTGCTTTCATTTACATAATCGTTTGAATTTTGTTTGATTCGTTCATTTACAAAATCACTTGAATTTTGTTTGTACATTCATTTACATAATCATTTGAATTTTGTTTTTACATTCATTTACATAATCATTTGAATTTTGATTCTGCGTTCATTTACATAATTTTTTTGAATTTTGTTTCATAATTCATTTGCATTATCTTCACTTTAATGCTATTTTATATGTTAAAAACTTTTTTTCTCAAATTCTTTATTTTGGTAAAAAATCTTATAAAAATCCTCATAAATTAAATTTTAAAGCATGTTTCTTGCCAAAATTTGAATAAAAATTTTTCGAAATATGCTGCAGCTTCTGAACTGCAGAGTAGGCAATTTGTTCGTTTAATATAAGTTTTTGCAAGCATTTAAAAGAAAATAAAAATTTTATGATACTTATGATTGGAACCAAGTATTTATCATATTTCTTAGTTCAGGAACTTAAGTAAGTCTTTTAATCAATCTGTAAGGTTTTGAAAGTATCATTTGATGAGCTTCCAAGCAGATTTTTTAATCCAAAGAAAGCCGTATTTTCTTCCAAATTCCAAAATGTATTTGGCTGTAACTGATACTTTTGTTTCATAGGTGTTCTTCAATATATTTTGAGCAAAATTTCTAAAGGAAATATAAAAGCATTTTATAACAGTTTATGAAAAATTTATCCTGAAAGGGATTGCATACCTAACAACTGATTTCATTCGTCAAGCTTTACAATGGTATGATTTACTGAAAAACTCCGAATGACCAGTTTCGAAAAACCATAGAATTTTGTTTTTGTTTTTAAATTCAAACAGAATAAGAGTTTGTTTAAAAAGCAAGCAATATAATGTAAGTACGTGGCACGAGATAGCCTTCGAGTTATGAAATCTGTCTGATCATATAAAATACAATGAATTAAAAGATATTTTTATTTTAATAACTCACATAAGTATTCTCTTTTCAGTTTCCAGTTTCTTTTCCAATTTACGAATATTTTTTCGAATCTTTTTCTTTTTTCATTCATGGCACTAAAAGTTTTTTCTACTTCAATCCTCAACTATTTGTAGAAGTGTCCAATGTATAAGTAGCAGTCCTATAGCATGGACATATAACATAATTTTTGAATAAAACAATTTAATAAATTTGTGAATTGACTATATATTCCTTTCTTACACATCATTTTGGTGGAATTACAATTGTTAATTTCATTTAGCATAACTTCGAGCCAACAGGAAATGAATTGACCCTGCTGTAGAAATAATAAAACTAAATAGTACTGGATCAGAGGTGATCGTTCTTTGATTCAGGTCTAAATTACAATTTGTGGATGAGTGAATGAAATGTAAGGTTGAAGTCCGCCCAGTGAAAAGGGCGGTGATGCATGAGTAGCTAAGACGTACTCTTGGCCCTAGATGGCGCTATTGAAACAAGAGACACTAAAACTCGGCTTAACTTCTTAACCTATGATTTACGTTCCAAAAGTTTAAACCGAAAATGTAAACGAGATCGCGAGGATTTCGAACCATTCCACGGTTTGGCAAACTGATCCTAAGTTGTACGTGCATGACTTATGGAACGTGAATAATATAAATAAGACACAACTGGAATAATTTTGTGGGATATTCCATAGGTAATTTAACCTGATGTAATAATTGTGGTAGATATACAAAAGAACTATTATCGATCTCTAAAATATAGCATAAATCAATAACATAATAATAATCAATCATCGTACTACGGGCTATGCTCGTAGTTGTAGGTTAAGGGGTTAAAATTGTTGACTTAGTCAGCTGGTTTGTCTATGACAAATGCTATAAACAACAACAACATGATAAAAGAACAAATAAATTTTCCAGTATCAAGATATTTTTGTTTATAATGTATGATAAACAAAACTATTCATTTCAGTGTGAATTAATCAACATTTACTCATCGTATGTTAAAAATAAATGAAATATTTTGGAATTCTATTAGTATGCCCTTTAAATTCATCATAATACATTCATCATAATGAAAATATAATATTTCATTTCTAATTACCAGTTACCTATTACGTATTTTAAATGAATTCTGAAAAGGATTGAATGAGTGATTACATGTACATCACATTCATTTTGATACCGACCTGATGTGTTTAATGCTTCATGAGTTTAATCTCTTTCCCCAAATATTAAAAAGATTATTTTAAATTAAATCTAGAAATGTATGTACTAATGCTCTTAACGTAGATCAGTGCAAAGGTACTATTTTAAGAATGCAATATTCTTTACATAATGTAAATTCCAAGAAGAAAATAGGTAACTATTATGCAGAGTTCGATGTGATTCTATTTTCTAAAAATAAATATGCACTTCCATTATCCCAAAGCAATGTCTCAGAGTAAAGAGATTATTAATGCACGCTTTGAAGTCTCACTTCTTCTTTGAAAGTTTAAAAGGTTAATACCAAATCCCTGCACTGATTTTAATTAGTTTAAATTAATTTGACTTCAGCTTTTCTCTAGGAAATGGTTTCTGGGGGAATTATTTATTCATAATTCTTTAGGATTTTTTTTTTCATTTTTTTAAAAAGTTATGGATGAAAATAAAGTTTCAACTTTTCTCTTGGTTTCCGTTTGCATCATTTGTATGCATGTTACACGTTATTAATGCTATTTTTAGAAATAAATGCAAGTTACTTGAGTAATTTAATTAACTTTTAATTCCTCAAAAAGGGGAACCATCTCGAAGTGAATTGGAGATTAATTGGTTTCAAGATTTTGTAGTATTTAAAATAATGGATTATGATACATATTAAATGCTTTAAAATAGAAAGCAGATCGACAAAAGTTGCAATTTCTTATTCACTAATAAAAGTGTGTCTTAAAAAATTTGTAAATATAAAGCGCCCTCTTGATATTCTTTACAGTATTCGTTACATTCCTTATAAGAATGTGTAAACATAATAAACATAAACGTTTAAGATAGAGCGTTTTTTGATAAAATTTATTTAACGTTAAAGGTATACATTAAAATAAATTTTTGATAAAATTTATTTCAGAACTCTGCTGAAGACCAATCCCAAGACCGGAGCTTTTTAAACTTGCACATCACAAAAGTTTGCCATGATTTCTAAGTCCAGAAAAAAAAAATGAAAAAATGAAGTGATAATCAATTTTATTTAAACGAAAATTTAAGATAATATTTATTTAAAAAATTTTGATAAAATCTCTGAAGTCAAAATTTTAAAACTATTTCGTTTTATAAATGTAGAACCGTTCGAAGGAAAAGAACGGTGTTAGAAATAGTAAAAATCCATCGATATATATATATATATATATATATATATATATATATATATATAACATTATTTTGTTTGAATGCAGGTTCGAAGACGTTGAAGAGACATGTTATATTTTTAAATTAATTTTAATGTCCATTTCATGAAAGCATAATTATTTACAAGCAGAGACGCGGACAATTCACGTCCACCACAGCGCAGCACAAAAGCAGAAGTAAGAAAGAAGCGCGAAACAAATGATCACTAGTCTTATATAACATAGAATTTCCGGCCACGTGCCAATGGAATGCATATGATGACCTCTGACAAGGGCAATGAAAGTATCACTTTCATTTGATACGTAGTACTTACTGATGGCGCACTAATTTTATAAAGGGATTAATTAAACTGAAAGTGGAATTGAATCACGAAATAAGAGAATATTTTTAGAATGAAGTTACTATGGCTAAATTAAGACAAAATCTTGGAAATTAATTAAATTGAAATTAGAATATATATATATATATATAATATCGTAAGAGGACAAATTT
Organism: Argiope bruennichi; assembly: GCF_947563725.1. Taxonomy (NCBI): domain Eukaryota; kingdom Metazoa; phylum Arthropoda; class Arachnida; order Araneae; family Araneidae; genus Argiope; species Argiope bruennichi. Next base: position 9,191,410 of record NC_079154.1, read on the forward strand.
ATAATTTCCTTTAAAAATAGTGGCTGTGTAGAATCGTGATTCGAGCATATAATCTTTCGGTAAGAAAAATAAATTTTAGCATCAGCCAATCACATCTTCATAAATTATAGACCACGTCACTCCTATGGTGTCTTTCCAATATATATTATCCAGCTATTTTAACCTTATAGAACTGAAATTAAAAATTACAAAATGCATAGTCTTTCAATAGTTCTTCGTAAATGATAAAAAAATTATGTTTCTTGATTAATAAAAATTTTGATAAGATGAAAAATAGTGAAACAAACAATAATTTACTTCCTCTGAAAAATTCTAAATATTGTGAACAAATAAGAAAATAATATTCATAATGATTAACTTAAAGTTGTATGATACAATTCAAACAATTAACTGTAGTTGATAACACAAAATTTTTTTCTGATTTTTTTCAAACCACCAGTTTCCACCAGTTTTTTTTTTTTTCCTCACCAGTTTCACATTATCTAATATTCAAGCCAGATTCCTGACAGTACACAATATACTAACTAACACCATCTGTTTTTGAAGACATGTACTAAAATTGCACAGAATGATGTGTAGGGGCGCGTGTTGCTAAAATTGAGAATTTAATTTCGTAAAATCTGTAATAAATGCGAAGCTAAGCAAAAGTAAGATCAGTGTTCAAAAAATAATTATGAAGCATGCGAAGCCAAATTTTATTGAAAATCTGTCAGAGGTCCCAATTCCCTATCTGAAATGGACTTATATGTCTTATCGAATTTTCTGAGAAATTAAATAAAGGAAAGGACCGTCACATGATGCTATAAAGGATAAATCTTTGTTTATTCATTAAGTGGAACATTTCTTTATCTCACTTAAATATTCTAAATTAGTTTATAGTTTGAATACCGTCTCCAATTTCCTTAAATGTATTTAATGCAAAATATATTTTGGAACCATAAAAGAAATGTTGCAGATTCTATTGCTATTCTTCCAATTATTTAAATAAAAGTTAACTAAATTAATTAAATAATTAAATTTTAAAAGCACAAGTATTCTAAGGCATTTAATTCCAACTTTTGAAATAAACTAATCTACATATAAGAATAGCTATTAATAATTTAATAAAAAAATTATAATTCTATTTCGTAATTCTGAAATTAAAAACTGTTCTCTGCACTTCACAAAGGGCACTCAGATGAATTTTTCATAACTTTTAATAAAAGATAAAAAAAGATTCAATAAACATTAAAAGAAATATGGATTAACAACATACATGATATGTTCTATGAGGATATTATATTCATTGTTTTATCTTTATAAGCAAACCATCGTCCAACAATTCTGAATTTTTTCATCAGTTTGAATAAACACTCAATTGTTGCATCGACGATGGTATATTTTTAAAAATGTGTAATCATAATTTTGAATAATAATAAATGAATTCCGCTTTTTTAGTTGACAAAGCAATTGAAAATACACTTTGCTATATTAATAAATTTAATTAGAAATTTCTAAACCTCAGTCTTGTTTTTAAAAAAATGTTGTAACATTCACTCTTTTTTTTGTGCTCTTTCTAGTAATCATAACTATTCGATAAAGAAAAATTAGGAATAGAAAAGGATATATTTAGAAATTGAAAGAGAGTACTTAAGAAGGTAGTATCAACAAAATAAATATCCTTTAAGAGTTATTTATATAAACATAATATTCATTAATAATATAGGCATAATATTCATTATTATGACTCCGCATCCTTGAAATAGGATCAATACTTTCTAGGTAAGTTAAAATAAAAATATATCCATCACATTTATGCCTTTAATTAATCCTTTTTTAAAAATAATCTCTGGATTTTATTAATTATGATTGTTTGTTTTTAAATTTGAGTATGTGATTGTATTTTTAAAAAATAAAAACTCTTTCTTTTAATTCAATTTCACTCCACAAGTAATTCTGATCTTGTAAAGTTCAACAGAAATAGTTGATATTATTACTTCCAACTACTACAGACATAAATAATGCAGAAACGATCATTTTTCCTTCTCTTCAACACGACCACCTGCAACAGTACTTAACAAGATGATGAACTGCGACGTAAGTAAGATGGAATGGAAATTACGTAAAACTGACGAGTTCCTCCTTTTCAGCGAATAAATAAGATTGTATTTTATGATATCAAAAAATAAATCTTGCTGAGATTTATTTATTCAATCAAATTTATCCTTCTTATGTAATTACTGTACATATAAAAAACTCTAGATGCTTAAAAAAAGTCTAAATTATAAAAATAACTCAAAATCTTAAAATATCTTCTCCGGTTGTATCTTCGATAAATAGAAACTGATACGAGAAGATTCCAATTTTGTTTCTCTAGACAAAATATTATGCAATTGTTAATCACACTGGCAAAAACAACTGCTTAGGATTGAAGTAATTGTTAATTTATTATTATTATTACTACTAAAGTCCATTGGCGATCGGTCGGTACGTCGGGAATATTAAGATTCAATTAATTTTCGTTTTCATAAATTAACGCGCAAGATTCTCCTAAGATAGATTCTCCAAGATTCTTCTAAGCGCAAGATTCTCCTCCTTTTTAATAAAAAATGTGGTCTGGTGGTAAGGCATCGGCTTCGGAACCGGAGGATTTCAGGTTCGAGGCCCGATTCCACAGTAGAACCTTCGTGTATGCTAGTCTGGTGTTCGTTGAATCCGTCGAGGCCAAACATCCTCCCCTGATGTGGTGTGGAAGTTTGGAGAAGGGGGGCAGCTCAGGTGCCACCCCCGTCATCTGACCGCGGTTCAGAATTACGAGTCCGTCCCAAAATAGCTCTAGTGTTGCTTTAAAAGGGGACGCTAATATAACTAACCTAAAATTGCTTAATAAATTGAAATAATTGTTTATTTTTTTTATTATTATTATTAGAGGTCTTTGGCGACGAACCGGTAATATTGTGATACAATCAATATTCTTTTGCATAACTTAATATCCCTGATTCCCCCAAGAATATATTTTTAAACATCAAATATTGATAGGCAATGAAACCGTGTTATTTCAATAGCCTTATACTTGTTCTTTTCATTCTGTATGAGAACCGTCTCGCTTAATAAAATCTCGTGATATCATAGTGCTATTGAAAGTATAACTGATCAAGTAATCCACCATCTATCTTCACTTTCTTATTCATTATGTAAACATTGAAGACATGGAAACAAAATATTTCTTTCTTGTTTATCAATAACGGAAGAAAAAAAGTATTTTTAAGAAATTGTCAAAATTTAGAAAAAGAAATTGCCTTAAAATTGCACAACACAAATTGAAGTCATTAAAATAAGATTTTTGAATGGTTCTTTTTAAACATGGGTGTAAAAATCAGTTCTATTCGAAAATATTTATAGCAGTTCTCGAGGAGAAAAAACTAAAATCGTGAATAATTTTTAATTAATTAATATTCAAATAAAAATATCAAACACATTATTATGAGATACATATTTCAAACCTTTGAAGTATACCCGTACCAAATTGAGTAAATCCAAATCTCACCTGTCTATGCTATAGAACGTCAAAACACACATGTACTTATCCTTTATTAGTAGTAGAGAAAACCAACTCCAGTGTCAATCTAGCAGTGCTTATTTATGCTCTAGATTCTTTATTAATATCACTTATTCAACTTCTGAGTGTTATATATCCAACTATATGTTAAGTTAATTTCACTATCATTCCATTTACCCTTCGTATCTGATGTGGATTGCTCTGATGAGTGACACCACTTTGCATGGAAGTGAGCACGTCACGACGCACATTCTCTTTGAATGTATCCGATGAAGGACTTGTATTTTTATGTTGTTGTGCTTGTTTTTTCTCTGTGTCCGTATGGTTGGTCACGGTGGCCTGGTGATAAGTTCTCGGCTTCGGAGCCGGATAGTTTCAGGTTCGAGACTCGATTCCTCCCAAGAACCGTCGTGTAAGCAGGTCTGGTTTCACGTTAAATTCGTCGCAGCTAGTCCTCCTGCTGGTGTGGTGTAGAAATTTGGGAAGAGAGGTGCCAACTCAGGTTCATCCTCTTTAGCTGACAGCGGTTCAAAATTACAATGTCCGTTCCAAAATAGCCCTAGTGTAGCTTTCAAACGGGACGTTAATATAACAAAAAAAATGTGTCCGTATGTCTAAAAAAAAGGACTTCAACTTACCTGCAAGATATCTTATGAATTGGCTCTGAACATAATGATTCTCTAATAGTAACTAACGCTATATAACTTCCTTACTTCCTTGACGGTGTACTGCTCTTAAATAAAGCTGGGAAAAGATAACGAAGTGGGGTTAAATAAATAATCAGACTGCTTATGTCACAGTGAATGACAAATATGCCAAAAACAAATGGCACTGCAATGTAAACTTATCCTCTCTCTCTCTCTTTGTGTGTGTGGACGAAAGATTCTGTGGTATCCACAACACGAAACTCTGTTACCCACGATCAGTTATGGTGAGTTCTGGATTGGTAGATTCGCTGGAGTGGATGAAGTCTGGGGCTTGAGTGGAAACTTGGTCCGGAGTGTATGTAGTCTTGGGTAGGCAGAGTCTTTGGTCAAATCCGGGTGGATCTTCCAGAGGAGGGGCGAGGCTTCTAGGATGTGATGTTTGTTTTTTTCTCCGGAGATGCTTCTTGCCTTGGTGTGGGGAGATATGCAGAGGTTTTTATGTTTTTTGACCAATGAAAGATTACGGTATGGCTCATGAGGAACTTTGATTGCGCTATTTCGATAGATGAGGAGAATTTTATGATTGATTTTTAATTTAATATTAATGGAGTCGAGATGAGAGGGCTGATTTGAGAGTATAAATAAGATTTAGTTATATTGGAGAAGGATTTGGGTTTGGTTGGTAAATTTCTCTCTTTTATTGCAGCGTTATAAATTTGGATTAAGTCATGAAAATTTTTTCTGCAATGCTTTTAATGAAATCTTTTATTGAGGGGATATTAAGGGTTAGTCTTATATCGTAGTTTCTCATGAACCATCTCGTTTTTGTTATTTGTCTAAGAATTATATTTTGACACCTGTCTATGATATTTATGTTGAATTTTGCAGCGCATACCCAAATTGGGCAAGCATACGTTAGGACAGGCCTTAGCATGACTCATAAACAAGCAACTTATTTTCCCTAGTTATTTCTGAATTCCGAGCAATTAGGGGGTATAATTTACGAGCGTTATCTCGGAATTTTTATTTAAGATGTACTTAATACCGGGTTTACCCTCGGCCATTTGTAAGACGGCCAGTAGGCAGCGCATGCTCAGAAAGAGGTTGGTTTATGTTTGCCAAAACTTCATAAGATAGATTCAGGCATTCCATGCTTGGCTATAAATTGCCGTTTAGGCGCCCCAGAATTCTTCTTTTCCTCTGCGTATAGTATTAAAATGATGGATATTTACAAAGAAACATGGTAACACGAAAATAAGAGCTCGACGTACCTAAATTCGGAAAACTATAAAAAAAAAGAAATGGCAAATAAAATGGGAAAAAAATACTATCTCGCATTAGAAAGAACAAAGAGCAAAAAAATGTCGGAATAATTGTTCCACCGTAACAATTATTTGCTATCGACCGAAAAGCATTTCTCAGCCTTTCTACGCGTGCGCTACCTACTGGTTCTCTTATAACTATCCGAGTGTAACCCTGGCATACGTTTCAACACATACGTATGCCAGGGTTACACTCGGCATACGTATGTGTGCCGCCCGTTTCATTCCGTTGTAATAGTAAAAAAAGATTTTTTCATACACGAGGCATCGAGGGGAAAAAATGGAAAATGTTTGGAAGCAGCAATATGTTAACTTGACATTTGATTTTAACTTTTGAAAATTAAAGACGGCATTTATTCATTACTGCAAAACAACTGCATGGAGATTAGACATGTGTACAAGTTTCTGATTGATCTAAAAAATTTCGAAACGATCGACATGATACTGTCGTTGACCTATGCCCTGGTCGACTCATTTCGGCAAGTTGCTTCCGATCAATCTTGCGCTTTGATTGAGTACCCGAAGATCAAGCAGTCAACCGGCGATGTTACAGAAATGTCCTAATTACTATACACGAACTAAACTATTACCCTAACTATTCTTCACAAGAAATGGAAAAAAAGTCTTGGTCTTTAGAATATAACATTCATAAATTCTTCCCTTAGTATAAAAACTTTCCATCAATCCTCGTTAATCTTTTTTTCCCATATAATTTTCTGTTTATTCCCAAAATTTCCGCAGATCATTGCGTTTTATCAGCTTAATGTGTATGTGTGTATTAATCAACAACCTTATCCCATGTTTCACTATGAGGAAATGCGAGAAGGATCTTTTCTAATTCCAGTAATTCAATACAATTCAAAAGTTTTGCATATTGCACAAACTTTTCCTATATATGAAAAAAAACTGAGCTGCAAATGTAAATATATTTTAAGTTATTTTCTTTGAAAAATCAGAAATTTTTGCTGTACACTATTTGTGTAATGAGCTATAACAATTCCATTAATGGATTATTTCGTTCAATTTCGTGGAAAAAATACTGTTAATTTGTTTAAGTATTATTTTAAAACTGAACTACTTCCCGAAGCTAGAAGAAAGGGTTTTAAAAACTGTTCCTTTTAATTTATCACTTTAATAAAAAAATTATGCTTGGAATTTCATTAAGGCTCTATCATAAGACAATTTTACATTTACTAAAATTTCATAAAAATTAGAACAATAAGCATTTTCTCAATTTTTAATTCTAAACAGGAAAATAAATTTTCTTTTAATTTAATAAGAAATTGCATTAAGTATGCACTGCTAAACAACCTAATATCATGTTTCAGTTCAGGGAAACGCAAGAAGAATACTTTTGAAAATGGAAATTCCAGCCTGTTTAATCATCATCTTTATAATAAATATAATTCCACAAACATTTAAGTGGATTAGTTAGAAGAATTGCGAAATTACTCTCTGCTGTAAGTAGAAAACAAAAATTCTGAATTCCAAGAAATAATAATCCTGAAAGGGAGGGGTTTTTTTGGGAAAGGGGGGGGGGAGAAGAAAAGGAACAAATGTGAAGCAATAAGTTCTTAGTGGAAGTATAAATCCCATCCAGTTATTAAAAGAAAAATTTCTTCAAGAAACTTATTAGATATATTACGTTGCGCTTCCAAGCCTATTTCTACCAAAAAATTTAGCAATCAATGTTTTATCCATTAGAAAAGAGCTTTATTATCATGTTCATATTTTGTTAGCAAATTGTAGTTTGTAATCATGAAGTGATGAAATCTGGAAAGGTCAGATATCCAATTTTCCGCTCCACGCCATGCCAATTTTGACTTGTTTTCACATTGACGATAATTTTGACGTTGAATTATTGTAGTTGCTGAGAGTTGAAGGTTCCTAAATGATCGTTTTGAGTTTTGCAATATTGTTCAGTTTTTAAACTCAAGGCATTTTTTAAACCTATTCACATATAAAATATATTTTAAATCATGCACACAATGTTAGTATTCCAAAAACTTTTTTTTGCGGAAGTATTTAAGAGATTTCATCCAATCATACTTTGCAGAATTTATATTTTCTGTAAAATATAAGAAATTCCTACTTTTAATAAAATGCGAAGAATAAGAATGAAAGTGGGATGTCAGTCTTTCATTGCTTAGTTTGAGGATTTTGCATGACAATTATGTTTAAAGTCAAATCAAACTTCAAATAAGGTTATTTGTTTTGCAAATAATTTAAGTGCATTCTTTTCAAAATAAAGATAATTTTTTTTCAAAATAAAAATAAAATTTAGAACTTTAAATTATAAATGTTTTTTTACATACCGTAACAAATGCAGCCATCGTCTAATAACAAAGAAGATCGGGAATTCCAGACATAATTCCATGAATAAATATGATAAAGCTGCAGGTCTGGTGAACGTTAAATAAATTGTACATCGTATGGTAACTCGATAGAGATATATTTTCCCCCATCTTTCATTTCCAATTTTAATTTTTTAAATCTATCTCGAATATCTTAAAAGCTTGTTGTTAATTTATAAAACCAAATTATCAATGTGCTTGCTCTGCTCTTATAGTTTATAAAAATCTATCCCTTATACCGAAATTTTCTTCAAAAAATGGGGTCACAGTAGTCTGATAGTAAAATTGCGGGCTTTGAGACCTTAGAATTCTATGGTCGAGACCCGATTTCAATGAAGAACACTCGTGCTAATGGACTTGGTGAACGCTAAACCCCTTGAAGCCAAATATCTCATATCAGTGTGGCCAAGCAGCCTGAAGAAAGATTCGTCAGCTCAGGCGTCGTCTTCGTCATCTGACCACAGTTTAAAATTACAAATAAGTCCCAAAATAGTCCCAGCGTGGCTTGAGAAAGGAATTAAATGTACTTTTTCCAGATCAAAGATCTAAATTTTTAAATAAGTAGAATCAGAATACACATTTATTAAATTACTGAAGAGAAACATTTTATATTTGTTTATTTTAATATTGTTTTATCAATATATTCTTTTAATTTATAGTCACTAAATTCTAATTAATTATTCTAAATATTGTGAAATCCCGTTATTGTTTTTTCTTTAAAATTCAATACCAGATGGTGTCTCTCAAATGAATCTAAACTAAACTTTTTCGATTATTTGAAAATTAAATTCAGGAAATGTGAAGATATTGTGTTAACAACGGGAACAAACATTTGGAAAAAATTTCGTAACTGAAGTACATAATAACGTATGTGAAAAATTAGTTTCCAAACTCTACCCTCGCAAATGCAAAAGAAATCAAATCAAAGTGTCTAAAAAATAAAAAAATAAAAACTTTTAAATTTGAAATTAAACTTTATGCCTTTAATTACTAAAGAGATGTAATTCCAAATATTAAAAATAAAACTTTTTCTTATAAGAATCAATTTGAAGGAAATTAAAACTGGTTAAATACCATCCATCAATTCTTGGTACTTTCAATTTAAAAATCCTTAGTACGCTGACATATTTTACTTCAGTATCAAGAGGATTATTTTCATATCGGCGAGCAAACAACCTTAATTCACAGGTGTTAATGGTTACAAAACATTCTTTAGGCACATATCCTCGGAGATTAAACCCTTAAGACGTTAACTAATATTTGATGGATGCACTTGCTAAGTATCAGAATTATTTCTTGAGCACCTGACATTCTGAAAATGAGATGGATATCGATTTCTTGTCATGACAATAAAAAAATTAATATTAAACCCTTTTATTTCAACATAACTTGTCAGAAGGGGATAATTTAAGCAGAAAAATCAATGGGATCAAAATAAAAACTAAGAACAGATTTAATAAAGAATAGCGTCGATACTCCGAACATCAGTAATCTGGATGTGAGAAAAAGGAAATATTTTTATTCGAAGCAATATTTTAGTCTAAAACAATTCTTGAATTTCAGTGATAAAAAAAGGTTAAAAAGTTTTTCAGTTATTTTAATATTAAATGTAATATTGAATAAAATATATCATCCTTTATTAAACGATTTTAGTTAATTTGATATATTTCAAGCTTCTAAAGTATGAATTTTTTATCGATTTTTTTTCTCTTTTCTTGATGCATTTAATATTTGAAATGTTGTAAAATTGTGCTTGTCATTGATAATACACTATTTTGATACTCTCAGAACTAAATTATTTATGAATTAATATTGTTGCATAGATGAAGTTAGAGTAGATAAACCGAGCGTTCATTAAAGTCAAAGATAACACTCACTAATCTCAACTTTATTCAGGGAACTAAACTTTACATCTGCTTTTATCCACAAGACGAAATGACTCGAATCTTCCAGACTTAGAAAGATACAGAAATTATTAGAATATTCTAAAACAAACGAGAAATAACCGAAAGTAAATCAATAACAAAACAATTCTTAGGCAACTTGCCTGCAGTTCTAAGGCAACTAAACAATTCTAAGTCAACTTGCGAACTATCGTTTTCAGTTTATAGCATTCTGCCACTGAACCATTCATTCCTCGCCAAATTAGAACAAGTTTCGTTACAATATATGATTCCACACAAATACATCATTTGAAACTAAACTAAATTAAACTGAAAAATTTGAAAATTCTACCATTTGAAATTAAACTAACTAAATCATTTGCGAAAACATCGAATTCGAAAAGATAGAAATCTTTCTGCGATATTTACTTGCTTAATTAAAGAAACTTACTCTTTTCTTCATAAAATGATTCGTATTTCAAGTTTTTTTTAGTTTAACATTTATTTTCTAACACAATATCAATTTGATTTAGCTCAGTAGTTACATAGATAAAATATAATCTAAACTGAAAGCAGTCAGGTTCAATAGCAACAGGCGATGATCTGTTATATACAAAATGAAAGTTGGTGAATTTTTTAGTGAATGATGTCAACTTTATCGCAGAATAACTCTGAAATGGAACATTTTATTCAGTTATTGCAGCATCACTGACGTCTGCCTGTCAACTTCCTTCCCATGAGTCATAAATATTACTCAAATTCTGTTGGAACGAGCTCTCTCTAAGTGCTTATACTTCTATCCAATATTAGAAGCGGCGATGACTTCACATTAGACTCTCTTCCAGATGTTGCCATCACTTTAGAGATAATATCAGTTTTTTAATTAAGTTTGTTCCTTAAAGGATGACAGATTCCATTTTCTCACGTACGAAGTACGTAAAGAGAAATTATTGTAATCGTCAAAAATATTGATTTCGAAATATTGATACATTTTGGCATTCTGACCTTCATTCCTTCAAAAAAAATTGCAATATGCTATCATAAATTTCAAGTTCATGTCAGAATATTACTTTTTTAAATTAACGCGGTGTCAGTCCGACAGAAAAATTATCATGTTCTCACGTGATTCATATTTCACAATCACCAACATTTAGAAAAGTGATGGCTTCTGAGCATCTAAAAATCAATCGAGTTCTAAAACTTTTTTTCTCAATACCAGAATTTTTTTTCGTGAAAAATCAGTTTAAACCGGTTAAAACAATCACGTGACTATCATATTACGCATCCAGCGATATTTAGAAAACGATGGGTATTTTTCATCTCAAGATGGTTCGATCTCCAAAACTTCTTTTGTCAGCCAGAAAAATTAAAAATGAAAATATTAAAAAATTATATATATATATATATATATATATATATATATATACTTTTCTTTGCTGTTTCGTGTTGATTCTTGTTTTCTTCTCTGTGCTTCTTCGGGCGATAATTTCTTACGACCCTGCCAGACTTACGACCCTTTATCGGCCAGACAGGAGAATCGAGTACAGGTAGCCATACGCGAAAATTTGTAACCTTTTGTTGGCAATAAGTTGTCAAATGTGTTAAACTTTGGTATCATCTTCTAATAACCCTAAAAGCGAAAAATTGATGCCTCAAAAACAATAAATCGCTCATTTTCTGCCCGTACGTTTGTGACTTCAAAACTTCCAAACCAAAACAACGACATCATGTTCTCATATGATAAAAAAAGAAGTATAAAACAATTTTCTAATAATGTATGTTCATAAAGACGATAAATCAGAAACACAATGAGCTGGATTGGTGAAATTTGATATATTGTATTTAAATTTTCAGATATTGATGAAATGTTATTTTTTATAAATTAAAATATTGCGTTTAAAAAATCATTTAGAATTGTTTTGTCGTATATAGTATTTTAAATATCGTCAGAAACATAGCCATGAAGGAATTTGATCATGAATTTTGAATGAATCTTATGTTAGAGTGCTGATTCAGTAGAACACTCATTATGTATTTGGATGTAAATTTCATTTTAAAACTACACTCTTTAAAATAAAGCATACGAACATATAAACAAGTATATGATTCAAGCTCTAAAAATTAAAAATTACAGTAAACGTTTTATTCATTAGTAAGTTCCAAAACATCATTTTCGTAATTTTGTCTTCCTTCGGACAAAGTCTTTGACCAGATTAATTTTAAAATACATCGGGCCAATAAATGAATTGGCTATGTAATCGCTTATATGAAATGTCTCCTCATAATTATCATGTAACCTCATAATTATTATTCAAAGGTTCGGTCAAAAAGATATTTTTAATTTGCTAATTATTGCGGTTTTTTTTTAAATATCTATTAAAAGAAAAATGTATTTTGTTCCAAAAATAGGGTTTATTTGGACTCAGAAATATTCTAAAATGTGGAATGTGGTCAAAATCTCGAAATTAATTTTTTTGACAGTTGAAATACGTTCTGCTTATAAGATTATATGCAAACTTATACAAATTGTGATTAAACTAGCTAATCTTGATAATTAGAGACATCAATTTGTTTTAAATTATTTCTATCAATATATTATACGCCTGATTAAAATCAAGCATTTATCAAAGAAGATGAAGTTTTTATTATTCTTTTAACTATACACAAATCACGAATATTATAACTGTTAAATAAACTGAATACGTCAGGAAATTGATTTTGAAATAAAGACATTGGTAACTTTGAAACAAAATTTAGTTTTAGTTCGATATTTAAACTGTTCAGTACCGCGTCGTGCACCAGATATAATCAAAATCATCCACTGAACGAAATTTCTTTATATAGATTGATTCTGAATAATTTATGAATATAGATTGATTCTTGTAATTTTCTGTATTTCAGAAGATCAAGGATTCTGCAATGCTACTTGGGATGGACTGTCTTGCTGGCCTCCGGTCAGCGCTGGTTCGATTGCCTCGATTCCTTGTTTCTACGAATTTAATGGTGTCCTTTATGACACGCTAGGTATGAAAGCAATTCCTTATTGTAGACTTATTATAAACTAGTCGCCTCTGGCGACCAGCTGGTTCGTCAGGGATATAGGTTACATTGATTTTTAGATAAACTGTTTAGTTACAGTTTCCCAGCAATGATTGCAACAAATTGTTTGAAATTAAATTCGTGTTAATTTAATTGTCTCACATACTCTGTGTATTTTGTAAATGAACTTTTCTAGTACCATAACAACATAGTGCTGTTAAAAACATTTCGTCTATCTTCTGAATTTCGCAGTTTTGTAACTTGCCGATTTTAGAATTTTATTAAAAAGAACGATTTTTGAATATTTAATAAAAAGATTTTAGAATATTTAATTAGAAATTTTGGCAACTACCAATCAAAGTGAACCTGCATTGAATAACTTCTAAGTTTCATCAAATCATTCTGATATTCTGTAATTCGATTCAAAATTATGTAAAATTACAAATATTTTATTCTAGGAATTGATTCTACAATGGTTCAAAAGTGTAGCGCGTTACCGAAACAGAACGGGCCCTCTAATTATAAATAATAAAAATGGTTAAACATTTAATATTCTCGATCTCAAATTAGAAAATCGTTTGCAAGATATAATAATATTTAAAATAATAATTTACAAGCAGAATTAAAAATAGAAAAGAATTTAAAAAATTCTTTACGTTTTAGTACATAAATAAAAAATTTTTTGTTGATTTATCATATTCAGTACTATACTCTCTTAAATCTCTCATATAGAAACGAAATTGAATCCAAATTAATATATAGTTACAAATGAAATTATAAAAATATTAAAATAGTGTATTGTCATCTGGAATATGTAACTATACAAAATTTTAAACTCTTAATACATTAAGATGGAAGTGACAAAACTATTAAAAACTGATATATAATATCATATCAGTCAAAAGAATGCATCCTATTTTAACATTTGAGTACGTGATGACTTTCTTTTCTTATTAGATTTATTAACATATTGTGATTGAATCCTATTCGCCTCTGGAATTTATTATTATTTATTATATCTATATAATTATTTAACAACCAATTAACACTCCGAAGGTCGAATATTTTTTTTCTAACTCGTGGTAGTACTGTATCCGCCACTAGTATATATATCAGTACATATTGCTCATACATCAGTATAAATTAACACCAGCATATTCTGTTAACACCAATATTGTTACATAGAATATATTGTTAGCACCAGTATATACTGTTAATACTAGTATATATTGTTAACCCTAATAAATAATATAGCATAGTAACAGAGTATTATAGATATATAAATACAATTTAAATCATACACGAATGGAATGGAATGGAATTTTTTTTCCAAAGCGAACTATAATGACAGCAAAATAATTTCTCTTAGACATGCATCATTTAGTTATTGAAACAAATGTAATCGTGTATCGGTTAGATAAAGCGAGACTAACGAAAAGTCACTCTAAATATAATTTTTCTCGTTTCCAGGTAGGCCAAAATAATCTCGAATTGACAAAATATTTATATCGAGCAATGTCATTTTTCTTTATATTTCTGAATCCAATCATCGCATCAAAAGCAAAAATAAATGCTGTCATACATATTTAAATATGTCTCATCATCTTGTGTAATAAATACTGCAACTCTTATCGTGATGAATTATATAGTGTCCTTAGTTATCCTGCACTAATGAGGCGTTAAATTATGATTATCCATTCAGAAAGCAGCCGAACTTCCTCACCTGTGAAACGGACCAATTCTCTAGAGTAACAAATCCGATAAGGAGACAATGCATGGCTTTGGATTTCTGACAACAACATAAATAGCGGCGATCATTCGATTCCCGATTTTCATGCAATATTATATATTAGAAGATAGAAATAGTAAAATTGCTACAGAATTCTATTGTCCTGATTGGCTGACTCAAAGCCCTTAAGATTCCATCAGATTCTAAAACATTTTTGAATAGTTTTGGACTTTAATACTTACAATATTTACCACGTAATCATTAACGACAATATGTTTATCTTTCTCATTCAATTAATGAGAAATCAACTATTCAGAACCTCCATATCTCTAGTGGATTTTAAAGCATCATTGCCTGAAGGTAAAATGGCATTGGGAATTTGGCATCTTTTAGAGATATGGTAGGGACAGACGAATAACGGATTTTAAACGTTATTCGTTATTAACAGAATTTCCGTTATTAGAATTTTTTGCTTTATGAGAGATGATACACACATAATATGAGAGAGCACTTAAAATACAACTCTGCCATCACTTGTTAGAAGTCAAGCAGACTCTGTTTATGTGTTCTTACCTGTAAGATGTTTTATTGATATTGTTAGGGATAAATGAATTTCTTTGAAACTAGATAACGGGTTCGCTCGTAGTGCATATATGGTGACACGCAATCAACAACAGCCTCATTAACAATTCACGACGTTTATTAAGACGAATACACAGATGACAAAACACAGCCGAGACGTACAAACGCAATACACAGCAACACACTGAGAGCAAATAGCAGCCCACAAGTAGTCACAAATAGCAAAAGGTCTCTCCGAACGCCTGCTATTCTTCACTATCTCCTCTCTTTAGCTGTATCCAACTGCCGACTCACTACTAGACGACTGGCTACTCCACACACTTCATGCTGCTTCAGTACTTGTCTTCAAAACTCAGCTCACTGTATCAACTCTTAATTCACTCATTTTTTAAACTCCACTCACGGTTGCGCTTCCCTGGACTGATCCAACGAATTCGTCATGGACTCACTAGCTTCGGCTTCTATGGACGGCCTTTTACACCTCCCTGAGCAGGACAGAGAAGAACAATCAAGCATAATCGCCTCCTATTGGTCCCATCATCAAAATTCCTGAACATTCTGATATCATCCATTTTGTCGCCAAATTCACCAAATTCGTTTACAAGTAGCCAAATGATCACAAAGTTTGTCAGCATCCGGTCAGCATTCAATAGAGCTGACCGTAAAACTATTTTTCCCACGCGGAAACTTGACTCATTTGGTTTAAAATCTCATCAACAGCTGCTCTTCGTGTTTTAAATCTGTGCACCAAATTTTATCCATTTAGCTTTTCCACTTCGCAGTTATGGGGTTACCTTGCATTCGAACAGATGGACTATTTTTAACATTTGCACAGACAAACTTCTTCAGAATGGATTTCGTTCAAAATGTAATGGAAATGAACAACTTTGTTGTTAAGTTCAAATGGCGAATTTCATTTGTCTTGCTCAAAGCTTTTTTTCAGTTTTCATGCTCATAGATAGACAGGCGTAGTTCCAAAAGTGTTTTTGGATTAGAATAGATTTGAAATGTTCTAAGATTCATTAAAATCACGAGTTCGTTTTTTTTTTTTTTTGTTTTTTTTAACATTATAATACTTTCTCTCTCTGTACTTTGTAAGCGAGATATTAAAAAAACGCTAGCGAAAAAAATATTGTGTTTTATCAATAATTAAAATTTCAAATATATCATCAGAGAAAGTATATAATAAGACTGGCAAAAATCAATTATAAATTAAATTCTGCTGCTGATTTGCTGCTGATTTCTGTTTAGAGAGTCATTTTAATCGTTTGCAATAACTACATTTTAGATACGCCGTTTGAATATAATAAGATTATTTCGAATGTTAAATATCTGTACTATTTTGAAATATTCAGAAATTCTTTGAAAACATTGTTTTTTTAATTTAGTAAAGCAATTATGTTATTTCGCAAAGTTATGCTGTTTATATCCGATTATTTTCTATTATTATCTTTTTTCCATCTCCATAAATGCGTTTTACTTTCTAATTTTTTGCATTAAAAGTAATTATTCAATCGGAAATAATTGATTTGTTTGAAAACAATTTCCACTCCTACAGAAGTATGATGCCGGTCCTATGATAAAAGATATTTGAGTAATTTCTTTTATTCAAAAACTTAAGAGCAAAAGATTGGAGTAGAATTAAAGAAGTTTGTATTTTTAAATTCGATCACGTGATACTAAGAACTAGCAGATATTAAAAAAACACGAATCCCATGGGAAACTCTTTCGAATGGCACAGAATGTATAAAATTCAGATAAGCAGTGCGGGAAACACGAAGGCATTATAATACATCGGATGAATAAAAATCTTTTTTTTTTGGGGGGGGGGAATAGTTTTAGTTTTAACCGAAGAACTTTTAGTTGAATTGTTGGTGTTTTTAATGTTCCAATGCTGTTCTGTAGTAAGTGGTTGGACGCATAGGAATAAATACCTGTACATTTATCGATTTTGAAATATCTGCAAAACGATATTTTGTTTTCTTTTTTTAAACAGAATAGAATTTCAACCAATGAATCGTAGTGCTGATTAAAACTTTTGATTTAGTTTATATTTTAATTAAAAAATTCAAAAGTCTAATTGTTTGATTTATTTATTTTAAAATAAAATATCGATTTATCCTATAATTTTGTTCAATAGTTTCATAACAAATCTAATAGCATAAATGAATAAAGCAGGGAAATGTTTTCAATTATTAATATAGAAATAATTAATCGATTTAATTTCATAAATATTGTAAAATTATTTAAATTTCTTAAATATTTTAGAAATTTTCTAATTCAGTAAATAATTGCTTACTGATTAATTTAATCTACAAACAATACTAAATATTTATAACTGTTGCCATTTAAGTTAAATTTCCTTATTTCTTCAAAATAATATTGCATTTCAGTGTTTACTAAGTAAGCTTCCATTTTGCGTAGAGAGAAAAAAATGAAAAAAAATAACATTTTTGGTTTCTTTATGTTATATTTTCATGAAAATGAAAAACAAGATGATTGAATAAAAAATTGTCTATTACGAAAAAGATTTAATTGTTATATAGAATTGAAATCATGAAAATATTTTTTAATTCGAATGAATAGAAAGAAAGGCGCTAAAAACCTTTCAAAAACATATATGATTTTTTATTTTTCATATACTGATTAACAATGAATATACGATTCCTGGATTCAGATGAATGGCGCAAAAAATATAAATCTGTAATAAAATTTCAAATGGATCAAAAACATAATTGGAATTTTTCTAACTCATTTACTGCAGATAATTGAGGCGTAATGGAAGAGCATTTATTTTAAAATTTAATGTTCCAAAATATTCCATTGCTATTTTCCAAACGAATAAGAACAAATACCTATATAGAGTTGCGAATATGTAGTAGTATTTTCCTGAAATATTAGTGGCATCACTGAAAGGCGATTTACAGATATTCTTAATGAGGTTTAGGTCAATGACCTTTGGCCTTAGAAACTTGGCGAATTGGCATCGAAATTGACGATAATAATTAAACTTTTGGCAAATATAAGTTTATGGTGATGTCTTTATTAAGAACCGAGAGCCACAAAATCTTCTAGAAAATTCCATATCCTGTTAGGAATCTGTAAAAGGCGAATGCGAGAAACATTTTGATATTCTAAATCGAGTTTTCATAATTTCTTTTTTACCTACCCACTTCTGACACTAATTGTTGCGAAAATTATTGATGTGTGTACAGTGAAAAAAGTTTGATTTTCTGAAACAAGAAAACTCTCTCAGAGTGTTATTTTTGTTTTTCCTGTCTGCTTATATTCGATTTCTACGAGTATCATTCTTTGAATATTTTCTATTGTACTTTTTATACACATGCTTCCCACGAAATAAAACACCGTTTTCATTTATTATCATTTTTTTTATCTCAGTGTGTCAACCTGTTTTTATCATATATCCACCAGATTATTTCGTAACAATATTTACCGATATTAAAATATTTTCAAAGTGATAAGTTCCTTATCTTTTTCCCTTGTAAATTTTTCTTACTTATATCTTTATGTAAATTAAAAGCGTTTCTTCATTAAATCAGAATGAAAAATATTTGTAGATTACATTATATAAAATTAATGCAATTTATCTTTTTAAATGTGCGTACTATCTATCGTCTTAATTCGCTTAAACATAGCTCATTCAATTGAACTTTCATGAACAAATTATTTTTGATTATTATTTTCATCATCATTATTTTTAATCATAATTTCTAATAAAGAGAATCTTTTAATGATGGTTTTGGATAATAGGTATTGGCCATTTAATAGCTTAAAAAACCATATCGTTGTTAAAGGGTAAAATCGCTGAATACCATTTACGAAAGGCAGACTCATGAAATCCTTATGAAAATTCAAAATTATTGATTTATCTTCCGTTCGAAAATAATGTTAATTTGCAATAGACAGCCTCTTCAGTTCAGATCGATGTCTATTTCCATAAAACACGTTGACTGTTCAAAACAAAGCTATTGAGACAGTAACTTTCGAAATGTTTCTTAAAGCAACAGGCTTTCCATTCAGACAGATCTGCCGTTCTTTGTATAGGATGTCTTGGATTCCCCTCATTTAAAATTAAATCAAACATCTTTCCTCATGCGACTAAGGAAACAGTATGCAACTCATGAGTTTGAAATTCAAAAGAATGCTTCTTTCTAGGGTGAACCTCTTTAATTAAAATTTACGAAACTGACGAGGGAAAACATGTACAAGTCACAATTACAAATAACAATTATTTTCGCAAGAAATCGCGCGAAATATATTATTCACAGCAAAGTAATGTTAAAACGTGCCAGTACTTAGTCGCTTAATATTTTTCTGGATACAAAACAAGAAATTCATAATGATTTGTTTTATAGAAACAATTTTAATAAATATTTAATATGTATAAAAATTGAATAATTTTTTTATGGTTCTCACCTCGAATGCTTGATTTCGAATGAAACAATTCACATTACTTAAATTTATATAATGGATAAAAAATCATATGAAACGATACTGATCGTTATCATCTAAATCAAATTGCATTCTTCTTCTTCTTAAAATAATTAAAAGTAATTGCACTGAGAAATCTTAAGGAATTAAATTAAAAGATTAGTAGGATACTTAAGACTATAAAGTTAAAACATTTAATAATCTTAAAGTAATTGAAAAATACATTAATATAATTGATGGTATTTCATAAAAATTCATTTCGATTCTCCACGGCAGAAAAGCTATTATAAAAATCTACTTTAAATTCATTACCTTCCTTATAAAGGATTTCATCAGAGAATATCCAGAAATAATGATAAATCTATATAAATAAAAGTACATTTTTTGCACACATTTTAATCAAATTTTTCTCTCAAAAGTTATAAAGCCTAACGAAGATTTTAGTAAACGTTTAGCGATAATTTATTAAATATTTTGTTAGTTAAAAAATGTTCACGCTTATAATTATTTTCATTACTCTAGGTGGCGCTATCTTTCATTTCTCTACATAAATTACAAATGAATGCTGGTAAAATATGTTAAGAGGAAAGTCGTAGATAATAAAAGAATCTGATATAGTATAGTATTTTATATAAACGTAAATATTATGAAAATGATATTTGAAGTTGTGTATATTATTATATTTTATACAAACATAATTTAAAGTTTAAATGTATATGCAATTTGAAAAATACATTTATTTATGTGGACATTGGCATTGAATCGAGTTTTAGAGTGATATATGTTTGTACTTTCTCATATATAAAATTAATACCACGTAGCTGTGAACATCAGATTTATTTGTAACAATTGAAATCATGTTTACTTTATATATGTGAGAAAGGATTTAGGTTTCATTCGATGGCAACACGTAGTTACATCATTGTGCTTATATCCTCTCACCCTATCGACAACTAGAGAAGAGAGCAGAGTTGGAAAGTGTTGACATTGTTGGAAATGTGATGTTTGGTTTTTAAATGAGTGTAAAAGACAGTGAGCTTTTGTTATTCTTTTTTTTTCCTCAATTTTTTTAAATTGATTTTTTTTTTGCTATAAATAATGTGTATTCCTTTTAATTTTTAATTAAAACTATTTTAGCTATTATATCTTTCGTTTTCAATCGGCATTGGGGCCGCGGTGGCCTGGTGGTAACTTCTCGGCTTCGGAACCGGAGGGTTCCAGGTTCGAGACCCGATTCCACCGAAGAACCGTCGTGTCAGGGGGTCTGTTGCACGTTAAATCCATCCTGACCAAACGTCCTCCCGCTGGTGTGGTGTGGAGAGGGGGGGTGCCAGCTCAGGTGTCGTCCTCGTGATCTGCCCGTGGTTCAAAATTACGAGGTCCGTCCCAAAATAGCCCTAGTGTTGCTTCGAATGGGACGTTAATATAACTAAACTAACTAGCTAACTCAATTGGCGTTGGGTACATATATTCTCACCCACATTTATTCTTCTTATGCTGTAAGTACTATAAGCAGTAAAAACAAGCGAATAGTAAGTCCGAAGTACTACTTCATCTAAAACAGTGCATTTTGTGGATATACTAGAAATTTGATTTATTTTCATATTTTCAAAAAAAAAAATTAAAAATTTTTTTTCAAAAACCTTTTTAATAACATGTCTAAAATGCAATAAGATGACACAAATTTTAAATGCCTTGATGTCTTTTTCGAAAAGATTAAATTCATTACTTATTTATTAATAGTTGCCATCCAATATACAATCCTAAATAGGATTTAAAAGAGTTGTTTAATTCGAGCTTGGATAATCAGATAGTTATTTCAATTTGTGACAAGATTGGATCTTACCTACGGATCATCTTCGCGTAACGGAATGAAAAGCTTAGTGGAATCTCGATGTGTGTGAAAACTTGTGCATATCATTACGAAACATTCATTTCGATTGAACGAGCGGTCAGCAAATCCTTCTTAAACTGAAAGTAGGTCACACCTGACCACAAGTTTAAAGTGCAAATCCTTGCCTTGGAATTCAGATGAATGCATATTGTTCATTTAAGTGTGTGTGTGCGTGTGCGTGTGCGTGTGCGTGTGTGTGTGTGAATACGTGCGCGTGTATGTATATATATATAATGTTTCAGACATAATTTTAAAATATATTATATTGGCAAGATAAAAAAGAAGACTAAAGTGCATTAGCTATAGATTTAATTCTAAATATAGCTGATAGTTTCAAAATTAAATAATTAAAAGACGCAGTTCCGAAAAATTCAGGTTGTGATAAGGTTCTGATAAGAAATTTATTTTCAACTATAATGAACGGTAAAAGAAACACATTTGTGCGGTAAAATAAAGGAAAAGAGTTGCTGCGGCAAAAGAAAGAGGGAGGGAGGGGTTGCTGTAGGAAAAAAAGAGCTACTGCAAGGGAGGAAAGAGTTTATGCAGAAAAAAAAGAGAAAGAGCGTTAGGGTTTCAGAAATAAAATTAGATTACAAGTAATGACAGTGTAATAATTACAGAATTGTGATAGTGCATATATTCTAATTTATTGAATACTACTATTGAATTTCTTGATCCATGATTTTGATCCTAAAAAAGTTGAAAAAAAAGCAGTTAAGGTTATAAAAGTCACGAAAACGAAGTGGGTAAAGTATTTGATTATTTTCCAACAGACAGAGCTGAATTCATTGCTAGGAAAATTGGTGAAAGTGCTCGTGATTCTAGTAAAGATTTGTTTTCGACTGATTGAAGATGAAAACGTCAAGATTTTGATGGCAGATTAATAGTATAGTAACTGTCATAATTTTTATTTTAAACTGAGAAATTTCTTAGTTTTTGAAAAGAATTGAAAAAAAAATTCTTTTCTATTTTTTAGGCCAAAATTAAAAGAAATGTGAAAGTGAAAATAATTTTTACTCTTAAGAGTGAAAATAATTTTTACTCTTAAAATATTGCGTCATTGAAAACTGAATGAAATTAGGGAAGCTCTGCATTTTGAGAATATGGATATTTTATACAGAATATAGATATGCTTTGTAACGATTATTAATTGTATTCTGCTGCTTCTTCTTGTGTGGAAGCACGTCTGTTACAGCGCACAACGCTTGTCAGTTATTTGACTCTTCTTTTGGCCTCATTAAGTGATTTTCCGTCCTCTGTTTCGCTTTGTGTTCAAAGCTTTTTTGGCTTGGCCGTTGTATTTTGAGGGCATGGCCAGTTAGCAAAGGAAACCAAAAGGATTCGCGATTTCGGAAATAACTGGAACCGCGCCTCTGATGGCTACAAATATGTAGTATACCATCTAATTTTTCTGAATATCTTGCTGTTTCATATACAAGAGAATGGCAACGTTTTCTGGTGCTTCTGACCAGACGAAAGCTTTTCATTAGTGAATTCAGTTTATAATGCCAACACGTGCAACTTCTGGATGGGTATTATTCCTAATGTTTTGGTCACTCAATGAATTCGGGGTTCGTTCTTTCTGAAATGAGAAAAAAAAATTAAATTTATATCATATTTCAAAACATTTATGAGCCATTTCTGAAAGAATGATATTGAATTTTTGGTATGTGTATTTTGTAATGTCATTAAAATGCAAATTATTGCATCGATGAAAGCGCAAGATTATTTTAGACGAAAATAGATTTTATAATTATTTTAAAAATAGATAAGATAATTATTTTGAGTTATAAAAACTATTCATTTAGCTTATGTTTTTTTCAGGATAATATTCATAGTAATGGCATAATGTATGTTAACAACATCAAGCGTTATACATGATGAAAAAAAAGTAATCCGAAATGCTCCACAGGACAATCTTTTGACATAAAACTGTCAAACTATGCACTTAGGTAGCAAATGCTCATTAATAAAGAATATTTTAAATATTAAGTTAATATTTGTTTAAAAATTAGTAGCACTTTTTGTCTCTTTTTCTTGAATACCATAAAAGCATATACTTATGCTAAAATAGTTCTTATACCAGTTTAAACTTCAAAAAATAAATTGATTAGCAATATTAATATTAATTTCTGTATGATTTTTATTCGTATATTAATTAACTTTAGAAATAGTTTTAAGCATCTTCTACAACAATGCATTTTTTTTTATTTAGTTAATACATATATTTACATTTGGTCCAGAGGTAATACTTCTTTGTATGCGCACATTATCGTTGCTACGTGATTACGAGAGAATCCTTTTTTTTTTTTTTTGTTAATGAGGATTGACGAGTTAAACTTAAATTAATATTATGTTACAATGTTTCAAATTTAGAATCTGCTTTAATTTTTTTAATATGTCATTTTAATTTAGGCCTTAAAATGTAGAAGTTTATTTAGAAGTTACTTTTAATTAGAGTTTCCTTTATTAGAAGTTACTTTCAATTTCACCGTTGTTGAAAATTTAATGTTTGACACCAATACCCAACAGTTTAAGAAATTCTATACAATTTTTTGAAGCAATGCATCTGATCAATTCTAAAATTTTTCTCAATATTTTTTTATCATTGTAAATTTATTAATTCTGATAAGCATTAAAATTTTATCACTTCTATGAAATAAAGAGAACATTATGCCATTTTCGAAATAAACATTTAATTGTTTCGTATTAAGAATTTATATCAAGATTCTGTTACAAGTTCTTAGCAGTGGTTACATTTCCTTCTCCATTATTTTTAATTGAACCATTTCTTCCCATAAATTGAAATGAACTTTATAATTAACCAGATAAAGTTGACGAAATCCCTTATGAATATTTAAAATCATCGATCTATCTTAAATAACTGACTAACCCAGATTTGCAATAAATATTCTTTTCACTTAAATCTTTTTCTATCTCCTGAAGATGACAATTTTACGCTCAAAACTAAGCTAGTGTCACCATAAAGTTCTGAAAAATTCTTCGAGCGAAAATGTCGTCCTTTAGAACAGGTTGTTTCGCTGCGTGCTATGGGTGACTTGAATTACTTTCATTCAAAATTAAACTGAATAACTTTTCTCTTGAGACAAACGAAACAACGCGCATTTCATGGTTTGTGGGCTGTAATTAAAATTTTCTGAAAACGGTTTAGGAAAACACGGAGGTTTAAATGCTGTAATTATGAATGGAAATTACACTTTAAATGAATGAAAATGAAACCTATTTTCACTTGAAATATCATTAAATATTTCATTTATAGCACCGTGATTTAGAAACGTGTATGCAATTAATTAATTCGCTTTTCAACAAAATTTGTATCTAATAATAGCATTCTTAGATTATTTAATATTTATGAAATTGTTATACAGTGATATTTTTTATATTTCATCCAATGCTCTGTGTTTATTTATATAGAAAGAAATTCCGTCTGAATTATTGTACTTAACTTAAACTAGATTCAAACAGAATAACTCCGAGTTGAATAAAAATGCATTTGTTTTCAATGATAAAAAATTTTAATGTACTTATTTTCACGATAAAAAGAACTCGGCCATAAAATTAGAACTATTTTATTAAAAAATCTTGTTCATATAATCTCTTGTGGATTCTTGCTGTTTCACTACCCACTATGTAATTTGGCCAGCAAGAACTTAATATTTTTTTTCACAGCTCGAAAGAGCCATTTCAACTTCTTCTGTTAATCTTTTTTATGTTTTTTTTATCATGTGAGAACATGATGTTGTTTTGGTTAGGAGGTTTTGAAGCTCGAAATCGCGTAGGCAATGAATAAAGCATAAATGGCAATTTTCATCATCATATATTTTTTATCTGCTTTTACCAGTATTTCATTATAATTATGTATGCTTCTTTGAAAGCTTTACTTTTATTTTATAATTATAGATATAATTTAAATTTATTTTTGAAACTATAATCAGAGGAAATTCTCGATTTTTAGTTAGATATCATATAGAAAGTATTATTTGAAATCCCATTTTATCAGTATGAAATTTAGATATAGACTATGAATTTGTGGTGTTTTTGCTAATTCTTAAGGGTATTTCAAAATTAACGCAAGATTTGAATTTTCCATCATTCATGCAGTAAAGTGTTTGCAACCCTATTTAAAAAAGACATTTGACTTCTGATAGTTTAGAGTTTGTAAAAATGGAGTGTCATACGAAGAACAACGTGTTAACACAAAATTTGAGTTTCTTTAATTTGTTAGATTTTTATTGAATTGTAAAATACACAGGATAGGGTTATGTATGGAATAACACATAGGGCAAATGGTTTCCATGGCTTTGCTGACACATACGCACTCTTCTGCCGACATTTTCCATAACTATTTGGCATAAATGTGGCTGAATTTCGTTGATGCAACGTTGAATTTCTTCTTTCAATTCCCGTGTGCTTGTTGGCATAGACCTTTGACTTCAAAGAACTCCATAAAAAGAAATCCAGTTGTGTTCAATCACACGATCTAAGGAGCCAATTCACAAATTTTTGAACTGAGGTCGCCAGACTCATTATTTTTGAAATACTGCTCAACAATGAAAACACGTTATTCTATCGTGTAATGCTCCACTTCTACTAACTCTAAACTATCAGCTATTAAAGGGTTTTTTTAATAGTGTTGTCAACACTTTCCTTCGAGAATAAATATTTTGCACAAGCACCCAAATTTACAAATTTTGAAATTCACAAATTAAATTTTGCTTAGTACGCCATAATATATTTAAAGAATATTTATAATCAACAAATGAAAGTCAAATATGCTCTCGAGTCTTCTAAGAAGAAGATCACATGAGCAGGCTGAAATTGCGTGTAAAAATATGATGGAATGTTTGAAAGATGCGAAAATGAACTCAATAGTAAAAGGCTTAAAGTAATATATTTGCAAATATATGTAAATATAATGGTTATTTTTTTATAAGAAGCTATATTTTGTTGAATTACTTGAAAAATCCTTATCTTCTATTCTTTTAATTCTAACATGTCTATGGTAAATAGAGTAGCAAGGAATAATTTAATATATTCTATTCTCATAAAATAATCTGACAGCTCGAAAAGAATGAAATTGGGGAAATTTTAATTTTTGAATTCGAAATTCGATGTAAAAATGGTGTAACATAAATACAATAAAAACCCTGAGAAATAGTATATGATTTCTGGTAGTGCGAATTAGCGACACTGTGTTTATAAAGTTGTAAAACGCTTTAAATATTTCGTAATATACATACTTATATTCATAATATACAACTCAAATAAATTATTTCATTTCCTGACAAACAAGCAAAACATTTCAAGTAACCAACTATTAATCCAATTAAAATACGAAAATTGCTTGATGTAACTCGCAATTAAAACTTCCCATCGGGAGAAAAATTAAGTCGGGTATATCCCATCACGATAGTGTACTGGCTCTTAGATTCCGCTTGTTTTCAAAATTTCCTGTCAAAACACCACATGTAAAGATGATAGTAAGTGAGTGAAGTGATAAATTATTTTGACATAATTAAACTAAAACTCATCTCGTCCTTTTTACTTTGAACTTGATTGAAAGCTGGTTCTCAAGTTCCGAAGAAGTGCAGCGACGAAAGTATTGAAAGATGGTAAAAGATCCGCATTTATATCTTTGCATGGACAATCTTAAAATTGCATATTTGCATTGGCTAGTCATATCAAATAAATAGGCTTGATTTGTGTGTGTAATAGGCTATTAACACAATGAAAACGGCAATTTTAATTCAAGCTCGCTGTTTTGTAAATATGTATGCTAAAACTAAAGAAACTTATTTAGAAAAATTATTTAAATTAACGCTTATTATCCACTCTTTTATATACAACTTCTCCATTAACAAGAAAACAGCATAAAATATTGAAATAATAATTTGAAGAATAATATTAAAAAAAGAAAACATATATATGGGAAATACAGAACAGAAAATCATAAAACATTCGTATTTCACATACAGAAATGAGTAATCATAATATAGTAAAAACGCAACGAAAAATGAGACTGCGTTAAATCATCAGAATATATATATATATATATATATATATATATCATAAATAATTATAGTTCTCGAAGAACAAAGGAGATAACAGATAACAGAAAACGTGAAAACAGAATAAATAATGCAAGAATTGACCAAATATTTTCAAAGGTAATAAAATAATAAATAATGAATATAATTGCATCAACAAATTATTGTTATAATTTATTACTTCAAAAAAATTCCAAAAAATTAAATGTATAATAACATTCTTGGTAGCCTTCATTTACAAAGAATACAACACCTTTAACTAATAAAATAAATTATTTTTTAGTTAACAGTTTTTAGCTAACTTTTAAACAGTAGACATAGTTCTGTATTAGTTCACCCCAATTCAATTAATTTGATTTAAAATAATATTCATATTAATAATTATTATTTTTATTATTATTTTTTATTTATTTGTCAAATCATCTATTTGACATGTAAAAGCAGTAGAAATTTTTAATATTTATAGCATTGAATGCTATACATCACAAAAATATACTTTTTTTGTTATAAAATTAATATTGCAAGCAATATATTGTGTCTTTAATACATCAAGTACATAAAGCATCTCATCTTAGGTTTTAAACTCGATTCAGAGTGTAATTATACAAAGAATTATGTTCGAATTTTTTATATTTTTGCATAATTCAATTTCTGGATCCTAACCGAAAAAAATAAAGATAGCTGACTCATTTATTTTTTTTTAATTTTGAAATATCTGCAAAATGAAATTTTTCTTTTATGACAAAACAAAATCATTAAATTATGACAAATCTTTTATGACAAACACTTTTAAATGCACCTTCAACATTAAAGGTGCATTTAAAAGTAAAAACATTGTACTCAGATTACACTTTCATTCAAGAAATCAAAGTTTTGATCCTTTTTCTCTCTTGCATTTATAGTAAATTTAGATTTTGTGCAATTTTTTAATGCATGTTTTTTGAACCTATAATAATTGTGGTTTGTCATATAGATTTCTTGAACTATTTGCATATGTTTCTTACTTCAGACAATTTCCTAACTAGTATGGATTTTTTTTATTTCATTAATAATGAATCATAAATATTTATAACTTTTATTGCAGATATTAGACTGCGGTTTTAAAATATTCATACTAATATTTTAGCTTGTTGCAATTAAATGGACCGAGTTTACTACAAAGTTTATAGACAGTTTACTGTCCATAACCTCATTTTCCTTGTCATTCTTTTTTCACGTAATTATTTCTCAAGAAGTAATTTTTCTAAGAATGATATAGTTATTGATGGCTAACTAGTAATATCCTTAAAAGCATTATTCTTCCTTTATTTCATAATAAAGCTTGTTCTCGAACATACGTGTTTTTATTCTTTACTTGATATCAGTTTTTATTCTCTGAAAACGATAATTTGTAAATTTAGATTGAATCTAATGAGACCATAATACTCTGAAAGCTGCTGTTAGAACATTTTAGAATGCTGTTAGAACCTTTTTATCTTTCTCTATAACAAACGAAGTACTGCGTTTGAACTAAAACATTCATTCAAAATTAAATTCCCTTCCTCAAAAGTCATATGAAGCAACAGGCATTTCTTGAGCTCAAAATTATAATTTTTCTTTAACTATATTCATTAAAACTTCTGAAATAGAGAAATGAAAAAAAAAATGTAGTAGTTTTAAATTGCAATTAAACTTTTAGTGAGCGAAGACAAAATATATTTTCTCTAAGGAATTACTCTAAATGTAAATATCCATGAAAATAAATTCATTCATGTTTATGTGAAAATGTGCAATATGACACCAGTAAATTGTTCCTAAATTCCTTTTAATCTATAATATTTACAAAACACAAACATATACACAAAAAGAATAAATATCTACATTAATTTCGCATAATTAAGAGACATTTTATTTTGTGGGAGGGGATGGATATATTCTCATTTCTTACCAGCATAGCTCTTGAATGGTTATAATTTGCAGCACATGGTGGCGCTGGTTCTGTAGACAAGTGCTTTTGTTGTAGATTGCATTAAATTAATAATCATTGTCTAGTGATTAAAAAGAGAAATAAATGTTTATCGATATAACACATTCAATAAATCGATATATTTTCAATAAGTGTTTTCTAACTATAACGTTTTGGCAGAGGCCCTTTTTAAGTGAGGAAAAAGCAGTTGACTCCATCTTTTCATGTTATTTTTCAAAAACTTTTTTAACTATTTTTAACACTGTTCATGTTTGTAAGCATGGAATTTTGTAATTGATTTTTTTCCTCACTTCTTGATGTGTTTGAGTTTGAAAATTTAGTTCATTTCTATGTTGATGATGACATGTATTACTTTAATATATTCAGAACTGAATTATGCAGCTAATAAGGTAAATTAGTTATATATCAATTCTGTGCAAATGGCACACAGAATTATGTATAGGAAAAAAAAAAAAGTAAGATAAGTAAAAGTAAGTAAAAAAAAGTTCAGATTCTAAAAATGCAAGATAATGTACTTAACACAAAATAATAATAATAAAAAGGGATTTTATTTTTTAATGCTTTAGCAAAACCCCATTTTTTATTAACTTTATCTGAATAATTCATTTTTAAAATATATTCCATCACTTAAAATCCTTTAGTATAGTGAAAAACTGTTTATTTACTTCATACAGTTTTTCTTTCTAGATCAAAAACATATCCATGATATTTTATTCATTTACTCGCTGTATATATATTCCCTATAACAGAATTACATTTTTAAAGTTGTAGTCAGCATAAGGATGGGCAATTTTAAATTTTGCAGATTTCAAATGGCAAGCAAATCCATTATAAGAATTCTTAGTTTATATTTATTGAACATTTTCTGAATATATTCTTATTTTAAATATCGATAATTATAAAATATAGAGAAGATATCAAACGAAGTGTTTCTTTCGGTCATTTAAGTTATGGACATCTGATTTAATTTAGAAAATGGATTTTTAGACGATAATTGAAGCATCAATATGAGATTTAAAATTAAAAATGTGCTGTGAAAAAATTCGATTATTTTTTATCTGCTTATACTAACAAATAAATGATGCATCAATACATACAATTCAATACAATACATTTGCATTTCTAGATGTCTAATGTTGGCATTATTTTCTTTCTGTTAATATTTATGCATCAATCATAGTGCTTTACGATATTTAGATACATGCTTAATAATAATTAAAAGCTGCTTTACATTTTATTATTTCCTTATTAGTATTACATATATTGTGGTGAGGAACAATATTCTTCGAAAAATGTCATCAAATTCTCAAATAATTTTAGAACATATGAACTACCACTCAAGCTATTTTCGCTCTAAAATATATGCACTCAAACCTCGTCCAAAATGTTAATAAAATGTTTAAAAAAAAGTGACTGTCTGAAAGAGTGATGTTTCGCAGAACGAGTGGGGAGGAGACACCGTGATGGCACATACTGAATTGACTTGTATCGGTCGATGTTGAATGCTGGTTTGAGGAGCCCTTACATCGACATGGAAGAAAGCTTGACCGGATAGCGTTGTAGTGGATTAATGAAACTTTGATCAACATGATTTTTGTCTCTTGGCCAAGATTGTGGGGATAGTGATAAAGGGTAACGACATCAATGCGCTGGTTAAAGAAAATGGCCAGACCTATTAAAGAACTTTTTGAGCTGCATTCTGTGTCATATCAGAATGCTTTTGAGATTATTTGGTCAGGAGAGAAAAAACAATAGAGCAACAGAGCAACAATCTTCCAGTAAAATTATGGAGATGCTGAAAGCATGGGAAATTATTACATCCCATATTGAGAAGCATCGCCCTGTTGCGGCAGTAACTGTGAGTGCCGCATATTCATTTAATGATAATATTATTAATGTTAATGATATTAATGATAATGTTAATGTTATCAATGATAATGTACCAAATCTCGGAAGCATTATCAAAGACGGACGTCTTTAGACAATTTTCTTGTAAAAAAAAAATCATGCATTATAAATATTATAAAACTGCTTTCGGGTTTTGTTTTTATTATTGGATTGGACCTCTTTGTTCTATTTTACATGCATACCTATGAAAAAAAAATAGTTTTACTTCACGAGCATTTCGCATTGCAAGTAAGATTCGGGAACGAAGTTTCACTATATATGGAAATATAAGGAATAACAAAGTATTTCAAAAAACCTCATCTTAAAAACATTTTTGCTATTTGAAGGAAAATGTAAAACGCAATAAACATAAAATCTGAAGGAAAGATATTTCATTACATTATTGGATATTTAAAATATTCATAATTCAAACAGAAGTCTCTTAAATGTTACTAGTTAACTTTTTATCTAGCATATTAATAGTGCTCCAAATGTTGCTCGACAACAGGAATATTTTAAAAAATTTATAAAACGCGGAAAATTTGGATTGAAACAGAAGATCGTGAAATAAAATACTTTCCGAACCACAAAATAATCTTCCATTGATTGAAGATAAGTGGGATATGAAGCCCTGTATTAAATACTTATTACCTTTCTTCCTCTTAACATGATGTTTTAGTTTAAGGTAGGGAACTGCATTGGAAAGGGTTTTTTTTTAATTTAATATTTTTAATTTTTTAACGTCTTTATAAAATTGTCTTTATTTCTTCATCTATCAGCAAATTTTAAGCGAATCATTTGATTTAATCTCTAAATTAGAAGATTTTTTTTTTGTTTATACCTCTTTTTAACCAAATAAAGACCTTTTTTCCAATTTTTAAGAAATTTTTGCCATTTAACTGGTATATTTTGGTTTCATACATATTTTTCTCAAATTCTTTTACACAAATATTTAAAAATATAATGACTTCAGAACGATTTTTAAAGAATATATCACGAATGTAATCATATACCTTAGAAAAGTTAACTCACTTAAATGCCATTCATGCAGATATTTCAGCTTGTTAATGGAAAATAAAGCCTTGCATCAACAAATGACAACTTCAAAATGGTAAATAAATCTAACTAAAATGTCTTTCAAGAATCTCTATGAAATATATTCACTCAACAAACATTGCAAAATATATTGCACTGGAAACTTAGAAGCATATTTCATCATCCTCATGTTAAAGGTACGTAAAACAGATTGAAGCGTAATGGCTGAACCAAACCATCTCCCCCCTAGAAGATAATGTTGGTTTGATTGCATGCTTTCAACCCCACGATGAATTATGTGCATAAATTATATGTTTCTGCGTACTATAATCAAACTGCCTCCAATATTGTGCTCCTGACTGTTACAGAAAATGCCACGCGGTCTTGCGAAGCGAATAGTTCCTGGGCAGAGAGGTCGGACTACTCCAGATGCAAACCCCTAGAGGAAGAGGAGCCTCACATAAAGGTAAGCCAGGAATTGACCATTGAACCGTTTGAACAGACAGAAAATCGTTGTAATCAGAGCTTGAATTTTAATGATTAATTTCTGGCGGACTGTAGAGGCCTTACCTCAGGCGGAATGAAATTGCAAATGTTAAACTGAAGTGCAACTGATATTATAATCATCTAGTTATTTTTGAGAAATTAACAGATTTTTTCTGTTTGTTTGTTTAAGATTGGGTTTTCAATTTAATTGTGGCAAGCGGCTTTTTGTACTTTTTTCTTTATTTTTAAGTGGTACGAAATTTGAAATTACATTGTTTTGGCATTTTTTTTTTCCTTTTCTTTTTTTGTATTTTTAGAACGGAAAATTATAGAGAAAAATTTTTAGTCATGGCTTTTATTAATTATTTATCGTTTGGTTTTTCCACTGGTTAATAATAATTTTAACAAGCAAATATAAATAGTAAACGATATTTTTCTTTACAAATAGGAAGATTATATATTTTTTTAGGTTGTTTTATGCAAAGCCAATAAATTCTACAGTCACTTTTTTTGTTATTTCTAGAAGAAATTTAAGCATTATAAGCTGGCGGAAATGTAATTAAATTTTGTATTAAAAATATAATATATTTATATAAAATATAAATACATTTATAATTTTTATAAATAAGCAATTAAAAAATTATTTCACTAAACTTTATTTTGCACCGACTTAAAATCTAAATAATTAGTTTCTTATTAATATAAATTTTATTTCCTTATATTAATAATTTTATTTCCTTACGTTAATAACATTTATTTCTTTTATTTTAATATTTTTTTTAAAAAATACGATGAAATATGTTTAACTACAATGTTTGTCACTGTTTTAATACCTGCTTTTACACACAGTCGCATTATTATTCTTTTCTTGTTCTTATAACATATAAAATTCGCAGATTTCAATTATTTTTCAAATTAAACACATCGCGCGTGTGATCGTTTTTTTATTTTTAGAATTAGCATTCTTCTTTTTCTTCATCAAATCTTTTATTTAATAAAAAGTGCCGTCAAGATCACGTGATAGATAGCGCTGAAGATTGTCATGACCGGCACGTCAAAACAAGTTTTCCCGATTTAAAAATTCCAACTCAGAAGATTCGCATTTATAAAAGTGGAATTTTCTAAGAGAGGTTATCAGTCAAATTGAATAGCCATTATTGATTTTATGTCGCTTAATAAAGAACATATTAAGTTTTTGGCTGAAACTTGAAATAGAGATACAGAAGGTATAGAAGTGGAAATTAAAAAAATAATAATAATTACAGTAAGACACCAATTGTCCCGATATATTGGTAAAACATCCGATTTGGATAATTTAATATATCGATAATTGATGGAAAAATATTTAAAAACGAAATGAAATAGGCTTGCAATAGATTAATTTAATGACTACAAAAACTGTTCTGTCCACCATTTTGTATATTGACTTTTTGTAATAAATTATCATTTAAGATATCAGTCAAAGTTAATTATTTCAGTGTGATTATTCATTTTCGGGAAGATTTTGTTTGCAGATTTTTTTTTCAAAGTGATTCCATAATTGGAATTCGGATGGTTTTACTGTATTGCAATTACACAGATGCAACAGTCAACGCTTCTCGATTCTTTTAATTTCAACCTCTTGCACTCGGAAAAGCAATCAAGAGAATGATTATTCTCTAAATACGAAACATGCTAGTCTTACAGCTTCAAGAAATAAAAGCTGTTATTGTATGAATTCATTTTTTTCAAAACTTAACTGCGATTCTTTATAACTCTGTAAACAGCATATCTTATTTAAATCAACCTCCGATAGTATAATGCGCAATCTGGAATAATAAATGAAAGTAAACATCCGACTCCAAAAGTTTAATAATAATTACTGACTTCAATAAAAATAAATAAATAAATGTTAGGAAAAATTTAATTAAAAATTTTAATTTATTTTAAGCTTAATATTTACATTTTTTCCAAAACCAGCGTGCTAATCTGTGACACTATTGGCACCGCTTCCGAACCGTTGGGTTGCCTGCCTTTTTTAGGACTGAAAGACATATAAAATAATTTCGTATTCAAACAATGCAGACAAATCTTTATTGATATCGCAACTTCTGATCAAGTCAACTGTGTTGCATATATTGACTTGCTGTTCACTTGAAAACCTTTATAATTTCTCTTACATGTTATACAATGTTGCATAATATTGATTGCAATGATACCTTGATCAGCAATCAAAATTAGAAGTTGCGATATCAATAAAGATTTGTATGCATTGTTTGAATACGAAATTATTTTATATGTCTTTCAGTCCTAAAAAAGGTAGGGAACCCAACGGTTCAGAAGCAGTGCCAATAGTGTTACAGATTAGCACGCTGGTTTTGGAAAAAATGTAGATATTAAGCTTAAAATAAATTAAAATTTTAAATTAAATTTTTCCTAACATTTTTTACTTATTTTCAATTATTAATATTAAATAAGGTTACATGAAATATACAAAAGAGTCATCAAAAAGTCTCATCACTATTATTGTACAGACAAAAGAGCTTAAAACCTGCTTACTTAGGAGATGTTCTCACACTGGTAGTGCTCACCCACCCACCCCCATGACAAGGAAGAGAATATAAGAA
Organism: Argiope bruennichi; assembly: GCF_947563725.1. Classification (NCBI taxonomy): domain Eukaryota; kingdom Metazoa; phylum Arthropoda; class Arachnida; order Araneae; family Araneidae; genus Argiope; species Argiope bruennichi. The sequence goes on from NC_079154.1 coordinate 9,226,898, forward strand.
TAAAATAATAAAGCTTCCTGACTTTCACCCTCAAAAGCATTATGTCAGGTAATAAGAAAATAGGTTTATTAAAATAAAATTAAATGACTTTTTTACAAATTTGTAAGTTTTAAAGGATGTACCATCACAGGTTAAAACTGTTTTTATTTTTCTTAGTTAGCTTTTCTTAAGTTTATTACTGTGTAGTATGTAAGTTAAATCACTTTTTTATCGTTGATCTTAACAGGTACTCTGGGACATTAAAGAGGCCGGCACTATTTACTACGTTGGTTATGGCATGTCTCTGTTGGCGCTAACAGCTGCCCTCTCCATTTTTCTGCACTTTAAGTAAGTACTATTAGGGAATAAATTTTACAACAAAAAATTAAATTGGATCACATTTGTGCTCCAATAATACTTTGATTGAGATACAAAAAATTTCTTAATGTCATTATTATCTTTCTTATTTTAATTTAGAATTTATTACCATAAATATTATAGAATCTTTAAAAAAAATTTGCTCTAACTCACTACCTCGTAGGGTCATTGATACAGAATCGATATATAAATTAACAATCAACTAATATAAAGTTCCTAAAAGATTAAAACAGTGTGTTGCCATCGATGATATGCAAATGTACCAAATTTCGTATTTCTGGTATTTCAGGAAGAAAGTGGACCGGAATTGATAAATTTTATCTTTACAAACATCAAACAAATCAAAGCAAATACAAATGCATAAACATGTTTAACAGTTTTTCTGTGTGATTGCCGTATCTTAGTCAGAGCTTTTAATTCTCTAAGCAAATTTTATATGTGGATAGAGACATAGTTTTTTTTTTCGTTTGTTAGTTTCATAGAGACATAGTCTGTTAATTCAGAAAGACAATTTCTCTTTTGTTAATTTCATAGCGACATAGTTTGTTAATTTTGAAAGACAATTTTTTTTTTATTTTGCTAGTTTCATAGCGACATAGTTTGTTAGTTCAGAAAGGCATTTTTTTTCGTTTGTTAGTTTCATAGAGACATAGTCTGTTAATTCAGAAAGACAATTTCTCTTTCTGTTGTTAATTTCATAGCGACATAGTTTGTTAATTTAGAAAGACAATTTTTTTTTATTTTGCTAGTTTCATAGCGACATAGTTTGTTAGTTCAGAAAGGCATTTTTTTTCGTTTGTTAGTTTCATAGAGACATAGTCTGTTAATTCAGAAAGACAATTTCTCTTTCTGTTGTTAATTTCATAGCGACATAGTTTGTTAATTTAGAAAGACAATTTTTTTTTATTTTGCTAGTTTCATAGCGACATAGTTTGTTAGTTCAGAAAGGCATTTTTTTTCGTTTGTTAGTTTCATAGAGACATAGTCTGTTAATTCAGAAAGACAATTTCTCTTTCTTTTGTTAATTTCATAGCGACATAGTTTGTTAATTTAGAAAGACAATTTTTTTTTATTTTGCTAGTTTCATAGCGACATAGTTTGTTAGTTCAGAAAGGCATTTTTTTTCGTTTGTTAGTTTCATAGAGACATAGTCTGTTAATTCAGAAAGACAATTTCTCTTTCTTTTGTTAATTTCTAGCGACATAGTTTGTTAATTTAGAAAGACAATTTTTTTTTATTTTGCTAGTTTCATAGCGACATAGTTTGTTAGTTCAGAAAGGCATTTTTTTTCGTTTGTTAGTTTCATAGAGACATAGTCTGTTAATTCAGAAAGACAATTTCTCTTTCTTTTGTTAATTTCATAGCGACATAGTTTGTTAATTTAGAAAGACAATTTTTTTTTATTTTGCTAGTTTCATAGCGACATAGTTTGTTAGTTCAGAAAGGCATTTTTTTTCGTTTGTTAGTTTCATAGAGACATAGTCTGTTAATTCAGAAAGACAATTTCTCTTTCTTTTGTTAATTTCATAGCGACATAGTTTGTTAATTTAGAAAGACAATTTTTTTTTTATTTTGCTAGTTTCATAGCGACATAGTTTGTTAGTTCAGAAAGGCATTTTTTTTCGTTTGTTAGTTTCATAGAGACATAGTCTGTTAATTCAGAAAGACAATTTCTCTTTCTGTTGTTAATTTCATAGCGACATAGTTTGTTAATTTAGAAAGACAATTTTTTTTTATTTTGCTAGTTTCATAGCGACATAGTTTGTTAGTTCAGAAAGGCATTTTTTTTCGTTTGTTAGTTTCATAGAGACATAGTCTGTTAATTCAGAAAGACAATTTCTCTTTCTGTTGTTAATTTCATAGCGACATAGTTTGTTAATTTAGAAAGACAATTTTTTTTTATTTTGCTAGTTTCATAGCGACATAGTTTGTTAGTTCAGAAAGGCATTTTTTTTTCGTTTGTTAGTTTCATAGAGACATAGTCTGTTAATTCAGAAAGACAATTTCTCTTTCTTTTGTTAATTTCATAGCGACATAGTTTGTTAATTTAGAAAGACAATTTTTTTTTATTTTGCTAGTTTCATAGCGACATAGTTTGTTAGTTCAGAAAGGCATTTTTTTTCGTTTGTTAGTTTCATAGAGACATAGTCTGTTAATTCAGAAAGACAATTTCTCTTTCTTTTGTTAATTTCTAGCGACATAGTTTGTTAATTTAGAAAGACAATTTTTTTTTATTTTGCTAGTTTCATAGCGACATAGTTTGTTAGTTCAGAAAGGCATTTTTTTTTCGTTTGTTAGTTTCATAGAGACATAGTCTGTTAATTCAGAAAGACAATTTCTCTTTCTGTTGTTAATTTCATAGCGACATAGTTTGTTAATTTAGAAAGACAATTTTTTTTTTATTTTGCTAGTTTCATAGCGACATAGTTTGTTAGTTCAGAAAGGCAATTTTTTTTCGTTTGCTAGTTTGATAGAGACATAGTTTGTTAATTGAAAAAAGACAGGTTTTTTTTTAACATTACTTTATCCTTCAAGCATTGAATCTCTGGAGTAACATAAATCTTTAATTTTGGTATGATTCTATCATCGGTGCAACTTTTATAAACAATGATATATACAAATATCAGTGAATGAAAATCTCTTTTCTTTCTGTTCTCAAGATTGTAGAAATGTTTGGCAGTTTTTTGTGATATTGTCTCAGAATTGGCATAAAAAAAGGAATCTATAGTCTGATGCATGGATTTTCGTAAGGTTCTCATCAAATTTTTACGAGAAAGTTTCAAAAACATTTTTTTATAAATTTAATAAAAAATTATTTATTTATAAGAATCATGATTGTCCCAGACTTTCGCTGGAATATACAGTCTATCCAGGGCTGTTCTATAAAAAAAATGATGTTCCTGTTTAAAAGCTTTTCTAAATTTTTGCCTTTTTTTTACTTAAACAAATAAGTGCACCGAAATTCCATATTCAAAAGGATTCTAATCATTTAAAAAGCCAATCATAAAATGAAATTTATGCTCTCTTTTAATGAGTTTATCATCAGAAAGAATTCTGAAAAATAAATAATAAAATAAATTTTTTAAAAATACAATTCATGAAAACAGGACATAAAATGTATTAAAACAATTTTTAAAACTCATTATCAAAATGCTTAAAAAAATATGTTTAAATAACTTTTTTACTATTTGACTTATAATTCATCATTATAAATAGTAGCAAATATACCGTCTAAAACGATCACTAATCCTTTAATTAATAATATCTCATACGTGATTATCACAGATATTCACGATATAGTAAAAAAAAATGTCATGAATATTGGTGGAATGTTTATAAAATAAAACAAAAAAAATATTATTTGCAAGTACTCATGTAAGTTCTATATTCTTGCAATGGGACCTTCTGTCTGCATAAGGTTCACATTCGTTCAAATCAGAATGGGTCGCAAAAATCGAATTGGAACAAACAGTAATCTACTAGCAGAAGAAATGAAATTCCGAATACAAAATTTTAAAATTGCTGAATGAAAACTTTAGCAATAATCTTCAATTTGATCAGTGAAGAGAGAATATAATGAATCAGCATAAATATAAGGTATTCATACTTAAGTTCATTCGCACAATAATAAATCAATCATTTTAAAAATAAAAAAGCATTGTTCAGTTGCTTGACGCTAATATAGAAATTGAGATTTGCGCATCCGATAATGACGCCGATAAAAGGGACAGTCATATTTTTAATCTTTTCCTGTTTTTACAGGCGAAAATGGACGATTATATATATATCGATTATGTGGTCTTGAAATATTTCCTTTCTAATTTAATTTCCAAATGGCGCCTCTTAAATAGATTCAAAATTTAATTAAATAAATCAATCAAATGACAATTCATTTTTAAAATCTTAAAATAGTATTCTGCCATCTAATATACAAAAATATACAATACATCAGGAACTTAATGTATAAGCAAAATTCTAAATTTGCAAACAAGAAAAGTAATTCTTTTTATGTAACAGAATGTAAAAATGGAGCTATTCATTTCTTGTGGCAACTTTTTTCACTTCCATGTTTAAAAGTATAAATTTGGGGAATATTTTCATCAATTATATTTTTAAGTAGAATTGTAAAATTATTTTTAGAATTTTAGAAAATCTATGAAAGGTAATCTCACTGAACCTTTCTTTTTCTAAATTTCATCCAATTTTCAGTTTCCCCGCCATGCACTGAGAAGCACCATTTGCACTCGAATTGATCTTGTGGATCGAAGGAAATTCGAACTTTGTTTATTTTGGAAAAATCCTCTGGCTGAAGAGAATTAATTTCCGCTTTTCTCGATTCGTCGAATATCCCGACTATTTTAAGATAAAAGGGAGATTTATATTTGTTCCCTTACTGATGATAAAAGATTTCCCTGAATTTAGAATATCGGTTGACATTTTTGATTTCTTTATCTTTTGAACTCAGAATGCTATTATTTCAGAAGAAAGACGCAAAATTTATGAAAATTATTTGTATCATGAGATGGAATCGAGATAGTGTAGTCAGATTTAGAAATAAATTTGAATTATATTCTTTAAATTAGCTGATTTTAGAGACACCTTGTTTGCCGAGAGTATTGGTTGTATTTGATTTCAGGTAAATCTCTTATTTTCAACGGATCGGCCGCAGTAATCTAGTGGTAAGGCCTCGGCTTTGAAACCGGAGAGTTTCAAGTTCAAGACTCGATTCCTGCCCCCCCCCTCCCCCTCTGAAGTGGTCCTACCGCTGAAGTGGTGTGGAAGCTTGGAGAGGGGGTTGCTAACTCAGGTGTCGTCCTCGTCATCTGAACGCGGTTCAAAATGATGAGATCCGTCCCAAAATAGTCCTAGTGTTACTTTAAAACGGGACGTTAGTATTACTAAACTAAACTTATATTTAACAACATTCTTAATACCCCCAAAAATATTTTAATCATCGATTTGTGATACACATTAAAGCATTTATTTTAATAATCTCGACACTATTACGTTTATTGTGTGCATAAACCTTCTCAATGGAGTCAAGTACCATGACATCAAGAGTTCTATTCAAAATAAATTGCATGATTCATTTATCTTCTAGTTTTTCACATACTATTATTTCACTTTTCTGTTTCTCATGTAAACTAAACAGATATTAAAACAGAAGGTTTCTTCCTTTGCTTTTAACAACGAAGGAAAATCGCTTGAAATAAATATTGTTGAAATTGTTTTAATTTCAGTGAAACAATAAAATCTATTGTTGTAAATTATACAAAAAAATTATTTAAAATATTATCATGTAAGGATTGTATGGCAATTAAATTCGTATCTTCGAAAAGAGCAATTTTTTAATTTTTAAAACATAGAATTAAAAAAATTTACTTAATTAAAAATTAATCAAAAGTGCAAAAATTAAATTTTAAAAGCCATAGAATAAAAAAAATTTAATTAATTAAAAAATCAATCAAAACGGCAAAAATTAAATTTTAAAAAAACATGACTTAAAAAATTAGTTCAATGCAAGAATATTTTAGAAACATAAAGACCTCAAAATCTCACTTTTAATTAATTAAAATTTCAAAAAAAAAATTCGTTCTCAAACCCACAATCCCACCCTCCAAGCTATATTTATACCAAATTTGGTAACTAACATCAAATGATTTGCCATGTAGAACGCCAGCATGCACATTCGTTTGCTTTTTTTACTAATGTATATAAAGTAATTATGGCTAAAATCAATTATATTTTCTTTTAAAATCGAAATCAGTTCGACATTACCTACATTCTCACTAAAAGATATTTTTTGATATGCATTAAAGAAAAAATCATAACCGTGTAAAAAAAAAAAAAAAAAAAAACACCTTGATTGTAACAGCTTCTTATAATTTCAACACTTCCCAACTTTTTTCCTTGGATAAATATAATCACTGCTTTATATAAATTTGTGTATGATATAGATCCAGTCTAACATAGTTCCTTTAACAACTTTTAATCTTAAAGGAAAGCACAGAGAATAATTGTACGCCTCATTTAATAAAAAATAAAAAAAAACCTTTCCATACTACTACGTTTTAATTGTGTGCAAATTTTCACTGCTACACACGTGGACATTTAAATAACGTCCGCCGTTCTATTCACTGTTCGTCTTTAAAAAAAAATTATTTACTAAAATTTCTTCAAATATTTAGTTAAAAAGAATTTGTTTTGATATAAAAAGCTTAGATATTAATCAACCTAGTTTAAGAAAATGAATCACAAGTGTTGCCAACACCGCACAAAAAGAAACCATTTTTTAAAACTAATACCATTAAACCAATACCAAATTTTATGCATTACTAGATCTAACGAATGCTTTTTCTTTGAACAGTTCTGTAATTTTGTATAATCCACAAATACCTAGTATGGTTTAAACTCGGCCAGTTATAAGACAGCCAATAGGCAGCGCATGCATAGAAAGTCTGAAACATGCGGTTCGGTCCATGACAAGTACTTGTCATGGCGGGACAACATGCCGCTGTATTGTATTTTTTCCCCCTTACTGCGCATGTGTTTGGGGAATTTGGCCGGGGGGTGGGGGGGTGGGGGTGGCTTGAAAAAAGATCACTTATCATAAATTAATTCCACCATTTTTTTTCTCTTTGTTCTTTCTGATGCAAGGTTATGTTTTTTTTTTTTTTCATTTTATTTGTCATTTTTTTCTATAGTTTTCCAAATTTAGATATAGTGACCTTTTTTTTCTCATTTTACCATGTTTCTTCGTATAAATATCCATCATTTTAATACAATACGCAGTGAAAAATAAAAAGGGACGCCAAAACGTCAATTTAATCCCAAGTATAGAATACCTAAATCTATTTTAGGAAATTATGCAAACATAATCAATCCCTTTCTGCGCATTCGCTGGCCGTCTGGCCGTCTTATAAATAGCCGAGTGTAAACCCACCTTTAATATAACAAATTTAAGCATTTAAAAAATAGATGACATAAACTACTAAAAAACATTACCATCTAAAATGCGTTATATATTAGAATACTTACAAAAGCAACCTTTCTAACTATATCAGTTTTTCAACTAATCCCCGCTACTATGTGGATCATTTCCCTCATCTAACAATTTAATGAATCAAAAACTTTCTTTTAGACTAATTAAAGTTTTTATGTCCCGGGTATTTTTCTCCCAGAAACATTCCCCAGCTTATTTTTATTACGTTCCGTAGTACAAAACAACTTGTTTTATATCTTTGCCATTGTTTCATACCTTCTTATACACCAGCTGTTGCCAGCATAATCTCTACTATAAAAGGAAAAGCCGAAATAATGGTTGAATCTCCTTCAGAATTTGAAAAAGAGAAAATCCTATTATTAAAGTCATATTGAACGTGTGAAACATTTTTCTTCGAACGAGAATTGCTAAGAAAGATTGGTAACTAAGTTATAATGGACCCTTTTTTCCTATTGTTGACAGAAAACATCATTTATATTCCAAGTATTTCCAGGAACACGGTTTAAAGCATTCTTCCAATTCCGGGAAAAAGGCAAAAATTGAAACACTGCATCAAACTTTCTTCACATAAGTTTACAATTCCTCTTATTAATTGACGAGCCGTTTTTAGGTACCTGGTGCTGTTAGATGAATGGTTGCTAGAAGTTGCATTTAAATTATTTTATATGACTTGCTCTAAATAGCTTTCTCGAAACTATTTTTAATCTTCAAATTTCGATAGGCATGTAACGTTTACTATTTTACAAGCTTCACATCATTCTGTTCACTGTTCATCAATTTTTTTTATCATCTCATTTAACATTTAAACTTTAACTTGAAATGGAAATTATTATATTTCAATACAAAATAAACCTTAATGAGCTCATTAAAAAGAGATGCACTTTAAACATTTTTCATTATTAATTATTTTAAATTGGATTGTAAGTAAAGCCAAATTTCATGAATTTTATAAAAAGCATACCTCCAATTGAAACTTACTCAATGTGGAAAAATAAACCAAGTTTTCAGATCTTAATCATCAAGAATTTGAAAAAAAAATCTAAAATTAAATATTAATAGCAAAACTGTTTTGAATTTCATTTCAATAATAAAATTTAATTTGTAAAATAAGTTTAAAATAGATTTTAAAAATAGAAAAAATTAAGCAGTAAAAACGTTATTACTGAAATTTTTTTTTTTAATTTTAAGGGGATGCAAGATCATTTTTGTACTGTAATATTTTCGGAAGTTGTCACAGGAAAACGCCAAAATTTTGTTTAACTTTTAATCAATTAAAAATTTCAAAAAGCTCCACAGCTCCGAAGTGTATATTTACAATTCCTAAAGGAAACACGAGCCTTTGGAAGTTGTAAGTGAAATAGTCTAGATTGTAGCAAATTAACACTCAGAGAGACGTATGCATTCGCCTTTATTATTAATAGTGAAGACACTTAAACTAATAACTTTCTCTTTTAACAAAATTTCTAAAAATGGATGACCAAGCTATGGTGAATTCTTTTTTTATTGGAGACCAACCACCTTTGATGACCAAATGATCTTTCAATTAAATCTTGCATGCAAAATGTATTGTTCTTAATTTTTCCAAGAAAATATCTTCAAGTATCACATTTTGACCGATATCGAAGTCGGATTGTTTTTAAACTGTGTGTATGAATCATCGCTATATAGTCAAATCTCATAATGTCAATATTATTAAAACTATTACTGTTTGCAAATCTATTTTCTAATTTTTATGGTACTCTTTCACTTTCCGATAATTCAGGCAATCTAAGAAGATATTAAAAAAACCTTTTTTCCTTAGATTTAAACAATGGGAAAAAATCGGGCTGTTAAATATCTTACAGAAAAATAAAAATTCCAACTTAATTGAATAACAATAAATTCCATTGCTGAAAAGTACACAAAAATATTTTTAAAAAATAGCAAACATTTAAGAAAAATATGCACTGTTATTAATCAGTTATCATTAAAAACGTAATTTTTTGAATTTTAACCCTTTAAAGGGCCATTTTTTTTCTAGTCATATTATGTTAAAATATTTTTAAGCTTGAAATTAGAATAAGAAAAGAGATTCATTTTGCTTATTAGATAAATTTAATTTGATTAATTAATTAATTTGGTTAATTAATAATTAAGTGGCAAATCAAGACATATTATTTTATGTGAGATAAAGAACTGAAGTATCTAAGTTTCTGTCTTTCTAAAAAAAATTTGTCAGAACTTTTGCCAACCTACATAATTTCATACAAAGATTGATAAATTTGGTGGGAAACATACTTCCCACTGCCCTAGAAAAGGTTAAAACAGAAATTTTCAATAAAATTTTTTGAGATTGTTTCTCGAATTTAAGTTTTATGCAATTGAGATTTTTCCTTTAACGAATTTCGAAATCAACTAGGCAAAAATCTGCAATTTTTGAGAAAAAAAAATACGTATCCGCATTTCAGACTTGTAACTCAAAGCTTTCTTTGAGTTATGTTCACAAATCGGTAACAAACTTCATTCCAAAAATGTTGCCGAAAAAAAAAATTCAGATTTTGAAATATGGAGATCCATCAAAATCTTGAAATAGATTTGTTTGAAGATTACAATTTTTTTTTTTTTTTTACTTTTAATATGAGAAAAGAAAAATTAAACTGTCACAGACTTTTTTATCCCATTCCAGTCAGTTGATGAATAGAGGTCCTTCTACGTCAAAAGAAGAAATTGGATTTTCTTTTTTGGCGAAGCTCTAAAAACCTATCTGATCTCTTTGAAGTTAAATTTTTTTCTAGCATTCATGGTAAAAATAACCTTTTTATAATATCAAGATTCGGGGTACCGCCCTCTTTATTCTAACAACAAACTCATGACCCCACTGTGATTAGATATATGCTTCAGCAAAATGTCGTTCCATTTCACTTCCCGAACATCTAAAAAGAGTCTAATCATTTCATGTTGAGAGTGGAAATGTAGCTCCTTTATTTCCACAGAGGTCGCCATTTCCAATATTTACTTGTACGTTTAGATACAAAAATCATTATATATGATACTCGCACAGCTTGTCAAAAGAAATATCCCAGAACCATTCTAATAGGATCCTGAAAATACAGCTCATTGACCTCCTCAGAAACCGTCATTTCTAATATTTATTTATTCCAATATTATTATATTTACTCAGAAAAATTATCGTATAACTTTCACTCGCACATATTTATTAAAGGACTATTGTCTGACCGATCTAAATTGATCATGAAAAAGTGCAACTTATTTATTTCCAAAGAGGCCATCACCTCCAAATATTGAGATAAATACAATTTGAAATAGAGCTGAGTCATAGAGGCGCAGTTGAATATCATCGTTCCACACAAAATCCATGAAAGAGCAATTTTAGCCTCACGGCCTTGTTCGTGGATCCTTTTACAAATATTTCTATCACTCGTGGCAGTTTTAATAGATTTATTTGAAAAACAGCCCATCAGTTTATATAGCATCAATTTAAACTTAGCGACAACATCATTTATCATTTTTTATAACGGAAAAAAAAGTTAATTTTTTCCCGTCATATGACACGGGAAATTTTCTCCATATCTGACCGTATATCTAGAAATGTCAAAGCATTCCACTATGTTTGTTCACTTTCAGTTTTGCCTTCCTCTTGTAAACTGAGATAGGTAGTATTATGGTTTTTAAATCTACAGTATATTGGTCTGATTAAATATAAAATGGTAGTGATTTTTTTCATGTAAAATGAAAAGTTAGACATCAAACTTTCAAAGCAAAAATACAAATTAAAAGTCAAAAAAAACTTAAGCAACTTGCGACAAACAAAACTTGTGATCTATAATTATTAACTTACCCATTATTTTCAAAAAAGTTTGAAACATTTTTTATATCAAATATAAAATACTTTTCCGTACAGTATGTTTATTTCATTAACGTAGACAAATGTATGGAATAGAAAAATATTTTTTTTTTTTTGGCAAGCTGAGTTTAGAAAGAGTTCAGAAAAAATATTATTAAGAAAACTCCATACTGTAGGTGTACAATAAGAAGTTCAAACAAGCCCGAAATAAAAGGATTTGTTTCACAAGAAAGCATGAAATGCAGATAGCAAAACACAGCAATAGCATATACCGTTAGCAGAAATTAGAAACACACACTTAAACAGCTAATAAAATAATAGCACAGCACGATATTACACAGATTACATTTACAAAATACCCAACTGTAAACTCACTCCACGATCAGCACTTCAAAGAAAGAATTCATTCAACTGATTGGGTTTAACACTTTCGACAATTTTTATAGTCTCCGGAACAGGATATCGAATTCTCTAGAAAGATTCAGATCTTGGTTCTTAATGGAAATATCGCTAACGTTCTTGTATATTTGAGAACCCTATTTTTGACGCCAAATTCATTGCCAAGTCACCGAATAGTCGCCAATGCCGAATGTCATTGATTTGACCTCCATTCAACATCCGTTAAAATACTTGCAAAGCTCTCTTCTTTATTTACTATAAGACTAAATGCACAGGAATTCACTATTACAGTATTTAAAAAAATATTCTAATTTAGAAGTTTGCATAATTAGCCACTACGTCCACGGGGAGGGCACCTCGTAATGGAAGATGAGAAGTTATTGGCATGGTGGTTGGTTCTCACCACTCCTGTTGGTACACGAAAAGGTGGAGCTCTGGCTCCTCCCATCGATGATGAGACGTGCTTCCTTAGGGAAGAGTTTTACCGTGGCCGGTGATGGCTCTTAGGATTTAACCACAGTTCCCGTCAGTGTTGCTGTTCCGGCGATCCGGTCATTCAAGTTTTTCGGTGTGCCTCCCGGTGATTTGGAGTTTGTAGTTGGGGTAATTAGTTACTGGAGTCTAAGCAGTTTATCTGGCAACAATTAAAAATGATGAATTCGATAATGAATTAAAATACCAAAGATAGTAGCTTATTCCCAATTTCATAATAACTCCAAATAAAAGCATATTATTATAGAAACATTTTTATCCTTCCATTTCATTAAATTAAGAAATTGGTATTTATATTTTTAGTTTAAAAATTAAAATTTTATTTCCTTCTTCTATACCTTTTCGATACTGAAAAGAAGATGTAAAAAAGTGAATAATGTTATATATCTGAAAAAGGCACCAGACCGAAACTTCTGAAAATGCCTTTTTCATTGATATTCGCAATAAAATACGTATAAGTTTAGAATTTCCTTCCAATATTTGCTGATGCCACGGTTTGTCTCACTGGGGCAAGGGAAGGCCTTTTCAAGAGCTCTATTTGAAAACTAGTAAATATTCCTTAAGGATCATTTTAAAAGCATTTTTAAAGACATAAAATCGTTAACTTTAATATATATATATCGAATTGCACGATAGCTATTTTATTGAAAAGCCTTTACCTTATTTTCCATAAACCTCTTCATTCAAAATATAGGAATAAAATCCTAAAAACTAAAAAAAAAATGAAAAATTGCAGTTGCTTTGCATATTTCTGATATTTTAATAAATTTTATTCGTCCCGGAATTCGGTGTATTTATCTAACATTGCTATTGCAAAAATTCACAAACTCTCAAAATTGAAGTGTAATATTATGTGTATCGAAATTTTATATTATATGTATCTAAACATACTGGAAGTATTTGAAAAGAATCTTATGACATTTTTTTTTATAAATAAAAGCATTGATTGTATGTTCAGGAAGATACATGGAACTGCTAGATTACTTTTAAGAAAAAAGTTCTTTAATGTAGAATCTACTTCCATTTATTCCCAAATTAGTATTCTGTTTAAGAAATTTAACAAATTGCAGGGTGTTCTAAAATACATAGCAATATCTTTAAGTTGTTTCTTGGGACAAAAAAAAATTTCATAAAGAATTTGTCCAAAAAATTGAATGCTATACTACAGCAGCATGATCGACACATATATAAAAAAAAAACCTAGTGGAAGTGGTTTTTCCTTTAACTTTCTCATCTACTCCAGAAGAAAGAGATTATTTGCCTGCATAAATAAAGTGGTCCTTGGGATTGCTATAATTATTTGGATTTTATTGCTCTCAGAATCGGAGACTGAGATAAGGCGGAAAAGAGAAAATACAAGATGCACCCGCAAATCTTCTAGGAAAATCTACTAAAATACCAAACGGAACATTTATATGGTATACACCGAAAAATAGATTTAATCCTCGAGTCACTTATTTCCAGGTAAAATACAATTAATAAAACAATTCTAAAAAGTGTTTTCATTTATTTTAATTAGTATATTAAAATAAACTAAAGAACTTTTTAAAATTATCTAGTACATTAACTAGAATATCAGTATGGAATGTTTATACGGTATATACCAATAAATAGATTTAATTCTCTAATCATTTATTTTCAGATTGAATTAAAAAACTTTTTTAAAATTGTCTAGTAAATCTCTTTTTTAAAATTGTCTAGTACATATATTTGAATACCAGCAAGTAATGTTTATTTGGTATATACCCAAACATAGACTTAATTCTCTAATTATTTATTTCCAGTTGAAATACAATAAATAAAACAATTTTAAAAAAGGTTTTTTAATTTTTTTTAGTATATTAAAAAGCATAATTTTTTTTATTTTAATTATTTTATTTGTTTTACTTTTTTAATCTTCAAATTTAGTGCAGTTGAAAGGCACTGCCAACTCGTTTTTAGGCGTCAGTTTATTACCAAAATCAGGTCATAACTTTTATTGACATAAATTATGATGGTTTAAAAAACAATTTCATTTCTCATTGGTTCTTCAAAACAAGGTATTCAAAGATTCCATCTTGAAAGATTAGATTACCAAACTTTTAAAAAAATAGACGCATGAAATTATAAAATAAATGTATACAAACAATTTTTTAATAACATGTTTTTACTACTGTACAAAAGGAAGAATTTTTCTCATTTTATTTATTTTTTCATCTTTAGTCTTTGATATAATAATTCATTTTTATAAATAATTTATTTAATATAAATTTTATGGCATCTGAGAAATAGTTTTTTACAGATTTCACTACAATATTGCATCCCTTTTGTAGAAATAATATTTGACTATATTAATGATCAAATAGTAATTAATTAATTAATTAATTTTTGATCTTGTCATTAAAATTTTCTCCAATTCAAAAATAAATGACATCGTCATGCTGTATCATAAAGTAATTAAATCAAATATAAATCGCGAATCTTTAATTTATAAATTATTATCATTAACACTAAAAAATTTCGTAATTATTTTTTCTGAAATTCAATAACAAGTGGCGCCACACACGTAGAATCAAAATGAAATGAAATTGAATTTATATCTTTTAATTCTGTTCTCAAAGTTATAAGTTGAATTTTATCACTAAGGAAACACCAATCCTCAAGATTCTTTCTTCGTATGTATAAAAAAATTTATAAAAATTTCCTTCTTACAAACCAAGATATAGTTTTAGTTACTTCTACCATCTTCACATTTATTTTAAATTATTAAAATATTCGAAATATTCTTAATGTTAAGAATATTTCGAATGTTTCAGTTCGAAACATATTTACCTAATCTGACCTCTCGTAAAATAGACCATTCTTCAGACAACCAGTGTCATCTGTAGAAGAAAACAAATGCAATGTCTTTCTGATGCATTGCTTTCATTTGCAGGAATCTCCGATGCTTGAGAAACAACATCCACACCAATTTACTCGCCACTTACTTCTTTCTGGACCTCACTTGGATCATCACGGCTACTCTACAGTCATGGCCGACCGTAGAAGGCTCGAAGGTAAGGCGGCGATTTTTATTGAAATTGAACGAAGTGTTTCTGAAAATACTCGATTCTTAAGATGACAGTCAGTGGCAGCACCACTTCGCTGTGTGGAGAAAGCCAAGATCCATAACATTTCCGTAAATGACGGTACACGTGTTTCTATAGCTCTATGTTTCTATGGATCTTAAGAATATAGAAAAAGTTGAATGGTGCTAAATATGAAACTCTCGATTATCCATGAACTTTTACAGGAAAACATCTTAAAAATACATCAGATACAAAAAAAAAATTGCTTCAATTACAAGCTAGTGAGGGTGGTCTACCCAAAACTTTCTCGGTGACTTTTTAATGAAGTTGATTATGCGTTTTAGCAGTGTCTTTTCTCTGATGATTGAAGCTAAAATGTGTCGTAGATCTACTATTGTAATTACAAAATAACATATCAAATTTGATGTATTTAAGTCATTGCGTTTTTGAGTTATCGAGCTTACGTGCATCTGAAAGAACAGGTCGACAAATATTCGACCCCTTGTCGGATTTGGCTCAAAATTTTTTAGGTGTCTGCACTGTAGCTGAATCTTTGTACAAATGTTTACTAATATTAATTAGCTTATATTCGAAGGTCCAGATAAACACAATGCAGTGTACATCGTGGAGTGCTCGGATTTTTATTTTCAATATCCATCACATGAAGGTTTTGTGCTAAATAGTACATTGAATTGTTATCGACCGATTGAAATAAAGATTTGAAATGGAATGACAGTTTTAGATTTTAAAAAATCACATACCAAATTTCACTTATCTAAGTCTTGCGCTTTTTGATATCGCGTTTTCATTATGCGAATATGAATAACTATAGATCAAATCTTTGGCAAATTTTGTTCAAAATTTAATACAAGTCTATTTTTCGGATTCTAAAATTATATACTAGATGTTATCTATCTATCGTATATAGTTATTGCTTCACTTGCACTCTCGGACAGGTAAAAAGTAGATTTATTTTAAAAATTGATAAAATTTCATATATTTAGTGCAGAGACAACAGACCAAATTTCATCTTTCTAACTCAAGGCATTTTTCAGTTATCGTATTCGTAGACAAATAGACAGCTTCAAAAATGGGTTTTTCGAATTTTGGGAGATGTGAAATGAAAAAGAATCATCTCGATATCTAAATCAAATTTTATGGTGGTTCCAATATTTTCATATTTTATACTTCTTATATGAAAATGTAAAAAGAAAGAAAGAAACTGGCACGATTGGATAGTAATCTAAGAAAACAAAAATTAAAACTCAATTTATTTCATTCAACTCTACATTTGCTCACGTTAGAAGTGATTGTTACAAGCAGAAAGGAATGACGATCAAAGCAAAAAAAAAAAAAAATCTTTTTACATTTAACTAAAACAAAGGAATTTGAAACACGCAGATGTTGTGAGATGTGACAGTGAAAAATGAGATGTTTCAGTCATTTTTTTTAACTACAGTACCCAAAATCTTCCATTTGAATTAAGAAAAATGCAGAAAACCTTGGTAATCAATATTAACAAGAAAAAAGTTTCCAACCATGGGAAACAGCAAAAACGAAATGTGGAGAAAAAAAGCTTTTTTTTTTCAAGGACAGCTACATTTTTTTTTCTCGGAAACTCTCCAGAAAAAAAGATTGCATAATCAAGAATGTAACAAGAATAATTTGCCTTCGTTGTTAATACGAACATAACAGCATAAAATAAAATACTAAATATTCTTATATTTTCCAAAAGTAATTCCAATTGAAATATTTTAATATGAATCTATATTTAAATTAGATGGACGTTGAAAGATTAAAATCCAATATCCGGCACCTTGAATGCTACCACAAATGTTGTAAAAGCAGAAGAATAAAGAAAATCGATTCATGATTAAACGAATGCATTGTACTTTTAACCTAAAACAGCCATTTGTCTTTTAATGAGTAACGTATGGTTCTAAATTCCCTAAAACGCAGCCTTTTAGGGAATTTTGATGTTGTAAAGAATTTAAATAATGAGCTAACTCCATAGACAAAATGACATTTTTGGAGAATCTAATTCCTATTACAATGTATACAACGCGGCATAAGTTAGCTAATAACTGAAATAAATTTAAGTAGAAAACTTCGCGGATATGATTAACCGTCTTATTAAAAATGTTTATACTTATGATTATGTAATTATTTTATCGTCATAGAATGCCTTCATTCAAAAAGCAGAAAAAATAGCAAAAAAAAGAAGGTTTTTATAGACACATTTTTACTAATTTACTAAAAAATAAAAATCAATTGCAATTATTTATTATTATTCTTTGATTATTTTTTAATTTTTAATATCTAATTTATATTTTTTTATAAATGCTTTTATTGCAATCAATTTTTTTGACTAATTTACAAACAGATAGCGCCACGCGTCTAGAATGATTGTTTAATTAAAATAATCGATTATTAGGTAAAAAAAATTTTGATAATATTAAAATAGTGTGTAAACAGCGAGAACACGCAAGAGTGCAACATTTCAAGTCTCTGGTACATTAGGAAATGCATAAAATATCTTTTAAAATGTTCCTTATATATATACATGAAACAAGACAAAAAAAAAGTATAATAAATGCTGAAAATTGGATTCTATTATTACTACTCTCACTGAATTACTCTCTTAACTGCGTCTTATTCCCATACAAAAATGCAGTCATTTACCATGCTTAGATAAATGAAGCAACTTTACATTTGACAGCACAGCATTTGAATTCACATTAGAGCTATTTTGGGGCGGATATAGAGATTTTGAACTTAATCAGATGGCATGGATGATCGCTCAGTTGAACCCTCCTCTCCGAAGCTTTATATTACACTGTCCTGAGAATTTTTGACTTCAAAGTGTATAGCATGCATCAGGTAGTGCGCATGATCGATTTTCAGTGGAACCTGGTCTCGAATTCACCGTTCTTCTGTCCTTAACAAGATATTCTTAAAACTTTTTATTTTTTGTACGTTTCAAACCTTTCTATATTCAATAAAACATTTTTTAAATTATATCTATATGTCTCTGTGCATGATAATTCAAAAACGCTTGAACTAGGCAAATGAAATTTGGTATGTGGTTTTTACAACAAATTCGTAGATTTCTGACAAATTTTCGACGAAATCCATTCGGGAAAACAAGTGCAAATGAACATTTTAACTTCACGACAATTAAGATCTGCAAAATTTTATATACTGCCTAAGAACTTAATGAATTAAACACTCTGTCAATTTTGAACCATATCTTTTAGGCGTTGACCGTCTGTCTATATGTACCTTCTCATATAGGCAAAAGAGATAACTCAAAAAAGCAATGATTTAAATAAAAGATTTTTATACTTAATCTACTTATTAAAATTGTAATCTGCGTTGAATTTTGGCTTCAATCGATTAAAACAAGACCACTCCCCCCCCCCCAAAAAAATACATATTGGCTTAAATCTTTTTCTACTAAGTATAAAACGGGACTACGAAAATAAAAATCTGTACATTTGAATCGTTCACGGCCATGCGTAAAGTTCACAATTTTTATGCAATGAAAGGAGAGAACATCTATATTTGAGAGTATACGAGCTACTTTAAGGGCCGGGATAGCCTGGTTGGTAGGGCGTTGGATTTGCATCCCTTGGGTCGCAAGTTCGAACCCCGCCGGCCAAAGACTCACCGTGTGTGTGGTGGCTGGCGCACGTATAAATCTTGTCTACTGAAGAAATAAGAGCATCCTTGGCTTAAAATCACCGACTTCTAGTCAGTGGGCTTGTCTATGACAAGTGCCATTAGAAACAACAGCAAGCTAGTTTCGAGGAGACCACTCCCACATGGTTTCTTTTATTATTATTATTTATGCATATTTTATGGTGCTTTTTTCAAAACTAAACAACAGCAATGAACATAAAACCTATATGTAAATCTTATTTTTATCAAATGGATATATTTTCGAACCTTTTTATTATGAATCAGCAATCAATAATAAGAATATCAGAAGGCTCATTTTTTTTCACGATTCCTCCATTTCTCACTCACGCTATCAAATGCGTCGAAGTAATTATGACTGTTTTTCCCCTCTTTTCCTTTTGGGGCATATTTCTTAGAGAAATAATCAAGAATAAAAATCTTTAAAAACTTCTGTCTGCCATTTTTTTAATGTGTTGCATGAAAATAAAAGCAAAGATTTGTTCTCGAGTGAATATTAAGACTATTAATTTTCTAAGCACTTTTGTATGTTATTGGGACTCTAATGAGCGTTTTCATTTTCAGCTGACTTGCGTCTTGGTGATATTCCTCACTTATTTGATGGTCACCAACTTCTTCTGGATGTTCGTGGAAGGGCTCTACCTGTACATTCTGGCCGTGAAAACCTTTTCGATTGAAGTCGTTCGAATACAAGTGTATGCCCTCATAGGATGGGGTACGTATGTTTTTTTTTTATTTGTTGCATGTGAATAATTACTGTATAGATACATTTCATAGATTAGATCGTAGGTTCATATAGATATATTTGAAGATATAAATATTTTGAGATATTATGACATTTTTAATTAAATGAGTTGCTTTATTCTGTCATGCTTTTTGTACTTTATATTTTTATAACTAGATAAGAATGCATGATTTATGGGTTAAACCTTCACGAACTATGTTAGTTATGATACACTTTGAATAATTTCGTTAGAATTATTTTGAAAGAGTATTACGTCAGAATGTATAGGACAGATTTTTAAAGTTAAGCGAAATTTCTTCGCTTTAAGTTTCTCCCGCTAGAGCATTCTCAGATTCTGTATGGTGGTTGATTCTCGCCACCTGGGTGGGTACGGAAATTGTGTGGGGTTGGCTACCCCTATCAATGACGGAACGTATCTTTCATAGGAGGGGTTGTACCATGGCCGGTGATGACCCTTAGGACTCGACCTTTCCCGACAAAGCTGTCGCGGCAGTCCAGTTATTCAGAGTTATCCGTGTGCTTCAGGCCGGGATGGAATTTTCAATTCGAGATTACCTTTAAGTTGGCGTTAAGTTTTGAAAATAGGATAAAATATTTCCCTATTTGCCTTTGTTATGCTTTTTAAATGCTAATTATGAAAACTAATACCCGATAGTGTTTTGTCTCTATTTGCAGGAATTCAAATTTACTTGATTCTTTGTTCCTTCCGCTTTGAATATTTCTAGTTTCAAAATATAAAACAAACACAAAAATCGGTAATAAATTTAATGGAAATAAAAAAAATTGTATTTTGTTTCCGAAAATGATCTAGCAGTTACACCAAATCCTGATCAACTTGCTCATATATTAGGAGTTTTAAGTCTTTCTAATTCTTTGATATTCAAGTTGATAGTAATGATATCAAAAAGTTAATGTAGAAGCCGTTACTTCACACTAAAGGAATTGAAAAAAAGATATAGAAATGTTAATTAGCTACTGTAGAAGCCGTCGCTTCACACTCAAAGAGTTGAAAAAAAAGACATAAATATTAAGTTAACTACTGTAAAACTCCTCACTTCGCTCTCAAAACAATTGAAAAAAGAGATACAAATTTTAATTAGTTACTGTAGAAGCCGTCGCTTCACACTGAAAGAGTTGAAAAAAAGCGACATAAATGTTAACAAGCTATTGCAGAAGCCGTCGTTTCACGCTCAAAGTGTTGAAAAAAAGAAATAAATGTTAAGAATATATTGTAGGAACCGTTACTTCATACTCAAAAAAATTGGAAAAGGAGGTACAAATTTTGAGTAAAATAAATTTTAATAAAAGTCATATTCTAGTTACAAGGTAAGGAATAAAAAATATTAGCTTCATATAAAATAAAAATACCTAAAACAGCAAACCATTGAGTTATCAAGGAAGCCAGTTAGGTTTTATAAAGCTATAGACAACAAAATACTAATTCTTTTTGTGTAATCAAGAAAATCTTGTGTTTTAGGTTTTATAGAGTTATAGACAGCAAAATACTAATTCCATTTTGCAATCAATAAAATTTTGTGTTTTAGATGTTATAAAGCTATAGACAACGGAATCCTAATTCCTTTTTGTGCAATCAAGAAATTTTGCGTTTTATTTTGATATGTATTATAATATTCTTTATCATATACTTTCCTTCGAACAGCTTTTTTCAAAACTTTTGCTTCCACTTAATTAAAGTTTGCATATTGTACTTGTGAGCAGAATTAGGCCACAATTAATATGCTTTTCGTCGATTCCGCACATAATATAATTTCAGGCTTCAAAATATTTGCTTACCAAGATATCTTATGGAACAGTTTTAAATAAATAAGATGAAATGCAAATGATAATATTTAGGTTAGGTTGAACAAAATACAAGTATTGTGCATGCATGATTCTGTATTTTGAAACCTTAAAAATATTTATTTTTAAAAAAAGTTTACATTTGTTTACTTTTTATGAAATAATATTTCCTGGAAATATCGCAAAAAACGTCAAAATTCAATTTAATTTTTAATTAATTAAAATTT
Source organism: Argiope bruennichi (assembly GCF_947563725.1). NCBI lineage: Eukaryota > Metazoa > Arthropoda > Arachnida > Araneae > Araneidae > Argiope > Argiope bruennichi. The sequence continues at coordinate 9,248,511 of NC_079154.1, forward strand.
TGAAAAATCGTCCTGAAGTATACATTTCCATGCTCCAAGATATACATATGCTAAATTTGGTAACTATAAGTCAAACGGTCTGACCTATAGAGCACCGCATACACACACGTTTATCTTTATAATTAATATAGATTAAGCAACAATATTTTAAAGCATTCAAATAAAACCATAGACTTAATTGAAGGAGCTGAAAACTTCCAAACACGCAGTAGAGAGTTTGTTTCGATCCTCCGTTCAAATTCCTTTATCTGCAAATCGTAGCAAAGCTTTTGAAAAATTTTGGTTGAAACTCTTGAGCAATTTTTGGAAGTCTTTGAAACAAAGTTATGATAGCAAAATATTTAAAGTTTTTCGGAAAGAAGTTACACAGTGAAATAAAAAAATAAAGACTTTTATAAAAATCTATTTTTTTCCATTCAAATAACATGCATGAAAAGACTGCGTGTATTCAATGTTTACTTTGCGTAAACTTTTGCTCTTTCACTCTTTTTACTGGAGATTTCTTAAAAGAAGACTTTCGCTCTAGATTTTTCGGTGACAAAGGGGGAAGAAGATTTATTACTTTTTCATGCTTATTATTCTCGAAATTCCATTTTTTTTTTTTTTTTTTTTTTTTTTCTCGAATTTTTTTAGTCTATCTCTTAAATATTACGAATTGCTCGGCAGAAAGATATCAGAAATAATTTTGTGACATTCTCATTTTCTTATAAATGAAGGAAAAGGAATTATTACAAATGCAAAGAAAATCTCCTCCTCGTGATCTCCATCTTACAAACTTCTCCAAACGCGAAAAAAAAAATTAATGGTATCTGTCTATCTGACAACACATTAATTCAGACACAACAAGTTTTAGTAAGCACTATTTATGCTAAAACTGTTGATCTTTTAAATTTTGAGCAATGAAATCAGTTCATGGAAAATCTGCTTGTTTATCTAGTACCACCTAGTATTCATTCGCGTCATCTGACCGAGGTTCAAAATTGTAAGATCTCTCTCAAATTAACCATCGTATTGCTTCGAAACGGAGAGTTAATGGATTGGTTTGGTTTAGTTATATTAACGCCCCGTTTGAAGCAACACTAAGGCTATTTTGGGACGGACCTCGTCATTTTGAACCCTGGTCAGATGACGAGGACGACACCTGAGCTGGCACCCCCCTCTCCACACCACACCACACCACACCAGCGAGAGGACGTTTGGTCATGACGGATTTAACGTGCAACAGACCCCCTTACACGACGGTTCTTCGGTGGAATCGGGTCTCGAACCTGAAACCCTCCGGTTCCTAAGGCGGGACCTTACCACCAGGCCACCGCGGCCCAGGGAGAGTTAATGGAACTAAACTAAACTGTCTATTAACAAGGATGTTAAAATTATAACTCAAAAATGTTTGATACCAGATGAGTAAAATTTGGTATGTACTTGTATTAGCAGATTGTAGAAGTGTATTATCCTCTGTAAATGCAATTTTTAGCTCCTCTTGTGTACTATATTTTATTTTAACAATTGATCAGCGTTAAAACCCAGATAAAAAATGAAAGCATTATCTGTCATACTTATGCGTGTCTAAGTAATATTTATTTTTTAAATTAATTGTTTTTTAATTTAAGAACATATTTCATTATCGAAAAATTAGCCATTCGATGTATGATTTTGGCTCATTATTTCAATGTGAAGGGTTTAATCTCAGAGTAAATCCGACTAGGAGGTAATTGTCTGTTTGCGATTGCAATAACTCAAAAATACGACGAATTAGACAAATGAAGTGTAGTATTCTGTGCTGATATTACAATTTAAAATTTTCATTAAATTCTGAGCCTAATCGGAACTTCGAAGTTTAATATAAACCATTCCAGATTGTGTATGTAAGCGAAGAAATACGTGAAAAAAAATATTTCCCATGGCTTCAATATTACTTTCCTAACTGGATTTAATTTTCAATTCGTCTTCAAAAAGAAATCTAATTTTCCCTTTTTGTTGCTTTTACAAATTAATTTTTGAGATTTCCAGCATATGAAGCGAATACCTTTTGATCAAATTCAAAAAAAAAAAAAAAATAGTAATGACAATACATTATTACAAAAGACACAAATTTTTTATGTTTTATCGATTATTTATTTTTATTTTAACTTTTCATATTTACATAGAATTCAAACTCATAATTTAGAGGCAATACAAGAATAAATGAAAACTGTTTCGTCTGAAAAGACTGCTGGTAAAAAAAAACTGAAAAATGAGTGTTATTATTCTTAGAGGTGATTTTCATTCATCTTTTGGTTGAAGATTAAAGTTTTTACATGTTTAATCAAGTCGATTTATCCCATGTTTATTTTTGAAGTTAAATACCGTGACATACTTTTTAAATATTACATTGTTTAAAAAAACAGGTATCTTATTTTATTAGCAATAAATTTTGAATTTTTTTTTCTTTGGATCATATACTTAACAGAATTCCATTTCCATTCATCCAAATATAATATCTCTTTGAAAAAAATGCCTCTATTCTAATTCACTCATGTTAATCCGAAGATAATGTCAGTAAATCTGATGGTTGAATCTCACGGTGCAATGGGACTTCGAGTACTTTTTTAATGCTTTGAAGAAAGTTTGTGTAGTTAAGCCCCTCTCTACAATAGATAAAACCAGCAAGAGAGTTCTCCCCGCCACTTTTTCTTATAAAATACAGTGTGTTTAATACTTCATAGTTGAGTGAGGAGAAAAAAAAAATGCATTTTGGAATTTTTTTATTTCTCTTATGATGTCCTTTCTCCGACTAGTTCATAAGTTGTTACAGATCTAAAATTTTTGATAATTTTCTTTTTGCATATTCCCTACGAAGAATGAGTCCAAAAGTGCATATAGTTTTGGATGCTTGTTTTTTATCATTGTAACTAACGGGAACAAAAGTTGATACAGATCTGCAGTTTTGGGAATTTTCTTTTTAATATCTTCATTTTGATAAATGAGTCCAAAAGTTGATATGCATTTGCAGATAGACTGAAAAGAGGTAAATCTACAAATTGTGGATTTTTGACGAATGTGTCTAAACATTGATACAGATCTACAGTTTCAAATGTTTTATTTTTGCCATCTTCTAATCGGCCGGTTGATTTCAGGTGTTGATATAAATCTGTTGACAGATCTGCGCATAAAGGTAGTTCTACAATTTTGTCTATTTCTCTTTTAACATCTTTCCTTCGACGAATGAATCGAAACTTTGATACAGACCAACAGTATTGGATGTTTTCCCTTTGCCGTCTTCCAACCGACTCATTGGGATGGATGTAGACTAATGGATGTAGATCTATGATTTTGGGTTTTTCTATTTCAATATCGGATCTCTGTATCTCTGAATTCAAAAAGTTGATACAGGTTTACAATTTTGTTTGTTTACTTAGACTGTTTGTTGTTTTTTAGTCGTTGCCGATCAATAACTTTTTAATCAATAGTCGTTTAATTTAGTCGTTGCCGATCAATAAAATTTGACAACTAACGTTGTCAAATTTTAAGGATCTAGGTAACAGCCTTTTTTTATTTATTTTGGACATAGATAGACAAATGTCCACCTACATCCAAAATCTGATGATGATCATCCATATACTGATTATAAAACTGGAATCTCAATTTCATCCATTTAAATGGCAACGCTTTCGAATTTTGCATTCCTTTGCAAATAACCATAACACAAGGAATTTTGTCTGAAATTAGATAAAAAATATGATATTTCCTTTTAGGATTTTATTATTCTTTTCTAGCTTATTTTGGTTTTGAGTTTAAATACTAACGCACTGACAGACATGATTTCAAAACTGGTTTCTTCATGCTGAGGGTAAATTTAAACGGAATAATTTAGCAAAATCTCGTGAGTGGATTTTTTGCTGATTAAAATAATTTCTATACTTTGTGTATGAAAAAAATGAGAATTATGTTATTTAGATTTCTGAGTCTTTGAATATTTCTTCTTTGATTGCGCATCACATGAGAAAGTGAGTGGAAAGCCATCATAAAATATCATCTTAGTAAACATGAAACAAATCAAATCAAACAAAGATGAGTTTAATAAAGCTTTCAAATATTTGCTTTAAAACACATAAAAGAATAAAATTAAAATATCAAACTTCAAATAATCTCATTCACTCTTTAGAAATGAGCGATAATCTGTGATTCACGAACAACTGCGAAACAGTTTGCTTTCATAAAAACTCACTCCAAACCTTTAAAAAATATGTAATGAAAACTTATTCCCATCCCATTATTTCCTATTTGTTTATTCAATATTTCGAAAATTCTCTCTCGTGAGTTTTGTGACTCATTCATTCCACACCTCGTGGAAATTTATAGAGTTTTAACTGACGACTAAACGGAAAAATCTCTTGAACAACATTTCCTCTTAAACATCGCAGAAGTCTCTTCGAGTGAGAGAAAAAACGTATGGTAATGAAAAGAGCCATTAAATTTTACTTTTAAAGATGAAGTGCTTAATTAAATGAATGACGCCGTTTAATGAATCTTTTTCTCAACTTGATCACGAAGTGAATGAAAAATGCAAAAATGTACTGTTCTTCGGGAGTTTATTCTAGCTTCGAGGGCAGAAATAGCGTTTGTTTTTTATTTTCAGACGAGCACGAAAACCTTTTTTTTTTTTTTTTTTTTTTTTCCTCATTTTAATGGAAGTTATAACATCCAGTTTAAGCAGCACACGAGAAGAAAACTGTTTAATTGTGCACTGGGACTATTTAAAGCTTTGAACTTCAGCAAGTTCATCATTTAGAGGTTTTTATAATTTATATACTAAAAAAGAACGTTTCTGTACGTTGTTATGAAATTTTCTAAGAAGAATATTCCCTTATTTCCTTTAATGGATGGTTGTTTGTTCAAATAGCGGCCCATGGGTGTCTGTGCTCTTTGAAACATAATGGCTATTTAAAGGAATGAAAGTTTTTAACAGTTTTAATGCATTTTTTGTAAAATAACTATTATGACCATAAAAAATATTAAATTAAAAAATGCATGTAAAAATGCAAAAAAAAAAAATTGATTCCAGAGTGTTTATTCTAGCTTTATTTAAAATTTAGTTTAATAGGATTTTAAGTCAAAAAATATTTCTTTAGGAAATTTTTTTAAAAATTTAAAAACTTTTTTTTTCTTTATTTAAAAGATAAGATAAAAAATCTGTCATTTTTGGATCAAAAATAATGATCTTAGATGTCACCATAGGAAATTCACCATTCCAGAATTTGGATTAAACTTTCGACTATTCCAAATTCATTTTCCTGTGCTTTATTTATTTATTTGTATATCCGATGTATTTGCTTATATTTTTAATTCAGTTTTATGCATTTTTTGTGTGTAAAAAATATGGATTTATTGAGTATCAGTTGCGTTGTAAAAAAAAAAACTTGATAATGAAGCAATAATATCACTTCCGAACAGTCTATAAATTTGTGGAATGGTGGTGGAAGTGAAAAATCTTCAGGAATACGGTCATTTGGAAGTGAAACCGAATTCTTATGATACCGGAGTTATTAAAATGCTCGTTCATGAAAATGCTCTAAGTAAATTGTATGATGTATGAGGTGTTATTCCTATATATATATATATATTGAACCTCCAAATATTTTTCTACAGCAGTTTCTCCCGCAATCCAAAAAAAGGTAAGGATCGCTGGTTTAAGAGATTACACCACCAGACCATATCTAGATAGTTTTTTATAACCAGTTACTCTAGTATCACAAAAAGTTTCATTCATATATATATTGGCCTGTGTCTGAATTTTTTAAATCGATTATTTAACGGGATTTCTGAAAGACAGATGAGAGCGAATTTTGTGTAATCATGAAAAAATCTTTCCTGAAAAAGAAATCAGTTCAGGAAAGCCAAAACAAATCTTGCTGAATTTTAAACAGACTCTACGCTTTTGATTAGAAGTTTGTAAGTTGTTTGGAAAATTTAGAAGAGGATAGATAACTGTTTGGATCAGTCAGAATTCAGATTCTACTCAAGAAATCATTGAAATTTATCGTGATTATCAACAAAAGAATGAGCTTGCAAAACTATGTTCGTTTCAAATGATAATTTATATAAAATTTTGCCTGAATTTTTAAAAATTAGAACCCCCCCCCCAAGAGGGATGATGCAATTTCTCAAACGGAATTAAAGAAATTTTGCCAAGGAAATTAGAAGCTGTTTTAGTAAACCTAGATGAATTTTATATCATTTTGTAGCCTTAAATGAAATTTTTATTCTTCACTATCCGCTTGAGAAACGATCAAAACAAAAAAATGTAATCTTGGGATTCTATTTCTCTTTCTTCCCAACCAATGAAAACTGTAACTGTCTCGTTGGCAAGAAAGGAAATAACAGCTCCCTGATGGGATATAATTCCACATAACCATTCTCATAAGTCCTTTCCTAAAAAGTTTTAAAGATTTTTGTGGAATAATCTTTTTAAATTTTGGGGGGAACGGTAGAATAGTTACCGAAAAGTACTGAGTTTTTTTGATAATTCCTTTAAATAATGAGATAAGGGAAGGGCTACCTCATATATGGAAAAGGAGGATTCCTTTTTATCATGATAATGCAACAACTCATACTTTTGCAAATGTAAGCTTAAAACTACACTATTTGCATTTCCAATTTTGTTCCTTCAAGTAAGTACGATTTCCAAACTTGAAAAATTGTGTTGGAGGGCGAAATTTTTCATTGAATGGGGACTCTAGTGCCGAAATGTGTCAATTTTGAAGAATGGAGCAATAATATTACATGGATGGAAGTAAAAAAAATCTGGAATAATATTGAACTATATTTGTAAATCTCGCAAGAGAACAGTGCTGAAAACTAAATACATAGCATAAAAATAAAATTAATAATTTATAACTTTTTCATAATGAATTATCTTTATATAGACTACTGTTAAAATAAACATAAAATAAATTAAATGTGTTACTGTCGCAAAAATATTTTACATTAATAATATTGTGTTAAATTGTAAAATTTATAAGATAAATTGCTATTATTTCCTTTTTAAAGGATAGAAAGCCTGGAAATAATTAGTGCAGAAAATTAGAAAAAAATCCTTTTCTGTGTATTATTCCATCTGTTAGAATTCGTCTGTTTCAGTCAGAGAAAGAAAAACGTCCCTATATAAATAATGTAATAGATGTCAAAACTCATTTTGATAAGAGTCTATTCTTCAGAAATCTAAATACTTTTTCCATATTTTGCTCCCAATTACCTTGAAGTTTAAGAAAGGCTTTAATGTAGATTCCTGGGCAGTTAATTTGTCTAAATTTATTTAACTATGTATAGAATTTATTTTCCTTAGTTGTAAAAAATTTCTATATAATTACATAACTACTTTCAGATAAATTAATTTAATCATGATATTTTCAATATATATATATGTGTGTGTGTGTGTGTGTGTGTGTGTGTGTGTGTGTGTGTGTGTGTGTGTGTGTGTGTGTGTGTGTGTGTGTGTGTGTGTGTGTGTGTGTGTGTACGTGTGCGTGCGTGCGTTTGTATAACATTTAATTCTTGAAAGTAGAAGGCAAATTTGAATACATATATGAGACGTTGTATTTTTAATTTCGTTTTATTCTCTCTTGGGAGGCAGGCATGATTATTTACAAGAAGGCGCAACGCGGCGCAAAAGCAGAAGTAAAGAAGGGACGAAACAAATGATGACTAGTCTTATATAACATGGGATTTCCGGCCACGCGCCAATTCAATACATGTGTTGACCTTGAGAAGGGCAACGGAAGTATCACTTTCACTCGATACGTAGAACTGATTGCGCAGTACTTTTTACACAGCTTCAGTTGAATTCATTAAACTGAAAGTAGAATTGGATCAGGAAATAAGAGAATGGACTTACTATGGGCTAAATTAACATAAAGCTTTGGAAATTAATTTGGTTAAAATTAAGAGTTTAAAATATCATTACATATATATATATTGCTTATACTTCTTTTTTCTCGGTAAGTTAATAGCTCTAAAATTGTAAGAAACATTTCTATCAAAATGTAAATTTACATGTCTTTTCGATACTGTATCAGTTTTAATACAGGAAACCACAATTGAAGTTCGAAACTAACCACAATAAAAATTCAATCATGGCAAAAATTTGAATTAATATAAATTATGCCAAAATATGAGTGCGTCGAGCAAGAAGTGGTAATTTTTAAACCAGAAATAGCATTGAAGATTTAATTTCGATATTAATTATTTTAGTAAATAATCCATAATTAATACATTATATTAAATTTTCATAAACAAATCGTTTATGATTATAATTGAAAGAATATGTTAATGTGCTTAAGAATAATGATTTAATAAATAAGTTATTTTAACTAAGAAACAGAATAAGAGAGTTTAAACATAGCTATTTCAAAATAAAATAATTATTAAAAAATGAGTAGTACATTTAACATCCAACATGTTTAAGGGTTTTATATATATTTAATCGTAGTATTCTAAAACATTTTTTTTTCAGTTTTTCTGGACAAAATTTAGCAAAACAAAATCTTTTTTACAAGAAACTCTATAAAATTGATTTTAAATGCTAGGCTGAATCATTAAGAAAGATGACTATTTTTTTCCATAAGAAAAATTAGTTGGCATACACAAAGCATTTCAGAATATTCGGGAAATCTCTCATAATATAAATTTTAAAATAGCTAATATAAAACGTTTCGAATAATGCGTAAAAAGAAAGTTTTATATTTCAACCATTTTGAATTGTAAAATCTTATTTTCTATTTCTGAATATTATTTTGAAAATTCAGCGAAAATTCTAACATTTAACCCCCATTTGATCTTTTATTACTTTTTTTTTGTAAGCAAATATTTACATTTTCCATGTTTCTGCATATATATATAATATTGCTTTTTGATTATCAAAAATGATATTGGATTTTCTTTTAAGAATCTTAGAATGCTCAAAATGCATCTAACGTTTTTTTTTTTTTTTTTTTTTTTTTTTTTTTCGTCGGTTAAAGGAATTCCAGCAGTGATTGTCATATCGTGGGCTTCAGTGAAAGCCTATTTATCTCCGCTTTCAAAAGATCCGTTGGTGGATGAGTAAGTCAAATTCTTGAATTTTTTTTAATGTCTAGATATTGTTTTAATTGCTTTTTCAATTATATTAAATTGAATAAATTATAGCAAAGTCCATTCTTGTGTATTGTTAATGTTTTGCCATTTTAAGACAAATCTTAAATGTTTTTACTTATTATTTCAAAATATATGTAAATATACCGGGAGATTTAAAAGTCTGTTAATATTTGAAAATCAATCATTCACGGAATAATGCAAGCAGAAAGTTAAAGAGCTTGAAATGACGGAAAGACACAGAGCTTGAAATGACGTAGAATTTTACAAAAAAAAAAAAAAAAAAAAAAAATGTTACAAATTTGCGTCATTCCTAGCCTGGCTGATAAACATTTACTGGAAAATACGAATTTTATGCAGGATGAGTTCCACCTCATATTGTTACATGTCTAAAAGATGTTTTACGCACATCGTTTAGTGAGGACAGAGTACTGAGCTGAGCCACCATTTCCATCATGCTTTGCCCCGAAGCCAAACTGCAGTCGCAAATCTTCTGCAATCATCCGATCTCATTAGGGATGCTAAAACAAACAACATCTGACAGCAATTTCTCAACACACCTATAGATCTGCTGTGCAGTGCGGTTCACAACACTGTCCCTCGACTAGAGGTATTGATGAATGATGGCTGACATGCTCAAGATTTGTCATAAATTTGTCTTTTATAAAAATCGTTATGCTAATTATTGCGTTTGTTATTATAAGAAGTTCTATCTGTTGGCTATTTTTTGCACTTCTTTTTGGTTTTATTTAACTCCACGGCATTTCAAACTTGTGAGTCAATTTTTACTTCTCTACCTACATTATACCATAAATTATTGAACTTTTAAATGTTAACGGACTTTTGAATCACCCGGTAAAATTGGCTCAAAGGAAAGCAGCCTTTTTGTTCTAATGGCACCATTTCATATGATAGAAATTGGATGTTGGATTGGAAATATCTAGTATTGGATTGGAAATATCTAGTATAAAGCTATTAATAGCGATGAATCATTAAGTGAAAAATTGGCAACGAATGAAATAATATCTTGTCTTGGATTGCTCAAAACAGGCTCAAGGCACAGCATCAAATTGTTTCGGCAAAATGTTCAAATGGAACTGTTACTTAAAATCAAATGTGTACATGGAAAATGAGTGCATGCCAGGAATGCACTCATTTTCCGGTACCGATTCCGATTCCGATACCGATGGTGCAAAAACTTTTACACTAATGGCTGTGCTAATGGCTGTTTTACACTAGTGGTTGTTCCGGGATATCAACTGTACTCACATGTTCATGGTAAAATTTTCATTTTGACTTGGAAGCATCTTATATATTAACAAAAATTCAAGATTTAGTTTTGTTGATTGCCATTAGATTCTACTTGCGATCAAGCCATAGGCACCTTCGACCTCAAAATAAAATAATCGATGAACTTGATAAATCAAGTTTTATTAATCTTGACATCAAAACTGTAGGTCTGTGACTGTATTGTTTCAGGTATATTAATTGTATTCTTAAGTTCAGGGTCAGAATTTCATTTTCATTTTGGACATGCTTTATATATAAAATGTTTCAGGACAATTTCTGTTGAATACTGTTAAACTATATTTAACTATGCTAGTGGCCAGGATATCATCATATTCGATCTTGAGAAAATTCTGCGTTCCAAATGACATTCCTGTTTCAAAATTAATTGATGTTCTAATGAGATATTTGATATGAAATGTAGATGATAGTCTGCGATTAAGTAAATTCAGTCTTCTCATTGCTTTTATGAAGAATGTTTTCATTGTGATATTACTGGAATACCGCGTTATCTATCACTAACAATACAAGAACAGTGATTAAAGAAATTCCACAAAATTCCGCAAAATCTGTAAAATCAACAGATTTGCTGTAGTAAGTGTATGATGAAGCAGTCCGACAGACACGAACACGCAGACGAAAACACAGCCGAGACGTACACAAAAACAGCACTTACAGTATACAGCAACATAGCAAATAGCAAATCGCAAATAGCAATAGCAACAAATAACAAATCGATAGATAGCAATCATAACAAACAGAATTCTTCAGCAATCATAACAAACAGAATTCTTCAGCAATCATAACAAACAGAATTCTTCAGCAATCATAACAAACAGAAGCGGTCAAACAGAATTCTTCAGGAAGAAAGACTTCACACAAGTATTAACGTTCGTCAAAAATCTACTATTCTCCAATGTTTATTCGTTTTATCTGAATTTGACAGCCAACTCTTGGCTGACTCGCCTGTATGATTGTCTATTTGAATATAAACGCTTGATTGTCTGCATCAAATTTCGCACATGAAATCTATTGCACACAAATTGAATATTTCAAGGATTAATTTTGAAATATTTCTACGTCAATACCTACATCCATTTCTCAGCTTTCTTGCTTTCTTTTGCAGCTGTGTTTGGCAAACTAAAGATGTAACTGATTATATATTCATATGCCCGATTATTATAGTCTTAGTGGTGAGTATTGATTTTTTTATCATGATTTTTGTAGAAATGTGCATGCGAAAATATTTTTTTTTAATTTTACAATTAATTCATATTAGCTTTCTCTGAAAATATGAATCTTATTTTGTTCGATTTATTGTTTGCACTGTCAGCTTCAGCAATTCCGTTGAGATTTTATTTTTCCCAATATTTTAAAAAAGTTAGAGGAGGTGTCAATAAGTAACTCACATAATTTAGAATACAATAATAAAAATACAATGTATGACAAAATGGAACGAAAATTGAAAATATTATCAATTTATTACTTTTTGGCATAACTGCCATCCGTAACGAGACATTTGTTACAGCTCTAGATCACTTTGAAATTCCAGTCTCATAGAACGCTATCAATCAGTTTGAGGTTGTCTTGATGAATCTAACTTTCCATCCGTTCGTGGAAAATTGTGAGGATTTTCTTGAGAAGTTTGGAGCACACAAAACACAGCCCAGACTTGAATCCCTCATATTTTCATGTTTGTGATATGAAAAGGTTCCTCGGCAATCAGAAGTTTAACTCTGATGACAACTTCAACCGGGCCTACGACGGTCTATGAGACCCAGATTTTCAAGCTGATCTAACGTTGGGACAAATGCCCCATCATGAATGACAGCTATGTCGAAAAGCAATAAATTAGTAACACTTTCATTTCCGTTTCATATTGTCATGCATTGCATTTATCATTATTGTACTCAAAATTATATGCGTTATTTATTGATATACCTTCATACATTAAAACAATGTTTTAGTGCGGTTCCCTTATGCGGCATTATGTATTTGTAATAATGTAATATAATATAACAATGTATTTGTAATAATATGTAATGTAATGTAAGATTTGATTTGATCTTTAATTTTAGAAACAATTATTAATCGTTCGTGTCCACCTGTATAATAGTATTCAGATGGAAGCTTCATTTAATCATTTCTAATGAACGAGGGGGCTAACTTTTCTTTTCAGATAAATATCTTCTTCATGTGCAAGATTATGTGGGTCTTAATAACCAAGCTTCGCATTGCGACATCAGCGGAATCGAAACAATACAGGTGAGCACAACCAAAACAAATTTCCATGAAAACTATTCGTATTTTTTTTATCAAGTGAGACATGATATTGTTTCGGTTAGGAGGTTTTGAATATTTGAAAGCAATGAATAATTGAAGCTCGAAATCGCGTAGACAATGAATAAGGCATAAATGGCAATTATCATCATCACCTTTTAATCGCATATATTTTTACCTGCTTTTACCAGTATTGCATTATTATTATGTATGCTTGTTTGAAATCAGATGCTTTTTTAAAAGGTTGACCTGCTTTTACCAGTATTGCTTTATTATTACGTATGGTTTTTTTGAAAGCAGATGCGTTTTTAAAAGGTGGACATAGAACTGTAACATCATAGCTGTTATTTCATCTCAAAATCGGTCGAGCTCCAAAACTTTGCTTGCCAGCTAGAAAAATTGAAAATGAAAGCTTAAAAAATTATATATATATATATATATATATATAGAGAGAGAGAGAGAGAGAGGGGGGGGAGGAGGAATAGAGACCGATAGAGAAGCCTCGTGATTGTTTCAAACTGGTTTAAACTGGTTAATGACTTAAATTAATTAATACAAATAATGACTTAAAAAATAATAATGTTCTCACATGATAACTTGAAATTTGCGATCGTAGATTTCGTTTTTTTTTTTTGTTGTTGTTGTTGTTGTTTTTGTATAGATTAGTGGAAGAATGCATTAAATATACAAGTTAGAATTAAAATGCCTCCACAAAGAAAAAAAAGATTTGATTGTAAAATATGTTACCGAATATTTAGTTTCTAATATATAGATCTTACATTTTTTTAAATCGTTTTTTCTTTTATTTTACTGGTGCTGAATCATAATTTCATTAAATTTATCTACTCAATGATAATTAAGTTCTGAAAGTATTAAAATAGTTTATTGCCATCTAAAACAAACAGAGGCGCAAAATTGGAAATCTCAAACGGATCAGATAATAAATGAAAGAAATCGTCATCAAATTCCATTTTTGCTAACATGTAATAAGTAAAATTAAATTTAAAAAAGTGTAAGGAACACTAAAAAGTAAATCATGGTTGTATTTGACTTTTGCACAGTTGAATTTACTGAATACATAAAAAAACCAACAGAACCATTCTAAAAATTCGTCACAAAACTAATAACTATCAATTTTTTAAATTTAAAATTCAATTCTGACCCTTTTCCTTACATTTAGCTTTATAAAAAAATTCACCAATTAATTATTCATATTTCTACAGTAAGCTAACCCGATATAGCCGCATTAGACTTGTCAAAAATATTGAAAATGAAGTAATATATGGAAGATGCAACTGAAGATGAAGCATTTCTGAAATTTGAATAAGTAAGAAAATTATAATAAATAAGCGTATTTAAATGAAATCGTAAGAATAAAGAATTTAAATTACTTCTGAAGTAATTTTGAGACCCAACTATCAGTAAAGCTAATCTTTATTATAATATAGGAAGATGGAGATACAGAACAGAACGCCGTGTCATACACCCGTATCTGCACCCATTCTGGTCACTGAACAGTTTGATGGGCATGCTATAAAAGTTTTATTAAATCCCAAATTATTTACAGTAGAAAAAACAAAATAGCTATGTACAGAATTTACAAACATATAAGAAATGATAGTGCAATGAAACCATTTACAAATATTTTCAACTTTGAAAAATGAAAGAAAAATTATTTGGTATAATAACATTTAAAGAGATATTATGTATAAAAAAAACATGAATTATGTGTTTATTTGTTATCATGACATAGCAGATAAGAATGCAGTAATAAAAATCTAATAAAAATAATTTGGTCGATGGCAACAAAGAAAATCTCTGTTTGAAAAATATTTATGAATGCAAACGAAGCTGAAGAAGCAAGTAATTAAAAAATTCTTCATATATTTATTGAATTACTGAGCTTAAAATTTCTAAATGCCCAAAATGATGGTAAAAATTTAATTTCTAAGAAGTGAATGAGAAATCGGTTACAAAATTTAATCCAAATAACCATGAAATAAGTCAAGTTTAAATGAAAAATAGAATGTAAAAATAAAAACATTTTTAGTATGCGTACTTTGTGTTTACGAAAGAAACTGATTCCGTTTAACAGTATTAAAGGTGTGTGAAAAAAGAGCTTTAAGGATTTTCGAAACAAATAAAAAATAAAGAAAAAAAATGTCCGCTTTTAAAATATATTAATTTTTCTCTTTCAGATTAGAGGAGAATACCTGATCCTTTATTAGATAAAATTGCTGTGTTCTATAATACTTTATAAAACAAGCCGATATACGTTTTTATTTCAAAAAATTTATATAATTTCCTCACAACGTCTTTTGTTCTTGGATTTCCTCAAAATAAGCGTTTCCAATGAGCAGAAACTAAAAGTTATCCCAAACCGTCAAGCCCTTGGATATATCCAGAGTATAAAGTATATCATTTCATAATTTTATTATCATGAATTGTTTTCTACTTTTCTCTATAAGTAAAATCACCTCTTAATTTATTTATTTATGTATTTTTGCTCAGTAAAAAACTTAGTTCATTAAACGTAATCTTAACACACTTTTATTTAACTGATTTCATTTTTATAAAGATGGAACTTTGCAATAGATTTTTCGGTCACTTCCTGATGTTCAGAAGTTTTGTCACATATGTGTCTTCGATGACAATACATTATTTTAATATTTTTAAAACTTAAAGATCAGTTAATCTATAATTTTAATTAAATTTTATTTTCCTGCGAATGGCACCTCCTTGTAGTGAATTTGAGAAATTGTAGCTATCAAGATTCCATAATATTTATAATAATGAAATATAAGTTAACTAAAAAAATAGAAAATAATTAAAATAAAATGTTCTACTCTTTAGAACACTAATAAATGTCTGTTTTAAAAAGCTGTTTTTACTACTACAATTTGTTTAATTTACTACTGTTACATAAATTTATTAATAAGAATGGAGAGTAAATAATGAATAGTAATCACATAAATTATCCTTCCATCATTTACAATTCAAATTGGAAGCTTTAATATCCTATAATTGTTTAAAGTTATATTTATTATATCAATGGAATTTCATAAAAATTAAAGCCGTGCATTTATCACAACCAGAATCACCTCCACGCCAAAGAGTATGTAGTAAATTGCATATATGATAAGAAGATATTTTCAATGTAGCTTATTAACGAATGCCATTAACGACGATATGATTAATCATTTCACTTAATCATAAACCGCATATTGTCCCACTGTTACATCCTGTTTAAATGTATTCTTTTTTCTTATTTAACTTGAGTTGTTTCGTAGAGTAAAAAAGGAGTTTTTTAATTAGTTTTCCACTCTTTTATTGACGCTCTAGAGTTTTCAAATTTTGCACACTTTTGTTTTCTCGATGACGATACCCAGCTTATTACATTGAAAAGATAACTATTATATATCATTCAATTTAATATACTTTGATCCTACACAAGTGAAACTATATTATTGAATTTGAGAAAAAAATTAATTGCATGTTTCCATACTCTTTAGAATTTTTACTTAGTTATTTACAAATTGAAGATTAAAAAGTAGAAAATGAGTCTTTAAAAAAATTCCTTTTAAATATACAAATAATTATATGTGCTGCTTTGCTTTGAATTTATTTTTTAATTTTTAATTTATCCATTCTTTTCTTTTCAGGAAAGCCGCGAAGGCTCTCTTAGTATTGATTCCTTTGCTGGGCACTACATACATGTTGGTCATTGTGACCCCTAGTCATAGAACTGCACGAGTTATCTTCTCATATCTGCAAGCTGTGCTGCTGTCAACGCAAGTGAGTAGCTGTTTTGACCAATCCTTCCAAAGTCATGCGTAATTAACATAAATTTCAACAAGTATTTCATTGCATTTTCGTTTTTCACAGGGATTCACTGTGGCTATCCTTTACTGCTTCTTAAATGGTGAAGTAAGTAGTTCTTGGGTATTATATTTTGTTTTATAGATAGTCATTTATAGTATTTTATAGTGAAAGTGAAGTCATATCACCGATTCTCCGAGCCGTCCGAGGCACACGGATAAAGAAAACTGAATGACCGGACCACCGCAACAGCAACACTGTCGGGAACTGTGGTTGAATCCTAAGGCTCATTACCGGCCACGGTACAACCCTTCCCGAAGGAAGTACGTCCCATCCTCGATGGGAGGAGCCAGATCCCCCACTTTTTTTGTGTACCCTCAAGGGTGGCGAGATCCAACCACTATACCGGAAGCATCTCATCCTCTTTTCGAGGTGCCCCCCCCGGGAATTATCATAAAAGGGAAAATAAAAAATTCTCTTTGAGTAAAATTTGTGGCGGTTGCTTTTCCTTAATGAGGTTGGGTTTAATCGCAGAAGATTAATATGCTAATCAATAGAGTAGGAAATGGGGAATTCTGATCCTCTACCTCCAAAAAATATTATTTTCTACCACTTCAAGAAAATTGATGTTTGATTTCGTTTTTGGTGATGGACTTTTACTCATCGATTAGATGGAAAACGTGGAAACTTTCAACGCTCAATAATGCTCAATCAAATTGCTATGGTATATCATCTAGGGCAATTTCTTAAAAAAATTGAGTGATACTCTTTTGCGACGTAAGACGCATGTTGACTTCACATATGAACAGAAAATCCTCAAACAACCTCCGTCTGCCTCAATGAACAAATAGCCCGATGTCTGAACATATGATACTCATGAATTTAGCCGTTTTGTCCAACCGGGAGGCCCCTCAGATATGAGGAAGAGAAGCTTTTGGCATGGTAGTTGGTTCTCGACATTCGGATGAATATAGAAATGATGTGGGGTCGACTACTCCCACCGATGACGGGACGTACTTTCCACAGGAAGTGCTGTACTGTGACTGGCGATAGTCCTTAATTCTCGCCAATGCTTTTGCCGTAGCCCGAGCATTCAGATTTATCCATGTGCTTCTGGGTGGGTCAATGCGTGATGCTTCAGCTGCTTTAGAAAGTCTGTTGGGGATTATTGGTACGCCTGAAGCAAGGAAGGTTTTGACACCGCATATAAATAAAATGACACTATACCTACCATCATCCTGCCAACTATTATCACAGTATTAGTATTGTGTTATATTTGTAACTGTAATTAATGTATTCTTTAGATAAATAGAAATCGTCTTTCCCGTCTGCATATACTTTATACTTCTGAGTTAATAGATGAAGCACTGAAATGAAGCAAAATGTTAAATGTTTTCAAATGTGGTGTGTATCATTAATAGGTGAAGCACTAAAATGAGACATATTTTTAAATTTCTTCAAATGTATTGTGAAGTAAAATAGTAATAAGCAAAATTACGCGACCTATCCTCTTATTCGAATCTAATGTGTGATAACTATATAGTAAATGAAACATCTGTCATCTTTCTGAAACCTAGTGTATATTAATTAAGCACAGAAATAAGGCAAACTATTAAATATCTTCAAATGTATTGCGACGTAAACTAGTAACACGCAAAATGATCCAACCTGTCATCTTATTTAAAGTCGGAAAGGTCAATCATCCTTCAGTTAATATTTGTTCTTTAATGCTTAATGAACATGTTATTAGCAAAGAATTTTCTCCTATTTCAAATATAGGGTATCTATGAAATCGCTCTGAAATTTTAAAATTTTATAAAGAAAAATGAGAGAGTAATATCACGGGCATGATCTTTTGCTTCAGATCCTATCTCTATATCTCGTATATTTGTCCAATACATGAGGCATCAATGTCTTCAACATAATCTTACAGAAGGAAATATAGGATTCTATATAAAGTGCGAGCTTTTTTGCCTTGGTTTATTATTTGTCTCAGGTACCTCTAAGAGTCGCAATTTAATTATGTACAATCACAAGTTGTCGTGTCCGGCTTAGCGGGTAATTGAAAGTGACAGATGTAAGTGTCTGGCAGCAGAATGGATGGATTTTGTAGGGGAACAAGCAATGGGCTTCTTACACAGTCGATGTTTTTTTCTCCATCAATAGTCCTTTCTTCTTGCGATTTTCTTTCAGTTTCTTAGTTTCCACGATCCTCAGATTGAAGTGTCTGACGTTGACTTTTCTTTTCATGCTTAGTCCTATAATGCTTACAGAATTTCTTTTTTAATTTTGTTCCAATATACCAAGATATACTTTGTGCCATTTCTTGAGGAAAAGCTGTTTTTAAAAGTCCGTTCAACACTCATTTTGTAATAATGTTGTAGATATTTAAAAATATAATATGATTACAAACATTGGAAAATACTGAGTGTATGGGACAAGTTTCATTAACATATTTTATCAATTGCCATTTTAATAATTCTTTTGAAATCATAAATGCATTAAGTGTTTGCCCTGTTTCGACAATTCTATTTCCTCACTCAGAGGAATTTTCTGAAATAAATGTCAACAATAAATAGTATCGAGTAATTCTATTTCTCGGAGTAAAGAATACCTTTTGATTGTAATGATTCGAGCACTTTCACAAAAGTGCAGTCATTTCACTTATGCGTCTACAATGCTAATGATCAATGATGACAAAGCATTGAAATGGCATGTAAGTTGTAAATGCAGGAACATGGTTGTATGTTGAGCCAGATCAAAGACTTTAGAAGACATTATGGCGATACATTTTTAAGTGTGATGTAATGAAAATGTAAGAGCTTCGTAGGGCTTTTGAGATGAGAAAAATATGGGAAATTTCTGCCATCGTACTGCTTCATGAAATATTAGAATTTCAGAAATTGTCTGTATTTTATAATTAGTTAATAAATGATTTGACTGACAAACAAGTGTTTATAAAACAACGTTGTATAAAAACAGTTGTTTTTACTATAAATTCTACTTTTCGAAAAACAGAATTTGAAATTTATTTCTTCGTTTATTTGCAGAACTTTTGCTGACAATAATTATTTCTAAAATCGATCGAAAACGTTTATAGGCAAGAATGTTATTTTTTTTTCGACAGTATTTTAGTTTTTAAGCGAAACGTGACCTATGAGTACATGCCGTGGCTGTATGATTATTTTTACCGTCACGTTTTCAAAAATGGATTCAACTTTCAAGAAGATTTTCAAAATTGATTTTTATTATTGCTAAAAATATAGAACTTGTGAACCTCGAAATTGAAAATGTTCTTTAGTATTAAGTATTTTATTTTTAAAACTTCTGCAATGTTCTTTAAATGTAGAACTTGGAGAGACTGTAATGGACTAATTATTCTTGAAACAATTTTAATAATTCCTCTATGGCCGTAATTAAAAAAATGTATCGAAATATGATGGAGAAACAAAGAGAAACCTTTCTCTGAGCCATAGTCTTTCAGTGAAATGCGAAAAAATTATTCTTCGTCACTCACAGAAACAAATAATCTTTTAGTCTACTAAGTATATTAGTAAAGCACTCGTAATGCTCTAATATACACAATATACTAGTGCATTATTTTTTTAGAAAGATTGTCAAAAATATAAAACATATCTTGTTTATAAAAGTGTATTTGCTCTTATATTTTTCATTTCTTAACTCTTTGAAATCTTAAAGAATATTATATATATTGTTTTAGAAATATTATATTTCTATCCTTAAAACATATTGTAATAAAAAATGTATTTAGTTTCTCAAAGAATAATTTTTAAAAACTATTTTGACTCTTAAAGGATACATCATTTATATTCTTAAAAATTATTGTTTAAAGAATATTGTATTACCATTCTTAAAGGATATTGTAATTCTTTGGTTAAAAAATATTATCGTTTGATTCTTAATGAATGCTGTATTCTGATAAAGGACATTGATAACGAAATTAAGGAATATTATGTTTCGATTCATAAAGAGTACTTTGTTTCAGTTCTTAAAGAGTATTGTGTTTCAATTCGTAAAGATTATTGTGTTTCAATTCTTAAAGAATATAGTGTTTCAATTTTTAAAGAATATTGTATTTTAATTCTTAAAGAATATTGTATTTCAATTCTTAAAGAATAGCGTGTTTTAATTCTTAAAAAAATTCTTTAAAATGTTGTTCTTTAAAAAAATCGTTTCGATTTTTCGAAAACTCAGAATCGATTCTTAAAAAAAAATTGTTGTGGTTTAATTCTTAAGGACTACTGCAGTCTCCTTCTTAAATAATGCTTTATTTCGATTCTTACAAAATATTACGTTTCGAATTTTATATAATATTGCTTCTAATTCTTAAAGGATATTGCACTTATGCACTTCATTTTCAGGTTCAAAAATCTATGCGTCATTTGTGGCGCCGTTGGTCTACACGTCGCACCGTTCACGGATCACAGAGATACTCCTTATCATATCGCTCATCTAACTGCGAGAGAGACAACACCCTCAAGCTGTACAGAAGCGCTAGAGGGATTCAAAACCGTGGAAGCTGCGTATCTTTCACCACTACAACCACCACCAACTGGCACTCAAATTGCAACCGCTGCGACTGACAGCGGCTTAACAGCGCGACAGGCAGAACTCCCTCTCGCGGAAAGCACGTGCACTTTTGAACCTTCACTATGGTGCACATAGAGTAACATCTAGTAGAGTTCACATTTGTGCATAAAAAGAGCGAAAAAGTATTCAGTTTTTGAAAATCCTGTTAAATTATATTTTCTGTCCGTTTAATAATATAGTATACATTTTATTCATTTAGTTTTGTATTTTAAATTCTTGTGTTTTCTTTTCTTTTTTTTTTTGTTACTGTCACTAAACTAAAGTTATTTCATTCACTACTTTAAGTTATTATAATATTCATTGACAACTTTACTTTAGTACTTGAACAAAACAGTTTCCATTGTAAAACTAGCTTTTTAAATCATACAATAGTTAGCCCTAAATCATATATCGCTTACAGAAATTTTGATTTTAATCTCAAATGCAAATTCTAATTTATTTATTAAAAGATTACATATCATTGTTTAAAATGTCCTCCGATTTTTTTTTTTTTTTTTATCTTTATCGTTCTTCATTTAGTTACTAAATTTCAAAACCATCCAAAACTGTTAGTTCAAAATCCATCACAGTTTTTTCAAAAACAGTCGTCATAAAATAAGTCATATTCCTATTTAGTAGATATGCTATAAATTTAGTCATAGCCTTATCAAAAATTAAAATTTTAATTTCAATCCTAATTTTATCAACAGGAACACTCGAAAGTTTTTAGCTATTAATCCATTGTGATATTTAACTGTCCTTGTTTTGAAAATCACCAAAATGCATTTTTAAGCAATATCTAAAACTTTTCTTATTTTCCATAGTTAAGAAATCCAACCGTTATTTTGTTAAAACCACATGTTCCTTTTCTTTTATTTAAACTTTATTAAACATAGCTGCTTGTTCAACAATGTATACTATATTTTCAACAGATAGTATATTATTCAGATAAAACTTAAAATATTACATGAAATTTATTATAATAAGAAATGGCTCGTTTAAATATTTTTGACTCTTATTAATAAACTATATTTTCAAGTCTATCGATAGTTTATATCGTGCAGTAACAAGTGAATCTATTTTGAAAATTCAGCGCATATTCAAAAATGGTAATTTTTAACAAATTATTTTTTAGTAGATTGTTGAAATGTATCACTATTTTAAAAAAGCAAATGTTGGAAAAATTATGTATTTCTGCCGTTAATTATTCATTCTAGTACAAAAATGTATCAGTTTCAATTTTTTTAAACAATTTCTGGCAAAAGCATATGTAAGTTAATATTTTTTTTAAAAAAACTTTATTTATATAGCAGATGGATATTTTATTTTTATAAAATTAATTTTTAAAGGAAAAGGAGTCTTTCAGTACTTTTTTCTTAAAGCTAATTAAATTTTAAGTTAGTAAATCACTGTGAATTACAAAATAAAATTTGATTGCTGTGCATTTGTGAGGTTTATTGTCAGAATGAAATTAAAATAATTCAGTCAATGCTGTTATCCAATAAAATTGTGTTAACACTAAACTATTGAAAGAAAAATACCAATTAGGATTAAATTAATATCTGACTTTTTCAAAAGTTAAAAGAAACTCCACAGCTTAAATAAAATTTTATGACCATGAGTTATGCGAATAATGATACATAAAAAAAATTTAATATGAAAAACTGTAGTATGAAATAAGCAAAATAATGTGAACTTTAAATGACAATATATTTCGATTTGCAAGAAAATATAGGTGATATCCTTAAATGTTACCTTAAGTTCAATATTTTAATTTTTCTAGTCGAAGGTAAAAAAAGAAAAAAAAATGATATTCCTCTTTGTTTTAATATATATATATATATATATATATATATATATATATATATATATATAATATTGAAATATTTTGTTCCAGAAACCTATTAATTATAAAAAAATGAAATTATTCAATATGTTTCGCTCAAGAAGTCGTTTTAAATCGCATAACATTTTTCGGTCTTATGTGTTCTAAACATAGTTTGGTCATGAATAGGCTTGTCGTTTACTTTCGAAGTAATCATTAAACAAACACAGCAACCTGCTTTCTGTAATTCAAGTTAAAAAAAATTAAGGTCGATAAATGACACCAAGTCAAGAAACACAACATCCTGTTTTATGTGTACAGGGTTCACACTTAAGTCCTGCTCCCCTTATCGATAACTTCAGAATGGCGACCATAAAAGGGATGTCTAAAAAAGTGGCCATAAGAGTGATATAATTTCATTATAACTTTGTGCTGCCACTTATATTGCAACTTAGCGGCAAAATTCAAGCTTTCATTCTTTTTTCCTTTTGAAAACGATATGAGATATGAAAGAAAAGCATCACTTCAGTGGTGTAGACCATCTTAGACCCCTTGTCATTAATGTGCTTTAAATGTCAATTTTTACTAAAGCGAGGATGATCTACAACTTTGTAATTGTCTTTTGCTGTTAAGAGACGCTATAAATAGTCTTGTAGTGTTTCGTATAGCCACTTTTATTACTACAGCTGTCGCCGTTCTGAAATTAAAGGGGAGGGAGGATATGAAGACTTTAGTTGGCCCTTTCTAAACAATTTCTGTATTAGTCAGTCAGGACAACTACTCGATTCTGACGATTCGTCATGAACGACGATAGCATGATGTATGAAAAAAACTGTGTTGTGTGCAGTATAGGTGTCTTGATTTATCTATATATCAGTAAAACTGATACAGATTTCTTTCGTGAGTTGTAAATGAAATCTCACGTTCATTTCCATTATTTTTAATGCCATTTACTCAATAAACTCAAGTGTATTGTCAAAGTTCATTTTGTGCATATTTTAATGTTGCATTTTGTGGTTGTAGTAAGTCACTTTTCTCATTTTTGTGTAGAATAGAAAAAATATTGTCTTGCGAGTAATCCCAAACCAAAATCATGCATGGAATCATACTTTAAAGTGTAATTCCTCATTTTCTTAATATGTGTATAACATAGCATATCAACATGTCTTCTATTATATGATATTGTGTATTATCCTTGTTGTAACTGTAAACAATATCGTAAACGTTATTCTTATAATAATTTCTAGAATATGTATGTTTTTCAAAACAAAAATATTTTTGATTAAAAATATTGGTTACATTTTCTTATTTTCGTTTATTCATATTTTGTTATCGAATTTAAAAACTAATTCTATTTAATTAAAAAATTTTGAAATGCATTTAGCCATATTACCACCCAATTTATTCAATCAGATTCTGAAAACTGTATTCAGAGAGTATGATGAAAAAAAATTTAGGACATATGAAAAACTTGCATGTTTAATAAGTCGTATTATATGAAAATTGTGCTGTCAGAATGCTATGTTAAATGAGAGTTGACTCAATTTTCTATAATGTTATATCGGAATTGTATTCTTAAAATTTTGCTCTAACGGAAAGTTTGCGTAAATATTAAAAATTGTTGTCGGGATTTGGCAATGAATTATTCAAAATAAAATTAAAAATAACTAACTATCAAAAGCTTTCCATCAATTGAGAATTTTGAACTGCTGATAGGAATGAAAATATTTTATTCTTTACTAAAATATTTTTATTTCAATGCATGTCTATAAATTAGTAATTAAAATGATGTAACAAATTTTTTTGAAATACTACAAATATTTATCTAAATCAAAATAATATTTAACAATTATTTGTTAAATATTACTTTGATTTAGGTAAGAAAATATCAATCCAAAAGCAATCATTTTGAAATACAATTAAAAATTTAATGAACTAAACTAATAAAAAAAATTTCATTTAGAGAGCGCTAATGCTGCTACAACTAAAACACAAATGAACTTAAACCAAATTAGAAATAAATATTAAGTTTAATGCAAAAAGAACCAAAAAAGATAAAATGAATCCGGACTGAATACTTTCTCAAGGATCATTCTCAGGCAGGGATTCAAACCAGGGTTTTTTTTCTGTGAGGGGTTTTATTTTTTTCGTCCAAAAAAATTGAGCCCTCGTGACCCGAAAATCCCAGGAAATTAAGGTTTTGGAGATAAAACTAGTATCACAAAATTAAAAACAATAAATTATTCCCATATTTTAACCTAAGACCAAACAACAAAAAAAGACCATTTAAACATAAAAGCAAAAAAACCATTGAGGTAGGTGTATACAGCTTTAAACACGAGAAAATTAAATGCTTTAATTTAATTTAATTTAATTTTAATTTTTTAATGCAGTTTAAAGAAGTACGTTTGCACTGATAGGTTTACTTTCTTTACACAGTTCTTTGGACTTTTACTTTCAATTGGTATGTGCTTTGCTTTCCTAATTTAATGATTTTTGGTTTTATGTTGAAATGGTCTTTTTTTGTTGTTGTTTGCTCTTAGATTTTAAAAAAATTGGGGAAAATTTATTGTTTTTAATTTTGTGATACTAATTTTATCTCGAAAATCTTAATTTTCTGTGAATTTCTGCTCACGTGGGCTCAATGTTTTGGAAGGAAAAAATCAGACCCCTCACAGAAAAAAAACCTGGTTTGAATCCCTGCCTGAGGGTGACTCTTGAGAAAGTATTCAGACCGGATTCATCTTATCTTTCTTTTTGGTTCTTTTTGCATTAAACTAAATATTTATTTCTAATTTGATTTAGGTAGTTATTTTTAAAAATTATTTGAATGCAAGTTATTGGACAACTAAAATTAAATTAAATACGATATAGATGAATTAACGATTATAAAATTCCATCTTCGCCAGCATAAAACAATTCAATAGATTAAAAAAATTGTGCAGAAATGCCTTTCTTATTTCTTTTACAAATACATAAATAATATTCGCTTTTCTTTTACGTGTCCGATTTTAAAAAAGCGCCATTTAATTGTTTGTAATCAGATTCGTTTCCTTAAATACTTTTTATTCCCGATTCTTCTTTACAAAAAATTTCTAAATTGATTTCATTTAAATTATTTTAATGAAAAGTTTATTTTTATTGCTTGGGAATTTGTTTCTCAAAAAACGGCATTTTTGTTTCTTAGATGGAATGGGTTCTTCATAAAAAAATACCCTTTCAATAATTTTATTACAAAAATATTTAATAATTTTGGATATAAAGCAACCAATAAGTTGAATTTCATGAGTTTTTTCTCGTGTTTAATTTCAAAGACAATATTTATTTTTAAACTTAAAAGAAAAAAAATATTATTAATATCTTTCAGACAACATATTTCATCTCATATCACATTTTCATTAACTTATTTTTCATGTGCTCCGTTTCTTTTGCAATCATAGAATTTAATGATGCTTCTCATTCTTTTTTACTTTTATTATTATTACTTTATTACTCTTTCTCCGAAATCTTTTCGCATTTCTCTCTCTTTATTTACTTTCTTTTTTATTTGCTTCGAACGTTTTCTAGAAGCTATAACGCAAGGGTTCTATTTCTAGGTAAACGGAAAGAGACCCTTTTTATTGCCCAACTTTTTTATGGAAGCCCTCTCAGAACTAATTATTTACAGTTATTTGATCGAATCGTATTTAAAAACTGTTTGGTTTATTTGAAAATTCTGAAAAAAAAATTATAGTTTGTCCTTTTATTTAATCGTTTTCATCTTATTCTAAATAATAATTTCAATTTTTAATAAAAACTATTCATATAAAAAAATGATTGCTTTAAAAAAATTAATTGCAAATTATTTATAGAATTATGATAGCTTTTTCCTTAGAAGAATTGTGGAGAGTAATTATGAGTCATATTTAGTTTGAATAAGACAAATATTAGTGTATTTTAAAAATACACTAATATTTAAATAAGTTTTTTTTTAAACACACAGAAAAAAATTATAATGGCTTGATCTTATGTTCATAGATTTTCGATTATTCTAAATAATAAATGAAATCTGAAATAAAAGTTGTCTACTTAAAAAAATAATGGGAAGAAACTACTTCAAATTATTCATAAAGCGATTTTTTTTTCTTCGTAGAGTAAGGGAAAAAAATTGTTTTATTTTAAAAATCATTCAAATTGCGTCACATTTCAGTTTACTGAATGGTTCCATTTTTAATTTTTCTATTAGAAAAGTTCGATGTTCTGTTTCATAAATCTGATATCTATCGCGTTTTTTTTTTTTTTTTGAAAAAAAATATTATTAAATTAAGATCAATAAAACTGCTGCTTTTCTCCATTGATTAGTGTCGTTAATTATTTACAGAATTACTAATTTCTTTTTTTTCACTACCTAATTGCTTTCTCTTTTCTTATTTTCAAAAACATTCATTCGTTCTCAACTTTCTTTTAATAATAAATCAAAAGTAATCAGCATTGATTTTTTTTCTGAAGTAGAAAACAATTAGTGCTTGGATTATTTTTCAACTGCATAAATATTCTATTATTATTTAAATTAGTATAATTAATTTTTTTTCTATTAGTTTTCATAAATCTCATTTAAAGAATCTTAAAAGGGTTACGTTTTCAAATAAAGTATTAAGTGTCTATCGATGTTGATATATATTAACTGTATTTTATAATAATGTATAATTGTTAATCGTTATTTGTATTGTATGCAGAAAATGAAATGGTTCGAAACTGGATCACTTTTATACATTGAACATCATATCTAATCACAAAGTTACTTAGCTTAGAATATCCCTTTCTTCTCTCTACAAACAATTTTTTTATGCCTTTATAAGAAGATTTCTTTTGTTTAAATAATTTTAAAAACGAATTATCTTTTATTCTTCAACCTGGTAAAGCCTGATTTAAAAAAAAAATTCTTGTTAAAATATTCGTCGCAATAGCGAACGACTGTTATATTTTTAAAACTAAAAGTGAAATGTATGCACTTCTTTGTTGTAATATGTTCCTTCAACGGTTTCTTATTTTTCATTTCCAAAACAATATTGTATTGGAAATGAAATTATGTATTTTAATAAAAGGTGTCAAAAATTATAATAATCATATTGAATTTTGATAGAATATTTGTAGCAATATTTCAAGAAAACTGTTAAGCATTTTCTTTAAAATGCCATTTAATAAAAACAAATATTACAATTTTTGGCATTTTAAATACCTCTATGTAGTATTGGGCATGAATTTAAATGAAATAAATCAACGTTATAATCACATGAAAGATGTCACTGACTGGTCATGTAACTACACTTTCTAAAAAATAATATTTCGAGCAACAAAGCAACAAGTAAAAAGGATTCCAAATTTTATTAGAGTGATATATTGGACTTGTATCCCGTAAATAGGAAATTATTTCATGTTATCACATATGACATTTCATGAACCTCCTGTATAATTTTATCATTACAAATGTAATGTCAATCAATTTAAAATTCCGAAATATAGAATTTTTATTGTTATTAAGATTTATCAATAATTACTATTAAGATGAACAAGATTTATTTCATATAAATAATATGGCTTTGCTGCAAAAAAATTATATGGCAGATAAAAATTAAACAATTCTAAATTAATAAAAAAATTAATAAAAAATTTCATGGGAAAATATTAGTTGAAATTCCACTAATATTTAATAAAGCTGGAATCAGCAATTAAAATCTTTATCTAATTAAAAGTGAATTTTATTTGAGACATTTAAGAATTTAGAATCTGATTTTGATAAAAGAACCACGCGTTAATTTAATTTAAAACTGAAAGGTTCATTTCTTTATTTTGTTATTCGCTTTGCTAATATATTGACGCAAGTTGAACATTAAATTTAATAAAGTTTTTAAACTCAAGAAATTAAATGTTCAACTTAAAATACCATCAGTAGTGATTTTATTATATAATACTGTTTTGTGAATATTTTGAATCTAAAAGTTTTGACATATTTTGAATAGTTTTGTTACAATTTGTGCCAAAATTAATCAAATATTATTCTCAGATTTTTTAAAACAAAAAAAAATGTTTTTAAATATGTAAATCATTTTGACACTTTATCTTTTATAAATATAGGTTTAACAATTTTGATTAAAATTGTATAAATTTTAATGCACAGATGCATACTAAGCTTTAAATAATGGAATTATACAAAATCTGATTTGATGAGTAGGAATTCATTTAACTGTATTTGTATTAAGCATTCTTTCTTACAATTTTTAACTTCATTTCCAAAATGAAATTTTTAGAATCCCTTTAGTCGCGAAAAGATTTTTTTTTGTTTGATTTTTGTGTAAACTAAGAAAAATATAAATTAGATTTAGATTAAAAATATTATATAAAGCCATATACAATATATGAAACTTCTCGCCCTTTTTTAAATGAATCAAAATATTGACAATTTTATAAAAATTTCTTCATTTACTTTTTCCAGTTTCAAATTCTGACTATTGATACTCAATGATTCCTTACATTTTTATAGCAGCAATTTTTTCCTAAACTATTTTAAATTTTCTTGAAATACCCTTTATATGTGACAATGAATTACCAGAAAAATTTATATCTCTGATTATATGATTAACCCTAACCTAATTTGTATGCTTAACAATCTAAAGATATCCCATGAAAATTATAATGATGCACTGAAGTTGTACATGAGTAACGTGAAAAATATCTTTATTAATAATATATCTGCGAAAGATTTCTTTTTCTCAGAAAAATGCACTTTTTAAAACTATTTGTATTATAGTTTGCCTTTTACATCTGTAAACATATTCACTTGTGTAATAAATGTATCTTGTAATCTGTATCACCATGTTGTTAACCGCTACAAAAAGTTTTAAGTGCTGAACTATAACACTATGTAAGCACCTATTTAATCAAATGTTCAAAGCGATGTAAATATGAATGTTCATATATGTGCTTCTATTATTAATTCACTTTTGTGGCGAGCAAAGCAGTTAGCTGCATAGATGCACATTTTGCTCAGGTTATAATATCTTTTTATCATTATAATATATTTCAGTCTGGGATCGATCAAATGAAAAGAGGCCTAGCAGCACTAAATATTCTTTAATGAATTACCTATGACCCTAATTTATAGCCATCCAGAATGCTATTGTTATTCAGATTTTATTCAAGCCTGCCGATTGACCTGTGTTGGGGATGGGTAGTGAATTCATGAGCGAATGTTCGAAATCTGATGTTACTGAAGAAACTCTATCCATGTAGACTTGATGCACTTGAAATCTGCCTTTATCACACGATATGATCTAGAAATTTGAAAGCTGGAATTCCGTCTCAGGTGTCTGCCTGTCGTAAATTAGTCCCCATCGTAAATCAGCCCTGCTCGTAAACCAGTCCTCATGTAGCCTTAAATAGCCCTCGAGTGGCTTTAAAACATACTGTTAATTGAACTAAATTAAGGATGATTAAGCTATCAGTATCTCCCCAGAACTTTTTACGGCCGTAAAAACAGATTCAGCAAAGCTCAGCGAATGACCATGCGTTATTTGAGGAGATTCGTTTGATATTTTTCGTTAGTAATAAAAAATGATTTAGTTCTTTTTTTTCATATTTTTAGTCTGTTTATAATTCTGTTCATATTTTTGATAGAAATACAAATTTGAATTTACATTTCTATCAAATTTGAATTTAAATTCAAATTTTGGGCTTTCGATTTTTTTAAAAAATTGTATAAACATGTATAGGTTGCAGTCGTGCGTTTTGGCATTAACGCAATAATTTAACATAAAGTGGGACTTATTATTACATTATCTGTTTGATGTATAATTTGTAAAAACTCTTTTCTTCATAGCAATTTATTACATTACACATCCTCTGACAGCCTACCTATCCATAAAGATGGAAAATAAAAAAAATTAGATGAATGACCATAGCATTGTATAACATACTACATAAAATTGCAGCAGCCCACAATATTATAAGCTTCGAATGTCAATGAAGGAACACGTACATAGTTTTAAGGATGCCAGGTATTTCACAAAAATGCAGCTTCAAAGGAATTTGAATGATACGGTCCTCAACTGAATTCATCAAAAATGTGTGCCAGCTAAAAAATATTTTAAACGCTGCTTAAAATATCTTCCGTGAGTGAATCTATAAGGTAGAAATTTTAGTTTCTAATTTATGGCAATTTGTTTATTATTTGGCAATTTATTTATTTATTTAATATTTTGCATCATTGCCAGTTATACATTTCTATACTGCAAGAGAAAAAAATATTTCTTTTAGCAAACTTTCCACTTTGTTTTAGTAAATTTGTTCCATGATTTTGGAATCTTTTTGGATAGTTCTTAATAAAAGAATCTCCGCTTCAGAATCCGAGCATATGAAATCTGGTCTGCAATAAACTTGTTATATTGAGTCTTACGTCCACCTGTTATTCTGACTAGGGAAGCTTTGCTAAGTTTGAAATGCCATCCTCATCGCCTACTTCATTTTTCTCTAAAAGGCATTTCAGATGTTATGTCCATAATATTTGTTTCATGTCATTTGATTTGCGAAAATACTGAAAAATATAGGTAATAATCTATCTGTTCTTTAATTACCATTTTTTATGTCTTTACCAATTGCAAATGTGTTTTGACTAGCTTTATAATAAAAAAGAGAAGACAGGTATAGACAACATCAGAAGCAGCCAAAAGAAACCATTCAAGCTTACTTACCTGGTTCCCTGCCGGGGGGGGGGCACCTCGAAATGAGGATGAGAGGCTTCCGGCATGGTGGTTGGATCTCGTCACCCTGGTGGATACACTAATAGATGGGGGATCTGTCTCCTCCCATCAATGACGGGACGTACTTCCTTCGGGGAGGGTTGTACCGTGGCCGGTGGCGGCCCTTAGGACTCAACCACAGTTGCCGCCAATGTTGCTGTTGCGGTGGTCCGGTCATTCAGTTTCTATGGCTTAAATCCGTGTGCCTTCGTGGCTGGTCGGAGAGTCAGATGGCCTACTTATTTACCTGGTTCTTCAATAGAGTATTCATTTTAAATTAATGATGTGATATTCACTAGCAATATCAAGATTAAAATATTTAAACTCGCAATTAATTTTAACAAATTTCTAAGTGATTAATCAGATAAAATGAGTAGCTCATACAAGTAGAAATTACGGCACGAATTTCGACAGAACGCTAATAGCTTTAATTTTTTTTCGATCGAACTAGTTATTTCATCAAAATTATGTAATATATTGGTCATGCAAAACAATCAAAAGATCCATGTTTTCGTTCAGTTTCTGTAGGCTTGAAAAAAAAGAACATTATAGTGAAGAAAGTTTATAGGTATTTGCAAATTGTAGAACTTTCCCAATCGGAGTTTCTTCCAAATCATGATACTATTCCTTATTGTTGATCGTTTTAATCCTACTTGTTCTGATGTAGCTTGTTTGGAGATGGATTCCTGGTCTTGTATTAAAAGGAAAATGCGTCATTAACTAATATAGCCTGACGTAGAAGTCTGATTTACCTTCGAATTGTATATTTCTCAGGACAGACTTTAGAGGCAAACTGACCCACATTTTTGTTACACTTGGAAGCAAAACCAGCGGAACTTTTAATAACCAGCCCAACAATGGCGAAATTCTCTTTACTAATGTGCCAATCTTCGTATAACAACTTTTGTATAATTATGGTTTAAAAACAATCTAAGAATAAATTCAGAATTTTTTTAGAATCCTCTGCCATTCTATGAAACAATTCACGAAATCGATGACAGGCAACTATTCATTAATCTATCGATGACTGCCATTACTCGAGAAAATTTTATGCATCGCCTGTCCAAAAATTATTTGTTACGCTGTCCAAAAATGCCCAAATAACCGATACGTAGGTATTCCCGAAAATATGTTTGCACTGGCAAAATATCACATTTCCTAGAATATATAAACCTTCAAAAATATGAGCTAAATACAACACCATCAAACTACGAAGTTGACGAAGAAGTTCATGAAGCATTTTGAAATTTAAAATTGCTTTGATTAGTACGTTATATGCTCACTTTAATTGCTGCTGATGTAACTAAACAAATTAGTTTTAAAGACTCTTCGATCTATCCTAAAACCATAGCGAATTTTACCATCCACCGATTTAGACATTAAATCGCCCTATCGATTCTTGACATCCGAGTCCAACCAAAACATTGGTATTCAAAACATTTGTGGCCACCCAATATCGGTTTTCTAGGAAAATGATCGATTCTTCCATAGGCAGATACTTGGAAAATAATCGTGCGACTTCAGATAAAAGACGCCAAACCTTTCCGAGATAAAGCAAATGCGTTTGTCTCCGGTGCTTCTTTCTGGCCGGTCTCCGTAACGAGTCGTCCGTAAAGATAGCAGACAAACTCTCCATTCCTGGATGCTGACGCAGATGTTGAGGCCATTCGACTAAAAGGAAATCTCCACAGACAACTTCATAAATAAAATTGACTCGTAAATACGGCGAGGAAAATACCAGACATAAACAGTATAAATTTGCGAGGAAAGTGTGGGTGCAGTAAATAGAAAAGTTCGTCTTTAGGCACCTTTTCATTGGATCCTCCCGAGCATTTTCAGACAAGTTAAGAAGCACACTTCGAGTATCTATAAGCACAATAGTATGATTCATAGCCATTATTATAAGAGAGCTTAAGTACTAATATGAGAATCTTGGACCATTTAACAAAAATATAAACGGAATTTAAATTTTAAAACCAAATCTTGAGAGATATATCTATTAATCTATCATGTATATTCAATAAATGTATATAGCAGAGTCTTTTACATTTTAATACGTGCATAAGAGGTGATTGTAATATGTGCATTTATGCAATTAATCTGAGTCTTGTTTATCATTTATTTATAGATATACCCATTTCGATTGAAATAAACTATTTGTAGGTAGTTAATTCTGTGTAATATTAGTGTTTTCTATGTAATAAAGTGTTTGTACCAGAAAAATCTTGAACATTTATTTCTTCTTCGAGAAAAAAGTGTATTCTTCGCTACTCTTTTTATTATTTCCATATTTCGCAAACACTCATTAAAATTGTCTTCAAATTATAAACTTTTTCCAATAATAAAATTTTGCAATCTGCAAAGAAATGTTTCATCATCAGTATTGATGATTCATAAATATACAATAACATCATATATGTATTGTGATTCATGTGATTCATCAGTTATCATTAATAATAACCGGTGAAAGTTATTAGTCGATTTGTTACATTGACTGGTTATTAGCATTAATATTAACCACGGTTGTTATTAGTGGATGCCGCTAATGTGATCACGGTTAATGTTGTCGTACTATCCATTTTATACTATCCATTCACTGGTCCCGAACTGATACATACAAATGTACACAAAAATATTCATTTGTACGATCACTGTAGCATTTACTGCATTAATAAAGCAGAAAAATTAATTTTTTTTTTATTTTCTTCACTGTTAACTATGAGGCCGCTCTTGAAAATTCTTGCTTTGTAAGGAAGAATTTCGGAGTATCTTTTCTGATAGGATAGGTTCACAATCTTTTATCTCAAATAGAACGATGGTTAGATTTAAATGGACAACTACGCTGCTAGATCTCGCTTCAAATCCGTTGAACAACCATGAACCAATGATGCCTTGATTAAATTTTGAAAGTAAGAGGAATAAAAAAAAGGTGTGATTTGAGCTTTATAGTCAATATTAAAATTCTAAAAAATTAAAAGTTTGCGTAAAATATGTTAATGCAATTCTACGTACTGAAAATTTCATATCTTCTTTATAAAATTTAAAAAAATCATGAACTTTTTGTGAGCATGGCCAAACAGTAAACATAGGTGATTCCAACGAGGGTGAATGTTTTCAAGAAACCATCACACAAATGCCGAAAAAAGTCTAGCATTTGATCATTTGAAACTGAATGTGCAGCATCGTTCAACATTTTTTAAAAATAAGAATACGAAAAATATGCACACCAACTATGAATGAATATTTGACGATTAGCAGTAATTAAAGAATATTTTTAGTTGTTATTTTTGAAATAAATGATACATAGCCCTGACGTAAGTGAGGGTTTTTTTATTTTATCTGGATGTTATTAAAATATAATTGATTTTATCCGATTCAGTTTTGTTATCAATCGGTTAATGTTATTAAAATTCTAAAGTTTCGTAGTAATCACATTAAGTGGCAATGACTGCAATAGTATTCAAGTAATTCAAGTTGTCCTTCACACATATATAAGAAACTACCAAAATTTGTTTAAGTAGTTTATTGAAAGAGTTTCTCTAAAGCGATGATTATTAAACCTAAGATCCAGGGATGAAATGGGAACATATATACGAAATTCGAAATCATTAGGCAAACAAGTTTCTCTTCCTCTTTTGTATATCAACTTTTTAAAAACACTGCCTCTTTGCGGTTTTTGAAGAGTAGAGAATTTTTCTTACGTTTGAAAGTGAAATTCTGGCTTTTTAGTATTTAAAGCTTCTTCTAATAATCTTTATAATGAGAGGATTAAAAAATATGTTTACCTTTTCACCATTTTATCGCGCAGCAAAATTTCCCAGGCAACGAAGGCTTCACATAGCATGGTAAATTTACAAGAACGAAAACAGAATAAACAATTGTTGACAACAGACCACAAAATAATAATGGCAAATGAAATTATATAGTACTCAATTACTTACAGTTTGGTTCTGTTAGCAATGACGGATTTTCCTCTGGGTTTTCTGTCGAAATAAATTACATACATAAATTCAGCAGTCAATATATAAAATATAAGTAATTTTTCACCACACCATTCGATTCCTGCATTTTTAGATTTTTTTTTAATTTAAATATTAATATAAATATAATATATTAATTGATTTTAAATATTTCCTACTCATATTATCATGCGAGAACATGTTGTTTTCGTTACGGGGTTTTGAATAATTGAAGGTAACGAATAATTGAAGATCGAAATCGCGTTGGCAATGAATAAAGCATAAATAGAAATATTCATTATCATCTGCTTCACCTGCTTTTACCAGTATTGCATTATTATTACGTATGCTTCTTTGAAAGCAGATGCGTTATTAAAAGGTTGACCTTCTGTAAGAGACATGGGGTTTTCACCATTGTAATCCTACGGGGCTAGAGCCACTCATGGAGTCATCTACTGAGCATGCGCAAATAGTTTTCGTTATATCTTGTTAAAGTGATATCTTATATAACGACTGGGGATTCAGCCGTTTGATATTAGAGTACTGCAGTGGAAATGATGACAAATAAAAAGTCTCCAAAGAT
Organism: Argiope bruennichi; assembly: GCF_947563725.1. Classification (NCBI taxonomy): domain Eukaryota; kingdom Metazoa; phylum Arthropoda; class Arachnida; order Araneae; family Araneidae; genus Argiope; species Argiope bruennichi. The sequence goes on from NC_079154.1 coordinate 9,284,736, forward strand.
TGGGTCTGACAAAAGGAAGAGTTTAATTTAAACACAAGTTTTTAAGAGGAAATAAAATGAAACACATGACGAACTATTTACAGATATGATGGAGAAATTTATAAATACATAGACTGTCATTTCAGGACCCCAAACCAGCACCGGACCACCTTACAAATATAATGTAACTTATTTATATCATGCCTTAATTCTTATATTTGCATAATAGCTACGGTTATCGGGTAAAAAAATGTCAGATACGATACCGATTAAATAGTTATATGTTTAATGTCACGTGAAGTGATTTATTCATACTAATGACGCACAATAGAAGGTTCAAAATGCATTGCATCATTTTAGAATAAAGTACGGGAGACAAAAGAATTTGGAATTTAGAACCTTAATCCGAAATTTCCTAATATATCTCGTAAACTGCATATGTTAGAGACAATGGGTTTTCACCATAGTAATCCTACGAGACTATATAACCCCCCCCCCCAAGGAGTCCTCTACTGCGCATGCGCAGATGGTTTTCATTACATCTCGTATACTACATATGTTAGAGACAATGGATTTTCACCATAGTAATCCTACGAGACTATAGACCTCCCCCCGGGGTCATCAATTGCGCATGCGCAGATGGTTTTCGTTATATCTCGTAAATTACATTAGAGACATGGGGTTTTCCCCATAGTAATCCTACGGGGCTATAGAAGACCCTTTAAGGAGTGGTCAACTGCGCATGCGCAGATGGTTTTCGTTATATCTCGTAAACTACATATGTTAGAGACATGGGATTTTGACTCAGAAGTATCCCCGGGGGTCCTCTAAGATCCTCAAAATTTTGTATCCATTGCGCATGTGCAGTGTGGGTTTTCTTAATATTGATCAAATCAATGCCGGATCGATACCATTGAGTTCTTATGGGTCTCGGGATGTCGATGATGTCAACTTCCGGTCAGACCGGAAGTTGTTATATCTCGGCTTCTATGCAACGTAGAGACGAATGAGAACCGTCTAGACACTCGTCTCAATGAATAGAGTCGAATGATATTTTTACCGAAACTCTGGTCTCTATAGGGTTCGATATCGAGTCTCGGAATTTACAAATTCGAGTTACATTGCATTTGCCCATATCGTTGGATAGTACTCACCAAAATGCACATAACGATACGAGCTTCACGTTGCTACTCTGGGTGATTGACGAGTTACGGGCTCTCAAAGTTGTAAAAATTTGAATTTTCGAGCGAGGTTTTCGATTTCGTTTTTGCAAAAACTCTCTTTACGACTGGCATTGATACACTCTACTCGATGTCCTCTATCAAACGATACCACATTTACGTCGCGTACATTATTAGAAGCCGAGAAACGGAAAAAGAACATGATGTTGTTTTAGTTGGGGGGGGAGGAAGCTCGAAATCACGTAGGCAATGAATAAATCATAAATGGGGCGTCCTAAGCTTTCTTCCGATGAAGCCTCGCAAAGAAAAAAGAAAGGGAACGAAAGAGCAAACACAGGTTGGAACCTGTGGAACAGGTTGGAATGGTGAAAATTTAAAATTAGAAGCTGATCGAATTAAACATGAACGTAAAATAGCTTTACAACGGTAACGTAGAAAGTGTAAACGTATGCATTGTGTTGCAGATTCTCAATCGCGACACTCAACTTCAAACACAGAACGTGTCCATTTGGATTCTAAATCACAACCGTCAACGTTCAACACAAAGCGTCTCCATTTTGATTCTGAGTTTCAAAATCGCTTTCTAATTCTAAGCAATTCATAAAAAAAAATGTTCTCACATGATAACTTGAAATTTGCGATAGCAGATTTCAATTTTTTTTTATTTGTATTTCATTACAATACATTTTTCATCAAATTCACTACTCCTAGATTCACGCTTATAAAATCAAAGTTTGATTAAATTTACCTGAAAATAATTACGAATTATCGAATTCTTTTTTCAGTAAATGTAATAATTTGATAAATAATATCTGAAAGAGCGTATTTGAATCTAAGAGACATAATTATACGAAATATCAAGGACTTGGGCATCATGAAGGAAGTGAAAAATCGATTGCAAAACTTCATGTTTACAACAAACATTAAAAAAAAAGTCATGTTAATTAAAAGACATTCAAAGGCTCTTGAAGTTTAATAATAACAAAAGGATTTTAATTACAATAGATCTAATTATTTATTCTGCCTTTAAGAGAAAAACTCACTCGTTAAAATCGACTAAGAAAAAAAAGTTCTTTTCACGACTAATTATAAATCAAATTAATACTTTTAACTTCTGATGTAAAAGTGCATTTTTTTTTTCTTAAGTGCAGTATATTTCTTTTTTTCACAAAGTAAATATCCTTGTTTTTGACTTTTAATATGCTAGGAAATACAAATCAGTTTATACAAACTACATAGATTTTTGGATTTGGATTTGGATTTTTTGGATTTTATTGGCACAAGAGCCATGGTATTGACTAAGCTGCGCCAAACTGCATTTATTTTAGGATTAAAAATATAATTTCAACTTTAAAAAGCAATGTAAAAGAATGAAAAAGATGAAGATTACTTAAATATGGGGGTAAAAACCTACTGATTTCAAAAAAGCAAAAAGATTAGCATGTGGTATTCTATCAAGCAAATGTGAAAGTGTGGAGTTGTTAAAATAATATAAACGTTGAGTACTAAAATTTGGACATTCACTGAGAATATGGTAAACAGACATGGTGCAATTGCATCGAAAGCACATTGGTGCCGCTTCTCCAAAAAGTAGATGGCGATGGGTGAATCTGGTATGACCTATCCGTAAACGGGTTAAGATAGTGTCTGCTTTTCTATTTGGAAGACACATAGATTTTTACATCTTTATAAAATAATATTTACTCTGTTTATTTCCGTTAAATAAGGGATTAAAATCAGAGTCCAAAAATAAATTATTTTACAACATAAATTGATTTACATGAAATTGCTACAATCGCTTCAAAGATGTTTTTATCTTTTTAAAATAGTTTCTGTTTTGAAAACATTGTAAGTTTCAGCTTTTCAATAGAATATTGGAAAATTATTTTTCAGCACGGGCTGGAAAATAGAATTCTTAGAGCATAAACTGGGTTGCCAGATTAAAATACTTTATAATATTCTAAAAGTAATTAACTTTCTTTCCTCTCAAGAATGTTTTACCGAAACAGTTTTATCAATTTTAACTTTCTTTGTTCAGTTTTTGCAATTTTTGGTAAAAGTAATTAAACTACCTATAAGTTTCAAATTTATCTTTGAAAATCTATTTAGCTTTCATTTCTGCTTCTAAATTCAAATTATAAATATATGTAACATGAGCTAAAGCATGAAATTCTAAAAATGCAACATTGAACATTATAGAGCACGTGAATGCGAATAATTTCTCATATTCAGGGCTTTTTTTTCAATATTTTTATTAAGAAATATTTTTAAAAAATTATAATACTATGAATATTTTATTCTTTACAATGCTGAATTACCTTTATGAACTTCTTGGACAATACATCTTTTTTCTTTCTCATATACGAAATCGACAAATAATAATAAACAAATTGTAGTAAACAAAAAATTCTGAAACAATAATTAGACAATTCTCTACAATTCAAATCTATATTAATCTGAAAAATATATATTTTTAATTATCCCTTTCTGTTAATATTAAAACTTCAAAACAATTTGAGCTGTACGGATGAAATTTGGTATGTAGTTTCAATTCCACATTTGTAGATTTCTAACAAATTTTGAAGGAAATCCATTCACCTGAAATCCCTCTTCCCGAGGTTTCCGAGTATAAGTAAACACGATAAATAAAAACGCAAGGAACTATATGGATAAAATTTGATAACAGATTTGACATCTCAATTGTAGAGTGTATCAAACTTTAAGTCTCACAATTCTATCCATTTGTGTCGCGGTGGCTTGGTGGCAGGGTCTCGGCTTCGGAACCAGTGTGCTTTAGGTTCGAGACCCGATTCCACCGAAGAACCGTCGGGGTTTCAGAAGACACGGGTCTGATGCATGTTAAATCCGTGGGACCAAACGTCCCCCTGCTGGTGTTGCGTGGAAGCTTGGAAGGAGGCTACCAGCTCAGGTGTCGTCCTCGTCATCTGACCAAGGTTCGAAATTACGATGCGTTTGCCCTAGTGTTACTTTCAAATGGAATGTTAGTTTAACTAAACTATCCATTTGTACTTCTACATGAGTGTAAACCTTGATAGCTCAAAAAAGATTCATTTCAACGACTTAAAATAAATGAAATTTGGGATGTCATTTAAATCTGCATTAAATGCGGGTTTGAATAGAAATGCATACTCGTTTTGCTTCATTGTATGACGAAGTACAAACTCACAATCTGGAAGCTCTGATAATAAAAATCTGAGTATTCTAGGTATTCATCTCTATTGCGGAGAGAGGAGTTGCATGTTCATTACTGAATATGCGAGAAAGTTTCGGGGAGATTTTTCCTGCCAATTCTTTATTGATATATTGCATCTATGCATCTCAACATAAAAAAAAAGTACTTAAAATGTCATAGACATCGTAGAATTAAAAAAAACTCATTTATAAAAATAAATTAATTGAAATGACTTCAGCAATTTTAAGCAAATTCTTAAATAAATGATAACATGTTGCTTGAATTGCATCTATATTGCATCAAAATAAAGGAACAAACTAATTTAAAATTACCCTAACAAAGAGATGGAAAAAACCTGTATTTACAAAACATCGCAAGGAAAAATTATAAATACTGCTAAATTGTATAGTATATTAGTGTATTACTAAATTATATATTTAGTAATACACTAATTATTATTAGTGTATACTAAATTATATATTAGTGTATTACTAAATTATATACTATATAATTTAGTATATTCATATAATTTAGTATTATTTCAATACTATATTACTAAATTATATAGTATTGAAATCCTCATACAAGGGTCATTTTCTTTTTTAGGGGAGAGGGAAATACCTTTTTAGTTTAATTCTTAATTAAGCAAATTATAAAGAGTACTCATAATATTAATATACCAAGTCAATAAAAAATAATTTGTAAAAATTATTTTAGTTTTGATAATTATTTTTTATATTATTTTCAATGCTGAATTCAAAACTAATTTTTTTTTTAATCACAAAAAGATTTTTTTCTCAAAAACAATTGAATTTCTTGGAAGGAAATAAGGAGACATAAAAATATTTTGACATTCTCATTTTTATTTTTGACACTTTTATTATAGCCTCATAAATGCATGCCTAATATTTATATCCTGACTTTTGTTATAAATTTAATCGGGACTGGTTTGATTCATTCATTTTCATCATTCAAAAAAAAAAAAAAAATAGAAAATTGGACCATATACAATAATTTTTTTTTATTGTGTAAAGATAAAAATATTTTTAAATGATGAAAGGAACAAAACAAAAAAAAGATAGAGTACACAAATAATTTACAATGTTACTTAGTTCAGTGAAGCTATACATTAAAAATGATTTGATAAATTAAATTTAACCCTTTGCTGCCGGAAAAGTTATCCGATGCAAAATGATTCAACTAACACAAGGACTTGCTTATTGCTATGAAAAAAAACTATTTTTTATAGTTTTCAGTTGAAATTAACCAAAAAAGTAATCTACATCTTCTTATCATTCTTTAGGTAATTTTTAAAAAATTAAAATTAAAAAAATGAATAAAACGTCAAAATGAGGCACCGTCTTGAGTTTGGTTTAGTTTAGTTTATATTAATGTCCCGTTTTAAAGCAATATTAGGACTATTTTTGACTTACCTCATCATTTTGAACCGTGGTCCGATGATGAGGATGACACCTGAGCTGAAACCCCCCTCCACGCTTCCACAACACACCAGTGGCCTCGATGGATTTGACGTGCATAAACGTAATGAACTCAATGAAATTTTACATTCCTTATAGGAAAATTGCTGCTTCGATCGGAATTTGAGCGAAATTCATCATTGGGAATTTTGCCTGTCTGCCCGTCCGCCTGCATGCTAAATCAAAAAGAAAGAAAGAAAAACAAACTAGATGAATAATAATTTGTATATAATATTTATCACTAGAATTGTGAATCTAAATGAAAGTTTGAATCAAATAAAAGAATTGATTATCTGCCTATCTGTCTGCTTGTGTGAAAGTGAATACAATAAAACAAGAAGCTAGAGACAAGAAATTCTGGTCAGTGGTGCAGCAAGAATAAATGATATGCCAGGGGCTTAATATGAATTTTCGTTCCTAAATGTCATCTGTAGCTTTTCGAACATAAACGAAGGTATGGTGGGGTGTTGTGTGTGTGTGTGTGTGTGTGTGTGTGTGTGTGTGTGTGTTTATCATTACAAAATAGAGTATAGTCACAAATATTTTGCCTTCATGGCGTCTCCTAACGCTTGCTGCGGGATACCTCTACATCGTTGCATCACGAATTACATCGTGAATTTGGTAAGCGATCTTGGCTTTATACTACAATTGTACTTATCACTACTAAATTGTTAAAAATACTAGTACTAAACTCAAAATTTCGATCAATCGATCGGTTGGAAAAGTCCATATTCATTCTAGATTTTCTTTTTAATAATGGCAAGATAAAAGCAAATAGGAATATAATACATGTAACTGAATTTCCATTTGTTTTGATTTTTGTTTTGTTGTTTTGATTTGTTGTTTGACTGATTTCTTTATTTTAACCTTATACACCTCCACATTCCTTGAAGTATTCGAATGAAATTTGGCACACACTTCACATTTAGAAGGATTGACTTTTAGATTTTTCCACCATAATTTCTGAACAATCACCCTTCGAGCATTATATTTCTACCATTTTAAAATTCAGAAATTTAAGTTTATAATGACACTTCCATTAGCGTAAAGTGTCATTCTGATTTTAATCAATCAAGTTAATTTAAACTTATTTTCTATCAATTTCATTTTTTGTGCAACTCTATGTATCTTTTTTTATTACATACATACATTAAGAGAAAAGTTGTTGTCTACAGTATACCAATCTAAGATAATATTCACCAGAGACACTCCAGATAAAATTGAGTTTAGTTTAGCTTAATTACATTTAAGTCCCGTTTTTAAGGCAACACTAGGGCTATTTCGGGTGGGCAAGTCGCAAGTTTGGACCGCTGTCGGATGACGAAGACGACACCTGAGCTGGCACTCCCCTCTCCAAGCTACCGCACCACACCAGCAGGAGGTATTTGTCCAGCATTTTGTCCGGCGGATTTGGCCTGAGTCGGGCCCACTTACACAACGGTTATTCCATGGAATCGGTTCTCAAACCTGAAGCCCTATGGTTCCGAAGCCAAGGCCTTATCACCAGGCCACCGTAGCCCCCGCGGAAAAAATTGAAAGATAAGAGTTGTTGTGTCATCCATTTAATTCTCCTGCCATCACACCTCTCTGTATACCATTAATATAAGTCGTTGCCACAATTCCTGATTGAAAAAAATCAAAAATAGAATTTCCAATATCATTTTTTTGTCAAACCCTTTTTTAGTTGTATAAATTCGGAAGTGAAAAATTTTCCTGCATTTAGCAAAAGATCATTGATTTTAGTTAGGGATGGTTGCGTGAAGAGTTCAAAATATGAATATATTATATAGTTATTTGTTTAATTTGATAAAAAAAAATACGACATTTTCCATCCCTATAATAGAATATGTGAGTCATAAATTATGAAGGGTGGTTGCTATTAATAATAGTAGCTACATCATTAGTTATTATTTCGAATGGCCGACACTATAATTTTAGAACTCACACCAAAAGCGTCTATCATATCTGAAGGAAAATTATGCGTATACACAAATTCAGGAGCATAGGTTTTCTTTGCAAAATTTTGTTAACAGCTTTCCAAGATTAATTCGCTTTCCGGACTTATAAATCTTTTTCGAAGAACGAATTGCCTCAGACATAAGATCCAAATAAATCAAATTCCTTCCCAGAAAGTATTTTTTTCTCACATATTCTTGTAATCAAATGAAGTACCATATGATAATTCTATGTTAGGTCTATGTTTGTAATTTGGTGGTTTTCACATAATATAAGCAAAATTCTTATAAAGAAACGCGTCTTAAAAACATATTTTTATTAGTTTACTTAAAAACATAAGTGTATTTATTATAACTACCCGCCTTTGGCGACCATCGCCTAGATTCATGACTTCCTAGACTGTTAAATTATTAATATAGGATGCATTTCTTTAAAACAACATTTCACCTTGTAATTTTATACGACTAAAACAAACGAATTCACTTAAAGCGATTTACTGCAATTTATAAAGTGTACATATTACAAAATAAAAGCTGAAATAAAAATCCTACTATGAAATTAATAATTGGCAAAAGCACGTGCTTGAATGTTTTGATGGAGAGTTTGAATTCCATCACAGCATTAATAAACATTTTTTGATAGTATATCAAATCAAATAAAAAATATTATTGAAGTTAAATGAAAATATGTACGCAAATTACATTTATATCATTAAAAAAGTCTTCTTTTGTATCTTAAGACAATGCGTAAAGCTTTTTTATAACATAATTGCTTGGGAAGATATGTATATCATTTTCCATAGGCAAGTAATAACCATTGCGACTAGACTTAAAATTAATATACGATGCCGAAATTGGAAAATTTCGAAGCGATTTCTCATCAAATATAATCATGGCAATTTTGTATTGCAAAAAAAAAAACGTTTGTTTGTTTAAAAACCGTTTGTAGACATTTCTGGTATACACCCAGGATTACAGACTTTTAGAGAGTTATTGGACGACTAGCAGGATTTTGAGAAACCGTATTGTTACGGATATTTCCTCTGCGCTGAGTTCGCTTGATAGTGTGTATGGTGTGAGAACACAATCAGCTAGCCTCAGTAGAACACAATCACGTTTATTTACACGAAGAGCATGAATACACAAAGACGACGAGTACACAGATGACAAATATTTACATCAGAGACGAACACAGGACAGCACACAGCAGCACACTACAGGCGACAGTAGCTCACAAGCAATAATCGTCCACAGCACACGAAGCCGTTAGATAGAATCCAGCAGGAGAGGGGTTCCTCGGAGCTTCGCACTACGGTCTCTCCGAAACGGCTGAACTTCTCGCTGTCTCCTCATTTTAGCTGCCGACTCACTACTTCTCACAACTGGATACTACACACAATATACGACGCTGTCTCCACAGTAGACAACAGGACGCGATGCTCGCATCTTAGCTCAGCACTCGTTCCACACAACGCTGGCACTCCGCTGTTGTTTCGCAATCCTCTCGAAGACTCGTTACTTGTCGGCGACTCCGACTACGATTCAAGACGACGACACATAGCTTGAGAGTGCCGGCCTTTAATAGTTCCTGGGAGAAGGAATTAGAAGCTTCTAGAACAATCAGGCGCATCTCGGTTCGAAACGGACGGATCGATCTTGATGTTTCGAGCATTATCCATTTTGTCGCCAAGCTCTGGGATCACTGGCTCGACATTCGACAGCAGCCAATACAAATTACTGTAAAACGATCTTTCTTAAGTTGATACCATTCGTGCTGGGAAACAAAATTACAGGTTCTCAACAGTATATTAATCTTTAGTCTTACCACGATTACATTTCTAACAACAGATTAGCCTATATCTGCGATTGATGGAACTTTTTGTTTGAAGCCTATTTCTTGATTTCTTTTACATTTTCTTTCCTCTGATTGAATGTTCTCTTTGGTGAACACTTTTAATAATATTTTGCTCATCCATTCATTAGCTAAGCGAAGAGTTTGATTCAGTACAGCTGTAAAAATGTTCAATGACTGGAGCAGTCTGAAATTTGTATGATATTTTGTTTATATTTGACTACTGCCATTCTACAATTAGAAATAAGCTCGTTTTCTGTGTCACATAGGTTAGCGTTTTATATATAGATAGATTATTTCCTATTTTTTAATATTTAATTCATGATTCATAAACATTATTAAGTCTCGAAATTGGTTTTTCTTAAGTTCATTGCCGGCTTGAGCCACTTATATAGAATCAAAATTTAAAGTATGTGACTATGTTCAGAATAAGTTTTTAAAAGAAAAATATTTATATTTTTTGAATTTTTGTATGAGGTTAATAGAAAAAAATATATATTTAGGGAATAAATATATATCAGTTAAAAGCAAACAGTATTTTAAAAATTTGAATAAATATGGTTTCTCGGGTGGGGACTAAAACAGGATATAAGTTAACACTTTCCAATTCCTGAACTAACTAAGAAACAGATCTTGTTTCTATCAGTCTTCAGCTGACATGATAAATAACATGAAATTTTCAATTTTTTCATATCGTGAAGCATTAAAAAACTCTAAAATCACTTAAATAAAAAAAATTACGTGTTCTGTTATTCGGAACCGCATACATATTAAGAAATTTTATGCAAAATTTGACCAAAAAATATGTTTTGGATTTGAATTTATAAGGTTTCCCGCACTAATATGTTACCAAACTTCAGAATTTGAGGAAATAGCATTTAAGGGTATCCATAAAACATTGAAACATAATTTTTGGAAATGAGAAAATCAAGTTAATTTCCCAAAGAATTAAAGCAGAAGCAAAATTTAAATGGTTATTTTTAAGGAAAGCTGCTAGGAGATTGAAACTATTGAATAAAGACATTTTCTCAAAAACTGTTTAATTCTGGAAGTATTGAAAATTATGTACTTTCAACTCACATGTGAACAATTTTAAAAGCTAAGACCATTAGGAAATAGCAAAAACTCAATTATAAAATCACAAACACGAAATAAATCTTGCAGGCCATTTTTTTGGTTTAAAATTATAAATAAATATTTTTCTAAATTCTTCTCTGATAATTTTATTCCAAATATTATTTTAAATCAAAAAGAAACTTTTAATTATCTGTCCACATCGCTCCTGGATTCGGATGATGAATATATAATAAATGATTCAGATGATGAAATGGAAAAAAGCATCTGTCGAATTAATACTCAGAAGTTAAACAAAAAATATGAAAAAATCCAATAATTAACTTTTAAATTAAAAGAAGTTTCTGAAAAAGTCAAGACAAATAAAAATTATCTCCTCAATCAAGAATCGGTTGAAACTTTATCATTCCGTATTAACGTAGATCCATTCTCTATTAAACCGAAATTTGAGAATCTGTCTTCTGTCTATCATGTCCAACAGTGTCTTCTATGATAGGTGACATGATGACACCACTCGCTCCAAATATTTGTCAAATACTGCCTCAATCTGTTATTTCAATATTGACTCTAACACATTATCTCTGTCTGGGTGTGTAACAAACGGAACCTTTACAATCCATCCAGCATTTAAAGCCACGAAGATACAGATCTCAAACTCAACAGATTAATGTGTGGGGCTGTCCAAACGGAAGATAGAGCTATATAAATAAATTCTAAGATGAACAACAAAGAAAGGCAATTTCTTATTGTCGATTCTATGTCGAATCAAAATATACAAAAAGCGCGTACTGTTATTGCCAAACATTTTTGTCTCGAGATTTCGAGGACTCTTCACAGTTTAAAACTCCTCGACTTCAAAAATCACATCAATGATGTATGAATGTCTGTCTTTCTGTCTCTGTGTATATGAACACGATAATTCGGAATTGCATCTGTCAAGACATATGAAACGTTATATGAAATGTTTGCAACATAAATATAAATTTGATAAAATTTCGAGCAAAATCCATTGAAGATGTTTTCTGTTTATCCCGATATAATTTTACATGACAATTCAAAATTCGAAAGAGTCAAATACATAAAATATAACATGTGACATTTACATTAGAAGTTTCTACCTACACCAAATGTTAACCCCTTCGTCGTCCGTAACCGTCTAGCGCATTCAAGTGAAACTCCTCCGTGGCAGCCGTAACACGTTTCAAGCGTTCTTCTACATTTTAAAACTTTTAAACGTTTAAAACGCTTTGTAAATGTTTACATGTTTGAGTTTTCATTTTTGTTTGTTCTAATGCAAACAGAAATTTTCGAGGACTGGAGAGGACGGAGAAAGGGTTAAACATATCCATTTAAGAGAAGAGAATGATTTTATGAGCGTAAATATAGGCCTGTATTATATTTTGGACCAATTACATCAACAGGTTGGCTATTAACTGAACACGTAACTTCTCGTCAGCATAAGTATAAAAATTGAAAACTATAAATAATAGGGCCACTTAAGTCTAGCATATGGATTTGAACCCTTCAATCTCGACTTCGAGATTGAAGGGTTACAGAATTGAGACCTGACCTATAGAACCGACATGTAACCGCTGTTCATATTTAATCCGCCAAGGTTAAATGTTCTACCCAGACTTGGTGCGGAAGTTTGAAGAGAGGATGCCGGTTCAAGTGGATGCCTCGTCGTTTGACCACAGTTCAAAATTATTATGAAGAGAGGAGGGGGTTGAAGTTTTAATACCAACTTTTCACGTTCAGATAAAATGAAATATTAATCTAAAGGGAAAAAATTAAATTAAAAATGTGTAGATATTAAAATATTCTATACTATGAGCTATAAAAAGTAATAATACTGTAATTAAATAAAAAAAATTTAAAAAGTGTTAATTTGGATTTATGTTTCTTTTTTTTTTTTAAATTTAATTTAAAAGAAATTTTTAGAATTTCGCTTACGAATGAATGCATTATATAGATTTAAATAACCAGTTAAAATCTCAGATCAATGTTTGCATTATTTTTTGAAAATATCAGGATTGTTGAAAAGTATTTATAAGTATTTTTTAATCAAAATCTGGAGACCAAAAATGTTGTTTTAAGCATTTTCTAAAAATTCTGCTTTATAATTTCAAATACTATCATAAAGATGGCTCTTCAAAAAAATAATGAAAATCAAATAGAAAATTAATATTTTATCTGAATGATGAAGCTTGAATTTATTTTCTGAATGCCATTACGCTTGCGAGTTCTACTATTTGGTATCTTTTAAGAATTAATCGCTACATTTTAAAAAAAAATTTCTTTGCTCTCATTTTTGCATTATTTTTTTTTTCTTTTGGCCTTTCTCATGTTTTTAAAGCTTCTTTTTTTTTCAATCCTTTATTTCACTTACATCCTTATCTGTTAGAGCTATGATATTTTGTTTACTTGTGTATTCTCGATGATAATACAGCAATATAATGCTCCAGAAATTAATTTTCAGCTAATGGATGGATTTCTCAAAATTTTGATTCTGTTCAATTGAATCGCATTTAAAGTGTGTTTGAGGAAAAGAATTATTCCGAAGTTTTAGTGTAATGAGTCATTAATTAAAAACAAAAAATTAAAATAATTAGAGAAAAAACTCTACTGTTTAGCGTATTGATTAAATTATGTTTGTAAATGTCATATTTATATTAGATATTTGCACCACTAGCAGATAGGCAAAACACACACACACAAATATATATATATATACAGGGTGGTTATAATTATACTTCCCTATAAACAGCATCCTAAAACGCAAACGGGTGAACGGATTGCAACGAAATTTGGTATATAGACTAAATATGAGATGCTCTCACGGAATTTTGAAAATGATTTTTTAATTCCAAAATGTCCTCAAGAGGGCGCTTTTTCCTGTAAAACATTAAATTTAACACAATAAACAGCCAAAACGGAATACAGAAACAATATTAATAATCCAGAACAAGAATTATGAGTAATAAAATGTAAAACTAGGAAATGCTGTCAGTTCTAGGAAAAAAAATTTGCATGCTTGCAAAGAAGAGGAAGCTTTATTCAAAACAGGTTAGGCTAAGAAACGTTTGCAGTCGTTGTCATGCTTCATGTCGATGGCTCTGGCTGTAATGATGACGGTATCTTGTTGCGATGTTGAATGACTTAAAGAATTCCATAACGCTTCATGTGCGAAGCCTCACAACTGATCAGTTACGAGCTGCTGTTGAACACACTGTCGATACACTTGAAATTTTACAGGTGAATGAGGTTGGTCACATGAAGCCCTTTCCTTACATCATCCTGGATGCGATTAACAACTACTCCTCTTGTGAAATTTCGTCCTAATCGGTTATTGTTTCTGCAAATTAAACTTTTTTTTTTTACAGACAGCGCACTGTTATTTTTTTCTTACCTTTACTTAATGTGGTTCGATGGCAAGGTGATCAGAATGGTTGGTTGGTTGAGTGAGTTTTACTGGCGCAAGAGCCAAATTTGGCTATACTGCGCCAAACTTATGGTGGATAAACAGGATCGTGGTTAAAAACATATGGTAATGTACTATAAAAAGTTAAAATTCTAAAAATATTTTAAAATTACAGCGAAATCAAGGTGGTCAGAAACTAGTCAGTAAATATTAATATTGTTTCTGCATCCCATTTTGGTCGTTTTATTGTGTTAAAATGAATGTTTTTTCGGAAAAGGCGCCTTCTAGTGGAAATTTTGGAACTGTAAATTTTTTTTTCAAAATTCCTTGCATTTCGCACCCGCATTCCTCCGCATCTCGTGTATAGTCCATACACCAAATTTCGTTGCAATCCGTTCAACCGTTTTCTTTGTAGGATGCTGTTTAAAGGGGAAGTTTAATTATTACCACTCTGTATATACATATATAGCACAATGTATTAATAAACAATTCTTAGTAATTACCTTTGATTTAAGTAATGTGACATAAAAGGCAAATATCAGGTAAAAAGCTAATTAACTAACATCTGTACCAGTTAATTGCCAAATAATGATCTCTTTAATTTAATAGTTAAAGAGTCAATTCTTCTTACCCAATTAACTCCAACTTACTTGATTCAATTTCCTCCGTGAGCACCGGAGATACTTCAATAATTCACCTTCATCCAACTTAATGGTCCAACGAATACCCGAAATTTCCGGAGTAGTTAATTCTGGTTACTTAGAGAACAGTTAGAAAAGGAAAACTTAGAGAAAAAAGGAATAGTTAAGAATTCAATCATAATAACATAAAATATTTAAGTACAGTTGTTTATGTAGCAAACAGTTTTTATGCTAAAATACTGTTTGAAAACTGTTTGTTATGCTGAACACTGCTAAATATAGTTTTTCTTGTATTAATTGGTAAAAGTGAAGTATAGATTCTCAGCATTTTAGTCTCGTGACTTTCAATTTCAGTGTGGAAGAACAGATTGATTGATCAAAATAAAATATTTAAGTTCCATATTTTCACAAAGCAAACGTTTTTTTTTTTCAAGTAACATTTTTTTTTTTTTTTTTTTTTTTTTTTTTTTGCAAAGAACGTAGTTTTTGTTTATATTAAGCGGTAAAATGGGAGTACAGAATCTCAACATTTTAGTCTCGTGACTTTCAATTTTAGTGTGGAAGAACAGATTGACTGATCAAAATAAAATATTTAAGTTCCACTTTTCACTAAGCAAATGGTGTTTTCATATAACAAATAATACTTTAAAATAGAATGTAATTTTTACCTATGTATAGTGGTAAATAAATAGAAACTTTTAACATTTTAGTTCATGATTTTTGTTGTAGAAGAATCTATTGATTTTCGGTTATATATCTGCGAGTCTGTAACAGCAAAAATTCGAAAACGCAATGATTTAAACAACTGAATTTTCTACAAAGTCTTGCCGCCAATATTTCTTGTTTTGAGTCCATTTTAAATCCATTTGGACTCAAATAAGAAATTCAATTGAACTAAATTTAATTGGACTTCCAAACAGAGAAAGAAAAAAACAGAATTCCATAATCAATTTTTTTACTATATTATGAAAAAATAAATACACCTACATCTGTTTGTAAAACTATCGAGGGAAGAACTCTCCCTATGGATTTATTTGTTATTTTCACGTGTGCATAATATATAAAATATCTTAATGCTCAAACAATTCAATTTCAAGAGATTCATGAATTTCCTTGTTTTTAACCTCATTTGATCCGAAAAAAAATCATTTTTAAAACGCGCCTTTCAGTCTGATATGATATGTCTATCCACAAATAAAACATTCACAAAAGAAACGAACTATAATGATGAAATTTGGTAGCTGGACTCTACCTTAAATTTACCGAATTCTGTCCCATTTTGGAAAATCCTACTCGGGTTGTATGCAAACTATTTGTGAACAAGCATGTGAATAGGTTAAATCAAAATCGCAGAAAGCAAAATGGATGAAAATTGGCACATAAATTTATCTCCAGAATTGTAGAAGTGCATAAAATTCTATATAGAATACCGTCAGTGAATTAACCAGCCATCTATTTGTGTGTGAATTTAAGAATATAAAAAAATAAGATAAACGAAGCTTTGCATGTGGTCTTTGTATCAAAATTGCACATATATTTGAAATTTTTGGCTCATTTGGCCAAAGAGAAATAGTTAAATGAGTGCTTTATTCTTTACACTCAACTATGAGGCTGCGCCTTTTTGTGCAAATAGTGTCTCAAAAAAATGGAACAAGCATTTAGCTCCCTAAATAGTGCAGCTATAAATATACTTCCAATTACAAAATTTCATTTAATAAAGTGCGTTACTTTATGAAAACACGATAATTTCTATGAGGTTAATAATAAAAAGTCTCTTATACTGTATAATTGTCAATTAATAAAATGTTTCTATTAATTCATCTACGCACATATAAAGTTTCAAATTTCTATCTATAAAATTTTTAGAGATATTCTTATTTTTGAATTTTAAGGGGATAGTAACAAATTTAGATAGAAAAATTCATTTCAAAATTGCCAATTTATTTCAATACAGAAAAATTGTCATAAGCAAATATTTGTCTAGTATTACATCATTCAACAACAATGAATTGAAAGAAATTTCCTATATGTGCCTTCTGCTGTTCACTTTCATTGGTTATAAAGGGTGTCCCAAAATGAATGCAAGATTTGAATTTCCACCATTCGCGCATCCTTGTTAAAAAAAAAAAGCATTTGACAGCCGATAGTTTAGAGTCAATAAAAATGGAGTGTTATACGGTAGAAACAATGTATTTTCATTGTTGAAGAATGTTTAAAAAATAATGAAAGTCTGGCGAAAATTTGAAAATTGGCCCCCTAGATTGTGTGATTTAACACCATTATATTTCTTTTTATGGTGTTATTCGAAGTCAATGCCAACAAGCTCACAAGTACGCGTGCATTGAAGGAGTAAATTCAACGCTGCATCAAAGAAATTCTGCCACATTTATGCAAAATGACCATGGAAAATTTCGACAAAGCCGTGGAGGTCATTTCCCCTATGTGTTATTCCATACAAAACCCTATCCTGTGTACTTTAGGATACAATAAAAATATAACAATTTAAAAAACTCTATTTTTTATTTAATTCAAATCTTGTGCTAACACATTGTTCTATCGCGTAACGCTCCATTTTTACTAACCTTAAAATATGAGCTGTAGAATGGTTTTTTAATAGGTTTGCCAACACTTTACTACATAATTGGCAGCAAATTCAAATCTTTCGTTCATTTTGGGACATCTTTTAGAAACAACTTCTACGTTATAACTTGCAGAGAAACTTGAAAAAATTGACTTTAGCCCCTTCGCACACAATGATGAGTCTAATCCGCATATCAAATCACTGATTATTTTTTTTAATCAGCAATTAAGTGAAAGGATTAAGTAATTTAAAATGCCGCTATCATTTAGAAACACTTCAATATCTCAATTTGATTTTGGAATTAAAATAATAATGAATGTCCTCAATAGGATGTGTCGTCTAATTAGGAAGTTAAGCAAATTCGTATGTCAGAAAAGCATTACAGAAAAATAATGCAATTCCGAACAAGAAAATAAATTATTTTGACCGCAGCTGTATATGTGATATTACACTTTCTTAAAAAATAAAGGATTTCAGTAAGAAAAAACGTTTTAAAATGCTGATGATTTACATTGTATATAATAATAATGCACCTGCACTTATATGAAGTATTATTTAAAAAATGCAATTTTACGTAGGTGCCGAAGGTGTTCAAAATGAACACACATTTTGTAAACGCTTTAATTAATGCATGATTTGGCCATTTCTTTTAAGTATAATACTAAGTTATTATTTTCTGATTACAATTTTTTAATAAATTATTCTCTTATGTACATTATCCCTACAGCAAAAAACTTGTTCAAACATTTAAAAAAAAATTTTAACTCTTTTTTTTATAATCAATTTCTGCAACGCTCAAAGAGTATAAATAATCGAAAACATGCCACTGTTTTAACTCGTCGGAGAATCTGTCACACTAGATTCACATATAAATATTTATTATTAAATAATCAACTGCCGATGTGTCCACATTGTGGCTGTGGAGTAACAGTTTATCATATCCTTATTGAATGTCCATATTTTCCAACGCTTGTTTTACTTCAAAACAACTGCAATAATTTTTCCATTGTTGTTTGGCAGAGACCCACATGAGAATCCTTTTGTCTCTTTAAAGTTTATGGGATTTTATTCCTTAATTTGAACTCACTATCATGTCTTCGTTGTGATTTTTTGTTTGTAATTTATCATCATTTTAGCAATTGTTATTTTTGTATCATTTTAAATCTTTAACGGGCACAAGCCGTTTTCATTCAAAATTTATAATACATTTTATGCTACAATTAGAGAAAAAAAGCTCATTTATGACCAAAAAAAAAGTTTTTTTTTTTAATTTTGTTGTTGTGGTTGTTGTTTATAACAGGGGTGTAACATATTTACCACCACCCAACACCAGCAATGACATTTTACTGACTTATTCAAAAGATAAAGTATGAAATACAAATGATTTCACAAATAAATATGCATTTTTGTAAAATTATTCATTATTAGTTGTTTCAAAATTTCAAATATATTAATTACACGTGAAATAAGAGTTAGAAAAACCAAATGCGATGTAAATTATCAAATGCATTGTTTTTAATTATTCTGATGATGCGATATAAAACAAGGAGCTGCACACAATGTTGAACTTGACACTTTTGTCCGTTTCTGGTTAGTTTTGGTGCTACAATGTTTGCAAGATATTTTAAGGCGGTGGCAAGATTTGTTAAATTTTGAATAGAAATAAACTTGTTTGACGCAATATGACCTTCATGTTGGTTCTTGTGCCATGAAACCTCAAACCAAACCAAATCAAAGAGCATTCGCATAATTTCCCATTTTATTTAAGGGAAGCACTTGCTTAGGTGTAATATTGAAGGAAGCTAACGCTTTTACTGTTTTTTTAGGACGTAATGTATATTGACTGATTCAGAAAATCCGGCATTTTATATTTGTTTCCGTTTCCAGATCACTCATATTGCATACAGAAAACAAACATTGGCAGGAACTTCATGCCTATTTCAAGAAGGGTTCCGTTTTGTCTAATCAAACTCCGAAGATGCATAATGCTTCCCTGGGGCTTAGCTATCACAGGAAAACTCATCAAAATGGAGTGATTCGGAGCTGTTGGTTCGCATTTACGTAAAGGCTTAAATGAAGACTTAGATTCCATTCTGCTGCTATTTCGTAGGGATTTATTCCAAAGGGATCGGCCTCGCCCGTTGCTGTAAACACAGTCATTCGAATTCACTTCATTCCATTTGCATTTTCAACACTTTACTTTCTTTAAGCAGTCGCCATCGCTGTTTTCCAGAACCTTCCTATATGCATTTGTTAATTAAAGGAAGAAATGGTCCTAAGGGATTAGTTTATTCCATCTTGAAAAGCGAAAAGTGGGATTTTGAATTCCAAATTGAGAAATTCTTAATGAATGAATTCAAATGTCAATTGAAAAAATTTCTACGAAGTTAATTAACTCTATACAAACTCTATATATACTATGCTAATTATTAGTATATTTTTACTATTATCGTATACCAAGTTAATTGCTTTATAAGACATAACGCCAGGAAAACTTCAAATAAAATTTGTAGGGGGCTATATTATGATAAATTAATGTTGCTAAAAGAAAAAAAAACAAAATTTTGCTGATTTATTAATTAAATTATGAAATAAGGATGGTAAATATATTTAAGGGTTGATCATTAAAAGAAATTAAAAAGTCATGAAAATATTTTATAGGGTTCGTCAGCAAGTATATATACCCTTCAATTTTAGAAAATTTAAAATAATTTTCTGGAAGGGTTTTTAGTACCAAGAAGCCCTGAATTTCTTCGAACTGAAATTAAATGTTTAAATAAATTGAATTTTGATTTAACATTTTAGTGAATAGCATCATTGCATAAGGCATTGATCCAGTCGGAAAACAGATGTTGACGTTTTGAAGTATCTATATGTTTTACTTCTATCTGTAAACACAATATCTCAAAAAGAAAAATGAGATGAATCGTTTTTACTCCAAATTCGCTGATTTCTATCAAATTTTAAATGAAATCCCTTCGGTGGAAGTTTGTGTGCTCAGCTTTTTGAATATTAATCAACGCGATATCTATAAAAAGAAAAGAGCTGGATGGATAAAATTTGGTACTCAGCTTAAACATCTAAAATATAGATCCGAATCAAATTTTCAATCTAATCTTTCAGGGAGTCTGTGTATTCGCATTCATGAAAACGCGATAACTTAGATAAATGAAATTTCATATATAATTTTGTTCTTGGTTTTCAACGAAGAATTTCACATATACTTCAGATAATCAATTGGTAATACAGTTTTGCCCACTGCATATTAATTAAATTTTTCCTCTCGTATACCAATTTCTTTACCGTTTTGGTTTTCTTTTTCTCAATCTTATTTTGTCTCATCTCTTTGGTAAATTTTTTATTTACAATTAACTTTCAAAATGAAAAATTAATAAGACAAGCTCATTCGCATTTTTTCTCATCATATATTTTTTTTTTATTTCAGTCGGGTATTTAATGAAAAAAATTTACTATTAATTATTTTTTAAATTCTTGATTATCAATTTGAAAATAATCATCTGCGATTTTTTTTATAAATTACATTTATAAATGAATCTCAAAAGCTTATCATGTGTTTTTAATCATCTACTTCATAAATCCAAACCGTATTTTGAAAAACTAATTAAATTCCAGCAGTCAAGAAATAAACAAATATTAAAAGAAAAATTAATAAAAAGCTATCAAGGGATATTTGATGCGATAGTATGAATATTTCCGTTTTTCCTCGACTGATTCAATTAAATCTTTTCAACGTGAAAAATAAAGGAAAAAGAAAGGTAGATATTTTTATATTATTAAATCGAAGCATAAATTTTCAATCTCTTATTGCAGTAAATTTTCGAATATCTTGTCGTCATACTATTCAATCTAAATTTTTAAAAAAGAACTATTGTTAAATTAGGAATAATTTGCATTGAGAAAGCTAGCATGTACCTACGATATACCTATGCACTCAAAGCCAGAAGCAACAAGTGACATGCAATTGCTCATTCTGTTAGATCTATCTTCTCAAATTAATGTCAACATTTATCATTGAACTGTAAACTTCAGGATTAAATATAAATTTAAGAAGTAAGCTTAAGTTTGGTTTAATTGTTTTCTTTATTTTAAAAGTGTATATGGTAGAATCTCGCGAATCTGACCTAATTGGTGTATACCTTTGTTCTGATTCCTGAAAGTACAGATTATCAAAGAAATTCGGTAAAATATTCGAGATATACATAACGCAACAAAGTATTTACTTCCAAGTACTCAGTGTGTGCAAAAAGAACTAAATATAATTCGCACGGTATATTGAAGCCGTAGGCAAAGAAGTTAATGGTGGCGACCTTGAGCTGGAATGATTCACGGTTACTATGACAACAACTGCTAAAAATAGTTTATTAGATTAAAAGTGACGGGGGTTGGTTTTACTTGCTGTCTAGTCCGTCTGCGATGAGTCAGTGCTCATTTCACTTCACTGGTACTTTGCCTTATCGATGATCGTCATTGTTATATTGTATCGAAGTATTAAAATGTACTTCGTGTGAATGAATTAATTCTTGTTCAAATATAGTATCACTGTTTCCATTATGAAAACTCAGGATTGAAATAATCCTAAAAAAATGCAGAAATTTGGACATACATTATATCACTCGTAGATGTTGCGGGCATTTGAATTGGCACTATATTAAGTCGAACAACACATTCACTGGCCAATGTAATATTTAAGATGTGTGTGTTTTATTCATAATGTTAACATTGTGTGTGGGAGGGTGCGTGCGTGTGTGCGTGTGTGTTAATCATAACGTTAACATTGTCGATATCAAATAAGAAAGATTTAACGAAAAGAAAAAAATAGTATTGAATTTTATTGAAATAATGAAAAAGTTTTATTCAAAATTGGATTTAAAGTTAATTTTGAAATATTTATTAAAATAATAAAAAAGACTGCATGGAAATGAAATTGGTATCATTGAGGCTGTTGAGTCTTAAATAGATATAAAAATGGTGTTTGTGCAATAATATATGTCGTAAATTTATTTTTAAAAAAGCATAATAATTTCGATAATTTTTAATTCATTAAAATTCCAACAAAAATTTTGAACGACTTTTTCCTGATGATTTCAAATAGTTACTCACCAAAGTAATAACTACGTGCCAAATTAGCTTTCCTACAGAGTATTTTTAATGATTTTTTTTTAATACTGTTTGCAATAAATATCCAGATTTGAAAATATTGCAACATGATAGCCGAACCGATTCAAAGGACGCCACATTAGACAATTTGCAATGAAATAATATTTCCAATAAAAAAATTTTATTCCAGATTCAAATTTCTGAGATATTGGGTTCCGATTAACTTTTAACGTAGACCTGAATGAAACATTTTGCAATCTTTCACTTAATTCTAAATAATCAACTAAGAAAAACGAGGAGTTCGTAAATGCATGATAAGGTTATGTTCCTTTAAAAAATAAACAGTATTTAAAAAATCTATCTTTATTTTTAACTAGCGTCTTTTCATGACCAGCTGGTTTGATGGAATATGCTCTGCTTTTTCTTTCAATAAAATCTCTTATGCATGACTTGATGTTAATGATATTCTGAACAAAATACTTCAAAGCATCAAATCGTGTGATTATATTAAATTCGGTCTTATTTTAATAACTTTATACCACTTCTATTTGTGGCGCATACGAACTTTCCTTCTGGATTCAAATCCCATGAATTCATAATTCTATTAATATCTTAAGTGTCAAGGTGATCTATTACAAATTGCGCGTTGCACTTTACAGTAATGTAATTTCGCTTTATTCTTCTCGTAATCTGTGCAGAGAATTAACAAAATGTTTCTTCCTTAGCATTTCTGCGATGTAAGAAAATCGATTGATTAAATTTTTAATGAAAGAAAGAAAGCAGATTTAATTGCAATAATAAAAGCTATTGTTAAAAGTTATGCAAAAAAAATTTAAAATTGTTAAATTTCTGGAACGTATTACACTGTAATTAAATTGTTATCATTAAATAAAGATTTTAAAATGATGTAAAACTCAATTCTGCACAATAATATACTTAAGAGTTATCAATTAAAAAACGCCGAAATCTTTATTAATTTTTAATTAATTAAATTTTAGAAAATATCTCCGAGATATCCATTCTCATCTTTCATAGCTTATCTGCACTAAATTTTGTAGCAGCAGGTCAACACACATAAATTCTCCTTTATTAGTAGTAGAGACTGGAATAAAGATGTGCGATTGACTTTATGACGCAATCAAGGCAGTGAGTATGTAGCTGGAGCTACCTTTTAGTATTATTGAAAAATACGCTTTGAAGTAGAAAATCAGTCATAATCGGCGTGTAAATTTGTTTAATAGAAGGATTTTATCTTCGAGGACAGCTGGATGAAAAGAAAGAAAACTTCATTCTTTGTCATTCTTTATAGCATTATTTGACGAACACAGTAATTAAAAATCGATGGTTCAATTCATTAATCAATTAAAACTTAAATAATCGATGGCATTTTTTCAAAAGATAAAAATTATTTTACGCTATTATAAAAGAGAAAGAAAAATTGTCTAATCAAAATACCAAAAGCCTTCATATATCGATTCATACAGAAGTTAAACTTTTATATTTTGACGAAATCCATAAACCTGCTAAATAAAGTAAAAAACAGAAAGCATGAAATCCAGAATTTCATTTAAAAAACGTTTTTACAAAGCAAATGGGAAAAACATATATATAATTTTCAAAAAATGGGATGAATGTATTAGTTTCAAAATCGTAGTACAGATGGCAGCAGGACAATATTAACATATTTTTAAATCGCAAAATTTTGACAAGGTGCATTATTTTCCCATCGTGAATTTCCCAAAATTGAATATAAGTTCATATACGAAAACAGCTATTTAGGTGAAATGCGCGTCATAAAGGAAATTCTATGCACCTCGATACAAGACATATAGTTTGTACTAGATTTGATTTGATTGCTTCATAAAAGCTAACAATTTCGTTTGACAACTCAATATTTTTTCTCATGTAAAAGATTTTAAAAGCCATCTAGTTTGTTTTTATTATTATTATTATTATCATTTCTTCCTTACCTTGTAGTAAAATACGTTCTTCATGTAGAATTTATTATATGCAAAACTTATAGTCTGAGGCTTTTTGCTGAATTTACAATTATCTTATATTCATTCTGGTTGATGGTCTGAGATGATGGTTTTAATGCATAGCTAACTATTTGATATGTATGTTATGAATGTAATTGTTCTGATAACTTTCATTATTGAAATGGGAAACATTTCTTCGGTGAAATGGAATATTTCTAAAACTTTCTGCTGTTTATCCTTATTTAAGAATTTTAATTTGTATAATATTCTATGATGAGAGCAATTAGATATCTCCATTCGTACGTCCTGCATTCCGAATATCGTGAAGTTATCGAAAAATGTGTTAAAAAGGGTGGGGAAATGAATAAGGAATCTCGTAACTAAGCGCAATTGACGATAGCAATGTACAAGATAAGTTTTTTTGAAGAGAAAGTGTTTGTGAATCATCATAATTTAACATTTAATGTTTCTTTGCCGCTCTAAAACTAATTAGATGGATTTAATCTTTGATAGTCATATTTACTCGCTAAATTGCTTCAAGACAACGCAATGACTGTGATTAGTAGCAAAATGAGTCATTGTGATCTCAGTAAAGGTCAATCTATATTGTTTGAATTAAAAAGATGTATTATATGTACTTTTAAACCTGAAGTATAGAACGCAATGTCTCCACATAGCCGCCAATGGTTGCAAAAAGTTAATTTTTAGAAAGAATGTTCAGATTCAAAAATTAAATTTCCAAAACGTTATGAAAGTTGCAAAAATAAAAAATAAAGTTAGCTCACATCCCTTCTCAAACCAACAGGTGTGTTCTCCCTTCGATTTTCTCATACATTAATACAATATAACGCATCATATGTTTAATTATACTGTTGAGGTCTATTATCATGTCAGTTATCAAATATTATAAACAATATCTAACCTTTGGAGTGGTTGTTAACGTCATATCGCCAGATCAAATTGGTAAAATATTTGTAATCTTACTTAAATGAATGTATAAAGAAGAAAAAAATATTAATTGGTTAAAGCACTTACTATCCGTTGAATTAAAATTAGGAAAATCTCATTAGAACGAATCCCACGAAACAGCCGTGTGAAATATTAATCATCAAATTTTAAAAAGTATGAGAAATAAATTTTGAAACGTTTCATAAGTTACTTTACAATTACAAGGAAATTCTTAAAATGTCAAGTTAAAATTCGAATAAATCCTTTTAATATATGCATTTAGAAGAAATAATTTTTATGTCTTACTTTATTATTCTACAAGCCGCCTTTGGCGACTCGCCTGTTCGCCAGAATTAATGCTCGCTAAAATGTTCAATTAATGTTTAATATAACTTGGTCTCATAATAGTGTTTTCAATAAAATATTTTTAAGAAATGTTAATAGGCATATTATTCACTTATACTATTATGTAGGCTTTAAGCCGTTCTGTTCATTGTATAGCGCATCTTTCTCTCATTTTCTATTAGCGCCCGTAAAATTCAATTTTAAATTTAAGTGGAAATGATGAAAATGCAATATAAAGGCGTATTTTTATGAATCCAAGAATGCCTTAAAAAAAGAAAGAATGAGCAGAGTTGAGAGTTGAAAGCAGAGTCCTTCGGCATTGAAGTGTTATGTGCACTACAGAATAATTTTCATAATTTATAATATCTCAAAGAATATTTCAACAAAAATTTTTGTGCGAAATTAATTGTTAAAAATTGCAGATAAATTATTTTTTTTAAAAAATTCATTGAAAATAGAAATTTAATATATGAGATAAAATTTTAGCATCAATAAAAAGATTATTTTTTGTACTTCAATATGATGGAAAAATCAATTTTGGGCTGTAATATTTTCTGAAGTTATAGCGGAAATGCTCGAAATTTCGCTTAATTTTTTAATTAATCAAAATTTTAATTATAAATTCGAAAAAATCACTCCGAGGTGCACACTTTCGGCCTCCAAGGTATACGCGTGCTAAAGTTGGTAGCTTTAGGTCGAATGAACTGGCTTGTAGAGCGCCAACACACACACACACATTGAGCTTTATTATAAGTATAGATAGATACAGATTATCATTATTTTATTACTCTAATATATAAATACTTTTATTTAAAAAATGCTCACATCAGTGTATTAAACAGGAAAACTAATTAATTTTAACTAACTAATTAATTTAATTAATTAATTAGAAATCTAGAGGTCAAAACAAAAATGATAAAAGTGTAAAGCACAGAGAGATTAATTAGAAATCATAATTATATTTGTAATGTATTTTTAATTTTATATAATCAATTTTTTTTTCTTATATTATTCACTGTAGCTTTATAATCTTCTGCTATTATTCAGAATGTGTTTATCATTCTGGCAAGTGCAGTCTGTGAAAAGGAAGTAGAAATCTTGTTCTAGCAAAGGATTGTTTTGTTCAAGGAGTTTCTATAGAGTACCTTTTTAAAAGAATAACATCGAAAACAAACGAATTGATTTCTTTAAAAGAATTTTAACTTAAAAAATCTATTTCTGAAGAAGAAATCGAAGATATCGTAAAAACAATATAATGGCTATGAATTTTAGAAATTGCTACGTTTTTAGATTTTTTCCCTTTTGCTTCTGCTGCCATCTAGTGGTAAAAATATTAATATTTCTATTTATTTCTAAATGTGCCAAAGAAATTTAATAAAAATAGTTCTTGAGAATACATTTTCACTAATGTTAAAATGTAAATTATTTGTATTTTAATTATTTTCTACTTTGAAGTCTTTAATTTAATATTCTTTTTTTTTCACAAACATTTAATACCAGAAAACAGACATGAAATTAAAAAATAATAATAAATTCATAAATAATAATTAACTTTTGGAAATATCATAAAAATTTATTATCTTCGACAGAGTCGGCCTTCTCTTCAAAGGGACTTGGGTGCAAGAAGTCATTTGGGGCCCTAATTTTTTGTTTTACAAAAAATTAGGCAAAAAAAAATTTAAACATTTTTTTTAAATACAAATTTGATCATATATTATTAATGCATATTTATTTAATGCGTGATTATTATTTTGTTTTTTGCTAATACATCAATTACTTCCGAAAAATTACAATTTTTTGCAATTTCTTTTTCGATGCTTAATGCAGCAAGTGCATTTAAGCGTTCTGAACACATGCTTGACCGAAGATAATTTTTTTAATTTTAATTTGCTGAAGGAGCGCTCAGCACTTGCTGTAGTAACTGGCAACGTAAAAAAAGTTTTAACACAGTTAATACATTTAGAAATCTCATTATAATTATTATTTAGTATGCATTGCACTATGTCTTGTGCGTTATGTACATCTCTTTCATTCAAAATTAAATCTCGTAACAAACAATTTTTTTTGGATTAGGTTTTCATCTACATCTGTGTTATAAAACTTTACAATTTTTTGGAACATTTCTCTGATTCATTTTTTTGTGTGTGTATGTGTGTGACTTGTGACTTTCATTACAAGCACCAAATTCAGAACATGCAGAACGTGTATTTACGGTACAACAACTGCAATGTTTTTTTAGCTATACATAAGATTTATATATATATTTTTTTTTCCTAAAAAAATAAAAACGAATTTTAAATAGGTTTTTGACAAAGAATTGTTGCAGAACTCACACATACAGAAAAACAGTAGCATTGACAATCATAAATCTGGTGGAGGAATCTTAGAATGACTTAAATTTGAAAAATTATAGTGACAAAAATTTGCAAATTCATAACATAATTCGTCGCCATATATTTATAGCCGGTTATGACAAAGTAGATTAAAGGCCTTATGGTCAGAGCCGGCCTTCTCTTCAAAGGGCCTTGGGTGAAAGAAGTCATTTAGGGCCCTAATTTTTTGTAAAACAAGAAAAAAAATTGTGAGCATAAATTATTAATGCATATTTATTTAATGCGTAATTTTTTTTTTTTTTTTTTGCTAATACATTAATTACTTCAGAAAAATTACATGTAATTTCTTTTTCGATGCTTAATCTAGAAAGTGCATTTGAGCGTTCTGAACACATGCTTGATCGCAGATAATTCTTTATTAATTTTAATTTGCTGAAAGAGCGCTCAGCACTTGCTGTAGTAACTGGTAACGCAAAAAAAACTTTTAACACAGTTAATGCATTTAGAAATAACTCATTATAATTATTATTTAGTGTGCATTGCAGTATGTCTTGTGAGTTATTTACATCTCTTTCATTCAAAATCAAATCCGGTGACAAACAAATTTCTTGGATTAGGTTTTCATCTACATCTGTGTTATAAAATTTTACAAAGTTTTTGGAACATTTCTCTAATTTATGTTTTTCTAAAGTTCTTATATCAGTGATTAATTTGAAATCAGAAACACTATTTGGTATACTTTTAAAAACATCTTCTATTTGTACAATAACAGTACCAAATACAGTATTAAAAAAATAACATCTAAATTTTTCTACTGTCTTTTTTATATACAACTTTGGAACATAATATTTTCCTTTTTCGAATTCATTTTTCAGGAAAATGTTCAAATTATGTACTAGCACTTTTGCTTCGTCGAAAACTATATTAAAGTTTGTTCTTAAATTTTGGATTTCAGTTTTAATTTTATTGACAAAGTTGAAAGTCGCGTGAAGAACAATTGTTTTCTGCTTGACATACTTTATTGATAGTGTTAATTTTGGAAAATATTGCAAACAATACTATTAAACATAAAATAAATGTCATTTCTTGCACCTAATAAAGTTTCAGCTTCGGATACCGCGATATTATCGTTACTTACGTCATTTAAACATCAATAAATTCTTCTAGGGCATTACATGTTCCTTCAAACTGTGTATGCCCTGCTTTCACCTAATCTATTTTGGCTTCCCAACGAGTGTCAAATGGTTTAAGAGTAATGTTTAGATACTTTTCAGAATTTCCCATGTTTTTCCCATTGCAGAAAATAAACAATATAAACTTTGTGATATCCCAAAAAGTTTTTTTTATTATATATACTGCTGGAAGCGGCATCACAAATTAATTAATTAAAGGAATGTGATAGGCAAGAAACATAAATTGCATGCGGATTTAGAGAAAATATTCTAGATTGCACTCCTTTATATTTCCCTTTCATGTTACTACCGTTGTCGTATGCTTGCCCAAGACAATTCATAATATCTAAATGAAGCTTAGTAAATCTTTTCAATAGAGTTTTTGTTAGTCCTTCTTCAGATGTGACAGTGAAACTGATGTAACAATTACTTCAATAAATCCTATAAATGACTCGTTTATAGTTAACCTTTTCTCTTCAAATTTTATATATCTAATAATTATTGAAGTTTTTTCCTTATGAGAAATATCAGGAGTACAATCCTTTTGAATACTATAGTACAGGGCTGCTTTTATATCATGTTTAATTTTGTTAAGGACTTCATTTCCTAATACAGAGCTAATTTGTTCTTTTGAACTATGGGCTAAATGATGCACAATTCTATTTTTCGAATTTATTATTTTGTTTATATGATCTGTTAGCTAAAAAGATTTTTTTTTTTTTTTTTTTTTGCGATTAAGATAATATAAAATGTTATCCACTCATTCAAATCTTGCTTGCATTAACAAGTACTCTTTTTAATTGCCCTTTCCTGATTGCTTTACATTGATATGATTTTACCTCTGGTAAGTCAACATCATAGTCCTGTTTCACCAAAAAATACAAAATTCAATCCTACATTATTGATTATATATTATTATTGAAATTGATTGTAAAGTATCTGATAAATGACTGTAGCTAACCAAAGGGAGTGGTCTCCTTAAACCTTTCTCGCATACTCTCTATCAAATTTGTCATGCCAGAGAGCGCTTTAAACGGCATTGGCTTACAATAGTCAAGCAAATAACTTTTGGCGTAAATTTAACATTTTTGCCGAATCTATCACATGAACCTTGGCGAAATTTTTGGCGAGTCATTCCTAGCATGCATTAATAATATAAAAATAGAATGTGTGTTTAAGAAACCTTTTTCTCAACCGATTGAAACAAAAATGTGACCTAAAGCTGCACTTGTAATCACAAAACCTCGAACCAAAACTTGATGCATTTGAATTATTCCGTTTTTGAGTTATCGCATTTACATGTTTCTAAAAGCCCAGGTAGCACACAATCCACTCCTTTTTGGATTTTGCTCAAAATTCGATAGGTGTATAGACCATAGATGTTAATCTGATTACCGAATTTTATCCATCTAGCTGTCTTCGTTTTGTAGTTTTCGTATTTACTTATATTCAAAATGCAGGACAGACAGACTTCCTTTGAACAGATTTTACTCAAAATCTGATGGAAATCTGCAAATTTCTATCAAATATTCTGTGTATATCAAATTTCAGCCGTTTAACTCAAAGCATTTTTTAGTTATTTTGGTTATAGACAGACTGACAGACGGACATTTTCCAAACATGTGCTTTTCGAACTCAGGAAAGTTTAAAATATATTATTAAAATATGAAGATATTAAAATAAAATTTAAATTTAAAATATACATCAAAATCTCGAGTTCGAATCTTTTGACGATTACTATACTTTTTCTATACTACATATACAAAGTGAAAACGACGAAAATTGTTAATTGCGTCGATAATTAAGTATCTTTGGGCCATCTTATTTTTAAAAAATTCCTTATTTAAAACTGAAGTTTGCAATTCGCGATACCAAATCTAAGCTTTTATACAAAAAAAAAAAGAACTTGACCTAAATGGAGTACTTTTGCGTGTCTGAATATGGACACTCCCAATCGAGTTTGTCATCATTTCAAACCCGCCAGACAGAATAACAATTCAGAGAAATTTCACTATGACAACGCAAAATAGTGACGCAAAATTCAGGACATAATGCTCACGGTTTCCTGCGTGCTCCGCTTAATGGGAACTGTAAATAACAACCCTGCTCATAATTACAAAAATGATTCAAATAGAATCAAATGCCGCAGAAATTGTTTCCGTTCCATCAGAATAAAAGCCGATTAATTGCCTTGTTTTGTGCATTTCCATAATTTTTCCATTGTACAAAAGCTTTCTAATAACAAGCTAAAAACTTTAATGTGCTCTCAGATTCTTTCAGAAAGTGACTTATTCAATGAAATGTAAGCATAAATAGAGTTTATCTCATTTTTACTTTCTCGAATACAAAATACGGAAATAGAAAATAGTGTCAAAAATCGAACTAGATATTTTGAGGAATTTTCGCTTTCCAGACTTCCCTATGTCTGAAAAACTCATTTTCCTAATTATGTTTTTTGAGAACTTAATAATTCAAAACCACTTTGAGGTAGATGGATGAAATTTAGTAATAAACTTGTTGTCAAAGATTATTAATGAATTATTAATAATATTTTATTCTTTTTAATGAATTATTAATTATCTTTTATTCTTTTAATGAATTATTAAAAATCTTTTTTCTTATCAATGAATTATTAATAACCTCTTATTCTTTTGAATGAATTATTAACAATCTTTTATTCTTTTCGATGAATTATTAATAATCTCTTATTCTTTTTAATGAGTTATTAACAATTTCTCATCCTTTTCAATTATTAATAATCTTTTACTCTTTTTAATAAATTATTAACAATTTTTATTCTTTCTAATGAATTATTAATACTTTTTAAATAATTTTTAGATTTCTATCAAAATTTCGAATGAAATCTATTCTCAGGTTGTCTGTCTGGATATCTGTCTGCAATCAAAGAAGACAACTGCAAAATGTTCAGAACAAATAAAATTTGGCTCACAACTTTGGCATTTAAAGTGTCGATCCATATCAGATTTCAGCAAAATCTGTCGAAGTATGGCTGCCTGTTAGACTGTACATTTGCATCAGGTAAAAGCAATGACTAACTAGCGGAATGATCCAGATAAATGAAATTTGTTTTTTGAACTTATTTCTAAAATTCTAGTTCTGTATCAAATTTTGATTTCCATTGCTCAAGAAAAAAAAGAGTCCAAAAAGCATTCTCCAATTTCATTATGTTACGAAGCACAAAATGCTCACTTGAATGACTAAAACTGATAGTTTTCATGGCTTTACTCAATATAGACAATTTTTACGCTGGAAGGAGGGAGTAATATAGTTTCTAGAGATTATAAGAGAAAGTTTCAGTGAGATCGCTTCCATTGGTTTATTTGTTTTATATATTTATATTTGTATATTTATCCTGTCCTTTTCGTCCTTTCTTTTCACTACCTTGCCTTCTTTCCTTTCTTGTATATGCTCTATTTTTCGTCATATTTGTTTTTATTTATCAGTTTTTTTTGTTGTTGTTGATGTTGTTGTTTTTAGGGCCGTGGTGGCCTGGTGGCAAAGTCTCGGCTTCGAAATCGGAAGATTTCAGGTTGGAGACCCGATTCCACCTAAGAGACGTCGTGTAAGCTGGCCTGGTGCTCGTTAAATCCGTCAGGGCCAAGCGTTCTTCCACTGGTGTGGTGTGGAAGTTTGGGGAGAGGGTGCCACCTTAAATGTCCTCCTCTTCATCTGACCACTTTTCAAAATTACAAGATCCGATCCAAAATGACCCTGGTGTTGCTTTAAAGCGGGAAGTTAATGTAACTAAACTAAACTCGAATTTTTTGTTGTTGGAGTTTTTTTTATTATTTATTTATCAAGAAAGTTAACTATATTCTAAGTTTTATATGATAGAAAACATTATGTACTCGCTATTGGTAAGTCGATACAGAATGAGTATAGAAAATTTGTTTTTCATCGTATTTCTCTTAATAATGACGAAAAATAGAGCATATACAAGAAAGGAAAGAAGGCAAGGTAGTGAAAAGAAAGGACGAAAAGGACACACAGACTAAGAAAGCTACTTAAAGAGAGATACAAGAAAATTTACAAGCTTTTCTAAAATAAAAGGCAGAAGAAAAAAATTTTTTAGAAAGCTTTGAATCTCTAGTCCAAAATATCATAATATGATAATGTTTTTGAGTTAATCCGTCTTTCTTCATTAAATTTTAAAAAAATTATCATAGCTAAGATAACATGCGCAAAAAATTACCCTTTAATATCTTGACAATTTTTAGAATTTTAAAGGAGTAAAAAAAATTTTTTTGCGGTTAATACACTTCAAAGTTTTTGAGGGAAAATGTTGACATTGGGACTTACTTTTAAATAATAATAATTTTAAAAGAACTTTTCTATATTTTACGAAGAAGTATCTAGTGCTAAATTCTGCTCTGTAAAATATTTAAAACATTTTTTTAAATTCCTGCACATCACTTAAAACATCACACAATTTACTTTCAATATTCTATTCTATAAATAATGCCATATTAATTTGCTCAACAATGTTAATCTATGTCAGTTTAGTTTTGCTATATTAATGCCCCGTTTTAAAGCAATACTAAGACTATTTTGGGACGGACCTCGTAATTTTGAACCGCGGTCAGATGACGAGGACGACACCTAAGCTGGAACTCCACCCTCTCTCCTAAGTTTCACATCACACCAGCGGGAGGACGTTTATCCCCGACGAATTTAAAGTGCACCAGACTCGCTTACACGACGGTTCTTTGGTGGAATTGGGTGTCGAGCCTGAAACCCTCCAGTTCCGAAGCCGAGATTTTGCCACTGCGTCTTATTCATCTATGTCAGAGCTTGTAATGAAGCTTCAATATACGCATTGCGAATTTAAATCTGCGATGGCAGCTTTCTAACCAGACCCATATTCATGTGATAATATTAACGATCATTTCAAAATGTTATTTAATTTCATTACATTGAAATACATAATTATAGCATGTATTTTAATTTTAAATAATTGTTGTGATTTTAGGAGTTATTTATTTCAATGTAACCGATAGAAGCTTAGACAAGAGACTTCGCATACTACAATTTCTTTAAATAGCATCGTGAAATAGGAAAAGGTTAAATTCTAGGAATTATTTCAGTTCTAGAAATTAGTTCTAGACAGTCAACAAATTGGGGGATTTGATCCAACATTTAATAACAGATCTACGATTTTCATAATAAGATAGTATGCCAAATTTCGTGAATCTAGCTCATTGTTTTCCTAATTATCTTGTGTACAAACACAAATGAAACACAGACAGCCCAAGTCCACAAGACCATAAATTAACAAATTTGCTCTGTTTAATTTATTCTATTTTTGAATTACTGTATTCGCTAAACATAATTCCAAAAGCATGTTTTTCGGGTTCAGGGTAATCTTAAACTTGGATATTCTGCAAACTTTTGAGATCTAATTTTTTTGATAATTGCAATACTTTCTATTTATTTATTTCGTGTGCGAGTAATGAAAAGCACTCTAAAACAATTTTTAATATTTTAGATACGTATTTAAGACACACCATTAATCAAAATCTAAACACCAATGTCTCGATATTCGAACCCGATGTTATTTTTCCATCTCATTCATTGACTCGTTTCAAGTGACCACCGACCGACTCGGCGCCGGTATACAAAGAATGAATCGGGCGTTTCCGAAATTAGCATTATTTCTCCCAGTTGTGATTTCTGACAGACCCACTCGTCAACAGCTGCCCCGATCAATGTCAAGCTTCACACTCCCCCTACCCCCACTTTTGTCTAACTCCCGATTCACCTGTGTTATAGGCCTTAGCGAACGCTGGGGCGGCGGCACCCGGCATTCTGAGTCAGTAGAAAACGATCGATACATTCTACACTCGGGATATAGCAGACGATTTTAGAGGAGGAAGATGGCGGGCGTTGGAAATGTGTGTTTTCGTTTTCATTGGATAACATAAGCAGATACAAGCATTCTACAGAATGGAGCAAACCGCACAGGTGAGTTTTTATTATGGCACGTGCTTTCTCTGCTTTATTGTGGTGTTATTGAACGAAGTGTAATTGGGATTGGTTAAAAGTGATGTGAAAAACCAGTACAAATATTTATCCTGTAATCCCGGCTGCAATCGTTTTATTGGGTTAAAGACCTCTGTGCTTGTATTGGTGGTTATTTAATACTTAGTATCATGTTTCTTAAGGTTATATATAGTGGATAGATAATGGTTAAAAAGCCCGTTTTAGTGCATGATGTAATTTGTTATCATTGACAAATATTTTTCTAAAAGTTTGGCATCAAAACAATAATAAATACTACCCTCCGATTAATATTCCCTCCATAGTAACAATGATGCCAAACAAGTAAATAAAGAAAGATATGTTTTAATAGAATTCTGCTATGATACAAGTAATTTAAAATTGATTTGTTTTTCAGAACTTGAAAGTGCTGCGAATTAATTTCATTTAAATTTTGAAATAATGAAATTTGAAGGAAAAACTATATTTATATACCTTCCATCATAATTGAGGTTTGTAATTTTTGTTTTAGTTATTTTAGTTTTGCTTATACGTGAAAATTAAATTTTGCAAATGTTTAGTACTAATTAAAAATATCAAAGTATGTTTTAAATTTGGTATTTTAAGTTCAGTTCTGTCACAATTATAATTATATATGGTCACCAAACTTAAATCTTAAACACAAAAACAAAATCTTAAATCTTAAAAAAAAAATATCTTAAAACACATGAAATGAATGTTAAAATATAAATTTTATCTGTTTTCGTAAGATATATATCTATTTATTTATATATTATTCATACGAAAATACTAAAATTCATATTTTTTAATGGCATTTCTATTTTTTTA
This sequence comes from Argiope bruennichi, assembly GCF_947563725.1. Lineage (NCBI taxonomy): Eukaryota > Metazoa > Arthropoda > Arachnida > Araneae > Araneidae > Argiope > Argiope bruennichi. The sequence goes on from NC_079154.1 coordinate 9,320,832, forward strand.
TAAATTTATTTAATTATTAAAACCAGCAAGTGTAATTATGTTTCTATAAATTTTTAGGCAGAAATCTTTTTCCTACTTTTAACAAAAATACTTCGCAGTAAATTGCTGAATTTCAAACATTATAAATGATATCATTCATTAATATTCCTGAGGAAAAAAAACCAATTGTATAAATTTTCATTCTTCTTATCGAAAGATTTAAAAGCTAAATGATAGTACTCTTGTAATTTTTAAAGTAAATTCTGAAATACAAAAAGTGTTATTGTGAGATTAAATGTTCTTGAAATTAATACATGATATTCATTAAAAAATATTAAAAGGAAGTGCACAGATAATTAAAAGTTAGTTAGTTTTATTCTTGTGTAAGATGATCACCACAAATCATGCTTCATATTATGCGGCTTATTGCCAAATGCTTCAAAAATGAAATTTTGTGGGATGACAAACTGAATTTTAAATCAGAAAAACATGCCGGAAGCGCAGATTTAATTAAAGATTTTTAGAATAGTATGAATTTAATAAAAGAATATGAAAAGTAATAAACTATAAATAAAATTTTATTTATCAAATTTAAACACAACTTGCAGTGAGATGGAAAATAATGTTTATTCGTCTATAGTTTTCCATTTTATTTATATTTAAAAAAATTTCTCTTGCACTTTTTTCACTCAGAAATTTTTGGTCAGATAATAAAAATTAATCTTATCTAACATATCTGATAATATACTTAGTAGAAGTAAGGTATCCAACAGTTTACTCAATACATGAAATCCAAGAAAAATTACATATTTTGTCTATTACCAATTAACGTTTTCATCCAAAAACCGATATGCACTTCTTGATGCATAAACATTTAACACAATAAGCTTTGCTTTAATTTTAATTTTAAGTTTTTTTTCTGTCGGCTCTAAAAGAATTACGTTTTATACTTAAACGATAATATGCACAATTATCTATATTTATAATCTATACTTAAGTTCAATGTGTGTGTGTATGTGTGTGTGTGCGGGCGCGCTCTACAGGCCAGACCGTTCGACTTGCAGCTACCAAATTTAGCATGTGTATACCTTAGAGGCCGGAAATGTGCACCTCGGAGCGATTTTTTCGAATTTTTAATTAAAATTTTAATTAATTAAAAAATAAGCGAAATTTTGGCGTTTTTTCGCTATAACTTCCGGGAATATTATTGCACAAAAATAACTTTTACATCAAATTGAAGTTCAAAACATTATCTTTTTAATGATATCAATTTTTTTAAAGTCGTAACTATTTAAAAGTCGAAGTGTTAAGAGTATTTAGCAGATTATGATTCCTTAGACAAAAAGACTGTGTAAAATTTAAATTTCATGTTTTTTACAAGTACATTTATTGACTGAAATAAAATAAAATATTTTTGTTTAAATCATTTAAATATTTTGAAAATAAAACTATAAAACTGAATTTTATGATGAATCAGAAAAATGTTTGTTGAATAATTCTTTAAAATATTATATAAATAACAAAATTATTCAGCAGTGCACATACAACTTTAAGGCCGAACAACGCTACTTTCACTTTTCGTATTTAAAAAAAAAAAAAAAGGACATAGTTGGTTACAGTAAAAAATTATTTTATATTGATTGCAGTTTAACATTTCCATTCTATTTTTAAAGTTGAAATTTTTTGGGCGCTAACAAAAAAATTTAAAAGAGAGATAAGTCGTACAATGAACAGAATAACTTCAGGCCTACATAATAGTATGATTGAATTGTATAACTATCAAAATCTGAAGTTTAAAACTATTTTGCAGAAAAAGATATTATGAGACAAAGTTACATAAAATATTTAATTGAAAATTTTAGAGATCATTAATACTGGCTAACAGGCTAGTCGGCAAAGGCGCCCAGCTTATAATAAAGTTCAATGTGTCTGTGTGTGTGTTAGCACTCTATAGGTCAGACCATTTGAGCTGAAGCTGGCAAATTTGGCGCATGTATATCTTGGAGGGCGGGAATGTGCACTTCGTAGCGATTTTTTGAATTTTTAATTATAATTTTAATTAATTAAAAATTAAGCGAAATTTTGAAGTTTTTCCGTTATAACCCCTAGAAAATATTAAAGCACAAATTTAATTTTTACATCGTATTGAGGATCAAAAAATTATGTGTTTAATGATACTAATGTTTTAACCAACAAATTCAATTTCTACTTTTAATGAATTTTTAAAAGAATAATTTAATTATATTTTTAACAATTTATTTCCCGTAAAATAAAAATAAAATGTAAGCTACACTAGCAAGTTCCGCTTCATTGGGAAAAAAGTAGCTTTTATAAACGTGTTGCCCTCATATTAGCGAAAACTCAAATTAAAAAAATAAAATCAATCAATGAGTTATTGCAAATTAAACAAATAAAGATGTAAGTATCAACACGTGCCAGTAAAAAATGAAATAAATATGTAATAGGATTTTTATAAAAAGTAAATTCAAAGGAAAGATTTCTGAAGTCTTTTACCATACCTATTTTTCAGCTTTTTTTAATGTAAACATGATTTAATATATATACTTTCGATTCAAGGCCCAAAGACTAATTTGTTAGCCTTTAATAATAGCAATGCATGCATTAAAATGGTTTAAATGAAGTAAATAATTATATTATAAGTAATTTGATTCTATAAATGCTTAAATAAATGACGCATGTTTAGCTTTAATCTAGACTCACTGCTCTGTAAATCATATTTTACAAAAAATTTCTTCAGATTATAATATTTTAAATAAAAAAGAGTTGCACTCCAATCAACTAACTCAGTCCCTAAAACTGACTAAATTATGAATATTTGAATATCACTATTCAATAAAAACAAGTGATTTTAGATCACTTCATCGATCGTCTCAAAGATAATACCCCATTCAGTGTCCAGAGTTTCTCAAGACTGATTGACCTAAGATTATGAAAATGCTGATTGTTCTAAACTATTCTATTCAAAACTTCGTAAATCGGCCAGATTTTATAGCAGAAGATAGAAACGTTCATTTATTTATTATTTATTTATTAAGTTGAAATGTCAAGAATATTTCACAGAATAGGACCAACAGAATGTCTAAAATTTTGACTTCATAATTTTTTGAAGTCTATTTATAGACCGAAACAAAATAAATATTGTTATTCACGTCATAATAATTCTTCAGATATTGCATAAATTTACATAAATTATGAAAGATATTCGATGGTACACATAAGATTTAAATGCTGCACGACTCTGTTTTGATTACTCATATTTTTAAAAAATGTTTGATTTCAATAATAATGTTTTTTTAGATTAATAGCAGTTGAATCATTCCCACTTTAATTTAAAAAAGAAATTTTATGGGAGCAGACAGAAAATTAGAGGCACATAATGCATTATGGCTTTTATGAATGAATAATATGACTATCAAAATTTGAAACTTAAAAATATTTTGATGAAAAAACTATTGAAAGATAAGTTACATAAAATATTTAATTGAAAAATATAACAAGCATTAAGATTGGAGAACCGGCTGGTCGGCAAAGGCGACTAGAAATATATAAATAAAGAATTGTCAATATTTATTTTCTCTTTTTCATAATTTTTTTTACAGTGACAATCATTTGTTATTTTTCTCATTGACCTTATACTAGCATAAAAATTTCTCAAACTTCATATAAAATTTCCTCTCTAAGTTTATACGGAAGAATTTTTGGAATGATTTTTTTTCAATTTGTCATATCCTATGTAAATGTAAAATACGTGATGAAATATGCATTATAAGTATCGTTCAAAATGCTCTGGTGGAGCAACAGATAATAAATTTCTCATGTAGTTACTTCTTCGATAGTAGGTGCTCTTTAGGAAAGGGTTTTTTCAAATTTTAATTATCTTTTTAATTAAAAATGTATCAAAATTTCAGAGTATTCCACAATAATTTTGGACATATTAGCGGACGAAAACTGTTTTATACTGTTTTAAAATTTGAAACGAAAAATTGTCTGTAATACCAAATTAATTTTTATATTCTTTTAGTAGTACCAAAAATATCTTTTTTTAAAATAACAAATTTTTACAAATATTTGAAACTTATCCTATATTAATATTTTTTATTGTTTTAGTTAATGAATTTATACTCACAAACTCGGGCATTATCAAAACATTTTTATTGCCACGCAATTGTTGCTATAAAACTGAAGATAACTCTCTACTTATAATAAAGATGAATGTATGCTTGTGTGTACATGTCTGTATGTTGGAACTCAAAACCCAGACCATTTTATCAGGAGCTGCCAAACTAACCACATATATACTTTGAAGGAAGGAATGCGCATGTCTGAAAGATTTTTTTCTTTTAAATTTTAATTAGAAATTTAATTGGTCAAAAATTAATCGCAACTTTGGAATATTTCGACGAGAACTTTAAAAAATATCACAGCTTAAAAATAAGTTTTGTATCATCTTAAAATTCAAAAAATTATCTATACAACGGTGCCAGTTATTTCACTGTATAATGTTCTTTCAATTTTTAATTCATTTTTAAAAAAATTTTAAGCATATTTTCAGATAATATATTTTACACAAAATAAAAAAAAATTTAAATTACACGAAAAAAGTTAGTTTTTATATTCGTGTTGCCAGCACACTCACAAAATCTCAAGTAAAAGATTAAGTTAATTCTCACTACAAATTAAATCTACAAAAATATTATTTTAGCACGTGTTTGTATGAAATAAAATGAATATGAAACATGATATTTTCTAAAAAGTAAATTCAAGAAAAAAGCTTCTCTGATTTTTAAATTATTCATATTATTAATTCAATAATTATGTGTCATTTAAAGCAAACAGTAAGAATCCAGTCTGAAGACTTTCACAGGGGTACAGGGGTCACCCACGGCAGGGATTCAAAACAAGGGATTTTTTTCTGTGAGGGGTCTGACTTTCGCCCAAAAATATTGACCCCTCGTGACCCGAAAATCCCCTGAAATTATACATATATATATATATAAATTTATTGCTGTGCTCTTTGAACCTCGAGCCCACCTGGAATAATTATTTATTCATCATTTTTGGTGTCGTGAACTACGTTTAAAAATGAAACCAGCAAAAATGGTTTTATAAGACATTCTCGCATTCTTTCTGGTAGATATATTTACCCCGTATAAAAATTGTGAATCTTACGCAAGGCCATGAACTCCACAAGTACTCAGATTTTTATTTTCGGAGAATCACACATCAATGATGCTCTACGTAATATATAGCGAAAGAATGTGAGTATGTATTTTGTATTCCATTCTTTCTACCGATTGAAACCGAGATTTGACACGGAATTGCAAATTTAATGATAAAGTCACGTATCCGATTTTATTCATCTTACTCGTTGAATTTTTTAATTTCTGAACATTGAAGCATTTCATTTGAAATCTTAATATATATAAATTGTGTCACGTTGTTTGTCCGCGATGGACTCCTAAACTACTTAACCGATTCTAATCAAATTTGCACACCGTGTGCAGTTTGATCTAACTTAAAAGATAGGATAGCCCTTTTTTGAATTTTTAATTAGAATTTTAATTATTAATTAAAAACTAACTTTCCCGCCAAAAAAATCGTTTCATTTTCCCCACCGCCAAATGAGTACGGCTTCAGTTTTTTTTCCCAACAGTCATGAGGCTAGGCTTAAGATTTTTCGGCTGATTATTTAAAACTATTCTTTTTTTTTTTTAATGTTTGATGCATTTAAAATTAAACATTGTTAATGAATCGATCTTTCAGATTCATTCTTAAGTACTTTTGAATTAAAATAAAACAGAATAAAGGAAATTAAAAATTTCTAATCTGCATAGCCTTACCCCAACTGGCGTAGAAAAACTCACGCATTTGCGTTACGTTTCGAATCCGAATGTTCGAATTATTTATGATCCTATCCGAAAACGTTTCACAGGAATAAGATATCATTTTCCACAATTATTTTTTAATGCATACAATAAATTTGATACGTTGCAACGGATAAAGTATCACGATCTTATGTTTGAATTTTGTATTACTGTGCACGGTGGCAATTCTCAGAAATAAGATATTTTATTTGAAAATGATTCATTACAAACGTTTTAACGGATCGCTGATTAATATAACATACTAAAATTCTGCGTTTTTTTAATTATAAAGAAGTTTGGAAAAATACTTGGAGGTGCACACGGATAATTATTACTTTTCGTTTTAAATGAATTCCGATTCTTTATTTGACTGTTTACTAAGAAAAATGTTGTACGGCAATAACATTTGTTACCTTCATTGAATTTTCAATTAAATGATTTTATTTCTTTTGTTAAGCATATCGTAAAAAAGGTAAGTGAACGAGCCAATAATAAGTTCCTCTAATCGGATAATAAAAAAATATTAACTCATTTATATGCTAAATGAAATTTAATCTTTTTTATATAAATTATTGAAGATATGATAATAAAAATGGTTACAATAATCGTTTCAGTTTTTCATTTCTTTACTAATAAACTGCATGTACGTATCAAGTTATGTCAGCTATCATCAACTCAGCTATCATTAACTTCAGCTACAATGCTTATCATTATTTAATAAATGTTTCTGAAACTGATTTCATTTTGTAAATGAATTCTGAATCATTGCAACAGACAAATGTATCAATGACGGAATAAATCTCATGGCAACTTCATATGTGGAATATAGAACTTTTTTTTTAAAATCTTTCCTTTAAGCTGAGGAAGCCAGAATCGGTATCACTGAAGTTAGAGGATTTATTATACATCATAAAGGGTTTATACTAAGAAGGAAGGTTTTAAGAAGGAACAAATTATTTGTTCATTATTTGACAGTCACAATTATCTGTTAGCTCCAAGCGATTCTAACAGATGGCGGTATCTGTTGACTGGATTGAGTAAGTATTCTAACAGATGACGCTGTGTTAAAAGTACCAACGTTTCACATAAGCTACAATTTAATGGCATAACCACCACGTGTTGCTGAGGCTAAAGTATAAGTTAAATTTATTTCGTAGTAAACGCAATACAATGAAATTCAATTGTTCTTACTTTTTCAATTTTTGGTATTAGCATAGCCGACCCCGTGTTATTTAGACTGAAGTATAAATTGAATTCATATTATCGTAAAAGTAATACAGTGCAATTCTTTTGGCTTTTTAATTATTAGTGCTTCATTGTTCAACAATCTTTAATTAAAATGCATGTTTAAAACAATCATTCTTATGACGAAGTGTTGAAACACTTCGATTGGCCATAAACATGCGCGTACAATTGCAAAATGATCCATCAGCACAAATATTTTCTGAACAATTACTAGATATTGGGAACGGTAAAATAGAACTGCAACCAAATACGCAATGCATTAAACTGCCAGACAATTTCTGCACTGTTCTTGAGGGAAAAATGAATTGATTCAGAGTATTTTTCCGGATATACAGAGTAATTACTTGAATCATAACTGGCTCAGTTATCGGGCTATTTTGGCAGCCAAAAATGTTGATGTTGAAGAAATTAACCACATAACCTTCGATTAAAGATTGGTTCACCTATTATTCTCCTGCGTAATTTGAATCCATCTGGCTTATGCAACGGCACGCGTTTAGTCATCAAAACGATCACCGGAAATATACCTGAAGCTACCATTTTAACTGGAAAGTTTAAAGGAGAAGTGGTCCTGTTGCCACGTGTTCCAATGATACCATCAGAATCTACGATACCCTTCAGAAGTTTACAGTTTCCAATTCGTTTAGCTTTTGCCATGTCTATAAATAATTCTCAAGGCCAAACAATGTCCATTTGTGGTTTAGATTTGGAAAATCCATGTTTTTTTCATGGGCAACTATATGTTGCATGTTCACGTGTAGGAAAACCGTCAAATCTATTTGAGTTAGCTAAAGACAGGTTAACCAAAAATATTGTGCACCGATTAGTGCTAAATTAAATTGAAATTAAAAGTATTTATAATTCAAAATAATAAACATTAAGATAGTTTTAAATCTTTTATTAATAAACATTAATAAAAGATTTAAAACTATCTGCAGTACCTACCTCATTTATAAGTTTAAGTGTTACGTGTTTTTTACTAACAACTTTGTAATGTACTCATTTGTTACAAACTTGAAAACAAAAAATAAAGAAATTTAATTTTTTTTTGTATTGATTTTTGCTCAATATCAACGGTAGTAGAAAATCAATCATGAAGGTCCCCATGTTTTTTTTTGTTTTTTTTACAAATGGCATCTGTGTAAAAAAGCATGGTGGTCCCCATGACTGATGTTCTCCTACCGTTTCCCTTGAATAGTTTACTTCTATGTAATATAACAAAAACCTTAGCCACAGCAACGGGTGGCCGGGTCTGCTAGTTTGATATATAACTACAATTTTAATAAAAAAAGATCCCATACTAAAGGACATTTATCTAAATTATTCCGCTTTTCGGGAATCCAGTTTAATAATAAGTGTTCGTACGCACCGACAGATTGTAAAATATTTCACATTAATTCGGTCAAAATAATTGAAGATTTAGTTCAAAGTTTGGTACGCATCTAGACATAAGATGTTTAAACTGTGTATCCAATTTTATCCCTCCAGCTCTTATCGTTTTGTAATTATCGTGTTCACTTGCAAAACAGACAGACAGACTTCCTGTGAATGGATTTAGTTCAAAATTTGATCTGAATCTGCAAATGCGGTGCAAATGCCGTATACCAAATTTTACCTGTCTAGCTCAAAGTGTGTTTTAGTTATCTTTGTCACAGAGAGACATAATGCCGAAAATATGTTTTTCGAACTGAGGGTAGTCTGAAATGTGAAAATCTCGAATGCGAATTTTTTGACGATTCCAGTCTTTTCTATAATCCAATAATAATTCATTTCTTCCTATTTACATCCACAATGCAAATGGATCCAACATGTCCAAAACCTTGTTTCTGATATAATCCATTCTATTCGAAAAACAACACATTTTGGAGCGAATGAATAATCAGCCTCTATTAATATATTTTATCTTAAATGACTTATGAAAAATGACTCATCATTTTATTTATTTACTTAAATGACAAATTTATCTTAAATGGCTTTATGAACTATATGTTCACTATACAATAGAAGATCCATTCTTATTATTTCATCTAAACATATGCTTCTTAAACATGAATGCAATGAAATAAAATGAAAACAGACCGATACTTCCCAGGGGGGAAAACACACACACACACATTTTGCTCTTAAGTTTTTATGCTAATGCCAATTCAAGGCGATTCTCCTTATTTTCTGAAATACTTTCCATAAGCTGAATACACAAACATTGGCATCAAGGTTTCCACCACTCTGAATGCAGGTGCTCTCGAAGAAATGGTACGCGGATTTTGGTCTCCTTATCGATAAACGATTTATCTAACCCTAGCAACTACTAATGTGCATTTTTTCTTCTGATGCGAATTTTTTCTCCCTTGTTTCTTTCAGACGGAATGTCAACAAGTTTTTGTAGATAACAAAATCTGCTGCGATGACTCCGCTTTCTCGCCGTCGATCATAGAAATCGGCTTCATTGATGAAGACGAAGCCGTCAGTGATTTGTCGGAATTCTCCGTCAGCGAGGAAGACAAGGTACATTTTTGAATCCATTTTTGAAAACTGTCAATAAAAAAGACAGCAAAATCTAAATCCGAATTGTTATAGAAGAATAAAAATAATTTTGACGCAAATTTTGGCGTAAATACTATTATTTACGCCAATACTATATTTCGAAATACTATTATTTTACTCTCTCGAAATATTATTCATTTATTTCATTTCCTCGAAATGTTATTAATTTATTTTATTCTCTCGAAGTATTATTAATTTATTTTACTTTCTCTCGAAATGTTATTAATTTATTTTATTCCTTCGAAATATTATTAATTTATATTACTGTCTCTCGAAGTATTATTAATTTATTTAGCTGCTTAATGTAATTGCTAGTTACCTACATAATGTACAATTCCTTACTAAGTGAGTGCTATGTCATCAATGCCATGTCAATGCCCATATCATGTTATGACCGGAGGTAGAGAACTTTGAGTTTAAGAACTCCGTGAACCATTCCTCAAATTGGTAAACTGGTATATTACGTTTTGCAGTTCATTAGTACTACAGTGGGGGATTAAAACATTTTAAGGCCGTAGACAATATATATTATGAGCCCTCGCTAGCTAGTTCTAACTATCAAATTTAATTTCCCATTTTTAACTTAATCAGCATTTAATTTTTTTTTTGTTTTTGTTTTTGTAATTTTTCAAAATTTATATGCTTTTATTTATTTATACTACTTGCCGCCTTTGGCGAAGAGCTGGTTAACAAAGCATATTGGTTGTACATACTTTCAAGTAAATCTCTTTTACCTGAATGTAATGCCTTAACTTGGATTATTGGTGTAACAAAAAGCTTTAACCTAACATCCTAAGAAAATATTTTTAGACATCAAATTTTAGCAGTTTCAAAGACATATTATTTTAATAGCCTTAAAAATGTTGTGAAAATAGTGCAGATATTTTTATACACTTTTTTGAAAATTAAAATTTTATATTTAGTAATATGGTATTTTAAAATCGATTTTCTTCTCTCTTCTTAAAAGTGCTAAAGTTCTGATGATGTTTTCGTTGACATCACTATATTTAAATATTTTTAAAATTTAGTAATTAATTAATTAATTAACCACGTTACTATAATGTTATTTAATGCTCAATACTATAATGTTATTTAATGTTATTGATCGGTGAACTCCATCTTTCATGCTTCATCAGAAATTTCAAAAATTCCTCAGATGCCAAAAAAAAAAAATCATTTAAAATAAATTATGAGACAATAAGCAATATTATGAAATAATGAGCAAATATTATGAAATTAATATATAGTAATGGTGAATGAGTAATGGCTTGATTTAATGAAAGAATGGTTCATACTTTAATATTATTACTTATCATACACTCTATGAATTCACATCATGTCATAACAAATCCTTTTTCACTATAATGATGACCTTATTAACTAAATGATGAGTACCCGGTCCTTTGATTCATTAGAATGTGTGCCGAATCAGAAATAAAATATCTCAACACTGCCTCTCAATCGATCTGCATATCAAGTTAAATTATATAAATTATGTTGTCAGTTTATTTGACATACCTGTGCGAAATCAGAAATAAAATTTGATTCATTTAATGAAGGCAGTTCTTTGATTCCGTACAGAATTATTATAACAAATCCTTTTGCATTGCCTTATTAACTAAATGATGAGTACCCGGTCCTTTGATTCATTAGAATGTGTGCCGAATCAGAAATAAAATATCTCAATACTGCCTCTCAATTGATCTGCATATCAAGTTAAATTATATAAATTATGTTGTCAGTTTATTTGACATACCTGTGCGAAATCAGAAATAAAATTTGATTCATTTAATGAAGGCAGTTCTTTGATTCCGTACAGAATTATTATAACAAATCCTTTTGCATTGCCTTATTAACTAAATGATGAGTACCCGGTCCTTTGATTCATTAGAATGTGTGCCGAATCAGAAATAAAATATCTCAACACTGCCTCTCAATCGATCTGCATATCAAGTTAAATTATATAAATTATGTTGTCAGTTTATTTGACATACCTGTGCGAAATCAGAAATAAAATTTGATTCATTTAATGAAGGCAGTTCTTTGATTCCGTACAGAATTATTATAACAAATCCTTTTGCATTGCCTTATTAACTAAATGATGAGTACCCGGTCCTTTGATTCATTAGAATGTGTGCCGAATCAGAAATAAAATATCTCAACACTGCCTCTCAATCGATCTGCATATCAAGTTAAATTATATAAATTATGTTGTCAGTTTATTTGACATACCTGTGCGAAATCAGAAATAAAATTTGATTCATTTAATGAAGGCAGTTCTTTGATTCCGTACAGAATTATTATAACAAATCCTTTTGCATTGCCTTATTAACTAAATGATGAGTACCCGGTCCTTTGATTCATTAGAATGTGTGCCGAATCAGAAATAAAATATCTCAACACTGCCTCTCAATCGATCTGCATATCAAGTTAAATTATATAAATTATGTTGTCAGTTTATTTGACATACCTGTGCGAAATCAGAAATAAAATTTGATTCATTTAATGAAGGCAGTTCTTTGATTCCGTACAGAATTATTATAACAAATCCTTTTGCATTGCCTTATTAACTAAATGATGAGTACCCGGTCCTTTGATTCATTAGAATGTGTGCCGAATCAGAAATAAAATATCTCAACACTGCCTCTCAATCGATCTGCATATCAAGTTAAATTATATAAATTATGTTGTCAGTTTATTTGACATACCTGTGCGAAATCAGAAATAAAATTTGATTCATTTAATGAAGGCAGTTCTTTGATTCCGTACAGAATTATTATAACAAATCCTTTTGCATTGCCTTATTAACTAAATGATGAGTACCCGGTCCTTTGATTCATTAGAATGTGTGCCGAATCAGAAATAAAATATCTCAACACTGCCTCTCAATCGATCTGCATATCAAGTTAAATTATATAAATTATGTTGTCAGTTTATTTGACATACCTGTGCGAAATCAGAAATAAAATTTGATTCATTTAATGAAGGCAGTTCTTTGATTCCGTACAGAATTATTATAACAAATCCTTTTGCATTGCCTTATTAACTAAATGATGAGTACCCGGTCCTTTGATTCATTAGAATGTGTGCCGAATCAGAAATAAAATATCTCAACACTGCCTCTCAATCGATCTGCATATCAAGTTAAATTATATAAATTATGTTGTCAGTTTATTTGACATACCTGTGCGAAATCAGAAATAAAATTTGATTCATTTAATGAAGGCAGTTCTTTGATTCCGTACAGAATTATTATAACAAATCCTTTTGCATTGCCTTATTAACTAAATGATGAGTACCCGGTCCTTTGATTCATTAGAATGTGTGCCGAATCAGAAATAAAATATCTCAACACTGCATCTCAATTGATCTGCATATCAAGTTAAATGATATGTTGTCAGTTTATTTGACATACCTGTGCGAAATCAGAAATAAAATTTGATTCATTTAATGAAGGCAGTTCTTTGATTCCGTACAGAATTATTATAACAAATCCTTTTGCATTGCCATACTAAACTTAAAAATTCGTGTTCATACCATACCTTCATTACTTATCATATACCATAATATTATTAACCATAATATTATGAATTAATATACAGTAGAAGTATAATTAACATAAAGTAAGGTGTATTACGAATATAATATTATGAAATAATAAGAAAATTTGCTCTGTTTGCTTCCAGTTTATTAAAAGTCAGTTTTTACTTCAAATTTTACCTCTGATTACAAATTCCCATTGTCACTGAAGAAGGATTTTCCAAGATTAAATCTGTGGAGTTGAAATTATAGTATATGATAAGTAATGGAAGTATGGTATAAAACGAATTTTTAAGTTTAGTATGACAGTGAAAAAGGATTTGTTATAATAATTCTGTACGGAACCAAGTACCCTGAAGTTCATGCTGCCTGGTAGCTATGTTGTTCCTCCTCTACCAACAAAATAATGATGGATCTTGAGTAAGGCCGAGAATGCAACGAGTGCTCACATTTTTATTTTCTGAATCCAGTGCATGACATTTCTAATATAACGTAAACGAGGCATTCGTAATATAACGAGGAAACCCGAATAGGCGATTCGAAAGCGCCTCGGATTAAAGCCAAATTTGCCTCAAAAAATCTATTTTAAGAACGAGATTACATACTAAATTTCATTTATTTAACTCATTATGCTTTTTACTTAACGCATATATATGGATGAAAATGTACAGAACTACAGATGAATATTCTGTTGTCGGATTTCATTAAAAATTCTATTCCAATCTGCATTTCAGAGTCCAAAACTGTATACCAGTTTTTACCTACTGTATAGTAATCTCCAAAATATTTGACCTCGAGATTTTAATGAATCTCCACGTTTTAGACCTCCCTGAGTTCCAAATACACATTTTAGGAAAATGTCTGCATGTCTGTAACAAAGATAACTAAAATCCGTTTTGAACTAGATGGTTGAAATTTGGTATACAGTCTTCAGACAAATTTGTAGATTTCTATGAAATTTTGAGTAAAATCTATTCAGAGTTTATCCGTCGTCCGGTAATTCATGTATAAGTTACATAATCATTACCAAATGAAGAGAATTAGTTACACAGATTTAACATTTAAAATGTAGACACCTATCAAATTTTGAGCCAAATGCAACGACGGGTTAACATTAACAGTTTGTACATTCGGAAGCATGTAAACGCTATAATTCAAAAACGCGTTGACTTAAATGCATCAAATATGGTATTTTGTGACTGCAAGTGCAGTTTTGAGTCAAAGGTGTTTTCAGTGGGTTGAGAAAAACGCATCTAAAACACAAATTCGATTTTTAGATAATATTAACACATGCTAAGATTTATCCCCAAATGACTCATTAAGAATGACACGATAGATTCAGTAAAAATATTAAATTCAAACCAAAAGTTAATATTTCAAACTATTGTACGCCATTGCAATGTAAGACGTTTTCTGGCTTGACAAATTTATGACAGAATATGCGAGAAAATTTAGGGTAGACCACTCCTACTGGTTATTAATCCTGTTCTTTCTATTTTGCATTTAGAGTATTCGCTTGTACTTGAACAAACAAACAGACTTTTTTCAAATGGACTTCGCTCAAATTTTAATAAAAAATCGATAAAATGGGTATAAAAACCACAACTAAATTTCTTCCATCTAGTTCAAAGCGTTTTTGAGTTCCATCTAACTTAAAGAGTTTTTTGGCGATTATGATACTTTCTCTTTGAACTCATTTGTATTTATTTTTGTATTTATTACAATCATTTCTCTTCGCATTTATTTATCACTACTTTCTTTTCCTTTCTATTTATTCTTCGTAGACGAGAAAATATAAAAATTCTGCATTCAGATGAGATCATTAAATAGCAGCTAAAAAAACTCTGGTTAGAGCAATAAAAGTGCATAGCCAACATAACCATATTTTTTCCTTCCTTTCTAACAAATTTTATTCAATAAAGTTTCAAATTTTTTTCATCGGGGTGGTCTCTCCAAAACTTTCTCGCATATTTTCTGATAAAGGTGTTATCATCTCACCCACCAGCAAAACCTTATGGACCTTGAATTAGGCAGAAAACGGCTGCATGACATTAGAGTACAATAGTTATGAACCACTAGCGTGAATTTAGCATTTTTACTGAATCTGTGTGTGATTCTTGGTACGTTTTTAATTAGTTCCAGGCAAGCTGTTAATAATGTCTGAAAAGTGAATTTGCGTTTTAGACATGTTTTTCCCAACCGATTGAATCAAAATTTGACACAAAAACTGCAACTGTAATCACAAAATCATATAACGAAATATATAGATTTAATTCATTGCGTTTTCGAATTATCATGTTTACATGCTTCTGTGGGTACAAATCGATAGACGCTCAGCTCCTAGTTGAATAGTGCTCAAAATTCGATAGCTGCCTACGATATAGATTTTAAATCTGAGTGTCAAATTTGATTGATCTAGCTTTCTTCTTTCTTTACTTCCGAACAGCCGGACAGACAAACTTGCTCAGATTAGATTTTACTCGAGATTTGATAAAAATCTATAAATTTAATGTATAGACAATAAACCAAATACAGACAGACATTTCTCAAAAATGTGTTTTTCTTAGTCAGGGGGGGTTTAAAATATAGAGATCCTTCAGAATCTCGAATTCGAATGTTTTGACGATTATAATAATTTCTCTATACTTCGTGTACGAAAAAGAAGTAAAAATTGTGATTTATCTTGCAGTTTAGTCAAATAGAAACTTTCTTGAGTAAACATTTCTACTGGCAGCTTTCCAACCAGATGAACTGAAAATCATGAGTTGGTTTAGTTTCTGTTCCATTTTTTAGATAGACCTTCACTTTTTTTTTTTTTTTTGTCAACATTCTTTCTAAAACTGTGTAGTTTACTTTTCTTGTCGCAACATTACTTATTATAATTTCTGAGAGTCTCTTTTGCTTGGGTATTCATTTTGATTATCTAATCGCAAGTATTTTCTTTTATCCTAAAAAATAAAAAGAGTTAAACCCTTTTTCTTTTTTTTAACTGCAATGTTTTCTTTCCTGCGTACGTTCATTTCACTTCGCTTTATGAATGAAGTTCCGGAACGTGGGTTTCTGACCACATGTTTCTATTCCTGCTTCAACCTCCTCAGCAAAACGAATGGCGAAATTTAAATTTGGCGCGTTTCCTAAAACTGCTGCTAAAATAAAGCTTGACACAAATCGTTACGTAAATTGACATCAAGCGTGACGTCATCACTGGCGCCAACATTTATCAAACTCTTTTAGGAAATTTAAAGTGGATGTTATTTAAAGTGAACAGAATTCGCTTGGTTTGTGATTCTCTTCGTCATTTTTCTGGAAAATTGTTTTTACAGTCTTGTGTCTCTTAGGGGGTATCTATCTCATAAGCAGGGCACAATATAAAGCCCTCTTTAAATAAACTGGACAATTCATTTCCCTACTCCAACACATTTTTAAATTTTTATAAATTGGACAACGTATGTTCATGTTTCAAAACATTTTTTTTTTTAATTTAATAAATTGGACAGTTTATTTCCATATTTTAATACATTTTTAATTTAATAAAATGAGTCATTTATTCTCATATTTCAACATTTTTTTAATTTAATAAACGGGGCATTTTATTTTCCTGTTTCAAAACATTTTTAATTTTAATAAATTAATTTCTATATTTCAGCACATTTTTAATTTAATAAACTGGTCATTTATTTTCATGTTTCTAAGCATTTTTAATTTAATAAATTGTACAATTTATTTTCATATTTCGAAGCATTTTTAATTTAACGTGATGGTAACGATTTATTTTTACATTACATCACAGTTTTAAATTTTAAAAACTGTACAGTTCATTTTCATATTTCAACACATTTTAAATTTCAATAAATTAATGTTCATATTTCAACACATTTTAAATTTCAATAAATTAATGTTCATATTTCAACACATTTTAAATTTTAATAAATTAATTTTCATATTTCTGCACATTTTTAATTTAGTAAATTGTTTCACTTATTTTCATATTTCAGTACATTTTTAATTTAATAAACTGGACAGTTTATTTTTATATTTCACTGCATTTTTGATGGTGATGATTTAGTTTAGATTCGTTTTTTATAGGAATAACTTCGTAAAATTTATGTTTTTACTTTCTCGTACACAAAATATATATCAAGTATTGCAATCGTCAAAAAAAATCCGAAATCGAGATTTCGACGAATCTTCATGTTTCAGACCTTTCTGAGTCCGGGAGACACGTTGACAAAGATAACTCAAAAAGCTTTGAGCTAGATTTGGTTTACGGTCTTTACACCACATTTGTATATTTCTATCACATTTTCAGAAAATCTAATCAGGAGATTGTCGGTCCGGTTGCTCTAATATAAGATAACTATTAAACGAAGAGACCTGGATCAATAAAATTCAGTATATTTATTTACAGTGCAAACACCTGTCAAATTATGAGACAAATCTAATGAGGGGTTGACCATCTGGTGATCTGTATTTTTAGGAACATATAAACGAGAAAACTCAAAACCTAATAACTGAAATATACCAAATCTGGTATGCGATTTTGTAACTACAGCTGTAGCTTTGTGTCACATTTTTGTTTTAATTGGCTGGGAAAAGACATCTAAAACACAAATTCGATTCGGATACTATTAACCGCGCGCTAGTGATTAATCGCCAAAATTCTCTCCAAGAATCGCCTGCTAGATTCAGTAAAAATGTTAAATTCATGGCAAAGGTTAATATTTTGTAACTATACTACCCAATGCCGTGTGTGGGGTTCTCTGACATGACAAATTTATTAGTGAATATCCGAGAAAGTTTTGGGAAGACCACTGCCTCCAGCTAATTTTAATAAAATGGTGAATTTATTTTCGTATTTCAATACATTTTTAATTTTAATTCATTGGACTATTCATTTTCATATTTCAGAGCATTTTTTAATTTAATAAACAGGTCAATTTATTTACATATCGTAAAAGATTTTTAATTTAATAAATTGGAAAATTTGCTTTCATATTTCAACAGCTTTTTAATTTAATATGATGGTAATGATTTATTTTAAATTCGTTTTTCATTTGAATAACCCCGGGAAATCTATTTGTTTTTATCTGTTTCTTATGACTCATTGCGCGGTTCCACGCTTGTGCACATTATTATCTAAGCAAATGCTCGATGTTTATAAATTGCAAAACAAACGTAATAAAACAAATAAGACAAACAATTTTTCCTACATAAACGGTCACGTTCAGATTTTAATTCATAAAATTTGTATTTTTTGCAATTTTTATTTTGTTTCTGTTTAGTTTTTGATTAGATTGTAAAAAGTTTAAAAACACCATTTTTGTCGACATGCTTACATCCTCCTTTATCCTTGCAGCCCTAGGTAGCTAGCTACCTGATCTGCCTAGTCAGAATTCCACCCTGTTACCAACCAATGACTGACTACTTTAGGCATTTGTGCATTTAGGCAATGAATATTATTAGGCCTCTTTTTTAATAACTGTTCAATTCAATTTCAAATTTCAAAAAAAATTTTAATTTAATCAATATTTTATTGATTTATTTTAGTAACTGTATTAAAATATTTGTGTTTTTATCCATCCATTTTAAAATTATACATTTAAAAATAAAAAAATTCTTGAAAAATTAACCATGATTATTAATTAATTAATCACTTCCTTACTTACAAATATAAGCATTTAATTATTATAAAAGTTTACAAAGAAATAATAAATTACCAACAAATATAACATTAAAATGCATGTTTACCTAGAACATATCAATTGCTTATATCAACAATAAATGAATAGTTTTCTTCATTAAATTTTATAAAGGAATGTACTTATACTTTATTTTATTAAATACTAGCTGTCTTTGGCGACCAGTTGGTCCTCCAGGATTAATTGTTACAATTGTTTCTTCAGTAAAATATTTTTGAGCTTCAAATTTTGATCGATTTATAATGTAAAATTATTTCAAAAGTCTTACACTATTCTGTTCATTATTCTTGATATTTCCGTAGTTTCCTTATCCATCTTTATACAATCAATTATATCACAAAGAAAAATTGCAGTATTCTAAATTGAGGACACTTTAAAATTTTTACACCATTGCATGCCTCTGAAGTTAAAGATTTAATACAACAAAATATCAAGCATTTGCTGAAAGTGTTTTGCATACTGCAATCTACTCAACATAGAAAAATAAATCGAATCTTCATATCTTAATCACAACAGAAAAAAAAAGGCAGAATGAAATGCAGAATAGTAACAATGGTACCGGTCTAAGTTTTACATAAAAAACGAAATATATTGTAATAAAATCAAATTAAAATATTTTTAAACTTTATTAAAATTAAATAGAAAAAATTATATGGCGAAAAATTTTGATACCGTTGAACTATAATATTTCATGAAATTATCACAAAATTGCCAAAATTTCGCTTAACTTTTAATTAATTAAAATTTCAAAGCAATCACACAGATGAGCACATTCCATCCCTCCAAAGTATGTGCCAAGTTTGGTAACTGTAGGTCAAACAGTCTGGCCTGTAGAGGAGCAAACACACATACATACATTTATCTTTATTATTATTTATCTTTATTATACATTTATCTTTATTATCAATGTATGCACATATTGTTATTTTAATATTTTCTAAGTCATAGAATTTGTATTTTAAACAAATTTATTTAAATGGTAACCAGACTAAGCACGTGGGCAACTAGACACATTTTTGAAATGACTTGCCTTCGGCCCTACTTGAATCCAAGTTGCCACAGGCAGTTGCTTATTCTGCTTAGTCAAAATCTCCTATATTTCTGACATTCATAAGATGTATTTAAGTTTTTTATTTATTTTTTTCGCATCATTTCATTTTTGGAAGTTCATTAAATTTTTCGACGTGTGAGGGGGAGGGGAGGAGTATATGAGTAAGAAAACAAAAATAAAACAATAAAATAAACTTAAAGATTTTGCAGATTATAAATAAATATTTGTCATGTACAACTTATTCGTTATGTTGTATTAATTTACTCGTACTTTACTTAGGTTTAGTATGGATATCCAAACTGAATATTCATTTTTGTGTTGTTTTTGTTGTTATAACATTGTCTTATGAAGTACAAAACGCATCATACTTTATCTATACTAAACTCCATGGGGAAGATTGAGTAACATGCCTGCTTGCAGACATTACCGTAACCTTCGAGACTTTGGTATATTTCCTCCTCTTATTGATAAGTTCGGGGGATGCAAGCCCTTATTAGAAGAATGACAAAGACTGTACTGTCTTATCTAAGTGTGCAAACAAGTCGAGAAAAGATGGTGCCTTTATGTGCCTTTATTAAGCCTTTTTTTTTCTAAAATCGAATAAAATTTAATATAAATGATAAGAGAATATTACTCTATAATTATAATTTTAAAGTATTTACTGACAGGAATCTTAATTTTTACTTTTACTTATTTACTGACCGCTTTGGCGATCAGACAGTTCGCCAGGATTGATGGTTGCTGAAATTTCCAATCAAATGTTTTTTGTAGCTTACACTTAATAGCTTTCTCGGCAACATATGTTTATACTTCAAATTTTTTATAGATATATAAAGCGTGCTGTTTTTAGGGCTTTACATTATTCTGTTCATTCTGTAACTCATCTCTCTAATTTTCTATCATCTCACCAAAAATTTGAATTTTAATTTGAAACGGAAGAGATAATTTTCAATTATTACGAAAACTATCTATCTAAAACTGTTTAAAAAGTAACATATTTTAAAAAAATTTCATCCTTGTTTACTTGTAAAGATAGACCTAAATATAACAAAATTTCAAAAATTGCATCGGAAGAATACTTTCATGGAAAAGTAAACTATATCCTCACTTTTTCATCGTCTTCATACCCGCATACCTATGTTGGATTGGCCTAGCTTTTTTTTTATCTTGAATATGTTCATCATCAACAAGAGACGAACAATTCGATATCAAATGTTTGCAGCAACAATGAAAATTGTTTGACTTTCTTTATAACAGGGAAAAATGTCGTTGTAAAATAAGCTTGAAATTATTTTTAAATATTAATTTAGAATATACAAAAACTGTACAGTAAATGAATTGGCATTAATGAGAACTTAATATTTTGAATTTAAAACAGTATAAAAATTATTTTTGTTCTATAATATTTTTATTCGGAATTATCGAGTTATGTTGCTTAATTTTTGATTAATTAAAATTCCTTCTAAAATTTCAAAAAAAAAAAAAGTTTCAAAGCGTACATTTTAGGGTCTATACAAAAATTCAATATTTCCAAAAAAAACCGGTTTTAGCCGGTTTCCGAATTTTTGTTAAAAAAAATAGAATAGGGAAAATATTTTATTTAATTTGCATAAAATAACAAAAAACGAAACCAATATCAAAGTCAAAATATAATAAAAATTAAAGATTACATATATATATTACTTACACAAAATAACGAAAACTCAAACAAAAGTTTCAAATAATATTTATATTATTTTCACTAAATTTTATTTCTCCTAAGAAAATAGGATTTTAAAAAAATATAAAATATCCACTGAACGGTGACTAAGTTTGGACACAATGTTGCCTGAAATTGAAAATACTCGTTCACTTGCTACTAAGCTTGGTTTTATAGTTTTCACGACATCAAATAACAAATCTAAGTTTTTTGTTCTTTTATTCGTTGACTCAAATGATGAAAATCCAGCTTTCAGTGTCTTTGGATTTTTTTAGTTTTTCTTCAGAGTCTTCAAGAAACTTTTGAATTGATTTTTTCGTGGCTTCTTTTAAAAAAGCATTACTCTAATGAGTAGTTTCTTCGATTTGCTCTTCATCGGAATTGGTTTCCACATAAGAATTCGGAAATATTCTAGACAATATCTTTCCAGATTAATTAATAATTTCAATGGTTTTTGAAGTTAAAGAAAGTACAGTAGTACAGTTTCTTCGCTGTTTTGTGAATTTTGCAAAAACAGCAAAAGAGGTGTTCTTGAACTCGTTCTTTTAAAGCATATAATAATTTCAAACTTATTTTAGTATTTAAATTTGAATTCGTTAAACCGGTTTTCTTAATTTAAAAAACGGTTTTCAAATGTGACCAAATTACTTTAAACCGGGTTTGAAAAACCGCCAAACCCTAGTGCATTTCAATTCTAAGCATTAAATTTTGCTGTGTCAAGTCAAACAATCTGGCCTATAAACACACACACATTCCCCTTTTTTTTCTATTAGTAGAGATTAATTTTAATTTTGGCAAAATTCGTTCCAAACTATACCTTTTCTTTCTGCTTTAAAACATCGAATCATTTCAACCCATTTCCCCCACATATAGTTAGTTATAAAATAAGAACTGCTATTTAAAAATGAATTAATGAGAAATAAAAAATTTTGCTGTGTCAAGTCAAACAATCTGACCTATAAACACACACACATTCCCCTTTTTTTCTATTAGTAGAGATTAATTTTAATTTTGTTACACTTTTTCCAAACTATGCCTTTTCTTTCTTCTTTAACACATCGAATCATTTCAACCCATTTCCCCCACATATAGTTAGTTATAAAATAAGAACTGCTATTTAAATATAAATTAATGAGAAATAAAAAATTTTCTTAAATGCATTATTTTGAAAAATTTAAGAAAGTCTAGATAATTTTCTTAATGAATTTGGCTTTTGATTATCAGAATTAAAGAAATTAAAACATGCTTTTTAAGGTATACTAAATAAATATTTTATTCAAAATATTAACGTTAAAACAAAATCTGAATACACTGATTTAAATACTCTAAAAAAATGGTTCTTTTAATCATGTTAATGCTGCACTTAATTTTTTTAATAAATATTTAATAATTTTCTTCTTTATCATGTTAAATGTGGATTAACTTCTTTATGGTATTTTTTTCAACGCCCCTCTTTTCAAATTTGTACTTACTTAAAAAAATTTTGATGAAGAAAATATATTTTATCTTATTAAACTAATTAAATCATATTTCATAAGCTTTTTAATTTTTATTAAATTTTACTCTTCAATATATTTAATAATACATTATTACAAATAACATGAATCATTAATAAGAATTTTTTCTCAAATTCCTTACAAGTTATAATGGTATGCAATATTCATACATACTCATATGGAATCGAAGTTTAATTAAAATTAATCGATTAACTGATAATTAAGTTCCAAAAGTATTGAAATCTTATTTTGCCACAAGAAACAGATAACTGAACCATGTTTTAGAACTTGAATAGATCAGAAGTGGGTGAAAGAAAACCACTTGCAAAATTTCATCTTCACGAACCATCTTGTTTAGTTTAGTTATATTAACGCCACGTTTTAAAACAGCACTAAGGCTGTTTTACGACGCTAGGCTTGATTTCATAATTTTGAACCAAGATCAGATAAACAGGACGATTCCTGAGTTGGTAAACCGCTCTCCAAGCTTCAGTATTACACCAGAGGAAGGGCATTTGGCACCTACAGATTTTAGAGGCAATAAACCCGTTTACATATCGGTTCTTCAATGGAAACAGGGTCTCGAACTCAGAATGCACCGGTTTCGAAAACGAGACCTTATCATCAGGCTGCCGTGGCCATTTTGCAAACAAGTTATAAATGAAAACATGTAACAATTTAATGAAACTTAAGATTTATAAAGTTTAGTAGTCTTTATAAAATAAAGATTTAATTTTATACAGTAAAATAACTTAAATAAAGTTCTTTTAACAGTTTTCATATAATTATTATAAGAATTCTAAATGATTTTTTTCTAAATAGCAATTTTTAACAGGGGTTTAAGGGTTATAAAAATTGACAGAAATTTATTAATAATTCACTGACGATGTATTTAACAAATATAAATATTTTAATATTCTAAAAGCGATATTTTTACTAAACATGATTTTAAACAATTATAAAACAATATCATTGCGCACATGAAATGGTTCAAAGAAAAACATGTAAAAAACTATCCTTAAATTCTGTTCTAAAATTTATAAATGCTCACTCATTTGGGGTCAAGATCCATAACTTAAAAAAACCGTGACCTAATACAATCGTATCTCAAAATAACATTTTCTTCTACAGTTCGTACCATTCAGAATCGCTTTATTCTGCGAGATGCTTAATGGGCATTACATCTTCCTTTTTTAAAAAAAAAGTAACTCCGACTCTCATTAATCCCCTGTCTTCTGTTCGTTACACGGTCATTCATTACCTGCTTAGCTCGACAACCTAATTCGCTGAAGTGTTGTCAAAAAATTATGTCTCTTAGCCTGCCGGATAATCTGCGAACGCGTCCTGACGAGGCTGAAATGAATCACCTCTCTAAAATTAGATGCCTGAAAAAAGGACGCACAGAAAACCGCATCAAAATAAAACATTTATTTAGCTATTTTTAAGTTTCAGCTGGACGACTATCAACGGTTGGAGTGCGTTTTCAGTGTCAAGTGCTGGTGGGGAAAAAAATGAAAGCGTAAGCCTGAAGCGTCAGTAGGGAGAGGGGGGTTGTTTATGAATTGCACAAGGCAGTTCGCTCTGCCAAGAGTCCTCTTTAGCCATTATTGCTTAAGATACTCGACGTAGCGCATCTCCCGGTCCGGGACGATATTTGCCAAAGGCAACCACGCATTTAAGAAGAGTGGCACCCGAACGTATTTAGCATAAATTCAGACGTAAATCTGCAGACGATCAAATCAACAGGAAACGTTTGCCAAACGATTTTAACCAGCTGTTTTAGAACTTGGAGAATTCTCACAAAGTCGGTGTATGTTGCAGTGAACGGATGTTATTGTCACCACTAAACACGTGTTTTCTTATATTTATTCTCTAGTTTTGGAGCAAAAGTGTTATAGTTACAAAAACATGAAACTGTTTCTTAGTTTGATTCCAAGTTGAAATACCGGAAGAAAAAAAAAACATCTATCCGTGCTTGTTGTTATTTTGCTTGGAGTGTGACAACATTATGCGTCAGTGACAAAATATTTGTGTAAGAAAGAAGAAAATATTCTTAGGAATTACTGATTTTTTTTCAATTAATATAAGATGGATGTGATTGATTTGTGGGAGCTGTTGTCCTATGTGGATGGTTTATCGTTCGAAACTTATCCATGGGATTTATTTTATTTATGTCATCCATCAATCAATGTAAGTGAAATGTTTGCTTTAGTCTATTTTTTTAAATAAGGTGTAATAGAAAATATTTCTTTATTTGAAAATTGTGATTTTAACGCATCAAGTGTTATTAGTTTATTAAATCGGAATATTTTTCTTCCCTATTAGCGTAAGATATTGCACAATATCTCAACCCTATTGTTCGATATTTTGAATGCCGGACAATATTTTGAAGATATCATAATAGTGTTGAAAGGCATTTTGTGTTAATGAGATTGAAATCTTACAAAAATTAAATATTTTTTAGAGGTTTAATTTCTTCAGTTAAGCAGTATTAAGAATATAACAATTTTTTTTCTTTCTGTCTAATATTTTATTATGAATCTGGATAACTTCAAGCCCAATGAGGGCGTGGGTTGAAGTCAATAATTCTCAGAGTCCTAGAGAGGGGCTCGCCAACTCAAGATAAGGAAAAATATACATTATTTTTCAGGAAAAATATTGGATATTGGGAGCTTGGTCCAGGGGTAACTGATTCATGTTTTATTTGATGTCGTGCATCACACCGTTGTTCATTGGGAGGATGCGCATGCTTAGAAAATGGATATGCTGTCCCAGATGTATTATGATCAGATATATTATCAAGTGTTCCCGTCATTTTACCATAGTGAAAAATTATGAAATTCTTCTTTGTAATAAATCTGTACCTGCAAAATGAGTCATCTAAGTCAATAAAAACAATATTATCTAATGAAAAAAATGTATGCATTTATGTTTAAAAATATACTTCAAATGAAAATAAAATTTTCTTTCAATCAATTTCACATTTTTTTTTTGTTTTAAAATTGAATATTAAAAAATTTAATCACGAGCAAGTTGTCGTAGAAAGGAGAATTATTTTGATCGAAGGAAATAAATTCAGGAGATAATTTCTGAAGAACAAAAATCCCGTGACTGATATTTAAAGATTGAATATTCGATTATAAAAAAATTCGAGTTAACGTTTGAAAAACAGACATTAAATTGAATGCTATTAAGACTTATTGATTACTATTATGATTATGATTGTAAAAATAGAAATTAATACACACAGTAATATTGTAAAAAAAAAATAAAAACTGCCAAAATCTAAAAATAGTAGGCGAGTGAACTATTTTGCACGAAAAATGGAGGAAAAAAAGGGAGATTATAGATCAAGGTTTATAGATCTTTGTAGATCTTTTTTTTTCTCTCACTCAATTCATTTTTTTGTGCTAATAACAATTTCCTTGGCCTAATTTTCATCCCAAAAAAATTAGCTTTGCCTCTAAAACTATTTAACAGAAAATAAATAAGTTTTTGAAAAGAAGTTCTTTTTTAAAAAAGTTATTCTGATTGTTTTATTCAAAATTTTTAAGTCACGATCTTTATTTTCAAAATTTTGCTTAAAAATATAGCATTTGTTAAAAGAGACCTTTGTGCTTCAATCTTTTCTTGCAAATGGCAATGTTATTATTAATTACTAGAAACCTCGGGCGACCAGCTGGTTTACCGGTAATATTGACTATATTTGATTTCAGATAAATCTTTTAGCAATAACTTTATATTCAGATTCCATCAAATTGTCTTTCATTAAAACCATGTTATTTTTATTGTCTTACTTAAATTCTATTTTGTATACATGAACTTTAATGGAGAAAACTAGTTCACAGTTCTAAGTTCTCCAGTTGTTCTGGTAATGTTCTTCCTGTTGCTATCTACCTTCAGCCCCATAATCTTGTCCAGAGACATACTCTCGTCGAATAAGGCTCCATAGGCACTTGCGTAGATTCCTCGGAGTCGTGTTCGACAACGTTATCAAACCAAAATTTCTTCTATGTAGATATAAGGGTTTTCTTTAAACAAGCCCTCAGCACAGTCTGATACAATCCAACCATCTTGTGACATCAACGGTGTTTCTTCTCTACTCGTTAAGCATTTTTTTTTTTTGCATTTTGTTTTATTTGTAATGAAAATTACTTATTATGAGAGGTGCTCGTTAAGCAAATTTTGACTGAACTTGGAAGAAAATGATGTAAAGCTGTGAAATCTGCCACTTCAAAGAATAGAAGAAATGCATAAGAAAAACTTACTTGAAAATTTCATCTTCATCCTGTTCAATAAAGTCTGGTACCTTCGTTTTATAGGATGTAAATACTTGACTTTTATCTTCAATGATTTTTCAAATACTTCAATTCGTCCAAATACTTCTCCGTTTATCGCTTCCTTATCAAACACAGCTGAACAAATTGCATAATAAATTGTATTCTCGTAATTTTGATACCTGAGACCTTTCAACTCGGTCTTAATTCATCTTTATATTTTAAATACTTATAAAACAAACACGAGAAAATTCAGGAACAGTAAAAAATATGGAAAAATTTGAAAAAAAAAAGAAAGATTAAATTGTAGTTGGTAAAAATTTTTCCAGATATGTGATGCCACTTTGTCAAGTTTTATTAAACTGAAACGTGTCATAAAATTTAAAATTAAAGGTGATTTTGAAATGAAATTTATGCATATTTAAACAAAACAAGTAGTCTTTATTTACATTTGAATGAATGGGTTATTCACTAACTGACCACCGAAAGCACATGTTCAACAAGTTAAAAATAAAAGCGCTGATAAAAACTTGAAAACAACTTTTAAGGGTTAAAAGTTGTAAAAAAAAAGGTTATTGTTAAATGTTTTTCGTTAAAAGTTACAAAAAAAAGTTATTGTTAAATGTTTTTCTCTGCTATGAAATAATTGACTCCATCATTGCTTAGTTCAGAAACTTAATAGAGAATCAAACGTCATTTTTTTGTTCCAGTTTACGGCATCGTTACGAATAGCATGCATACGAATACATAAACCAACAGATTTTTTTTTAACTTATTTCACATAAAATGTGAATATATTACAAATTTTGGAGGAAATTTGTCAGCGAATTAGTAATATGATGGTCTTTCGATTGAGTATTAAAACAAAAACTCGAGGAACTAGCTGAATGGATAATATATTGCGACGACATTAGCGCTAAATGTTTAAATCTTTTTTTAATTTTTCTGCCTTTTTACCCTTTGCCAGAAGGTCAACTACCTGTTTATCCATAAGTGTGTGGGTGCTGTTAAATCAAAAAGAAGACATCCGAAATGCGCTCTCATATTTCTTCGATGTTCTACGAAGCTCAAAATGTGTCATGTTAATTACTAGCCATCTTTGACGAACAGCTGATTCCCCAGGAATATCTGTGTGTTTAATTTCAATAAAAATTTTTAATATATTTGATGTCCATGATTTCCTCAAAAATTTAAAAGCTCATCTAATGGAATCTAGTGCCAATAGATCGTTATATCATTAAAAACCTATGTGTCTGCGTAATCTGTTTCAAACTGCATGTTGTCTTTTACAGTAATGTGATCACCTGTTCTGATTCCAAATGTAAACTGTGAAAATAATAGACGGAATTTTTCTTCTTAAACTTTTAATATTGTTAGAAAATTAAATAATTAAATGTGGAATTTTTTTAAATGTCAAAATTTAGGAAAACTTTGCAGGTTGATTAAATTGGTATCATTTAAAAGACCATTTTTATATTTTAAAATGGTGCAAGCAATTAGTTCAGTTAAAAAAATCGATTTCATGCAAAAATATTTCCGATAATTTTTAGGCATTACATAATAGTTGTTTTGGAAAAATGTTAAAATTTTCGAAATTTTTTATTGATTAAAATTTCAAGAATATGTTCTGCAGTGCATATTCCCACCCGTCGATTTACATTTGTTTCAGACATGGTAGCCGTAAAACAAAAGGTATGTTGTGTAGATTGTCAACACACATGCATATTCTTTTTCAATAGTTGTAACTAAACATATTAGAAAATCGAGGGGGAGAATATTCTTTCCGTTTTAAATTCACATTTTTAAATGAGGCTAATAATGCTTCCTTCTCAAAAAAAAATGACAAAGAAGACTAAAAAAGAACATTGTCGAAGGGTGAACATTGTCTTTGTTTTAAATTTGCAAATTTAAATGAGGCTAATAATGCTCCCTCATTAAAAAAAAAACTATCTGAATATTTAGAAACTCTTTAGATGATGCATCAATATATTGTTTTGCCTGATTAAATTCTTCCAGTCTGAAAGTAAGAAATACAACAAACTTAGAATTAACTGAAATTACTGTCTTAATTCTAAATAATCAACTACTCTCCATTTCTGAATGCTAATGACCAATTAGATGCGTCCTTCGAACAGAGAATATCCTTTGAAATTACTCACTCAATTTGAAACTCCCACGCACTCCGCTTAGAAAAGCTGCGACTGATCTGTAAACTCCTTTCGGAATTTAACAAGTCTTCTCCATTTACTGACTATTCATCTTATAAGCGTCTATATAATATTTGGTGGGAGTTTTCTTCCCTCGGCTAATGCAATTTGACACATTAGATGATTAATTTCGTACAATTGAGTCGTATAGTAGAGAATCAAATATGTATTTTGTAACAATACCTCGTCCCATTTACCGATTTGATTAAAAGTTTGTCACTAATCTACCTTATTAGCATAACATTTTGTACAGTATCTCGGCGATACTGTACGATATTGTGAATGCCATACAATATCGTGAAAATCTTATTGGGGTTTTTTTTTATGCTTATAGGGCTTATTTATAACGTAAAAATTTTGCTCTAAAATTCAAACATCTAACTTGTAGTGCTTGAATTTATTGCGTTCATATATACAGATAACAAGTGATAATCTTTCGATGGATTAAATCCGAAATGTGACGCATATCTACAATTCTGTTGATAAAATTATATGCTAAATTTAATTTATCTATATTTATCTCTTTATAATAATCGTGTATAATTGCATAGAGACGAAAAGACAGATAGACTTTGCTTTGAAATATTTCTTACAAAATTTAGGAGTTTTTATTATTATTATTACTAACCGCCTTTGGCGACCAGCCGGTTCGCCAATCTTAATGTTCGTTAAAATTTTAATAATGAAATATTTTATGCAATTCCTACTTTAATAGCTTCTTTATCAAAATATTTTAAAACTTCAAATTATAATATTATGAGAGATATAATTCTCTCATAATATTATAAACGCCTTCAGTCATAACGTAATATGTATCTCTCTCATTTTCTGTTAGTTCCCGTAGAATTTATACTATAAATTAAAGTGGAAAGGATTAATCTGCAATTAATATAATAATATTTTTTTCTGAAACAAAGTATTTTTTTGTAATATGATTACTGAAAACAGTCACTGAGCGTTTAAACTTTATGGGCACTAAAGAATATCTTTCCTAATTTATGCAATATTTCAAGAATTTGTCAACAAAATATTCTCAGATTCATTATGACCAGGTCTATTAATTAACAATGTTTAATTTTAAATGTATCAAACACTAAGAAAATAAAACGAATCGTTTAAAATAATCTGTTGAAAACAGGTTTTAAAAAAACTAAAAAAGCGATGTACTTAAAACTATAAGCGTATACAAAAAATGTATAACTAACATAAATACAATTTAATTACAAAAACATGCAACTAACCTAAAAATAATTTAAATCATCCGTTGATAATGGTTGTCATGTCAACAATCAGAACACAATGCGTATGCGTGAATTTTCAACGCCAGTTACGGTAACGCAAATGCGCGAGTTTTTCTACGCCAGTTGGGGTAACACTAAGCAGATTAGAAATTTTTAATTTCCTTTATTCTGTTTTATTTTAATTCAAAAGTACTTAAGAATGAATCTGAAAGATCTATTAACTAACAATGTTTAATTTTAAATGCATCAAACATTAAGAAAATAAATAGAATTGTTTCAAATAATCAGCCGAAAAATCTTAAGCCTAGCTTCATGACTGTTGGGGGAAAAAAAACTGCAGCCGTACTCATTTGGCGATGGGAAAAATGAAAAGATTTTTTTTGGCGGGAAAGTTAGTTTTTAATTAATAATTAAAATTCTAATTAAAAATTCAAAAAAAGGGCCATCCTATCTTTTAAGTTAGATCAAACTGCACACGATGTGCAAATTTGATTAAAATCGGTTAAGTAGTTTAGGAGTCCATCGCGGACAAACATCGTGACACGTAATTTATATATATTAAGATTAATGAAAATATTACTTACCATTTTTCATCCTTCCAGTTTATTCCTAACTTGAATCATCGTGTTCACAAACAAACAGACAGACAATTCCAAAAATGGAATTTTTCGAGCGCATCGGCGTTTAAACTATAGAGATTCATCAAAATATCGAATTATATATTTTCACGAATCCATTACTTTTACTTTCTTTACTTTGTGCACGAACGAATAAAATGCCAGGCATATTTTCTACGTTACGTACATTCAAATGCGTTTGATTTTAATAAATATCGTCCCCTAAGTTTTCTTTAAAGATCTTCGCAAAAGAATGGTTCCAAGAGACAGAATAATAACTTCAACAAGAAAAATGTGTTTTTATTTATTTATAACATAAAGCAGAGCTTTTTAAACTGCAAACACCTCTTGTTTGTTGTTACAAAACAATATTATGAATACAAAAATATTTTTCGCATTGAAAAGAAAAACATTCGCATTGTTTAAATAAATGGGAAAATGCATAAAATGTATCAGAACTCAAAGAGTTTCATTTAATTCTGAAGTAATAATCATAAATTTGCTGATAAAACTACTTATTTTTGATTTATTTTCTTTTAGGGGGATAATATAAATGTCAATTATGAATTGAATCGAAAATTTCACAACAACGCAAAAGATTCTCAAATTTTTTTACTAGATTTGTAATTTAGATAACGTGAAACTGGCTTTTTTTTTCCAGTTTTAGAAGTTGCATAACTTTACAATGGATCTTTTCAATTCAAATATTTAGTTTATTTTTGGGATTTATTTAAAATTAATAAGTATACTTAATTTTACTGCTTATATTTTAACTACCGAGAATTTTAACTACAGAGTTTGGAAAAAGGAAAATTTGTTTTAAAATTTTCTTTCTAGAATAATGGAAATAAAAGCTTTGTTCTAATTTACACTGAGAAGAGAAAAAAAGAAATTATTCTTTTTATTCAGCATAGATTAATTTTAGTTAATCAATGATCGATAATTAATAATGATTAATTAATTAATAATTTCTTTGGAGGACTTTTTTAAATCTGTAACAAGTTTTTGCTATGATTTACCGATTCAAATGGCATCGATTGATTTGAATATTCTATCAGTCAATCGGCTAGAAAATACAAGTTTGCTGAACCCGAGTTCCTTTTCTAGTTTAAAAAAATGAATAAATGGATGATTAAAAAATTTTAATTATTCATTTTCAATAATCACAAAAGCAATGATATCAAAATATGACAATAACTGAATCTTAACTAAGTTGTAAAAAATACAACGGATAACATAGTAATTCATCATTAAAATATTTCTAAAACAATAACCATGTACTATGTTAAAAGCTATATAAATAAAAGTGGAAATCATAAATACTTTGTACCCTAAGTATCCGAATTATTGTATACATTTACTTCATATTCTGTGCCTGAATATTATAAAATAAAAGGACGATTTAAGTAAAGTTTTCGTGATAATAAACTAACACTTAATTTCTTATTAGTTAAAGCTATGTTTTGACAAATATTGAAGAAATCTTTTAACTAGAAACAACAGAAATAAGATGATAAGATTCAGATTAGAGATTTTATCTTATAATTCAGTATATTTTTTTCAAACTTATACAGCGGCTTCAAAACAAAGGGTTCTTGCACTTTTAGAATGTGGAGAAAAAGATGTTCGTACCTAAAAAATTTTCATTGTAATATAAAGTCTAACATTTTTTAATATCATTTCTATTAGATTGTTTAAAAAATTGGGGGGGGGGGGTATTTATTTTTAATAAAAATATAAAAAAAAGCAGAGAAAAGGGCGTCATAAGAGTGTTTCTACATCAAAAAAGATTTCAGAAAAATTCATAACTAAAATTATCACCTGCTCCTTTTTTTTATTTTATTTATTTATTCTTGCATTTTGCTGATATTTTAAAAATTGTTTGGCTTTAGTCTTTGCTTGTTTACTTCTGTAAGCTGTATTTATTATTTTAATAATTGTTTATAATTTAAATATAGCATTCAAAAAATAGTTATTTTTCATCAAAATAATGATAAATCAATTCGGTATTTCGCTAAATTGGTAAGTTTGTCCTATTTAAAGTGCAGTATTGATAAAACTTTTTAACATGTTAAGGATGCTGCAGGATATACTACTAAGTATTAATTGAAGGAAAAATCATACTATTTATAATTATGTATAGATTTCTTTAAACTGTACGAAGACTTTTTTTAAATAACTTTTTTATTTTTGTGTTTCTTTTTAATTATTGATTTTTTTAAAAAAATCGTTTCTTTATATTCTTAAAATATTTATTGAAATTTCATTAAGAAACAGTTATTGACGCTATTTTGAAAAATTCTCAATTTGAAAAATTAATTTTTACGAATGCATAAAGCAGAAATCCATCTAATTTGTAAGTACACTTTTAGGAACCACTATTTGTTCATTTTTCTGTAATGCCATTAGTTGAAATTAGAGCATGCAAGATTCGTCAGCTTTTATCTAATCAATAATATCGAAAATTGCACACATTATTTAACAGTACAAATTATTTTACGGATTATTATTTCATGTACCAATGCTCGACAATTTATAAACTAAAAATAGTTATTCCTTTGACTTGACTTGCTTTATGTTTAAAGGTAGAATTATGTAATTAATTTTTTATTCGCTTCTTGATTTACCGGAATTTTTGAAATGTTTCACTTTTGTGTCTTCTCGATAACAAAAAAAAAACTGTTTTAATATTTTCTAGAATTCTTTGTCGGTTAACCGATTCATTAAGTAAATTTTCGAACTTTGCATTCCAAATAAGAGGATAATTAAATTCGATTTCATTACATGCCACTTATTAATGTTTCCAAAATGTCTTTTATAGATAGAAAGAAACCAGTCCGAAATCTCATCCAAGACTGGCGATGTTTCCCATGAAGAAACAGACTACAACGAAACACAGCGGAATGATGACAACGAAATCATTTCCTTCAATCATGTTCCTCCGGAAGAAGTGCCTAACCATCAGGTAACGAAAACGACGCCACGTTCTTATCGAAACATTTCTGAAAAATAAATTTTCTTGTTTTTAGTAACGTAGAAATTTAACGTAGAAATTGTTTTTAGTAATGCGCATACAAAAAATTAAGAGTGACCGCCTTGTCAAAAAATGGCATGTTTGTAGTAGCCCTGTGCGGCTACTTGCATGTGAATTATAGAGCTTTGGATACAATGAAACTTTTTATTAATCCGACGCGAAAAGTGGCGCAACTCAGTAAATAAATGGTAAATATTAATTATTCTTAGAGTAGGATTGGATTGGATTTTGGGATTTAGTGGTGCAAGAGCCATACCTAACCATACTGCGCCAGAACTCAGAGTAGGACTAAAATCAGAGTAGGTCCTCAGAATAGGACCAGAGTAGGTATGTGCAGCTATATCAGATGATTAATGGCATCATCAATCAGATGATGATGCCATTAATCATCTGATATAGCTGCACATGCAAAAAACATTTTAAACACTTACTGGCTCTTTAATAATATAATAATCTTTCATTAATTGGTTATCAGTTTCTATTTTACTTGCTATTTTGTTATTAAATGAAGATAAGAAAAACGATTGTTTGAAAGTAGGACCAACACTATTACGATTTAATTTTTAAGGATTAAAGCTCTACCATCCGCGCTTAAACCGTCAAATAATGTATAAAACAAATCTCTGAAAAATATAGATTTTTTAAATATTTTTCTGGTTTTTTTATGCTTTTCTTTTTTAATAGAAATATAAGAAGAAGGTCGTTATAAGCCATAATTCTCTCAAATGATTATACCCCTAAGCGAAGGCAGCAATTATTTAAAACTGAGAGGTGCAAAAACCACCTGGAAAATTGGAAATACAACATATAGCATCACTAATTGCTTTTGGTTAATAACGCCTTATCTCTAAAATGAGCACGATAATCTATTGATAAGGTTTTGTTTTCAGGGTCATTTGGCTCCAAATTCGAAATCTGATTCCACTAAAGATTCGTCCCATAAGTGGGCTCACTCCACTTTAAATTTGACGTGGTAGATCAAATGTCTTTTTCTGATGTGGGATCACAGGTGGAAGTTTGAAGACCGACTGTCTGACCTTAATACAAAATTATAAGATCCGTACCAATATCGTATTTGTGTTGCTTCAAAACGGAACGGTAATATAAATAAAACTAAATTATGGTAATTATGATATACTTATAGAGCAACAACACGTAAATGACCACTTGTTGGAAACTATTTTGTTTTTACTTCTTTCTTGCTTTTATGATATTAAAAATGTGACATCAGGATTCTATGATATGAAGAAGTTGTTTCCTCATTAAATTTGTAGACCCAGTTTTCATATTGGTGAAATCAAATCAATCATTCAAAAAAAAAATCAAATCATTATTCAAAGCAGGTAAGAAGAAGATTTCATTGCCATATTTTTAGTCGTCACCTTTCGATACGAAATTATCGTTATGATGTCACATCTCCCAGTGGACAGTTATCACTTATAGCGTAATAGACTTCACAGAAGAGATCAAATAGTTCTGCAATAAAAAGTAACCCGTCTGTGACTAGCTTAAGGGTCGCAAGAAAATCCTCGTGAAATTAATCAACTTTTGCTGTAAATACAATATTTCGTCTCCATAGAATATCAATTACTTGTGCTTGAAATAGAATTGTGATCAAATATATCAGTTAATATCAGTTACTTTTCAATAAATTAAAATCATATTTAAGATTATTTAAAATGGCATGATAATATACAACATGGGTTTCTCGGACATATTAAATTATTTCAGATTAATAGCATATTTCGCAATAATCTCACTCAGCAAATTTTTTAATGTCTGCCGAATTGAAGAATCCAGAAAATTCCACGGATACAACTTTATTATGCGAACGATATACGCAATAAGGACGAAAACATAAGACATTACTGTATTCTATACTAGATATCATTACAGTGTTCTCCCTCTCCTTTTCAACATAGTTATTTCACTTCATCATGATATTCTACGCTCGTGATAACTCCACTTCGTTTCCTGATACGCAAAAGCACATCGATCTCGTACTTATATTGTACCCTAGTAGTACCACAATATTGTGAATGCCGAAGTGCCCAGCATAAAAAATATAGTATGATACGTAACAATATTCAAAAAGTCCGGAAATTTTTTTAAACATTGATAAAAGAAGAATTGGAACAAAAATATTATTCACAGATTAATATTTTATTTATAGTGCTTCATCTTTTATTTTATAGCTTGAGATTTTATTCTAAAAAAATTAACTGGGTCAATTTTTTTATTAAAAGCCGAATATTGTATAACGTTACACTCTATAGAAAATTATAGATTGAACAATGCTGGATGATAATATGAAAACTATATTGTAAATTGTACACTAAAAAATCTTAATAACAGTATAAAAACTATATTGTAAATTCCAAAGTTATGAGCACTAATCAGTGCTGTAATAAAACAATTCTAAATATATTTAACAATGCAGTATAGCAGTTTATTTATACATGTTTATACATTTTACCTCAAACTTTGAGACAACAGTATTTTTGATATCTTGTTTTAGATTATTTGTATTTATTTTTTAAAAATATTCAATTTTTAATAAAAGGCTTTGGCTTATCCTTTATTTATTTAAAGTAAAATAAATTAAAATTAGAAAGTGAAAGAAAAGCAAATAAAGGAAATTAAAAGAAGCAAAATAAAAATAATTAAATTCGTATTAAAAAAATTTGCTTTTAAACAATTCTTTATTTAATTTTAATTAAAACAGAATCAAAATTATTTTTTTAACAAACGATCAAATACTTCGGTTTACCTGGTTTCAAAAAGCGTTTATTTCCCTCTTTTTTTTAAGATTGAAATTTTAATTTTCATAAATTAAAAAAAAGTATGAATAGTTTTGGAAAAATAAAAAAATAGAAAATTCAATGTCCCACATATTTAAAAGCTTTAATTTTGAGTCCATGTTACATAATTTATTCTAACAACAAATATTAATAATGAATGAAACGGTTCTTCTTTGATTTCAAATCACTTTCTTAACTCGAAATTTTAATTTAAATGCCAAACTGAAAGTTTAAAGGACAATGTTGAAATGCCCTTTATTCCTATCGAACTAAACACACAATTATTATATTCGGTATTCGGATTTTAAACTCTCGTTGACCCAACGGATAAGATGCTTACTGTTTCACAAATTCCGTTGTTCGAATCTTGTCATAAGTGAAAGATATAGATCTAGTGAATTAAAAAAAATCATTAGGAGCAGTGTTAAATAATTTTTAATACACATAAATAATAAGAGCAAACTATTAAAAAACATATATATACAAACTATTTCTACAGCATTGGAAATTAATATGTTAAATACTGGGAAAACAATATAAAATATAGAAATGCAATATTGATCAATGTAAGAAAAGTCTTATATTTTACACTGTTGTAAAACAATACTATTTTTACAAATTATATAATAAAAATATACATAATATTATACAAAACTGTGTGCTACTTGTAAAGGATCATCCAAAATCAAATACAAAAGCATAATTTCTATCAAGCAAAATACACAATTACCATAAATGACTGTCTTTTTTTCAAGGTATCGCTGGCACAGAGAATAAGGTACCGCTGACAATCCAAATTGTCCGATGTTCGAGTTTATAAGTAGATGAAAATCAGAAGACTACTACCACTATAAAATTAATCATGAAATGTCCTAAAAAGTGTAATACGCTTTCATACTCAAATAAGTAATTATACTCGATATATCAAATACGGAATAAGAATACTTTTAGGAATGTTTATAGCCTTGGGAGCGAATTTGGTCTGTGCCAGGAAAACAATATTATACAATGTAGGACGTCGGTATTTACCAATATCAATATACAAAAAGAAACCTTACATTTTTCAATATTGTAAAACAATATTATGCAATATTTTTCTGAAATTTTGCACATTATTTGAATACTTGTTTCTAAATTCATTTATTTGAAGAACGAAATTCAACTACAGAGTAATGAACTATGATCTATATTATTATAATTACAAAATTAATATGAAATAATGATTTTTTTAGATAGGATAATCGAAATTCTAAATTGTACCATTTAATTATCTGAAGAATCGTACCTAGGGATGACGAATATTTTAGGAGTGGTTATTACGTAACCAATATCAAAAAGTCACAAATACAAGTGATCAATACTTTTCAAACAGGGGTGTGATTCAAATCCTTGATACGATCTTACTGGTTATATTTCTATTACAGGTTTTGGATCGCGATAGAAAGTAACAATCGATACGATATCACTGAAATTTACTGGAGCGGTGACTTCGCTGGAAAGTAACAAACGATACGATCTGTCCAATGGAAGCTCTCGAACATAACAGAAAAAGAGAAATATGTGAACGGATTGAAAAGTGAACGGACCGGTTATTGGAATCATCGTATCACTGAATTGTATATCACTGAAATTTATCGGAGCGGTGACTTCACTGGAAAGTGTGAAGTCGCCGCTCCACTTCATTAGAGTAACCGGTCTTATTGGTATTCGTATGTGTTGATGCACTGTTCCATACAAATCGTTCTTAATTGCTTGTAATTTGACTTTGCATATATTCCATTTACTACTAGCGCCATCTATTGGTAGAATATAGAACTAAAGTAAACAATTTAAAGAAATGACATTTATATTTCATTCAAATTTTTCAGAAAATGGTTTACACCAATACAAAAATTAAATAAATAGTTTTGAAAAAAATCAAATTTTAGAAGTAAGCTGAAATAGATAAATTAATTCAATCACACGTTACTTAATTCAGTAAATTAAGTATTAATTACAATTAATAAATTTTATATTTAATATTAAGTAATAATTTTAAATTAATAATATGATTGAAATAATAGACATTTGGAGCAAATATTTAAAAATAACAATATCAAAATTATTTGTTATTCAAAAAATCGTGGATTATGCATCTCTAATCGTACCACAACTATTTCTCTCACTAATCATCCAAAGCTCTTGCACGACGCAGATAATCATTTCAAATATATTTCAAAGTAGATGAGTGGCAACAAAACGCACTGTCATCGATCTCTTTTCTTTCCATGTGTGTTTTATTTACATTTCAAATGTCAGACGCGCAATTTGCTGCTTTAGGGTATTAAAAGTTTTGTTTATTTAGAATTGCAAACATGCCGAAGGAAATTAAAACTAAGGACAGTTCGCGATATTCTTTTGATGCGAAAAAAGATAGATTCAAAAGAAGAAATGAATCCCAAGAAGAGAGAGAAAAACGAATTGAGTCTGCTAGAGTGCGAAATAATTTTGCAAAAATTCAAAATAAACTGCAAGACCCAAATGAAGTTTGTTATTGTTTTCCTTTATAAAATTTTAACTTGTTAGTTTTTGGCACATCCGCCTACATATTTTGATGTTTGATGGCGTCGTTTTTATAATTGTGTAGGTACTACAGTTGGTTTGCAACCTGTTCAGAAAAGAAGTTCTTGAAATTTCGTAAATATTTTGATAATAAAAACATTACTCGGCTGAAATTTAAAATTTCAGAAAATTTATTAATCTGTCGGAAATGAAAAAAAAAAAAGTTGTCAAAATTTAATCAATAAACGTGTCTATTTTAGGTCAATCATATTCCTAGCTAATGTTATCGTTTTTAAAATTAAAAAAAAGAAAAATAGCGAGAATATTGAATAAAATATTTTATAAAAATCATATTTCATGCTAATATTAATGTTTTCTTAATAAAAAAAGGTAATAACCTAGAATATTGAATAAAATATTTTTGACTTCAATAATAGATTTTTTTTAATGAATGCAAACTGTTCTTCCCATTTGGAAAAAACTTATGATTTCCTTAAACTCTACTGTCTTTTTTTCCAATTTTTAATATATGTGTAATTGTAAATAAATTACCCATACTTTTATGCTTTCATTACATCTTATAATATAAATTAGTTGCATAATTAATTGCATCTTTTAATATAAATAAATTTACTATACATGATTAAATAGGAAAGTAATCTTTTTATAGTTGATATAAAATGAAAAGCTAAAAAATTAATGAACTTTTATTTTTGAATTGAGAGCATGCACTTTCTTTTTAAAAATATTGATTATTTCTTAGCATTCTTCCTTTCAACGTACTAATAAAAGAAATCTATATTTGAAAAGTATGTTTTTAATTTATGAAGACTAAAACAATCTTATGTTATATTAAAATTTTACAGGTGGTGCAAATAACACATTCCAATCAAACATTTATTACAGAAAATAGTAATGACTATCAAAATGGTAAGATTTCCTTTATATTATAGCATATTTCTGTCTTGATTTTGTCATTTAGTTTTTTTTTAAAGTAGATTTTGAGGTGCCATTATTCAAAAAGGGTTTTATAATTTTATCTTATCATATTATTTGGTTGAGTTTGTCACAAATTTAATATCATTGCATTTCAAGTATTTATTATCAAATAAAAAACTTGTACTGGAAATTCTTGGAGTCTTTTTGAAGTTACTTGAATATTGAAATCTTTTTTTCTTCTCGTTGAAATTGGCTCACCATAAATAAAAACAATCCATTAAATAAATAAAATTTGCATGTTGTCTATTATAATATTCTTGTTTACAAAACTTAGCACATATTTAATGTGTACGGTAAAAATGTGAATCATGGAATTTTTTTAAAATTTTAATAATTAAAAATTAAGCTGAGTTTAAGCTTTTTCTGTGTTTTCTTCCAAAAATATTATTGCACCAAATTAAATATACTCTATTTAAAAAGTTTTTTAAAAATTATTATACCGATTTAGTAATTATACAGATTTTGTCTGAATGTTGACAATTTTTTAAAAATATTTTCTTACGTAATTCCATTAATAAATTACATTGTTTCCATGAAATTCATACCGTTTTCATTGTTTCATCAAATGTTTAGTCACAGGATTTTCTGACATTGTTGAAAAATGAGGTTGAAGGATTCTTTTTTATATATGTATAATTCATAACAAATAAAAAGAGAATTTACAATGCTATCAAATTAGATGAACTAGGCATTTACTTTTTTAGTTGTGCTACAAAATCATGGGTTTGGTTTTTATCATAATGTGTAATTAGTAGTGAGGCAATATACAATTACATGACCTTAATGCTTAATAATTTGATGGAACCATGAACATATGAGGTATATTCAAATGATTTAACTGAAATTAAATCCCCTGTGAATAAAATCCCCATTAATAAATTCAAAGTAAATTTATGCTTATTCGGCATTTTACATTTTGTTGATATTTTTAACTGAATGTCAGTAATATAAATTAAGATTTTTCTCTCTGAAATTTATCTTTCCTTTCAATTCATAAAATTTCTCATCTCATGAATGGTTCTGTATTTTATTATTTAGTCAATAGCTTTAGAGAAGGTTTTTGTATGGAAAATTGTGAGGAAGATAATCTTTCTGTATAATTTTTAACTTGTATAATAATAATTATAACTTAATATTGCAATACAAAATCATATTAAAATTAAGCATGTGTTTTGTGATTAGAGCTTTAAATTAGTTGCAGTCATTTAAGTGAATGAAAAATATTATCAGTATTCTATAGAAAGTTGTTCAACTCAACATACATCCTTAAAAAAAGATAAATCACTTAATTATTCTATGAATAGATCTGAAAGATATGTTAAAATTAATACGCTGTAAATATTTTAGAAAAATAAATGTTGTATATGTTTTTTTCTTGTAACAATTAAAGATTTAATTAATTTATTGATTTTTTTTTTAATGCATTGAAAGCTTCAACCCCATATTTGACTCAACATCCAAATGTTGCTGCTGAATATTATAAAATTGGATTAAGTGATAATTTATCATTTTCTTTAGCTCCAAAAAAGAAAAAGATTAGAGAGTTATGAATTTTCTTAATGGACTTGATAAACCTGATTTGATATATATATATATATATATATATATATATATATATATATATATATATATATATATATTCAAATATTCATATTGATTTGATATGATTATTTATTTATTTATTGTTTATTTCAATGTATATTGCAGCCTTAGAATCATCAGATACAAGAGAGTCAAAAGATGAATCACTTGACCAAAGCAGCCTTCTTATTGATACGTCCACAGATATTCAAAATAACCAGTCATTGCAAGAATCTATGTTAACGCTACAGTTATCTCTCGAAGATAGATCAGCACTGTCAGCTTTTGAGGTGATTATAATAATTTATTTATGATTAAACCTTTCATCAAGTCTGTTAAAGGAAAATAGAAATTGGAACATGAGATTTATTTTGAAAAATTCCTTCACTTTTTATAGGTTTTATTAAAGTTGATCAATACTTTATCAATTGAAGTAAAATATTTCTTATAAGAAATTTACTATTTGTTACAAACATTTATCTCATGTGATGTTTTTAAAATTGATTTTTATTTATTTATTTATTTTTCTACCATTTCTTGATGTATTAGAGTTTTAAATTTTTTGCTCTTATGCATTTCCATTGACAACACACTATTTCAAACTTTTTGAAAATTAAATATCAGTTTATTCATTTATTTAAATTTTGATTCCATGTAAGTGGCACCACATGATTGTAAAATTGAGAAAATTTTGATTCAAGCTCCCATATTTATACAAATGAATTACTAATTAAATACTATAAAAGTGAAATAATTAAAATCAAATGGAAAATAATTAACATAAAAATACTTTTTAATAAACTAATAAAAATATGTTTTTAAAATTTATTAAGATGGTAGTCATGCTGGGAATCCATAAAGTTTTAGTGGATTATAAAATGGTTGTAACTTTGCAAATATGTGTGATAGAAAAATACAAGTAAAAATGTTTAAAGAATTTGATGTATCACGTTTATCTTGAAAATGTGATTAGAGAATTTGATGTATCTAGTTTATCCCCTTTTAGATAATATCAAATTTTATTCACAGAAACTTAATTTAGCAATTACTTTATTTTCAGAATTATTATTAACCCAGGACTTCAGCAATAAAAATGAAAATAATTTGTTTTGTTTGATTAGGGTCCCCTGCCCCTTATCTTATGTGTTCAGCCACTAGTAAACTGAAGTTGTTTTCTATTTTTCTATTCTGTTGAAGCTGTAGGTTATTAATAATTCAGAAAAATAAGTAAATTTTAAATTATATTTCTGAAAGTAAAATTTTTTAGCACAAATAATTAGATATCTGAAGCTTTCTAATTCTTTTTACAAATTCTTTATATATTATATATTTGCAAGGCTTTAAATTGACATTGAACTTTATAAACATACTGCCCTTTTAAAATCCCTCTAGTTAATTCAGAATTTGGGAAGAAAGATGAATTTAGATTGTTTTAAAAGCAAAGTTGATTGTTTATTTTAAATGTAACTTATTTGCATTTATAGAATTGCAAATTTTGACATTTTATGAACTGTCCATTTCTTTTTGATTACTAAAATAGAATGTGAAACATCTTTTATTATAATGGTGGACAAAGGGACAATTAAACTACATTTAAAATTTTAGCTTAAAAAGAAATTTATAAACTTCTTTTCAAACATAGCTTTTGCAATATCAATTAAATTTGTTTTTAAAATTACCCGCAGAAATCTCTAGGATAGTCACTATAAATGTCCTTAAAGGATTTATACGCAATATTTATGATTATGATACACAGCAGTAACATAGAAAATAAATTCATTATTAACTTTATTATCTTACTAGCTGCTTTTAGCAACCAGCTGGTTCGTAAGTATTGTTTGTGTTTAAATTCGATTTAATCCCTTATTTGTAACTTGATATTGATTTTTCCTTAAACAAAGTAATTTTAAACATCAAATAGTGATAGAATATGAACTTTGCT
Organism: Argiope bruennichi; assembly: GCF_947563725.1. Classification (NCBI taxonomy): domain Eukaryota; kingdom Metazoa; phylum Arthropoda; class Arachnida; order Araneae; family Araneidae; genus Argiope; species Argiope bruennichi. Next base: position 9,365,210 of record NC_079154.1, read on the forward strand.
ATTTACTATTTGCATACTTTCTTTAATGAAATCAATAAATGCAAATTTAATATCCACATCATGTAATATTTAATAATTTACACATTTTGGAATTGTCCAATTTAATTTTCTTATCTCATATAAAATGTAAAGTTTGTTTCAATATGAAGTGATATGGCATATTTTCTTATAAGACAATAATTAACAGAATGAAACAGTCTAATAAGAAAATTAAAGAATAGAAGTATAATTTTATGGCATATTGGATATATTACTTAACTTCCTAACAGGTTTTACTTATAGATTTCATTAAAAAAAATTAATAGATGAAAATAAAGTAAAATTCATAATGATATTCCCAAAGAATATAAAAAATAAATAGAATCTTCATTCCTTAACTTTCAGAAATGCAATTAGTAGATTTTACAGGTTGATATGTCCATGAAAATGATAAAATTTAGAAACAAACTATTAAAATAAGATTAAATCTCACCATATGTTTGGCACAGTTTAATCAAAAAGGGTTCTTGTACCAATAAACTCCATCAAACCATACCAACCTTAACTTTCAGCAATGAAAAAAAAGCGTGCAATTAAATATGTGATAAAGTAATAAAAGTAGTTTTAATTTTATTGCAGTAATGAAAATTATTGTTGAAAATGTTACCTAATTTTTTTTTTAATTTGCCAAAATTGAAGAAAAATTGTATGGTAATTAAATTGGTATAATTTAATAGATAATTTTTTTACTTTTTTATCAGTGCAAAATTTATTTTTATATAATAATATTTTTTAAGTTATCAACAAAAAAAAGTCAAAATTTGGGATAGTTTAATTAATATTTTAAAGAATCCCGAATGCAAATTTCCTCTTTCCAGTATACATATGTTTGTTTGTGTGTGCATGCACATGTATGTATAACTCTAAGTTCATTGTCTCTATAGATTAATAAGTCTTCATTTGTAAAGCATGTTACATCATTACATTTCTACTCTTATATATGTTGTAATGATAATCTCATGGTAGGATAGCAAAAAAATACTTATGACTTCAGAATTTTTTTTTTTTTTTTTTTTTTTTTTTTTTTGACAATTAATCCTTTCTCCAAGAAAATGTTCTTAAGTTGTTTTTATTATTTTGATAGTGTCACAAAAACTGAAAATAAATATTGATATTTTCCATGACAAATAATTTGAAGATATTACTTAAAACAATTTAGGATTGCTGTGGAAGTAAAATATATTAAATATATAAAATTAAATTTTGAAAATAAGATTTCAGTTTGCTATTAAAATCTTAAAAATTTTACTTTTTCGAAATTCTCCTTATTTTTGGTGTACAGTCAAACTAAATTTTTTTTTTTTTTTTTTTTTTCATTTTTACAGAAACTAAGTAAGAAAAATCCAGATGAGTCTATGGATGTTGCCAAATTGCCTGAAAATGCATCAAAAAATAGATATAAAGATGTCCTGCCATGTAAGTTGTACTAATTTATATTTTTTGTTTATTTCTAATACTATTTCAGTCGCATGTTATCTTGCTTCTAATACTGCTTTGTTTTTAAATTCTGTGCATATCATCCTTTTATCATTAATTGCATATAAATATTTTAGTAATAATTGTTTCCTTAAATAAGAGTTGATATAGCATAATTGAATTATAAGAATTCAAACTTATGCTTACATTGTTTTTGTTTTTTTCTGACTAAAAATAAGTTTCCGAATATATCATGGACAGGCAAAATGCTTTCTTACATTTTCTTTAAATATAATAATTACAAAAGATACATTTCAACTTTTAAAGCAATACTAATTTAATATATATTTTCTATTATTATTACTATTAATATGTTGACTGCCTATTTGGATTTCTTAAAATGTAATCCATATGGACCCATTGGTTATCAATGACTGCCATTTAACATAAGTCCACATACAGTGGAAAAACTTACTCCATTTCCTTTTTCAGATGATAGTTCTCGAGTTATTTTAAAAGAAGGAACAGATGGTGATTACATAAATGCTTCTTTTGTTCATGTAAGTATTCCTTAAAATACTTTTAAATAATTTAATATATATTAAGATTTGAAATTTAAACCTTAATATTTTATTTGAAATTAATGTCTTTACTCCTTGAAGGTAAAAAAAAAAAAAAAAATCTTATAAACTAATCCTTTACAGTTTCTTAAATTTTTTTAGAATTATTATTATTAATCAGTTAATGAATTTTTTTGAATATTTAGTTGCAGTAATATAGATACTTTAAAATATTATTTTGTCCTTTTAAGAATAATTTCTTCAAGCTCAAAATATGACAATCGTCTATTTGTTTAAGATCTGCTTAATATATAATAATATATATATTAATAATAAAGATGAATGTGTGTGCGTGTATGTTAGTGTTGACGCTCTACAGGCCAAACCGTCCGATCTACAGCTTCCAAATTTTAAAATATATACTTTGGAGGGTGAGAATATGCATATCAGAGTGATTTTTAAAAATTTTTAATTAGAATTTTAAATAAAAATTAAGTTGAATTTTGGAGTTTTTATGTGATAACTTCTAACATTATTATCACACAAAAATAAATTTTACACCATTTCAATTTTTTTTAAAAAAATTGTCTTTTTAATGATACTAATTTTATAATTGTACAAATTTTTCTTGAAATTTGGCATTTTTTAATATATATTTACTGAATTTCCAACAATAGATTACATTATTGTCCTGAAGTTGAAACTATTTTCATTGTTTCATCAACTATCTCAGAGCATGATTTTCTTCAATTAATGAAAGCTAAAGAAAGAGGATTTTGTTTAATATCTGTGTAGTTTACACTGTGAATAAGAAATTGAAGAAAATCAATACTGTGAAATTTAGAAACTAGATGACCAGACATTTACATTTTTAATAGTGGTATGATATCATGGAACGAGGATAATTTAAAAATCAATGATGCAGCTTATAATATTTAAACCAAAATCATTGAAAAGATAAGTATTTACACTTTAAGCTAACTTATAAAAAACTTTTTTGCAATATTAAGTAAAATTACAGTTGAACAACAATACTAAAGTTTGACTTATATTTTGATTATTTGTTTGGATGTTTTAGGAGATAATTAATTAAAAATATTAAATAGCAGAAATATCACAGTTACCTAGAAATGGACCCCAGAATGGCATTTGCAAATTTCATATCATAAATATTTAGTAAAGTAAATGTATTTTGTTAATTAAATCATTAAGACATAACATAACTGCACAAAGTATTCAGTTTTTAGCTACCATTAATTCTGGCAAGCCAGCTGGTCATGAAAGGTGGCTAGTATTTAATATAAAGGCAATAAAATATAAGAAGTGTGCCTGATAAAAAAAAAAGTTCTGCCTAATAAAAAGTACTACACTTTTATACAAAATACTATAGTTTTACGTCTACATTAAGTACTTTACAAATTTTATCTGAAATTTAAGGATTTTAAATTTATTTTAGATGCCTCTACCTCACCCAAGGAAACCTAATGAATATATTGCTGCCCAAGGTCCTCTTCCTCAAACATGTAATGATTTTTGGCAGGTATATAAGAAATTATATATATTTTAGAGATTTTGACTTTTGCCATATATTTTATCAAATTGTATTTATTACATTCATCATTCTTGAGAATTATCACTAAAATTTTTCTGGGTTTTGCTGCAGCCCTCCTAACAAGAAACTATTAGTTTCTTATTATTATTTTGATAAAATTAATAGCTGAATTCATAATTTGTCAATAATATTTATTAGTATAATTTTTAACTTGTACTTCATCTAGCATACTTCAAAAAATTCTACCTGCTATAGTATTTGAGTATTTTCCTGCATTTTCAACTATCTGCTTTCCATGTTTATTTGTTCAACTATTTACCTGAACTGTCGTAAATTTATTTTTTTATTGAATGAAATACTAATCAAAGTTGAATACTGATTTTATTTGTGATTAGTAGTAATTTTTAGTTTGATGTAGAATATTAATGCAGCAAGTTTTTAAATTATGACAGGATCAATTGATATAATGTAAATGAAATGAATGTAAAAAAATTGATTAAAAAATTACTTAAAAAATTTTATGTCTTAAAAATGTTTTATTATTTACCAGAACATCCTAATGTTCTAAGATATTTTTATTTATTAATTTTTTATGAATTAATTCTGACAGTGAAATTTCTTATTATAATTGTAGATCATTGCGGTTTGAAAACAAAATTTAATCATATATAGTAATTGATGGCCAAAATTATTTTTTATATAATTATAAATAAAAGATTTTACAACTGTAATTTGTTATTAGAATTTGAAAAAGACTGTTTAAATTTATTAAGAGTAGAAAATTAAAAAGCATTTTACACAATCTTATTTGTATAGTTTGAAATCACCTTACCTCAAAAATATTTTTTTATAACCATTTGTGTGTGTGTGTGTGTGTGTGTGTGTGTCTATATATATATATATATATATATATATATATATATATATATATATATATATATATATATATATATATATATATATATATAAACAATTTGTAAACATGTCATTTAAATGTAAGACATTTTTAGGTGATTTGGGAACAAAATGTTGGCATCGTAGTTATGGTGACTCCTTTAAAAGAACGGAATCGCGTAAAATGTCATCAATATTGGCCTGATTTGTATCAAACTGGCAGTTATAATGAGATGCAAGTAACTTGCTTCAGTGAAACTACATCCACCACTGGTATCACAAGAGATTTCCTTGTAAGCCATCAAAAGGTAAAGTTTCTCAAGGTTTGCTTTTATCCACAACATTCTCTTCTCTTCTTTTCTTTCAAACTGCAAGCACACACACATGTAGTTTTTCGGACCCCACCATGTATGTTTAGATTTTAAAAAATCTTGCATTTCTTAAAACATGTAGGTGTTACCTTCTTTTTTTGGGGGGGGGGGGGAGAGGACGGTTACAGGAAAAATAAAGTAATTCATTTTTTTCTAAATTGTAGGCTTTAGATTTTCATGCATGTATTTCAGATTCATTTTACATTGCAAGTATAACAGAGTAAGATTATGAGTATCAATGGCTGATATATCTTCTTATTTGTGATAACAGTACTAATTCAGAATCATAAAATTGCATTTCTATCTCAAATATAACTTATTTGCAAGAAAAAAAATATTGATGCATTATGGGCAACTTTGTTTTAGTAAGAGATCTAGTAAAATAAAGAATTATTTGTAACAATTAAATCATTAGTTTAGAAAAGAAAAGAAGTATCAAAAGAAAAAAAATAGTTTTTTTTTTCCCCATAAAATATGTGTTATTATCTAGGGAAAAGCTATAAAAAAGTAAGAAGTAATAAAATGCCATATATAAAACACTAATATAAAAAAAAAATTTATAAAACCTGGGCAAAATGAATTGAAAGTATTTTTTATTCCCTACTTCTATCTCAAAAATAGTTTTTAGACTCATTTCCTTCTTTAAACCACTAATTCAGTTTTTATATTGATCCTGAATGCATGCTGAAGAATCAATACCTGAACCATCATCAAAATCCTCTAAAAGGTGGATTTTGACATAGAAACAGGTTTTAAGCTCTGTAATCTTCTTCGACCATCCATAGTGTTTCTATTCTTGTTTATTATCATTTCAGCATCTAAATTAATGTTGCAAAATGCTCTGTATTTATTTGTAATGGTAAATAACCAAGATAGGTCTTGACCCGAATATTTATTTTTCAATTAAATCTATCCCAAGGGCCTTAAAAAGCCCTAAATATGAAAATTGTTTTAGGGACTCCTAGAAAGGCAACAATCAACAATTTTTTAAGGCCCTTTAAAAAAAAAACTATTTTTTGTTGTAGTACATTAATTTTTTTCTTATTTGAGCTCTCGGCATGAAAATTTGAAAAAATGAAAACTGATTAATCTGCTGTGCAAATTCGAGGTGAAATGTGATCTTTATATAAACTTTATGGCAATTGCTGAATATGCAGAAAATAATAAATCGTAATAAAATTAAGAAGGCAGGGGTAATGTTTCCTTCACATTGAAATTACAAAACACTTTGCGTGCTGACCAACAAAATGTGGATACTTCATTTGCTTTGGGATTGCTCTAAATTTTACTTTACTGTTGTATAATTTGTTATGCAAGGTTGAAAATTATATTTTATTAATTGATGGATCATTAACAAATCTTTACAAAGTAAACAGATGAACATATTAGTGAAATTCTGGATTTGAAATACCCATAAAGTTGAAATAAGGTATTTAATGTCAGTTCCTGACAGTCATTCTACAGCATAAGGCACTTGAAATGCATTTAATGATGACACAAAAATGTTAAATCTAAGCAAATTTCAATGGATGGAACAACAGCTAACTGGAAATTCTCCCATGTAGTTCAAGAACAAATCAGATATAAGTTCCATACCATTGCTAAATATAGGCAGCTATTAAATAATGTATTTAAAATAGGAAATACAGAATGAAATTTGGGTAGTCTATTTACAGCACTTTACTATTTATTTACGTCTATGTAAATAAGAAAAAAAAATTTAAAAGATGCACACACACACACACACAAAATCCAATGCAAATTTTATTCCCATAGATGACTGGAAAACATGCCAATTATAATGTTAGAAATTTGTAATGATATAAAAAAAATTTAAGTCTTGAAAATGAGAAGTTGGTTGTAAATCATTTGCTATAATATTGCAAGCTGTTAAAAATAATTTGACATGTACTAAAATAATAACTTGAAAATGAGAAGTTGGTTGTAAATCATTTGCTATAATATTGCAAGCTGTTAAAAATAATTTGACATGTACTAAAATAATTCGTCCTTTGGACCAAATGAGATCATTTTTTATTCTTTATCAGTCTAGTAAAACTTTTATACCATTCTTTGCTGAAGAAAAAAAAAAATGGCCATAGATGTAACTGGTGTATGTAATGTTGTGAAAAAAAGTTGGGGGAAATCATGAAGAGTGTTTATAAATGATCAACATTTAATTGTGAAGAAAAGTGAATTTCTACTCCTCTTTCTAAGATATGCCTTGAATTCACTGGACACAAGACTTTTAAATACTTAATATTTTTGAAAAGATTTTTTTTTTTTTTAATTACAGTGCCCAACATTTATTTTAAAGATGTTAAAAATATTTTAGAAAAATTGCCAGTTATTTCCAAAATATTTAGTTCATTATTTTGTATTGATTTAAAAAAAAAATGGCTTCAAATTGTTATGACAAATGAAAAAATATGCTTCTCCTTTACAGAAAATATAGCACATAAAAAATAAATGTGAAGTACAATTAAACAACAAGATTTGAAAAAGCTCTGAAAAATTGGCAAAGAAAACTAATTTGACAACTGATGTAAAATATGTTTATCAATCAAACATTTTTGCTCAGCAAAAGAGAAAGAATTAGAAAGTATCAAGGGAGAGTTAAATACAATTCTTAAAGAGTGTAAAGAATTTTATTTGCCCTCTACCTATGTAATGATCTTTTCTGTACCTGGGGCATTTTTGTATAATCAAACATAAGCTTCTGACTCTTGGGAAAAAGGTATAATTTCATGAGTTATAAAGAGGGCAGTTGTAATGAAAACATGCATGATATTTATTCTTTTGAAACATTGTTTATAATCAATAAATTCTCGAAATCTCAAATTGTGTATTTTTCTTTATAGTTAAATATTTTATTTTATTTTATTAGTTTTAGAGACAAACTTGAAATGTCTGGATGGAAATTTCATGTTCAGTTATTTTTGTATGAAATTTATTAAATTAATTGTAAATAGTACAACAAATCATTGTATTTCAAATTCCTCTAAAAATAAGGGGCGTAGCATCAAAAATTCTTTAAAAAACTTTAAATTTTTATACAAGAGAGGGAAGAATGGAAACCCTGTTTTATCCATGAAAAATACTTGTATTGGCATATGATATGATATTGCTGTATATATTTTAGTATTAGCTGATGTAAAGGAAAATTTGAAACATGAAACTTTTATAAATTTTTAATTTTATAGAAACAAAAAAAAATTAAGAAAAGCAGTCATAATACTGCATCATTATGCATACAAAAATTCTTGATTTAAATATAAACCCTTTATAATTACAATTTATAAATAATTATACATGTGCTGATTTTTAAGTGTAATTTTAATAAATTTAAAAAAGAATGTGTGGAACTTAGTTCTAAAATAATGAACTGATGGCAGGTATTACAGTGAAATATAATTGTTTTTCATTATTTTTGAATTTATAGATTGTGATTTCAATATTAATCTGGATCGGGTTCAGATCATAGTCAAAATCCACAAACAAATTGCAGAAATTATTTCTCTTTATGTTGTTGCCGTCTTCATCTAGTTTAACTTTTGTCTCCTCATCTTTGTGTGGAAGCTACCCATTATGTAATACTAATCTGAGCTTTATTGTTGTTTCAGAAGCCAAACAATTTTTTCCTTTGCTCTGAATCTAATTGGGAACACTGGAATTTTTTTTAGTTACTGCTGATGTGACAGGTGTGCTTGTAAAAATGCAGAGAAAGCCACTTCAACTATAATATTGCTGTCATGAACACTTCTGTGCCATAATAGTAATAGATTCATACTCTAATTCTTGTCACAACCAGATGTGGTCTTTTAGATAGGTTGCTATCCTCTTAACAATATCTTAGATATGATTGATGCGGATTAACTAATGAAAACTTTTGAAGAAAATCTCGTGCATGTTAGCAGAGTACTTAAGGAATTAAGAAGTATTGGTAGTAATATACTTTAGATGTAAATATAAAATTTGACCTTGCCGTTTGATTTTCTTTATGGATAATGATCATAAACACTCAAATCTAAACTAATCAATAAAATCCGTTTGAAATAAATATTGATCCGCTAACAAAAAAAAAAGTAGGGTAGCAAGACTCAAAATGTTAGAGGCCCATTTTGTATAAGTACATAGACATCTTTATAGTGTGACTTTGATGAGTTGGTGACTTCAAAAATCAGACAGACAAGTGTATTTTTGAGAGGGAATATATATATATATGAAATGAAATGCGGTGAAATATTAGGAATGTGATAATTGCAGTTGTATTATACTCAATGTGTTTTTTCCCCTATTTCTCATTATTGCTATATCTTTAATACAATGTTAAAAAAGAGTGAAACACAACGAGATCTGGCAAACTTTAATTCAAAGCCTTCACCTATTTTAGCAAAATAGACTAGACTGATGTAACACATTTCCTGTATCTTACCTGCAAATTCATTAGTTGGTCTTCACCGTTTATTTGATTTTAAATTTCTGTGGATTTGATCCTAAATATTCGTTATTTGGTTTGTAATACCATTACTAGCTGATAAATGAAAGGGAAAAATAACCTTGCTGATATATTGAAGTAGTACCATCAGAAAATGGTTAAGATATCCAAATGCTTCAGTGCATTCATTTTGTTAGGCTCTTAATCACATTAAATGTAACATTTTTTTTAGGTGAATGAAGAGCGTCATGTTATTCAGTTACAATATGTCAACTGGCCAGATCATGGAGTGCCTGTTGATTGCACCGATTTTTTGGAATTCGTCCATCAACTTAGAGATCTTCGTAGAGATGTAGGGGGAACTGTTTTGGTTCATTGCAGGTAAACAGTAATACTTTTGACTGTTAAATACGTTAGCAATGTAATCTCTTTGGTAATAATTTAGAAAAGTTTTTTTCATGCAAATGAAATTCTTCCAATGAAATACTGCAAGAACGATTGTGATCTTATATTAAAATTATTATTTTTAAAATCTCCTTTTTAATAAATTAAATTTCTGATCTTATTTATAAAAACTATCATGAATTAAATTCTAGTTTAATTTCAGTTCAGAATATAAATGTGATACATGTACATGGATACATTTTCAAAGAATTCAATTAATAAATCAAAACTTTAAGAAGTGCATTAAAAATTTATTCCAAATGTGTGTGCTTTTTGTAGGGGGGGGGGATTGCTATTTTACATTACCACTTGAATCGGTATGATCAGCAAAACATTTTGAAATTGGCTGTGGTTTTTCATTTTATTTTTCGAGTATTAGATGGTAATGTCATAGATTAAGAATATCTTGTTATAAGATAATATTTCATGAAATGTAAGGAATTTAGGTAAATTGCTTAATTATTCAATAATTTATATCTCAAGATGAAATAGGTGAAACATTTTTCAGTAGGATTTTGAAAGAGATTTTTTTTCTAAGAGAGAGAATCTAAGAATTTAAAAGTTGAGGTTTTTTCTGATTATTTTATTAGTGATAAAACTGATAAAGCTAATGGAGACATTTTACAAATCTTGAATTCTAAATATATTAGGATTATAATAATCATTGATTTTGGAAGATTACAGTTTGGAATGAAGAAGCCTAGATACCAAAACACTGCAGTATGTAGCTTATTTCTATAACTAATAAAAATTTTGTAATTTATTTTAAAAATTAATAATCTATTTTATAATAAAATTTATAAATCAGGCTGGAATTAAAATATCATCTTTTTAGTCTGTATCATTATTAGATATGTGAATCCCAACTTCCATTTTAGCAATAAGCATTGGTCTCATTGATTTAATTAGAATTTATGAAGATGATCAATATATCTCATGTACACATTATATGCATTACATTGTATATTAAATTTTAAAATAAATACTGTATGGGCAAGATTTAAAATTAGTGTCTGGTTTCTTGTGAAATTGTAATATTGTACCAAATTCCCAGAAAATCGCCGAAATTCTGCCTCCTTGGATACTGTAAGGTTTGGTAATAAATGACTTTTAGGCATGCAATAAAAAATTGTTAAGATTACATTTGGTGGAAAAAAAATCAACTTTCAGGAATGGATATTAATTAATCTTAAGTCTGGACTATTGTATTTTTTAATTCCTACATATAAAAAGTCTGTTATATGTCAGTTATTAAAATACTTTTTTTAATAGAGTTTTAACATGTAATGAACAGCTAATCAATTGTATATATTTGTTATTTGCAATCAGTTTTGCCCACTGTCAGCTGTATTCTAATATTTTATAACTCCATTAATTAGCTAAGCAATTTGTTTAATTAAATGCAGTTGTAAAATCTTGCTACTAAAGCAGTTTAAAACATTCGTATAGTAGTCTATTTATATTTGACAATAAGTAATAAGAGCTATTTCTGTGCCGTGCACTTTAATAAATTTATAAATTAGATGTTTAAAGTGACTGATTTATCAGTGTTCCCTAAAAGCTTACAATCCCATTGCTAATTTCTTTTACATGAAATAAAAACCCATGAAATATTAAATCAGATTTAAGTTATTATTAGCACAAAAGCAGTCCATTCTAATAGGCACATCTTTTAGTAATAATAATAATAAAAAAAAAATAACGAGTGAGCTAGGTTTGGGAGAAAGTGAATGCCAATCAGATTATTAAATTTAAGATTCTCTTAATTTAAGTTTTAATTTATTTTTAAAAAATTCTGAAGTTAAAAATATTACTCATTTTGTTCAATGTATTGGATAAAAGAATTGAACTTAATATTTTATTATTCTGTTCCTTGGTGTAAAAGAGAAATAGTGAAAGCATCGGTTCTAAATAGTATGTGATAAAACTGGCTGAAATTTTAATTATTTCCCAATTTAATTGTATTTAAAATCGTTTTTTTAAAATATCTTGTTCTTATAATATTCATATATATTTTTATTGTTCTTTATTACTATGGAAATCATATTGAATAACAGATTTTTATGATAAAATCTATACTGAGCATAAAAATAAACTTAATTCCCTTACTTTTAATGTAGTTTGGGGCCAAATGAGATATCAAATGCATATGAGCTAAAATAATTATAGTTAATGGCATCTTATTATATAATACTTGGAAAAACTCTGATTACCCTAGTTACAAATGAATGATATAAAATGTGATCTTGCAGTCTCTAAACTATAAAAAGCATCCCAAGAAATTAAGCTACTTATATTACACAAAATGAAAACTTTTCCTCAAAACGAATTTCTGTTCAAAGATGTGAATTGTTTGTAAATATATTAACAATCTTTTAAACTGTGTGTAAATCAGCATAGACTCTATAGTTTTGCTTGATCATCAGAGTTGTTTTGCCTATAAGCATGAACGACAACTAATTTTCTTACAATTCTTTTATTCACTAAATTATTCATCACAAATGAAAATTTAAAAAAAAAATGTTAACATGCTTTTATTAATCCCCTAAATTGTGTGTTTTGTTAAATTTAAAATTTAAAACATATATTTTTAAAAAAATTTCATGAATATTCTAGAATTTCTTTATTATGACATTCATTATGGCTTACTTTCATTATCATTGTTTTTAGTATGCCTAGCTTTTATATTTTTGTTTTTACCTTTAGCATTTTAATTAATAATTTTCAGCTTTTAGTACGCTAATAAAAGGATGATTATAATTATTATTGTTGTTGTTTTCTACCTGCTAATCTTTTAATTATAATGAAATTCTGAAATCAATATTTAATTACAATTATTAGGTTAAATGATAGGTTCTGAAAATATAATAGTGTGTTATTATTCAAAACATAAATTGTACAAAATGGCATCATTACAAACATAAAACAAAAATAAAAGTTTATAAAAGGAATAAGTGTCTCATTTTCATAATTATACTTCCATCGTACCTGTATTATAAGAAATTATTTTTCTTAACACTTTCCACATTGTATGTTTTAGTGCTGGTGTGGGAAGAACTGGAGTTCTTATACTTATGGAAACAGCACTGGCATACATGGATGCAGATGAACCCATATATCCTTTGGAACTACTTAAAACGATGAGAAATCAAAGGGTCATGATGGTACAAACTGTGGTGAGTGTGAACTACATTGAAAATTGTACTGTTGTATGTTACTTTTATATCACCTCCATTCAATTAGATTTTTCTAAGAAATTCAATTTCATTATTTAAATCATATGTACTGCATATGTGATATTTAAAAGAACTTTTGAATCATGTATAAAATTATCTTCCGTATAAAAAAAAAATTTCCAGTGTTACTATTTTAGTCTTTGATAATAATTTGATATTCAGATTTTTTTTTTTTTCTGATTGTGTATATTTTGAATTATATATATATATATATATATATATAATTTGTAATACCAGCATTCTAAGAAATCTGACATTTTATTTTTAATTTTGTTTATCTGTCACCAGTTTTAGACAAAAATTAAATAAGCCATTTGTTTCAGGTCCAATATAAATTTATTTGTGAAGCTCTCCTAAAGGCATATAATGGTAAGTGAATAAATAATACTGTGTATTAATTTTTATATTTAATTTTACAGAAATTTTAATATAGATAAAAATGTAAAACTACATTATTTTACACATTTCTTTCTATAAAAAATAAAGTAGCATTATATGTAGAAATTCATAAGAATTTAAATTAATGTATATTAAATATATAATAGTGTCATACTGAGATAGGAATGGCAGATATGCTATCAAAGAAATGCAACAAAAAAATTATTTTGAACCATTTTATGTAATGTCTCTATAAAGGTTTTATGTATGAAATTGTTTTGGGACTTCAGCGGTACTCAGAATGCATCAATTTTTCTCTTGCAGATAGATGTAAGAAAATGAAAGAAGATTGATTGTTAAAGTAGATTCCTAGTGATGAGCCCAAGTCTTTCCAATGTGATGTGAAGTGCCCCATTATCCTGCTGCAGCAATTAGGGTGTTTTTTATAAGCGTAAACTGTTCTTTATAATGTTGAATACTTTTTCTATGACTGGAACTAACTTTTATGTGTATATAACATTGTGGACAGCACAGGTGACATCAAATATAGTGATCGATTTCCTTAAGTTGGTAATACTATCTAGTATTTTACTAATATAATAAGACTATTCCAAATAGTTTATACAAGTGTTTTCTTGTATTTTTGTTTAGAAAGGTTCTACTAAATGGGAGCCTTCCTTCTTGTTAAATGCTTTACAAAATATTGAATGTAATCAGCCTATGCATTTCATAAAGTCATTTTCATTCATCTGTATCATGGGGTGAATGTTAACTATGTAACAAAATTGGTGAAGTGCATTTAAAAAAAAAAAAAAAAAAAAGTTATTAAAGCTAGGTTTATAACATACTGTGACTAATTGCTGTAGATCATCCTAAGGTGTTATTTATAATTTTAATCAAATGCTCAAAGCTAAATTCCTTTGCCTTTTTCTTGAAAAAAAGAAAAACAATCTTAGTTTCCTAATTATAGCATTCACTCCCACAATATTTGTCTTTGTTGAATACTTTTAAAAAGTTAATATGGAATGGCAAATTCTTAGACATTCCAACCTAAGCAATTATATTATTTTGGTTGTATATGATATACAGAATAATTGATTTCTTAGTATATTTTTGAGTTCATTATTATTATTTTTTTTTACATTAAATAAAATGCTCCTAGTTATTTTAACTCCTTGTACTTGAATGCAGATTAATTTTAAAAAGACTTATATAATTATTCATTTAATTTCTCAAAAAAATTAAACAATTGAGTATCTAATTAATGCAAAAGGTAAAATAGAATTTAATGAATGTTTTATCTATAACTGCAAAGAAAGTCATCAAAATATGTTAGTAAAATTAATTTTTTTTTTTTCCCCCTCCCCAAAGTAGACGTACATGATGAAATTCTTCTAAATCTCTATCATGCAATTTGCTTTACTTTTTTTAAAATATTAAACTACGCACAAAGAAAAATTCTTTCAAAATTTTGATGCATTTAAAAGTTAGAGTATGATAGATAAAGAACAAAGTGTAGGTATCGCTCTTATGCTTTTAATAAATCTGCCAAATACTTTTCAAATGCAATATGATATTAGTAACTCAGGAATAATAAAAACCAACTGTATGACAATCATATATAATAATGTCAGTCAGTGGAATTATTAATTTTAAAATTTGCTTCAAAATGCTTGCATATAATTCAAAGAAGCAATAACTCCACAATAATATAATCTTAGTCTCATATACAAGCAAATGAAGCAATTTCATTCAAATTATGTATGAGAAATAATCGCAGACAAAAAAAAAATCATCATGTGCAACATTGAGCTTGATGATTCTTAAGTTGATTATAATCCAAAATTTTCTTTCATAAGTGCCATATAGAAGTCTTAAGTGTTCAGCAGATACAATAATTTTCTATTTGAAATCTTGCTTTTCTATCTTTTTAGAGAGGTTTTTCTGGATGTATAAACTTTTTACATGTAATTGTATATTGTGTTAGATAGAAGGAAAAAAAATAATAAATAAATCATTTTGAATTGACTAAATGGTACCTAATTTTCTCATAACTAACATCATAATGCATGCTCTATATTTTGAAAGAACATAAAAGTTTTCAAAGCAAATGTTATTCATATTATCATTAAATTCATAACTCTTTTCTATGAGAACAAGCACTAATTTTTAATGAATACAATGCTTAAGTATTTCTAGAAAAGAATGTAATACAATAAATATTTAAAATTTCATACTATTAATTTGGTTTAAATTACTCAAGCTGGAACTGTTTTCATTTCAGTTGCCTTCATTTCCTGTAATAATTCTAATCTCTTTCGCAGAGGCAATTTTGGAGCTAGCAGTACATAGTTCTCATTTCCATCTTTATCATATAATTTTTCACCTCTAGGGCCTAAAAGTTCTCGAAGTGCTTTGTTTTGCAAAAGAGCTTTTTTATAAAATTCAATACCACCATCAAGATACTCAGGTCCAACAGCTGCTGCCATCCTGTCATATTTTTTAGCAGTTATGTGCTTCAAAGGATCTTTCAAACATCGATAAAGTGCATAACCAAAGGCATAACATGCAATGTAAAAACAAACACGTATTCTGAAAGGGACTTTTCCAAGATAATCACGTTTTGCATTCATTCTTCTAATGAATAATGCAGGAAAAAAGAAACAACCTGTGCTAACAGACACATTATCCATTACATCCCAAATGTTACAAGAGTAAATTTCTCTCATCAAACCAAATTTTTTTGCATTATCAGATAATGTCAAAGCATCTAAAAGGTCTTGGCCATCTACGATCCAGTCAATACTTTCATGTCCTTCTATTCTTAACTTTGCAAAACTGATATCTTTAGGGTCTTCAAAAAAGAAAGGAATACCAATCATTGCACCCCAAGGTGAATTTGTACCACCAGTATGGTATAAATCTTGACCAATGACATTAAAAAACTTCATTTTTTTCTTTTCCTGTTTTTCTAACTTACAATCTTCTAGCACCTAAAAAAAACAAAAAACATTTGAATTATTCAATAACATAAATACATATTTTTCTCTGAAGCAAAATACAAAATTTAATCTGGCAGAACATTTTTTAAATATTCCAATCCATTTTATATAATGAAATTTCTTGCCATACCTATACAACCAATTAAATTCCATTTTACAAATTTTAAAATTACATTTATGATTTTTTATCTAAACAATAGCTATAAAACAACTGAACTTATACTATCAAATAAAAAAGCTTAACATTCAAATGTAAATAAATTTTAACAAAGTTTAATTTTCTCCTAAAATTTAATATATATATATATATATATATATATATATATATATATATATATATATGATCCAACCCCAGCTCTTCCTTAAAATGAAATTCTGAAATAATTCTTTATAGCTTGGAAAGAATGAAACTGATGGAAGTTGAGATAAAGTGTCTTTGCCATTTGTGAAAAATTCAAAGATTACAATGGAATGACAGCAAATCTTATAGGGATGATTATTTATATCAGCGTCTCTAAGATTTAAAAATGCTGCAGTTTTGTGTTGACTAACAATGATTCAACAATTTTCAAATAAATATACTTATTTCATGTACGAAGATAGTAACTGCAAGTTTTAGCATCAAATAGTTAGCAAGAAAGTTTTGTAATCAAAAATTCAATTTTGAGATATTGACAAATTTCCAAGAAAAACACATTTTTGGCTTATGTCTGTCTGGGATAAAGATAAAGATAAAACACTTTGAGCTAAATCAATGAAATTTGGTATGCAATTTTTACACCAAATTAGTAGATTGTCTGAATATAAGTTAACAACAAGATGAAGAGAGTTAAATAGATAAAATTGGGTACACAGATTTAACATCTATAGTGTAGATTACCTATCAAATTTTGAGCCAAATCCAATAAGTCATTGGTCTGTATTTTCTGAAATGTAAGCAACTCAAAAATGGAGTGAATTAAATATATCAAATATTGTATGTGATTTTGTGATTACCATCGTAGTTCTATATCAAATTTCAATTTGGAAAAAAACAAGTCTGAAACATGAATTCCAATTTTCAGGGACTATTAGTTGTATGTCAGGGACTAATTGCCAAGGATCACATAATGGATTCAAACCCAAAATCAGTATTCAATAATTATTGCTCATCAGTGAAGATAAGCTGCCTTGCAAGGCATTCATGGCCTTATGCAAGGGTCCAAAATTTTATGATGGGTGAGATGAGTAATACTTTCATTAGAAAGTATGTGAAAATTTTCAGAAGGTTATTTCCACTGGTTTAGACACAAGACTAGTTATATGTGTCTATTTATAAGGATTATACTATTATTTCTTGTTTACTTACATAGTAATAATGTTTCTTGGAATAATATAACTTTTATTATTTTGATTAGTATTTTTTATTTATTTATTATGGTAAAGAAAAATATTTTTATCATTTAAAATTATATAAAGGAATAATTGAATTGAGTGAATTTTAGAGAGTGCTGAATTTCAAAATTTTTCTCCTAAAACAAACAGTATTAATTAACAAAAAGCTTAAATTATTTAAGTAATTCAGCAAAATTATACCTCTGCTAAAGATTAAAATATTTTAGTCATATTATTTATAATATTATGAGAAAACATTTGTATTTAAAATATATTAAAAATACTAGCTATACTGAAGATAAATATATCAAATGACTGACTAGTCATAAGCATTTAACTGTATAATTGATTGTTTAATTTATTAACAAGAAAGAAAACTGTCACAATATGAAAAATTGGAATTTTATAGAAGCAGTTGAATTTGACCTATTTCCCATAAAATAACAGTGTTTTCTACCTTGAAAGGTTGTTCTCAGCCATAGTGAATATCAAACTAAAATTGTGCCATGCCAATGTCCTTAAAAAATATTTGAGATTTGAAACTTTTTAGGTAGGGGGAGAAAGGGAAATTATTGTATCATTCTTTATTTGAGAGTGAGTGAATTATAATCTATATGTATTAGAAGAATTATTATCTATGAATCATATTCTATTTTTTTCCCCAGAATGCTCTCTTTCTGATTCTAATAAAATAATGCATACAAAATCATAACAATGACTATTCATAAATAGCTTCTAGCAAAAAAAAAGTAAAATATCACTTACATCATGAACCAGTGACTTTACTTTCTTGGAAAGAGGTTTTGGTTTACCATTTCTAAAAATTTGTAAATTCAATTATTAAAAGCTTTTACAAACATAAGTGCAGTTCAGTTATAAACACATTATCACTGTTTAACCTTATGCATATGAAAATTAATATGCATTAGCAGCTTTATCAAACTATTTTTCAAAAATATGAATGTAGATAACTTTTGCAGTAAGTGAACAATGTATTTCAAATGTTCTTACATAAAACATCAAATTATTTATAGAGATAAATATATTTAATTTCATTTCCATCCCACAACATATATTCATGCTAAAAGCAACTTTTTTTTTTCAAGCAAATCTGTTAAAACAAATAATTCAAAGAAAAATAAATTATTCTGAAAATTTATTGAATTTGTTAGCTACAATGTTTGTATTGAAGACAAACAGATTTATAAAATTATAAATAAATAATATCAATTAAAAAAAATAGAAAAATACATAGAATTACTCATTCTGTCTATTCATAAACAGATTTTGAAACATATGTATGTACTAGCAAATGATTTCATTATCAAATATATCCTGATAGCAATTAGTAATTTTTTACTAGACTTGTAATTGTTATGAATGGCCAAATAGAAAATATCTGCATAGAATGTCCATAAATGATTTACTGTTAATATTTTCTCTAATTGAACACTTAAAAAATGACTCTGAAATTTTTCTTGTAATAATTGTAGCATTTTTTAAAATTCATAATATAGTATCTAAAAGTACTGAAATACAATGACAGCAATGATATGAAATTTCAATTAATTAAAAATTACGTTGAATTTTAGCATTTTATTGTAATAATTTCCAGAAATATTATTGCACAGAACTAAATTTTGCACTGTTTCAAATTTTTCTTTTTAGTGATACCAATTTAATAGTCATGTAAATTTATATATATTTGCCTGACTTTTGACAATAGATTATATTGTTGCCCTAAAATGCAAGCCGTTTTTGTTGTCTTATCAAATACTTAATCGCATGATTTTTTTTCCCCATTGTTGAAAGCTAAAAATGAAGAATTCTGTTACATCTATGTAGTTTACAACATAAATAAAAAAAAAGTGAATTTACAAAATTGCAAAATTTAAATGATAAATGAACTAGATATTTAATGTTAACACAATGATGTTATGGGACTATCAGTATTAAAAAGGTTCATGTACATGATAAATAGAACTTAAATAAGGAAATTAATAATTGTCAGATAATTTTACAGAATCAAGAACAAGAAAAATTATTTTTATATTATATTAACATTCAAAAAATTATCTTTTCAATGATACCAATGCTTTTAATGTATAAATATGTTTTAATCAAATTTAAAAGTATTTTGAGCATATTTTATAATAAAAATTCAGAACAAACATTAAATGTATCACAAATGACAATACAAAGAAAAATTAAGAATTCTAGAAAAAATTCAAAGTTGTTAATAAAAGTCACAATTAAAGTTGCAGATTTGTTTTTGTTTTACAATTCAGATCACTGTTCTGCTCTTTAAAACATTACTGTCAAAGCAGATTTCAGGAAAATAAATTATTTACTTCAATTTAGGGAAAATCGGTAAAAGACTTTATATTTAAAGATGCTATTAATATGATAAAAAATACCAAATTTTAAGTTGCTTTAAATTAGAAATTAGGTCACAGTGCTAAAGTGTGTCCATTTTTTATAAATTTTTGGGAGCTGACAAAAAATAAGGAAAATGCATAGTAAAATGAACAGAGTGACACAACTTTTAAATATGAATCATATATCAATCAAAATTTGAAGCTTAAAAATAACTTGGTGATGAAGCCATTAACACCAAGCTACATAAATATTTAATAAGAAAATTTTAGCTACCATTATACCTGGGAGCCAGCTGTTCACCAAAGATGGCTATCTTTGCTTATAATAAAATTGAATGGGTGTATTAGTATGTGTTGGTACTCTATATACCAAACTATCAGGCCTAGATCTACCAAGCTCGGCACATATATACTTTGAAGTGTGGGAATCTACATTTTGAAGCCTTTTTTTTTTTTTTTTTTTTTTTTTTTGGAATTTTAAATAAAAATAGAGCAAAATTTTTGCATTTTTCTGAACAGCTTCCAAAAATATTACTATACAAAAATTTTCCCATCTTAAAATTTAAAAAAGTATCTTTTCAACAATGCCAATTCTTTAAATATAAACTGAATTCCTATTTTTAATCAATTTTTAAAAATATTTTAAGCATATTTTCCAACAATAAATAAAAATAAAATTTAATCCGCACATTATGATTGCATGTAAAAAGTGCCTTTTATCAACATATTGCCACTATGTTGATAAAACTTTAAATTAATTCCAACTGCAAACTAAATCTAGAGAAATATAATATTTAGCACGCCTGTATGAAATAAAATAAATACAAAAAATAATATTTCCTAGAAAAATAAATGTAAGAAAAAGTTTTTTGACCTTTAAAATGTTTGCATTATTAATTCATTGTGCTATTTAAGCCAAACATGGTTTAATATACACAATATATCCATGTTAATCAGGACTCAATGGTCCATTTTTAAAACTGTGAGCAATAGCCTTACACATCTAATAAGAAAAATGGTCTAAACAAAGTAAACAATTGTGTTTTATGTAGTTTGAGTTAATATAGTCTCTGATAAATAAAGAATCTTATATTTTTATATAGTTCCTTGGTGCTTTAACTCATATTTAGCGAAATATTCTTGAGATTCTAACATTTCAAATAAAAGGAAATATCCACTCTACTACAACTTATTGAGATATGAAAATTTTCACTTCCTTAAAGTCATTTTTGCTTCAATTTAAAATTCAAATTTTGCAGGAACTGACAGAAATTTAGAAAAATACATGGTACAATGAATAGGTTTAAGGTTTCTATAATGACTATCAAATTTTGAATCTTAAAAATATTTTGCTGAAGAAACTATTAAGGGATCAAGTTACATAATATATTGAATTGGAAATCTTAGAAAACATTAATCTCAGTGACCAGTTTCGGAAAAATTTCATGAATTTTATTATTATTATTTTCCTTAAAAGGGACATTGACGAAAATGGTTAGACTATAATTATAAATTCATTGAATATATTCAACAACTGAATTCCATCCTGCACTGCATTTTAAATCTATGTTTTCTCATAGAAAGACAATATTTTTATTATTGTCAAATAATTTTATTTACATGTCGCCTTTGGTGATCTGCAGTTCGTTTGGATTAACAGTTGCTAAACTTTTTAAATAAATATTTTATGTAACTTTATCTTAAAGGCTTATTTAACAAAATATTTGTAAATATTAAATTCTGATAGATATATAATTCATACTATTTCAGAAGCTTTATGCCATTCTGTGTTTTTTTACTATGAATGTCCATTTTCTGTGAATTCATATAAAAAAAATATCTTCGCTATTTCTAACCTTTTAATAATGTAATCTAATTTCCAAACTAAAACAAAGTAAAATTTGGCATTTTTCTTCATGCTAACAATATTTTAAGTCTGGATTCAAATCTTTTACAAATCTTCCAAAAATCAAGTAAATGCATCATTTGTTTTTCTGACATTTGTTTTGCTATTATGACCAAGATAATGTTTTATGTTAAGAACAGGACAGTAATTTGGGTTGTAAAACAAAAGCAAAAGAATACCTGCAATTTTAATAATGACTTCTAGCAATATCTTTCTTGTATTCCAAAATTCTCATGTTTTTATATTATTGATTTTGATACATTTAAAATTCAATCAGAATTCTTACAATTCTTGTTGAAAAACATACTTAAGATATATTTTTACAAATTTATTAAATACAAATGTATTATATATATATATATATATATATATATATATATATATATATATATATATATATATATATATATATATATATAACAAAAAAATGACATTGAATATATATATATATAATTTTAATTGAATTGCTTTCTTGAATTGAAATTGCCTGAGGTGCACATTTTCAACCTCAAAAATGTATATGTACCAAGTAAGATAGTACTAGGTCAAATGGTATTATAAGTAAAGATTTGTTTTCTCTGAAAATATTTGTCTCCACTTTTAATTAAGAAATTACTGTGTGTGATGTCCCATTCTACCAGGTAGATGCTTGGCACAGAGCTATGAAATCTGGTGCAAACATAATTTGAAATGTGAACCTCAAGCAGTTTTTCTTTTTGTAATTTAATTCATTTAATAAAGATTAAATAAAATGCCAGCATATTTATTATAAGTTTGAAAAATATTATAACAATAATTTTTCAACATTTGAAAATTTCAAAAACCACCCTTTTTATTATAACAATTCTTCCTCCAACTTGTAATAATTTTTAAAAATTAGTTTCAAGTACATCTTACAAAAGTATTGTTTTATAGTAACAACATTTTGTTTCCATTCAAAATATATTTTGTCCTGAGTTTTCAACCACAGAGCAGAAAAAATTGCATGGAAATAAAATTGACAGCACAGAAATTTAATCCTTTGAAATGGTATAAAATTAGTTTCCGCACAATGGGTTTCAGAATTGATAAGGAAAAAAAAAAGTTACATTTTACTGATTCTGAATAAAAAATATATAATTAAAATTTTGTAAAATCCTTCTTAACAAACATCTTCTATAAAATTAGAAACTATATGCCAAATTTCACAGCTTTAGTTCCAATAATCCGCATTACAAAACATTTTGAATGACTCCCCCCCCCCACACACACACCAGGCATGCCACATAATGCAATTTACAAATGATATGTTAACCTAATGCTAATATTATGGAAATGTAAAGGAAAACAAAAACAAAACACAAATTTTTAAAAATCAACACCTGAAAACTATACCTAAAATTGAATAATGAAAGCTATTAATTACTCATAAATTTGGATCATTTCTTTGAAATTCTCCTGCAATGGTCCATTAACAGCCACTTGAATACCAAAGATAGAAAGTCCTGTGATACCAATGCAAGTTCGAGTGAATATTCTTCCTTTAGGTGTTGAAAACCAAGATACAAGCCTAGACATTTCTAAATGAAAAAGGAGAGAAAAGAATATATATTATACGCAATTATTTTAATATCATTCATTCACACATATATAAGAATATATGTAACTTTATACGAATAAAACTATAACTAAAAGTTAATATATTTTAGACATCATGTTGTTAAAGTTACTTATTAGAATATAACATGCAAGATAATAAAGGGGTAAAATGGGAACTTACTTTTCCATGTATCTTCCACAATTCCTCCAAATTTTGCCACTGCTGTTTTCTCATCATGGAGTTACTGATATCTTCCATATAGCATTACAAAATTTTGAAAAATTCATAAATAAGAAATAAATGTCTTTGAAGTAAAAATTGCGGAAGACCCAAAGGAAAGTAAGTTGGAAAATTTTAAAAGATGTTCCTCAAATTCAGTGCTTTAATTAGAAAAGGATAAATATCTAATCATCCTGTAAAATACTTATTCATTATTAAGAATTATGCAAACATATAATAATAATGTAAAAAAGTGAATACAAATGAAAAAAAGTAAATTCAAGATATATATAAAACATTCCTTGATTCTTTTTTAATGGATTACCAGGAATTTTTTTAATTCAAAAATTGAAAAGTAATCTTTCTGATTTTTCAAATAACTGAAAGAAATATTTAATTTTTTTAACTACACTATTTAAAATGTCAGAATAAATAAATCTGTATGTTTTTCTGATTATATTTCATTTGATTACTTTGGGAATAAACAGATCAATATGATTTTTATGCATTCAAAATAAAATATGTGACTCCATTTTATAAAAAATTATCTCAAGATTGTAATATTGTGAAAAAAAATTGAGACATAAGAACAATTTTTCAGATGAATAATTTTATTCACAAATTATTTTCCAGTAAGAATGTGCATTATACACAAATAGTGCAGGATATTTATTCTCAAAGAAATAACCTATTGAATATAAAAAAAGTGGCACAAATGTAAATAGTGAGCAAAAAAGATTAATGAACAACAGGTATGATACTAGACCAAACACCTATGCACATATACAGATACAGCTTATTAGGCATATGAGAAACAGAATGCAACATGTCTAATGAACATTTAGCAAACTATTTGATACACAAATGTATTCGGAACTGGTAATTCAAAAATGACATGGATAAAAATTATTCAGTTTGCCACAGTGAAATTTTATAGATAAATCTAATAACTTCAATCTTCAACTGACAGAAAACATTTTATAAAGTTTGTGTAAACTGTTGTATTTTTTTTTCCGGTATAAACAAGAAACAAAATGGGATATAAAAGGGTTAAAGAAAACTTTAATATTCATGTTGAAATCTTCCAAGATATAACTTCTAAAATGAGTATCCTTCTCCAAAAAAAATTCATATTACTGTCAGATTATCATACATATTATACATCCAATAATTATGTTTGCAATTCAATAACAAACATACAAGTGTTCACTCATTTCCCACTTTTTGAATAAAATTTGATAGTAGAAAAATTATGTGTAAAATTTTATTTTAATAGTTCAGAATTACCAAAACTTAACAAAAAAATATATCTTTCAAGTCAACTAGTCTGAAAAATTCTAATTTGAAAAGATTCAAAGAAAATACTTTAAGCTAGGCAAAAATGATCATTTTGTTTTAAAAATGTCAAGGAAAATAAATCAAAATCTTAGCAAATTGTATTATAGAAAACAGATGTGGTAAATATCAATCCTTTTTAAAAATACATTTGATCTTTTATGTAAAGACAAGAAAAATATAATGAAAATGAAACAAATACAAAAAAAAGTGAATAAATTGATTTTATTTTTTTAAATGCCTTTTTTTTTTTTTAATTTTGAAAGCTCTCACACTTTCAAATCATAAAATTGTTATCTTCTTGTCCTTACACTGTAATATCAATTAAAAATAAATTTGTGATAAGTTACATTGCTAATATTTTTGTATCATTATTGTAATTAAAATTATATTCATACTTTAAATAGAAATGGGAACTTAAATAATTAATTTAAAATTTCCCATTTTTTTTTACTTTTTCTAGATGTATATATCATATTATTAAAATGCCAATTTTAATAAAGATAAAAAATAGTTATAATTTTTACTCTTAATAAAATGAATGCCACACAGGATCATTTGATATTTTCTGATAGCTTGACAAAAGTCAAAATAAATAGATATGTATAATGATTTTAAAGAAATGCTAAACAGCTACCAAATTTTAAATAAAAGCATGTTACAACTGATGCACTTTGGCAGTCTCTATGCTATAAGTGGTATTTCACACTAAAAACAGGACTTGGCAACAACTGCTGACAGATAAAGCTTACATTTTATTATGTGCCATTTAGAAACAGTATGAAATACATAAAAGCGAACCATTACATTTATTCATGCAATTTAATAATAATATTCTTGTTTTACTTAAAAATGCTTTTATAATCTTAAATAGTTACTACATCAATTCATATTCAGAAGCTGGATTTTATGTGCACACATATATCCCTTTATTTCAAAATGTTATGAAAACTAACATTAAAAGATTGATATTTAAACTTAAATGATTTGCAGTTCTTTATAAGACTAACCTGCCAAATATTTAATCGAACATTTTTCTTAAATTTAAAAAATTGCTGAATGTAGTATTTAATAAAATAAAAAGTAATAATTCTGGGGGAGAAAAATATTTTAGACCAAATTCCAAAAATTTAGAACAAATTGAAATTTACACAAACTGTTCCTTTTTTTAATACACTTTGCAAGAATTTGAAAAAAAAAAAATGTTTGCTCTATTGACAGAAATGTACAAATAAATATACAAGATATTTTTAAATAAAATTATCACAATTTCCAGTCTTGAGATAGCATATATGTAATACAATCTTCAACTCAAATTTTATTTAATTAATACCAATTAGTAATTCAATAAGCTCAAAAAAAGACGTATTTCTTCACATATTTAGGTCACACAAAATATTAAATATATGACAATGACTGACTAAATTACAGCTTCAGTTTGTACTAATACTTCAATTCTTTGGTGAAATATGTGAGTAATTGTATCTTCTATTCTAATATCTCGAAGAAGAAGTGCATTCATATAGATGGATACACATATTAAGCACACTAAAACATGAAACAATGCCTTCATTTAAATGAATATGAATAGTATAAACAAATTATGAAAATGGTTATATGCAATGATACAAGGCATTAAAAAAGCAACATGTTTTAGCAGGACAGCAAAATTTCATTCCACAAAAAAATAATCTGTTCAATAACTTTTCAAACCTTTCTGCTTCCAATATCACTATATTGATTTTTTTACAAAATTTACAATGGAATGCTAATTTTTTTTATTAGTTTATATACATATATATAACAGCCTATGGAATTTCAGTGTATAGAAAAATTTTGCAACATAAATTTATCCACATTTTATATCTCTTTATAAAATAGCAAATACATTTATTTTTGTAAGAAATGTTTTATCAAATTCTTCAATCACAAATATTTTCAAGCATTCTTTTTTAATTAAATCCCAAAATATAACACTTTTAAAAACAAATAATATACAAGATAAAACAACTGTACAACAATCCCAACACAAATACAACTTTGGTTAGACTTAAGAACATGACATTGCTTCCACACTTGCATTTTTTTGAGTAATCAAATTCAATATTATAAAATTGACCAAATTCAACATTAAATAAAATACAGTGGTTGCCTTCCTAACAGTTGACAAATAATGCAAACTGGCGATGCAATGCAAACAGTAATGTGTATTTAAGTCAAACTGTAATTTTTAATTAAAATTAAAGAAAAAAGCTCTTTCCAAACTCAATTCTACTCAACAATTAGATTATTCCTTCTACAACTTTTCTAATTTACATCAAGATACTACTCAACAAATTGAAATTTTCAGAAAAAGTCAACTTTTTATTATCATCTGTATAACAAAACAAAATTAATTATAACTATATAATATATGTTCAAAAAAGTCAAATCATATTATAAAATATTATTCAAAATATTTCCAAACAATTATTTTGAAGTTTTGATTTTACATTACCTATCAGATACTTGAAACTTAAATTTCTTCATAAAGATATTACGGAAAAAAAAAAAAAATCCATTAGTTCAGACAGTTTTTAAAATGTGTACTCATTAGCCAAGTATAATAAAACATGAAATATACAATTTTTCTCCAAACTCGAAGTTAAGATGCTTACTTGGTTCAGATACAATCAGCAAAAAAGTCATCAATATGCTACCAGTATGAGACATTATTAATAGGAATTATAAAAAGGTAGTAACGCTTATATGTGATTTAAAACATTCCCTTTAATAATCTTTTTCAGACTTATATTGCATGATTAGTAAAAAAACAAATTACAAAAAAACCCTATTATATACTAAGAGAATAATCAAGCTAATGCATTTTTTAATTTATATTATCATTTAATGACAACAAAAGACAGATCATTGCAGCTATTAATAAAAATTGTAATCACAGAATTTTTTTTATTTGATTAGATAAAAGAAAATAATTTAAAGTGAACATTACATTATTGAGTGACAATGCAACTCAGAGTATATGATTTTATTGTTTTCAATTATCATCAATAGCTTGGCAAAAAAAGGTTTTTAGCACTTTATTGTTTTTCCCTGAATTTTTAAAAATATTTTTATATAGCTTTAAAAAGTTAGACAACTAGATTATTATTTAATTTCCATAATACCTTCACCACTAAATAAATATGATATCTATATCATATTTATTTTTTATTACTATACTAAATCATATACACACATTTAAGCAACTTTCTTGCTAAACGAAAAGTAGTGTTTTGTAGCAATGTTCAAAGCTGGCAAATACTGTTAACAATCTAAAGGAAAAATTCCCGATACATATTTCAATATTTTTAGATATCATGATAGATATCAAAAAGCATACAAATGCGTGAAACAATTTTATTTAATAAAATTCATTTTCTTTCTCAGTGTCACAATGTCTTTAAAATATAAATTTTTGTTCCCATTTAAATTATGTTTTATATCAAAATTTTCTAGCAGCAATTGTAGCCTTCCAATGGAAAATGTAACTAACTACATTTAAAAAAAATACTTAAGAGTTCCTGTGCAATGTTATTTAAAGTTCCTGTTCTACAATTTATTTGTTTCAAAAAATTTCTATTAACACAAAGAATTTTTTTAAAAATTAAAACTAATCAGCATAAAATTTGATCTATATTACATATTGGAATTGATTTTAAATGATACAGGTTTTCCTAATCATTTAGCTAAAGTCATTATAATCTTTGAAATTTTAATGACTGACATATATTACTGATATAGAAAATAATCCATATCAGTAGTTTGTTACAATACATGAATGTCAAATTGATTTCCTTGTCAATATCAAATAACTATGTTGATATTAATAACTCCAAATTTATACTGCAGATAATACAAAATAAATATATTTCCTGCTATGTCCATTTCCTTAACTT
This sequence comes from Argiope bruennichi, assembly GCF_947563725.1. Classification (NCBI taxonomy): domain Eukaryota; kingdom Metazoa; phylum Arthropoda; class Arachnida; order Araneae; family Araneidae; genus Argiope; species Argiope bruennichi. The sequence continues at coordinate 9,394,269 of NC_079154.1, forward strand.
TGACTTTTAGAAACATCATAAAAACTAAAGCAATAAAATTTTTTATTGATAATTCTGATTTTTTTTTTAAGAAATCTTCCAGAATAATAAAAAGCAGCAAAATAATGAAATTATCTCGAACTACAATTCATACAATACATAATAATTAAAAGAATACTTATCAGAATTTCCTTTCCTTTTTTTTAAATTTAGAAATTATTTAAAAAACACTCATAACTTTGAAAGTAAAAGAAAAATGAGCAGTTCAAACTAGATATTTTAAAAATTTTAATACATTATTGCTTTAAAAAAAGCAAAGATAAACTGTATAAAGAAAAAGCTTGACATCAATAATGAAACATATATGTACATAATTATTTAAATTTATTCTGAAATAGAGCTAGATAACAGTTTATAAAAAAAAATATAATCTTATAACTATAGCACCACAGTAGCATTAAGTGGTTCAAATAAAAAACAACAACAGGTTGCTTTGTGAATCTTTCTTGCATTCAAATAATGCATGAAAGACATCAATCCCATAAAAGAAAACAGGGTTCAATCATTCATATTGTTTCTCTATACATGACTTCTATCACATATCTGACAATGAAATAGCCATATATGATAATGTATTAACAAAGATGAAATTGAAAAACATCAATATTTTACAGAGTATTATTAACATATCTCAATATTTACATGACTGATAAATATCAATTCATTTATGTCATCTATAAATTTACCTTGCACACATTTGAGATAACTAACATTTAACAGTGCAGTACTATCACAACATAGATAATAAGCCTCATACTAACAAAGCTTATATAATGAAAATGGTACCAACAATATTTTTACAAAGGTATATAATTTGGCACTGTTAAACAGACATAAACCCAGAGTTGCTCAAAAATAGCTATTCATAATTTTGTGAAATCTACATAAGATAAATTAATTGTAAGATTTCTGATTCGATGGAGCTGGGTCAACAGGTTTAAATGTGCCATAAGGTGAACTCAAACAGCTCGACAATGAATCTGAACTACGACGTGAATCACTATGATCTGAACTATTACATGTATCCATAGAGTTAAAAGACAAGTTTTGAATATGTGGAGCATTAGGCCTTGACTCCATGTCAGGTGATGACATACCAGTGTTCAGGTGTTTTGCACTGCTAGGCATATAGTCGCTATCATCGCTATCCATGTTATCAAATTTTCTCTTTAGAGATAATTGACTAGGTCTCAAAGATATGGGACTCTGACTACATCTGGTAAAGTTTTTACGAGTAGGACTTGGGCTAGGGGTAGAGGAAAAGGCACTATGTTGCACTGGGAGACAAGTAGACGGCGAAAAGCACTGACGACCAGTATTAGTAGGAGAGGGCGAGCTACACATAACAATGTGAGAAGTGTGGATTTTTAAAGGATCTGTTACAGAGCGCTTATTGCCATCACCAAAAGAAGCTTCATCTAATGTGAGATCTTCTAAAGAATGTGATATCTGAAGTTTGGATTTGGTTTCTTTCTCATGAGCAGCTTCTCGAAATACAACATCCATTGATTCTTCCTGTTTAATTTGAGACACTCTGCTCAAAACAAGAGGTGAAAGGGGAGCTGTTGGAGAATTAGCAGAGCGACTAGGACTGAAGCTACCACTAAAACGTCGAGTTTGAGTCATTCTTGGAGTGCGTTGGGCAGCTGGTATAGTACTACCACGTGCACGCAAGTCTTGGGAGCTTGATGGTACATTGCCCAATTCGTTGATCATTGGAGCACTGTTGGATCTTTTTAAATTAGGACAAAGATTTGGTGGATCGATATCCATAATTCACTTTTAAATTACAAAAAATAAAATAAAAAACATAAAAGATTATAAATTTAGTAGTTTAAGCAAAACTCAATTAGATTTTAACACAAATGGATAAAACTTATCCACAAGCCAACTGTTGAACCTTCTAAGAAACATGTTAATGTGTTCATTACCACTATACAAAATGAGAAAGATAAAATCAATTGTAATCGATGCTTTAAAAGTTTTAATATAGAGAAGAATTATTCATAACTTTTATATTACTGTATGATACATGAAATCATGACTAGAAATGTTATGATATTTTGATGTTCTACAATGGCAACGCCAGAGAATTCACTGTACAGTATTGATTATAAGCATACTTAAAATTGGTAATTAAGACTTCGCTTTGCATTTTACAGATGAAATAGTAACACATACTCAAATTTTGATGAGGAGAATCAGCAATCCACTAAGACGACAAACGACGATAAGTGAGAGTTGAGAGTTGACTTTGTCTTCATCAGGAGTGAGAAACGAATAAAAAAAATAACATTTTGACGCAGTTACGGTTACTGATACACATATTTTCGAAAGCAAATCCGTATCTCATTCATGCAATTATATCATCAACGGACTAAATACAGCGCTGAAATTCAAATAAAGCAGGATCTTATTAATTTCTCTTGATCAATAAAGGTTGTAAGTTAAATTTAAAAGCATTTATCTTTTTGCTTCCTTGCTATTTATACTAATATTATAATTCCCGAAATGTTATTCTTTTTCTTTGTTGAATATTTAACGCACTAGAGCATAAAATTGTTTGGGTAATGAATTAATTAAAATTTACAAGTTAGGAGTTTATTTACTAAGTTACTGTTTTTTCATCAATATATTTTGTTTATGTCTAATTTCTTACCTATTTTATAAAAACTTTAAAGAACATTTATAAATATAATTTATAACATTAGTTTTCAATGTTGAAATTTAAGTTTAACCTATGTAACTGTTTTAACAAATATTTAAATAATTTTTTAAAGGATCATCATATGTTATAACTTTTTTTAACCCATAGAACTCTCTGCTTTAGACATGTGTTTTGATCAAAAATTTTACTATCTATATCTATTAGTTTATGAAAATAATTAGATTAAATTTATAATTTACTTTATAAATTAAATCATTGAAATGACCATCTTATAACGACTAAAAAGTGGTTGTGTGTGTGTGTGTGTGTGTGTGTGTGTGTGTGTGTGTGTGTGTGTGTGTGTGTGTGTGTGTGTGTGTGTGTGTGTGTGTGTGTGTGTGTGTGTGTGTGTGTGTGTGTGTGTGTGTGTGTGTGTGCGAGTGCGAGTGTGAGTGTGTGTGTGTGTGTGTGTGCGAGTGTGTGTGTTAGATACTCTATTTCCAGTCAGAATCTAGCATTTTCATATAGTATACAGTTTTTATAGTTGCAATCGTCTTTTTTCTATGCACATTATTATTGGAGAGGTTCAACAATAATGACGGACCTTTTTTTGTATTTTAAAGATTTTATTGTTTCTCCGCTTTCGGGAGTTTCTTTGAGCTTTGCTCTTCGGCGTGCTGCTACGTCGATGATGTTACAAATGCTGATGGTTTTTTTACATATACCGCTAGAGGGCGTTACAAGTGAAAGGCGGGGCAACAATTATGATCATGTAATAATTTAGCAATTAGAATTACATTCAGCATAATATTCATTTTCAAATGCACATGAATAATTTAGATATTATTTTGAAGGTTTTTTTTTTTTATTTCTAATTCTATTGCTCCTTTCATAAAATGGTAGTTTTACTTAGTTGCAGATTAAAAGCAGTCACAATAATAGAATTTTTCTTCCATTCTGAAAGGTAATTTGCTGAAATATGCATTCATAATAATTAGTTTTTAATTGTTTTATCATTTTATATAATTATCATTCAGTTTTGAATGAAAAAAATTACATAAATTTGTATGCATTTATAATATTATGTATATGTAATTTTGAAGATTAGCCTGGAACAGTATTGTACTCGTATAATGATTTTTGTACAAGATGATTAACATCAGACGATTATTTTAATAACAAAAATAATGTGTAATAATTTAAATTAAATTCATACAAGTCAACTACGGTAAATAATCCAACTTAAATCTTATATTTAATAGGGAGTCATTTTGCTTAGAGGGTTTTAACAATTCATTGACTGAAAAGCATTCAGAACTGTTTCTTTTAACTTTAACGCATCAAAATAAAATTCAAATAGTAACATAGTTTTGTGAACTATTGTTTATTTCTTCGCACTTTCCAATTTAGTTCTTATTTTTTTTCTACAACAATTACTGCCTTTTGCAGAGCAAAATTAAGTTTTATAATTTAATTAAATTTAGTTGACAGTGCAAAATTAATGCAATTAACTTGATGAGTAAGCAAGATGAAATTTTAAATTCATGTAAATATTTCTTGTTCGTAAATATTAACATAAGCGGTATAGTTTATACGCAGTGGCCTACAATATCAATAGTTTATGTCCTTTATAACAAAAGCCCATGTTTATAACGTTTTGTTTTGTAAGCTCCCTTCATTTTTTTAAAAAAATTAATGGCCATCATTTAAAACTGTAACAACTAATTACCAAATAACACTTCATGCATAATTTGCTAATGAAAATCCAAAATTCATTTTCAAAAAATTTTAATGCCAAGGACATTTTTTAAAAATTTTAAAATTAAAATAGACAGAAATTTGATTTTAAATAAAGAAATATTTATTTAATATAAATCACTCAATAAAATTTAGAATTTTTTTTATAAAGTAAAAAAAAAAGATAAATTTTAGTTTTTGATTTTCATAATTAAAATATGTTTAATTGTAAAAGGTAGAAATCAAATCGAGAGCATAATTTTAAAAATAAAACAAACTTTCCAAATTCGGTTCCTTTTTTTTTCAATGAATTAATTCTAAGAAAGTAATGCAGCAATCGATATCACAATTATTAAAAACGATTTTGACGATCAGCTGGTTCCTCAATAATATTGGTTATATATAATGTTATTTAAGTCGTTTAGATATAAATTTATTTCAATGATTCTGTCAAACTTTTAAATATTAAAGTTGTATTTTTAGTATTATTTTAATTCTGTTTATTGTGTACATTAATCTTTCGATTGGAGACCAGTCTCGTATTATCACAGTGCTATTAAAAATATACAGTGGCTCGAAAAATTGAGAGTACACCTTACTTTTACTTGATAAATTCTACTTTCAATATAAATAACACATTACCGAAAAGTGCAAACATATTTTTATTTTTATACATAACAAATAGTTTAATTTAGAGTAAAAATAAAGAAAAACCAACGAAAAACTTCTAAATTGAAAAGTTTCAGAAGCATTTTAAATAAACATACGCAGAATTTTGCCTCAAAAAATTGAGAATGCACCAATGAAATTCTTATAATATCTCGCATAGAAAGAACATGTCAGTATTTAGTTGCATTTCTTTTGACTTTTATAATGGCCTCTAAACGTCGTGGTACCGATTCGACCAATTTTTGGTGGTATCTGAAGACCTTTTAACCCATTCTTCTTGCATCACTTGTTTTAAATGGGTTTTGTTTCTAATTTTGTATTTTTGAACCACTTCTTCGATTGTGGCCCACAGATATTCAATGGTATTGATGTCGGGGTACTATGGTGGTGTGTGTAACTGCTGTTTACAATGAAAAAGACATCATATTTTGACGTTACGGTTTTACGTGTTTGGAGTCGTTGTCCTGCTGAAAAGTGGAATTTCCATCTAAACCCAAATTTTTAACACTGTCCTTTAGATTACTGCGACCATATGGTTCATCCAACTTGTTGCAGAAACTTTTCAAATCATAGGCAGAAGTGTAAGTGCTGAAACTGTGCGAAATGCCATTAGACAAGCTGGATATAAAAGTAGCATTGTTAGAGAGAAACCGTTCATAAGCTTGCAAATTCAGAAAAAGCATCTGAAGTTTTCAAAAACTTATCTATTGAAGACCAATAACCTTTGGAAGAAATCTATATTTAGTAATGAAAGAAAGCTCAACATTTTTGGCAGTGACAGCCATCGTACTGTATGGAGAAAACCTAATACTACTTTGGATCCAAAAAATTTACATCCTACAGTTAAGCATGATGGTGACTCCGTCATGATTTGAGTATGCATGCCTTCATCCGGGGTAAGAAATTTAATTTTTATATATGGCATTATGAACTATATGGTTTACTTGGATATACTTCGCAGCAATCTAAAGGAAAGTGCTAAAAATTTGGATTTAGATGGAAATTTCATTTTCCAGTAGGACAACGACTCCAAACACGTAAAACCGTAACGTCAAAATATGATGTCTTTTTCATTGTAAACAGCAGTTACACACACCACCATAGTACCCCGACATCAATACCATTGAATATCTGTGGGCCACAATCGAAGAAGTGGTTCAAAAATACAAAATTAGAAACAAAACCCATTTAAAACAAGTGATGCAAGAAGAATGGGTTAAAAGGTCTTCAGATACCACCAAAAATTGGTCGAATCGGTACCACGACGTTTAGAGGCCATTATAAAAGTCAAAAGAAATGCAACTAAATACTGACATGTTCTTTCTATGCGAGATATTATAAGAATTTCATTGGTGCATTCTCAATTTTTTGAGGCAAAATTCTGCGTATGTTTATTTAAAATGCTTCTGAAACTTTTCAATTTAGAAGTTTTTCGTTGGTTTTTCTTTATTTTTACTCTAAATTAAACTATTTGTTATGTGTAAAAATAAAAATATGTTTGCACTTTTCGGTAATATGTTATTTATATTGAAAGTAAGATTTATCAAGTAAAAGTAAGGTGTACTCTCAATTTTTTGAGCCACTGTATGTCCTAATCTATATTATGAGTTTCGTAGTATTGTTTATTCACTTTTTTATTCATTTCTGAATCCTTCTGCTTTAGTTTTCAATAATGGAAGAAAGGCACGCAATTAAATATTTGATGAAATAAAGAGGATGCTTGAATGTATCTGTGTGTGGAATTTTAAAAAAATGTGTAGGGAATTTTTAAAAAAATGCTAAAATTCGGGAAAAATTTGCATGATTATTAAGCTGGCATCATTAAAAAGACGATTGGTTAAGTTTTTGAATGGTGTCAAGTTCTTTTCTGTGGAATATTTTTGAAAATTATAAAGAGAAAAAAAAAGTCAGCTTAATTTTAAATTAAAAGTTATTTTTAAAAAATCATCTTGAAATGCACATTTCTAACTTCCAAGGTATATAAATGTGCCAAATTTTGTAACCGCAGCTCAAACCGTCAAGTATGTCACTAACATACACACAAATAGCATATACACACCTCTTTTTTTTTAATTCGCAGAAAATAGAAAATGAGAACGTACTACTGATTAAAATACTTACTTTTTATTTTAAAAAATGCAAAAATGGAACTTTAAAAATTAATTTAAAATAACGAGGTTAAAATGCAGTATTTTTTTAAAGTCAAAAGTGCAAATTCGGCATTGAAGTTCAACACATGAAAGTATTTCGAATTTTTATGAGATAATAATCTTATTCTAATAAGGAAATTATTAGAGACAAATATCTCATCTCATTAACTAATGCTATACTTGAATCTTTAGGAAATCCTCAAGTGTTTACAATGTAAGATTTGACAAAAGTTTATTATTATTATTATTTTTTTTCATATGCTTATACATCCGGATTATGAAAAGTATACTTCATTTTCTATTCCGACTGTTTAATATGAATTCTTCAAAACTCCATTTGGTCTTTCCATTTCGCCAAATTTTTTTCATGGATTTACTAACCATATTTTTCGTGATTTATATGGATGTCATTATAATTCTCTTCCATGACAAATCTGAAAATTTCTTAAAAAAATTGAGACGAATTTTGTAATTGCCCCGATTACTGGCAATTACAAAATCAGGGTTCAAAATGTTTTTTGATTTTTTTAAAAATTTCTTTACAAAGAAAAATCGAATTGTTGGATTGCACCTTTCAAAATTTAACAATAGGTTCCTCACCTTCGAAACCGGCTGCGGCCTAAAATCTTCCGATTTCTACAACCATTGAAAAGTTACAAAGTTTCTTTAAATTAACTGGATATGTTAGAAAATGTATTCCGGGCATATTTAAGATTATAATACATAAAATAATAAAAATACTTTTAACACCGTTTTATAAACACTAGCCACCTTTGTTTCGTCCCGATTAATGACTGCTAAAAATTTCATTTAAATATTATCTGTAATTTGGTCTTAATAGCTTCATGAGAAAAATGTATTTATATTTCAGATTTCATAGGCACGTAGCTCAAAGTATTTTAGATACCTGACATCATTTTTTTCATTATGCATTCCTCTAATTTTCACTTTACATTCTTTTGCGCATGCTATTTATTCTGTGATTGGTTCTTCTAATGTCTATCCCTGTAGAGATGCATAATCCACGATTTTTTGAATAACAAATAATTTTGCTATTGTTATTTTTAAATATTTGTTCCAAATATCTGTTATTTCAATCATATTAATTTAAAATTATTATTTAATATTAAATATAAAATTTATTAATTGTAATTAACACTTAATTTATTAATTTAAGTAACGTATGATTGAATAAATTTATCTATTTCAGCTTACTTCTAAAATTTGATTTTTTTCAAAACTATTTATTTAATTTCTGTATTGGAGTAAACCATTTTCTGAAAAATTTGAATTAAATATAAATGTCATTTCTTTAAATTGTTTATTTTATTTCTAAATTCTACCAATAGATGGCGCCAGCAGTAAATGGAATATATGCAAAGTCAAATTATAAACAATAAAGAACGATTTGTATGGTACAGTGCATCAATACATACGAATACCAGTAAGACCGGTTACTCTCATGAAGTGGAGCGGCGACTTCACACTTTCCAGTGAAGTCACCGCTCCGATAAATTTCAGTGATATGCAATTCAGTGATACGATGATTCCAATAACCGGTCCGTTCACAGATTTCTCCTTTTCTGTTATGTTCGAGAGTTTCCATTGGACAGATCGTATCGATTGTTACTTTCCAGCGAAGTCACCGCTCCGGTAAATTTCAGTGATATCGTATCGATTGTTACTTTCTATCGTGATCCAAAACCTGTAATCGAAATATCACCAGTAAGATCGTATCAAGGATTTGAATCACACCCCTCTTTGAAAAGTATTGATCACTTGTATTTGTGACTTTTTGATATTGGTTACGTAATAACCACTCGTAAAATATTTGTCATCCCTATATCCCTGTGAATTATGCATCTCCTGTCAGTGTTATCATTAGTCCTTTACAGTGACCTTTGCAAAAGTTTTAAACAAATTTTCGGCTCATTTTCACCTTCCATAGTATATCATTGTCAACTTTGGTGACTCTAAAGCTCTGTCCCATAGAGGATAATTTTTGGCACATTTCCACTTTCCAAAGTATATCTTTGTCAAATTTGGTAGCATTATTTGTCTGTCCTGCAGAGCAGAGGAATAAGGCGTATACTTCTTTATTATTAATAGAGAAGGAAAAGACTAATTGGTAGCGATATATCATCTTTAAACTTATATGTAGGAAAGAAGAGGTTGCTTGGTAAAAATTATCAAATCCTATAATAGAGGAATCTCAGCAGTAGCACATTTCGAAGGCTGTAGTAAAAATTCAAGAATGGAATAAAACGCATTAGACATTTAGTGCAGTTGCCGCTGCTTGTTTAAGTAAATATAAAGAAGGTATAAAAAGTTCAATAAACTATTGCAATGTGTAATAACAAATCGATTTGATGATTTCTAAATTGTTATGACATTAAGTATCCTCGTAATTGTATTTGGTTTAAACAATTTATCTTTTTTTTTGTACTTTTATACATATATATTTTATCTATATATTTATTCTTTCGTAAAGCCAAACGATTAACAAAAAGATGGATTTGTAATAAACTTCAAATTAAATACAAATCCATTTCAGACTAAGTAAATGACATAAAATTTAACTGTAAAAGCAATAAAAAATTAATAAAATATTTAAATAGTTTCTTATAAAATTTTTGAAAAGATATTGGAATAGATAAATCAGAATTGACGCAATTCGAAGGAAGCTATTAAAGGTTACAAACAACATAACTTTTAGGTGTTGCATAATTTTATCAAGAGTTGGAGTTTTAAAAAAATTGCACACAGATAAAAAAAAAAAAGAAAACAAAACAAGAGAATTTACGTTCAGTGAAACTTACAATAGCATAATACTATTCCTCACAATATGGGTATGGTTTAAGTATAATATTAACAGTCAGCTTTAAAGTAATAACACAAGAGCACTTTTGGGATGAGTCTCGTAGTTTTGCTTTATTCTGATGGACTATGGGCAGATGACGAGGACAGCTCCAAAATGTGGTACCACTTCTTCAAAATTTCTACATCACACCAGCTAGGACATTCATGGGTTCTAAAAATTTTAAATGAATAGACCCACTTACATGGCAGTTTCTCGGTAAAACTGAATTTCGAATCCGTAGGGCCAGATTTTAACACCAGAAAACTGTGGTTACAGTGATGGTACAGATATCATTATGTACAAAAAACCCTGTATGGTACTGGAATAGATTCATCATTATTTGCAAACACCCGGCCATTATGGTTACAGAACTGACATAAACACATCATTATTTGCAATCACCACACCGTCGTGTTCATAGTACTGATATAAATACATCATTATATGAAAACACTAATAATAATTCATTATTTGAAACTGCCACGCACATTCTACAAAGAAAAGCAACGCTTAGTTAAGAGACAGCTCACATATAGACACTACAGAAACGTAATGTCTATACGCGACAAAGTTAAAGTGAATTAATTTAATCACCAGTTTACTTAAATATTGTATGCAATAGTTAAGTTATACACAATCTAATGGAGTTTTACATTTTAGCTTTTTTTATTCTTCAAGGATAATTCGGTAAACAACAACATGTTCTATTTCATTTCATTTGTAGCTGGGGGGGGATATCAAAGAAGATTTAAACTTACAGAATAAAACATTGTAATTTAATAAAATTTCGGGGTGGATTCCTTTCTTTTTATAACTTGTCAAATTGTAATCGTCAATATTGTCAATCGTCAATGTTGTATTGTAATCGTCAAAAATTCGAATTCCAGATTTTGATGACCTTCACATTTTAGACCTCCCCGAGTTAGAACAGAATATTTAAAAAAATAAAAATCTCCATTCGTATGTGACAAAGATAGCTCAAAAACACTTTCAGCTAGGCAGATGAAATTTGGTATAAGGTCATTGTACCAAAATTTGTAGATTTCTGTCAAATTTTCAGCTAAATCCACTCAAAGGTCTGTCCGAATTGAGTTAAAAAGGTAACTACACAACAAAGAGAGCTAGATGAATTTTATTTAGTACATAGATTTAAAATTTGTAGAGTAGACACCTATCAAACTTTGAGCCAAATCTAATGAGGGATTAACCCGTCTGCCGATCTGTACTTTCAGAAACATGTAAACGCGATAACGCAATGACTTAAATATGTCATGTGACTACTAGTGTAATTCTGTGTTAAAGTTTTGTTTCAAACGGTTAGGAAAAACGCGTCTATTTAAAAGTCAAATTCGGAAACTCCTTTCTTGGTGAATATTTGCTTCTTAAAATATAATTACTAGGCGAAGTTCAACAGTCTGTCCTACAGAGTTTTTAAAGTGATTTTTAGATTATGAATGACGCAATAGTATATAGCATACTAGCTTAAAAACATTATAATAATAAGATTTTTTGAAGAATTGCTGCTGACCTCATATCTGATTTTTTTCTGCTGAGCATGCGCAGACATTTTTTTTTCTTTCAAATGCGTATTTGAAGAATTTAACAAAAGCGCTGTCAGGAAATGTTAAACATGCTTTCATAGCGGATTTTTTTTTTCACAAGTCTCTAAATTACATAAAAAAAATGAAATAAAAACAAATAAAACTAGTGCGGTGTCCCCCTAAAACTTTCTTGCATACTTCCGAACAAAGCTGTTATAAAATTTGTGGATCTTGTGTAATGATGCAAGCATCACAGATGCTCAAATTTTTATTTTTAAAGTCCCACACACGAAATTTTTGTGCCTTTAATATAGTAAAAAAGAAAACAGAAGCATTATTTATTGACCGATAAAATAAAATTTTATAGTAGAATTACAATTTTAATAACAAAGTGATATACCAAATTTCATTTGTCTAAATCATTGCGTTTTGGAGTTACCACAATTACATCCATGCAATGGCCAACCTACTGAAGAATATGGTTCGAATTTGATATGATCATCCATTTTAGATGCTAAATTGTATACCAAATTTCCTCCACCTAGTTCTTTATATTTTGCATTTATCTCACTCACTTTTCTGACACAGACGAATTTTCTGGCATTCATTCAAAATTGGTTTGTAAATCATATACCAAATTTCATCTTTTTAAATAATTGAAAGCGTTTTCTAATTTTTTTTTGTATTTAGATAGATATAATTCCCGAAACTTGTTTTACAGATTTGAAAATGTAGAAATTCATCAAAATCTGGAGATCGAAAGTTATAACAATAAAAAGTATTTTCTTCTAGCAAATGAGAAGGTAAAAATTACTTAAAAATATTATGCTATAAAATTTTTCTTGTAAATAATTAGCAAATTTTGTATTTATTACCACTTTATTAACAACTCGTTATAAACGAGAATAAGAAATAAAAGAAAAATAATATTTATATTGCAGTCTAATATTTATATAATATCTAATTAAGATTAAAACTTATTAATATTTTCAATAATTAATATTTAGCAATTTAAGTAATTAGTTAAAACATGTTTATCAAAAATTCATATGAAGAATCAAGTTTAATTATTAATTTTTAACTAATTATTAAATTAAAAAATGAAAAAAGACAAAAAATTAAAATTATGCATCATAGCAGTATAAGAGTTGTTAATCTATGTTCACAGCATTCCAATGGGCCACCACTAATGATTAAGCCAAAATTGGAGTATGAAAAATACAGAATAATTCCAATTTCCTAATTAAACAAAGAACATATTGTCATGTACAAGAATTTAAACATTCATTTTGAATATTTTAAGAGCTCTCATGCCACTAGACAAAAATAATAATTTAATTAAGGTTTTTTTTTTCTTTAACAATGGCAATTTCTATTATTCGACACATAATTTCATGAGGTAATCATGCTATGTAGATTAATTAGAAGAAAGATTATGGTGCTAATGAAAACTAAAGAAAGTGGTCTCTCCGAAACTTTCTCGCATACTTCCTAATAAAGAGGCAACTCCCCAGCATAAAATTATAGACCTTAGACAAGGTCGTGAGCACAACGAATACTCAGATTTTTATTTTCAGAATCCCATACACGAGAATTTTGAGCTTTGTAGTGTAGTAAAGAATACAATCTGCATTTTGGGCACCTTTTTTTTGACCAACACAAATCAAAATTGTGCAAAGAATTGTACCTCCAAATTTTACGAAAAAACTTTCACAATTTTAAAGAAATGACAAATGGAAAACATTATTACAATTGGGTTAGTATTATGATCCAATAGAAAATTACAATAAAGAAATGTCTGACCCACATTATCTCATAATAGAAAATTCTAGGGAAGGGGGTGTTATCCTCTTTATCATACTTGATATCCAAAGAGAAGAGTCTCTCCTTGAATGATCAGTTATTTGATACTTTTTCTCACCATCATCTTGCCTATATGAACTAGATCAGATGATGAGAGTTTTGAGTGCTAAGAAATCTTGGAACCAATTTTTAAAATAAAAACGCCTTATGGATACTAAAATAGAACTAGTTCAAATAATGATTATTTGATTCAAATTAATCTTTTTACTCTTCTTCATACTCACTAAGAGAATAATTGCAACAAACTTGGTTTGCCTTCCATATTCTTTTTTTCTTCTAAACACAATGTTATTAAATCAGATTAATCGTGCTTTGCAGTTCACAAAACAACAGTTGCAGAAATGAGATTAAAGAATTCTTGACTAAGCGCTTTTTACAAATGTTCCATCTGCTTGCAATCATTTATCAAAGTTTTTGCAATTTTCAGTTATTACTTTACATGCATGAGATTGCACAGACCAACAGATGGTCAATTTTTGGATTTTCAAAATTTGATAAAAATTTATACAGCTAAACTATGAACCAAATTTGAACTAACAAAGTCATTGCATTTTTGAGATATCATATTTATATACAAGAGAAAGTAGATTGACAGATGGTCAACCTTTGGACAGATTTGATTAAAAATTTGACAAAAATCAATGTTTTAGATGTTAAATCTGTGTAAAAATTTTTATTCATCCAGCTTTTTTCGTGCCTGTTATAAAAGGAGCCATGGGAGACAACATTAGCATGTTAATACTGTTTTTTTAAGCCATGTCATGAAGGAGATATTTTTTTAAATCTTATTCTGGGTTTCATTTACCTTTTCAAAGCTACTGATACCACACAAGGGACATAAAAAAAATCACATTATGCCCTACACTTTTTTGTCACAAAACATATGCAAAAGGAGGCAAAGTTATACTGGATTCTTAGGTGACAAAATTATTTTTAATGACCTAAAAAATATTTTGTAATTAAACCAATTAAATACATCATAGTAAAAACAAAATTAAAATCAAAGTATTTTTAAGAACAAGAATTAAAAAAATAAAGCTTACTAATTTGACTTAACCATCCAGGCATATGCTATGTACACAAGCACAGGGTAAGTTTTCATATTTGATTTATCCTGAATGCTTATTATAATTTAAATCTTTTAATTCTACCGATATAATAAAAACATCTTTCAATATATAAAAATGCAGATCAATTTACTTGGAAAAAATCACAAAACTTTTATAATTTGAATGAAATTTTAAACATTTTATCTTTACAAGTGCTAAGAATCTGAATTGAAAAAAAAAAGTTCAATAAAATTATTTAGAAAATGTTTATTCAAGAAACAGAGAAAACCAAAACATATTACAATCAATGTATGCAGACATTAGATCAGCAAAATTTATGTACTGAAAAATCATATTTACATAACACAGAAATCAAAAGAAAAGGTTTTTACAATTCTTTCACACAGAAAAGATTGAAAGTACATTGTTCATGCAACATCATTTCAATGGCATATGGTTTACATCATTTCATGAACTATAAAAATGGCAACAAATATAATTAAAAACTTAACCAAGTTCACATACACAGCCTCTATAAAAATGCATCTGAGCTCTTTCAAAAATATGTAGTCATTAAAAACATTAACAATATTTAAAAAAATATTTCAATAAAAGGCTAAGTCAAATACCCAAAGGGTGAAAAAATTATTTTTAGTACGATTTACCAATACGAGAGAACACATAGAATAAAGAAGAAAACAAGAAAAATACATTGAGCAAAATAAATATTTGATACCGAAATATTTAAAATTTGATATAGTTTTTAAGATTGAGAGAAATAGGAAAGTACAAAAATGTTATTTTTTGAAGCTTATTTAATAGTACAAAATATTTATGTTTTATAAAATAACTTTTATAGAAAATTGGAGTCGAATAACAACAGAAGTGTCATATGAATGTCTTTAAATCTAAATGAAACATCTGGTTTAACCAGCCTAAAAGCAGCTATTGAGTGTTTTACAAACAAAAAATATATTTCGGGAGAGTGGCACATTTTATACTTCATGACAAAACTGGAATACTTCTAAAGTGCTTGTTGATTACAATATTGTGCATTTTTTAATTTTGCGAGTTTTCTTGGGACCGTTATTTACTTTACTTTCAACAACTTTCTGATTTCTGATTTCCCTCATGAGGTCGAAAAATACCTGAAAAGATAACATTTAAAATTTTCAGTTTTTTTAGATTAATAATGAACAAACATAATTTATTACAAACAAATATATAACAGAATATTTTTTGATGTCATTACATGAAAAATATAGAATGACTATATAAAAAAAATTCAGTTTTGAAAGCCAGTATTACTACAATCAACTTAAAGTGCCAATTGCAGCATTTTGTTCTTTGTCCTTAAGCCATCACTATCACGTAAATAAGCAGAAAACCTTTAACTAACAGATAAACTCATCACTCAGCATTATGCAACTTTAACAAATTCATCCCTCAATAGTAGGGAAAGTCAGTTCAGTCCCTGAAAACTCTGCCCCCCACTTGAAATTCAAAATTTGAATTCAATAAAAAATTTTCATTATAGTTATATGTTTTTATTAAATCAAAAACATAAATTTTCTATTAAAAAAACAAATAGAAAGTAGATTTTTGTTTTCATGTATACAAATGTAAAGCTTAGAATGTTAATAGTAAAAAAAAAAAAAAGCTATATTTTTGTCAATCAAAATTTAGATATTCTGGATTAACAAGAAAATTAATTTTTCACAAAATGAAGGTTTATTCTTGATGCTTCCATTTGCTTCTAGTCTATTTTCTAATAAATTTCTTGAAAAACCATAAAAATTCTTTAAAAACTGAATTACATCCTTTAGAACCTCTGATTTTTCATTTTCTGAAATTAAATCTATTTTTGAAGTAAAAGAAATCTAATTAAGAAAAAACTTTGAATTCGAAAGAATTTTGTTTAAAAAAAGAATTTATGATAGTGAACCTGCATAATGAAATTTACATTTCTCCCATACAAAAATGTAAAGCTAAAAATGTTAATTATTGATAAAAAAAAAAAAAAAACCCTCAAATTTAGTATGTCTTCCAGAATTTGTACATTTTTTTCCCCCTTTTTACTACAATGCACATTTTAAAATTTCCTACCCATTCTTTAAATTAATATCATTTATTATTTACACATTACAATATTGCTTTCTGAAATAGTGAAAAATTTATTTTGTGCACATAACTACATTCTGGTGTAAGTCATCGATTCCCTTCTACTTAGGAAATAGATGCGAGAAAATCTATCCACTTTTTCATACCATGCAATAATTCCTAGGATAGCAAGAATTCATATAGAAGGCACTTCTTGGTAGGATTTAAATGCTTAATACCAGAAAATTAGAGGCAATAGATAAACTGAAGGCTTTTTGTGAAGGATGAAATGCCACCAAGATAATAATTCATTTCAGAAATAATTGCATACTATTTTGATTAATAAAATTATTAAAAAATAAATGAATTTATAGTGTCATATCTTTAAAGATAGCTATATAAAGAATGACTGAAGAGCGAAATTTAATATGCTTTGAATACATAACTATAGAAAGTGACTTTTGAAAAACATAGTAGCATCAATGGAAACATTTATGAAAGATATTGCTTTGATGAGGAAAGTAGTAAAGTTCTTGGTTTGATGATATTGCAACCAATACTGGAGCCACTAATTGATTGACTTCATGGCTTTAAAATGCCTTAAAATTCCCAAGACAAACAGAGGTATGTTGCATTTAAATGGATTTTTTTCTCCGGAAAGTTATAGCCACCTTTGATAGTCCAGCTTTTGGACTTCCTTCCTTTACTGGTATAATTGAAAATTTTTTAAGCTGCCAAAATTTACCAATTATTGACATGATAAAATAGGTAATATTTTCCCAGGGGTTGATTTCAACAAACTGTTTAAGCCAATGTTTAAAGAATTAAGAAGAACAATTAATCAATCTGCAAAGGAAAAATTACAGATGTACTAATTTCTTTTTGCGCAAGTTGTTTGATTTACAAAAAAACTATTAGATCAACATAGAATGTATTTCTAAAACAGATGATTATTACCTTATCTACATTACTCTTAGTTTTTGCAGATGTTTCCACATAAGGTACATTCCATTGCCTTGCTCTGGATTCTGCTTCCTCTAAGGATACTTGTCTTTTTTCATCTAGGTCAGCCTTATTTCCAACTAATAAGAATGGGATATTATCATCACCTTTGACTCGCAGAATTTGTTCTCTATCAAAAAAAGAAAATACAAAAGTTTAATTTCACATTCTTCATATTTAACATCTGAAGATTGTAAGTATGTAAAAATACTTGTTTTAATATTTTTTTTTTTTATTTCAATATCAATCCTCTTCAAAAAATTGAGCCAGAAAAGTAATGCAATTTTAATATATACATTTAAATACCTCTTATGGAAAATACTGGTATCAAGGTTAGTAAGTAAAATTAAATGCTTTTTTTTTAATAAGAAAAATACATTTTTCTTGAGAAATTATGATAATTCAGTCAGGTAAACATAATTAATTGTTTAGTTAAATAAAAACAACCAAGTTAATATTTAAACTTCTGTATAGTGACACAATTTTGTATCAACAATTTTTTTTACACAGAAAGTCTTTTTATCATCTTAGTCAATATAGCAAGTGAAGTTATAATAGAATGGCTGAAATAATTTTACCACAGTGAAATTTGGCTAATTCAAAGTTGGTGAGATCATCATAAAAATTCATTCAATCCAAAACTTTAAATTAAGAAAAGCAGGATTACAAAAAATTGAATTTTGCACATTTGAAGTTACCATGAGATTTCTTTCTTTCTTTTTTTTTTTACAATATAAAGTTTATTTATGAAGAGATGAATTTTTAACCACAGTAGGCCATCCAAAATGTATTGATAAATTAAACTATCCAATATATTTTGAAAAAAGTAGACTCAGCTGCTGTAATATGGATGGTAGCAATTCAGAATCAAACATTTTGAATTTGAAATGTTCCCTGTTATTTTAAATTTCTGCAGTACTGGTTTAAAGCCAATTTTCACAGTTGCTAATCTTCTATGACCCAGAGTGTTTCTATTCATATTTGGTCAATTTTTTTCTTGATAAAATATACACTATATCCAAACAACATGTTTTCATATGATTAAAAAAAAAAAAAAAACACAAGAGAAAATAATATATTTTTTAAAATTAAAGATAGTAGTAAATAAGAATTTTGAATGTTTAGAATTGTACTAATACAGGATAAATAAAAACCAAAATGTAATAACTTTTAAAATAATAATTAATTAAAATTAACATTTACTGCTTTTTTTTTGTAAAGATGACAAAATTTTGATAACTTTTTTGAATGAATATACTTTACAGCAATGAAGTCCCCAAGTGAATTTATCTTTAAAAAATTCCCTTCCAAATACTAAGGTCATAAAATTCGCTTGTATTTAAGGAAATTCTGAAAATATTTTTGCAAATAATTTTTAAAACTTCAATACTAAAAAACTGAATTTACCAAAATTTTAATAAACAAATTTTACATTATCTTAATAGGTAATTCAAAATACCTAAGCAATCTGCCAATTTCTGTTATATCTAACCAAAATACATTTACTTCTAAACTATTTAAGAGAAAGTTGATAAATTTGAAAGTACTAATACACTGGGCATTTTCAGCACTTATTAAAAATTCAGTTTCCTGCTCTACTACAAAAAAAAACCTGTTTGATATAAAGATGTATAATTTAAAAGTTGTCATTAATATGTTTCGGTTAAACTTAAAATTAAACTTAAAGTCTCAGCCAATCATTAAGAAGTAATCATGGTATCAACCAGGAATCGCAACATACAGCATATACTATGATCTTATTGTTTTAAGATTTCAAATTCATAATAATTTTAATATTTAGTAAGTAAGACGGGGGAAAAAAATGTATAGAATTTTACGACATGTTCATGTTTAGAAACCACAGAAAATAGGCAAAGCATTCAAGTGCTATTAATAACTGGATAATATTTGGCAATACACAAGAAGTAACAAAATTTCATAAAATTAAACATTTAAATATGTATTGATTTCAACAAAAAATGCCAATTTTAATAAGAGTTTTGTCAATTTTAATAAGACACACACACACACAAAACATATCAGATGTACAGATGAAATTGAATGGATTATCTTATTAGTGAATCTTAAAATTAAAACCACTCATTGGAACTAAACCATTACTATTATTAAAAATGTAAATATAACATAATAAATGGATTTTAAGAGAAAAAACAATTCAAGCCAACTTTCTTCATTCAAATATCTTAAAGCCACTTTTGAAAATCAACAATTTTAAATTTAAACAAATAGTCATTCCATTAAACAATTCTCAAGGCATTAACAGCAAGAAAAAATTTACAAGGTGCAACATACTTTTTTTTTTTTTTTTTTTTGCAAAGGTATCTGGATGATATACATTCGCATATAATGTTTCTAATACTTTTAAAAACTGATGCACATAAGTACTATATCATTAATACTACTTACTTTAAAAAGTTAATTTCAAAACTGATTTTATAATATACAAAAACATCATCAAGATATATTTGAACTAAATATTAAAATACTTTAGTAAACTGTATCATTTTATAATAGGTACATCTGTTTCAATGCTATTTTTTTTATTTATATTTTTGATAGTACTGGAAAAATCTTCATTGATTCGTTCATAAGTAATTATCAACATATAAAAAATTTTGCAGTAAATATGGTAATTTTACCATTTTAAAAAATCTAAAATGATACTGTTTCACTGAGATAATGTTTTAAAAGATTTTCAAAATTATTTTTCATTATTCAAAGCTTGCAAATGAAAGAATAAATACAGTTTTAATGAAATTCAATAATAATTTACATTAGAGAAAATTGACAAAAGAGATAAGTGAATTACAAATAAAAATCCACAAACTATTTACCAATTAGGAATTATTATATCCAATATTATTTTAATACAACCACAGAAAAATTAATTTTATACAAATAAAAAATAATTTTGTTTATTCATACCATTGTAAAATTCTGGCTTTGAAAAAAAATAATAAAATAGAACAAGTTTTAAAAATAGTTTATAAAACATACTCTTGTTCCTGAACTGAAGATCAATATTTTATTTTAATTATTCTCTAAAATTCATTATTATAAATAACATGGATTTTAGAAACAATTTTTTCACAAATTCACTATTAGGTGATCTTAATTTTGTGTAGAATCAAAATGTAATTAAATAAATGGAATATCTGATAAATATATTTTGGAAATAACAAAATAGTATATTGGTATCTAGAACACACAAGCATAAAAAAAAAATCAAAAAATTCTAATGCATCAACAAGTGAGAGAAAAATGGATGACAAAATTTCAACTATTGTAACATGAAACAAGTTAAATAAAAGCAAGCAATAAGGATATTTATAAATTAGGGAACGATAATATAATCGTTTGTAACGTTGAGCAGAGTTTTAAAGAATCTTTGCCCCTTTTAAATGCATTTTCATTGGATGCGCAAATCTGAATTTCTATTTTGGCATTAGGCAACCTAAAGAGGGTTTTTTTTAAAAACATGTTTAAAGAGATAATTTATCACATGGTTATAAAGTTAAGCATAAAAAAATTAAGCGTGAGTGCAAACTTCAAATTTTATTTAAATCATTTCATATTGAATAATAACAAAACATAAATGACAGTAGGTCTGCGATTTTTATTAGTTATTTATGCTGATTCATTATATTCTTCCCTCACGGACTGCTACCACTTTTTTTTTAACATTGTTTTATTATTATTTATTTGGCATTGCATTTTTTTTTTTTTTTTTTTGTTAGTAGATCATTATTTGTTTCGATCCTTTTTTAGCGATTAGTTCCGATTTGAGTGTCCCTTAAATTTTCCGGATCTTTATTATTTACTTATAATGTTAATATATGCTTGCATCTAAGCTACAATTTTTTTTTTATTTCTTAAGCACTCTTCATGCGATTTCCTGCAATAAATCTGATAATAAGAATAATTAATGAGATATTATTAACAGGATAACAACCCATCCATGTGGGTACATCTAGTACCAATATTCATTTCACATACAAAAAAAAAAAATCCTTTTATATTAATGCAGATTTTTTCTTATTCAAAGAGAGATAAAGAAAGTACAATATGCACACACAGTAATGAAGACAACTTTACCTAAATTCAGAAGTAGCAGAGAAGCTGTCATGTTCTGTGATAGAAAACACACATAAGAAACCTTCTCCTGACCTGAAGTAGTTATCTCTGATGGCGGCATAATCTTCCTGGCCTGCAGTATCTAAAATGTCAATGCCTACTTCTTCACCATCTAATAATACTTTTTTACGATAGGAATCTGCTTTGGTGGGTTCATAGTCTTCTACAAACTTTAAAAAAGAAAAAAAAAAAAAAAAAAAATCATTGCAAATTTTTCACACAATATATATTATGCAACATTGACTAGAATTGATACTGTTAATTTAAGAACTATTGAAATTTATATAACTTCATTTGAATGTATTTACAATATTTATGAAAATTTATTAAACAACATTATCTTTTATATAGAAAAACATTAGAAGAAATCTGCAGCAATCAGTATACTAAATATATTTTGCCATCAAATGGAAGTTTTGTGATATAAAAAAATGTAGCTGAAGTTGCAACAAAAATAATTTTGACCTCTAAAGCACTTTTGTACCAATCTTAGTTTCCATTAATGTTTTTTTCAGAAATGCACAAAAAAAAAGCTTTGAATGATACACCAAAAATATTTATGACATACAAAACTATAGATATTTTGTAAAAGGCTTTCTTTATCTGTTATTGTTCTTGCGTTTTAAAAATTTGTCGCAAAAAAATTTTAGTCTCCAAATTGGTTAACTAACTACGAAACATAAATAGTAAATTAATTAATGATAAATGTTTTATAAATAAAATAACTAAAGATCGCTATTAAATGAGAAATATTCTATAAATTTTATAAGCTAATATTATAAATTTAGCCCTAGAATAAAATTTCTTCTAGAAACTAAAATATTTTAAAAACCAAACATATTCATTGTTCAAATATCGTAGAAATGATAGTGAAAAAACCAACGATAGTATAAAAGTGAACAAAAATATTCTTTCCTTTACACTCTTTAAACTTTCAACTGATTTTTAAGCCAAGTCTATAAATTTTGGATGATTTAATTCCTTGAAAGGTCGATACACAGAGACCACAGACAAAATAATATTTTTTGAATGTTCTAAATCCATTTTTCTATATATTACTTTATAAAAACATCTCTTCAATCTTGTATCCCATTCTTATTTTTTTGAAATAAAAGTCGACAGGCGCATGCGTAAAAATGAAGAAAGTTTCTGTTTTTAAAAACGGACAGTATGTTAGACGTGCAACAAACTGATTGAAATTATGTGGATTTGAATATGACTACTACGGAGGCAGAGAATCTTTTGACAATTGTTGACATAGTATCTAACGAAGAATAAAGAAAATTTTCTATATTTCAGAGAATTAAGATTGTAAAGAATATTAAAAAAATTCTTGTTTAAATCGGAGGTATAACAACTTCAATATATCACTTTCACTTTGATATTACATTAACAAAGGAATTAATATAAATATGTAACTCTGGATGTAAGCCAAGGAGAAATGAAAGCTCAATTTTCGAAACACGAAAATCAATCCGACGTAAAACTGTAACACAAGTTTGGAAAAAAAACCTAGTTTGAATTTTTTTTTTTTTTTTTTACATGGATATTGGGGAGACGGGGAAAAAAAAAAAAAAAAACGTAGGACGGAAGAATGTTTCCAGATATATGCTAATTATTAAAAAATACTCTCATGGGCATTTAACAGATAGAAGTATTTTAAACAATAAAGGCATGTGAACATTTGAGGCGACTTATTTATCTACACTGCGTAAAAAAAGTAGAAGGACACTTGATTTTGTAACAATAACCGAAAAATATTTTATTTTTACTAAAATTTTTTTATTAGAAACATTTAGCAAATATTTCAAAAATGCAATTTTAACATCAGAATTATGATGTTCAAACATAAAATATTAATGGCAACAAAATAGTTTCTCTTTTTTGAAACTTTGTAAAAAAAGTAGAAGGACAGCATTATAATGAATGAAAAAATGGGGACTTTAATAAGGAATGGTCTTCCCATTGGCCTTTATAAGTTCAAATATTCTGTTTGGAAGTGAATTGTATAGAGTTTGAATTTCAGTTTGACAAAAATTGTCCCACGAGTCATTCAATGCTTCTCGAAGCTGAGTTTGCGAATCAAATTGCCTTCCATCAGTATAAACTCGACGAACTAGTATTGCCCAGATGTTTTCCACTATATTAAGGTCAGGACTTTTGGCTGGCCATGGTAAAACATCCCCATTATTTGTTAGGAACCAATTTTTGACTCCAGTCGCGGTGTGAATGGAAGCTCCGTCTTGCTGAAACTTCCACTCTTCACCCCCCATGTCAGAGGCATAAGGAAGAAGCTCGGAATTCAGCACTTGAATGTAGTCTGTATGTTTTTGCCTACCATTTAAGAAAACCAGACTTGTCCTTCCTCCGTATCCAGCAGCCAACCAAACCATTAAACTCCCTCCTCCCATTTGTCGTGTTGAATAGTATTCGCCTTCAGTCCCCAGACAATGCCAGTAGTGCTGACATTCGTCTCGACCGTCTAAGTTAAATTTCTTTTCATCGGAAAATATCACAGAAGTCCATTCTGTAGTCCAGGACATGTGCTCCTTAACCCACACTAAAAGGTTATCAATGTGAGCTTGTTTCCACTTAGGATGATGTTTCCGTTTTTTGAAAATGAATTTTTTAGATCATTTAATATAGTTGTAAACTGTTTGTTTCGTCACAGGATTAAGTCCTGCTTGATTTCTTGCCTTTGAAACACTTCCTTTGCTCTTCTTCAGCATACGAGCAAGTTTTCTTTCATCACGTGGTGTTAACTTCTTCGATCTATCAGTCTTCTTTTTATTTCCATTTTTATAAGGATTTCTGATAAAGTTTGAAACTGTATTGGGACTCACCTGCAACAATCGAGCAATCTCTCTGACACCTTTACCATCATTTTGATATGCGGAAATTTGCCCCTTTTTGCAAATCGTTCAAAGGTATTCCTTTAGGCATTTCTGAGAACGGAGAAACAACGCAACTATTAAACAAATTAGATTTTTTTGACAGAAAAGGATAAACAAAGTACAAGATCACTATTTAAATAAAGAACAACTCACTAAATTAAATATATTGGCAAGTGTCCTTCTACTTTTTTTACGCATCGGAAATTATATATACTAATTTTCTTAATAATATTAGTGGTAGATGTTTAATTTTTGCCTAAAATGAAAACAAGGGTCATTAAACTAAATCTGCATAAATATCTGGTAGTTAGGAGAAAATAAGAGATATTAATTGGCAAAAAGGCACTGTCCTTCTACTTTTTTTACGCAGTGTATGAGAGAGTTTCTTAAAGCACTGATTCCGAAAACATTTACGGCTTCTTTCAGATTCTTCTATTACTTCAAAAAAGTGAGCAAAGTCATTTTGATTTCAATAAATTATTTTGAGTGAATCGAAACTTATTTCATCCACCAAGGCAAAGATTTGGCAAATAATTTTTCGCAAAGAACCATTTTTTAATACAGTTCTTTATATACCGCTAAATTTTATAATTTGATTTATGAAATATAGGATAGAGTTACGAATTTGGACTATCTAAGCGGGTTTTTTTTTTAAATACAGAGTTAGAAAAGTAATTTTAGTAATGACAATAAAAAGGACTTTCAAAATTTATTTATCTTCAAAAATACATTTAGATTTTTTTAAGAAACACACTTTAAAATAGGAATGAAAAAATAGCTTAAAAAACTGTGCCATCGATCAGCTAAGCAAAATGTTTGATCATATTGGTTGAATCGGATAGTTATATATACGAAACAAGATGAATATTAGATTTTTCAACTTCTAACAAGTTTTACTTCTAAATTTAATATTATATATACGAATAAATTGTGTTCCGACGCTGCATATAAGTCAGACGAATTTTAAGAATAAAGACATTTCTTCATGAAATAACTTTTATATCTCCAGAGGACATAATATAAATTTTACTCTAATACAAACTACAATCCGTTGTTTTCTTTTGCAAAATTTGGATAGTTAACAAGCGTAAAAACCAGTTACAATAGACCCTGTTTATACGGCTTAGTTCTGTAATAGCGGGGTAAATTTTTTGTCCGTAATTTTTTTTTTTTTTTTAAGTGAGAACTATACAAATAACTTCAACAACAAAGTTTAATTATTTCAAACTAGTCACCTTAGAATTGGCAGCTAAGCGTTAAATGCTAGCTAGTTCTAGTCTGGTCAGTTCGCATACGATTTTATGAATATCTACCATTCTTCAAAAATGTGACAGACCTTTTTTTTAAGATGGATCAAATGGATTACCCAGAAAGGCTCATTAACGTAGAAATGAAAAAATTTTCTTTAGAGAGATTTTTTCAAGAAGCCCTATTCTCATATTGTTCATAGCAATGACGTTACTGATAAATGATTTTTTTTAACAAATGAATTCCATGATTAAGAACAATTTTAATCCACGAGTTTTTTCTCAACGTTTAAAGCTTAGTCAAAGTGATTTTTTTTCTTTGTTTCCAGTTACCTTAAGCCTTAAAGAAGGCATTGAATATTCTGTTTTATTTAATGTTAACTATTGTTATTGAAACAGGCTACTGCATTAATAAAAAAATTCGTGCAAATCTTAACCTTCCAGCTACTTATTCCACCATTTCTCTGTGTTGGGAGATGGTGCATTTTCTGCTGCATACCGCGATTTTGATGGGTTAATACGTTTACGTCTTACAATAATAATAATTAAAAAAATGAACTACATTATGCAATTATCGTGTAGCATAAAATAATAACTGAATTTGTTTTAAAAATATCTGAACTTACTTTCAAACATTGCATCTAAAGAATGATTTTTAAAAAAAATCAGAAGCCACAGGGTCAAAGACAATGATATAAACAATGAGACAATGGGGCTTACAGAAAATGATGCTTGAAGACAACGAGGCCCCCAAAAAGTAAACAACGAGATAATTAATATAAGTTTCCTTTCTTTATAATGAGACAAATACTTTTCTTCGATTCACTAAATCGAAATTTTATTGTTTGTTTCTCCTTTTTATTTCAAAGAATGATAGAATATATATATATAAGAGAAAAAAAAAATCAAAGAACACATCCCTTCTTTTCTTTAACGGCCATCACAGAACAATAACGAACAATATCCGAGACCTACAACTCCATATATCGAACAAACATCATCAGAAATAAGGATAAAAGTATAATAGTAATGCAGTTCAAAATAAAACCTTTAAGACGATAGAGGAGCTAATAAGTAATAGATAACTTTACAAGGAAAGCTGTCACACGTCAGCTGTTTTCAAGTTTTATATCCAGGAAGATCTTTCGAAACAAAGAGCGTAATATTTTCATGAGGGCTTCTATCTTAACATCAGGGATGTTTGAAAATAAAGACAAAAATGCATGCCGTTGAAATTAATGATCATTTTTATATTAATAAACTTGCTAAATCATTGTATATACATTTACCTTCATTATGTTCACATTCATTCAGAAACACATACTTTGTCAAGACAACAGGCGAAGTATTTAAAATATACATAATCGAATCTCTATATATTGAAATTAACCTCTAAAGCTATAATGATGAGTCTGATAGGTACATTGAATTATTGAATCTATTGTGTTTAAATCTGCAATTACGTGAAAGCAAAATAAAGTGCAAATATCATTTTAAAAACTTCTGTAACCAAAGTGTAATTCTTTCTGTTATTATAAGGATTGAAATAATGTCTCAAATAGGATGCTAAAAGACTTAAAAAGGTCCCCCGGGGGGGGGGAACTCCGATATATGGAAATTTAAAGAGAGAGAAAGATAACAAAAAATTAAAATGTGTTTCTGTGCCAATACTTTTCTGACACGATATTTTTATCATTTTCAAAAGATAAACCTGATTTCGTTCTTCTGAGTCACCAAGACTATTAAGAATTCAATAATATCTTCAAGCCATAAATATACTTATCATTAGATCATATTAAATTATTCATTTCTCGTGCCACACCCTTGCTATCGAAACAAAAAGGAGATGTATTTTTTTTTCAAACGAACTATCGATTTTTACATTTGAAATTCATTTCCGATACCGTCTGACGCTCTCGTTTTAATCTCACACTGATGCATTCAGTTGAATTTTAAAATCTGATGCTTTCCGCCCATAGTTTTGTAAATTTTTAACTGTACGCAGATTGATCAAAAAGCGATAGTCGATTCAGTGTAGCAATGTTAAGCATACATGATAAATGATACTTTGTAGATTGAAGCATTAGTTCCTTGGAAATGTCATTCAATATGTGATTCATTTGCTACAAGAAGCTACGATGTAGACGATGACGCTAGGTCGGCACTGTATGGGAGTTGTTATACAAGCCCATTCCCAATGGCAAGTCTTCCGGACTGCCAGGTGTACGGCTTGCGATCTTGAATTATCTTAATGTAACCTGATGCGTTCTGCAAGTAAGTTTGTTTCCTTCAATAAATTCCAGCTGTATAAGAACGAAAAGTACTGTGGTAATGGTTCCATCGAATTCCATATTCGAGAAACCTTATGACTCATTTATTTGTATTCCCAAAGGATTGTTACTATTAATCTGTTGCATAACCTAGCAAGTCACGTTTTTTTTTTTTTTTTTTCCCCAAACATAGGGGTCAGACCCTTAATTTTAAACTGCAGTCGGACAGTTAGACTGCCAAGTTGACACTGAATCTCCAGTTTCCATACCGCACTGATAGAAGGACCTTGGACTCTCGATATTACATTCACTAAACCTACAATGAAATTGAGTTTCGTAAATTAAACTAATTCTTGAGATGATATCGTACCATTTGGCCAATTCTCCTCTTTGAGATTCATAATATCTCAAGAGGAGAATTGGCCAATATCTTATCTTATTCTTCCTAATTGCTGCATGCTGGTATCATGCTCCATGCAATCACTGCATGCTGACATAATAGAATATCAAACCGATCATTCATAGTAAATTAAGGGTTACAGGAAATAAATGTTATAATTCAATAAAATAATAATATATTCGAAAATTCATTATAAATTAGCCGTCAAAAACTAATTTAATGACATTATAAATGCAATTAAATTATCTACTTAAACTGAAGCTCAACTCGACAATAGGCGACAGACAAGTATTTGTATATAACTGAAGGGTTAAAGAAAGCAATAATCCAAAATTGCTAAAAATTGATTTTACGTCAATAAAAGCTTTATATAAGGGCGTAAATATAATATTTCATGATTTGAGGAAAGATGCAAAAAGAACATATTTTACATAGAAAATATATAAACACTGATACCTGATGATAATTTATCTTCAGACGATGATGCATCTATGAGTAAACTCCACCCTCTATGCTTAAAATAGAAACATTTTTCCTTCAAGGAAAAGAAAATTGAGCCATTTACTTAAACAATTTTAATCTCGAGGAACAATGTCCAAGACCAAAGGATCAGAACGGTCACGGTTAAGAACGCAAATGGAACGAACTCGAGAGTTTTGGTTATGCAGAGTTCCGCATTCTTATTGTTCAATTTTCCCGCTTACACAAGATGTTATGTAAATACCTCCTCGATGATCTGTGAAACGGTTTCTCCTTTAATTATTAGACATTACCAAAGAATACATCCAATTTAAAGTGCAAGCGCAACATGGTTTGGAATAAAGAAACGCACGGACCCAACTTCTAAACAGCTAAGAAAATTATTTAAAATGGTGTTGGAAGCAACATAATTCAATAGAAGAGATAAACATCAGAAAAAGAAAATTTTTCATTCATCTCTAAGTAACAGCCTCTCTTCATCTTCTGATGCAACATCTGTTTATTCTACAAATACAAAGGGAATGGATAACCAGGATATGACGAAGACAAATGATTATGAAAGGGAGAGTGGCGCCTTATTTTTTCCGAGTGTTTGTTAATAATTAGGGAAGCATTAATGTTAAGTTAATAAATGTTAAAATAATTAAAAAGTAAATGATGATTAGCCATCATCATAAAAAAGCTAATTCTTGTAAAATTAATTTTTTTAAAAGCTATATCTGATAATATATACTTACATGGTCAAAGAAGATAGCATGCAAAAGTTTTTTTTAAAATTAAAAATAATAAGTGCATGTTCCATTTTCTTGCATACATTCAAAGTCAAGCCGTGTTTCTTATCCTTCTGACTGCGCAATTTTTAAAAATTCCTATTTAGAAGCGATGTTAGAAAATAAGCTCAAATATTTTTCAAACAGAGTGAGCTGATACCATATGTTACACGATAATAATATGATATCTGTAATCTTAAAAATAAACACGCTAAACCGCGAAAAACGCGAGATGCAATAGAAAATGGACTGACTGCCAACCCGCGGAAATCGTGGGATACGCAGCTGGAGAATTAATAGGCTAAATAGAATTGAGTACTCAAAAGGAACTTTTCCTTTTTGTCAATTCGACTGACAGTATGTTATAAATCTATAACAATGATATTACGGATACCAATCAAATTTCATTTATCTAGCTTATTGCTTCGTTAAACTATCGGTGATTATAAACATGGAATAGGCAGATGGACAAGAGAGTAAAACTATGGATAATTTGGATTTAAACTTTGATACATTTCTACAATTTTTTAGATAAAATTATGAACCAAAATTCATCTATCTCACTGACTTTTTCAATTATTCACCTATGTGGAAAACCCGTGAATGAATTTAATCCAAAATTTGCCAGATACCAAATATCAAATTTATCCAGTCATTGCATTTTTGAATTATTGCTGTAAAAAAGTTCCACAAATGTCTTCCCCATATTCAGAAAGATCTTAAATATATTGTTAAGCCTTCTCTACTATGTATTCGGTAAGCCAGAATGTAAAAAGGTGTTTTAATAGATGACGATGGAATAATTCCAATAAAATCTCTACTAATAAATCAATTCATCTAGAGCTAACAAATATGGGACATAACATATTTTGGATAAGAATGTGCATCTCAGAGCAATTTTTTTTTTTTTTGAAATTTTTTTTCAAAATTTTAACGTTTTTCCGATTTCCGAAAATACTCAAAAATAATTTTACACCCATTTAAATTTTTTTTAATTGTTTCTGATAATGAATTAATGATATTTATTTAATATTCGTTCAAATTTTTTCTGAATGTTGGCTGTTGTATTATTTTTAAACAATAGATTATATCGAACTGTAAAAAGCTAAGGAAGAAGAATCCTATTTAATATCTGTGCAGCAAATGAAAAATGTGAAATGACAGTAAAGCGACAGTCAGAAGATAGATGAACTAGATAATTATGTTTTTAATAGCGCTTTGATGTCTATTAATAATTGCATCCGAAAAATTCATGTACACAATGACGGGAACATATGTAAGATTATGTAAATAACGCGGTTCTAAGTGCTTGCATAGTTTATTAGTGAAATCATGAAGTTATATCTAACGATTTTAATAGAAATTAAATAAAATGCATATCCTTGGCGAACCAGATGCCAAAGACTATTAATAAAATTCAGAATTGTCTTACCTGAAAAAGGTTAGACAATATTAAAAAAATTAAAAGAAATTTCAAATTAGAATATATAACATTCTTTTATCAAATACTTCCCAACTCATTTATTTCAATTCTATATGTGATTTACATTTTGAGAAAATTGCAAGAATTAAATGATAGCACAACTCATTTCATGTTTTACAATTTTCATCAATGCAAATGAGGGAGAGTGGTGCTCATTAAAAATGCAGCGCCACACGTGCAGCACTACTCTTAACAGCACATATTCCACCTCATTTTATATTTTGAATCAAGTTTCGAAAATCACAGAGACAATTCTTATCAGATTTTATTATGAGTTCTAACACGTTGCGATAATGTTATCTGATGTATGAACTGAATAAAATCAGGTTGGATAATGAATCCTGCATGAGTAGCATCTTTTTTTATTTCTTTTGGTGATATATAATCAATTCTAAAATTCAATAGGAAAATACAGAGAAGATTTTATCATTCTAAAACTATTTAACTTTTTTTAAAGAAAAAAAAATATATTAAAATTTTACGTAAAATTATTCATGAATATTTGTAATTTTACTTTCACGAACAAGAAATATACGAAAAAGAAAGTAGTGTAATCATTTAAAATTCAACCGGGAGATTTTGATGAATCTTCAAGTTTCACATCTCCACTAGTTCGGAAAAAAAAAAAAAAAGTTTTGTATTTGTCTGCCCATGAGTATGTGAATATATTAGCACAAATATACAACGAATAAAACGTATGAGATTTAGTACGTAGCCTTTAAATTAAACTGTATTAAATTTAGATCTACACACATGGACGCTACAGCAAATATAAACACTATAACAAAGAACACATTTTCCTTGCTTTTTAGTAGATGGAATTTGATATCCTTTTTCTCACTAAAACGGCGGGTAGATATCAAATTAATCTATATGTTGGATAGGTATTTTTCCATTGCTCGCTCCTTTTTTTTCCAGCATGAAATAAAAATAAACAAAACGATATTTTTACAAAAACTCACGCTAATGAAAATATGTACATTTTATGTGTTGCATTGGTTTTCTTGGGCATTAAGGCACCTCTTTAAGAGTTATATTAAATAAATTTGTGAAAAAAATATCGTGTCTGAAATTAAAGACGAATTTTTAAAGCACGTGATGAAAACAGCAAAGTCAGCAAACAAGCTTTTAAACTGTAAGGTGTACAGTTTAAACTGTAAGTTTCTGAAGTTATTTCTTTGTCTATTTTCACGATGTTGAAGATGTCTATTTTAATAAAATTTTCTTTTCATGCCAATTGAAAATTTCTACAATGGTTTATATTACAAAG
Organism: Argiope bruennichi; assembly: GCF_947563725.1. Classification (NCBI taxonomy): domain Eukaryota; kingdom Metazoa; phylum Arthropoda; class Arachnida; order Araneae; family Araneidae; genus Argiope; species Argiope bruennichi. The sequence continues at coordinate 9,426,895 of NC_079154.1, forward strand.
ACAATTATTTCTCATCGTAAGATTACGCGATATTCTTTTAAGAAAGCTTAGGAAAATGTCAAAGAACTTTTGGTTTGCAATAATTGAGAAAGAGCATCAATATTTATTAACCTGTTAACCGGCACGAAGAAATGTTTTCATACCAGGAAGACATCTCCAAAGGACAATGTGATTATTTTTTTTTTCACCACGGAAATTATCAATATGATCTGAATTGCATTATATTTTACGTCATTTTTAACTATTAAAACTTAACGTGGCTATATGGAAACATTTCAAATTAACACAGTTTAGTTTAACACGCCAATATAATAATTAAAAAAAAAATACATGTTGTACATTTTATCGTAAGCATATGAATATTTTACCTTTAAATGATACCGTAATTTGCCTTTTGTTTTTTAAGTAACCGATTCTACTCCTTTTCTCCCCCCCCCCCTTCAAAATATGGCTAACAGTGATCTTGAAGAAAATATTTACGAATCGCTCGAGAGTGACGACACATCCCGCCTCATTCTTCATGAGGAAACGACCAGGAGGCAAAAATTGTGTTATTCAAAATATTTGAAGAAATAATCGAAATTTTGGCGTTCCAATATAATATTAGTTCATGTATGCCTCATTATTTCAGGAAGAATCATAAACCAAATAATTATTTCGATTTATTTAATTATCTTTTTGTAATCGGCAATATTTAATTGGTATATTTTACAAATAGACCATAATATATTTTGCCAAAATAAATAATCGACAAGTGAAAGGCGATTTTCTATGATTATTCTGTTTAAATAATTGCTCACTGAAAAAAGTTCTCATTGAGTTTTAAAAGTTAATTTCCCGATTAACAGGTAAATATGTAAGAAAATGTGGACGCATACCAGGCGTCAAAAATAGTTCTCTTTACGATAAGTATATAATAATTCATAGACATTTCATGCCTGAAAATCAAGGCTAACAGACAATCTAAAGTGCAAGGTTTCTTTCAAAACGGTTTTAAAAGACAAATATTTAATATGCTTATTTGAATACTAAGGTAATGACCTTATTTTTCAAAGGTATTTATTAAAAGAACAAAAGGGAAAGAAATAATAGAAATCCAAATAAGGAAAGTCCAGAAAGAATCTGGAAGCCAACTCGTTCTAATTACTTTTGAAAAAAGTCTACAAGGTAATGAATTCGAAAAATTTCTCGAGGTCACGCATTGGAAGTTGACGAATCGAGTGAGTAAGTAAAATTCCGATGGATATGAAGCATCCACTGGTTCATGAATTTATTCATTAAAAGAGACAGAAAACATCCAGGAAAAGAATCACTCCCAACAGGTGAGTTTTTTCCGTATCCTCTTAAAAGATTGGGGATTTGGACGAAATCGGCGTTCAGGCGTTCTTACAGTTCATTAACCTGGTCGAAAATCACAATGGTTGGTGTTTGCGTGGGTGTATTTTGGCGGAAGATGAAAAGAAACAGTCAGAATTCGAATTTAGGATTACTGGTAAATTCAAAGAATCCCCTTCATAGCCTTCAGGATTTTAGCTTGGTTTTGAGCAAAACAGCGCCGAACATCTCAATTTTGTTATCGTTATAGTTTTGATTTTGAAGGACTGTACGTGTATTTTGACAAATCAGGTTATTCGAATTCAGGATTATCAATTATAAAAAAATGGTCGTTTAGTTTTTAAAATTCGAAAATTTCACGGATGCTTCTTTTTTTGAGCAACAAATGTTTAAATCATAATGTATCGATTTATATATTAAATACCACATAGTTAAAAGAAAATTTAGTATGGCTGTTTTTACATTCAGCTACTCACATTTTTTTTTTAAAGATTCGTATAAACAAGCCGATTTAATTAACAGTTTTCAAATTAATTGGACTCATGTTATACTTGGTTCACTTAACAAAAGTTACTTACCGTTTCTTTCCTTTTCTCTTTTTTTCGTAATTATACAACTTCTACTTGCAAAAATGCATCAATTCACTAATTGAGAAAAACGAATACGAAAAAGCGCAACTCCTATAAAGGTTAAATGAGCTATTAGGAGTAAGAGCCTCTCTGGCACTGTAACCGAGTAGGAAATTTATCGTTTGGCATGACTGAAAGTAATGACTGCGAGACATCGCCACGAGACTTATTCAATTGGTGCCGCAAACAAGCAACAACTAAAGCGTAAGAGCACGTGAAAAATATTATGACAGACAATGACTCAAAATTAGAGGTACGGGTAAGGCGTAGTGGTGGGAATGCAAATCCTTGACCAGCATGTAAATGTATAATCATCAGGTATGCCACAACAAACAAATGCACTTGAAATAACGAGAAACAGAAGAGTCATGGATTCAAATAAAGTACTTTTTTGTAGTTAGAACGTGAAAAAATATTGCACATCCCTCAGCAACAGAAAAGAACAAAATGGAATCGTCACATTTTTCAATAAAAGTTATACGAGTAGAATATGCTTTCTTGTTAAAATACAATAAAAGGAAAACTGCGCAATGTGAGTATATTGTTCGAAAATTGTAAACTGCTTTTTTGAGCAAATTTATCTAAAAAGCTCAATATTTCAAATAAAATAATTTTTAAAAAATTCAGAAGATAAAATCATAATTTCTTAAAATATTGTTGTTTTACAACAGCTACGTTTGAAAAATGCATAATATATAAAAATGTAACAACTATCTCGTAATCTCATGAAAAAAACCACGTTCAAAGTATACAAAAATGGAAGATTTTTACTAAAACAAAATCATAAATCTGAACTATAAGTTAAAAGGAATCAAATGTTACTAAGACTCGTATCTGCATAACACAGGAATTAAATGAATAGCTTATGCAGTTAAGAAAAATTCATAAAATATTATATTATTAAATATAATATTTGATTAAGGGGACAGTGGACTTTGAAATAAGCAAAAATGAACAGGAACATGAAATTTTATTTTTATTGTTTCATCACCAAAATATGTTTATATTCAACTAAAAGAGTGTTATAAAATGTATTCTTCAATAAAATATATATATTTGAAAGGGTCAAGAGAAAAAAAAAAGTATATCTACATGACTTTTCTCAAAATTATATTCTAATTAGATTTAAATATCTTTGAAACGTTCCAGGCGTCTTAATTTTCGAAGAATTTAAATAAAATCGACCAAGATTTCGATCAAACATTAAAAGAAAATGGAATATGCATTTTATGTTTCGAGATGTTTTTATAGCTCGTTAAAAGTCCATTTTAGTTCAGAAAAGCATAAAACTCCTATGAAAATTCAGTAAGTGTGCATAAAAATATTTCTAAAAAATTAGCATTTAATTGGAATTACAAAATCATGCGTAGTTTTGTTCCTAATAAATTTACATTCGGTAATAAGGAAAAACTAAAAATTAAATCACCTGGATTATTTTGAAATTTTTAAAAATTATACATTTTTTAATTTTTTAAAAAACTAATATATATTGTTTTAAAACGTTTTTTTTAAAAAAGAAATTCGACTTATTTATATTTTTAATAGATATGCATAAAAATTTCATAACGCTGACTGAATAATTCCCAAAAGTTTCTAATGAAGTCAACCGTCCCCTTAAGCAAGATTAATATGGTATACGTTAGAACTAAGGTTTAAGTATGGTATAAGTTTTCCTTAAATTATTCTACAAAAACTTTGTTTTTTAATTTAATTATGATGGTAATGAATTTTCTCACGCTCTATAAAAGGCAAGCTTCCAGTATTTGTTACGTGAAATTCAGAAATGTAAATCTCAAATGCAGAAACGCAGCACGAATGCGAATATTTCCATTCGTAGAAATATTGCGATCACATTAAAAGGCTTATTAAACACATGCATTTTAGACCGCGCATCTCCCCATTTTTTTTAAAATTCAGTTTCTTTTACTGCCCCATTTGTTGGAAAGTTATTTTGAATAACAGTAAATGCATTTAGCATTTTCTTCTTCGAGGGAACTCAGGCGTTGCACATTTAGCGTTATGTGTTTTGGTTTAAAAAAAAAAGGCTACGTAAAAATGAGATAATTCGACGATCTTTTTAGATAAAGTTAGATAAAGACATTTTCTAAATCAAAATCTTACAATTTCATTCTCATTGTAAAAAACAGAAATACTCTACACAATCATTTCATATTTATTATGACAAGGAAAGATTCTGAATCACTGCATTATGAATAATTCAGGATTTCCATGGAATAAGCTCAAGTTCCTATTTTCCATATTTCAGAGTCACGAATAAATAGAAAGAATAAGAATTTATGACATTTATTCAAAGAGCGAAGCTTCATAAATCGATATCTTTGAGGTTTGCAAAAACAGAACAGTTAATATATTCAAAGACAGTATAGAGAAAGGACAAAATGAAATAAAAATTTGAAAAAGAATAAAGCCCTAATTAAAAAAAATGTTAGAGATTTATAGAAATGGAAGCATTTTAATGGAGATTATAAATTAGAATCTTATAACATTCATGTTAAAAACAACAAAAATATGAAGTATAAAATACTCTTTACAACTTACCCCATCATTTTCCTAAGAAACAAAATATTAATTGTAGTTTTTACACTACTTAATAAAATAATGCCTTTAAACATGATACAAAACCATTGATCAAAAATCAACATAACTTTTAAAATGCAAATGAAATAAATTTATTTCGAATATTTATCTTTTACTGGGCGGTAATTCTTTTTTTTTTTTTTTTTTCATTTGGTAATTATTATGGACGAATAATGTTTAGCATAACATAAACTTATTCAGTCCGCTGAGCAATTAACTATTTTATTCCATTTTTGCTTAGAAGTGGATTTTACATATAAATTTTCTTAAAATACCAAGGGAAATATATCTAAGTTTTAATCATGTGGCAAAAAGTTCGGTTTATTTAATTAAAAAAATCATTATTAGATCAAAACAACAAGTCGATTAAAGGATAAATTGCATTTCATAGACGCAACAAGCAGACAGGTGTTGGGGGGGGGGGGAAGGGAATCCATGCAAAAGTGTGAGTAAGTTGAAAGATGAATAAGCATTATTTCTGGATCAAAACCAAAGACTTTAAAAATGAAATTCTCAGAACTTTTGACGTCAGATTCTCCAAGAATTCGCCAAATAGCAGTTTAAGCAATTAGCAAAATAGAATCGTAATTTTTTTAAATCACATAATTAAACTATCCCATAAGGATATACCCATTTTGAATCCACGAATGCATTCATTAAACTTTGACATTCAAGCAACAGCACTACACAAATAATTCCACACCCAAATAGACTAGTTTTAATAAATTGTTTTAGCATCTAATTAACTATAAAGCAAAGCAAATATAAAAGGCCATAAAAGAAGCAAATGATAATATAAAAGATAAAAAAAAAGCAAATACAGCATTTCCCGTTATATTTCGAAAAAATGATTTTATGTCATTTTTACAGTTTACAGAAAGAGAGAAATGAATTTATTTTAACTTTAAATTTAATAAAATGATTTTAGAAACATATTTATTAATATTCTAGAAAGCAGAAATTATTTCTATCCTATACTTTTCGTCATTTTATTTTATTATTCACTATGATAAATGCTGCGAAATATTCCGCCTCCTCGAATTCATACCAGATGGCGCCACGTGCAACGAACTAAAATTTAATTAAATTAATTGATAAAATGAATCAAGTTCTGAAGCGTGTTGTCCATAAGTGTGCAGAAGAGCTTTAAATTTTAAAACTTTAGCATCATTAGGGAGTGGAAAATCCATTACAAAATTACATTTTTGCAAATAGCTCGTAAAAATATTCTACAAATTTAATAAAACAAGAGCATTATAAAAATTGTTAAAAAAAATGCAACTTTTAGAAGATATTTATATAACAATTTCTAGCACATATAAAAATGTATAGTTCTTTTAATATTCCTTTAAATGGAAGACCGCAAGAAATTGGGATGGTGATTTTTAGTTGCAGCAATCGCAGATCAATATTTTTTAACAATTATACAGTTAGTAAGTACGCAGAAAACAAAACCTATAAAATTAATTATTGCGCAAAGGTTAAAAAAAATTACATGGTAACTAGGAAAATCAAATATCAAAACAGTACACAAATAGGGCAAATTTGAGAGAGTTTAAAAATACCACTTACTTCATCATACATGAATTGCAGTGTGAGGGCGGATTTTCCCACGCCACCGCTGCCCACCATGATGACTTTATGCACGGCCTGGGTGGCATTCTTGGTTTTGGACATTCTGCCGTCTGGACGCCGCCGGAATATGTCGGGGCGCAACCGATCTAGATCGAAAGGGCATTGGAGAGTCTTAAACACATTCGGCATTTTACACACAGATTGAAAGAACACAAATCAATAAGGTCAAGATCCTTTCTAATAACACGATAATCCAATTATAAGAATCTATCTGTTTTAAAGTGGAGAAAAGTAGCCTTCTCCCAGTTAAAACAAGTAGTGAAGATCAATAAAAAAATGTTTCTGAAGATATTCAAGCACAACGCTGCCGAATAAAAGGACAATGTGCGATTATTAAACGAGAAAACGTCGGAGAAAATGCGCGTTCGCACTACCCGAATTGATATACGGAAGTACTTTTAGACTCGTTTCCGTGCTACGGAAAACAATAGAAATTTGAAAGCTGTTGTTCTTTCACGCTAACTGAATCGAGTAAAGGCTGTAAACTGTAATGACTAACGCAACACGAAGGAGAGAACAGAACTGTCATCCGGTTTCGCAAGATGCTGCTAACACACCTCTCTTGGATACCTGCTCCGAAGAATAGGAGGTGGTTTGGCTTCACTAGACCTGTCAGCATATGATTTCACTTCGCCAAGAAGTACGCCAAGGAGGCAGCCAAATTCGCAAGCACATTTTCATATAGATTGCGTTTTCTCCTCATTATAATAATGAATAAGGCAAACAAAAAGAAAAGCCAGACGCTTGTATTCATCGTTGATACACTTTATAAATAAGAGTGACAGTGTTATTTTTTAGAAAAAAGAACGCATGAAGGAAATGTGAAAAATAGAAACTGAGTTATCGATCATTTGAAAATCGAAACCGATTTATTACATTCTAAAAAAAATATCGAAAATTAGCAGCTATGTTTCGGATAAAATGAGAAAGATGAAAAGTAAAGTGATTAAGGGTAGGGCGAAATATTACAATTATCCTTGCACACAAAATAAATTTTTCTACGATTTTTTTTTTTTTTTTTTTTTTTGGAAAACAAATTGAATTTTGAACAGAATGCAACATGTTAACTTATATCAGAAAAAAAAAAAAAAAATCCTTGAGCAATATTTCAGAATTCTTAATTATTTTTTGTCATAGGAGTTGATTATATTTATAGTAACAAAATACAAATAATTAGTATATTCAGTTTCTAAATCTATAAATATTTTTGTCTTTCATCTACAAATATTTTTCGTACATTTATATCTTTAAAATGTAGAAAATAATATAAATAACTAAATCATTTATTATTAATTATACTGACAACACATTTCTTATTTAATTTATTGATATAGAATGTACAAATATTTTAATCTACAAATTGTGCAGTTATTTAAATTCAACCACGGAATAAATGCTTATAACAGAAACATGAACATATGGAAACTAAATATTCATGTAAATTAATACAGGAATAACAATTTTTACAAATCCTGGACCTGTCTGCAGAATGTTTAATAGTAGAATATGCAATATTAAAATCAAAATTGCATATATCCCAAGGCATTTTTCAAAAATCAATAGATTATAAAATTTAAATTTGTAAAAAAATATTTCTCTTTTATTTCATTTGCTTTTATTTTCTTTTAGCCAATACATTCTATGTTTCTGGAAATGAATATACTTGCATGTCTATTATTTTATAAGTAAAAATAATTTTATGCAAAATACTAGAATACACAAAATTTGTTCTACTGGCTGATATTTAAAAAAAAAAAAAATAACGGTAGGTGACTATGTTTAAAAGTGGAATTTGTAAAAAACATTTATTTATTCAATATTCTTAATTTCTGAACAATTTTCTTCTTTTAGGTTTGTAAAATACACATTTTAATATTATTTTACATTCTTAAATACTATTTTTTCAAACTTTTTTTTTGTTGAAAATTTGATATAATAATTTCTCTAAGTTTTGAAGTTCCTCAAGTAACGAACGAGTAGTCTTTAATGGTATAGTAAGCAAATATACTAGAATTGTTTAATGTTTCACAATGCGAAAAAAATTGAAAATTTCATATTATTTATCCGTTAAAAACCTAATATTTAAAGATTGGACAGAAGAAGAGATTTTATATTTCAGTAACTAATATATTATCAACAAGATTTTGTGCAAATCGTTTGAGAATTTTTCAAACTGAAAGGTTTTTGCTTTATACCCCCCCCCTTTTATAGTCAAAAAACATACCTTTTCTCCAATTGAAAAAAAAAAAAAAATGTTTTTGCTATTTAACTGGTATATTTTAGCTTCATCGATGCTTTTCCAAAAAATTCAACCCTAACGTACCTTGCCTTACTCAAAACGAGCAATTACCTTAATTATGCAATAAATTAACATATCTTAAAATGAGAAAATTAGTTGACTTTTAAAAACCAACGAAAGCTTATTTTCTTGTTAGATTTTAAAAAATCATACAAAATTTAAATAAACATTACAAGAGAAATAAAATGATTTAAAATTCCTATAATATTTTCATTCAAAAGAATTACAATAAAGGTAAAATATTTTTTTCCATGAATTTAGAAATATAATTTTGAATTAATAAAAATTACTTATATAATTGTCATGAAATATTCACTGAAACCCGCCTTATGCTTCACCGTATTTGTGATCAAAATAAAAAGAAAATCTATTGAGTAGCTTGGGTTTGACTCAGTGTGGAGTGCCTTGCCGATTCAGCCAAATGAGCTAGTTATTAGTGGGAGTTTCATTTTTTTTTTGTTCGACACCAAATACGGATTCACCATCAGTTTAGATATTTTCATAGCGTACGAACTATTTTTGAGGTTTATTTTTAGTTGTATATGTGCCGTTTTACAGTGAGAGGAGGCATGAATACCACTACATCAGAACGAAATGGACTCTCACTCACAAGATCCCTTAAGTTTGCGTCAACTTCTTTTCAGTTTTCTTCGTACAAATCTCCTCCCCAATTCCCACCCACGTTCCCAAACACATCTCTACCTAATACGGTCTAAAGAAAAAATAAGAGTTGCTTTTAGCACGTGTCTCAGGGTCGTTTTGAAGATTTCACAATGACTCTTAAACTGAGAAAAATTGCACATGCACCGAGTACAAATTGGCACTCAAAAATATTTAAAATGAGTATGTACGCTTCATAATTCTTAAGAGCAAAATGAAAAAAAACCTTTTCAGTAGTTTGCATTTCTATAGCATGCAAATTATCTGTTTTCATTTTTATTACATTACAGTTTAGATTTCTATGTGAATCGAAGAGATTGAATAGCGCAGTGGAATTATTTTTTTGTCAATTAAAAATTAATTAACTGGCAGGAAATCTTTACTAAGGCAGTTTCTAAGTATTAGTGAATAAAATCTAATAAAAATCGGTTCAGCAATTCGGCGTATGAAAAAAAAATGCCATATCGCTTTTTATTTAAATGGAACTGAAAAAAAGATTTCTTATGCAGAATAAATTCTATAATCAAAATTCAAGTGATGGAAAATGTCTAAATCTTCAGGATTAGTCTTTTAGTAAAGAAACGAGAAAAGAAAATAAAACAAATTAAGGAGAATGCGAGAAATTTTTCAGAATTTTAAACCGAAAAAAAGCAAGAATCCAACTACAACCAAAACATTTTTAGTTTTCTTTGAAGGAAAAGAGTCAATACATAAATAAATAATAATACTAATAATAAAAAAGGGCGAAATGCTAGTTAAATATCTTTCGAATAAGCTTTGATTGCACTGTCTACTTCTTCGGATTATACCTTTTCAATTAACATAGAAATTCCATTCCAACATTTTAATTCTGGAATGGAATATTCCTGATGAATTCGTATATTCTATTCCAACAGTCTGATTTAACTTTTTTTGGTCTAGGAAAAAAAAAAAAAAAAAAAAGAGCTGAATGTATTTATTTTATCTATCTATAGATACTAAAGTAAACAATAACTGAAAATGAATATTTTATGCTATTGATTTTTATTAATGAAAGCTTATTACTACTTCTTATCTTTTTGAAAAAGTTAATTTTTTTTAAAGTGTAACATTAATAAGACTTTATGTTGAAATGTAACTGATCTTACCATATCGTATATTAATTTTCCTTCGTTAAACAGAAAAGTTTCCTTTAAAATTAAGTTTTACTTTCTTTCTCGAATAGGAAGTAGTTATACAAAGTGCTGTAATTATCAAAAATTCTACCAGGAGATTTTGATGAATATCCTCATTCCAGACCTCCTGAATTCGAAAAAACACACTTTTGATGTTATAGCTGTTTGATTATGAACACCATAACTCAAAAATGTCTTGATCTACATAGATGGCGCTTGGTAATAGTCCTTTATTCCAAATTTATATATTTCTACGAATTTTTAACGAAATCTATTCAGAGAAAGTTGATCTGTCCGGTTGCCCGAGTAAAAATGAATGCGATAATTACAAAACTAAGAGCTAGACCGATGAAATTTTGTTTAGCATCTGATATATAAACGTTATGATACGTTTAATTTTGTTTTCAAACGGTCGAGAATATGTAGCAAAATCTGAATATTTGGTTTTCCTCATTATACAGTTACACAATAGTAGTTCTTCACTGTATAATTCACAATATTATATAATTTTAGTAACAATAAAAGCATTGCATAAACTTTCAGTCAAATTTACCTTCAATTAATCGGTCAAAGAACAACAAAATGCGTTTAGTTTCCTTAACTATATTACAAAATACAAAATGCTTATGTGCGGGATTATGAAAATAAAAATCTGAGCATTTGTAGCGGTCAAACCTTGCCCAAAGTTCACAAATTTATGCTGAAGGACCCGGGCGGGGGGTGGGGGGGAGAAAGTATGCAAGTAAGTTCCCGATGAAAGCACTAAAATGGTTCTATGTTACTCGTCCTCAAATTTCATTTGATTATATATGAGTAATTTATGATAATGTTAATAAATTTATAGATTTCTGGCAAATACTTTTTCCGCAAGGAAAATATGCATTATAATTAAAACTGAAGTTTTCCTCACCCTCCGACAGTTACCCAATTTTTATAAATCGGCTTGTCAATCTTATTTTAAAATATTATATCCAGTCAACAAATAACCGATAAACCGAATATCTCTTTTCCATCACTCTCAAAAAGAAAATATTTCTGAATTACACCTAATAAATTTCTGAAATATTTTTATTTTTATAGGACATAATAGAAAGAAAATACTGTAATAAAAAACGAACGAGATGTTTTCGAATTTTTTTATTTCAAATATCCCCGAGAAAGTAAAACATTTTTGTAATTATGTCTATATGTCGTTTTTTTGTTTTTTTTTAACACAATAATTCAAAAACTCTTTGAGTTAGACAAATGAAAATTGTTATGTAGTCTTTTAAACGAACTCGTGGATTTCTACCAAATTTTGAACATTTATTTATTGGAAGTTTGTCTTTCTATTCTGCGATTTGTCTAAAAGTCGGCATAACTGAAAATGTAAAGTGAGTGTTAACTTAATGAAATTTAGTACACAATTTAGCAAGTGTAGATGTGTATAAATTATTGAACCAAATTTATCAACGAGTTAAAGGATATGTTTTGATATTTTATATGGATCGAATGTCGACCTGCGATTGCATATAAACCCAATTTTTGGGAAGTGTCATAGAGTTCTTGAACTCAAAGTTCTTAACCTTCAGACATGACAATGAGACCATTGTCATATCTGGACCATGACGGTCTGGACATGCGGTCATGGATCATAAAGGTCTGGACCATGCCGGTTTCATGTTGAGACCGGCATAACAACCATTAACATGACAATGAGTTACTTTAGCAAGCGGTTTCATATAAATTCGTATGCGAATGCTGGCCTGCACATTCGCATGCATATAAATGCGATACCTAACAAATAAATGAAATAGACATGTAATTGTAAATAGTAAATAAATAGACAATTAAAAAATTTGACATGTAATCGTTCTGAGCCAAATTTTGGTTTCAATTGATCGAAAATAAGACATCCAAAACGTATACTCGATTTTCCTCACTGCACCAAATGCTTATGTGCAGGACATTGAAAATAAAAATTTGAGTACTCGAGGCATTCATGGCCTTGTCCAAGGTTTATAATTCTTGCGTGCGGGCTAGAGAAAGAATCATCTTTATTAGGAAGTGTGTGAGAGTTTTGGGGAAACCATGCCCAGCTTTGCGTGCAATCACGGGAAATCGTTTAAAGATACAATTATAATAATAAATTATAATTATAATTAAATATATAAATAATTTAAAAATGAAATATACGATCGCAAATTTCAAGTTATCATGTGAGAACATTATTTTTAAGTCATTATTTGTCTTAATTAAGTCATTAACCAATTTAAACCGGTTTGAAACAATCACGAGACTTCTCAATCGGTATCTCTCTCTTTCTATATTTATAATTTTTTTAGACTTTCATTTTCAATTTTTCTAGCTGGCAAACAAAGTGTTGGAGCTCTACCGACTTTGTTGAGTAGACTGATAGTTCTACGTCAACCTTTTAAAAACACATCTGCTGTCACAGAAGCATACGTAATAATAAAGCAATACTGGTAAAAGGAGGTAAAATATATGCGATTAAAAGATGATGAAAATTGCCATTTATGCTTTATTCATTGCCTACGCGATTTCGAGCTTCAAAACTCCCAAACCAAAACAACATCAAGTTCTCACATAAAAAACAGGAATGCTTTACCCTCGAATTAATCATATACTTATTATTAGAAGAAATTCGAGAACAGGCGAGGTTTTTTTGATGACGCCTTAAGAAACCAAAACCATTTTTTTTATAGAATTTTATTCAAATGTCAAAGATCCTAACAGGAGAGCTGCATCTCAAATTTCACACAACAAACTTATTATTATAATGAGCTATCGTGTTCACATAGATATTAATAGATTACACATCAATGATTACAGACTATTTTTATGATCGAAATATTAGGAATTCTTTAACTGTCAATATAAATAAAAATTTATAACAAAAAGACATTTGATTATTCATTATGATACATTGTATTCTGAATATAAATAAATTCGACTGTATAGCAAATCATGTTAGAAAAGAAAAATATAATCATGTCTATAATTATAAACTGCATGATCTAATTGTCAACGTGTTTTTTTTTAAAAAAATAAACACTTAAGAAATAATCACTCTTTTACCTGTGATTTTTTTTATATATAAAATAATTCTGCAGTAGTAAAAGCTCGTTCAAATTACACTTGATGTAATAATTTCTACACTTAATTCAATAATTAAAGAATCACACATTACTTGAATATATTTTAATTCATATTTTTCAGTTGAAAAGGCTTCAATTCTTTTATTATTTTTGCATCAAAAACAGATTATTATGCTGAATTTCCGTTTTTGTTCTGTTAAGTTGGCCATGAGCACAAAGCGTCTGCACTATTGTTCAATCCTGCCACCGCAATCCAACAAATAAGCATCTTATACACATAACTTATAGAATTACCGGTACAAAATAGTATAGAATTACTGGCAACAATTTTAATCTCAAATCAGTAATCTAACAGCAAATCAGTTTACTGATATTGCAATCTCTACTACTCATAAAAAGATTTGGATCACAATTTAATACAGATCAATTATGGTGCAAAAACAATCAGATATATCTAACCTTCGGGACATTACATTTTAGTGTTCACAGTCAGATATCGTTTTGAATCTGGGAGAATGTTTAGAAGAAATTTATCAAATTCTGAGAATAAAAATTCTTGATGTCTTTTTTTTTTTTGCAGACTTTTTACCCTTTTGACTGCGGAATTTTTAGAATCAGTATTTAGATGCGACGTTTGCAAATACGTTCTAATATTTTTTTTAAACAAAGTGAACTGATACTATATGTTGCACGCCGATAATATGATATAGTAAAAATCTGTAATCGTAAAAATAGACACACTAAACCGCGAAAACACGGGATGCAATAGAAAATGGACTGATTGCCAGCTCGCGGAAATCGCGGGATACGCAGCTGGAGGGTGATCCGAGAAAACGATTTCATTGCTATTATTTTCAGCGTTCTAAAAACAGAATTTAAAGCAAAGATACAGATATTATTGATGTCAAATTTCCAGAAATAAAAAAATATTCGAGATTTCAAATTAAAAAATAATAAAAAACTAGGCTATTTCATAAAGGTTAAGGACCGTAGAATTAGATGAGATATTTCAACGTAACAGCAATAAAGTGCATCTGAAATACTGAGGACTCTTTTCATCCAAGCAATTTCTCGGAAAAACAAAAATATTTGCAAACACTCAGACACTGCACGGTAATAAATATTTCCAAAGGAAATAATAATAATAAAAAAAAAAAAAAATTAAAAAAAAATCAAGGAACCCATTCCATTTTTAGAAAAAGTCTGAAATAACTGACGGGGAGGAATCATATCTATCGATTTTTTTCTTCTTTTTTTGGCATCCTTCAAGAGCCTGCAGGTATTAAAAGCACGTAACCTACAACCAAAAGTAGGCCACTGTCATTATGGTCGTACACGCGTCAGATTATCGCTTGGTGTTAGACACGCGATTTTAAGCAAAACCAAGATGGTATCTCGGATTCATTCAGCTGTAAGAAGATTCTTTTAATGATGATGATTAGGAAGTGGCTTGTTTGGATCTATAAACCCACTGAAACGAGCATTTAATATGCACTAGTTTCCCATTGTGTCCTCGTGGCGGGTGTTTTCAAGTATCAAATTTGCAATAAGAAAAAGTACCGATTAATTGTTCCTTTAGGTTTAATGAACTGATAACAATGTCTTAAATATGAAAATAAGAAAGGTCATTCTACTTTAAGTATGGGAAAGAAGACGAAAGAAAATACATTTATTAAATTAACGATTAATTATAATATTTAACGAATAATTTTTTTCAAAGAATGCGTAAAAAACTTTATGTGCATATCAACTGATATAAAACAAACAACAGATTCTAAGAAAAATCTATTTTTATTTCTAACTAGCTGATAAACAGGGATGCGATTGGCCAAAGGGCAAAAAAAGAGTACAGTACACTCTCGAATATTCGGCCTAATGTGGCGGAAGGGTAGGCCGGATAACAAAAAAAGCCGGA
The DNA here is from genome assembly GCF_947563725.1 of Argiope bruennichi. Classification (NCBI taxonomy): domain Eukaryota; kingdom Metazoa; phylum Arthropoda; class Arachnida; order Araneae; family Araneidae; genus Argiope; species Argiope bruennichi. The sequence goes on from NC_079154.1 coordinate 9,442,218, forward strand.
TTTCAATGAATTCATTTCTCTACTCACAAATACCAGGCGACTGAGTTCTTATAGCAAAACTCACAGTTATAATACGTATTTCCTCAATTCTTACTGAGTACTAAGCCCTCCATTTATCTCAATGTGAACGCACCCGCAGCCCGGTGAATCGGAGACAGTTGCCGGTAACGTGTCGAGTTAAAATAGAAGGCTATGTACTGGCAATTTATATACTGTACTGAACGTTTCAAGAAATAATTAGAGAAAAACGAATTTGGAGGATGTAAACTGTTCACATTTTAGCATAAATTCTGCAATGCCCAACTTAAATGCAGAAAACATAAACAAACGATTACTCAGATATGAAAAGGTAATCCTAAGATAAGAGTCAAAACTAAGTTTTGAGGTTTTGAAAAAGTCCTTAATAGATGACTTAATAGAAGCATTGCCTTTCTCATTTAATTACGATAAAAGAAAACTAGGCCGGTTAGTCGAAAACCGGATATTCGGGACTGTACTGTAATTCCAGAAATGCAACATGAAACAATGCGCGAAGGGGGAAAAAAATCAAACAGTCAATGTACAGAAAAATTATCAAAACTACAGTCTAATTAGTTTATAAATTCATTTAAAAATATTTATAAAAACAAGAAATCAACAGCGTGTGATCTTTCTTAAGTTCAGTTCAGTTATATTAACGCCCCGTTTTGAAGCAACACTAGGGCTATTTTGAGACGGAACTCGTAATCCTGAACCGCGGTCAGATGACGAGAACGACACCTGATCTGGCACCCTCCTCTCCAAACTTCCACACCACACCAGTGGGAGGCTGTTTGGTTTTGACCGATTTAACATGCACCAGACCCGCTTACACAACGGTTCTTCGGTGGATTCGAATGTCGATCCTGAAACTCCCTGTTTTCGAAGCCGAGATCTTACCACCAAGCCAACGCGGCACACCTGATATGATTCGATTGGTGCTTTATAGTTTGTTTCTGAGCATCAGTCACATTGGTACAATAAACAACCTTATTTTATGTACAAGATTCAAATATGGAAGACATTTTAGAGACCCGAGACCTCATTTTTTTCAGATGAAAATTTCTGTTATTTGGCGATTTCGCTAGATATTTTCATTGCAGTTTTTGACATTAGCTTTTTCCTTGGACTTCATCGTCAAATATTTTTTTCTCCTTAATCCTAAAAAATTCTACTTTGTATTTCCTAGTCTCTGAATTCATATTTTCACAGAGATTTCTATCTACTTTCTGTTTAAGATAATCCTTCTTTTCATACAATTGATCTGTAGATTTCTTTTGAGACATATGCTCATACTTCACAGTCTGAACGGCGTCAAAAGATTTTTCCCTTAGTCTACATATTTGTTTTAAAAGTGACTATTGAATTCATGATACTAAAATTCTAAATGTGATAAATTTCACACAAAATTTTTAAAAAAGATGAAAAAAATTAAAATTAACAGCTGAATAAAATCTGCGTTGTTCGGGATGAAATTATTTTAAGGTCTTTTACTTAATGATGAGAACACTCATTAATATCTTTCTTATATTTCAGAATTTGCGAACAAAATTTGAAGTATAACATATTTATAACAACGGTTAAAGTTTTAACTTATCAACTGAATCGCTGAAAGCTGTATGGAGTAAAAGCATTCGATGAAATCACAAAAAGCTTTTAAGTAAATCATTTTCAATATATATTTTTAATTTAAAGCATCTTACATATCATCATAATACTCAAAATCTTTATCACCTTCAAACTGCATTTTTAGTTAAAATGAGAAACTACGCTGCATCAAAGAATTCTTGAAATATTACGGACAGTTCCAAACGATTTTAATAGAGGCTAAAAGTTAATCTTTTTATAAGTTAATTTTTATAGAACGATACAATTTAATTAAACATTGTGGATGGCAATTTATATATGTGCTTACAGCATGAAATAAGAATTCAGCCATTTTGAACAGTGAAATGAAAATCTTTATCGTTATCCCCACCATGTTGGTTTGCTTAAGTAATGATGAGTTGTTAACTAGCCTTCGACCTGAAAATCTTTTCCGAGGGAAAAAAGTATGAAACGGAGAATGGAGAAATAGAGTTATAATAAATATGATTATATTGGCATCTCTTTACTTATCAAAATAGATTCATCTGACATCGCACAATTCTTATTTCACACTCACCAGCTCGCGAGACTGAGGTTACAGCAATGTCGAGGTCATTAGTGTGCTTTTGGCAAATGTGATTATACAGAACATGGATGCCCATCTATGAATATAAAAACGTTAACGTATGTGGGCATAGAAATCACTCTAATTACATACTGCTGAATGGCAACAATCAAATGTGAAAAAACTATCATACGAATTTCAGAGTAATAGTTACGATTTGCATATGAGAATTGATTTATATCTTCCAAAATAGTCTTTGTATTATCTTAAAACTTCAAAAAAATTACCTTATTTTTTTAATGATATTAGATTTATTTCTGTAGAATTAGGTTTCTTTAATTTTAATTATACTATATATACAGTGGTGGCCAAAATTGTGGACACTTTTGAAAATCTTTGTTTTTTTAACTTTGTATGCTTATATAGTAAATGTTAAATTTCACAAAATACAAACTCTTACATATCATTTTAAAGAGAATTTAATGCTGATTTCAATACAAAAAGGAACAATCAAATATTTGCAATACAAAAAAAAAATATTCTTACTTTAATCTGAATAACAAACACAGTGATGAAGTGGATTGTAATTTCTAACTTTCAAATTTATGTTCTTATTCTGGGAACCAATCAAATGATAATAACTACTAGCAGAAGCTGACATGTTTAAACTTGGAACAAGTCATTATTATGATTTTTTTTTCTGTAGAAGGAAGACTACTTTTTATGTCATCAAATTACAAGTTAGAAATTTTGTTGTTAAACTTTTAAATATTTAGTTGGAGTTTATGTACGTTTTTCTTATATTTAGTCAAGAAGCAATGACATCAAATAAAAGAATAGATTGGGCACCTAGAAAGAGAACTAAGATTATTGTGTACATGAATGTGGTCTTTCCTATGCTGAAATTGCAAGAAAGGTGGGTGTTTCAGTAACTACATATGGAGCCCGAAAGTTTTGTTTACGATATCAGGAGACAAATTCCATAAAAAACAAAGCAGGAAATGGCTGAAAAAAGTGCACCACATCTGTTGCGGGCAGAAGAATAAAAAGACAGTGTCTCCAAGATAGAAGAATGTCATCAGCGGTCATCAGAAGTCAATTGAATGAAGCTGGCATTCATGTCAGTTCAAGAACAATCAGGAGAATATTAATAGATGTTGGACTATGAGGTGGAATTCAGCGAAAAAACCCTTATTTCAATTTACAACAGCATATAAAACGATTACAGAGGACAAAGGAACGCATTAATCGGATAGATGATCAGTGGTCACTACTTACATGGAGTGATGAAACAAATATATTGTTATTCGGTAGAGATGGCGAAAATATGTAAGACATAGAATGGGCGATGAGCTACACCCTGACTGCATTCAGACCACTATGAAGAACTCAGTGTTATGATTTGGCCATGCATGTCAGCAGACGGTATTGGTCTCCTTCATGGGGACATTAAATGCAATTAAATATATTGACACTATTCTAGAGTCAAACCTTACACCTTCCATCAGTGATCTCTTTCCTAATAATGCATCATTTATTTTTCAGTAGGATTCAACTCCTTGCCACGAAGCAAAAATATCGAAAGAGTCGTTTAATACAAAGAACATTGAATTGTTATGGCCAGGAAACAATCCTGGCCTCAATACTATTTCGTTCTCAAATATTCGTTACTTCAAATCTCTTGTACATATGAAGCGTTCATCAAATAAAAGAGAATTAATTGAGATAATTGTTTCCTGGTGTTATGTAATAACGAATGAAGAGCTTAAAACTCTCGCCAACTCATTGGAACACCGATGTGAAGCTGTAACAAAAAATAAAGACTACCCTACTAAGTACTGTATCTCGATAATTATTGCCGCACAACTTTTTTTTATTGCAAATATTTGAGTTTTTCTTTTCGGAGTGAAATCAGCAATAAATTCCTTTTTCAAATGATATGTAAGACTTTGCATTTTGTGAAATGCAACATTTTCTATAAGCATACAAAGTTAGAAAACAAAATTTTTCAAGTGTCCACAATTTTGGCCACCACTGAATAATAGTATTTTTAAATGTTATGATGGAATTCAAACTCATACAACAAAACATCTATGGCGTATATTTGGAAATTATTAACTCTGCAATAGGATTTTCAGTTACGCTTTCTCTTTTTTTCCCGTCATATATACCTTTTAATTTGCCGTAAGCTGATTCAAATGAACTCATGGTTTTCAATCATACCAAATAAAGTGAATTTTTTAAAAATCTATACTATACATCATTTAGCAGCTTAAAAAGTCAATCTTTGCAAACAAACTGGTCGCCAAAGGCGGCTTGTTTGTTTAGAAGATCTTTCAAAAACGTCCAAACTATCGGAGGTAATCCATCAAATACCGTGAGAGAAGAGAGCAGTAAAATATTTTTTACTTCTTAACGGAACATTAAAAGTATGCGAGGATGATAACCAAATTCCATGTTCAATGAAGTGGAATGTGACAACTACGCAAAGAAGATAACTGCAGACAAATCTACTTCCGAGTATGCATCAGTAGATTTCGGTAAAAGCCTTAATATTCGAAAACATCACATGAGATGTACCGCATGATTCATGGTAGATGAGTGATTTCCAAACAAAATAATAAATCATGCGAATTCAAAATGTCCTCCACAACTATGCAAGGAGCATTAAATCCCGGCAGCGAATTCAACAAATAAAGATAACAGAGCAGGCCTTCTCTATAAAGAGGCATGGGTGCAAGAAAACCATTTAGGGCCCAAAATTTTTTGTTAAAAAAAATTACAAACAGAATATCACTATTGCATGATTATTTATTACGTGATTTTGTATTTTCTATTAATTACTTCAGAATTTATTTTAAAAATTGCATTTTTTTTTTCGATGCTTAGTATAGCAAGTACATTTAAGCGTATTTCTACGGTTTCATTTCAAAATTGTGCAGTTTGTGTGGAACTTTCTTCTCCAGTTGGAGCCTGAATTATAACTTCTGAAGTCGAAGAAATATCATTGCCAGAATTACTTCATAGACAAGAAAACAGATCTACTTGTGACTTCTTGAAATTTAGCTTTTATTCTTTTTTCTTTTCTGACACCCAAAGGGATATTTCCTTGGCATGGACATGATTAAATCTAACAAGATCACGCATTTTATGGTATGAATTATCAAAATACTATATGCAATCTAACCTAAAAGATGAGGTAAATGACCGTAAATCTACTTAATTTGTGTTTATATTATGTTGCACATTTACACCAGACTGTAACATATCTGTAAACTTCGTATATTTCCAAACCCGTCGATTGTTTCAGTTAAATTTCTTCCTTTCTTCTTTCCATATCACTATTATTATTCAGAATATTTTTTAGTTCATCTTGTTGTGTCCCTTCTGGCGCGGGGCCCCCGGTAATTAAATCCGCCGCACCCCTCCCCCCAGATGGCCGGTCATGAAAGCTAATTATATATAAAAGTATTTTTTTTTTTTTTTGGTCACATCAATTATTTTATAGTGAGATAGCGGCAACACAAGTCCATCCTTAATACTCAAGCTGTGATTTTGATAGAAAAGAGCTATTTGGGGGTGGATCCCAATTTTGAATAATTTTTTTTCGCCCCACATTAACATGATCAGATGGTTCTTAAAAACTTCTGCATCACATGAACGGGAATTCAATTCTCAGTCTTAGCTCAGACACCAAATATACACTGTGTTCTACTACAGCAAGAACAATTGAAAAATTACTATTTTCTTCTTTCGTCAATAAATTTAGAATACTTTATCTAGTTAAATTATTTTAAAACTATTTACTCAGCTATTTTTTAAATCTGAAAGGGTAAACTCTTTTGTTCAGTTCAAAATTCCCTGCATTCTTTATGTTATTATGTTTATTTACATAGATATACATCTGGTTTTTGGAAAATAATCTAAAACATACATTTTTTTATTAATTCACTTTCTTGTGTATGTATTTACTACAAATTTTTTAACAGATTTTAAATAAATTTCACGATTTGAAACTTTAAACATAACTCAGAAATGAATGACAATGCGATATCAACTCGCTTTATTTTCTCTTTCATACAAATTGCGGCATAGGGAAGTTAATTTAAAATTAAATATAAAATTTTACGCACAAAGACTAAAAAGGATAAAATTTCTTCTCGCCTCACATAGATTTAAAAACTCAAAGATTGTCTTAAAAATTTATGATTGTAATTTTAAAAATTTTATATTGTTATTAATTTCCAATGTAATTTTTTTAAAAGCGTGGTATATATATTTTTTAATTAAATATTTAAAGTCCTAAAGAGTTCGTCAATAGTTTGGTTATATATATATATATATACACACCTCATCTTAATATGATTTAATCTGCAATGGTACAGTAATATTTTTTTAAATCCGTAAGTTTTTCAACACATCCAGGTAATTAAAGTAGCTTATTAAAAATGACGAAGCGGTAACACACACACACACACACACACACACACACACACACACACACACACACACACACACACACACACACACACACACACACACACACACACACACACACACACACACACACACACACACACACACACACACACACACACACTGCAACATGCCAACAGCCTTTACTCTGGCCACTAAAATTAATTGATTAAATTATTTCAAATTTTTAATATAAAAGTTTTTTTAGCGATCACACTTATAAAAAAACGAAAATAGAAGAAAATTTTAACAAGAAAAATATATAATTCTTCACGTGCTTTATTTTAAAAGGGGGAAAAAAAAACAAAAACGAACCCATTTTGTCAAAACAACGCAGTACTATTTCAAAAGAATAATATGAATAAATTCAACAGCATGAATAAAATAGTAAAATAATTTCTATAAATAAAATAGCATTGGCCGACCTTTGGACGCTATTAAAAAGAGTGTTTTCAAAATTTGAATGCATTTAAATTTAATTGCAATACCCAATTTCTTAATTATTATTTTGTAATTTATGTCTAATCATGTCATTGAAAAGAAATATCCGATTCTCTCATTATAGCAATTAAACGCTATAACTCTATAACATAATTACGGCATATATTTAAACAGAAATTTAGTATTACAGCCATAAAAAAACTTGAGAAAAGTAGAGGTAAATATATTCCACACACATCTCGGTGACTTTCCCGGTAAAAAGCAATAAATCACGATTTTTTTTTAAAAAATCGTTCAGCAAAACTGGAATGAATACGCAATACTTTCCTTTCTTTGTCCCATTATTAAAAGTCATCCTGTTCTTTTAATAGATGACTACTACTGTATACATTAACAGCTGTGATTGTTTTTATACATCAAATCTATGAGTATAATTAAAAAGAATTGTTAAACATTTTGGTTATTTAAGAAATCCATTATGAGAATATGAAATATAAAATTGATCATGCATTTTATGATGAAATTTATTCGTAAATACTACACTATACAAATATTATCTTTTGTTTCTTTTATCAGAAAAAAAATTGATAAGAAAATAAAGATACGACGTGCGATTCAATATTCTTTCAGAACAATCCGACTGTATTATAATTTAGAATGAAATATTATAATAGATAATGTTCTATTGTTTACGAAGATTGCATATTTATGCGGTTAAAATTATTTGGCTTTAGTCATCAATGGTTGAAATTAAGAATATTGAAAAAAGTTGTGTAACGTTTAACATTTTTGTAATCAATAGATATTTCTATTTTATCTATAAAATCCATACTCAAACATCTATTTTAAACAGATTGCTGAAATTGAAATCTATCGATTAGAATTCTTTGTGATATCTCAACCTGCAATTAAATTTGCGAAATGCCGAAAAATATGTGAAAAGTTTGAGCAGTGTGAACTATGACTAAGTTTCGGCCGTAGCCATGCTGGCTAAGTCCATTTCCTTCATCATCAAAATAAATAAATAAATAAAACTTTAACTTTATTCTCAACTCATGGAAAGGCATTTTGCCGCTAAGGTTAATGTAATCCGAGAAAAAGAACAAAGGAAGCATTCATTAAAAGTGAAAAGAAGTTGGATTTAACGCAATTATTGATTCGTTTTAATAAAATCAATCCAATGAAATGATTTTCTAAACTTGTTTTCACCAATACATTGAACACGCGAAATAATTAACTTCATAGTGAAAAGAGTTTTGTATGGACAGGATCTCAAGATGTGATTTTCGTCAGTTTATTTACAATACCTAAGATTGCAATAGATTTTTTAAAAACTAAAAACGGTGAAACGTTATGCATATCTTTGTAAGAAGACATTCGTTTGATTATGAAAAATGTATTGGTGTTGAAAAAGTAAAAATTTAGTTGAAAGTGGAATTTTTTTGTCGAAATACTTCTAGAGCTTCAGACCTGACGACACCAATCACAACGCAGACCCAACATAGTATAGCCGACTCTGGGCAAGCTAATCTTCGGCGCTAAGAACAACGTTAGCCGAAATCTATACTCTATAATTTATATATCTCAAGATGATCCCCAAGGACAATTTAGCAACCTTAAAACTAGAAAAGTGATTCCCCCATAGAAGACTCATCATTTAGATGACGGAATTTATGCACTGGAGACCATAGTGCGCATGAAAATCGTGTTAAATTTCTGGCTGTCATGAAAAACAACCAGCGAGAATAGCTTCCCAAAATGTTTTGTTTCTCGCATACTCTCTAACGAAGTTATCGCACACTCGTCAGAAAACGCTTTAGATGGCATTAGCATACAATAATTTCGAAATATTAATCTTTGACGTAAATTTAGTATTTTTACTGAATCTGTTGTGTGATCCTTGGCGAGTTTTTTGGTGATCAATCCCTGGCATGCGGTTATTAGTATCCTAACATCAAATTTGTGTTTTAGACGCGTTGCTCCTAATCGATTGACACAAAAATTTGAAACAGAACTACATTTGTAGTCACAAAATTATATACTAAATGTGATAAATTCAAGTCATTACTGCATTTACACATTTCTGAAAGTATATACCAACAGACAGTCAACTAATTGTTGGATTTGGCACAAAATTTGAAAGGTGTCTAAACTACAGATATTAAATTATTGAACCGAGTTTTATCCATTTAGCTGTTTTTGTTTTGTAGTTACCGAGTTAACTTATGTTCGAAGTGGCAGATGGACAGACTTCCTCAGAACGGATTTTGCTCAAAATTTGACAGAAATCAACATATTTGATGTAAAGACCGAATACCAAAATTCAACCGTCTAGCTCCAAGCATGTTTGAGTTATTTTTGTCACAGACTGACATAATTCCAAAAATATGTTTTTCGAATTCACAGAGGTATACCACATAGAGATTCGTCAAAATTTCGAATTTTTTGACGATTATTGCATTTTTTTTTTTATACATCATATGCGAGAAAGTGAAAAGCAAACAGAATAGCAAAAGCTTCTCATCGAGAATTCTGTTGTTTGCCGTCGAGAGAAAGAAGAGAAGTATAAGTTTGAGGAGAGATGAGACCTCTGGGTATTAGGATATCCTTAAGACCCATCCCGACGGCCCGTGTGCGCCTCAAGTTAGGCGTATTTTGCGCTGTTTTCCCTCACTTGTAATTTTCCGGGTTTCTTTGATGTCTGCTCATTTTACCGACAGTTTGCGAGAAGCTCCCGATTGACGCCCACAGGCGAGAGTGGTCCTACAATGGGTCAGATGGTAGATTTACGACCATATCCATAAAGGCAACGGGTCTTCGGAACGGAGCTTCACGAAAGGATAAAGAAGGTAAAATTGAGCAATCTGAATAACTTTTATCGGTCAGATATGTCCATATTTTGTGTCTTCAAGATCCTCAGTGAATTTTTTTTTTTTTTTTTTTTTTTTTTTATTTCTTTATTAACTAGAGTTTTACAAGGAATTCGATTTCAAACGCAACTAAAAATTATAGAAATAAAAAGAAACTTTAAACATGCGAGCCATGAATTGTATTGTTTACTTGGAAGTTACGTACAATTGTATTTGCATTAAGGTATATCATTTATTAAATTTTTTATTTAATAAAATTGTATTTAAAAATATTGAACAAATTTGCATCATTTTTATTTATTAAGATTGCTTATTGTTTATTTTTTAGTTATACATTATTTACTGAAACCATTAAAAATAAATATTTTTCGCCATTCTTAGATTTAAAAATAACGTTTTTTTCTAATATTTCTTTTTAAACCCATATTCTCTTATTCATTTCTTCAATCAATGATAGCATTGTCGCAAGAATGTATTTGCAAAGCTGTAACAGATATGAATTCTGATCAATATACCTATAAAACATTTCAATCATTTCTCTTACATAATCAATTTCATAGTAGCTTTGCATTTTTGGTTGGTATTATTTTTCTCTAAATAATTTTTTAAATACACAAACTGATTGAATAGAATTTCAGTGCTTCATCAAGGTTTGGGGGAAAAAAAATCGAACAAATACAAATCGAACATATACATCATTGAGAAAAGAGATTATTTTGGAACGGACTTCGTGATTTTGAACTGCGATCACATGACGAGGTCGACAGCTGAACTGCCACCCCCTCTCAAAACTTTTGCACCACACCAGGGGAGGATATTTGGCACCGACGGATTTAAAGTGCACCAGATCCATTTACACGACGCTTCTTCGGAGGAATCCGGACTTGAAGACTAAGGCAGAAATCGAAATCTAAAATGCTCATCACTGTATAACTATCCATTTCTTATATAGATTGAAAATTATAAGATTTTTCATTTTTATTGTTTTTACAAAAACATTTCATGCATTAACGACAGATTTTTTAAATTACCCATTAAACAAAATTGTTCAAAGTAGCAAAATAATGAGAAGAAACCTACGATAAATAAGCTTTGATAAAGAATAGGGTTTTTTAAATATTCTTCATAACAATTACAATTCAGCTAGATCTATTCAATATTCAGACATTGGATAAATATATTTCATAAGTCTGGGTTGTAAGATACTGATAACAATGCTTTAAAATATTTTTAAGACTGAGATTTACGTTACAATCAAGCTTTAGTTTAATTCTGATAGAAAGAAATATAAATACAATCAAAAGTTAGAACCACCTACTCATAATAAACACTATTCTTATCTACATTTCCGGTTTCGATAGTAAATGTCGGCGTGATTTTAAAGACAATAAAAACAAAACTTGTTTGCTCAATATCTCGAATGAAATTCAAGAAGTCAGTCTTTTTTTTTTTTTTTTTTTTTTTTAATTCCTACTAATTTTAATGCTAACAAATGCAAATAAAAAAAAAAAAACGAACATCGAGAATATCGCATAGTATTCCAACACATTAAGAAGTTTTACTAGTACATCTCAATCTATGAATACAGTTTTTGATTCAGAATTATCTTCGGTATACTGCGCCATGGCTTCATTATTTAAAATAAATTTTCGAAATTTCTGAATGAAGTATGAAATCTTTTAGAGAAATATATATAATTTTCACTTCTATGCAGATCTACATTTAAGTTATAAAAAAGTTGGTTTATTAGTTTAGATATAATGAAATCTTATTTTGAAGCAATATTAGAATTATTTGGAACAAACCTAGAAATTTTGAATCACAATCAAATGATGAGGATGACACCCTCTTATATCTCCAAGCTAGGATTTAATTTAGAATTTATAAACTTTTGTAAGTGTTACGAAAAAATCTAATTAGAAGCAAAGATGAGTTTTGGACATAGTCAATATCTTATAATTTAAGAAATTTATATAATGAGCATGTTTTTTTTATAAACATTTCACAATTCAATATTTTAAGAAATACCAGATGGAGTTAGCACTGGAAAAGATTCACAAGGAACATAAATAAACTATCCTATCAGTAAAATCAATTTAGATCCTTTTAGCTATGAATACAAGCTAATGACTTTACCTTAACTGTGGATTAAAAATATATGAAAACTTAAATCATACAAATTACAAGTAATTATTCAGAATTATTTAAAGATAATATACTTATTATCTTTAATAAGTATATTACATTTATTGACTTAATGTTATAAGAAAATAGTTCACAGAATAAATATTTTTCAAAGGAAGTTTTGCTTTATCAAATACAAATTACACAGGAATAATGTATTAAATGTTATCAAGCTATAATTTTTTTTAAAAAAGAAAGGATGGAAGGATTTAAAAACAATTCTAAAAGTAAACAAATTATTGTAAGAAAAGACAAAATTCCTGTTATTTATTTAAATCAAATTAGTATAAAATTTTAAATTATGACATCGAAAATTTCAGCCAAATTATTTTAAAGCAATCTTTAATAGATTACACATAATAAGCTGACTTGAATGAGAATGTAAGGGGGGGGGGAGGAAAAAAAGGCATTTTCTGTGTCATAAATTAAACATCAATAGATCACATGCCACAACTAATTGAATATTGCATGTCCAAAATTGTATTAAAAAAATCCAAAAAATATATTGTTCAGAAACAATTCATTAAAAAATTTTTAAAATGTCCAAAATTTGAAAAAATATTCCATATTCTACTAAAAGAATTCTTCATTCAACAACTTTTTGTATTGACTTTTTTCAATATTCAAAAATCTAGGCTTGAAATTTATACTTAATTCTCACTCCAATAAAAGAAAATCTTGTGATAATGCCTGTAAAATGCGTTTAACATCTATGTAAAACATTTCGAAAAATACCGTTTAATGGGTATTAACTTTTTAAAATTGATTGATACAAATGCACAAGACCTTAAATTGGATTAGCTGACAGATAAAGCATAAAAACTGCACAATACGAGATAAGTTTATTTTAATAAAATGAGAAATGGATATGAATGCAAGTTTTGATAGAACTGACAGAATTTTTCTTCATAACTCATAAGTATCAATATAAGAAGGGGGGGGGGTAGGTTCACTACAATTATATTTATTATAACTTATACTTTTACCACAATTTACACTATTTCATACTTTTTTGAAAGAATTCACTTGTTTAGTCTGACATTGAAGGTCAGCTACCAGTTATCAGACATACACAGTGAAAAATATTTCAGATAATTAAACATTTTTTTGAATATCAATAGAGGTGAAAAAGAAATGGCTTAAAAAACTTTTGTCATATTTTCTTTTACTTGTATACTGAAAAAAAAAAGTGCTTAACTGAATTTTCTCAGAAAAATCATTATGCATACAGAATTTGATAAAATGGGAAGTAGATATCTACTTTCTGTATAACAATGCATTAGTGCACTAGCTTACCAAAAATCCACAGCCTGCAAATAAGTATCTAAATTTTCCTTTTATAAGATAATTTTTTTCTAAAACCTAATAATGAATTTTTCTTAGAGTGATGAAGAGATCACAAGGTATGCATTATAAATGCAAGAGATATCATCTCTAGCATTTATATTCAATATTAAATTACATTTTAAATTCAGCATATATTACAGCACATGATCTCATTGAAAAGAAAATAATTTGTAAGGCATCTTTTTCATTATGGGAAACACCACAAAAGTTGTGCTACAAAAATTGGAGAGTTAAAAAAAATAATAATTATACTGCATTTTGGATGCTATTAATTTATAAATATACAAACAATTCACAAATTGTTTTTATGCTATGGAAATCCAAGCTACAGAATATTTTTTTTTACAAATTTTGTTTATAAATATAAAGCATACAGAAAATTTTAGCAAAAGCTCAGAAGCAATTAAATAACTTTTTCATTAATTAAGAATTATATTTTTACACTTGCCATGCCAGTTGAACAAAATAATTAAAAATAACTATAAAATTTTATACCCAAGTTAAAATTTTCAATGCTTAATTATGGACCATCCTTTAATTTATGACAATTTTTAAAAAACTATTTAATAATAAAAATGCTATTGACATATTTTAAAAATATGTATTGTATTCGGTCAAATATTAACATAAAATTTATTTTTACTTTCTTTTTATCCATACCCAGTAACAGTTTAATTGATATTTGGCAATAATAAAGTTAAATTTTACATATTTTTTGCGGTAAAATAATATAATTTTTATTCCTATTGAAGTATAAAGGAGCCTTTAATGTAGGTTTCATAGCAATTAATTAAATAATTATTAATAAGCAATTAGTTATTAATAAAAAGTATGTAAAATATCATCTGGAATAATAGCAGTTATATCGGATAATCTCTACTACTAATAAAGATTAATATATATATGCGTGTTGACAATCTACAGACTAGTTTGGTATATAGCTATAAAATTTGGCATGCATGTCTTTGGAAGAAAGAATGAGCACCTTGAAGAGCTTTTTCAAAATTTTAATTAGAATTTAAATTAAAAACTTGCATCAATTTTGTTATTTTTCTACAAAATTATTATTGTTTAAAAATGAATTTTAAAGTAGTTTAGAATTTTAAAAAGTTGTCTTTTTAATGATAGCAATTTATAAGTCATACACATTTTTCCTGAACTGTGGCAATTTTTTTTAAATACTTCAATTTCTAACAATCGATTATATTGTCTTGAAATTTAAACCTTTTTTAATAATTTTATCTAATGCTTAATTGCACAATTTTTTTTCATTGTTGAAAGCTAAAGAAGGGTTTTGTTTAATATCTGTACAATTTACTAGATAAATAAAAAGACTGAAAGTACAATACTGTGAAATTTAGAAAAGAGATGAACTAGAGATATACATTTTTAATTGTGCTAGGATGTCATAGGATTGATCTCCATTAAGAAGGTTCATGTACACAATAAATAGAACTTAAGACAATTAAAATAACATGGCTTTAAAGTCTGATAGTTAAGCTGAATTACTGATAAGAAACTATATCCAAATGGTTGAAATATTGTAAAATGTAATCAAAATTGCGACAAGTCAGCTCATTGCCAGAGGCTACTAATTAAGAATAAAGAGCAAAAATCAAATATTTTCAATTATGTTATTACAGATAAGAGGTGCTTCATATTGAATTTTAAAATTTAAAATTTCATTAACACTTTTCTTCATTTAACAAAATACAAATATAATGATAATTTTGTAACAAGAAATATTTTCAACTTTTAACAAAGTCATGCTAGTTTGTTTGCCATAATTGTATACATAAAATATTAATTTATACCTGCAAATGCTTAAAAATAGTTAAGATTTATTTAGAGATTCATACTTATAAAGATAGATTAAAAATTAGATACGAGAAAAATCGAACATTGCAAGATGATGAAAATAACATTCTGCAAGAAATTTATAAATAAAATTCTACATGTGTATCAGAATCTAAAATTTCATAAGTTTTCTTTAATTTTCAACTAAAAATATGAATAAAATAAAAGTTTTCAAAGTTAGCAGCAAAAATAAGATTTTATTTCTATCAATAACAAAGGAGAAACAAATGGGTAACCGACGTTGGTGAGCTATCGCTCGCTTTGTTTACTACTTGGCGACCATCCAGATCTTCGTAAGTACCCCCAAAAAGTTTATGTAAAATATTTCACTTCTTAGTGTTATACATAAATTTATACAAAGAATTTTATAAAATAGTATATACATTCCAATGCACTTAAAAAAATAGATATGTGAACATGTTTGTATAATAATACAATACCTAAAATTTTACAATACAAAGTTCATTTTAATAAAATTTAAGCATACTTCATGCCCATTATTCCTAAAATCAGTTTTTTTTTTTTTTTTTTAACCAAAGGAAAGAATTTTGAAACTGACTTTTTAATAATCTATACAGCTATTATAAATTATGAAAATCAGGCCCAAAATATCAATGTTTCTATTTTTAATTAAAGAAATTAAACAAAAAATGGTTTAAAGAAAGTCAACAATTCATAGTTTTATGGAATGAAAAAAATCAATTTTTTTATAAATTAATGTAATGGCATCAAAGCTTCTTACAAAATATTTACCCTTTACTCTGCAGATTTTGTTTTGTCCAAACATAATATTAATAAACAACTTAATTTTAGATAATGTTCTATTACAAATATCAGCATTTTCTTATAAGTAAACAATACATAAAAATATATACACAAATAAATATATTGCAATCAAAAAGTGCATAATTTGGAAGAAAATTTAATGATAAAACTATTTCTTTATATATGCAATTACTAATAAGCATTCAAAGTATAAATCGTAATACTTTTAACAGGATTACTCATAACAAAAAAGAAATACTGACAAAATAAATTGTTTACACATTATTCATTACAGGGGTACTTATAAAATTTGCACTTTTAATTAAGAATTAAAATAATCATACCATCATAAAAGCATTTTATCAATGCATCCTCCCCATATAATGTTTATCATAAAAAAAAAGAAAATTTTTAAGATTTTATTAAAATAAAATCATACTAAAATTTTTACTTCATAATAAATTATAAACATACTGCATATATTTTAGTAAATAATGGGTTATAATACATAGAAGAACAGCAAGTTTTAAGATTTATTACTGATGCGGATAAATGTAATGACTGTGAATGTCTTATTGTAATCAATTTCGAAGTTTCGAGTTTCACTTTCATTAAATTTCAAGCATAAGTCAAAATTAAGTAATTGCCATTTCCTATGGTTATTCTACATTATGACAATAGAAAATTCACTTTATTAAAATATAATGAACGATAGTAAGAGTTTTAGTAAAATTCTTGATGAAGTCCACTATTCAACCGAATATTAACGTCAAGCGCATATCTGGTATCTGCCCAGTGTTGGCAACATAACAGATAATTTAAGCAGGAAAGCAAAGATGGAATATATATAACACTAAGAAAAATTAAAATATTACAAGACGTATCATTTTAAAATTATTTAATTCTTTTGCATAAAAATTATAACTCCAAAAAATGTAATGTATCATTAGTGCTGTATGTACTGTAGTTTGAGAATCTGATGTATTGAGTTATTTATCAATCAGATCTATTGAATATTCTTGAAAGATGTATCTATATCTTTAGCTTCTGCTTTCTATGAATAATAAATACCGTTTTTAAGGAGAAGTTACACTTTTCAGATAAATACTGTGCTTTATCTTAAAAAATGAAGATAAGTTGGTGGAAATAATATAAACGTATAAACAAATAATAATATAAACGTACTCAATGTAACAAGAGTTGACAGAGTATATAGATTGACAAATTAGTATTAGTACTGTAAAAACATATTAAAAACTTAGAAAGACAAGAATCCCCCATTTCATTTGCATGACACATACTTGCTATCAAGTTTACCGATTATTTAAACAGAGATGCAGTTGTAACAAGGTTTTTACAACTAAATGATTTAAATGTCCAAACAAAAATGTTAGATCAATGTAATGTTCCAGTATTTACATCGAATTATTTGGTAAGCAAAAGTGAAACTCGGAATAAATTCTTATAAAGCTTAAACGTGATCTTAGCATACTTAACAAAACTCACCTTTCCGAGAAACACGCCCACAAACAATAAACAGTACTCCAAAACCAGATAAACTCCAAACAGCAAAAAAGAAATTTACCCACCTGTCAGGAAGGATATTGCCAACTATAATAACTTCATTAGTTTAATAAATACTTCCTTTAAAAAGAATCACTTAATTTTTCTTTATTTTATGATGATATCGGAATCTAATTAATTTGTTAAATAATATCATTTAAAAATTAAAAAGAAGCTTTTCAATTAATATTTAACGATCATCAAATTTCTGAATAATTTTATTTTCAACCCTTCGAGTTACGCTAAAGTTGCTTTGAAAAATTCAGTGAGAAACTTAAAATCAGGACCTGCAGACATTCAGATAAAAATATGCACACAAAAGTATTTAAATATATTTTTTTATTATTATTAAGTACAGATAAAACATATGTCTAAGTTTGGAAACTTCCTTTTCAATCGATGCATCTGGAATAAGAAGAATTTTATGAAGAATTCTAAATAAATATTAGATGCTGAAAGTATGGAATCAGATGTGATAGAAATGCCTGCTTAATTGTTTTCCAAAATTAAATTGAAGATATATTATTTTAAAATAATTTTCTTTATTGCATGCTATTTCAGCCTGTTTATAATTAGAGCGCTCTCTTGCGGTGATTGTTTCAACTATAATTAACTGTATCATGGCAACCGGAAAAGTGCAGTTGTTATGTACTATTCATCAGCTGACTGTTACTAAGGTTACCGGCGAAGCAAGGCTGAATTCTCTGTGGGAGGGATAAATGTGGATCTTTGGTTACGGTTCATTAACGTGGAAAACAGATTTTCCTTTCAAATGTCGTGTTGTTGGGCATATTAAAGGTTTCACTCGCAGATTTTGGCAAGGCAGTGAGGATCATAGAGGAGTACCTGGTGCTGTAAGAATATATATATATTATTAATTGAAACCCACTGCATTATATCTGCACACCGAGCACTACTTCTTTGATTGCATGATTGAAGTATTCCTTTAGAATCAATAGGAACAAAAATTGAAAGACAAAGTACATTTCTGGCACTAAGCTGTATCATACTAAGTTTTGCATATTCATTGTCAGAAAATACTTTTAATTTATAATTCAGTATTTGCCTGAAGAATTTTTAGAAAATAGATCAACCCCATTTCATTTGCATTCCTTTGTGTTTCATATAGTTAAATGAAAGAATTTTCATATTTTATGTTTATTTTTTATACACAATGTACGAAAAAGTGAGCGTATAATTGGTGCTAGACAATGATTCTGGGAAGTTATTTATTAATGTTGAGTAAAAAACATGCTTTTAACTGGGGAAATGCCAGAATAGTTGGAAATTTTAATTGACAATTTTTTTTTTGTTGATGTCTTTTTTTTTTTCCTTTTTTTCCCTGATTTGTTTTCTAAAAATAATTTGGATTTCTCTTGAAATCCATATTCATTCAAAGATGTATAGTTACTGCAATGGCTATTTGGGAAAAAAATAAAAATCAAACAAAGGCTAAAATTTTTTCAGAAGAATATTGTTTTATGCCATGGTATGATATCTTTTCCCATCCTATATAAACATTCAATTTTAAAATTAAACTGAATCTACTAGAAGAGGATTATTTAGAGGCTGTAATTTTGTAATTGAGTTCCCATTCCTCTCAAATATAGTAGAATGCCTAGTTGAGGCTTCATTTGCTCTGTATATTGAATGAGACATTATTTACATTTAATCATATTGTAATTAAATTAAAATAAATGGTTAAAATTTTATTCACTCAAGTATTTTTAATATACAAAGTTAAAGAATATATTATTTTCCATATTATGTAATTATTTTTCTAAAATTCAAATGCAACCATATTTTTAATTAACTCTATATACTCTGTTTGCTTTATACATATATATAACAAATGTATATACTATATACATATATAAGTAACTATTTATAAATATTTTCATATATATAAATATTTACGTATATAAAAATATTTTTTAAATTTTAATTTTGTTGATATAGTGAAATTCTAACATTATAAATGCAGTCATGCTAAGTTATGATAACATTACAAGTTACTATGTATTTATTAATTATAGCTTTCCATAAGAGTAATCTTTTTATTTTCAGCCTGGAAGAGTTGTAACTATTGTGCCATCTTCAGATCCAGAGGTATGTTTGCTTATTTCCTGCAGTAACTTTTTATTGGCTGTAATATTTTTTTTTTGTGTGTGTATGAAACCAGAAACATTATTTATAAAAATAATAATTAAAAAAAACTGGCACATTTTTTTGTAACTGAACAGCAGAGGACAACAAACATATAATTTGACTTTTACATCAATTGTAGCAGTTATTAAAATTTATTATATCTTGTGAAATATTGCTATATAAATTTTTAATGATTTCAATTCAAGGCACAGATTTTATCTGATGTACAATTAATAGAAAAGCAATGAAAAAAAGTGCATGTGTATATATTTATATATATCGCAGAGTTCGAAGTACCTTTAAATCTCAATAAATTGCAATGAAGATAAAAGCAGGCAATTTATACAAAAAGAAAAGAAATAAAACTAGATTACTTTTTTTTCTTGATAAAGACAGCATTTATTGATTGCATATTTAAAACCATCAGATCTCTCAGCAGTTGTAGAAACAATACATCACATAGTATAAAACAGTAGTTGGAGAAATTGCTTATAAATCTTTAGTGGGCTCTCCTCTATTGTAAAGTTCAGTTATTAGACTAGATATTGCATTTTTTGTATATAATTCTATTTTGCAGTAAGCAAGAGAAATTATACCTGGAAACAGAAATGCATATTTTGTTGTAATTGAAAATAGCTAATACTGATATTTTAAAAACTGATATATTATTTGGACAAATTCTATGTAAGCATATACAGCTTGTTAAACAATTAAGAATAAAAATCATTTAAAAAACCATGAAAATGTCAATTTCTCTAATTTGTAAATTTTATATTTAGAATTCTAATTCAAGAATAATTACAAGAAGGCTTAGTTATTGTTAAATGAGTTTCTTGAATAGTTTTGCTAAAATCATTTTATTTATATTTAATTGGAATCTTTTTTATTCATTTAATGGATATATTATCTGATTTTGTAAAAAGAATAGTCTATGACATTGATTATCATATTTAATAGTTGCCTTGCAATTAAAAAAAAAATAATCGAATTTTCATTATTATTACCATGCTATATACATATTCTGTAAATTAGAATGAAAAACTGGTTTAATTGCAATTATGATTAGTTGTTAGCATATTTTTGTTAATTTTTATTAATAATTTTGCAATTTGACTTGATATTATGAGCTTTATTTTTTACTTATGAATGAAAGCCATTTCAATTACATAATAGTGATTTAAATGACAATAAATATTTATTTCATTGCACTTTCTTTTTAAGGCTCAAGTTTATGGTGTTGCTTACGAAATAGCTGAAGAAGATATTCCAGAAGTAATTGAATATCTTGATTACAGAGAAAAAGATGGTTATGAACAAATATATGTCACTTTTTATCCTTCTACAGAAGATTTAAAAGCTTTTGAATTAAAAATATATGTAGCCAATACAGATAATCCTTTTTATTTAGGACCAGCTTCTTTAGATGATATTGCCAAACAGATATTTTTATCTGAAGGACCCAGTGGACGTAATGATGATTATCTATTTCAATTAGCTGAAACCATGAGAAAGATAGCACCTCACGTCAAAGATGATCATTTATATCAGCTTGAAAAATTAGTAAAAAATTTTAAAATGAATCATATGAAATCAATAAATTAAAGATGTATAAATATATGAAACTAATTTATGAAATGAAATTATTTTGAATAAAAAATCTTCTATTCGCTTAATTATTTTTTAAAAAACTTTATAGGAATAATTAAATGTTATTAATGAAAGCTAACTTATGACTAAAACTGTGTATTCTCAAATTTAATATTATTGATTAGATGAATAAAACATACTTTTTGTTGAAACTATTGTTAATAATACTGATGTAAAAAAAGGGATGTCAGGAAAAAGAAACCACTGTTATATTTAATTATGACTTCTATCCTTCTAAGATTTCTTCCTGTATTTCCTTTAATTTATCTTTATTTATTTGTTTTCAGTGTGTAAAAGTAATGATCAGTTTACATATTCGAGAGGAGAATTAAGAATGTTAATTATCATCAGTAATGTTAATATACAGTAAAATAAAAAATTAAAAAAATATTATGCTTTTTTTTTTGTATTTGAATAATCCTTAATTTACAGGGCACTGGAATTCCAATTTGAATATATGTGAAATATCAACATTAAACTTGAATTTTAATTTAACATAATAAGAGAATTGGAAATACCAGGGAAATAAAAAATTTTAAGTATTGAAATACTGCCTACATGATAGTCTATGTTCACATTCTTATCAATTTTAGTTGCAATAATATTTTGAAACATATTTATGTGAATAACATATATGATAGTTATATGATAAATAAGCATTGGATGGAAGAATAAACATTCATGTTACAGAGAGAACAATTTTTGAATGAAATTAAAAGTAATACATTCACTATCAAAATAGCCAGTAGTAGATTTTTGGAGAAAAATTAAATAAAGACATGATACTGGTAGTGTGAGAGTGGGGAAAAGGAAATATGAGAATGTTATTATTTAATACAGAAATTAAAACAATTTGATTTTCTGTTTTAATTTGGACAGTTTATAAATTACTTATTTAGGTCAGAGCAGATTTTTTCGATTGCAATATATGTATAAATTTATGTATCATATTCTTTAAATTGCTTTGTAATCTTTATGATGGTTCTAAAAAACAAATTTTACAGATTAAAGACTACGAAATGTTCTAGCTCGATTGCTAAACATTTTGAAATTATTGACGCAAGAGATAGCACTATTAAAAAGAATGAAAAAAATAGAGAAAGTGTGGCAGCTGGATACTCAGAGAGATTAAAATAAATTTCACATAATGTTATCTGGAACTCTAGAATTGTGAAAAAAGCATTGATTTTTCAGGTATAAGACAATAAGTGAAAGAAAATATTCCTACAAGATGATGCTAGTTGATGTATAGCTGTTGAAATTTTTAATAGCGTTTAGGCCAAACAACAATCAGCTATTTCAAATCAAACAACTGAATTTTCTGGAAGGAAAGGGTGGTAGAAAGGTTGCATCTCAGATTAAGTATTTCATTCAAATGAGATAAGTAGTTTAGAAAAAAATGCCATGTAGAACAAACTGATATCGACTAGAAAAATTAGCTGCAGAATTTAAAACTTCAAATGAAAGAATTTCTGTTCTATTATGTAACATGTCTCTGGTGATTATATGATGTGACCTATAGTTATTAGCCCCTTTTTTGAATCCCAGAGCCATAAAAGGCTTACATAAAGCAAATATTTTTGTGTATTGAAAGGCAGTCTATTGGAAAATCTATGTCAAAATGTTAATATTTTGAGATTGGTTTTTAAAACTGTTTTGTTTCTGATGTTTAACTTCATATGAAGAAAAAAAAATCAGACTTTTAAAGTATTTTTACTTCTAGACTTCTCCAAACATTCCACAAATTTACATCACAATGATGTGAAAGTTGTATTTTTACTATCTAACACAACATAATTTATCCAACCATTGATCAGGGATATTTCAGTACATGTTATATAAAATGTTTCCAAAAGGATTTTGGATGAAGTTAACTCTGACAACACATTTAATGTTATTAAAGTTGGGTAAATTACTCCACTTTAGATCGAATAATCAAGTTGATAATCAATTATAAAAAAATCTCCCTAAATGTCTGCTAAAAATCTATTTGGCCAGATGTTGCTTTAAATGGACATGATATTCCAGTGTTAAAGAACTGATACTTGGAGATTCAAAGATTTGGCACACCAAGTAGGGAAGAAGAACATAATGACATGGATTCCCATGAACTTAAACAATAGATGTCAGATTCTTATTTTAATGCTGCTGAATTGGTAGAAGTAACCTTTAATTTAACATTCAATGAAGTTGAAATAGATTGTGATGAAGCAATTTCACTTGCCCTAAGCACTATAGACTAAGGATTTGGAATAACTAAAGAACCAGAATTTTTCTTTTTCATTCAGAATAATCCAAATGTAGATTAAAATTTGCATGAAAATTGTACAATTGTTTGTCTTCATATATTTTAAGAAACGTGGAAAAAAAAAATCGAGATAAGTTTTGTTTCAAACACATTTTGATGTGCCTCTGTAAAAAAGGTTAGGAAATTACTATGGTATTCAGCAAATTGGTAGCAGAATAACAAGGTGGTAATAATATCAAATTTCTTTAATGAATGGACAAGTTATAAATAAGTCAGCATGAAATGGAATAAAATAATTTATTTTTGTGGATTCTACTGAATGCATAGTACTACATAGATAAATGAATATTTACTTAAAAAATATTCTACAATTAAAATGCATGTATTAGTTTTTGCATTATTTTGCTAATTTTTTAAAATTTCTATTTTTAAAGGGAAATGCATGATTTCGTTTTTAAGAAAGCTAAAAGTATTCTATTGAAAGAATATACATATATGCATGAATAAAGGAGAAAATCCAAATAAAAATAAACTAACTATAAGTAAACTGGAGTAAAGAAGGAAAATGTCTAAACATATGAATAAAAAAGATTAAGTAATAAATTTTCCCTTGTCTAAATAAGCAAAAGAAGCTGGAAGAAGCATCAAATAAATGAAAGGGGTATATTTCTTCATTCATATCAGTATTTCCTTAAACTGAAATTTCCATTTACCTCTAGATTTATTGAGAACCACTAAGCATTGAAAGACCAGACACTGCAAAGAAAATATTCATATAATCTGATATATAGTGTGGTGAAATATTTTTTTTTCTGTCAGAAAGAAAAAAAGTAATCACTTTTAAGCCCTTTATATAAGGATAAACAAAAATAAATAGTTTTTAAGTACTTTTAATGACAATATGACACCCTAATAATATGAAATAATCGATCTTTACCTTATAAATTATGGAGCAGATGCTTTTTTTAAAAATTAGTAATGAAGAGAAATAAATAAAATCATATATAACATGAACACAGCTTTTTCAAGTATGCAGTAATGAATATTTATGTAACAGTGCACAGTTATATAATAATAAAGGTAATTTTTTTTGTTTATGACCATCATTTGTTTAATTTGATTAATATTTTGATTATATTATAAATATGTGCAAGTTAGTATATTTAGCATCTTGGCTGATGTTTTTATCCTGTTCCACCCTTCCAAAATTTTTTCTTTTTGTGTAAAATTTATATATATATAAAAAAATAGCACTTTTTCTGAAATTCTGGAAAACCTGATAAAGTCTTAAGTTTTGAACTTTTGAAATATTTGCAGTTTTCACAAGATATGTTAAAACAATGAACGATTTATCAATAACATAGATTCATAAAGTTATAATGAGTTTTCTTTTTTACTATGAAATTGTTTTGTCGATTAAGTTATGGCAACTATTTATTATTTGAAGTTCAGAATAAAAGAAATCACTAAGAAATATTTTTCAAGATGACTCATAGCTGTAATAATAACATAAATAAAAATCTACAGTCCCCAAAACTTCTAAAGATTTCGTTAAACACATTATTTTATTCATTACTAATCAAAATGTTAAGTAAAAATAATTTGCATCATTATGTAATCAATACTATTACCAATTAATCACTGTGGATCTGCATCTTTAACTACAATAATTTTCAATTATTTAGATGTATGCATAATCATGAATGAATTACTAATATTATTTTATGTGTTTAATTGTATACTTCCTTTTCGCCTAAAATATTTTTTTTCTCTATAAGATGACATAAAATCAGATGATCTTATGTCATTGGATTTTATTTGTTGTATTTACACAAAAACATTGCTGCACATTGGATTTGACATATAAAACTAACTTGTAAAGTGTATTGCAATTATCAGAGTTCCATTCTTAAAAGGACGAAAATCTAAAAATATATACATGCATACATGCACACACACACACAGCTTATGTATTGTAAAAAACGTCTTGTAGGACCTACATCACTTTGTTAAAAACTACAGCAATATTTTCTGTTAGAATTCATTATTTTCTTTTGAATTTCTAAATCGACATTATAAAAGAAATTATTAGTTCCACACATATCACTGAAGTGTTTCACAGACAAACATTACACTTTTAAAAACAATTAAAAAAGGAGAAAAAAAAAAAGGAAAAGTATTCCTTATTTATGTTTAAGATATTAAAGGAAAAATTCAGTAGATTCTATATAAATTAGCATTGACATTCATAAATGAAAACTATTTAAACAATAAACAACTAATTATTACCCAAATTATATATATATATATATATATATTTTTAGTTTGAGAACTAAAAATAAATTTTGTCTGGTTTCTTAGTATACATTTAAGAAATATTCTCAGTTTTTGTAAATGGAAATCTGTGTGGATGTGTTTTGTACTAATTGATCAACATACTAATTTTTATTTTATAACAGATTGTTTATTTATGAAACTATACAATGAGGCAAAATGTAGATTGTCACATAAATAGGATCAAGTTTTGTAATACTTCTTAAAAATTGGTATAAATGCCTGCAAGTCACATAAGAGGATGGGAAACAGGAGTCATGAAAAATAACATTATTACCTTTTTTTCAGATTATCACTATTTATTAGCAAAACCAACAAAAATTTGTAAAATAGATTATTTTCTTTTCTTTATTCTCATTTAGAGATATTTTCCTTATTTAAATTGTATTACCATTACCTCCATTTTATTCTTCATGATGCAATATAATTTTTTTCTGATGGAAATGAGATCACAAAATAAATTATAATTGGAAAGAAATTAAAAGATTGAGAGGATATATTTATTCAAATAATTTTGATAATGGAAAAAAGAAAGAACTTAGTTTAACAGAAAGTTTAGAGTACAGATTTTCAAAATTAACTGAATATTATAAAATATGACTTCAGAGAAATATTAATTTTCTGGAAATGTTATTGAATTAAATATCATAAAAATTCCTAGAAAACTTTAATAAAGCTCTTTCAGAATTTTTTTTTATTTCTAATTTTTAGAATAAATAATGAAAAATAATGAATTTCAATAGAGTAAAAATAAATAATAAGAAGAATATACTATTGATTAAAATAGCTTATCACAGATGAATAATTTGGATATATAGTTTTGTACAAAAATATACTCTATATTTTTTAAGTGCATATGCAGAGCAAGTTTTAATTCACAAACAATTTTGAATGGATTAACTTTTCAGTGATTGCATAACAAACTTTTTGTCATTGGAAAAAATATTGAAAAGGTATTTAACAAATGTTTTTAAAATAAGAGAAGGTTTGGTGAAAGATATATTGTCAATACTTATTCACATGCAAATCTAAATATAACAAAGTCAAATGTAAACAACCTTTTATATATATATATATATATATATATATATATATATATATATATATATATATATATATATATATATATATATATTAAAATTGAAATATAACATATATATATTAACATTGAAACTATGCAGTGAAATTATACAACATAACAATGCAACCTAAGAATAATAAAAAAATTCCATCCCTTGAAATCTCTTGAACATAATCTAAATATTCAATTTTTTTGTTAGATCTATCTCCATAATTCTAGAACGCTTTAATGAACCTCAGAACATTTAAAACACGATTTGTAGAAATAATGTTACATTTTTAACTTATAAATATCAATTTTTAACAACAGAAATATATAATTGTAATAGTTTGGAAAATAAAATGAAAATAAATAAATAAACATTAAAATTTTTTTTCATGTCTTCATTCATTATACTGCCCATTAAAACCTAGTGAAGTCCTGATAAATTATTTCGTTTTGAAATTGTAGGTTAATTAAAACTTACGCTGGTTTCTGAAACATTGGCACCTTTAGAAAAGCTCTTTTTCTTTCAATATCCTTTCATTATGTAAACAATTTTTATTTTTATCATAATGATTTTTTCATCCAATACTTTATCATATTGTTGGCAGTCAAAGAATGCTGAGATTGATTGAATAATGGAGGTGGAGGTGGAGGAGGTGGTATTAAATTATTTAAGTTCGACTGTTCTTTCCTTTTGCTATTTTGTTCACCTTTGGCTTGATATTCAATTTCCACTTTATTCTTCATGTGAGAGAACATTATATTTCTCATTAGTCCACTTTTTTGGAAGCTTATCTGAAAAAAGAAATACCGATTATAAGAAAATCAAATATTAAGTATCAAAATAATTTTTAAAAAAATTCTTTCTAAATTTTGAAATTTTTAAACAAAACAAAACAAAATTATATGTAAAATATAAGCCATGCTTGCATTTGTTCTTTACATATATATATATATATATGTAAACCTAATTTAAGCATTTGTGTGACCAAATGGAAAAACTTTTGAACTGAACTTTTGATTTATTTCATCACAGGAGGCATATTATATATGAGAAGCGATGATAAAATTAACTTCCATTTACATTGCAATACAAGGGCAAAAGAGACCAAAATTTTTCCCTTCAGTGGTTTTACTTTGAGATTTTTATACATATTTCTTTGACACATATAGTCTTAGGAAAGAGTTGTTTAAGAATCTTTAAATGAATGATGCAAGCATTTATCCCTTCACTCAGAGCTTAAGAATCTGCTAAATTCAGCAGTTTCACAGAGTGCATTGGATCAGGAAATAAGAGAACATTTTAAAATGAACTAAATCTGAGTTAAATTAAGATAAAAATTAGGAAATTAATTAAGATTTAAATGAGATTAAGATATATCATTATATATATGTATATTACACACATACAATGTAATATATTAATTAAAAAGAAAATACTAGTAAAAATCAGACATCCAAAATAAAAAGTAAAAGCTAAAAGTAAACAATAGTATAATATACAAATAGTACAATATAATACGAGGAAAGTGGTAACAATAATAATAAAAGTGAGTATAAAATATAAAACAGAGTGTGTTTAAAACAGATGATCAATGCATTAATCATTAATCAAGGAATTAAATTAGAAAAGAAACTGAAAAAGAATTATAGCATTTATTACAAACAGTATCAAACAATTAAACAAAAAGATATTGTCTTCACCCAAAATGTAATAGTAGATCAATGTGGAAAAATGGAAATATGATATTCATTTTCCTTCATTTTTAATCTCCAGTATATTTCCAATTTTTGATTTACTTCACCATATTATGCATTATTCTTTGATATTATTTATTTTGCATCAAAGATTTGCATAACTTTTTTAAATTTTATTTTTCCATATTGTTTAACTACTGAGGTGAAAATATTCTATCACTGGTCTACTATTAGGATAAAGGCAGTATTTTTTCACTTAATTTACAATACTGTACAGAAAATGCTGTAACTCCCTTAGTGGTCTGCAGTAATTTCATCCAATGATGAGCAATTAAAACATTAATCACCGTTTTGTTTTACATTTCCACTTTCACTATTGATTAATAATTTATATTATAAATACAAACATACAGCAAGGTGTTTAACTACTGATATTTTTTTTAATGAATTTTATAACATGGCCAATTTTTTTTCCAAAATTTTATTGAATATGTTACATTTTTACAACAACAAATCTGGGAGAGAGTTAAGAGTGAAATTAAATTATTTACAACATGAGATCAATAAATTCATATACGTTTATTATAAGTTTATATTTATAAGTTTCATATCACTGCAAATATTCTTATAAATTAATTATCTACATAATAATTGAAAACTTACAAATAAAAGAAATATTAAAGATCAAACATAATTTTAATAGTAAAGTTTATCCCAGTTATAGTATTATTCCATACGATATATAAAAACATAATAATAAATCTGTAAAACATAAATTAACAAAGGTAATAAATACTGATAGGTTGTATAAAAGAATTTCTATAAATTTATAAGATTTTATTATATGATTGTTAACTAATAATTATATAGGATTTTGTTTCATAGCCTTCCATTTACCTGGAATTTTTTGAGATCTATTTTTCATTTAATATATATGATTATTCTGTTGTTATTTGATATTATTGCTAGATGAAAATTATATGCATTCATAATCCAAATGTAATTCATTATTATTTTAATTATTTTTTTAGAATTATCTTATTGAATCAAAAGTTTTAGGTCAAATTCAAAACAACTTTCAATATATTTTCATAGCTTTATAATAATGCTACCGTTCAGAGAATAACTGTATTGAAACCAATGCAAAATAAAATAATTTTAGGATATTTAATACAAAGTAATTCCAAAATAATCATTGGATATCAGTTATGATCACTGTATTTGAAAATGCATTGAAAGCATGAAAATAAACCATTTGGTTCTAGGGCTTACTCATTATAGATAATAGTGTTGGCACATGTAGAATGTTTTTAAAAAACCTAAAAGAGGAAATAGTAAATTCTAATCTGAATTCAGAGACTTTTGAAGCCAATGAAAAAAAAGCAATGATAATCCAGTATTTTTTGATATTATAAATTTCTTCTTCCTTTCAACTGCTTAGTGCAAAAAATGTATAACATTTAGTAGATTCTATAAAAAAGTAAAAATATGGAAATAATCAATTTTTTGATTATTTTTTGTAATTACTTTGTATATACTTTGCTATTTTGGAAAAGGAAATAAAATATTAGTTAACCCTAAAAAAATCTGAAATTTGGTTATTATCAAAATTTTGATTTATAAAGAAATATAAACTAAAGTAATAATAATCGAAGTAACACATTACTGAAAGATAATGAACTGGGTTAGGGAGATAGCGTTTAATTAAAAGAATAATGATTAAAGTTATTTACACAAAGAACCATTTTTCCAAGTTTATGGTTATTACATTTTATTAAAAGTGAATGCAAAATAAATGTATTTAACAGTCCAAAGAAAAAATCCAAATTTAAAACTTATTTAAAATCTTGCAATTCAATTGGAATTTTAATGCATTCTACATCATGAATCCTCTTTATCAAAAAATTCATCACTTTTTACTCTAAATCTTGATTAAATTTCATTTGAAGGACTGTAAAATTATTAGTTGTAAAAATATTTTTAGCAAATGGCATAACAGTTTAGAAATAATATATACAGTGGTGGTCAAAATTGTGGAAACTTTTGAAAATGTTAATGTTTTCTTTGTATGCTTACAGAACATGTTACATTTCACAAAACACAAACTATTACAAATCATTTTAAAGAGAACTTAATGCTGATTTTAATATAAAAAGCAAAATTCAAATATTTCCAGTACAAAAGAGTTATACTTATTTTAATCTGGAAAACACAGTGATGAAGTAGATTGTAATTTCTAACTTTCCTGACCAATCACTGTTCTTGTTCTGAAAACCAATGAAATAATAACTGCCAGCAGAAGCTGACATCGTGTTTAAAGTTGGAATAAATCATTATTGTGCTTTGTTCTGTAGAAGGAAGACTGCTTTTTATGTAATCACGTCACAAGTAAAAATTTTTGTTAAACTTTTTGATATTCAGTAGAATTTTTGTCAATATTTCTTATATTTAGTCAAGAAGCAATGGCATCATTATAAAAAAAATAGATTAGACAAGTAGAAAGAGAACTAAGGTTATTGTGTTACAAGAATGTGTTCTTTCCTATGCTGAAATTGCAAGACTAATGGGTTCAGTGACTACATTTGGAGTCCGAAAGTTTTGCTTACAATATCATGAGACAAATTCAATAAAATACAAAGCAAGGAAAGGTGCCCCTCATCTGTTGATTACAGAAGAATAAAAGACTATGTCTCCAAGATAGAAGAATGTCATTAGCAGCCATTAGAAGTCATTGAATGAAGCTGGCATTTCTGTCAGTTCAAGAACAATTAGGAGAACATTATAGATGTTGCCCTAAGAGGTAGAATTCCATGAAAAAAATCTCATTTGAATTTACAGCTGTACATAATAAGATTACAACAGGAAAAAGAACACATTAATTAGACAGATGGTCAGTGGTCACATGTTATATGTAATGATGAAGCAAAGATTTTGTTGATCAATAGTGATGGGTGAAAATATGTAAGATGTAGAATAGGTGAAGATTTACATCCTGACTGCATTCACACAACTGTATAGAATTCAGTGTTA
This sequence comes from Argiope bruennichi, assembly GCF_947563725.1. Lineage (NCBI taxonomy): Eukaryota > Metazoa > Arthropoda > Arachnida > Araneae > Araneidae > Argiope > Argiope bruennichi. Next base: position 9,474,062 of record NC_079154.1, read on the forward strand.
TGATTTAGTCATGCATGTCAGCAGACGGTATTGGTCTTCTTCATGTTATCGATAGGACACTAAATGCAAGAAAATACATTTACACTATTCTAATAATATACTACTATAATAATTCTAATAATATAATAAGCGAAATAATATATTTCCATCAGTGATCTCTTTCACAACAATGCCTCATTTATTTTTTAGGAGGATTCAGCTTCCTGCCACACAGCAAAAATATCAGAAGAGTGGTTTAGTATAAAGAGGACTGAACTGCCATCATGGTCAGAAAAGAGTCTTGACCTCAATGCTATTGAGAACTTATGGCCTCATTTGAAAACTCATGTACAAATGAGGTGCCCATCAGGTAAAAGAGAACTAATTAAGGTTACAACTGTTTCCTGGCATCATGTAATAATGAAGGAAGAACTTAAAACTCTCATTAGCTCAAGGAAACATTGATGTGAAGCTGTAATAAAAAATGAAGGCCACATTACTTAGTACCGATAACTCACTATTATCATCAGTATCTAATGTATTTCGCTAATTATTCCTGCTCAACTTTTTTGTATTGCAAATATTTGAATTTAATTTTTGTATTTAAACCAGTATTAAATTTTCTTTGAAATGATATACAAGACTTTGCATTTTACGAAACGTAACATTTTCTATAAGCAAACAAAAGTCAGATAACATAAAAATTTTCAAAAGTATCCATAATTTCAGCCACCATTGTAAATGCAAATGTTTGCTGTGCTATAATATTATTAAGAAGTTAGCCACACAGAAATTATAAGATATAACATTATAATTACCGATGACACTGGTTCACTGTAAACATATCCTAGACGTTCATAAAATCCTTGCTGATCATGGGTACTCAAATATGCTGTTGAAAATTTTAACCTAGAAAAAGAGAGAAAAATGTGAATTAAAAAAAAATAATAATAATTACAGGGTGCTTATATATGAAGTGCAAATATTTAAAGAACTCTTGAAGAGAAACTATTTGGAACATAATGAAGAAACTTGGTATTTCTAATATTTACAGCCTGGGAAAATAAATTTAATAATAATAAAAAAAAATTAATTCAATTTTTTTTATGTGAAAATTTTTTTGTTGATTGTAGGTTGAAATTATAACATATTTTTCTTTGTTAAAAGATATGAATAAATACATAGTTAAAAATGTTTAATTTGTATAATAGGAGGTAAAATTCTTATCATAAATTTAAATAAATTAACAATATCATTTTAAGTCAATAATTATGTAATATAGCAGAGAAAATTTCAAAACAGAAATAACAAATGAATAAAATATATAATGTAATTTCATTTATATTTTGAAATCCAATCATACAAGCCAAAAACCAGCCAATTGTATTCTAATCGTCAAGAATAAAGGAAAAATTATTTTAAAACTAGGGATACTTAAAAAAAAATGAAAAACAGACAACAGCATGTATTATTGTTAATTTTTTAATGAAATTTAAGTACCATTTTTTAATGTATGCATTCATAAACACACTGTTTTATATTTGTCTTTGACAATAGTTCTTTCTAAGTATAAAAAATAAATAATTTTATAAGTTAATGGAGTTTTAGATTTAATTTTCTATTGTAATCATGCATATTCAAATGATACAAGCGGCATGAATAAAAATTCTAAGCATTACAAGTCATTTGTATGATCAAAAATTTTTGTCATTATTTCAAATGAATTCTAAACTAATACTGCAATACGATGACACATCCATGCTATTCATATATAATATTTTTTTATTTATATTTCCCTTGAAGAAATCATTTCTCTCCTCTTCTATAAAAGAAATAGAAATTTTATATTCTTCTTTCCTTTCATATATAAACAGCAGGAATGATCTCCTTAAAACCTTTCTCATATACTGTCTAATAAAGATATTATCTTCTTTCTCAGAGTAAAATTATGAACCTTGGGTAAAGCTGCAAAACATTGGCAGACAGCAGTGGTGAAATGTAGATTTTGGTGTGAATCTATAATTTATACTAAATAATGTGATCCTTAATTAATTTTTTTACATTTAATCCCCAAAATCTGGTTAAAAGGTATCCAAAAATCAAATCTGTGTTTTACATGAATTTTTTCAACCAACAGATTGTAAAGTAAAGTTTGGAACAGAATTACAACTGTAGTCACAAAATCTCATATGGAATTTTATGTATTCAAGTCATGTTTTTGAGTTATCACATTTATATGCTTCTGACAATATAGACTGACTGATGATCAACATTGATGAACTTGGGTCTAAATTTAATATTTATGCTCTAGATGTTAAATCTGTGTATCAAATTTTATCCATTTAATTCTCTCCATTTTATAATTGTGTTAATTTATATTCAGGCAAACAGTCTACTGTTAATATTTTTTCGAAGAACTTTTATATTATAAGAAGCATACAATAAGTGAGAAGAAAAATGAGATTTAAATTATGTTTGATTGAAGCTCATAAGATATTCCGAATTAATATAATAAATATGTTTCTATAAACATATAATTACTATACAGTCTTATACTAGATTTACAAAAGATGAAGCATGCAATACAAAATCAAATAGTAATACTTAATAAATATTAAAACATGCTAACTTTTTTGCATATTCTTCTGTCTTATTCATGAGATATTTTCCATATCCTTTGTTTCTTTTGTCTTCTGCTATAATCACTACAAAAATTAGAAATAAACATTATTTAAAATTTTCAAAACCTACCTATGATTTAATCTAAAATAGTTTGATTAGTTTTTTGTAAGCTGATACAATTATTTCTAGTTTCCATAGTATAGCTGAAATATAAGAATTCTTATTATTTTATATTTTTTTAATGCATAATCTTTTAAATTTAATATAATAACTCTCACAGTATTTTAAATCAGAGTCAGTAACACTCAAAAAGGCAATGTTGTCAATCTGAATAAATTTTGTTGTTATATAGGTTTATTTATAAATTGCAAAACAAGAATATAATACTGAAGTTTGAATTAAAAAAAATAAAGAACATGTACATATTTATACATGTAATAGAATGTTCTGAAAGGATACATTTTATACATCATCAATGGAGTGTTGTATAATTTTATACTATGTAATTTGACGATTTAAAGAAAACTAATTAGAGTAAGAAATGGCAAATTTTGGACCATGGATTTACATATTATTTTAGCAATGACAGGAAACATTAGAATTTCCTTAAATAGAAAATTATGAAGGAAGCTATATATGATACTAAATCTAATTATATATTTCAGTGTATAAGTTTTATGGATTTAAATAAGACTAATAAATAAGAGAATATTTTAGTTTCATATACCAATAATTGATATTCTATATATTATCTCTACATGTAAGACAAATATTGTCCCTTGAGGAGATTTTTACCTTTTACTTAGCCTTTTTACACCTTATAATCATATAGTTAATAAAGAGAAAATTAATATTTAAAAGTAAATATTTGATAAAGAATGCTTATACCTGATTCTATCCAGCAGCCATCATTATCTTCTAATACTCTAGTTATTCGACTGTGACCTATAACTCTTTTTTGCCCATTTTCTTCTTCTAGCAATACTAGAGAATCTGGCAATTCCTTACAAGATCTGTTTAGGGAATGCATTCTATCAGTAGAAAAACTGGATGAGTGGAAGCATTTAAATAAATAAGAACATTAAAAATATAAATAACATAAACTTAAACATTAAACTTGTAGTATAGAATAATACAAAATAAATGTTTTTGCTATTATAAAGCAAGGTTTAAAACTTTTCAAATATAAAATAGCATTGGATGGTAGTGAGGTGGGGTTAATTAGATCCTGAGAATCCACCAATTTATATCTAAATATGAAAATCATACATTCTCATTATAATAATCCAAATCATAGTAATCTGCTAAAAATCAGATGTTGGTAACAATACATGATGTAATCAGGCAGCTAAAAGAAAGACTGCTGTCCACTGATTAGTGAACTAGAGACAAAATTATAAATATTTATAACGGGGAAAAACTAAGTTTCCATTTCCAATGCACACAGATGCCACCCAATTTAACAAATGCTTACTCAAAAGTCAAGTATAAATGTTATATTGTCATTATTTTTTAACACATTGACTGCCATTTGACAGATATATGGTTCACACCTATCATCCAGTTATTCCAAACAATTTAATTTGAGCACTCCTTGTCTGCAAGAGATAGAGATGAAAAGACCATCTAATTAAATAAGTCATCTGAATAACCTGCGAGAGTCATGGCAGCAAACATTTTGAATTCTGTTTGATAATAATATTTGTGGAGAGAGATCCTGAATATTGGGATATGCATGCCTATACATTGTCTCAAAGCCCAGCTTGGCTTGCAGTAATCTTGCTTGCAAAGATGTCAATGCATTAATTTTATTTTCATACATACAGATTTGATAAAGAGTCACAAAATTAAAATTTTACATATTATAAATTACAATAAAAAATATAAGAAATATTACAGAATAAGAGTCATAATTTTTTTATTATAGTTTTAATACATGAAATTAAAAGTAAATATTCAGTAATTTATTAGCTTTAATACATTCACTTAAAAGGAATAACTTATTCTGTCCCGATAAGATAAATTCAAATGTAAAATTAAAAGAGCAATTAAATTTTTGAAAACCTTTTCTGAAAAGCATTCAACTTTTTTCTTTTTAAAATACAAAATATCTGACATTTGTTATTTTTCTATCAGTTTAAAACAAATCAAGAAGCCAAGTACAGCAAGCAAACAGTACTAATCATATAATTTTTTATCAACATTGATGTATAAGATTACCAATTTTAGCTCTTTTATTCATATTTTTGGGTTGTTATGTCTTTACAAAATAATCATTTCGCAAAAATCCTTTTTTTTTTTAGCAATAATTGCAGTTTAGCTTATAAAAAAATAAGGAGTATACACAATAAAAATATATATAAAATAAATATATAATAAAAAATAAGGATTATATATATATATATATTAAAGAGAATTAGTAAAGATAAAACAGGTCATTATTTCTAATGAGGATAATTCTATTTTTTCTTAACTTAGAGGAATTACTGGACTAATAACTAGGAATAACTGTGAAAAATAATTAATTAAAATATGACAATTTCACATAATTCAAGGTGTAAAAGTGCATGTAAAAATGATGAGCAAGATGCTTTGATGTAAAAGTAATGTCAAATGAAAAAAAAAAAAAAAATGTATCAACAAGCATTCAAAATGAAGAACTGATAGCAGAAAGATATTTGCTGAAGAGATATAAGGGAATTAGGCAAGATTGTTCAACTATTCAATTAATTATTTCTGAAATGTTTACTATAGGTAAAATCCCTCTAAGATTTGAGAAGGATTTTACATATTTCAGTTTTCTATTTGTTTAATGAGAATAAATAATATATCTGAAATATACAGCATTTAAATTATTAATACTGAAGAATATTTTAATCTTTAATATTATTAATCTTTGAAATATAAATTTATATTACTAATAAAATTTGAGAAAGATAATGAATATATTTCAGAAATCTTAAAATTCCATTTTTGACAAAACTAAAAATCAGAATTCTGTATCACAATCCTCTCACCATAGTTTCTTACTTCTAATTTGTATGCCAATGATATGCATTAATCATTGAAGATTTATTTAGTAAAAATATCAAAGAAATTGATTTTGTGAAGATAATATGTGAATGTTTTCTAAAAAACGAATATACCTGATCCTGAAAGCTTAATTTATAAGAGTGAATATTTTCTGCAATTTATAATAATAATCTAGAAATAAAGTTTCCCTGCAAAGTACTTAATTCTTTCTATAAGTGATAAAATTTATAGTGTTTTGGTTCCAAAAAACGAAATATTTCATGAAATACAGTAAAAGAAAGAAACGAAACGCTTTAAATAATGAGAAATGTCATTGGCTTCAAGAGAAAAAAGTTACAGATATTTTCAAAATGTGTTTGTCCTAAATTGCTATTAAGAAAAATATAAGAAATGAAATCTATTCCTCATATAATGACTTCATATATTATACAACATGGACATTTTTCATTAAATGAAAAACAAGTAAGGAAAAAAGTCTTAAAAGTTCTTAGAAGGTATGGAACGTGTTCGTATATTCGTGACGTCTAAATGATGTCAGTTCCTGTGATTATTAAGCATTTATTAATTAGTATTAATTTATCCCTTTACCTGGCAGAAAAACTTCTTTTCCATTGTTCATTTAATAAATTTGCGCAGGCATCTGCATATTCTGGATATTCATGCAACAAAACCACAGAAACATTATCTATTTTCATGACCTAATGTTTCAAATAAATTATTTTAATGCACTATTATAGTTTTAATTTGCCGCATATACAGGCTGTACATTTACGCATTATACAGTATAAATCTAAAACTTCGTAGGATTTGAAACAGATTTAAATTTCCAGTCACAAAAATAACTTCGTCTGCTATTATTAAACCAATTAATCGATGATAAAATTAAACAGAAACCAGGATAAATGAATTTTGAAATAAAGGATTTAAACATAATTCTGATTTGATGTATCTTTCTTCTGATATTAAAGACCTTATAAAAATAGAAATATATTATAAAAACATAATAATATATAATGAGATGATTTCCTTGAAATATGATCCAAGATCATCACTCGAAGCTCTAGTTGAAGCTATGCATCGAGGTTTTGGATGGATTAGGGATGCATCATATATGATTATTTTTAATAATGACTATTTTACCATAGTTATTTTTAAACATTTGTAATAAATACTAACCATTTTTTAAAATTTAAGATTTAATTCAATAAAGCCCAAATATAGAAATCATGCCACTTGTGTTGAGCACATTCATTCTACAGCACCATCTATTGATGCAATACTGGACTAAAATAAAAACTTTAAAGAATTGACATTTTTTACTTCAATTTTTTTAGAAGATACTTTATTCAAATAAATAAAGCAAGTAAATAGCTTTAAATAAAATTAAAAATTAAGTTTAAATAAGTAAATTATGTCAATCACAAATTATTTAAATTAATAATTTAAGTATGAATTGTAATTAATAAAAATTTACTACAACTAATTAATAATTTTTTTATTAAAAGTGTGACTGAAATAAAAATTATTTGGAACAAATATGGCAGTCGTGTGTTGAATATTTTTGTGAATGTGGCGACAAGGTATTCGCGTTATTCTTTGTCTAACATTAAATTTTCTTTGTAACAATTAATTTAATTTTGAAAATTAATTCGGAATTTTGAGATTTATCTTCCTGATAATTTTTTATTGAATTTATTGCATATTTATGATGAGTATATTTATTAAATTTGTTAGGAATTTGGAATGAATTCATTTTTTTAAAAAAGCTATTAAACTCATTAATGACTTGGCGTGCATGAAACAAACTGATTATATGCTGAAAAATCTATATTTAAAGAAATATTTTAAATTTTGGATTCTGGTCTACATGATCAAGAAACAACTTTCATTGGTTTGATAAAATTATTAGACAAGTTCTTAATCATTATTTCAATGAAATTGTTAGTTAGAAATTGAAAATTGTTAGAAAGAGAAATTAAAGACTATCAAATAGTTATTCAACAGTCTTAAACTGGAACTGAAAATTAATAATTTAAATCTTTTTACTCTCTTGTAAACGTAGTATAGGGAAAGTATAGTAATCGCCAAAGAATTTTAACTCAATATCTTGACGAATCTTCACGTTTTAGATCTCCCTGAGGTCGAAAAACACATTTCTGAAAAATTTCCGCCCGTCTGTCTGTCTGTGACAAAGATAACTCCAAAACGATTTGAGCTAGATGGGTGAAATTCGGAATACGGTTTTTACACCAAATTTGCAGATTTCTATTAAATTTTGAACGAAATACGTTCAAAGAAAATCTGTTTGGCCGGCTATTCGAATATAAGTTAATACGATAAGTATAAAATAAAAAGAGCTAGACTGATAAAATTCGATGCATAGATTTAGCATCTATAATGTAGACACTCATCAAATTTTGAGTTAAATCTAACAATGCATTGACCATCTGTCGGTCTGTATTTTCAGAAACATGTAAGCACAATAACTCAAAAGCGCAATGACCTAAATATATCAAATTCAGTATGGGTTTTTGTAAATACAATTGCAGTTTTATATGAAATCTTTGAGAAAAATCTGTCTGGATTCAATTGTTGGATATTATTGACGGCATATCAAGGATTAATAGCCAAAAAACACGTCATGATGACACGATAGATTCAGTAAAAATGCTAAATTTGCATCAAAAGTTACTATTTCGTAACTGTTGAACGCCATTATCATTCACAGCGTTCTCCGGTATGACACGTTTATTAGAGAGTACGCGAGAAAGTTTTGGGAAACCCACTGGTTTGAGTTGGGGTATTAAAACTAAAAGATGATGTGACTTAGTCTACTCAGTCTTAGTCTTGACAGAACTTGTTAAATCTGTTATATTTTTTCTCATGGATTCATTTTTCAAAGCTCATTCAGTTATTTTAATTTTTTGTATAATATTATGACAATTAATGAACACTTTTAAGAATAGATAGTCTGTATGCAGTGCAAACCTTACAATATTATTTATTTCCTTTAAACAAAAAAATGCATGCGAAATTTTAGAGTTTGAAAATTTTACAAAACTCCATTAATCAAGGTTTTACGGAAAATTTGTTGAATCTCCTATAATACAGCAATTTGTAGAACCGTCTGCCTCCCAAAGTAACTTGAATTTAGCACTTATTAAAAAAATGTTTGCTAACATTGCGAAATGATGAGTTTAGTTACATTAACACCCAGTTTTAAAGCAATGCTAAGATTATTTTGGAGCGGATCTCGTCATTCTGAACCGCGGTCAGATGACGACGACGACACCTGAGCTGGCACTCCCTCTCCAAACTTCCACATAGCATTGGTGGGAGGACGCTTGGTCCCGAGGGATTAAACGTGCGCCAGACCTGCTTTCACGTCGGTTTTTCGGTGGACTTGTCTCTCGAACCTAAAGCCGAGGCCTTACCACTAGGCCACCACGGCCCACATAATGTTGAGTTGTTGTTGTTTCTTATGGCACTTGCCATGAACAAGCCTGCTGTTCGAAGACAGCTGATTTAAGCCTGAAGGGGAGCGCCTCTTGTTTCTATAGTAGCGCCAAGTGAACGACTTTAGCTACACACAGGTCACAACCCTTTTTACGGGGCGGACTTCATTCACTCATCCACAGATCGTAATTTAGACCTGAATCAGAGAATGATCACCCCTGATCCAGTACCCCTACTGGTGTTATTCTTGACACGGAGGACTTTGTGACCACGACAGCCACCAAACACGCAGGGAATCTTAAACTGGCAGGGTTCGAACTCGCAAGGGACGCGAATCCAAAGCTCTACCAACCAGGCTATCCCGGCCTGGATGTTGAGTAATATTGTGAAATGATGTAGTGAATAATTATTTTCAAATTTGCGCTTTTTCTTTGCTGAAAGAAATTGGTTTGAAAATGTAAACGCCACAAAATTATTGAAAACTGTACTCAGAAGTGAAATATTTGTTACTTTTTCACATTTATTTTTCAAAATTTTTCTCTTTTCCGAACTGATGAATGCTTATTAAAAAAGTATATATACATGTGCATCACATTAGCAATTTAATTATTCGATATTATGTCGGATTTTTATTTCGTACTAATCTGATACACTCGCAATTACCCGTTGATAATGTTATCTTTATTAAGAAATGTGAGAGACAGTTTCAGGGAGACCCTTCTCACGAAACTAGAAAGATTTTTTTTTTTCTATCCAGGTAAATCGAAAAATTATTCTTGCGGAAGTTGCGCTGAGTATTTTGTATACATGCATAGAAAAGCGAAAAAGATTTTTCCTTTATGATCTTTAATGAGCTGAGACCAATCAAATCATAAGTAAGTATCTGAGTAATATCCATTAAGTTTTCCTTCAGTTACAATTTTTCTTTTCTGCTTTCCTTAGTTGTTAGCAATAACATGTGAGGCTTGCTTCTAGAATACACATTATTGCGAATTGCATTTTGCATTTGTAGGAAAAACAGAGTTCAAAAAATTAAATCATCTTAACTATCTTACAATATTAATTAAATAATATTAATCAAAATATTTCTATAATTCAAAAATTATTTCTCGCTTTTGGCAGAAAGAAGAATCTATACGTTTTTTTAGATATGAATATTTAAGTTAGTTTGTTAAATCTTTTTTACCATAATAGTACGAGTAGTAATGAGTTTGAGTTTGATGGAGTTTACTGGCGCTAAAACCATTTCTGATTATGCAGCGCCAACCATAAGGTACATGCAAACATATGGTTCATAAAAAGACGCATGGTCACATTTTAAAAGGTTAATTAAAACTTCTATTCAATGTTACAATATTCCATTCTAGATTTTAAAAAAAAACAACTGTTGTATAGGTTTGAAGCATTAAAAGAGAATGAACAGTTCTTATATAAGGTAGAAGAAACCAATCATTTTTTTAAAAAGTACAAAGATGAGGATGAGGCACTTTATGAAGGACGTCTTTTAAAACAAAGTGAGGAGAATGAAAACATTGAACTCGTTGAGAAAGAAAATGTGGGCACTCTACAAGATTGTGTCGAACTGTCAAAATGCATTAGCATATTGTACATCGAGGGATGGGCTCCTCCAACAACAAATGCCTATGAGCAAGTCTTAATGAAAACTACTTCTAGAAAATGGTCATTTAAAGAAATTAAATCTATTAATGTTTATCTTGTAAAAAAAAGTATTACAAATGTGCTAAATTTTATTTCCGACATCAAAATTCTCAAAAGCAATCGGCGGGAGTAGTTTCCTCAAAACTTTCTCGCATACTCTTTAATAAACATGATATTCCGCCCCCTCTCCCTTTCTCTTGCAGAAAATTATAGATCTTGAGTAAGGCCTCAAATATCTTGCATGTTATCAGCGATTAACAATTACAAAATAATGATTCTTGGCATGAATTTGATATTTTTAATGAATCTAACGTTAAATCTTTGGCGATTCATTCCTGGCATGCGGTTAAAACACAAGCACCGGAAGATGGAGTTTGTATTTTGGAAGCATTTTCTCTCCTATAGACTGAAATCATAATTTGATGTAAAATTACAATTAAAGTCACAAGATCATATACCATATTTCATTTATTTAAGCCATTACGCTAATGTGTTATTCCATTTATATGCACGAGAAAATGCTGCCATCAACAGATAATCCACCGGATGGAAATGGTTCCAAAATTCATAGGCATTTACACTCAGAAAATTAAATCTGTTTATCCAATTTCGTCTTTCTATCTCTCTTCGCTTTCAAATGACCGTTTTAACCCTATATTTGGATAGCCTGACACACTGACTTCCTCTGAATGGATTTCATTCAAACTTCGATACAAATCTATGAATTTGGTATATAAAATTTTATCCTCTTAGTTGAAAACATTTTAGGATTATCTTGTTCTTAGATAGGCATAACTCCAAAGATGATTTTTGGATTTAGGAATAGCTGAAACGTGAAGATTCGTCAAGATCGAATTTTTTGGCGATTAAAATTCTTTCTTTTTGCATACTTCGCACACAAGAAGATAAAAAAAAAAAAACAAAAAAAAAAAACGACCTATTGCAAAAAAAACTAATTACTTTAGCTAATCTGAAAAAACAACAACATTCAGTTAGCTGTTCAGATGATAATTTCTGAAAAGCTTCAGAATGTGTTTCATAATTTTAAAGATAGATTTGAACTCGGTTTGAATACATATTGAAGGTTTTCGATGTAATTTAAAATAAGATCTATACACTCTTTCTTCTTTTTTTACTTTCTTGCAAACAAAACGTATTGAGAGTAAGTATAATTATTATTAAAAAAAAAAAATCGAAGTGAGATTTTGAGGAATTTTACGTTTCAGATCCCCTTGAATCTGGAAAAACACATTTTTGGAACCATGCCTGTTTGCCTGAGAATACAGTAACTCAAAAGCAGAGCCAACTTGATGTATAAAATTTGGTACACAGTTTTAGCATCGAAAGCGTCGATCTGTATCAAATTTTGAATCAAATTTGCCGGCCAAATGAATTATCTTTTGGTCTGTAAAACACGTTGAATAAGGTAGGATGAAATTTAGAATTTGATGTTGTTGCTAAAATTGCAATTAGATCTGCGCAAAATTTCGCTTTCAGTCAGTAGAAAATAGACACCCAAATTTCAAATATTTGATTTTCTTCACTATGCTACGAGTCATAAACAGCTCAAACAAAGCTCTGAAAACAAAAATATGAGCAGTCATGGTATTCAAAGCTTTGTCCAAAGTCCACAGCCTTTGTGCTGGAGGCAGGAGGATAAAAAATTTACTACACAGTATGCGAGCAATATTCGCTCATTTGGTATAGGTATGAATGTAGCCGCCTTTGACGACAAGCTTGTTTCCAAGATTACTGATTCCATCTGCTTTTGTTTGGAAGTTTGGAGAGGGGGGGGGTGCCAGCTCAGGTGTCGTCCTCGTCATCTGATTGCGGTTCAAAATGACGAGATCCATCTCAAAATAGCCCTAGCGTTAGTTTAAAACAGAAAGTTAATATAACTAAACCAACATAAATCCAGAGTATTGACTTTTTTAGGCTGTTAAACAGTAAATATAGAAAATATGAAAAAAAAAGTGTTTCTTTATTATAGGATACAACTGGAAAAATTAAATTTAAAGGAATGAATGTTCTACAATTTACGGTGGGTGCAAATTAAAAAATTTTTTATGTAGTACGAAATATGAGGGGAAGTGAAAATCCGATTTAGGAATTAATGTCTTTTTTTTTTAAATATTAATTTTAAAGTTGGTAAATGCACGCTTTTGAATATTATGATAGATGAATTTGAATTTCATAAAAACATAATTGCAGCTGCTCTTATCACCATATTTGGTGTTTAGTTCAAACAGCGTAATGGGCGTAGTTTAGTTATATTAACGACCCGTTTTAAAGCAACTTCGGGCTATTTTGGGACGGACCCCGTAATTTTAAACCGCGGTCAGATGACGAGGGTGACATCTGAGTTAGCAGTTCCTCTCCAAGCATCTACCTACACCAACGGGAGGACGCTTGGCCTCGATGGATTTAGCGTGCACCAGATTCGCTTACACGATGGTTCTTCGACAGAATTGAGTCTCGCACCTGAAACCCTACGGATCCGAAGCCAAGACCTTACTATCAGGCCACCGAGGTCCTAACATTTTGCTGGGGTAATAAACAATAATGGGCAAATAAATCGAAAACTGGGTGTCATATTTTATTTGATTGCTTTATTCTGCAAATAGCATAGTCAATAAATTTAACTTCAATAAATTAATCCATCATGGTTACAAATCCTGCATTGTATTAAATTTTTTTAAATAAAAAAAAAAAGAAAGAAAAAAAAAGAAAAGAAAAAAATTGTACAGAAATGAAACCGAATTTATTAAAAAAGAATATGTTTAAGTTTTAATTTAATACAAAAGTCATTTTTTTAAGTTATAGTTTTGGAAGCTCCCTTTATATATTTCTATAAGTATATTTCCATAAGTAATTTTCGTGTTGGATTAAACTTTCGATTTGATGCCTATTTCTTGATTTCTTTCTTCTGACTGAGTGGAATTTCTGGTGACACAGAGCTCTCTTCAGAGCATTTCTAATAATATTTAGCAGTTCCAGTAATCAGCGAAATGTTGAATAAGTGCAGATGTAAAAATATTCAGGGAAACTATTTGAAATGTTCGTGTAAAGATTTGTTTCCTAATAGTCACATTTGATTGCTCCCATTCGGCAATAAATATAAGCATATATTCATATTTATATATATATTTTTAGCAAGTTTTTACACAACGTATCGTAATTCAAACCAGAATATAATAAAAATTTGCATGATAAGTTTTGAAAATTTATGCAAATTTGAAAGTGTACTGCTATCAGCTTAAAATAGAAACTTAGATAAGAATTATAGAAACTGCCATAGATTTTCAGAATTAAAACGTTAAATACATTTAAATGTTTCTGATTTTTTTAACCTCTTCTCAGCATTGCTTGTCAGTTGCTTATTTTTTTTCAAAACCAGTTATCTTTAATACAAAGTTAAGGATTAGACGAAGATTGCAATGTTTTAAGAAGATATCATACAATTTTTCTCGTTTATTAATCAAAAGGGGGAAAAAACAGTGTCGGTAAGGTGTCCAGGCTTCACTATATTCCAAGTGTTCAGTATGTTCATCGGACTTGAGTCCAAGAGAGGATTTAGAGAAGAGTCTCTCTAAAACTGAGAGACTCTCTAAGTCTCATTGCTACTAGACTAATAGCAAATTTAATTTAGTCTTATGAACGTCCCATTTAAAAACACTATGAGGATTGTCTTGGGGTGAAACTCGTAATTGTGAATCTCGATCAGATGATAAGGATGATATCTGAGATGATTTTTTTCACCGCATGCTTCTCGCATACCAATGCCCAAATGGAAACCTAAAAGACTATCTTTATGGAAGAATGGTTATCACTATGCAGGACGACTTTGTAAATTCTTTGCTAAACTACTGCTGTGTCTTTTAGCTGTTCATGACGATGGACATAAACTCTATTGATATCTTGTGAAATTCCGAGTAAAGTTTACATTTTTTTTTTAAGTTTTCAAATATTGACATTTTTGGAGATCTCCACAAGAGCCTGAAAAATTTTGATTTCACAAAAAGGAAAATAAATAATTTTTTTAAGCGGATTTTTTAATGTCCTAAGTTTATAGGATAGCATGGGAACTGCCATTTGAATTTTTCTTTAAAAATTTGGAATTTAAGCATTTCTACAAAAGACAAAAAAATGGTGCTCTTATTCTTTGTGCAGTATAGATATAAATTCGTCGAGAAACATTTGTTTGTAATGGAATAAGCCAATGAAATCTGTAACGCTGGGCGGAACCAAAAACATCTCTCTTTGTCTGCATCCTTATCGATGTGCAAATCCGACTTTTTGTTTTGTTTCAAGACGCTTAGAAACTTCTTTTTATGTTTATTGATTTATGAGTATATGAGATAAACCTAAGGATGAATAATCGTACATTGACCACCCTGAGGCATACCATAAAATCTGAATGACAGGACCGTCGCAACAGCATTGGCGGAAACATTGATTGAGTCCAAAGGGCCATCACCGGTCACGGTACAACTTTTCCCTTCGGAAGTACGTCCCATCATCGATGGGAGAAGCCATACTCCCTCCAATTTGTGTACCCACCAGGGTGGCGAGAACCAATCACCATGCCGGAATTTTCTCATCCTCGAGCATGCGATGAGACCCCTTCCTCCCCTTAGTGGAACAATTTAAGCATGAATCAGTTACGGAATCGTAAATTTCACATTATGTTTGAATTCTTTCAATCTGAATTGTTGCAGAGAATAATGATATGAAAACTGCAATTTTTATTATTTTATATTTATGCCGATCAACAATATTCGCACTTTAAAATCAATGAGAGATTATTGCTTATATTTTCTTCGAACATTCTTAATTTTGTATTAGGCATAGCATTTTATTTTATTAGTGGATCACTTTTGTTTCAATCCGATTTTAATGATTCATTTTGATTTGAGTCTTCTTGAATAATATAGATAATTCTAGTAGCACACAAACATTGAATAATATTGGATGGTGTTGAACAATATTTGCAATATTGTAAAACATTAAATATTGAATAATAGCATATAGTATCACACAATATTGTGCAATTGGCAATGCTGTCTGGGCGAGAAGAAGAATGTTGTTTATAATGAAAATTTTTAGTACATATGATTTCTGATCTTTATTGTTTAATTTTTATAATATTAAGTATTTACATCTAAAATGTAATACGAAATGATATTAATTTTCCTAAGTACTCAACCAATGTACAATAACTTCCGCAACTCAAGTTGTAACAATCAGATCTGAGACTATTAACACTGTAACAGCCTGTCTAGATGAGCACGACTTCTAATATTGATAGAATGACACATTTGTTTAGCAGGAAGTTAAGCTGTCGCTTCACGAAATTGCTAATTTATTCCTCCTTCGATAATTAAGTCGTGTTCACAGTGCTTTTCCTACACGTTAATTATTGTGGTTGACAACTTTAATTGTTGCTGTTTCCCTAGTTTCTGTTGTAAAAATTTATTTCAATTAGTTTCCTTTTCAGACGTTTGGTCGTAAACAAGATGATTTGTCAAAAATCCTTGCTTTTCACTGCTCACCTTATCTTCATATTTCTGTTAGTTAATGTTTTAACGAAAGTCTTCCCTTTTTTCTCATTATGTTATTATTCACGATTCGTGAATTGGATTGTCAGTTTATTCATTGCAAGACACACATTTCGCTATACGAAAAAAAGATATCTGAACGATACAGTGTCATCTCAAGGGAAAACCGTTCTCATCACCGGTAAGCGCTTCTTTATACGTTTATATTCTAGCATCATATTGAAAAAAAAATTATTGCATTTGTATTTTGAAAGACCTTTATCAAGTGACTTTTTTCATTCGATATAATATGATTTTTAGTGTAACTGCTACAGGAAATTAGAAGTTCTGTAATGTTCAACATTATACTAATTGCTATTTTGTATTGTAATTGTTACCAGAAAGAACGTTGAATAGAAGGCAACGTTCTGCAATTGCTCCATTGTACTAATTAATATTTTTATTGTAATTATTCCCTGAAAGAACGTTGCACAGAATGCAACATTCTGTAATTGCTCCATTGTACTAATTGATATTTTTATTGTAATTATTCCCTGAAAAAACGTTGCACAGAATACAACGTTTTGTAATTGCTCCATTGTACTAATTGATATTTTTTACTGTAATTGTTACCAGAAAGAACGTTTCAAAGAATGCAACGTTCTGTTGGATCTAGAACTATTCTATTTGGAATGTAGTTATCTCTCGGGTAGTAATTACTCATAAGGAAAGGAATTTAAAAAAATTAATAGAATTTAAGTCATTAAGAATTAATTCAAATCTTAACAGTCTTCCTAAATAAATTAGAAAAGCAGTATTACTGAAAAGAAATTTTTGCATTGCATTAAAATTCAAGTATGCCAATTTTATACCCGTAATATTTTTTCTCTTTAATTTCAATAATAAATTTTGAATTGAAATTGTAAAAATACTTTTTATTTTTGCTAATGAACTTCAAATGGGTTTCAAACGGATTTTGTCGTTCAGTTGATACATTCAGCGTTGCTTGGGATGGAATTTTTACCGTTTTTACTAATGAAAAATTAATGATTTAATTAATAATGACAAATTAATGATTGCAGGAAAATTTTAGCAAATCCTTGCTTATATTTCGGTATTCGTGAACAAGCTTTTAAATATATAAGGAAGTGAAAATCTATTGAAAACAAGATATATACCTAGCATTCTCGAAATAAAATTTTTATGGTATTTTCTGATGAAAAAACCCCGTTTGGTAATTGTTATAAATTTTTTATTAAAACTTTTCTTATATTTCAGTATTTATTGGCAAAATTATAAATATGCAAGAGAGTGAAAATGTGTTCAATAATAATTAATATGCTCATACAAAAAGGACGAAATATTCGTGGCTTTTGTACTAATGAGAATAAAAATAATTCTTTTATTAATTGTTATAAAAATTTTACTAAAACTTCAAGAAGAATGATTTTAAATAAATTATTATAATATAGAAAATTTTTCTATCATTTGAAGCTTTATTTATTTTTTAAATGAAAAAATATATTTCCCCAAAGAGTTTAACATCTCGAAATTTCTCGAAAAAATTATAAACTGTCCCAGACGATTATTAAAACTCACAAAAAATCATTTTTTTCTCCAGTAATTATTAATAATTTTTAAAGAGTACGAAATTTTGTTAAGCGCGATGAACTGTAACTGAAATATGCATCTACAGTTCCAAATATGGTGGTAAACATTTTGAAACATGGATTTCAGTCCCCATCGGCCGTTAAAAGCTTGTAATCAAGTTTAGAATCAAAATAGAATACCATGAAATTTCAATTTTTAGGAGAAAAAATTTCAGTATGAAATAATTGTATAATATAAATTTTATACAGATATTTGTCTTTATCATGTTTTGTTTATTTTTAATTTCGTTTGCTGATCTAAGAAGTCATCATGATGTTTGCTGGAACAATATTGTACATGTGCGATGACTTAATTTTTAATTAATAAAAATTACCTATTTATTTAATTGTTACTTTCATTAAAGCCTTTTTCATACTTCATAAAATTTGTAAAAAAAATGAAGGAAATTTGTTTCATCTATATTTATAAAGTTTAAATTTTTCACTCGTGTGCCTTTGACATTGTTAATAGCATGATTAAAATAATTTTCTTTCCTTCCCGAAACATTCATTTCATTTTAATTTTTTTAGCATAATAATGTTTAGATGCTGATAATATTTCTGTACATCGAAATAAAAATCATTACACACAGAATACAACGACTGATGCAATCAAGCCACTCCTGATTGGTAGTTTGAAATGTAATGATATTTTTATAGATTTTTTCTTTAATTTAACTGATTTTATGTTTTGTAAGATGGATATTTTTTAAAGTAATTTTTTCACTCACTTTTTTTAGATTGTAGATGTAGTATTCTCATGTGTTTTAAATGACAATGTAATATTTTAATATTTCCGGAATTTATATATCAGTTAATCTGTTAATTTAATTTTGATAACATACGAGTGACATCACTTGGTGAAGAATTTCAAAAAAAAAAAAAAAAAAAAAAAAGATTGGCCGAGGTGGTCTGGTGGTAAAGTCCCTACACTGAAACCAAAGGGTTTCAGGTTCGAGACCCAAATTCATCAAAAAAAAAAAAAAAAAAAAAAAAAAAAAAAAAAAAAAAAAAACCCGAATTGTGTAAGTGAGGCTATTGTAGGCTAAATCCATCGGGGCCAAACGTCCTCCCACTGGTGTGGTGTGGAGAGGGAGGTGTCAACTCAGATATCGTCCTCGTCATCTAACCGCGGTTCGAAAGTACGAGGTTTGTCCCAAGATATCCCTAGTTTAAAAAGGGCGTTAACAAAACTAAACTTAAAGAAGCATTTGATTTCAGTACATTTGCATTGAAGCTAAAATATAGACAATATTAAAAATGAAAATAATTCCGCTTTTTAATACACTTGCAAAAATTATATTTATTAAATTTGTTCATAATTTTTCTGTTGTTCTTTTTTCATATTGTAGGTTGTGATACTGGATTTGGGCACATGCTTGCAAAACACCTGGATTCAAAAGGATTCAAAGTAATCGCTTGCTGTCTTTTTCCAAACAATAATGGAGCCAAAGAGCTCGAGAAATCTTGTTCAGAGCGTCTGAAAGTCGTTGGATTAGATGTAACGAAAGATGAAAGCGTGGCTCAGGTGAAGGAATTTGTTTTGAAGAATTTAGGCGATTCTGGTAAGAATGCATTACTGCAATGAGACAAATGAAGCAGTTGTGTGAAACATGTGTCAAAATAAATTTTGTTAATAGAAAGACGTTTTGAATATAGTTTTGGGGGATGTTTTATTTATTTAATTTCATTAATGTGCTATAATTTCAGCACATAATTAAGACACAAAAATTAAGGTGAACAACGATTTCGATATTTGTGTATATATTGACAGTTGAAAGAAATTGAAGTTAGTGTACTGTATAAGTTTGTTTTCCTCGGCAATAAAAAGGAAACACTAATTGTTTACTCCCTAAAAATTAATTACGGAACGGGTCTATATTTTGCAAACGATTCTTTTTTATAAAAACCTAAAAATTTATATCAATGGAGTAGATTTCAATATATCTTTAGTCAGGAAAACCATTCTCAATTAAAAATGTTTTGTAAAAATGCACGCTTAAAATTGACCGTGTTTCTAGGTAGCAGTGGTAAAATTAAATTGATAAATAAAATAGGAAATCCAAAAATTGTAATATTTTTTTTTCTCATTTACAAAAATAAAATATTGTAATCATCAAAAAATTCGAATTCGAGATTTTGACGGATCTCTCAGATTTCCCCGAGTTTGAGGAATCTCAGTTTTTAGTATTGTCTATCTGTCTGTCTGTGAATACAATAACTCAAAAGGCCTTTGAGCAAGATGGATGAAATTTAGTATATGGATTTATAATAAAATTCGTCAAGGGTGTCCCAAAATGAGAGCAAGATTTGAATCTGTCACCATTCGTGCAGTAAAGTGTTGGCAACCCTATTAAAAAAACCCCATTTGACAGCGGATAGTTTAGGGTTAATAAAAATGGTGTGATATACGATAGAACAACGTTTTATTACAATTAAATAAAAAGAAACACTGCTCTATTTTTTTAAATTTCTATATTTTTATTGAGTCGTAAAGTACATATGATAGGGATAGGTATGGAATAACACATAGGGCAAATGACCTCCACGGCTTTCCTGGCACATACGCACTCTTTTGTCGAAATTTTCCATAACCATTTGGATAAGTTTAGCTGCACTTCGTTGATGCAGCGTTCCATTTCCTCGTTCGATGCACCCGTGCTTGTGGGCTTGTTGGCATAGACTTTTGATTTCAAATAACCCCATAAAAAGAAATCCAATGGTGTTAAATCATACGGGTTAGAGGGTCAATTTTCAAATTTTTGAACTGTGACTGCCAGACTTTCATTATTTTTGAAATATTGTTCAACAATGAAAACACGTTGTTTTGTCGTGTAACATACCATTTTCACCAACCCTAAACCATCAGCTGTCAAATGATTTTTTTAATAGGGTTGCCAACACTTTACTGCACGAATGGTGGCAAATTCAAATCGCGTTCATTTGGAACACCCTCTCCCCCTTTAGATTTCAATCAAACGAATTTATATAGAGAGGAAGTCTTCTAGCTGTTTTAATGCAAATGATTCCGATAACTATAAAACAGAAAGAGCTAGTTAGATAAAATTTGGTACACATTTAACATTTCAATGTAGATGCTTATCGAATTTTGAGCCAATTCAGTACTTTAACGTGCATGTAACGGAATAACTTATAAAAGCAGTCACTTAAACCAATAAAATTTGTATGTTAAATTGAGTCTATAATTATAGTGCAGTGTGAAATTTTGATGTCAAAGGGTCGGCAAAAAGGCCTCTAAAAACATATTCGCAAATAGATTCAGTAAAAATGATGGATTCATGCCAAAAATGTGTATTTCACAAGTTTTGCTGGTCAGTGCCATGTAAAGCTTACTTACGTAACGTTACCTAAAATTTACAATTGTATGCGATGGATGACAAGAGATAAGACTTGTTTGAGAGAGTATGCGCGAATATTTTCTGGGAAACCATTCTCCTGTTTCACCAAAGCTATTTCACTTTTCATTCAGTCTGTACATGTACCTGCATGTAAACGCCATTGCCCAAAATGACACCGAGAAAAATAAATGAAATTCAGTGTATGATCTTTTGACTAAAATTGTTGTTCCGTTTTAAATGAGGGTTCAGTTTCTCAATAAATTGTCTTTGGTTTCCTCGCTATTCTATGAACACAAAATGTCCATATCCGGATCTCTGAAAATAAAACTGTGAGCACTTGGGGCATTCATGGCATTGCCCAAAGTTCAATACATTTAATGTGAGATGACATTTTTATTAAGAAGTATGCTAGGAAGTTTCTGGGGAAAACCCCTCCATCTAGTTTTAAAACTTTTTCCAGCTCTTGTTTATATACTTTTATATAGCTAAGTCGGTTTCAAGCTTGTAAAGATGAAATTTCATATTATATTTTTCATTTATTTCTCAATAGAAGAAAAAAATGTTCAAAGTTTATAGATTCACGCATTGTTATCAATGACATGATGCAATCGTTCTTGAGAACTTAATTGTCAACGAATCGATACATTTAATGAAGTTTTCCTTCCAAACAAGTAGCGTCATCTAGTAGTGAATTCAAGAAAAATGGATTCTATTTTCTATGATATTAATAATAACGAATCATGAATTAAAGAATAAAAGGCAGAAAATAATTCAAATAAAGAATTTCTACTTTTTGTTACCAAAAACACTTTTTACTTAATCTTTTTTCTGTAATTAAAGCTTGCTAATATAGGAAAAAAATCCTTCTGCCGGCAACGTATTTAGAATATTTTGATTAATAATTTTCTGCTTTTTTTTATACAGCTCATTATTGTCATATATATTTCTTCTGTGTTTCTTCTTCTTCTTTCCCAGAGTTGTGGGCGATCGTCAACAATGCTGGCATTCTGAAGGGAGTCACCATAGAACTGACGAGTCTTCGTGATTTCAAGGATTCACTCGAAGTCAATGCTTTGGGTTTGGTGAGAGTCACTCAAGCTTTCTTACCTTTACTGAGAAGATCCAAAGGCAGAGTTGTAAACATTACAAGTGCAGCTGGTGAGTACCAGCCACACATCATCACAAGATAAGCATACTAATTAATCATACTAATTCAAATTCTTGTCCAGCACAAAGCACAAAGGTTATAAAAATTTATTACAAAATAGCCATTGAATATAATATTATAATTTTGCCTTCATTGAACAATTGATTTTTAACATTGTACCTTACAAATTAAATTTACAGTAGTATTTACAAAAAATGTAATCGTCAAAAAATTCAAACGTGACATTATGACGAATCTCTGCAGTTCAGACCACCCTGAGTTCGAAAAACACATTTTAAGAATTATATTTGTCTGTGAGTTTTATGATTCAAAAACGTTTCAAACTAGAGAGGTAAAATTTGGTATATGGTCTTAAAAATTTTTTTTTTTAGATTTCTATCTAATTTTGAATTTTTTATTCAGAGGAAGTCTTTCTATGCAGCTGTCAGTTCAAGTGAACACGATAGCTATAAGACATAAAAAGCTAGACAGATAGAATTTGGAATAGATTTACTATCTGTAATGCGTTTCTATATTAAAGTTGGAACCAAATCTTTTGAATGATTGACCGTCTGTCGGTTTGTGCTTTTGTATATATGCAAGCGTGATAGTTCAAAATCGTAATCGCTGTTTCATCATCTAAATTGTAGATTCTTATTAGAATTTGAATCAAATTTGTCAAAGGATGGCCCGTCTGTCAATCTTTACTTTCGCGTGTATGATAAACAATGCACTTTCTGATTCTTTTCTCAATGAGTAGATTTCCTAAATTTTGTACTTGCGATATTTCGATAACAATATGCTATTTTAATAATTTCAGAACTTAATCAAATAACCGATTAATTTAATTTTATTTTATTTTCATATATATGGAGTTTGATAATACTAACTATAATCTATTTGATAAACTATTTTCTATTTCAAAACACTATTCAAAAATTAATTACAATTTCAAAGTCTCATGATTTTATTATAATGAATTAATTATATTAAGTTAAATAATAAAAACACATAAAATAATTATATTGAAAAATTCTGCTTGGCATCTTAATGAAAGTTTATTTTTTAAATCTGTTTTTATTACATTTATTTCTCATTTCTATTGTATGTAGTAATGCCAGAATATTTAAAAAAATATTTCCAGGAAGGAATTTAATAATATTTATGGGGTCTTATTACATGAGCAAGCATGCTGCTGTTGCGTTCAATGACTGCCTTCGAAGGGAAATGGAAGTGTGGGGTATTCGAGTCATCTCGATTGAGCCAGATTTCTTCGGGTAAGTGCATTTTATATTTAAACGGATTTATTTCCTTTTTGTTTCGATGGTGGAGTGAAAGTTTTGAAATTTCATCTACTTGCATACTATTGGCGACAGTTCCCTATTATATGCATTCAGTCCTCAATAATCAATCCATTAATTTAATTCTAAACTAGTTATGACAACTGGTAGTAAATTCGGGAGAAAACTGACTGCCTGATTCTGTAATGCTTATATTGTTACAAATCTGCAATGTCGCATCCTAGCATGGTTGTTCAATCACTGAAAAGACCGTTTTACGATCAGCTCTGATGAATGCTTGGCGACGAATTTGGCAACAAAATAGATAATACTGGAATCTTCGAGAATTTTGGCGATAAAGCCAATCGGATCCGAGATATGCTTGCTTGTTCGAGGACCTTCTCTGCCGTATCTTGAGAACTATAAAAGGCAATGAGACCGAGATGGTGTCAGTCTTTGAGTTCAACTCTGGTTAATAGTCGAACGAGATCTCTTCCTGAGCGCTTCTAGCTGCATATCATTTTTGTGTCATTTGTTGATGCGTTGCGTACTGCTGTTTGATGAAATGATGCTGTGTATTGCTAGTGTGCATCCTAGCTGTGTATTAGTTGTCTGTGTATTCGTGACATCGTGTTAATAAAGTCTGCCTGTTGACTGTGCGTCTCCATATACTACTACAATCGAACTCGTTGATTTACGGATTTAGTGGTGGAAGATCCTTAATAATATTAATGAACTATAAATCAAAGACTACAAATTAAAAAAAAATTATCGTAGCTAAAAGGTTTCTATTTTTCGTCTCTCTAGCCACTTAGTTATAAGTTTCTCATGTATTTTTTATAACTTTCTCGCATACAAAGTACAACAGTTCTCGGACACCCTATATATTTTCGATTTTCACCTATTAAAAGTCATTTGAGACCTTGGTTGTATGGTGATTCTTTATCCTTATGATGTTATTATCACCCCTTTGAGTTTGTCGGTCGAATTCGACAATAACCTATATATATATATGTCACGGGATCATTCTAAACCAGGACAAACCGTTTTTTAGAAAATAAATAAATAAATAAAATTAATGTAAATTTCAGACCTTGAGGTAAATTTTGGGACTAGAACGATTTTGAGATGAAAAAAAAAAAAAAAAATCATCATTTCCTAAATATCGACACAAGCGTAATCTGATAGGCAAGTGATTGTTTAAAACCGGTTTAAACTGATTAATGACAAATTAATTTAGACAAACAATGGCTTAAAATAACAATGTTCTCACATGATAACATGAAATTTGCGATAGCAGATTTCATTTTTTAAAAAATTAAGTTTTTATTCAATTTATTATTTTATAAATTCACTAAATATATATATTTTTATAATTTGACCTGCGCTTTTTTACAGGACCCCTCTGATTGATGAAGATGCTGTCAATAAGGGAGTTGACGAAACATTTTCGACGCTTTCTGATGACGTCATATCCGATTACGGAGAACGCTATCTACAAGGATTCAAGGAGACGAATAAATATTTCTTCATGTTTGCTAACTCGATACCGAAGGAAGTAATTGACGCTTTGGACAGTGCAATCACTCTAAAGTATCCAGACAATGTCTACGAACCACGAGCTAGTCTTTTAACTACTATCATTGGATTTATTTACTGTAGGATTTCTCTCGAAATGCAAGATTTTGTTGTGAGATTTTTTCGCATCATTTTGCGTTTTCCAAAACCTAAAACTTCTTAGATATTGCAATTGTATTTTAGAACAAAATGCTGTTTTATTGAAGCATATACCAACTAACCATCTACCTGTCTTCATATATCAACCAATTACTGACCTTTCTTCATTCTGCAGGATGTACTACATTTTTTTAAATTAAATTTTCTTTATACAAAGCATTCAATTTCAGTTGAAAACATGACTTCCAGATGAACTACCCGAAATAGAGTGTTTACTCTTCTTGTGTACAGCCGACCACCCCGCCACCACTGAACGAGGCAGTATTGACAGAATTTGTTGTGGCCGACATGATGTCCTTAATATAATCCATCCATATTACCGACAAATTCTTCGAACTGGCATCCTCTTCGAGGAGGTTAGCCCTGTGCCACAAGTGGTCAACCTGTTTTACGAGGAGCAGATCAACACTTTGAGAAAATCTTCTCCAAATTCTCCGTATTCCTTCAAATGTGCGTCCCACAATAGAAGAAAGGCAAACACTTTTAAACTTTGAATTTTTATCATTTTTCAACATCATATCTAGAGTGTTTACACTGACAGCCAAATGACCAATCTAAAATATTTTCTAAACTAAAATCCAAAATTTCTGAGGTAAGCATCATATTTGATACATACTGAAAATGAATCATCTGGAAAGTGCTGCCATCCAGAATAGGGAGACTAAATCACCTTTAAACTATTTCTTAAAAAGGAAAATTATTTATCATTTATTTTTAACTTTAAATCTATTTTCAAGTTGAATGCATTAGTTTGTAGATCCACTTTTTGAAGGTGGCTCTGTGAACCGAAGAACCAATTTACGATTTTCTTTTAATTGATCTAGGCATCATATTTAATGCAATTGGAAAATGAATGACCAGTCAAATGCTTTCATCTAATTTAATGCATTTGAATCATTCTTGAATCTTTTGAATGAAAGAAAACTTGTGTCTCAATTTAAAAGGATGTCTAATTTAATGTATCAAAAACCAATCTTTCGTTCAGTCTCTTTTTTAGTCAGTCAAATCGATCGAATCAAAGGAATGCTTGCGCACTTACCATGCTTGAGTGAGCAAGCATGGTAATAATTTTACTAAAAGGAACCAACTAACAAGGACATTCTTGAACTATTTACAGGATTTAATGAAAATGGAACTGTTTTTGTTAATGGCTATGATGAAGAGATCAACAGCTAAAAAAAAAGTTTTTTTTTCCCACCACATTCAACGTCGATTAATT
The DNA here is from genome assembly GCF_947563725.1 of Argiope bruennichi. Taxonomy (NCBI): domain Eukaryota; kingdom Metazoa; phylum Arthropoda; class Arachnida; order Araneae; family Araneidae; genus Argiope; species Argiope bruennichi. Next base: position 9,500,739 of record NC_079154.1, read on the forward strand.
TATTTTGCTTTGATTTGTAAATCACATGGATGCGGATATTTAAAATTTAAGACATGGAAGAGTTCAACAGAACTTGGAACTGGAACATGTATTCAATGAGAAATAATAACATTTGCAAATGTTCAAATATGTTCAATGTATGATCTCTGATGAGATTTAAAAATTTTTAAAAGTTCATGATGTAGATATCTTATTTAAAGATGCTGATAAATTATAAAATATTTAAAGTCATTATTAAACAAACTGAAATGATTCCTATGATTAAAATATTTCATTAGTTTGGTTTTGCTTAATTCTTTAAACTATTATTGAATGTTTTTTATTTAAGTAATTTATTTAGTGTTTTGTTTAATTTAAGAAATATATTCAATGTTTTGTTTAATTTAAGAAATATATTCAATGTTTTGTTTAATTTAAGAAATATATTCAATGTTTTGTTTAATTTAAATATTTTCAAAAAATAAATGTATGCATAATCTTAATAATTATGCGCAACATTTAAAACGTGTTATTTTGTTGTCTAACACTTGTAATTTTTTTTTTTATAAATCATTTGTATTTATTAGTTTCTAGCTTAACATTCCTGATGAAGTAACATTGCACAGAATTTCAGTTCACTGTAAGAGGACAATAGGTGATTAATACATTTCTGTTACAATTCATCTTCCCTGAACTAGATATTTTTTTTTACTTATGACATGGTACAGGATTTCTTGGACCTTCCGAGAAAATAATTTAATCACTTCACTAAAAATTAGTAACCAGTTCTTTATCCTAAAAAATCCATAAGTAAGTTTGTCATTTATAATAACTACAATCTTGAATTAATGACCTAAATAAAATGAATATTCTGAAAACAGTTTGATGATTTTAATTCAAATGACATTTCAGATTTTGAATTTTTACTGTGTAGAGCTAGCTATAAATGAACAAATTATAATGAAGAGTTGAAATGAATAGTTCTTGATAAACTTATTAAAAAATATTTCTGACAAATATTCAATTTAAGATATAAAAACAGACGATAGGGTCGATACAATCATAATTACCGCACATACCATTTAACAACTCAACGATAATTTTTCCTCTCATTATGAGCATTTCAATGAAAAATTTTAATTTTCAGTCTGCTTTTTGTTTGTTTGTTTATTTAAATTAACGTACCGTTTTTAAAACAGTTTTGGGACGGACCTCGTCATTTTGAGCCGCTTTTAATTTTCGGAAAAGATATGTGATTTTCTGTAAGAATCTTTCTCTCAATATTGCCTTTTACTTCCAATATTCAAATATATGCTACATATTTACCTGCGGGGGACACTTTGAAAAGAGGATGAGATGCTTCCGGTATGGTGGTTGGATCTCGCCACTCTGGAGGGTATACAAAAAGGTGGAGGATCTGGCTCCTTCCATCGATGACACGACGTACTTCCTTCGGGAAGGGTTGTACCATGGCCAGTGATGGCCCTTAGAACTCAACCACAGTTCTCGCCAGTGTTGCTGTTGTGGCGGTCCGGACATTCAGTTTTCTTTATCCGTGTGAATTGTGGGGCGGGGGGTCGGAGAGTCAGTGATATGACTATGCTACATATTTTCTGTCTGGAGTAAGTTTTGGCATTTGGTTTAAAGCGAGTCTATTCGTCCTCCGTCCAGTGTTCAGGTACTGGCAATACATTAACTCTGCATAATTTTATTTCTACTAAAGGATTCTTTGGGAAAAGCAGCAGCTGTAACGCCGAGATACCAGGGGAAAAAACCCTTGAGCATTGATAATTAAAATTAAAATAATGATGCAAAATGTAAGAAGCATTAAATAAAAACAAGAATTAATGAGGTATTTACAAAATAAGAAGACAAAAATGATCTACACCAAGAAATAAAAGTAATATACTCCAAAATAATCTGCTGCTAATAAACGACAGGGAAAATATTTTTGTATGCCTTTATTGTATATGAAAATATTTTTATAATGTTTTGCGTTTTCCGGAGTGTTTGTAATATATTTATATGAGTGTTTGTAATATACAGGGTGGTCAAAAAAAAAACAACTTCCCCTATATATGAAACCCTAGCGGCCTATCCACTCAACCAATCGAACCAAAATTTCAGACATGGTTGTTTGAAGGTATGCGCTGGAGATTGTGATGATTCTTAACAACACAGAGCTCACGGTTATGGTTACAGTGAGAGAATTTCGAAATTTTCGAATTTCAACACCCACTTTTCCCTTGCGCAAATTGATCAGCGTATTGAAAAACCCCAAATGATGTTGGAAGATCAACGTGTGACGAAAATTGCCGGCGTAAAGCATTTGCAAAGAAGAGCATTATAAAGGGCTAATGACAATACACAGAGGAAAGAAATTGGAGTGGAAAGTTATAATTACAGGTTTTCAACGTGTTCGCCTTCGCAGACGACAACGCATTGCATTCGGAAGATTGTGGACAACAATGTCGAATGTAACATGAAAGAAGGAATCTGCATAACTTCACACGTGTTATGATATCTTGCAATTCTGACTGATCTCGTGGACCAGGCGTGTACACCTAAGATTTCAGAAGCAGAAATCCATAGAAGTGTGGTCGGGGGATCGCGGTGGCCAAGAAACCGCAAAGTTATGAGAGATGACTATCACCAAAGCGTTGTTGCAGCACTGATCGAACACATTGGGTGACGTGCGGAGGAGCCCCATCTTGCATCCATACAATGTCACTAATGACATTTCGTTGCTACTGTTTAACCCTGTGAATTATGCAAAGCGCGTCAAAGCTCCTCCTCTCTGTGTTGTCATTAGTCCTTTATAATGCTCTTCTTTGTAAATGATTTACGCCGCTAATTTTCGTCACACGCTAATCGTTCCAACGCCATTTGTGGTTTTTCAATACGCTGATCGATTTGCGCAAGGAAAAAGTGGGTGTTGCCATTCGAAAATTTCGAAATTCTCTCACTGCAACCGTAACCTAGAGCTCTGTGTTGTTTAAAATCATTACAATCTCCAGCGCATACCTTCAAACAACCATGCCTGAAATTTTGGTTCGATTGGTTGAGCGGATAAGCCGCTAGGGTTTCATATATAGGGGAAGTTTTTTTTTGACCAAGCTGTATTTATAATCAGAGAGAATGATTTTCCCGGAACGTTCTCACATATATTCAATGAAAAGTCTGATCCCTTTCAACCTCATTAAATGATAAACTTAAGGTACCGCGAATGTCTTGCATGACACTGGAGAACGATCGTTACAAAATATAGATCGTTGGCGTGAATCTAGCTATTATGTTAAATCTATCGCGATGATACGTACTTTGGACATCTTTTTGCGGGACATTGATAATAAAATTTGGCACGAAATCACAGTAGTAGACATAAGACAATTTTACCTTATTTCATTGATTTAAGTTATTGCGTTTGCATGTATGCAAAAGTACATAATAACAGACAGGTGGTTTGGGTCCAAAATTTTCTATATACAAATTTCTATATTTGAGATGCGAAACTCATGAACAGAATTTTATCTGCCTTTCTTTTCGCGTTTTGTGGTTATCTAGTTTATTTGTACTCGAACAACAAGGCAGACAGACTTTCTCTGAATGGATTCAAAATTTGACAGAAATCCACAAATTTAGTCATATACCAAATTTCAGACTTCTAGCTCAAAGCAAGTTTGAGTTATCGTGTTCATAGACAAGTAGACAAAACACTAAAAATATGTTTTTTGCACACAGAGAAGTGTGAAAAATGGCGATTTGCCAAAATACTTTTTTTTTTTACTTACTTTAAAATGACAATACTTTTTTAAAATTTCGTGCACGAGAAAATAATGAAACAATAAATATGCGAAATTTTACTAACTTGACTTTTATATAAGAATTATTTGCAGAATATTTGGGTGCTGATTTGAATGTCCCCCACCTTTCTGCAAGAGTTTTAGAAATAACATAAAAGTGATTTTTGAAAATATTTGTGAAGTTAATATAGACATTAAATCAGTGAAAGTAATTTTCTGCCCAAAAATAAATGAAGAACTCTAATTTCTTTTTTTTAACTATTTATAACAGAAATTTATGAAACAAAGAATAAATTATATCTGATGAAGCACAATTTGAAAGATACAATACACAATGTGAAAGCTAAAGTATTAGAAATGACTAAAAATCATTTTTTTTTAATACTAAAATAAATGCAATTTTCAGCATTAAAGTAAACTTATTTCTTATAAATTTTGTTATTTAATGCGAAATGAAAAATTTAAAAAATAGATAAAAACTTCAAGGAATAATTTCATTTGACCGGATTCTTCAAGAATATCTTAGATAATTATAAATCTGATAGTTTTGAAAAATAACATTTTCATTAAAATTCCAAGACTTAATCGAAATAAACTGGTGAAAAATGATTTTAGAAAGGTTATCTACCCCGTTATTGCTTTAAAGGAACTAGTATTTTAAAAGAACAAAAAAAAAAAAAAATCAAACAAATATTAGTGAAAATAGTTAAATTTACTACAAAAACATTTTAAATATTTTGTTATATGTAAAATATAATTGATTAATAACGTTAATAAATTGATTAACCATTTAAACCAATTAGTAATAATTATAATCGATTTACCACATTAACTGTAATACATATATCTTACTTCCTTTGAGTAATTTGGGCTTTATTATTTTTTTTTGCCGCTTATCAATATCGTTGTAATCAGGTTTATTATGAGTAGAAGCCAAAATTTGAAGTTAAATGTTTCTTTAAAGGACAACATGAAGACAAATGAATAATTTTAATTAAATAGTTTGGATGAAATTGATTATTCGGATTAAATGAATAATTTTAACATGAAATATTTCTAAATTGTTTTTTAAATATTAAATTATTTTGAGCAATTAATTCTAATTTTGGCTGAAGATAGTTAATATAACATTTTTGATACCAATTTTATTCCTTTATTTCTTTTTTTTTGATTTTTAAATAATAAAGCTTTTATTTTATAATCCATGAACTAATTGTAACAGTTTCAAAATATAACAAGTTGGTTCCTTTTCCTTTTTTGAAGTCTTTGGAGTCTCATCATGTGTAAAAAAAGATGACTAATAATGCAGCAAAATTAGCAGGAAACAATCTTAAGCAAAATATTTTATGAACAATTGGACAATATTTTCTATAATAAACAATTATTTATAATTAACTAATAACAAAAATATGAATAATAATAATATAATAATCTATAATAGTATTTCGATAATAATCAGTCAATTATCAATTCTATTAATGATTAATTACTTGAATTTGGGGTATAAGAAAAAGTGCCAAAGTACATCAATAGATGGCGCTGTAAGCGGCATAACGAAACTAAATTCGGCTACAAGTGATATTTTGAATCAAATTGCATAATAAACCACCAGTATTGTTCAATGTGCAAGATTTTTTTTTTTGAGGGAAAAAGCGATTTTTAAGTTATTCAACAGTTGTGGCACTATTAGTGGAAAACCCATCCACCACGAGAAGGTCATCATGCCACATTGAATGAGAAAAATCGATTTTTAATTATCTTTAGTTTTTTTTTTTATTTATTTATCTAGAAACCGTATACAAAACAGATAATGATTAATTTTTTAATTGTCGTTAAGCCAAAGACCGTACGAAAATTCAGGGTAACAATCTAATCTTTGTTGGAAATCAAACAGAAAGATATTTTTAAAAAATTTCCAAAAATTGATGCGAATTGGTGTCATTAAAAAGAAAATTTTCTAAATTTTGAAATGGTGCAAAATTAATTTTTGTTCCGAATTTCTGCCAAATATATAATAAAAATAATAATAAAATTTACGCCAAAATCTCACTCACTTTTTAATTAATTAAAATTTTAAAAAAAATCACACATTTTCACTTTTCAATATCTTGGTAGCTCTAAGTCAAACAGCCTTCCTCTCTCTTGTACATTTATATTTATATATAAATGTAAGCTATTCTATCTGGGGGCTTATATTCATTTTTATTTTCATGATGATAGTTTCATGCATTGGAATCAAAATTTGTCTAATGATAAATTTAGTATAAACCACAAAATTATTTAAAAATTTTAAATACAAGATGCTTTATAAATTCCAGCAAAATCCAAAAATTAATAATAAAAGAAGTACTGCTCGAAAAAAATTTCCATTCAGAAGAATATGGCAAGTAGGAGAGTGGATTTCTTTTAGACGCATAAAAAAACAATTCCAAAAGTAACCGACTGAAATCATTGACATGTTTCACTCAGAGGTTCTACACAAATCAAGCAAACACATATGAATATTAAACAGATCATAATAATGCGCATTTAGTTGAATTAAAAAAAAATTCAATATTATCTCCATTACAATGTATTAAGCAAGTGAGATGCGTCACTACGCCTTTTACAATTGAATGTAGTATGTTGACATCAATACAACCGATTTTCAGTTTTACCAAATTGGCTGGAACGTCTTGGTATACAGGCCTTTAAGTATCACCACGCACAAAAAAATAATAATAAAAAAACTTGGGGTAAAGTTTTGTGATAATGAGAGCTATTTAAATTTACAACTTCGACATATCACTCGGTCATCAGTGAAAGAGTTCAACAAGAAGAACGTCATGTGCAAAGTAGGTCGAAGCATCTACCTGCATGAAGACGACAAGTCAAGCAATTTTCTCTTTCAGGCATAATGCTTTCTGCAATTCAGGCATAATGTGGTCATGTAAAAGGGATATACATACTGTTCTGCAGTGACTGCGCAAGTTTCCATTAGGTTAAAGAAACCTTAAAAAAAGGGACCCATAATGGGAAATCTGATGAAATCGTGCCAAACAGTCACATGAAGGGAATGCAATGTGCTGATCAGATATTCACGAGAGTCTGACCACCCAGAGTCACCCAGATGCGTATTGACGTTAGTATGCAGGGTAAAGAGGAATCGACCTGCCTATATGATGCTCAGTAATCAATGTGGGTCAGGTTTATTCGTACCAGAGCTCTTGCAACAAAAGGCATGAAGTTTAGTCTTTCATCCTCATCTACCGGTAACGACTGGCAAAGTGCTTATATCTTGTACGGATTCAGGTAAAAATATGTATCTTGTACGGATTCAGGTGAAAATATGTATCTTGTACGGATTCAGGTAAAAACATGTATCTTGTACGGATACAGATAAAAATATGTATTTTGTACTGATTAGGAAAGAATATGTACAATCAAAGATTCCGAATTTTTCTAGTTTTACAAGCCCAAATGTCTCGGCTTCCAATTATTCCATGATACTTTTACAACATGGACTTGGTCTGTGTTCAATGATGGTCTGGCAATTCGTGATCAATCCTCCAAATTCCCCGATTACTCAAAAATTCGTATTAAATTAAGTATCCAATTCTATGAAAGAGGTCTTTTTTTTTGTGAGAAGCTGTTACAAGGCAAGAGCTATAAATTGATCATTCTGGCTGAAAAGTTTAATCAATGCTCGATGATAACTTGCTGCAGGAATCAACAACGTATACATTCCCAGAATTTGTGATTCGAACATGATTGCTTACTTGACATACATAAAATGTTTCAATATAACATGTTAGAACCCTCTTTTGGTTATATTTGGAATAATTGTTTTATATAGATATTTTAAAATATTTAGCTTGAAAACTAAAGCGTGCTTTAAGCATTTCCGAAAATTTTCCACATATACTTTTATAAGATAACTATTATTTTTAATCCAGAAGATCTCCTTTCTAATAACAGTACTTTGAAGTTGCTATATAATTTTCTCAATTTTCAAAGTTCTCCAAAATATTTTTTTTCTGCACATATCTGTGAGAAAGAATTTTCCCAGGACTGGCCTTAGAAATCACGGGGATGATGAAAAGAATTAATGAATAAATTTTTAATGTGTCCAATCGATCATTCCGGAATTATTCTCCTAGTTTCACAAGCCTTACTATTCCTCTCTGATGTCTTGGCTAAAACATAGTCAATATTTTTTTTCAATGTTTTAAGGATAAGTTAAGTTATATATTAACGTCAAGTAGTGAAGCAACACTAGGGCTATTTTGGGACGGACCTCGTAAATCTGAACCGTGGTCAGATGACGAGGACGACACCTGAGGTGGCACCCCCTCTCCACACCGCACCACACCAGCGGGAGGACGTTTGGTCTGACGGATTTAATGTGCCGCACTCCAAGAAATTACCATTTTAACGCCAAAAACACTCCAAGACAAGATATGTTCGTTAAAAATGCTATATTCACGCTAAGAGTTAATATTTCGTTACTATTATACACCACTGCCAAGCAAGGATTTCTCTGGTATGACAAATTTAGAAGATGCGAGAAAGTTTCCGTGGGTTAACTCCCGCTGGTTATATTTAATATTCCCGGCGCCATGGCCTAGGGGTAATGCGTCTTCCCCGCGATCTGGGTGTCGTTGTTCTGTATCCTGTGTTCTATATGTGAGGTGCGTGAAAAGAGCCTCCCTATAAAAAGGGGTTGTGGAAGCTAGTGTGTGAGCTTTCCGTTGTAACGCGATCACGACATCGTTATCATGTGTAATGCTGCAATATATAATTCTAGCAATGTTTTGTTCGTCTTAAAGATTCTCAAGTTTATGTTTCTATTCAAATCGGATAAATTACTGCCACTGTGTTATTCACTGTCATCTCTTTCTGCGTTTTAGCATATAAGAAAAAATAGAATTTGGAATTTTTTAAATGCCGGCATATCCTAAGTTTTAACCACATAATGCCTCAAGTAGACATTTGGTTCTACTTTTTTATTTTCATTCATAAGCTTCACATGACTGTTACAAACAGCAACAATGAATGTTATAAAATCCGTTTTTAAATGTTTTTTGATAAACATTTGTAAAAAAAACAAACAAAAACAAACAAAAAAAAACTGAAATATAGTTATAACGGTAATAGAATAAGATTGAATTTGGAAGCTTGCAAAGATACCAAGATGACTGTTGTATGAATAGTTCAACTATTAAGAATATTGTCAAAATATTTTTTTGCATTGTAGAATATATATTAGCAAAAAAGGGCTTTTTAGCTTCATTGTAGAATTGCTATAATGCTATTTGTCCCATTGAGATATTGTTTTATTCATAATGTAGCCATTTGGTACATTTGCATTTTTTTAAAATTTCACAAAAAAAAACCCAATTAAATTTTGCTTAAATTATTTTTCTGAATTATATGCAGCTATGCAAAACACACACACACACACACACACACATGCCCTTACGCACGCACACATACAAACACGCGCGCACACACACTGACACACATAGTTTTATAGTTTTATGTCCAGGGTGCAGTTAGAGTGCCACGTGGTTGTGATTCAATGAATAGACTTCCTGAGTATCATTCTCAAACTGAAAGAGGACTGAATCAGAATTCAATCTTTAGGGGCGAGAACTTTTCTCATTTCTTAAAAAAATATTCAATGAAAATAATTCTAAAAGATAATTTTCAATAGAATAGTAAAAGAAAGAATTTTCATTACTTTTTTTGCCTTTAATTTATAAATCATCATTATATGAGAAATATTTCTGAAACTCACTACCAGATGGTCCCAATAGTTTGAAACCACAGTTTAATTAAATAAATCAATTTTCGGATAATTAAACTCTGAAATTAACTAATTGTCTGATAATTATTTCTATTCTGAAAATATAAATACAGTATATTTCACTGAGATCACACAAGATTGCTAAATTTTGACACCCTTGCTCATTAATAAAATCGATGTACAATCGATTACAGTATCGATTCGATTTTTACGAATATAAGACTAGATAAGTAAAAATATGAATTCAAATATTGTGAAGTTATTTGCATGTTTCCAATTTTAGAACCTTGAAAACAGATATAAAACTAATAAACCATCAAAATGACAAAGATTTATATAAATCTTTATATAACAGATTTATATAATAGATTATATATATATAGATTTATATATTATATAAATTTATATAATAGATTTTCTCTGTATATAATTGTCAAATTTCTTTCAGACAATTTTTAACTTGTTTCCTCTTGCTAAGAGTTCGTAGTAAGTAGCGTTTTTCCTCTTACAAAAGCATTAATAATGAGAAAATAATATTCATTCATGGAATATTGTGGCAATGAACTTCAAAGTCAATTAGAATAATGTTCCTTTGCTTAATAGCATTAAATTATATTTCACCTCTCAAGATCACAACATTCGTTTCAGTGAGCTTAGAGTACCTTTGAAAAAAGATCAATAATCATGGATTTAAAATACTATTTTGTTTTTTGTATTCATTTAATTGCTTGCGTATATCTTTCAAAGCCACTTTATTTTATTGTTCCTTTCTTTTTTAAAAAATTATACTTTAAATTATTGGACTTCGCCTCGTTTATGTTGTTTACATTTTTCACTTTCCAGTTTACCAAGAAAAGATTTTTGAATGATACAGTCGACGCCACTGATAAAGCCGTTTTTATTACTGGTAAGTGATATTTTATGTTAATTTAATCTAATTTAGTTTGTAATAATGTTTGTAAGTATATTATAAAAGTTTTGTTAAGATTTTTTGGAATCCTATAAGGAAGCTCAATTTTATTTAATTTGAATCATTTCAACCTGGCAAAGAAGAAATTTTGCACTCGATTTTTCACTTCTTTCCTGAAGAAGAAAAATGTTGGATTTGTACACCTGGGTATTTTCGATAAAAATACACGCTTTGATAAATTAAAAAATTAATGACCAGTTAATCGATTCATTAAAATATTTTTTTTACACAATACGAGGAATTTGAGTTATCCGTGACAAAGATAACTCAAAAAATCTTTGAGCTAGCCGGTTGAAATTTGGTATATGGTCTGTACATCAAATTTTCAAATTTCTGTCAAAGTTTGAGCGAGATCCATTCAAATAAAGTCTGTCTGTCCGGCTGTTCGAATATAAGTTAACACGATAACTACAAAACGAAGCAAGCTAGATAGATAAAATTCGGTTCCCAGATTTAACATCTATAGTGCCGAAATTTATCAAATTTTGAGCCAAATCCTACAACGTGTTGACAGTTTGTCAGTCTGTACTTTCAGAAACATGTAAACACGATCATTCAAAAACGTAATGACTTAAATATATCAAATTTGGTATCGCATTTTGTGACTTTAAATGCAGCTGTGTGTCAAATTTTTGTTTCAACAGATTGAGAAAAAATATGTCTAAAACACAAAAACCTCAATCCAGGAATGAATCGTCAAATAACTTGTTAATCATGACACCACAGATTCAGTAAAAATTCAAAATACACACCAAAAGTTAATAAGTCCTAACTATTGTGTGACAATGCCATGTAAGATGCTTTCTGGCATGACAAGTTTATTAGAGAATAAATGAGAAAATTTTGGAGAGAACACTTCCGCTGGTTTTGATATATTTTATCAATAACATTGAGATATTGCATATAATTTTATATATAAATTTGCATATTTTTTTGTATCTTCTTTTTGATTTAGGATTTTTTAGACAGTAAATATGTTTCGGGGAGGGGGATAATGGCTTATTATTTTTAATGTTAATTCTTTGATCGTCATATATGCGTATTCCATATTCTTTTCATATTTTTTTCTCCTTCCGTTTTTGAATTTCATCTTATGTTTTTTGTGTTCAAGTATATATACATTTATAATTAAATGCTGGTTTCAAAAAGTCCTGAAATCTTAGAAGATATACGAAAATGTTTTAAAATTAAATCAACAATGCAATTGACGTTTTTAAGATTATCGTTTTCTAATAAGTATTAACTAAGATTCTCTTTGAGTTATAGTCAGCCAAAATTAATATGCATTTATAAAATAGATTTTAAAAATAGTTTTCATATATTATATAATGATGACATTTCATTTAATGAAATTTTAATTAAACGAATAATATAATTCTCATATAGTACACGCTCTATACGTACAAAAATAATCGAATACTTCCAAATTCATACTTTAATTTTTTTTAAAAAAAATTACTAAAGATCTGAAAGAACTGTTTTTGAACTACGCCCATTTAAATAATCACACTTTCAAACTCGCATTCTGTTGTGAAAATTTGGTCACAAAAATTTATTAGGGACCAAACAGAAATGAAGAAAATGAACAAAGATTTGGGGTCATTACGTTTCACAGAATGTTGATAGTAATTTGTAACTTTCACCAATGATTTTATTTGTTGCGCGGATTACTTTCATTCGCTTTTTTTTTCAATTAAAATACATATTCGGTTAAGCATATACGTTGTTTATTTAATCCCAAATTTTTCTATATATTGTTTCATTAAGTTTCCAACCAAATTGTACAAAATTTACAAAATATCTGAATGGAATAACAAAAATTAAAAGCAAGTGTTCAAAGAAGAACCAGCTTAGTTTCATTTTGAATATGCATTTATATTTTTTGTGAACAAAATTGCCGCATAAAAAACATGGAAATGCCAAGGGCTATATAGTAAGGAGAATGAAAATTTCAGACGAGTTTAGATGCCCAATTAGTCTCAAAGGTGGAAAAGTTAAAAGTAAAATTTTTTTTCCATAATTATTTTTACTATTATTAAGCCAATTCAAACTAAACGAAATAATTGCTTTATCATGCAGCTTTCACGTTATATGCTTTTCCATAGTTACTTTAGAAGCTAGGACTTGAGTTTGGGTTTTCAAGAACCAACATCTATTGCCTTTTAACCTATTCTAGAAATGACTCGTTGCAGAGCATAGCAAGTTAAAAATTGCGTTCTCTTCCACCTTCATAACTTCAAATTAGAGAGTACAATTTTTTTTTTGTTTATTTCAGAGAGCTTTATATTAGTGTCTCGTTTCGTAGCAACCTGAGGGTTACATTTGAGATGGACTTCGTAAATGTGAACTATAATCACATCAGAGGATGACAAGTTAAAGATTGCGTTCTCTTCCACCTTCATAACTTCAAATTAGCGAGGACAATTCTTTTTTTTGTTTATTTCAGAGAGCTTTATATTAGTGTCTCGTTTCGTAGCAACCTGAGGGTTACATTTGTGACGGACTTCGTAAATGTGAACTATAATCACATCAGAGGATGACAAGTTAAAGATTGCGTTCTCTTCCACCTTCATAACTTCAAATTAGCGAGGACAATTCTTTGTTTTGTTTATTTCAGAGAGCTTTATATTAGTGTCTCGTTTCGTAGAAACCTGAGGGTTACATTTGTGACGGACTTCGTAAATGTGAACTATAATCACATCAGAGGATGACAAGTTAAAGATTGCGTTCTCTTCCACCTTCATAACTTCAAATTAGCGAGGACAATTCTTTGTTTTGTTTATTTCAGAGAGCTTTATATTAGTGTCTCGTTTCGTAGCAACCTGAGGGTTACATTTGTGACGGACTTCGTAAATGTGAACTATAATCACATCAGAGGATGACAAGTTAAAGATTGCGTTCTCTTCCACCTTCATAACTTCAAATTAGCGAGGACAATTCTTTGTTTTGTTTATTTCAGAGAGCTTTATATTAGTGTCTCGTTTCGTAGAAACCTGAGGGTTACATTTGTGACGGACTTCGTAAATGTGAACTATAATCACATCAGAGGATGACAAGTTAAAGATTGCGTTCTCTTCCACCTTCATAACTTCAAATTAGCGAGGACAATTCTTTGTTTTGTTTATTTCAGAGAGCTTTATATTAGTGTCTCGTTTCGTAGCAACCTGAGGGTTACATTTGTGACGGACTTCGTAAATGTGAACTATAATCACATCAGAGGATGACAAGTTAAAGATTGCGTTCTCTTCCACCTTCATAACTTCAAATTAGCGAGGACAATTCTTTGTTTTGCTTATTTCAGAGAGCTTTATATTAGTGTCTCGTTTCGTAGCAACCTGAGGGTTACATTTGTGACGGACTTCGTAAATGTGAACTATAATCACATCAGAGGATGACAAGTTAAAGATTGCGTTCTCTTCCACCTTCATAACTTCAAATTAGCGAGGACAATTCTTTTTTTTTGTTTATTTCAGAGAGCTTTATATTAGTGTCTCGTTTCGTAGCAACCTGAGGGTTACATTTGAGATGGACTTCGTAAATGTGAACTATAATCACATCAGAGGATGACAAGTTAAAGATTACGTTCTCTTCCACCTTCATAACTTCAAATTAGCGAGGACAATTCTTTTTTTTTGTTTGTTTATTTCAGAGAGCTTTATATTAGTGTCTCGTTTCGTAGCAACCTGAGGGTTACATTTGAGATGGACTTCGTAAATGTGAACTATAATCACATCAGAGGATGACAAGTTAAAGATTGCGTCCTCTTCCACCTTCATAACTTCAAATTAGCGAGGACAATTCTTTTTTTTTGTTTTGTTTATTTCAGAGAGCTTTATATTAGTGTCTCGTTTCGTAGCAACCTGAGGGTTACATTTGTGACGGACTTCGTAAATGTGAACTATAATCACATCAGAGGATGACAAGTTAAAGATTGCGTCCTCTTCCACCTTCATAACTTCAAATTAGCGAGGACAATTCTTTTTTTTTGTTTTGTTTATTTCAGAGAGCTTTATATTAGTGTCTCGTTTCGTAGCAACCTGAGGGTTACATTTGAGATGGACTTCGTAAATGTGAACTATAATCACATCAGAGGATGACAAGTTAAAGATTGCGTCCTCTTCCACCTTCATAACTTCAAATTAGCGAGGACAATTCTTTTTTTTTGTTTTGTTTATTTCAGAGAGCTTTATATTAGTGTCTTGTTTCGTAGCAACCTGAGGGTTACATTTGTGACGGACTTCGTAAATGTGAACTATAATCACATCAGAGGATGACACCTGAAATGACACATCCTTCCTAATTTTCCAGAGGAGTCCGATATCTGATTTAGCATGCACCAAGCCTTCACACAGGAGAGATCTTCAGAAGAATCGGGCCTCGAACTTGTAGCTCCCCGACACCCAGTTTAAGCCCTAACCACTTATCTAAAGGAGCCCAAAATTAGAAAGGAAATAGCAGGGAAGGGGGGGGGGATTTTATTTTCCTTACATTTATAAAGAGAAAAAAGTTGGCTTTGCCTTTTGGTTAGTCATCAGGAACGTTTTTTTTTTTACCTTCAAAAAAGATTTTTTTTAATGCTAAAAAGAAAACTTTCCATGATTCTATAATTTAGAATACTATAATGCAGAGTTTAATCGCATGATTAACTAACGATTGATCATTTGATTTTAAATTACAAGAGAGGTCGCGGTATCCTTCAGACAAAGGCTCGTCTTCGGGACCGGAGAGTTCCAGGTTCCAGACCCGATTCTACCGTCCCGTTTAGTGAGCCTGGTGCACGTTCAATCTGTCTGGGCCAAACGTCCTCCCACTAATGTGGTGCGGAAATTTGGTGAAGAGTAGGCCAGCTCAGGCGTCGTCCTCATCATCTGACTGCGACTCTAAATTACGAGGTCCGTCCCAAAATAGCCTTAGTGTTACTTTAAAATGAGACGTTAATACTATTAAACTACACTTTAAATTACAGGATGCGACACCGGATTCGGCCATCTGTTAGCTAAGCGACTGGATTCGAAAGGCTATCAGGTGCTGGCAGGGTGTCTTTCTCCGGATTCAGAAGGAGCTGCAGAACTTCGAAAATGGTGCTCCCAGCGTCTGAGGATAATACCCTTGGATGTGACGCAGGAAGAGAGCGTAAATAATGCAGCAAAACTAGCGGAAGATTATCTGCGAAAGGATGGGAGAAGTAAGTAACTTGTTGTGAGAACTTTTTCTTACATGGAAAAATATCCTTATTTGAGGGTGGGGCTTTTATAGCCTGGTTCAGTCAAGGTTACGGGAATGATGCAAGAATTGCTCAAAAGAGTCTATTTTGACAAATTAAGAGAGGGAAGTGCATCGCACCGGATTATTTAACCTTGGTGAAGTAATCTTGACGCCAAATGGCTGACTCTTACACCAATAAACCCACAACAATAACGTAATTGTCTAACAACCTTCATTGAGAGACGAGGAAATATATATATTGAATTCAATTAACAGCTTTTAAATACAATTTAAGAAATTAAACGCAATTGTGTTTATTACAATCTCATAATTACCTGAACTTATATTCATTTGTATTTTGAATGTGGTGGTCATATTAAATGATAATAATAATTTTTTTTGTTTATTATTGGAAGTCGAAAGGAGTGGCATTACTGAAAGTTTGGTCTTCCGAGCAGATATTTAAAGTTAAATACTTAAATTCTCAGAATTTTCAAGTAAAGTGATGTCAACTTACTTCATAGGGAGGTTTTGCCGTTTTAGATATGACTCGTTGCCCAGTGCCTGATTCAGATTTGATATGGTCCTGAGATACAATTTTTTAGGGGACCATCTAAGAAAAAGGGGGCCCTTAAGCTGTAGCCTATATAACTACGCATTTGATTTTAGCAAATGGTTAAAATGGCCGTTTCATGGTTGAATTGATTATTGATAATTTGATTGAAATAAACAAATTTTAATTCTTAGTATTTCTCGCCTAATGTAGATCATTGCATATTAAGCTTTGGGGTTCGAGTGCGAAAAAAACATGGATCTCTGTTTTATCTATTACATCACAATTCCCAAATAATATTCAGTTAACAGCGGAAGATTCGAGGCTTTTGCTTCAGTGTATCATTTTAGTCAATTTGTTTAACGTTCTGAGGTATTGCATCAGAAAATTCTTATCTTAATTTCTACAACTATTGCAAGCAATATTTCACATTGATCAAAATTAGAGAAATAATTCTAACTGGAAAATATTTCAGTGACAGTCTGAAGGATGTAGCACTCAGTACATTTTAAATTTGGAATACATTTTCAAGAGACTATGAATTTCCAATTTAATAATGTAGGTTTTGCCATTCCAAATCAAGAAAAACATCTTTTGTCATCAGTACTTTTTCAAATTTATTGGTTAAATGTTTGTTTACTCTGTCGGCTTAGATTGAAACTTTCTAAATTCTATTCCAGCTTCACAGAATGTATTAATTGCATCAGTGGATAGTTAAATCTCCTGTTCCAAAGAACCCCACTATAGAACAAATCATCTTCATAAACAGAGCTGCCAAGTATTTAACAAACTTCAAAATTTTCCTAAAATGTCTTAATATGATATTTAACAATTGTGGCTGAAACAAATATACCGCAAGCAACTGTAAATCGTGCAAAAATTTGTTAAGATGCTTTTTCAATTTCAGTGAAAAAAGGAATTTTATGATTTCAAAAATTTATTCTTAATAATTAATTTAAAATCTTTGGATTCATATTAGGTTCATGCATTTAACGGTCATTCAATGAGTATAAAGTTTCCTAATTCGGAGAAGAGTCATTCACAGTTTTGATTTTTGTCGTTTGTATATTTTTCTTAATTACAGGCCCCTGAGGTACGTAGATAGAATTTAAATTGCATGATTCTTTTCTTTGCAAATTCAACTGTCCATTTACTACAGAATAATAGTTTTCGTGTAGCCCTCTACCCTTTTCTCATTTGATTATTAGCAATTCTTTCTCACCTGGGCCACTTTAACCCTGCTGTTCTGTTCGTATTTACTTCACGTATGTAGCGTTCGGGTCAATATGACCCGACTCAGAAAACTAACCTTTCTTGCAATAATTGACAGGTGTCATTTAAGAGATGGTTTAAATAATAGTAATTTATGTTTAAAAATAGATCTAATAATATAAAGCAGCTATAAAAATAACAAAAAATATTTGAAATTGAAACTTACAATAATATAAAGCATCTATAAAAATAAGAGAAAAATATACGAAATTGAAACTTACTTTTATTTACAATTTGAACAATAATTTTTTATATGAGATTTGCAAATGTGGCTTCTACAATTGCAGCATAACGTATTAGTTTTGCTATCATTACTTGACGGACAGAGCTTGCACCTTGCACGTTTGACACACAATGAAGTATTCTCAGCAGATCCAGATGGTACGTTTTCCTTTTTTTCTCTGCATTCGTTTCACTATTTTTATTGAGTCCTCACTTCTTGGTAGGTGTGGCCTTTTTTTCAACGTGTGGAAAAATGAGTGATTTTTCCAGTTCTACCAAAAATAGTATTCGTTTAGTCAATTTGTTTTCGTTTCATTCACTAAGTATTGAAGTCCTTAGAACAAATGCATTGTACGCAAAAGTATCAAGCATGTTATAGAATACTATCATGAGCCAGCGATTTGTTTTCCTTTTACAAGTGCATGTGTTTAAAAGTTGATCAAGAGTATCCACAGCCCCTTTAGTTGAATTATAATCTAAGATCATTAATGGTTTTTTTTGTCAGGTCTGTTACTAACTTCTTTGCCATGGTGCAAAGTGCTCATAAAGAATAACATTCTTGTTCTTTTTTGGGATGTAGTTTACAATTGTTGTGTCTTCTGTAAAATAAAATGAGGAACTGTGAACTTCTTTGTTTGGCATTTGTTCAGGGAGTTCTGATTTATTTTTCTAATGGTGCCAAGCATAGTCATTTTCCGTTTTAAAGAAAGTTGTTCTTAGTTGTAAGATGTGTTAAAATTATCACATGTAATATTGTGCCCCGAATACCCATAACTAAGATCACGCACTACTCGTATTTCCTGATTTTTCTCTGGCTTTGACCCTTGTTCTTTTCCAGTGTAAATTTATGTTTTAGTACATACGAAGTTTTACTGTCACATAAAGTCCATATTTTGATCCCATATTTAGATGGATTACTTGGTATGAACTGTTTGAAAGAAGATCGGGCACGAAATCCTACTAATTGTTCATCTACAGTAATATTTTTATTCAGATTATATAATTTGGGTAGAATTTCTATCCACTTTTCCCAGATATCTTGCACTGCAACTGATTTATCCAAATTTCTTCTTTCTTGACGAGTGGATTTATTATCAAAACGAATAACTCTCGATATGGTGCAAAATGTTTCGAGGGACACTGTCGCACGAAATATATTTCTGCTAATTTCTTTATCCCATAAACTGTTTGTTGATTCTCCAAATGGTTTATAAATAATGGTTTTTACGTCTGATATCCTTGCCGTTGCATATCTTGTGACATCCTGGAGTAGTTTTTATAATATTAGCAGCTCTTGATGGCGAAGAATGGGGCAGCGGATCCAATTTTCACTTTATTTTACGATTCTTGGATTGAATATTTCCTTTATAGTTCATTTGTTAAATATCGGTATCAAAATCGTTGTCAAAACTTTCACTCTCAATTTCATCACTTGTATGATTTTCATATTTCGATACTTCTTCGCTGTCAGAAACTTCTATTAGCTTAGCTATATCAGTGCGACTCAAATTTCTGAGATTCGCCATTTTTTCTCTCACATTCGCAGGCGCAACTCTTTTACAGTGTATCAGAAAGCGAAATACAGCAGATAAAAGAAACATTGCAATAAGAGCAAAGAGATTGGCCTTCTGTCAGTCGTATCAACCTTTTGACCTTGTATGCGCTCTCTTGTCATGTGACCAAATTCATAAGTAAACGAAAAAGATTTCGAAAATGGATAAATTACAGAAACTAGTGTTATTATTTTCTTTTGAATTATTCCAAGCAAAACTGAACATGTATAAGTAAAAATAAATTGTTTTTTTTTTAATTGGGTCCTATTGACCCGAACGATACGTTAGGTATAAATTGAAAAATATTCCTTCGAAATAAGAATAAACCTAAATCCCTCTACGAGTACATATTTTTATTATTTACCAAAGATGTCAAGAAGTTTCATGAAAATATCTCTTTATCATAGATTATATCTCTGTATCATAGATTTTTGCGAAGGTATGAATTTTATTTCGGGTTATATAGACCCGAACAGAACAGCAGGGTTAAATATGAAATGAGAAGTTTCTTCTATGGTGGTTCGTTTTCGCTTTCCTTGTGGATATTGAAATGGTAGGTGAAAAATGGTACCGTGGCTGGTAATGGACATTAGGTCTCAGCCATGTTTCACGCCTTAGTACTGTTACGGTGTCTATTATTCCTTTCCTTCCGTAAGCTTTATTAGAATTGAAGTACACTTTATTCCCTTTTGATTATTTGTGATCTCATATTTATACAGCGTCAGGAATACTCAAATTAAACTTAATCATTAAAACTATATTGAAACAAATGTTGATCAACCTAATAAAAAATACATTATCAAATTCAGGAATAAAAAAAAGCTGAATAAAAGTAAAGAAGCAATTATGTTCTATGTTTATACTCGTTCATGAACGCTTCAGAGTTCTAAAGGATATCCCAAAATTAACGCAAGATTTGAATTTCCCACCATTCTTCCAGTAAAGGGTTGCAACCCTAATAAAAAAACTTTTGACAGCTGATAGTTTAGGGTTAGTAAAAATGTAGAATTACGTGATAGAATTGTAGATAGAACTACGTGTTTTCACTGTTGAACAATATTTCAAAAATAATGAGAAACTGGCTGCCACAGTTCGAAAATTAGCTCCCTAGATCGTGTGATTTAACAGCATATAGATTTCATTTTATGGTGCTATTCAAAGCCAAATGACTATACCAACAAGCCCACAAGCATGCGCGCATTGAAAGAGGAAATTCAATGCTGCATCAACGAAATTCAGCCACATTTATGCAAAATGTTCGACAAAAGAGTGGGTATGTGCCAGCAAAGCCGTGAATGCCATTTTTCCTATGTGTTATTTCATACATAACCTTATCTTATGTACTTTACGATTCAATAAAAAGACAGCAATTAAAAAAACTGAGTTTCTTTCTTTGATTCAAATCTTAACACGTTGTTCTATCGTGTAACGCTGCATTTTTACTAACCCTAAACTATCAGCTGTCAAATGTTTTTATTAATAGGGTTGCCTGCACGAATGGTGGCAACTTCAAATCTTGCGTTAATTTTGGGACACCTTTTAAATGCAAGCTTACATAATAAAAACTAATTATACTAATACTCACAACCATTGTTTGCATAGAAAAAAAAGTACCGTCATTCATAGACAATTAAAAAAAATGGTGTCTCTTCAATTATGTTCCTATATATATATATATATATATATATATATATATATATATATATATATATATATATATATGTGTGTGTGTGTGTGTGTGTGTGTGTGTGTGTGTGTGTGTGTGTGTGTGTGTGTGTGTGTGTGTAACCACAAATATTATGAAGTTAAAATTATTTCGGAATCAAACTAAAAACTAAAAAAAGAGTAAAAAACAGAAAAAGAACCATTGCATTTAGAGAGCGCAAATACAGCTACTAAAACACAGATGAATCTAGACAATCTATACTTATAATAAAGCTCAATGTGTGTGTGTGTGTGTGTGTTGGCGCTCTACAGGCCAGACCGTTTGACATACAGCTACCAAATATGGTGCATGTATACCTTGGAGGTTGGGAATGTGCACCTGGGGTTTCTTTTTTCGAATTTTTAATTAGAATTTTAATTATTAATTAAAAACTAACTTTCCCGCCAAAAAAATCTTCCATTTTCCCCACCGCCAACTTTTCCGCCAAAAAAATCTTCCATTATCCCCAGCGCCAAACGAGAAAGGCTTCAGTTTTTTTTTTTTTCTCCCAACAGTAATGAGGCTAGGGTTAAAATTTTTCGGCGGATTATTTCAATCGGTTCTGTTTATTTTCTTAATGTTTGATGCATTTAAAATTAAACATTGTTAATGAATCAATCTTTCAGATTCATTCTGAAGTACTTTTGAATTAAAATAAAACAGAATAAAGGAAATTAAAAATTTCTAATCCGCATAGCGTTACCCCAACTGGCGTAGAAAAAATCACGTATTTGCGTTACGTAACCGGCGAAGAAAATTCACGCATGCGCATTCTGTTCTGATTGTTGCCATGACAACGTTATCAATGGATGATTTAAATTATTTTTGGATTAGTTGCATGCTTTTGCAAGTAAATTGTATTTATGTTAGTTATATATTTTTTGTATATGCTTATAGTTTTAAGTACATCGTTTTTTAAGTAATTTTTTTAAAACCTGTTTTCAACCGTTTATTTTAAACGATTCGTTTTATTTTCTTAGTGTTTGATGCATTTAAATTTAAACATTGTTAATTAATCGATCTGCTCATAATGAATCTAAGAAAATTTTGTTGACCAACTCTTGAGATATTACATAAATTAAAAAAGATATTCTTTAGTGCCCATAAAGTTTAAACGCTGAGTGACTCTATTTTCAGTAATCAGATTATAAAAAAATGCTTTGTTTCAGTAAAAAATATTATTATATTAATTTCTGATTAATAAATTTCCACTTTAATTTAAAGCATAAATTCTACGGGTGCTAACAGAAAATGAGAGAGATACATATTACGTTATGACTGAAGGCCTTTATAATATTATGAATGAATTATATGATAATCAAAATTTGAAGTTTTAAAATATTTTGATGAAGAAGCTATTAAAGTAGAAATTGCATAAAATATTTAATTATTAAAATTTTAACGAACATTAAGATTGGCGAACCGGCTGGTCGCCAAAGGCGGCTAGTTAGTAATAAAAACCAAGTTAATAGGGAAAAAAAGAATCAAAATTAAATCAAATAAAATAAGAATCCGACCTGAAGACTTTCTCAAGGGTCACCCTCAGGCCGGGATTCAAAATAACGGACTTTTTTGTGAGGAATCTAGACATTTGTCCAACAGTATTGACCCCTCGTGACCCGAAAATCGCCTGAAATTAGGCCTAAGAGATACACCATTTTTACAGAAAAGAAACAAAATAAATTAAAAGAGTACAACCACTAATAAGCAAAAATACAATAACATAAAATAACCATATAATAACTCTCATAACCAATTATGAAAACAAAAAGGAAAGCACATACCAGCAGCAGGCAAATAAAAAAAATTACATAAGGTGTCTCATTCTTGTTTCCCGCACCCTAAACTGTTTTTACTAACGCCATTCAAGGTAAAAATAATTTTAGGGTTTCAGCGCCATCTATTGAATTAGTTAATATGCAACGGAAAGTCTATTTTTATTTTAGGCAAAGGATTAATCCCATCATCTCTTGTTTTTTAATCATCTCTTTTTTCTATTAAAATATTGCAGTAGTTTCTGGAAAATTCATTATTAGTTAAATTTTTAATGAGATTATTTGTTGCTTCAACATAGGAAGTTTTGTTATTAAATACTCCTTTAATCCTGTTAAATTGCGAGAAAAATTAATTTTTGAAAATTTAAGAGTTTAAATTAGAATAATAATTACAAAGTTTCGTTATTTTAAAGTAATAATTCATAAAGGGATAATTCATCCCTTTTATCGTAGATATCAACTATTGTTTTATCATTAGCTATTTCGATTTTTAAATCCAGAAAGGTAGCCTCAAATTGATTTTTATTTGTTTCTGTCAGAACAGAATCTTTTCGATAGCAATGAGTCACAATATTGGTATTATCTAAGTTTATCAGAAGTAAGTCATCAATATACCTCCAACCGTTTATTAAATTATATTTAATTATTTTTTTCCCATACTAATGTAGGAAAATATTAGCTAAAGCCCTTGAGAAAGCTGTTCCCATTGGAATGCCATTTACTTGTTTATAGAAATTACTTCTATTTAAAACGTAATTTTCGATAATATTAAAATTACATGATTCTAGCCAGATGTTTTTAAGAATAACATCTTCATTTAAATATTCATCATATATAAAAGTACAGACATTTATTAATTTTCATGAGGCAGATTGGTATATAAATTTTCGAAATCAAAAGCATTAAGTTTGTTAATGTTGTTATCTTTAAGAAAATCCAAAACTTCTTTGCTTAAAATTATTTGCTGATTTATCTATTACTGTAATAACAATTTTTTCTTTTAAATTTTTTCATTCTTTTTTTAATGTTTTGCTAATGTTTTTTATTACTAATTCTCTCTCTCTATAAATATACACTCAAGAGTCAATACATTATGACCACCTGTCAATAACGAGTTGGCCCACCTTTGGCGTGCAACACAGCTTCAACCCGCCTTGGCATGGATGCCACAAGTCCTTGGTAGATGGCCGGAGACAGATTGTACCAAATGTTTAAGCAACGGTCACGCAAATCCGAGATATTGCGAATTGGTGGTCTTTGGACTCTGAGCTGCCGTCCCATGTCATCCCAAAGGTGTTCTATCGGATTGGGATCCGGTGAGTTAGGCAGCCAGGACATTAACTGGAATTCAGCATCATGTTCCTGGAACCACTCCAACACAATTTTAGCCTTGTGACACGGGGTGTTGTCCTGTTGGAACATTCTATTTCCAGCTGGAAAACCGAGGCCATGTAAGGGTGCAACTGGTCCGCAATGATGTTCAGATACCCTGTAGCATTCATGGTATGCTCTACCACAACCACGGGTCCCAGAGACGCCCAAGAGAACGTCCCCCAAAGCATAATACCGCCACCACCGGCCTGTGTATGATCTACTGTATATTGAGGGAGCAACTGTTCGCCTGGAAGACGGCGTATCCTGACACGGCCATCGGCGTGATACATGACAAACCGTAATTCATCTGACCAGGCAACTCTCTCCCACTGATCCATGGACCAGTCGCGATGTTCCCGTGCACAGCGCAGGCTCAGTTGGCGATGACGCTTGGTCAGCAAAGGCACATGAGTGGGACATTTGCTGCGTAGTCCCATATCCAACAGTGTCCGCTGAACAGTGTGCTCCGATACTATTGTACTTGGCCCTGCATTGTACTGGGCTGTCAGCTGAGCCACTGTCTGGCTCCGGTTTTGCTTCACCATGCGAGACAGTCTCCGACGTCTTTTTTCTTTGATAGCATGTGGACGTCCAACACCATGTCGTCTACTGCTGCTTTCACCGTCATTCATCCACTTTGCATAAGTACTAACAACTGTAGATCGTGCACAACCCACGAGTCGTGCAGTTTCAGAAATACTTGTTCCGAGCCTTCGAGCTATTACAATCTGCCCTCTATCAAAGTCGCTTAGATCCGCAGCCTTTGCCATCACACACAGAAGTAAGTGAAAAAATGATTCTTCAGACTCTCCAGCAGCAGTTAAATACCACTTCCACCTGATCACGTGCCTTCCACGTCATCCAGGCGAGTTCATTGCAAAATGTAGGGGTGGTCATAATGTTTTGGCTCTTGAGTGTATATACGGAGAGAGAGAGAGAGCAGAGCATATATATATATAATTAGCATTTTTCTTCAAGCATTTTTACAGAGCTTTCTGTTGCATTAATTAAATAGAAAAAGAGGAATGGGATCAGGAAATAAAAGAGATTTTTAGAATGAATTTAATATCGGCTAAATTAAGGTAAAAATTAGGAAATTAATTAAGTTTAAATTAGATTTTAAAATATTACACACACACACACACACACACACACACACACATACACACACAAATACTGATATTTCTAAATCTAGATTAAACTAAATTAAATTCTTAATTTTTATCTTAATTTAACCCATATTAACTGTATTCTAAAATGTTCTCTTATTTCCTGATCGAAATCCTTGTCAGAGTCTCATAGTATATAAACACCGGGGGTAAATATTTCGCGTTTTCTCGCTGCCTTCTGCTCTTGTATCGCTTGTGAATGGACGCTAGTCGTCCATGCTTCTTGTACATAAATTATGCCCCCCGGGAATGGAATAAAAGCGAATTGTGAAAATTCAAAAGTGTTTTCTCTGTCTTCGGTGTCTCTCTGTATATATATATATATATATATATATATATATATATATATATATATATATATATAATAGTCGATTCTTTCGTTTCTTAGCTCTTTGGTGTCTCGTCAACAACGCTGGGATATTCAGAGGAATTTCAGCAGAGTTATCATCGATGGAAGATTTTAAAGGTTGCATGGAAGTCAATGTCTTCGGCATGATTCGAGTGACCAAAGCATTGCTGCCTCTTCTGAAGAAAACAAAAGGAAGGGTCGTGAACATGACAAGTATCTGCGGTAATTATTCCTGTTTAGTGAAATATGTGTTTACTTTATTTTAAATGTGCGCCGATTTCTTTCAAATCTTGGTATTTTGTTAAATGCATACCTTAAACTGAAATCTACTTAATATGGAAAAAAATAAGCCGCATCTTAAGCATCAACAATGACAAAAACAAATAGTCAGTTTAGTTTTATTAACGCTCAGTTTTAAGGCAACACTAGGGATATTTCGGGACGGACCTCGTAATTCCGAGCTGTGGTCAGATGACGAGGACGAGTCCTGATTGACCCTCTCGAAACCTCCACACCAGAAGAACATTTGGCCCCGACGGATTTTGCGTGCACCGGGCTCGCTTGTAAGACGGTTCTTAATCAGATCAGGTCTCAAGCCTGAAACCCTCCGGTTCTGAAGCCGATACCTTGACCCAGGTCACCTTGGCCCATATAAAAAAAAAGGCAGAATGGAATATTAATAACAAATCTGAAAATAATTTTTCAGTTTTTTTCACCTCAGTAATGAAATATATTGTTGTAAAATATGCCCAGAATATTTTTTCAAAATTGATGAAAATCAGAAAGGAAATTAGTTGCATTAATAAGGTAATTTTTTTGGATTTTAAAATTAGATTAAATCCTTATATGCTGCAAAATCTTTGAATGATGCTGTAACATTTTCATAACTTATCGTAGACAAATACAAATTTTCTCTTAGTTTTTAATTAATTAAAACTTTAAAATAAACCGCATTGAAGGGCAATTTTTCAAACAACAAAGGATATAGCCGCCAAGTTCTAGGTTACACACACACACACACACACACACACATCTTTATTAAAAATAAAGTTGATGAAAGAGAAAATATTGCAACTGCTAAAATTTCAATTTTGAATTCTTAAAGAATAAGAATATCATATTTATGTTTCTGACTTAGAATTTTTTTTAGTGAATTATATCTGTTTGTCGGTCTTGTAAAATTAGATAATGACGAGAAATTTGGAACTGATAAATTTTACTTCAAAAATATTACAAATTTAGTATTTCTGGATTTTTTTGGATATTAATACGGTTTATGAAAGCAACCTGGAATTGACTCGATTTATAATAAAATATCGCGAATTATTAGGATTTTAACTTATCAATACTTATATAAAGCTCAATGTGTGTGTGTGTGCGTGTGTGTGTGTGTGTTGGTGATCTACAGGCTAGACTGTTCGACCTACAGCTACCAAATTTGGCACATGCATATCAAGGAGATCGGGAATGGGCACCTGGGTCCTTTTTTTTGAATATTTAATTAGAATTTTAATTATTAATTAAAAACTATCTTTCCCGCCAAAATAATATTTTCATTCCCCCACCGCCAAATGAGTAAGGCTTCAGTTTTTTTTCCCACGCTAAAGAGGCTTATAAGATAGGCTTAACAAATTTTTGGCCGCTTATTTCAAACGATTCCGTTTATTTTTTTAATGTTTGATGCATTTAAAATTAAACACTGTTAATGAATCGATCTTTCAGATTCATTCTGAAGTACTTTTGAATAAAAATAAAACAGAATAAAGGAAATTAAAAATTTCTAATCTGCATAGCGTTACCCCAACTGGAGTAAAAAATTAACACATTTGCGTTACCCTAATTGGCTTTGAAAATTCACGCATGCGCATTGTGTTCTGATTGTTGACAACTGTTTTCAACGGATACGGTCTTGGTTTTGAAGGCTTAATATGTTTTCGACCGATTATTTCAAACGATTCTATTTATTTTTTTAATGTTTGATGCATTTAAAACTAAACATTGTTAATTAATCGATCTGTTTATGATGAATATGAGAATTTTGTTGACATATTCTTGAGATATTACATAAATTAAGAAAGATATTCTTTAGTGCCCATAAGGTTTAAATGCTGAGTGACTCGGTTTTCAGTAATCATATTACAAAAGAAAAAATGCTTTTTTTCAGTAAAAATATTATTATATTAATTGCAGATTAATCATTTACACTTTAATTTAAAGCATAAATTCTACGAGGGGTAACAGAAAATGAGAGAGATACAGATTACGTTATGACTGAAGGCCTTTATAATATTATGAGTGAATTATATGACTATTAAAATTTGAAGTTTTAAAATATTTTAATGAAGAAGCAATTAAAATGGGAGTTCCATAAAATATTTAATTATTAAAATTTTAACGTGCATTAAGATTGGCGAACCGGCGGGTCCCCAAAGACAGCTAGTAAATAAATAAAATAATAAAATCACAATAAAAACCAAACAGAACTAAATTTTATTTTTTAAAAAGATTTTTGTCATTTCCTTTTACCAAATTTTGACATTCAACGAAATGTAATAACTTTATTTCAATATATATAATGGCAGTTGAATAACATAAATTGTAAATTATCATTTATTATAATAACATAAATTATCATTTATGATTTCCCATTATTCTTAACAAGGATGCTATTGATATGGAAGATTATCATGGATCTCATTGATAAAGCAATGGGTTTGTAAGGAAGGTTGTCTTTTCTAATTTTTTCCGCGAGTTCGCAAATTGTACAGACTAAGTCTATGGCAAAGGATACCGACGTGCTCTGATTGGTTTAAGCCTTGGCATCTTTTTGGCACTCATAATTTTGCACTCATAATAGTGTAGTTTTCGCTTATTTGACTTGAACCTTGTACCTTTCATTAGTTTTATGGAAGATACGAGTTAATATGAACACGATCTAATTTTTATTAATATAATTGTTTTTTGTAACTATTACTAGTAATACTACTAATACTACTTATTATTAATAATAATAAATATTTCTAATAACACTAGTAATACAAGTAACTAATGTTGTTTATTCACAGAAGTATAAAAACTAAATGAAAGTAATTACTCAACATATGATGCAGCAAATATTTCTTATTTTTCTATGATTTTTGTGCCTTTATTAGATAATTTATTCAGTCATTGAAACTTGGTGCTGAACGTTTGTTATTTTCCCATCAAATACATATGGGGAGATGATTACTTAATGGCCAAAACGTATAAATATGTAAGCTTTAACGGAGTATGTGATTTCATAGCTAATTTTTTTAGTTATATCAAAATAATATTAAGAAGAAACACACAAAAAAAATATTTTTAATAAATTGTAATTTTTATATTTCCAGAATTTAGGTTTCAGGACTTGATCTTTTCCGCTGTATATGTGTTCCAGATTAATATTACATGAAAACCGTAAAAAATAGGGCGGGGGGGGGGGAGAAATTTACAAATTTTATTTATTTTTATAAAAATATATTTCGGTATGGCATCTTTTTGGCAAAACATTGCCAAAAAGATGCCAAGGCTTAAACCAATCAGAGCACGTCGGTATCCTTTGCCATAGACTTAGTCTGTACAATTTGCGAACTCGCATTTTTCTCCCCAACCATACACTCAATAATCAATTATCTATGGCTTTCCCGGTTAAAGATTTTTTTTATTTTATGAAATTTAGGAAAACAGAAGGAAATAAATATTCTCTAATAAACTGTGTCTGAATAAAGTTGATGTAAATATAGAATTTTTTTTATTTTTTTATTTCTCTGAAGCTGAGAAATCAACAAATCACATTTAATCTTGCATAAGTATTTAAAGTTAGTTGTGTATTAATGTATATAACGCAATATCTTTCATGTGCCTTTCATAGATATATCAGTTAAGCCAGAGTTAGCATATTTTCATAGAAAGAAAGTTAATACGCTGATCTCTTCTCTATCTACAGTGGCTCCCAAAATTGAGTATACACTATACTCATTCTTCTTTAATTTTATTCTTTTTGATCTTAACATTCCTTTTTATGGCTAAATTTTATAAGAACGACAAAATATACATTAACAAAAATATTAGGCTAAAAAACAAAACGGAGGAATCAATAATATTTTTATTACAGAAATTTTTATGTCAAAGTTAAAAATTCCAAAGTCACAAAATTGAGTATACATCTAGCAAAATCTATAAAGAAAAAGAGAAAAACTTAAATTAATATTTTGTTGCATATCCTTTTGCATTTAGAACAGCTTGTAAACGGCGTGGCATTGAGTTGACAAGAATTAGAGTTGTTTCGACCAATTTACGACCAATCTTCTTGTAATACTATTTTTAAGTGTTCCTTGCCCCTAATATTGTGTTTTTGAACTGATTTTCCTGATTGTGCCACAAATTTTCAATCACATTGAGACCTGGAGATTGAGGAGGGGTGTGCAATTGCAATTTACAATTATACAGCAATCATAACTTAACTATTTTCCGAATTTCAACATTTGTTTCATTTCTGAAGCTGATTATGATAACCAAAACATTTGTTTTCGCTTGGAAATCAATGATTGCCAATTAAAGTAACAAAACTGCTTTACTTATTCATTTGAAAATAAATAATAGTAGTCAAGTCACATATTTTATAAGGTGTATACTCAATTTTGTGACTATGGAATTTGTAACTTTGGCATAAAAATTACTGTAATAAAAATATTATTGACTTCTCCGTTTTGTTTTTTAGCCTAATACCTTTGTTAATGTATATTTTGTCGTCCTTATAAATATTAGCCATAAATAGGAATGTTAAGATCAAAAAGAAGAAAATTAAAGAAGAAAGAGTTTAGTGTATACTCAATTTTGGGAGCCACTGTATATCTATACTTATAATAAAGCTGAATGTGTGTGTGTTGGCGCTCTATAAGCCAGAATGTTTGACCTACAGCTACCAAATTTGGCACGTGGAGATTGGGAATGGGCACCTCGGAGCAATTTGTTTGAATTTTTAATTAGAATTTTAATAAATTAAAAATTAGATGAAATTTTGGCGTTTTTCTGATACAACCACCGAAAATATTACAGCACAAAACCACTTTTTACATCATATTAAAGTTCAAAATATCATCCTTTCGATGATACTAATGTTTTAATTCATTAATTAAATTTCTATTTTTAATGATTTTTTAAAAAAATAATTTAACGTTATTTTTTTAACAACTTATTCAGCAGAAAATAAAAATTTAATTTAAGCTGCGCGAGCACGTTGCGTGCCAATGGGGTAAAAAATAAGGTTTTATCAACGTGTTGCCATCACATCGACAAAAGCTGAAATTAAAAAAAGAAATCAATTTTTATTGCAACCTAATATACAAAAGTGTAATTTTCAGCACGTGTCAGTTTGAAATGAAATAAATATGAAATATGATATTTTCTGAAGAGTAAATGCAAGAAAAAGTTTTCTATGATCTTTTACATTGTCTAGATTATTAATTCAATAAAACAGCTTTATTTAAGACAAAAATGATTAATATATATCCTTTCAATCCAGGGCCCAACGGCTAATTTGCAAGCCTTTCGTAATAGAAATACATGTGTCAGAATGGTCTAAATAAAGTAAATAATTATATTTTATGTATCTTGAGTCAATGAATGTTTTAATAAATTTCGAAATGTTTAGTTTTTATCTAGATTCTCTGCTCTATAAATAATATTTAACAAAATATTCTTTAGACATTAATATTATAAATGAAAAGAGTTGCACTCAAATCAACTAAATTAGCCATTAAAACCGACTGATTTATGAAAATTTGAATACCACTATTACATAAAAACGGGCAATTTCAGATCACTTCATCGACCATCTCAAAGATGAGAACCCCCAATCAGGGAACAACACTTCTCAAGACTAATTGGCCTAAGATTATGAAAATGTTGATTGTTCTAAACTAATCCAATCAAAACTTCAGATTTGTTCAGATTTGATAGCAGTATATAGAAACATTCATTTACTTATTTAAAAATTGAAGTTTCAAAAATATTTCGCAGAATATTCCTTAGGATCAAGGGCTGTATAGAATTCAGACTTCATAATTTTTTTAAAGTAAATTTATGGACCGAAACAAAATAAAATATTGTTATTCATGCCATTAAAATCTTTTTGAAAGTAAAACTAAAAATATTTTTGAATAATTCTTGAGATATTACATAAATTATGAAAATTCTACTGTAGTGCAAATAAGACTTAAATGCTGAACGATTCTATTTGCTGAATGATTCTATTTTAAAAACTTCTTGGCTTTAGTAAAAGAAAAATTATATTAATTGCAGTTGAATCCTTTCCACTTTAAATTAAAGATGAAATTTTACGGGAACTGACAGAAAATTAGAGAGATTAATAGTACATTATGGCTTAAGGCCTATATAATAGAATGCGTAAATTCTATGATTATCAAAATTTGAAGCTTAAAAATATCTTGATGAAGAAACTATTAAAGACAAGTTACATAAGATATTTAACTGAAAATTTTGAGGAGCATTAAAACTGGCGAACTGGTTGGTCTCGAAAGACGGTTAGTTAATAATAAAACTGAAACTGTGCATCCTCGTTTGTTGGCGCTCTGTAAGCCATATCGGTTGGCTGCTATCAATATTATCTGTATCAAATTCTAAAACCAGTCGGTGGAAAGGAAGACTTTAAAAAAAATCCATATTCAGACTTCTTTATATTATTACGAAGCACAAACCGTAGCATATTTAATTAGTAAAGTTTAAAGAAGCAAGTACACTGTCTGCTAGTTGTTCAATTTTTTTTTTTTTCTTCTGAATTTTAGGTAGAATTGCTTTGCGAGATTTAACTCCGTATTCTATGAGCAAACATGCAGCTGTGGCCTTTAACGATTGCCTGCGTCAGGAAATGAAAGTTTGGGACATTTCTGTCGTTTCGTTGGAGCCGGAAATGTTTAAGTACGATTATGTTTTGTGTCCTTTCTTTTTCTGTTTTGAAATAATATTTGTGATTTATTCAACTTCCTTCTAGTCTATGAAATAAACAGATAGAAAATAATTCAGACAGAATAAGATTCAAATTCTGGATTTTGGCAAGTTCACATTTTAAACTTTTTTGAATAAAAAGAAAACGTAATTTTTTTTTTGTACTTTTAGCAGGAATATGGAATCTTGATGAATCTTTACGCATAAAATTTAATTTACTAATTTCTAAAAAACCATTTACGCAATAGTATTTTTAAAATTAATTAAATTAATTAATTAAATATAATTATTTAAAATATGCTAATAAATAAAAATTAAACTAAAAATTAATGAATCGATAATAAATAAATTATCAAATTAAATCTATACTTATAATAAAGCTCAATGTGTGTGTGTGTGTTGGCGCTCTACAGGCCAGACCGTCTGAACTACAATTACCATATTTGGTACATGTACACCTTGGAGGTCGGGAATGTGCACCTGAGGTCCCTCTTTTTGAATTTTTAATTAGAGTTTTAATTATTAATTAAAAAATAACTTTCCCGCCAAAAATTCTTTTCGTTTCAACACCGCCAAATCAGTAAGGCTTCAGTTTTTTTTTCCCCACGCTAATGAGACTAGGCTTAAGATTTTTCGGCTGATTATTTCAAACGATTCTGTTTATTTTCTTAATGTTTGATGCATTTAAAATTAAACATTGTTAATGAATCAATCTTTCAGATGCATTCTGAATTAAAATAAAACAGAATGAAGGAAATTAAAAATTTCTAATCTGCATAGCGTTAACCCAACTGGCGTAGAAAAGTTCATGCATTTGCTTTACCATAACTGGCGTTGAAAATTCACGCATGAAGTATTGTGTTCTGATTGTTGACAACTATTATCAACGGATGTGGACTTGATTAAAATTATTTTTAGGTTAGTTGTATGCTTTTGTAACTAAATTGTATTTATGTTAGTTAGATATTTTTTGTATATGCTTATAGTTTTAAGTACATCGTTTTTAAGTAGTTTTTTTAACCTGTTTTCGACCGATTATTTTAAACGATTCTGTTTATTTTCTTAGCGTTTGATGCATTTAAAATTTAACATTGTTAATTAATTGATCTGCTCATGATGAATCTGAGAAAATTTTGTTGACAAATTCTTGAGATATTACATAAATTAAGAAAGATATTCTTTAGGGCGAATAAAGTTTAAACGCTCAGTGACTCTGTTTCAGTAATCATAGTATAAAAAAAATGCTTTGTTTCAGTAAAGAATATTATTATATTAATTTCTGATTAATAAATTTCCACTTTAATTTAAAGCATAAATTCTACGGGTGCTAACAGAAAATGAGAGAGATACATATTACGTTATGACTGAAGGCCTTTATAAAATTATGAGGGAATTATATGACTATCAAAATTTGAAGTCTTAAAATTTTTTGATGAAGAAGTTATTAAAGTAGGAATTGCATAAAATATTTAATTATTGAAATTTTAATGTACATTAAGATTGGCGAACCGGCTGGTCGCCAGAGGCGGCTGGTTACCAACAAATTCTAATCAATAAAACTAATTAATTGACTCAAATTAAAAAGTAAAAATTAGATTTAAGCATTAATTATTAAAATGAATGAAAATTAATTAAAAATAATTAAACAAAATATTATTAATTTAAAATCTAATTAATTAATTAAATACTAAAATAATTAAAACTCTTAATTAATTGCATATCTTACTAAATTAATTACATATTAAACATTTAATTAAACAATTATAAATTTAATAAAACAAAAAATAATAAAATAATGATTAAAAAATTAAATAAAAATATTTTAATTAAAATAAATAATTAATCAAAACATTAATTAAATAATAAGTACAGTTTAATAAAATTGGTTATTAAGAAAAGAACTAGACAGATAAGAAATTTTTTTCATATGTAAACTTTAGATTTGTATCTAAAATTTGTATACTCTCTTTAGAAATTTTGAACGAAATACCCTGATATCACACTGCCCTGATATGGGCATGATAAGTCAATGAGCTAGGAAAGAAATTTGATAATTGTTTTAGCTCAAGAATTATAGATTTGCACCAATTTTGACCATAAATATAACGAGTTTATTTGATGAAGTATAGTATATGATCTCAAACAATTATAGAACAAAACAGAATTTTGGAGCCTGCAGATGAAATATGAATGGCCCATGCCCTGCGTGCCATATTGTGAAAGAATATGAAAAAGCCGAACTGTGAAATTCATCGTTTAAAATACGAGAGTCTTGTATATTTAGAGAGGGCAGAAAATGGACGATTTATCGCTTTTGAGGCATCCATTTTTCGCTTTTAGGGCTATTAGAAAATAATAAAGAGGTTTGTCACCTTTGGCGACTTATCGCCAGCAAAAAGTGACGCGAATGTCCGCCATGTACCCGATTCTCCTGTCTGGCCAATTCACCTGTTCTAAAAGTTGACTATTGCGCAGTACAGTAGTCAAGTGATCATTCCAAACCAATTTAAACTAGATTTTCGAAAATAAAAAAATTCTGGAGATAAAGTTTTGGAGTTTGAATGATTTCGAGATGGGGATAAAAACACCCATCGGTTTTTGAATATCGGCGCATACGTAATCTTATAATCACGTGATTAATTAAAACCTTTTGAAACTGGTTTTACACACAAAAAATGTCTGGCATCCAGAAAGAAATTTTAAAACTCGATTGATTTTGAGAAATGTCGGTGATTGCGAAATATGAAGAATCATGTGATAACATGATATTTTTCTGTCGGATTCAAACCACGTGACTTCAAAGAAATAATGTTCTCTCATGATAACTTGACATTTGCAATAGCAGATTTCAATTTTTATTTTTTATTTTAGTAAATAAATTATGAACAAATTGTCAACACAATGTTGTATCCATTGATTCGTATTTTATTTTCGTCTATTTTTAGAACTCGATTGACAAATGATGAAGTCGCCGATGAATACATAACAGCGACGTTATCTGAATTACCCGCTTCCGTAGAAGAAACTTATGGCAAATCGTACTTCGAGGCCTTCCGAAAGAGCAAGGCCACGTTCCTCAGCACTGCCTCCCCAAATCTTAGAGTGGTGGTGAAGGACCTCGAGTCAGCAGTGACCTTGAAGTATCCCAATTACCACTACAGACCTCGAAGGAGTTTCTTCTTTCGTTTCATTTTGTTTTGGTTTGAAGTGATGCCGAGCTACTTTCGAGATTTTTTTGTAAGAATAGTGGCAATCTTGTGCCGTGGCCCAAAACCCATCGCAGCGTGAAAATGGTTATTGAACATCAGTCTTTACAACTCGAAGCATTTTCAGCTATTTACACGAGTCGGACTTTAGAAGAATATTCAGATTCTAGAAGAAAATATTGACAGAATCGCAATTTATAAAAATATATTGTTTACTTTAAAAATATTCAGACTGTAATAATATGCTCTTTTATAGATTTTCATTAGTGTAGGAAATTTAAAATTTTTTCCATTAAGGGAAAAAAAAAAAAAAAAAAAGACGAAGAAGAAAAAAAGAAAAGAAGAAAAAAATTTTTAAATGGTAATTTTTTTAAAAACTTTTTTAAAGTTAAAAAATGGAAGATGCCAAAATAAAGATACTATTCTCTAAAATTCAATTCTTACTTTTTTTTTTCACATTTAATCAAAATAATATATAGAAACATACTTTTAGAAGAGCACAAGAAAGTAGAATTCTTTTTCTAAACTTTTAAATATTTGTTACTCGATATTGTTCGATTTATTATAATTATAATTATTTTTTTAATTTTATAATTTTAATTTTATGTATTTAAATTAAAATTATATTAAATAAAAATATTATTTAATTTATATTTTAATTTTATAATTTATTTTTTTAATATTATAAACTCTTGTATTTGATTTTTTTTTCAAAGTTACTATCAGATGACGCCCTTTGTTCGGAAGGAAATCAATTCATTGACAAGTTCTAAAAGTATTAAAATAATGCGTTGTCATTAAGAACGCAGAAATGAATAAAACTTTACTTCCTCGACACATTAGAGAGTGAGTGAAACATTGACTACAAAATGTTATGTCAACACGTATAAAATGAACCAAATTAAATAAAAGTGTGTAAAACTATTTAAAACCCCCATAGTAAGATGTGCATTTCCGTCAGGATACACATAATAAATAAGCAAAATAATCATTCTGATCTTACACTGTTTTTCAAATGTAATATAAAATTAATTGTATTGCAATATATAATGCAATATATACATACATAAAATGATATTTCTTAATCTAATTTAAATCCTAATTAATTTCCCATTTTTTTCTAGAATCAGTACATACTACTTTATTTTAAAATTTTCGCTTATTTCCTGATCCAGATCTATTTTTTAATATTTAAATATTTTTAACGGGCGCTTTAAAAATTGATGCCTATTGCAATTCTCATACTTCTAGAGAAGAAATAAAAATCCCAAACTCCTACGGAATTTCTTTCAAAGATAGGTAGTTTTGAAAGATTCCATTTCCTGAATAGGCCAAAGAAATCTCTATGAGAATCTCTTAATAAAAGCACTAAAAAAAATCTTATACTTTCTTCTTATATCTCGATATAGACAAACGTGTTTCATCGCTCCTCCCCACGTACAAATCATGCCCTTTTGTGTAAAAATAAATTGAAGTTAATTCCAGATATATATATATATATATATATATATATATATATATATATATATATATATATATATATATATATATATATATATATATATATATATATATATATATATATATATATATATATATATATATATATATAAACTCAACAATTTAGAACTCGCAACATGCGATTACTGGCACCCTCACAAAGTTAAGGGGAAGTTACGTGGCTAACAAATTTCTTCGAATATTGAATGTTGTATTCAGGGTTAGAGTGAAACATTCTTGAAGAACTCCGACATAATTGAATTGCATAGTTGAGTCTGTAGAGATTCTTGTACTTGTGATGTCGGCTAGTTCTAAAGATTTAATACGAATAACTAATGAATTAATGAAGGTAAAATGGAACAGCAATTAAAATAACTCAATTTAAAACAATTATTTAACTAATTTTAAGTAAAAAAGTTTTAATTTTTTTTTTTTAGTTTCTGATTTACGAAATATAAAAGTATTCTAAACGCAAATTTTTTTGGTTTGAGATTTTAATGGGCGACCACGTTTCAGAACTTTTTGAATTCTAAAAATACACTTTCTAAAATTATTTTATGTGTCTGTAAGCACGATAATTCTTAAAAAAAAAAAAAAAAAAAAAAGAACGACTGAAATAAATGAAATTTGGTGCATGATTTTGTTACAAAAAATAGATACTTATGTATCAACTTTTGGTTTCAAATAATACCGAAAAAGGCGTCCAAAATTCATTTTGGATTTTCTACATTGTACTGCGAAGCAAAACACTTTGAAAATAAAAATCTGAGTACTTGTGGCACTGAGTGAGAAAGAGAGTAGCACATTTCATTGGAAGTGTGCCAAAAAGTTTTGGAAATCTCACTCCTCTAGGTTATTTTATTGAATGTCATAACAGAATTGAAGAAAAAATGTTGTAATCGGCAAAAATTGTGACTTTGAATTTTAGAAGAATTTTATATTTATGCTTCTCTAAACGAGAAAAAACTATTTTTTTTTATTATTTTGATTTATTGGTCTGATTATGAATATGATGTAAATTTGGAATGATCAAATTTCAATTCAGAAGTGTGACAAATTTGGCTGCTTGTTTATTTTTATTTCCTCAGGGTTTTATAGCTAAGCAATTGAGATATATCACTAATATGTTTGCATTATATATAAGACAACTTGGCAATTTTGGCGTAATCTGAAAATCACGAAGTAAAAACGGGGGCCGTAAAAGTAAAAAAAGTGTCCAAATTTGATCAGAGATTTTAACACCAAAATTACATATTTCTGAGAAATTTAGGAAAATCCGTGTTCTAGATTAGCTTAATTTAGTTTAATCATATTTACGTCCCATTTCAAATCAATATTAGAACTATTTTGGGACTGTCCTCATAATTTTTAACCATTCTCAGATGACGAGGTTGGCATTAGAGTTCGCATTCCCTGTTCAAATTTCCACGTAATTCAGAGTAATATTTAATCCTAACAAGCAAACACCAGATTCACTTATGCGGTTTTTCTTTAGTGGAAGGGGGTTTTGAATCTGGACTTTCTTACACTTTTTCCAGTCCTTAAACTTTTCCATGAAACCACCACTAGACCCATCTCCAGGGAATCTGAAAAAATGAAAATCTGGCTATTAGTCTGATTTCAGAATATCTGTTGAATGAGAAAATCTGGATGACGCGAAAAAAAGTTTTTTTGCTTTTATTTTTCCCATTTCTAATTTTTAATTAAGCTGTGGTAGATTTATATGAGTATTGTTGCATTTTTTTTTCAATCTTAAAAATGTTTCACGTAATTTATTTAGGAAAACAAGTTTGTAATGCTGTGTTCATTCCCTAAATTTAATATATAGAAAATAACGTTATCATTATAAAGACTGAAGTCGTTCTCTTTTCAATACATGAAATACACATAAAATCAACTCAAAATTACTGTCACAGGTACCCAAATATATACCGACGATCTGCGTACTTCAATTCTGAGATATTCAAATTTCAGTAAATGAAATGCATATAAAATCAACTCAAAACTACTGTCACAGGTACCCAAATATATGCCGACGATCTGTGTACGTCATTTCTGAGATATTCAAATTTCAGTACATGAAATACATATAAAATCAATTCAAAATTACTGTCACAGGTACCC
Source organism: Argiope bruennichi (assembly GCF_947563725.1). Lineage (NCBI taxonomy): Eukaryota > Metazoa > Arthropoda > Arachnida > Araneae > Araneidae > Argiope > Argiope bruennichi. The sequence continues at coordinate 9,540,273 of NC_079154.1, forward strand.
AAATATATGCCGACGATCTGTGTACGTCATTTCTGAGATATTCAAATTTCAGTACATGAAATACATATAAAATCCACTCAAATTACTGTCACAGGCACCCGAATGTATGCCGACATGTGTACATCAATTCTGAGATAATCAAATTTCAATACAATTACTTTCCCAATTATGCTTATAATAGAACATGCTTCATTCGATATCGAATCAAATTTTTGTCACTTATTCTGCGTTTTATCTCCTGCCAGTAGTTTTATCTGTAAATTTCTTCATCAATCATAAGAACAATGAACTTATATTTCAATCCAAAGTTTCCGATTTCTTTTTGTGATTCCTTTTTAAATGCATTGTCTGAGAGAAATCAAAGAATCCGTCAAATAGCGATAATGGTGGTCAAAGGTCTCGAAATACAAAACGAGGTTATTATATCACGATAGATTACAAAAGGTCAAGATAAGAAATGTCAAAAGGTTGTTTCGTCTGCATGTGTAAATGGCAACAGGTGTTAAAAAAAAACTACTTTCCGTTAATGTACTGATTATTATCAGAATTAGTCAAAATCAGAGTTTTAATAATGGGTATAATAAAACTTTATATATATTCAATGCATCTCAAAATTCTATGTACAAACTGTGAGATTAAGTAGGAAGTAAATGAGTGAATCATATTTAAATAGAAAATGTAATGATAAATGGCAAACCAGAAGCGGATAGAAATAGAATGCGAATGACATACAGCAAGGGTGGGCAGATGTTTTCAGGATACGGACTACTACTAGCTTTTTCGTGGTGTTGTGGTCCACCCAGTGGAGTAGGTCTAAAATATTTACTATAACTTAATAATAAATACGGAATATGAACTCATCCACGTAACTACAAACATAATAATAATTGTCACAAATGCAATAATATCAAATGATACATTTACTATCAAACAATTCAAAATACATCAAAAAGTAAATCATTTTCATCTAAAATCGGTTCTTGTAGTTATAGTTAGAAGAAGACTTAGTCTGCATACTGTCCACCAATCTCGAATATCTTGATGTATAATTGCTAACTGCTAATCTCGTATTGGATTCTAAGTGGTCGTCTGTGAGGATATCCTGTCTTAATTATATTCATCGTTGAAAATGCAGATTCACCCAGATAGAAAGATGTCAAATGATGTACAACTTTTTTAAAGTTAGGATACTTTACTTCTTCCGTTAGATTCCAAAAGTTATTTTTAGGTTCTGAACAACGTGCTTTTAAAATGATGTCAATAGGAAGGAGAAAAACTTCGTTTTCCTCAAGAGATAAAAAGAATAGAATGTTCCATAAATATGTTTCTTTTAGTATGTGCTTCTTAGGTCTTAGTAAAGGCGGTCTCCACAAAATGTCTTGGTTGTCCACCGGTCAATAGTGATCGACTTAATGCCCACCCCTGACATACAGGCAGGCATTCAAAGCTCATCATCAAACAGAGAGAAATGAGCAGATGGAAAGAAAAAAATTAAATAATTTTATTTTAGTTGGCTTTCGACTGTTTTGTTTCTTGGGTTCATGAACTTTCTTAATGAAATCACATACCTCAATCACATGAAATTCGTAATTATATAATTACGTGTTCCTTTTCTTATTCCTCTTGAGCTATGAATTTCACCTTCGAATATTATATAATGGGAACATATACAACAGATATTAGTTGGATTAAAAAATACTCATATAAAAATTTCTAAAAAATGGCCAATTTATAATACAAGGTTTACTTTTTTTGTATACATAATTTCTTAGTAAAAAATTTTTTAGATTTAGAAAAGAAAAGAAAAAAACTGAATGAAATAAGAATAGAAAACTTCAAACTTATACAACGTTTTCAAAAGATGCGAAAACATAATCAGAATCTTCAATGATAAGTTTCAGTAATGAAAGAGAAGTTGAGATTAAATTTTGAAAAGGCAATGAACATGCAAATGGTTGTATTTCATTACAAGAATGAAAATCATTGTTACAAACTATGCATAGAAATATTTTTTGAATATTAAAATTAGAAGAAAAAAAATATTTTTTTGAATATTAAAATTAAAAGAAAAACAAATATTTTTTTGAATATTAAAATTAGAAGAAAAAAATACGCAGCTGGTTTAAAAAAAGTACTTCTTTTTTATATTTTAAAAATGTATAAAAATCATCTATGCGCAATACTTGCAGAAGTTATTTTTGAAAAACGTCAAAATTTATTTTTTAATACCAAAATTTAACTTTCAAATAAGAAGTACCAACATTTAATTTTTAATTAAATAAAACTCTAATTCAAGCAATTCTCTTCCATGTGCACATTTCCACCCTCCAATGTACATTTGTACCAAATTTAGTTCTTCTAGCATAAATAGTCAGCCTTGCTGAGCGCCAAAAATCATGTACACACCTCACACAATTATATATTCGCTTAATAGTCAGTTGATTGCATATTATTTAAAATTTTCGCCTTTTTGTTTGATAATACGTAAAAATGGGAATTCAAATCATTGTTATTAGATTCCATTTGTAAGAAAGAGAAAAATCCATTTTCGAATCAATGTTGCAAATGTTTCAAAAAATTCTGATGCTACTAATCATAAATTTTTCAAACTTCATTAGCCAAGCTTTAAAAGAAGACCAAAGTAATGTGATTAAAGAATTTAATAATATAAAAAAATTTATTTGAATTTCATTCCAATAATGAAAACTATTATTGAATATCATTAAAAATATATATTTACAAATGTGTTAAAATAAGGAGAAAAGCATCACGTCATTTAAACTAAAATAATTTAAAAGATAATTTCTTAGATTAAAATTTAAATTAACTTTCTTAATTTAAAGGATAATTTTAAAGTGATTGAAATCATTTTTGTATGAAATATTTTCAGAAGTTTCAGTAAAAATACACCACATTCTGATTCATTTTTAATCGATTAAAATTTTTAAAAATAATTCCAAAACATATATTGTAACTCCCCAAAATGAATCGTTGTCGAATTTGATATTTTTAATAATAAGAGAAGATACGCTCTTCTTTATTATTAGTTCAAACTACCACATGAATATTTATCTTTTTATTCAGATAAAATAAAATCTGACTCAATATCCTGTAAAAGCATTTTTCATTATTTTGATATCTCTTGAGTATTCTTTTTGGTATCTGTGAAAAATAAGACTAGCTGAATCAGCTATCAAATATTAAATGAGATAACCTATATTTTCTCAGTTCAGTCTTTCTCGGATTTTTCATTGACTGTAGACTCGTCACAATGAGCGGCACATATACTCTTGTGCTGTGGGGGCACCTTTTAAGTACGGCTCTGATTTTAAAGTTGATTAACTTTATTTTCCCGTCCTTGACAATATTCATATGTTCGTGCGTTTCTTCTTACATTTTATGGATATGTTTTGCTGCTCTCACATTTCAATTCACGAAAGGAAAATTCTTAAACGAGCGAGTTGAAGCTGGAAATAAAGCTGTTCTCATAACAGGTAATTTTATAAACTTTATTCATATTCATTAGATGTTTCAAAAAACTTATTGCCATTATTAGATTAATTATATTGGGTATTTCTAGCTAATAACACGATAATAGTGACCATTGACCCATTTTGTGTAAAACATGATTTAAAAAGATGCATTTATTGTCTTTCATTTCTAGTATGCAAAGTATTGTCATCATCAAAAAGTTCGAACTCTAGTTTGAGGAAAACCTTTGTGTCTTTTTATATACTTTATTTTCTTATACTTTATCTTATACTTGTACTTTATATATACTTATATATATATATATTATATATACTTTATCTTTTTCTTATACTTACTTTCTTTATATTCTTTACTCTTATATACTTTTTGTACTTTATATCCATCACACTGTTTAAAGAACCTAAAGATTGCAGTTGCAATGGGGTGAAGCGGTTTTATGTCTGTCTCTGTGAACATGATAATTAAAAAGCCTGAGCTTGATAGATTAAATTTAGTGCGTAGTCTTTACATCAGTTTTGTAAATTTCTTCCAAATTTTGAATGAAATCCGTTTACAGTAACTCTGACAGACTGTTTATTCGAATACGGTTAGTTAGTTATATTAACCCCCCGTTTTTTAAAGCAATACTAGGGATATTTTGGGACGAACCTCTTAATTTTGAACCGTGGTCAGATAATAAGGACGTCACCTGAGCTGGCACCCCCTCTCCAATCTTCCACGCCACACCAGCGGGAGGACATTTGGCCCAGACAGATTTAATGTGCACCACACCTTCTTACACGGCGGTTCTTTGGTGGAATCGGGTCTCGAACCTGAAACCCTACGGTTCAAAGCCGAGACCTAACCACTAGGGCACTACGGCCCTATCTGAATACAGATGAACAGGATGATGTTAAACGGGAAAAACAAGTTGAATAGAATTTCATTTGGCATCTAAGATGCAAAATGGTATGAAATTTTCAACCAAATCCGCCCAGAAGTTGACCGTATGTCAGTTTATACTTCGGCAGGTATGTAAATAAAATGACTCAAAAATGCAAAGGCTTTCATGGATGGAATTCGATATACAATGTGTATTTTTGAATAAAATTTTGAACCAAGTATGCTGATGAATTGATCGTGTATTGGTTTGTACTTTCGCATACATATTAACTCCACAATTCCAAAACGCAAGTTTAAAAAAATAAATTGATATTTGGTGCGTGATTTTGTTACTAAAATTGCAGTTTCAAATTTTGGTGTCCATCGATCGATATAATGGTGCCCAGAACCATATACAGTTTTCTCTATACCATGAAGCACAATATACTCATGGGTGAGATTCTGAAAATAAAAATCTGTGCACGCATGATTTTCAAGATCTTGTTCAAAATTTCAAAATTTTTATGCGGGGAGAAGAGAATAGAATCTCTTATCTTATATAATCTCTTTTTTATAGAGTCGACGAAAGCGTTTAGAGACCTTTCTTATTAGTTTTAATAAGATTCCTTCGCTGTTTAATTGAATTTGAATCTTCTGATAACTTTTTTATGTTAAATTTAACTTCTTTTTTTAATCAAGATTATAGATTAGTGATAAATTATTAATTTGCCATCTATATAGTTAAATCATTATAAGGTGTGTTTCAATTTTTTAGGGACACCAGTAAAAATGAAAATAAAAGCGTAAATAATAAATATTTGATATTTATTTCTGAAACAAGTTAGATAAATAACAAAAATAAATATTGTAAGATAATTTAGATTAAACAAATAAATTTCAACTTTGAAATAATTAAACAAAAGAGTAGCACAAATTTTGCGTTTCAAATTTTTAGGGACAGTGGAATTAAAAGCTTCAAATTAAATTTCTTTACCGTTTAATATTAGCACTATTTTTTCTGATGACATCATATATTCTATTTGGCATGGAATATATTACGTTCTGAAGAAGTGTTTTATCCAGAGAATACCAAGCATCCATTATTGCTTGTTGAAGTTGCATTTTCGAATCAAATTGGCGCCCTCCTTCATAAACTGTTCTTGCCAAAAGACCCCAGAGATTTTCAATGGGGTTTAGATTGGGGCTTCTAGCTGGCCAATCCATAACTTTCACATTGTTATCTCTAAACCACTTTTTTGTTGATTTTGAGCTGTGGATAGATGCATTATCCTGTTGAAAAGTCCAATTTGGACTACATATTTCAGGTCCTGCCTTAAGTAAATGTGTTTGTAACATTTCTTGGTATCGATCAGAATCCATTCTTTCATTCACAAATGCCAGTTCGCATGTACCATTGAAGCTAAAAGCTTCCAAAATCATAACAGATCCACCACCCATTTGCCTTTTGGAGAAAATCTCTGGTTATTTTCTTAGATCATGCTAGTAATATCTCCAACCGTCTGGCCCATCTAGATTAAACTTCTCGTCGCTGAACGTGACTTCTATCCACTCATCTTTGAAATGCAGGTATTCCTTTGCCCAGGATAAACGTTGTAATTTGTGTTGTTTGGCAAGTGGTGGTTTGCAAGCCTTTTTCGCATATTTCATGTTTTTATTGCTCTTGATTGACCTCCAAACGAAAGTGTAAGAACATCCCAGTTTCAATTCCTTTGTTACTTTTCATACTGAGGATTTTCCATTTACACATTTCTGAATAATTCTCCTGCGGGTACGTGAATCGAGCTTTGGCTTAGGTCATCGCTTTTGAATGGCAGTTGATTTCGCATTTAACTGCTTCACATAATTTTCCACAGCATGTTTTGAACTTTTTAGGAGGGCTGAAATATTTCTCAAAGACTTTTTTTCGTTGTAATAAGCTTTTATTTGGCCTTTTTCAAGATCTGATAACCATTTACCTGTAGCCATATTTCTTCGGCAAAAAATTAAGTACAAACGTGGACGTTTTCAATATAAGCTTTTTAAGTTATTAAAACAACTGGTAGTAAATGAAAATGAGCAATAATAAAGATTTAACTTGAATTTACATACCATCTCATCTAGCTGTCCCTAAAAATTTGAAACACAAATTTGGCATTTTTTTTCTATTTTCTTCTTTTATTAGCATTGATATTTATTTAATTATTTTAGATTTTTTTATTATATTTAATTTTTCATGTTTTTCAAACTAGTTTTTACAGATATTAGGTAAAAATTATTCCGATTTTATGTTTTTATATGGTGTTCCTAAAAATTTGAAACACACCCTAATATCTAATTGACAAATGCATGTTTTAAAAAAAATTTAAGAATTTTGAATTAATAATTTTTACTTATGGTCTATGAAATGGAAATTGTACAGAAACAGTTGATTTATATTGATTGAAGAACAATGTGAAGAAACAGAAATATATATCATGTATTACTAACTTACGAGTGACAATGTTGTAGAAGAGAAAAATGATTGGGAATAGAAAAAAATATGATTATATATTTCACCACATGTGAAGAACTGACACAATTATTTTAGTAAATGAAAGAAAAACAATAAAAAGTTCAGTTAAAAAGCCTGCATTAAGTACGGTATTATATTAGATAGTTAATACACAGAATTAAACGCTGAAGGCACTTAATAAGATTGGATGACATTCCAGTCAAAGAAAAGATTATTTTAGTTAACCAAAGAAGATCCAAATTTATGTGAATTGATTGCCTAGAAAAGGGCTTCAAAACTATTAAGGAGACAAATTTGAAAACTTTATCCCAGAACAGGACTGCGTGGAATGCAATTCTGAGAAAGGCCAGGGCCATCCGGGACTGTACACCAGTGAAGAAGAAGATTATGTAGTTGTTGAAGCCACTTGGTAGCGGAGTCTTTATTCTCGCTAAACCACGGTAGTAAGGGCAAGGTGACAGCGAAAAGCAAGGCATCAGTCTGAAGTATCCAAATAATGTTGACTCGGATATAAATATAAACTGTTCATGCTCCGAATTCTTTACTGCTGAATCATGGATCTTCTTATAAACAAAGTAGTCACGGTTCTATGTGGAAAAGTCTGGAGATTCATGGATCATTTGCAGTCTTTTCTTTTCACAAGGAAATGTACCTCCTTCCATGAACACTGAGCTTATCGACACCTAGTTTCATTCTATTCAAAAATTAATCAACTCATCACCAAACATGAGCGCTTTTTTTTTTTACCTATCTTCATAAATTCATTTTATATTAAATGATCATTGCATTTGCTGAGACAAAGATAGCGAAAGAAAGTTCACCAAGCATTTTAAGTGATACGAGCATGCTGTTATATTACAAAATATTTTTGGAAAGAACTGAATGCTGGAAATGGAAAACGCAGTGAGTGCTATACTGCAAATTTCACAAAGAACAAGAAATAAGTTTCAGTTTAATTTTGGCACTGATCAAATCCCTATTTTTATTTTTATCTTCTCATATATGAAATATATGAACATAAAGTATTATAATTGTCAAAAATTTGGCTTCGTGATTTTAATGAATCATTAGTTCCAAACCACTTTGAGACAAAAAAAAAATGAAATTATGTCCAGTTACAATAATAACTAAAATTATTAGAGTTAAACGAGTGATTTTTTTTATATGGAATTAACATTACATTTGCAGATTTCTATCAATATAAGTTCCTCTCAACTTTTGGATGGAATCCATCTTCAAGATGTTTGTGTGTCTCTCTGTCTGCGAAAAGGTGAAATGATAACTTCAAAATATATAAAAAAAATTCTAAATAGATAAAATTTGGTATACGGTTCTTAACATTTCAAGAGCATATCTGTATCAGATTTTGAACCAACTCAGTCCACGTCTGTCTGTCGGTCTATACATTCGCATTGAAACATAACGACTCAGATAAATGAAATTTGATAAATGTCTATAATTCTCGGATTTCAAATGTGTTAATTTTATTTCAATCAATCAAAAATCGATATGAGTTTTATTTACTATTCTAGGTAGCACAAAACGCTCATGTGTGGGACTCAGTCATTCTAAGGAAGGATTGTAAGAAAGAGGGAGCACTTAGCTGAAACTGTCACACTTCAATCTTGCCCTTGTCTCTGACCCCTTTTTAATGAAATTTTGAGAATGCGTGGCATTGATGGATTTGTCTAAAATTCACAAAAGGTCTAAGTTTCACACCTGAGTAGAGGGTAACAGCATTATGAGAGAATAAGCGATAAAGAAAGGGGGTGGCTTATTTTTTTTCATTTAATCTACATAAAAATGCATTCTACCTACATTCTTCTTGTAAGAATGAATTCAATTTCATTACTTCAAGACACTTTATGGAATGAATACATTATTAGAATGAAAGATGATAAAATGTTAATGGCAGTAAAGTTATCTCTCTGCTATTTTATATCACTGCTGAGATCTACCAATACATTTCCAACAATTTACAGTATGTTGGACACACACTCATTTTTCAGTTAAGTTTCATTTGGACATAAGAAAAAAAAGTCACCTTTTTTGTTAACTTTTTGCGTTTTTATCATCAATCTTCAGTTGTGAAAATTCTTCATAATCTTCACTGAGTAAGGAACCTTTTAATCGAGTCCACTATCCATGAAAACATCATAGTTCAGAATGTATGCAAGTTTTTATTTCTTCCCCTTCGAAGCAGTTCATTATTAGTTCATTTTTATTTACGCAGAAAGAGATGGAAATTAATCTAAAATTTCCTTCTGGTTAATAGTAGTATTTATAAATAATGTTCTTGGTAAATCAAAAGGCTTTAGATAAAAGTTTCCCACAAACTTATGAGTCACATTTTGAAACTGAATTTTTAGTGATTCATTTATATTTTTGAAGACAGGTATAGCAAACTTTTCAGTAGAGGTTTTATGTGCCTAAAGGAAACTTTTATGAAAAAAATATTTATTGTTAAATATAAATGCTTACATAATATAAAAATGAACATATACACAAACGGTAATGATCATCTTGGAGTTTAAGACGGATCAAAAACAAATGATGGTTCACAGTGAAAACGACGAGTTTCTGATTAAATGAGTGGATGTGAGATATTATGGAGAACGTAACATTAAAATGAAGTCTCAAATTGAAAGAACATGCGACCCAAGAAAGTTTCACAGCACAAATATATATGTTTCATTACTGGTTTGAGTGTTAATATATGGTATTTTTGTTATTGTATTTTTGCTTATTAGTGGATGTATTCTTCTAATTTATTGTTTTGTATTTTCCTTTCTGTTAAAATGGTATATTTCTTAGGCCTCATTTCAGGGGATTTTCGAGTTTCAGGGGATTCACGAGGAATCATTATTAGACAGTTTAGTCTGCATTCCTTCACAGAAAAAAATCATTTTTTTTTAAATCCCTGTCTGAGGGTGACCCTTGAAAAAGTTTTCAGGCCGGATTCTTTTCTTTTATTTGGTTTAATTTGATTTTCCTATTAACTCGGTTTTTATTACTTTTGTCTCAATTCATCTGTGTTTTAGAAGTAGCTGCATTTGCGTTCTCTAAATACTGTGGTGTTTTTCCTGTTCCTTTTTTGGTTTTAGTTTGAATAAGAAATAATTTTTAGTTGCGATTCCGAAACTATTTCGTTTTGTTTTCATTTTCAAAATATTTCTTACTTTAGATTGGTTATATATCACCCGCACAATGAGAAGATATTTGTTATATTCCATCATATCTCTTCTCCATCCACACTTATCTCTTGTTTGCGCATTGCTTTATTTTCTGTCAGGTTACTACCATGTGATTTGATGAAGATTCCATGCCTTCGTCACACTTCCGCAGGTTGTGAAATGACATCCATTCATTCAAGATCTTGTCTGAATCTACCAAAAATTGAGTAGCGAACTACTTGCGGATTACGATTTATATTTTGCGAATCTCTTCTTTAGATGATTATAATAACAATAAACATATTAATTTGTAGAGTTTACAGTGAGCTGGTTAATATTTTCATAGCTTGAATTTGATATTGAGCTTTATTGGAGCAAAATCCGTGTTTTGTTATTCCATGTATGTGAACTTAAAGTAATATGAAATTACTTGAGTTCGAATATAATAATTAATAAAGGTAAATGTTTCAAAAATGCATTAAAAATATAAAAAAAATACTTTAATGAAAGTCGATTCTTTTCGCCAGCAGCCTTTAAAATAATCAGAGGAGCTAAATTCCATTTTGAATTTCAGGATGCGATTCAGGATTCGGAAATATGCTCGCCAAGCGTCTTGATTCGAAGGGGTTTCATGTATTCGCTTCATGTTTGAACCCGGAAAGTGAAGGTGCGTCGAAACTAAAGGCAAATTGTTCCAACCGCCTGCATATATTACCTCTGGACGTCACAAAGAACGAAAGTGTGGAGAAAGCTGTTGAATACGTGAAAGCAAATCTTGGTTCATCTGGTAAGAAGTATTTAAAATATTAATATTTGCATTTTTCAGATTTAATTCGTTTTGTTTCCTTAGAACCTCTCACAAGGGCAGTGTGCACCCCTACTAAGTGTTTAGATTCTGCTCTCAGAAAGCTCAGCTTATTACTATCATTAATTATAAAAGTATTTTCTCGTAATGTTATAATCTTTAAAAAATCAACCACGGGATTTTGATTCATTTCTAAGTTTCAGACTACCCCGAGTTCAAAAACGACATTCCGATTTTAAGTCAGGCTCTTTCTGATGACTGATATCGGAGCTAATATCGGGCTTGAGCTGATATCAGATAACTGTTGAATTTTTGTCGTTAGGCAAGAGACATTTATCAATACCACATGAACATATTTGACTCTGACAAATTATAATTTGCTCCAAGGTCACATGAAGAGCAATTGTTAAATGGATTCGTGTTCAAATTCCGGACTTTTGTGATAGCAGATTACTAGGGTTTTGTTTATCTATAGTAGTATAATCGTTCAACGCTGTCTGTAACGCTGGATGGATAAAAAATATTTCCGCCCTATCTTGAGGATGAGAAATCCTTTTGTTTTGGCATCTGAAAACTGAGACAGTGTTTTTTTATGTTTCAATCACTGACTTATTCATCGTAAAACTAAGCAATACCTATTGCGATACTATGAAAGGAAATCGCGTCCATTTCTACTCAAGGAGAGTTTAGATGCTGTTATAGAGGTTTGTTACGCTGTTTTGTGATAATCAAACATTGAAGGCTTGAACAGCATATGATGCTGTAAATAGAGATACAAAGCAAATGCCAAATATCCTATGATAAGAACTGAAACAGAAAATTATGAAATCTTTTGAGCTATAAAGAGAGCACATGTTGTAATTTGCTTAGCGAATCGATCTAATTACAAATGTAATAAATGTATTTATAGTTTACAAAAAAGAAACACGTCTCAATATAATACTTTTTAAGTTTTAACGCAATAGATATTTATAATTGTCAAAAAACATTATACCCATCTTGTAATTTGAATAAAATATTTTGACCCCCCCATTTCTCGAAAACTTTCAGGGATCAAGTGTTTTTAGGAACTGATATAAATTATCTCGTTTCAAATATGTTCATTAATATTAATGGAATTTCAACAAAAATATAAATTTGCATGGTTTGTACCATATTTTAGCAAAACTTATTTGAATGTCACTGTTAAACTAGGAAACGATTATCATTTGATGAATTTCGGTTTCGCTATCAAAAACTGTAACCCGAGTGAGTAAATGTGAAGTGGTGAGCTGAGACTAATATGAAAAATCTATATCCTAAAATTATTTTCTTTAACTGTAAATAAAACATAAAATTCAATTTAAATTAAAATAATTGCGAAGAAAATTTGAAATGTAATGTTTAATATTTAAAATGATATCATTAAAGATATGTAACTTTAAAAAGTTTCTTAAAAAACAGGTGAGATATCAAAAACTCTGTTTCCATATGCTTTGCAAGTAGGAGTTACTTTTGATACCACAAAACATCTTTCTAATATACTTTTCTTTTTTTTCTTGAGCGAAACACTTTGCAAAGGATACAATAAAGACTAAAAAAAAATACTACAAAAGAAAATTAAGATTCATAAAATAAAAATAATTACTTTAAAGAAAATAAATTGAAAATTAAAAGAAAGCAATGAAAATAAATATTGCTAGCAGATTTTGATCGTAATTTATGTTAATGGAAAAAATGTCCCAATAGCAATCTTATTGATGAAAAGATGATTATTAACATTAATGAAGCACTTTTATGTGACTTGCTTCATGTTGGAGGATAAAAATATAAGGATAAAAATTTGTAATCACCCATTCACTCATTCCCTGTTGTGTTATAAGATTGAAATTTTGTTCATTTGTATATTTTTTTATGACTACATAATATTTTAGTATTTTCAGACATAAAGATCAGTTAATCATCCAATAAATTCTGTATATATTCTTTTAAAAAATATTTTTATTCAAATTTTTTATTTCTAATTTTTTTCTGACGTCATATGGTCATTAATAAATCAAAATGACTCTAAGCTATAATTTGAAAGAATTATTTCAATTTGTAGGAAGGATCGATAGATCTTGTGATTTTATCAAAAAGAATTATCAGTTTTAAGAATTTTTTCTCTGAGAATGGTTTGAAAAGAAATTATATTTCTTTCATTTTCAGCTTGTAATTTTTTATCAATTCTACAGATATATATAAAATTTAAATACTTACTAATTCTATATTTATTTTGAGTATAAATACTGGGAAATGTAATTGCCCTTTTTATTTCCTTTATTCATCCCAATAGAAAAGATTAAAGCATGATATATTTTTTTCAAATAATGATATAGAACAGCTTTTTTAAGGAACGATTAAAATAATCTTATCATATCGTTATCCTTTAAATAAAAGATTTAATAAAATATTCTGAAATGTCTGGACCGTAGATAAAACTAGCTTGAAAGCAGTTCGTGTTTTATTTTTCATATATTTTAATTTTTTAAAGTATATTTTTATTTTAGCATTCGAAATAAATTTAATAAATGCAATTTTATTAGTATAGTAAAAAGTAAGTATTTAAAATTTATTTTCTACTTTTTAAATTATTAAATTACAACGCATTAAATGTCAGAAATATCATAGAAGTGCCATCTGGTAATGAATTTGAAACCCTTTTATTTTCAAATTCATTACCAGATGGCGTCACTCATGTGAAATCAAATTTAAACAAACCACTCTATTATTGGATGTTTATATTAAATTTGCATTATGTAATTGAAAGCACGCCCTGTAAATTCGAGAACATTTTGATTATCAGTAAGAGAATAAGAAAAATTATATAATTACATATTTACAATGAAACAAGTAAAGGTAAATAGAATTTGTAATAATCATAAGAATTAACAAATAGCATAAGAATAGCTCTTCATGCATTTTAGTGTGAGATGTCTTTTAATACTTAGACCTTCTTTAAAACTATCTAGCATTCAATTACATGATAAAGATGACATTTTATAATAATTTTTCTTTACTATGAGCACCTTTTCATTTATTCTAATATCTTTCTCGTAGCTTTAAATTCTGCTATGTTCTATATCTGCTGCTCGGATATGTTTGTTCCTTTTATAAAGTTATTCTTCCTGTGTTGTTTGAATCGATTCGTAAACTCGTACATAAGGCCTGTATGTTATAACAGTACTCATACAAAAGGCCCGCATGTTATAATCATCAACCATCATGTTTTTAAATATACAAGGGCCATTTTTTTTCAAGTTCTGTTTGGCCATAAAAGAAAAAAAATCAGTTTATTATCAGAAGTTATAAACATGCTTAGTTTTCGACTTACTCGCAGTGAAGATTCAAGCATTGGACATACCGATGAGCCAGGTCTTCATTCTTGGCCGCGGTGGCCTGGTGGTAAGGTCTCGGCTTCGGAACCGGAGGGTTTCAGGTTCGTGACCCGATTCCACCGAAGAACCGTCGTGTAAGGGGGTCAGTTGCACGTTAAATCCGTCCTGACCAAACGTCCTCCCGCTGGTGTGGTGTGGTGTGGAGAGGGGGGTGCCAGCTCAGGTGTCGTCCTCGTCATCTGACCGCGGTTCAAAATGACGAGGTCCGTCCCAAAATAACCCTAGTGTTGCTTTAAACGGGACGTTAATATAACCAAACCAAACCAAACCAAGGTCTTCATTCTTTACTTCAAAGAATGTTGCCTCCAAAGCTGTGAAATAAACTTAATACTCCTTCCAAGCTCCTCTTTAGTTTGAAAGTTCTTTAAGTTTTTTTAAAGGAAAGAATATGGAGCAGGAATGTCTACTATCGAAATCGCAATTTTGACATGCAAGTTATTCAATTTATTGACTGGGTTTTCCAGCATTTTTCATTTCTTTTGAACCCCTTGATCAACACATTAAACAAGAACTTCTATTGTGATATATTCGTACCCCTTCATTGAGAACGAGACTTAGAGCCGAGTGATTTTTATACCTTCCCTGCATTGAAGAATTGATTAGAAGGCCAAAGCTGTCATGCGTATGAGGAATTTCAAAGGAATATTAAGATTCACTTTCATAACACTGGCAGCAATATTCTTTAAAGAGGGGGGGGGGGGGTTAAAGTTAATACCTGGTCAATTGATTCCCGAATAAACGAATCTTCATTTTTTCTCTACTACTACTATATTTTTTGTGGTCCATTCGGAGCTTGAATAAAATGGCTCTCGTATTTTATAAAAATATTATTTTAATTGCTGGATCCCTAATTAAATATATTATTAAATACGTTTTCTTTGCTCACTTTATCATTGCTGTGATTAAAATTCCATTTCAAAATAAAATTAAAATAAATTAATCAAGTTTAAAACATTATGATGCTATAATGTTTCAATTTAACCATTTAACTGCTTTATTTTCTTTACTATCTAATAAGATGACACTTTTTATTTTAGAAATATGTTCTTGTTTTAATTCAAATGGAAATCTATTGAATATTTGACTCGCTTATGTATTCGAAGTTATTTTAATATTGAATTACAATCGTTACGAATGGTTTATTTTTTGCTTACAACTTTCAAAATTCGATAACTAGATGCACGTATGGCATTCGGGCAAAACAGTTAAGCGGTTAAAAATTAAAATTTCTTTTAAATTTTTATAACACTTCTATGAAAAAAAAAATTCCCAGATGAAGGAGCTAACACACATTTTTTCATTTTCTTTTCGTTTTCATTGAAACAGAATTATGGGCCATTGTCAACAATGCCGGAATTTTCAAAGGACTTTCTGTGGAGATGTGTACGCTGGACGACTTTAAAGATGTGTACGATGTCAACCTGATGGGGGTGGTAAGAGTCACCAAAGCATTTCTCCCTCTACTCAAGAAATCAAAGGGAAGGATTGTGAACGTTACGAGCCATGGGGGTGAGTAACGGAGTCGAATCATTATAATATTTCTAGTTCTTTTGTTTTGAAATTTTATTATCATTTTAGGCATCAAAATAAATCTTAACACTCATTCCGATTTACTTAATAGCGTTTATATCAATTGTCTTTATTTTTTACTTTGCTTGAGTATGTTAATCTCAATTAATTGTTTTTAGAATTAAAAATACATTTATTAATTTCATTTAATACATGTGCATACATACGTGTGCGTGTATGTGCGTGTGTCAATGTATTGGTTAGTATTATTAGAGACAGGCTCAAAGAACGCAATCTAAAATAAGTTTAAAAAAAATTCTTGATAAGTTTCATAGTTTATGATTTTAATACACGTAACAATTAAATAGAAGCTTGAAAATGGTTTACTAGACAATCGCTTTTATTTAAAAAGTCCATGTGGAATTTAACAAACGCATATGCTAATTCCAGATTCATCCACTCTTATTTATGTAAAAACAAGCTCAGAGATTAATCGACTGTAATTTACCATCATCGATCACATGAATCAACACTTCACAACTTACATTGAACGCAGTAAGCAACTACATTTGTTAATTAGTCTTAAATTATAATGGATAAAACTGTAACCTGTTATCATAAAATAAATTGTAGAGGTTTTATCATAAACTGTGGTCATATTGAGTATCTTTCCGAAAATTCTCACATTATTATCATTTGTTGTTGTTGTTGTTGTTTCTAATGGCACTTGCCATGGACAAGCCCGCTGTCGAAGACAGCCGATTTAAGCCTCAAGGGGAACGCCTCTTGTTTCAATAGTAGCGCCATCTAGGGCCAAGAGTACGACTTAGCTACACACACGTCACAACCCTTTTTCTAAGATATATTTTTCTAAGTCACAACCCCCGCCATTTCTAAGATATAACAGTTATCGATAAAATTTAAATACAAAAGTGATTCGTCTTAATGAGGCGCGAATTTGGCTAATTGCATTTATTTTTCTGTCGTCAATATTAAGAAAATTATAGCGAAAATTTCAATCCCGCATCATTTCCACCCCCTTTGGCTTTATGGGCCATTTATGAACTCGTCTGAGACTTTTACATTTCATACAACATATTAAAGGCCAGTTAAAATCCAATCAAAATTACTCTAGTCAGCATGTTCACAAGATAACGTGGGCAAAGGGCAAAGCGTTATACGCATATATATAACTGAAAACTGCATGATGTACTATAAACTGGTTTTTTCAAACAAGCCCAAAATTAATTTACAAGTGGGAAAATTTTTTGATGATTTATTTGATTATAAATTACATATTACATGCAAGAAAATTTCAAAATGAACATATAAAAATATTCTTTTGCGCATTTGTAATAAAAGTAAGGATGCAATATTAATATAGTTTTTGTAGCATGATTGTATAGCATGCGGTGAGTCATTCGCTATTTTCTTTTTAAATTCCATTTTTAATCCTTTTTCATTCATATTATGCAATTTGATGGACTTTTTTAAAAAAAATACAAGTCACATAAAGAAAATCGTATAAAAAATGAGTGTATAAAAAGGATTTCACTGTATTTCGAATACGTGAAATGTATTTTCTTGAAAGAGCGGTTTAAAAATATCAAAATGAATTTTTTCTTAATGAAATACTTATTACGTATTTTTGAGAACTTCATAAATTGAACACTGTTTTGATTTTCCTCTAATTCACCTTGAATTATAAGTAACCATTCACTGCTTTTGTTGGAACATATGTACCCAGTATGCTGGTCCATGCATATTCTTATAGCGTTATTTTTTTTTCAGGTAAAGTTGCTCTCCCGTTTTTCGCAGCTTACTTATCTAGTAAATTTGCCGCAATTGGTCTAAGTGACTGTTTGAGGCATGAAATCGGTATGGAAGGAATTTCTGTGGTGTCCATTGAACCAGAAATATTTTAGTAAGTGGAAGCACCATTTTCTTTGCAAGTTTTCACTATTTTAATTAAAGAAACGACTATATCAATCAAAATCAAACGCTGAAATTAAAAAACATTGAAATAATATCTGTTTGTTCAGGTTACTTAAAATTGACGCATTATGTAAATGGGAGAGATGGTAACTTATTTTAAAAGTAATTCACTAACTACACGATGTCTAAGATTAAATAGTATATTAATTACAAATATTTACATCTTTAAGTTACATGTATAGGCTAAGTGCTTCATCGCACTGCCAAAATAGAATGGTTCACAGTCGCTCAACACCGAACAAACCTCGAAGTATTAAAAGTTAAAGAGTTATTAAATGCACCTTATCTCCTGACTCCACACAGCTATCTAATTCGCAAATGAGTAACCACTGCTGAAGTTGAGTTATAAGAGGTTTAGTTATATTAATTCTCGCTTTAGAGAAACGACTATTTTGGGACAGATCTCGTAATTTTGGACCACTGTCACATGACGAGAGTTATAAGAGGATCTTCTGAGGCACGGATCCCACATTTATAATCTTTCAAAAAGTGCTGAGGCTAATTTCTCAATGCACTGCAACAATTTAGATATTGCAAAAGGTACAAGGCATTGTTTATAGTTTATTTATGGCTCTCAAAAATGAAAATTGCTCTAAAATAATTAACCTATAATTATAGCATTTACCTCACGATATGATGACAAGAGAAATTCCTTTTGAATAATAAATTCTTTAATTCATATATGCATTATATACTTTCAAACTTCATATTTAGTTTAGTCATATTAACGTTTCATTTTGATGCGATACGAGGGTTATTTTAATAAGAACCTCATCATTTTGAATCGCTGTCAGATAATGAGAACGACACCTGAGGTGAGATC
Organism: Argiope bruennichi; assembly: GCF_947563725.1. NCBI lineage: Eukaryota > Metazoa > Arthropoda > Arachnida > Araneae > Araneidae > Argiope > Argiope bruennichi. Next base: position 9,558,859 of record NC_079154.1, read on the forward strand.
CTCCTCGACTAAATTCCACGTCCTTTCCAAATTACCACCAGGCCAGCGAGATTCTTAAAATGTGAATAATTAATCGGAATGATGTTATAAAGTTCATAAGAAACATCCGTTTTATCTTTAGACTACGATCAAAGAAAATTCAAAATATCATGAAGTGAGATTTTATCTGAGTAAAAGGAAGTTTAGAAAAAGAACAGAAATCAGAACGAATAAAGACTAATTGAGTTGTGAAAAATCCGGATTATTCTAGAAATTCGATGAAACACTTTGGATATGCCAAATACTGTAAAGTCTTTCTAGTGTTTTTGGGTGCTTTATGTAAAAAAAAAAAAAAAACGGAAACTGCTATTGGCTATTTGAAGCGGAGTCATGGGCAAGCAAGTTGTGGTAATGATCTTGAGCTAGAATAATTCATAGCTATTAGTAGAAAGGGTATTAAAAATGGCCACATGTATTAAGGTGACACTGGACTATATTCGGCACTCTTTCAAATTATCCTCTTTGGACTATGAATTTTTTTGCATATGTATTAAAGTACATGTGCAAAACGAATTGCATCCATCTAGCTCAAATGTATTTGAATTACTGTGTTTGCAGACAGACAGACAAAGCGATAGATAGACTGAATTCCAGGCTAGCATAGGGAGATAGTTGAAATCTCGAGTTCAAATTTTTTGACAAGTGCAATATTTTCTGTTTCGTCCTTTTTAATTTCGTATACCAGAAATTAAAAAGGACAAAGGATTATGAGCTGTTAAAAAATATTAAATTTATTTGCGTTAAAAAGTCAGGTATTCCCAAAATAATGACATTCTTTTACGCATTTCATCCGTGTCTGAATTATTCCAATAATCTTGCAAGAATATTAAAAATTGTTTTCTATTTAAACTTAATAAAAGAATATTGAGTTGATATGTTTATATTTGTTTTTAAAGATACGAGCAAAAAACTTTGTCAATGATATTAAAATAAACAATTCTCATATTAGTCCAATTAGATTGTATTCTGACGTGGAAAAAATACACAATTAGCATCGTTATTGCTTTCAGATTATTATTTTTTAGTTGTTGTATTACCATTCTTTTTGTCTCTGAATGTTTTTCAGATATTGTAGTTGAGATAAAATGTTAAACTCAAATTTAATTTTCATCATTTTTCTCAAAATAACAACTATATAGAAATCAAACAAATTATAAAATTGTAGTACAAATCTTTTAGAACAGGAATTTTTTCAACCAGCGAGTTCAGCTAGATAAAAAAAAAGTGCTTAAAGCCTATTTTTTGATGATCACTTTTTTTCGAGAAAGATTACTTTTTTTAAAAAAAATATGCAAATATCGAGCAGCTATTTTTATCAGATATATTCTACTGTCTAACAATATTCAAACGGAATTGCAAAAATTTCATTCAAATTAAAAAAAAAATCTTTAGTATAATTTTTTTGAGCTTTATCTTTTATTTTTCCAATTTACATCTGAATTAACTACGCCATCTTAACGATAATCGTTACTTTAATACTTATAACTCTCATTTAACTTTTTTCTCTCATATTAATAAAATAATATTTATTTAAAAGAGAAAAGTCAATATTTTAACTTTCCCTCTCTCTTTTCTCCTTTATTCGTTTCTATATCTGGGTGTAAATATCGCAGCGTGTTTTAGATGACAAGACAACTTAAAACAATGAAATAACTCTGAAGTAACTTTTCTACATTTTAATAATTCTATTAACAATTATATTATACCATTTCTTAATTTCGGAAAATTATATATATATATATATATGTATCGTTTATTTTTACACACTTTTATTTGACATATTTTGTTTTACATTTTTATTTTCTCCGCTCATAATTGTAATCGATTTCTTTTTCATTCATATCTTAGTGAAGGAGCAATATCCAGAAACTAAGCCTAGTTAACTAATTGAAAAAAAAAAAAAAAACATTATTAGAAAAAAAAAAATTGTATTGCATAATGAGGTACAGTGCTTAAGCTATTTTTTAAGATAGTTGCCGCCATTTTTGAAGCAATATCATCGAGCTTTTGTATGCCTTCTTCTTAGAAAGTAGCCACTTGTTGTGATGAAGAACTGAGTGGTAAATTTGTGAAAAACGCACTGACAGCGTCATAATAGTAAATGTACGATTCTCCTTAACCTAATTTTCAACTTCACCATGACCGCGGTGGCCTGGTGGTAAGGTCTCGGCTGTGGAATCGAAGGGCTTCAGGTTCGAGACCTGATTCCACCAAAGAACCCTCGTGTAAGCGGATCTGACGCACGTTATATACGTCGGGACCAACTGCTGGTGTGATATGAAAGTTTGTAGAGGGGTGCCAGCTCGTGTGTTGTCCCCGTCGTCTAACCGCAGTTGAAAATTACGAGGTCCCTAGTGTTGCTTTAAAACGGGGCGTTAATATAACTAAATTAAATTAAACTCACCTTCTGTAAGCAAATCATCATCAGTCAGAATCCACCGCCCATTCATTCTTCATCAAGTGCATTTGCACTCCTTTCGTAAAAGAAGAAAGTAATTACGGAGTATAAAATTATTTTTAACACTCAAAAGTTTTTAAATGCCGACCTCAGCAATTTAAAAATGTCTTCCATTATTTGTCAGCGAGTTTGCGAAGTAAACACAAATATGTGAACAAATGCTTTAGCAATTGAAAAGACAATTCAGTTTCTGGATACCCCTCTCGATAGAATTTTTAAATTATGTACACTTTTGTATATTTCATGGTACTATACTTTTATAAAACTTTTCGAATCTAATTATCAGGTAAGCGATTAAGTTTAGCATTTTAGCTTTCCATAACCGTGCTGTAATATGATATGTGTGAATTTGAAAAAAAAAAAACTATATATATATAATATATTCTTTTGCAATTATATTAATTGAGGTGTCGAATGCAGAAAATAAATAAAATAAAAATATATTATATTTCTCGTGCGCTAATAAATGTATGCTTTAACCCTTTGCACTATGGAAAATAATTCAATGCCTAATTATTCACCTAATACAATGACTTGCTTATGGCTTCGGGGAAAAAAAATCTATACAATAGTTTTATGTTGAACTAAAAGTCCCACGGAGGGCACCTCGTAATTGAGGACGGGAAGCTTCCGGCATTGTGGTTGGTTTTCGCCACTCTTGCAGGTACACGAAAAGGAGGGAGACTGGTTCCTCCCATCGATGACGGGACGTACCTCCTTTGGGAAGATTTATACCGGAACCGGTGATGGCCCTTGGGACTCAATCGCAGTTACCGCCAGTGTTGCTGTTGCGGTGGTCCAATCATTCAAGTTTTTCCGTGTTACTTCTGGTTGGTCGGAGTAATCAGTTTGTGATGACCATGAGCTAAAGTTAGTTTTATTTCTCCAGAAAATTAACCTAGATCTTTTTACCATTTGTTTTAGCAATAAAAATAAACAAATAAAATGTTAAAATGATGCGCTGTATTGAATGGTGCCTGAGAGGAACCATCAGAGTACAAAGTGTTAAAAACTGCATTTATTAAATTTTTCCTATTAATGGAATTGAAAATTTATTCACACATAATAATTTTTATTATAATTCTTTATGATACAGCTTTATATTTTACATTTTTCAGCACCCCATTCATATATGAAAGCACTAAAGATCAGCTGAATTCGATGGGAAGCCAAGGCAGTTCAATCGAAGATGACCACGGCGAAGACTTCAAAAAATCATTGAAAGATCTTGGAAACGTCTTTATGTCTTTTGCATGTCGTGACACAAGCATTGTTATTGATGACTTGGAAGCAGCAGTCAGTTTGGTACACCCAGATCATACCTATAAGCCAAGAAGGCATGCACTCTGCCGCTTCTTATATTTCTGTCACGAAAAGATGCCAAAAAGTTTTAAAATCTTATTTTTTAAAATAGTTTTATTTATTTTCTTCTCAGACTCTAAAATACTTAAAAATATAGTCATGAAAATAATATCTATAATATTAAAATAATCTTTTCAGAAGATAAACTACTAATATATTAGAAACAAAAACAGACATCTTTTTTTCGTAACATTTTTAACAGAGCGAGAATAAGACATGTAGGGACTCTTAGAAATGCAAACCTCGAGGCCCCCTTTTCTCCTTCCAGCTGCTAAAAGCAGGAATTTTTTTAGTTGATTTTAATTTCAATTTCTATCTATGCAGTTTGAAGAAGGAAGAGTTTATATACTGATACATATTTATTTAATTTCAGGGAATTTCTAAAGTAAAAAAAACAGTTGTAAAAAGTATTTAATTAAGATTATTTTGGGAATAATGCTACAAACTTTAAAGAAATATTAAAAAGATTATATTTTAATTTTATTTCAACAAGTTCGAGTGTATGGCCTTTGTAAATTGAGTGGAAACATTATATTAAATTGCTGCAAAAACGCCATAAAAAATCTAGAGACCTCAGGATCCAAGAACATAGGCAGCTGCATACTTAGCCTATTTATTAAGTCGACAATAGATTTAAAATAAAAATAACTAATATGGGGTTTTCCTTTTTTTCTATTTTTTTTCTCAAAATCTAAAATGTTTCAAAAATTTTGTGATGCAAATCTATATACTAAGTACTAATAAAATTTAATCAGAAAATATCAATTATCTTATGAAAATAAAATCTAATTACCTGATGTCATTTCTTTCCTATTTACAAATTAAAAGCACCTGTCATGGTTACTCAAAGTCTGTTGCATTTTTCTTTCTGCAACGTCTCAAATGCGATACTCACAAAACTAAGCAGTTATTTAATAATTACATATGCAGTTATACATAGCAATTGCTTTTTCATTAAACAAGGACAACTGAAAAGTGGAAGGCAACTCAAAGAAAATTGTCCAACTATTAAAGGGAGATGCGAACTCAGTTTTCGTAAGTAACAAGAACATAACGGTGGGAGAGAACAAAAGTGTATCCAGTTGGACAAGATTGGCACATATAGACTGTTCGGTAGGAAGGATCATTCAAGATTGCCAGAACACATTGGCAGCAATGAGATATGGTTAGAATTCTGCAGTTCTAGTAAGTTCTTCTACGATTTTTTGTTCCATAGCAACTTAGGCACAAAAGGAGTTGTGGAAGGCATTGAACAGTCAGCCAGGTGTCTTCCTAGTGTGTAATCGAACTGACTTGTGATTTACTTTTCTGATTTACAAGTTTAATCAGAAGGAATCGAGTGCTTCATTCATTTATCTCTTCACACTGAATTTGAAATATCCTCTCATCTGTGTGAGCAGTGTCATTTGCAATGATCCTTTGCCATACTCTGTGATATGCATTTGTTAAAATAGGAATTCAAAAACTTGATTTCATTATACAGTGGCAGTGAATGTCTCAACTATTTTCAAATTGTATACCAACCAATTGCTATAAATAAATATCAGTAAAAAACTGCAAACATTTAAAAACTTTATTGAATACGCTGTCATAGAATGAACAATAATATAGCACTTTTTCTTATTTATTTGAATAAACAGCAAATGATACTTGTCAAAAAGTCAGCCAACTTTAATGGTGCATAAATTTTAAAAGCAATAGAGTTTTTAAAATGAATGCATTCTCATAGTGTGTTTCCAATAACATTTTATAGTATATCTAATTACAAATGATGTGGATAATAATAATGATGTGGATTACAAATGATGTGGATAATAATAATGATGTGGATTACAAATGATGTGGAAACATTTTGGATAATCAAACTAACATTTATTTTGGGACATAGAAAATAATATTCAATAAATAATTTTCCAAGAAATTTCTTGCTTTCCTTTACTGATTAATAGTAAAGCAGAAAAAAATATGCGATTAATCGTTAAATATAACTAAATTTTCACCAGAATTCCTAATAAAAATCATACAAGCTAATTTCAAACAAAAGTTATACGAAATTTATAGCAAGAGTATGCTTAATATGAGGATTCATTTGTGCTCATAGTTTCCCCACATATAAATATATATATATTGAACAATTTCTCATCTGCAAAACTTAATCTTATCTTAAAATTTCCACCAATATTTAGACCAATAGGAATGAAGATAAACACAGGAAGCTTTGACTTGTGTATTATTAACTTAATAAGTTATATTCGACACTGCTCTAGAGGAAAATTTTTAAAAAATCTTATTAACAAAAAAGTAACGATTTAATGAATAGTCATCGAAATTCACCAAAACTATTCTGATCTTCTGTTATTTACTACCCGAAGTACCTGCAAGTACAACCGTTCGAATGAGCGTTTTAAGAGATTAAATTTGAATTAAGAGTATCAAAAGAATATAATTTAAAGACTCTTTGGCTCGGATGCTTAATAGCTACTTTTTAAAAATGATTTACCGATTGGAATCTTCAGCAAAAAAAGACTATCCAAATTAAAGATATCAAAATTAATATAGTACGTCAAAAGTATTCAAAGATCGAGGAAGAATTTGTTAATGGCACTCATTAAAAATTATTTTTTGGCAAAAGATTTTGTCAGCTGATATTAATTTGTGATTAAGATCATGCTTGTATTATAGATTTGCCTTATGAGTTGAATATTTCAAACAATTCATATAGAATAAGGTCAATATCCTTTTCTCGATTGGAGGAGTGTCCATAAAGGGTGTCACTTCGTTCAAATTTGTATAGTTAAACCGGAGTAAAAAACAAACGAGTAAGATTTTTTTAAATGTTAAAATTGAAAATTCTGTTTTTTTTAGATATATAATAAATGCAAAATCTAAGAAGAGTTAAAATTAGCATTCGCAACAGAATTGCAAACTCACATACAAAATTTATAAAATATTAATATATAAAATTGATCAAAGGTACAATACTCTACCTAATTATAAGTCAGGATTTAACTATATATGTTCCAGTTTCGTCGCTTTCGTTGTGTGGATACCAAATTTTCTTCGTTATACTGTTTTTCCAAGATTTTGGATGCATTTTATTTCTATGTTATCGCCAATATATTCTAATGATCATATTTATATTCTTTCAAACAAGTACTGAAGCAGCATCGAGTCGTGTGCTGAGTAGCCAGTCGCATAATTGAGTCAGTAAAAAGTCGACAGTTAAGTGCAGCTAAAGTGAGAAGACAGTGGGGAGTAGCAGATGTTTGAGGGATGCGAATAGTTGCGTGGAGTCTCTCTACCTGCTGAGTTCTGTCTGACTTGTTTGTGCTGCTGTAGCTGTTTACCACCAATTTGCTATTAGTGGGTTGTTTTTTATTTTAAGTATTGTCCTAGTGTACGTCTCGGATGCATTTTTATTGTACTTGTGTTCGTGTTAAATACGTATCGTTCTTTATTATTGAGCCTGATCACTGTTTCACCATACAGCCTCTATAGCAAACCCGTTCTATTGCCGTTGATATCTCAGACTTTTGTGGAATTTTTTCGTAACAATACGTTTGTTTAATTAGACTACACATTTTTATTTTGCTTGAATTATTCAGTCTTGAAAAGAATGAATTTTCGAGTCGACTTTTCTTTCCCATTGGGCTAGGCTGAAAATTTGTACATTCGTGTCTTCTTCCTAATAGTATACTATTTTATTATTTTTAGAGATTGATTATCAGTTAATAATTTTGATTCTATGTACTATTGATTCTCTGCCAGCTGATAGCTGCTTTGATTCAAAACTGATATCAAGATATCATAACATTTTTAATAATTAATTATAATATAAAGATTAACTTTTAAGAACAGTAATAAAAGTGAAATTTTTAAGACAGTTTCTTTTATTGAAATTCGTTTTTGACAGTTGCAAATGGGAAAAAAATTGACACATGGCACAAAAATAAGATAAATAATGACATACAGTTAATTGTATTCTAATATAAATATTGCATATTAAAAGGATTCCATATTGTAAATGTGTTCACATCAATATACATCATCTACGTGCTTTCACATCAGTATTTTTGCAAATTGGTGTATACACTTCCCAAAATATATAATTTCAGTACCTAACAAATGTGAAAATCATTTTATATGAGAAGGCCGAACGTATGGAAATTTCACAGAAGTTTAATCCCAGTATAAGTAAAAATTATTATAACTATGTATGTATACATGCAAGGTTCAAATCTTCTTCTAAATAACTAGACCGAATATCGATAAAATTTCGCACAATTATTATTTAAGGCAAAAAAAAAAAAAATGCTGCCAGCTTTTTACAATATAAAAGTTAATTAAATAGTCAAATGAAATATAACAAAAATATTTCACTATTTCTTCAATAATTTTAGATATCAAGAAATACGAAAATATTTAACACCATCGTAAAATTCAAACTTTTACCTTTGCAACAATACCGACTTTATTACTATGTCATTTATCCTTCAATTGTTATTAATTTTTTCACCATTTTAACACTGATGATTTTGAAATATGGAAATTTATAAATACTTTCATAGGTAACAGGTTAAGAGTTTGGATTACTCTATCATTATTTTTGTTAGTTTCTCTTTTAATTTTATACATATATGCTGGCAATGATGCAATGATTTCATTGGTTTTAAATTAACAATTTCGCGATGCTTAAAAGAAAAACTAAGTCTAAGTTTTCAAATACCACCAAAAATGGGTCGAATCGGTACCATGACGTTTAGAGACCATTATAAGAGCCAAAAGACATGCAATTTAATAATGACACTTTCTTTCTATGCGAAATATTACAAGAATTTCATTGGTGTATTCTCAATTTTTTGAGGTAAAATTCTGCGTGTGTTTATTTAAAATGCTTCTTAAAATTTTCAATTTAGAAATTTTTCGTTGATTTTTCTTTATTTTTACTCTAAATTAAACCATTTTTTATGGGTAAAAATAAAAACTAGTTTGCACTTCCCGTTAATGTGTTATTTATATCGAAAGTCGCATTTATCAAGTAAACGTAAGGTGTACTCTCAATTTTTTGAGCCACTGTATATATAAACTCAACAATTTAGAACTCGCAACATGCGATTACTGGCACCCTCACAAAGTTAATGGGAAGTTACGTGGCTAACAAATTTCTACGAATATTGAATGTTGTATTCAGGGTTAGAGTGAAACATTCTTGAAGAACTCCGACATAATTCAATTGCATAGTTGAGTCTGTAGAGATTCTTGTACTTGTGATGTCGGCTAGTTCTAAAGATTTAATACGAATAACTAATGAATTAATGAAGGTAAAATGGAACAACAATTAAAATAACTCAATTTAAAACAATTATTTAACTAATTTTAAGTAAAAAAGTTTTGATTTTTTTTTTTTTTAGTTTCTGATTTACAAAATATAAAAGTATTCTAAACGCAATTTTTTTTTGTTTTGAGATTTTAATGGGCGACCACGTTTCAGATCTTTTTGAATTCTAAAAATACATTTTCTAAAATTATTTTATGTGTCTGTAAGCACGATAATTCTTAAAAGGCGACTGAAATAAATGAAATTTGGTGTATGATTTTGTTACAAAAAATAAATAGTTATGTATCAACTTTTGGTTTCAAATAATCCCGAAAAAGCCATCCAAAATTCATTTTGGATTTTCTACATTGTACTGCGAAGCAAAACACTTTGAAAATAAAAATCTGAGTACTTGTGGCGCTCACAACTTCGACCAAGATCTACAATTTTTAAACGGGGGGGGGAGAGAATGGGTGAGAAAGAGAGTAGCATATTTCATTGGAAGTGTGCCAGAAAATTTCGGAAAGCTCACTCCTCTAGTTTATTTTATTGAATGTGATAAAAGAATTGAAGAGAAAATATTGTAATCGGCAACAATTTGAATTTTAGAAGAATTTTATATTTATGCTTCTCTAAACCAGAAAAAACTATTTTTTTTTAATTATTTCGATTTATTGGTCTGATTATGAATATGATGTAAATTTGGAATGATCAAATTTCAATTCAGAAGTGTGACAAATTTGGCTGTTTGTTTATTTTTATTTCCTCAGGGTTTTATAGCTAAGCAATTGAGATATATCACTAATATGTTTGCATTATATATAAGACAACTTGGCAATTTTGGCGCAATCTGAAAATCACGAAGTAAAAACGGGGGCCGTAAAAGTAAAAAAGTACCCAAATTTGATAAGAGGTTTTAACACCAAAATTACATATTTCTGAGAAATTTTGGAAAAAATCCGTGTTCTATATTAGCTTAATTTAGTTTAATCATATTTACGTCCCATTTCAAATCAATATTAGAACTATTTTGGGAATGTCCTCATAATTTTGAACCCTTCTCAGATGACGAGGTTGACATTAGAGTTTGCATTCCCTCTCCAAATTTCCACGTAATTCAGAGTAATATTTGATCCCAACAAGCAAACACCAGATTCACTTATGCGGTTTTTCTTTAGAAGAAGGGGGTTTCGAATCTGGACTTTCTTACACTTTTCCCAGTCCTTAAACTTTTCCATGAAACCACCGCTAGACCCATCTCCAGGGAATCTGAAAAAATGAAAATCTGGCTGTTAGTCTGATTTCAGAATATCTGTTAAATGAGAAAAGCTGGATGAAGCGAAAAAAAAATTCTTTTGATTTTATTTTCCCCATTTCTAATTTTTAATTAAGCTGTGGTAGATTTATATGAGTATTGTTGCATTTTTTTCAATCTTAAAAGTGTTTCACGTAATTTATTTAGGAAAACAAGTTTGCAATGCTGTTTTTATTCCCTAAATTAAATATATGGACAATAACGTTATCATTATAAAGACTGAAATCGTTCTCTTTTCAATACATGAAATATACGTGAAATCAACTCAAAATTACTGTGACAGGCACCCAAATGCATGCCGACTATCTGTTTACTTCAATTCTGAGATATTTAAATCTCAGTACATGAAATACATATAAAATCCACTCAAATTACTGTCACAGGCACCCGAATGTATGCCGACATGTGTACATCAATTCTGAGATAATCAAATTTCAATACAATTACTTTCCCAATTATGCTTGTAATAGAACCTGCTTCCTTCGATATCGAATCAAATTTTTGTCACTTATTCTGCGTTTTATCTCCTGCCAGTAGTTTAATCTGTAAATTTCTTCATCAGTCATAAGAACAATGAACTTACATTTCAATCCAAAGTTTCCGATTTCTTTTTGTGATTCCTTTTTAAATACATTGTCTGAGAGAAATCAAAGAATCCGCCAGATAGCGATAATGGTGGTCCAAGGTCTCAAAATACAAAACGAGGTTATCATATCACGATAGATTACAAAAGGTCAAGATAAGAAATGTCAAAAGGCTGTTTTGTCTGCATGTGTAAATGGCAACAGGTAAAAAAAAAAAAAAAAAAAAAAAAAAAAACACTTTCCGTTAATGTACTGATTATTATCAGAATTAGTCAAAATCAGAGTTTTAATAATGGGTATAAAACTTTATATATATTCAATGTATCTCAAAATTCTATGTACAAACTGTGAGATTAAGTAGGAAGTAAATGAGTGAATCACATTTAAATAGAAAATGTAATGATAAATGGCAAACCAGAAGCGGACAGAAATAGAATGCGAATGACGTACAGCAAGGGTGGGGAAATGGTGGTGGGATAGGATGCTTCTAATATTTTCGAGATATTGTGGTCCATCCAGTGGCGTAGGTCTATAATATTTACTATAACTTAATAATAAATACGGAATATGCACTCATCTACGTAACTGCAAACATAATAATAATTGTCACAAATGCAATAATATCAAATGATACATTTACTATCAAACAATTCAAAATACATCAAAAAGTAAATCATTTTCATCTAAAATCGGTTCTCGTAGTTATAGTTAGAAGAAGACTTAGTCTGCATACTGTCCACCAATCTCCAATATCTTGATGTATAATTGCTAACTGCTAATATCGTATTGGATTCTAAGTGGTCGTCTGTGAGGATATGCTGTCTTAATTATATTCATCGTTGAAAATGCAGATTCACGCAGATAGAAAGATGTCAAATGATGTACAACTTTTTTAAAGTTAGGATACTTTACTTCTTCCGTTAGATTCCAAAAGTTATTCTTAGGTTCTGAACAACGTGCTTTTAAAATGATGTCAATAGGAAGGAGAAAAACTTCGTTTTCCTCAAGAGATAAAAAGAATAGAATGTTCCATAAATATGTTTCTTTTAGTATGAGCGTCTTAGGTCTTAGTAAAGGCGGTGGTTCACCGGTCGATCTCGATCAACTTTTCATCTCCACCTTTGACATATAAACATTCAAAGCTCATCATCAAACAGTGAGAAATCAGCATATGAAAAGAAAAAAAAATTAAATAATTTTATTTTAGTTGGCTTTCGACAGTTTTGTTTATTGGGTTCATGAACTTTCTTAATGAAATCACATACTTCAATCACATGAAATTCGTAATTATATAATCTAATATCTAGTTACGTGTCACTTTTCTTATTCCTCTTGAGCTATGAATTTCATCTTCGAATATTATATAATGGGAACATATACAACAGATATTAGTTGGATCCTTATATCTTACTTATATAAAATTATCTTATTAAGTAATGTCTTATATACTTATGCAATATACTTATACAATACTTATATTATATGCTTATACAATATACTTATATAAGTAATATCTTATTACTTATATTATACTTATATAAAAATTTTAAAAAAATGGCCAATTTATATTACAAGGTTTACATTTTTTTGTATACATAATTTCTTAGTAAAATATTTTTTAAATTTTTCAAAAAAAAATCCGATTGAAATAAGAGTAGAAAGCTTCAAACTTATACAACGTTTTCAAAAGATGCGAAAACATAATCAGAATCTTCAATGATAAGTTTCAGTAATGAAAGAGAAGTTGAGATTAAATTTTGAAAAAGCAATGAACATGCAAATGGTTGTATTTCATTACAAGAATGAAAATCATTGTTACAAACTATGCATAGAAATATTTTTTGAATATTAAAATTAGAAGAAAAAAAATATTTTTTGAATATTAAAATTAAAAGAAAAACAAATATTTTTTTTGAATATTAAAATTAGAAGAAAAAAATACGCAGCTGGTTTAAAAAAAGTACTTCTTTTTTATATTTTAAAAATGTATAAAAATCATCTATGCGCAATACTTGCAGAAGGTATTTTTGAAAAAAGTCAAAATTTATTTTTTAATACCAAAATTTAACTTTCAAATAAGAAGTACCAACATTTAATTTTTAATTAAATAAAACTCTAATTCAAGCAATTCTCTTCCATGTGCACATTTCCACCCTCCAATGTACATTTGTACCAAATTTAGTTCTTCTAGCATAAATAGTCAGCCTTGCTGAGCGCCAAAAATCATGTACACACCTCACACAATTATATATTCGCTTAATAGTCAGTTGATTGCATATTATTTAAAATTTTCGCCTTTTTGTTTGATAATACGTAAAAATGGGAATTCAAATCATTGTTATTAGATTCCATTTGTAGGAAAGAGAAAAATCCATTTTCGAATCAATGTTGCAAATGTTTCAAAAAATTCTGATGCTACTAATCATAAATTTTTCAAACTTCATTAGCCAAGCTTTAAAAGAAGACCAAAGTAATGTGATTAAAGAATTTAATAATATAAAAAAATTTATTTGAATTTCATTCCAATAATGAAAACTATTATTGAATATCATTAAAAATATATATTTACAAATGTGTTAAAATAAGGAGAAAAGCATCACGTCATTTAAACTAAAATAATTTAAAAGATAATTTCTTAGATTAAAATTTAAATTAACTTTCTTAATTTAAAGGATAATTTTAAAGTGATTGAAATCATTTTTGTATGAAATATTTTCAGAAGTTTCAGTAAAAATACACGACATTCTGATTCATTTTTAATCGATTAAAATTTTTAAAAATAATTCCAAAACATATATTGTAACTCCCCAAAATAAATCGTTGTCGAATTTGATATTTTTAATAATAAGAGAAGATACGCTCTTCTTTATTATTAGTTCAAACTACCACATGAATATTTATCTTTTTATTCAGATAAAATAAAATCTGACTCAATATCCTGTAAAAGCATTTTTCATTATTTTGATATCTCTTGAGTATTCTTTTTGGTATCTGTGAAAAATAAGACTAGCTGAATCAGCTATCAAATATTAAATGAGATAACCTATATTTTCTCAGTTCAGTCTTTCTCGGATTTTTCATTGACTGTAGACTCGTCACAATGAGCGGCACATATACTCTTGTGCTGTGGGGGCACCTTTTATGTACGGCTCTGATTTTAAAGTTGATTAACTTTATTTTCCCGTCCTTGACAATATTCATATGTTCGTGCGTTTCTTCTTACATTTTATGGATATGTTTTGCTGCTCTCACATTTCAATTCACGAAAGGAAAATTCTTAAACGAGCGAGTTGAAGCTGGAAATAAAGCTGTTCTCATAACAGGTAATTTTATAAACTTTATTCATATTCATTAGATGTTTCAAAAAACTTATGGCCATTATTAGATTAATTATATTGGGTATTTCTAGCTAATAACACGATAATAGTGACCATTGACCCATTTTGTGTAAAACATGATTTAAAAAGATGCATTTATTGTCTTTCATTTCTAGTATGCAAAGTATTGTCATCATCAAAAAGTTCGAACTCTAGTTTGAGGAAAACCTTTGTGTCTTTTTATATACTTTATTTTCTTATACTTTTTCTTATACTTGTACTTTATATATACTTATATATATATATATTATATATACTTTATCTTTTTCTTATACTTACTTTCTTTATATTCTTTACTCTTATATACTTTTTGTACTTTATATCCATCACACTGTTTAAAGAACCTAAAGATTGCAGTTGCAATGGGGTGAAGCGGTTTTATGTCTGTCTCTGTGAACATGATAATTAAAAAGCCTGAGCTTGATAGATTAAATTTAGTGCGTAGTCTTTACATCAGTTTTGTAAATTTCTTCCAAATTTTGAATGAAATCCGTTTACAGTAACTCTGACAGACTGTTTATTCGAATACGGTTAGTTAGTTATATTAACCCCCCGTTTTTTAAAGCAATACTAGGGATATTTTGGGACGAACCTCTTAATTTTGAACCGTGGTCAGATAATAAGGACGTCACCTGAGCTGGCACCCCCTCTCCAATCTTCCACGCCACACCAGCGGGAGGACATTTGACCCAGACAGATTTAATGTGCACCACACCTTCTTACACGGCGGTTCTTTGGTGGAATCGGGTCTCGAACCTGAAACCCTACGGTTCAAAGCCGAGACCTAACCACTAGGGCACTACGGCCCTATCTGAATACAGATGAACAGGATGATGTTAAACGGAAAAAACAAGTTGAATAGAATTTCATTTGGCATCTAAGATGCAAAATGGTATGAAATTTTCAACCAAATCCGCCCAGAAGTTGACCGTATGTCAGTTTATACTTCGGCAGGTATGTAAATAAAATGACTCAAAAATGCAAAGGCTTTCATGGATGGAATTCGATATACAATGTGTATTTTTGAATAAAATTTTGAACCAAGTATGCTGATGAATTGATCGTGTATTGGTTTGTACTTTCGCATACATATTAACTCCACAATTCCAAAACGCAAGTTTAAAAAAATAAATTGATATTTGGTGCGTGATTTTGTTACTAAAATTGCAGTTTCAAATTTTGGTGTCCATCGATCGAAATAATGGTGCCCAGAAGCATATACAGTTTTCTCTATACTATGAAGCACAATATACTCATGAGTGAGATTCTGAAAATAAAAATCTGTGCACGCATGTTTTTCAAGATCTGGTTCAAAATTTCTATGCGGGGAGAAGAGAATAGAATCTCTTATCTAATAGAATCTCTTTTTTATAGAGTCGACGAAAGCGTTTAGAGACCTTTCTTATTAGTTTTAATAAGATTCCTTCGCTGTTTAATTGAATTTGAATCTTCTGATAACTTTTTTATGTTAATTTTAACTTCTTTTTTCAATCAAGATTATAGATTAGTGATAAATTATTAATTTGCCATCTATATCGTTAAATCATTATAAGGTGTGTTTCAATTTTTTAGGGACACCAGTAAAAATGAAAATAAAAGCGTAAATAATAAATATTTGATATTTATTTCTGAAACAAGTTAGATAAATAACAAAAATAAATATTGTAAGATAATTTAGATTAAACAAATAAATTTCAACTTTGAAATAATTAAACAAAAGAGTAGCACAAATTTTGCGTTTCAAATTTTTAGGGACAGTGGAATTAAAAGCTTCAAATTAAATTTCTTTACCGTTTAATATTAGCACTATTTTTTCTGATGACATCATATATTCTATTTGGCATGGAATATATTACGTTCTGAAGAAGTGTTTTATCCAGAGAATACCAAGCATCCATTATTGCTTGTTGAAGTTGCATTTTCGAATCAAATTGGCGCCCTCCTTCATAAACTGTTCTTGCCAAAAGACCCCAGAGATTTTCAATGGGGTTTAGATTGGGGCTTCTAGCTGGCCAATCCATAACTTTCACATTGTTATCTCTAAACCACTTTTTTGTTGATTTTGAGCTGTGGATAGATGCATTATCCTATTGAAAAGTCCAATTTGGACTACATATTTCAGGTCCTGCCTTAAGTAAATGTGTTTGTAACATTTCTTGGTATCGATCAGAATCCATTCTTTCATTCACAAATGCCAGTTCGCATGTACCATTGAAGCTAAAAGCTTCCAAAATCATAACAGATCCACCGCCCATTTGCCTTTTGGAGAAAATCTCTGGTTATTTTCTTAGATCATGCTAGTAATATCTCCAACCGTCTGGCCCATCTAGATTAAACTTCTTCTCGTCGCTGAACATGACTTCTATCCACTCATCTTTGAAATGCAGGTATTCCTTTGCCCAGGATAAACGTTGTAATTTGTGTTGTTTGGCAAGTGGTGGTTTGCAAGCCTTTTTCGCATATTTCATGTTTTTATTGCTCTTGATTGACCTCCAAACGAAAGTGTAAGAACATCCCAGTTTCAATTCCTTTGTTACTTTTCGTACTGATGATTTTCCATTTACACATTTCTGAATAATTCTCCTGCGGGTACGTGAATCGAGCTTTGGCTTAGGTCATCGCTTTTGAATGGCAGTTGATTTCGCATTTAACTGCTTCACATAATTTTCCACAGCATGTTTTGAACTTTTTAGGAGGGCTGAAATATTTCTCAAAGACTTTTTTTCGTTGTAATAAGCTTTTATTTGGCCTTTTTCAAGATCTGATAACCATTTACCTGTAGCCATATTTCTTCGGCAAAAAATTAAGTACAAACGTGGACGTTTTCAATATAAGCTTTTTAAGTTATTAAAACAACTGGTAGTAAATGAAAATGAGCAATAATAAAGATTTAACTTGAATTTACATACCATCTCATCTAGCTGTCCCTAAAAATTTGAAACACAAATTTGGCATTTTTTTTCTATTTTCTTCTTTTATTAGCATTGATATTTATTTAATTATTTTAGATTTTTTTATTATATTTAATTTTTCATGTTTTTCAAACTAGTTTTTACAGATATTAGGTAAAAATTATTCCGATTTTATGTTTTTATATGGTGTTCCTAAAAATTTGAAACACACCCTAATATCTAATTGACAAATGCATGTTTTAAAAAAAAATTTAAGAATTTTGAATTAATAATTTTTACTTATGGTCTATGAAATGGAAATTGTACAGAAACAGTTGATTTATATTGATTGAAGAACAATGTGAAGAAACAGAAATATATATCATGTATTACTAACTTACGAGTGACAATGTTGTAGAAGAGAAAAATGATTGGGAATAGAAAAAAATATGATTATATATTTCACCACATGTGAAGAACTGACACAATTATTTTAGTAAATGAAAGAAAAACAATAAAAAGTTCAGTTAAAAAGCCTGCATTAAGTACGGTATTATATTAGATAGTTAATACACAGAATTAAACGCTGAAGGCACTTAATAAGATTGGATGACATTCCAGTCAAAGAAAAGATTATTTTAGTTAACCAAAGAAGATCCAAATTTATGTGAATTGATTGCCTAGAAAAGGGCTTCAAAACTATTAAGGAGACAAATTTGAAAACTTTATCCCAGAACAGGACTGCGTGGAATGCAATTCTGAGAAAGGCCAGGGCCATCCGGGACTGTACACCAGTGAAGAAGAAGATTATGTAGTTGTTGAAGCCACTTGGTAGCGGAGTCTTTATTCTCGCTAAACCACGGTAGTAAGGGCAAGGTGACAGCGAAAAGCAAGGCATCAGTCTGAAGTATCCAAATAATGTTGACTCGGATATAAATATAAACTGTTCATGCTCCGAATTCTTTACTGCTGAATCATGGATCTTCTTATAAACAAAGTAGTCACGGTTCTATGTGGAAAAGTCTGGAGATTCATGGATCATTTGCAGTCTTTTCTTTTCACAAGGAAATGTATCTCCTTCCATGAACACTGAGCTTATCGACACCTAGTTTCATTCTATTCAAAAATTAATCAACTCATCACCAAACATGAGCGCTTTTTTTTTTACCTATCTTCATAAATTCATTTTATATTAAATGATCATTGCATTTGCTGAGACAAAGATAGCGAAAGAAAGTTCACCAAGCCTTTTAAGTGATACGAGCATGCTGTTATATTACAAAATATTTTTGGAAAGAACTGAATGCTGGAAATGGAAAACGCAGTGAGTGCTATACTGCAAATTTCACAAAGAACAAGAAATAAGTTTCAGTTTAATTTTGGCACTGATCAAATCCCTATTTTTATTTTTATCTTCTCATATATGAAATATATGAACATAAAGTATTATAATTGTCAAAAATTTGGCTTCGTGATTTTAATGAATCATTAGTTCCAAACCACTTTGAGACAAAAAAAAAATGAAATTATGTCCAGTTACAATAATAACTAAAATTATTAGAGTTAAACGAGTGATTTTTTTTTATATGGAATTAACATTACATTTGCAGATTTCTATCAATATAAGTTCCTCTCAACTTTTGGATGGAATCCATCTTCAAGATGTTTGTGTGTCTCTCTGTCTGCGAAAAGGTGAAATGATAACTTCAAAATATATAAAAAAAATTCTAAATAGATAAAATTTGGTATACGGTTCTTAGCATTTCAAGAGCATATCTGTATCAGATTTTGAACCAACTCAGTCCACGTCTGTCTGTCGGTCTATACATTCGCATTGAAACATAACGACTTAAATAAATGAAATTTGATAAATGTCTATAATTCTCGGATTTCAAATGTGTTAATTTTATTTCAATCAATCAAAAATCGATCTGAGTTTTATTTACTATTCTAGGAAGCACAAAACGCTCATGTGTGGGACTCAGTCATTCTAAGGAAGGATTGTAAGAAAGAGGGAGCACTTAGCTGAAACTGTCACACTTCAATCTTGCCCTTGTCTCTGACCCCTTTTTAATGAAATTTTGAGAATGCGTGGCATTGATGGATTTGTCTAAAATTCACAAAAGGTCTAAGTTTCACACCTGAGTAGAGGGTAACAGCATTATGAGAGAATAAGCGATAAAGAAAGGGGGTGGCTTATTTTTTTTCATTTAATCTACATAAAAATGCATTCTACCTACATTCTTCTTGTAAGAATGAATTCAATTTCATTACTTCAAGACACTTTATGGAATGAATACATTATTAGAATGAAAGATGATAAAATGTTAATGGCAGTAAAGTTATCTCTCTGCTATTTTATATCACTGCTGAGATCTACCAATACATTTCCAACAATTTACAGTATGTTGGACACACACTCATTTTTCAGTTAAGTTTCATTTGGACATAAGAAAAAAAAGTCACCTTTTTTGTTAACTTTTTGCGTTTTTATCATCAATCTTCAGTTGTGAAAATTCTTCATAATCTTCACTGAGTAAGGAACCTTTTAATCGAGTCCACTATCCATGAAAACATCATAGTTCAGAATGTATGCAAGTTTTTATTTCTTCCCCTTCGAAGCAGTTCATTATTAGTTCATTTTTATTTACGCAGAAAGAGATGGAAATTAATCTAAAATTTCCTTCTGGTTAATAGTAGTATTTATAAATAATGTTCTTGGTAAATCAAAAGGCTTTAGATAAAAGTTTCCCACAAACTTATGAGTCACATTTTGAAACTGAATTTTTAGTGATTCATTTATATTTTTGAAGACAGGTATAGCAAACTTTTCAGTAGAGGTTTTATGTGCCTAAAGGAAACTTTTATGAAAAAAATATTTATTGTTAAATATAAATGCTTACATAATATAAAAATGAACATATACACAAACGGTAATGATCATCTTGGAGTTTAAGACGGATCAAAAACAAATGATGGTTCACAGTGAAAACGACGAGTTTCTGATTAAATGAGTGGATGTGAGATATTATGGAGAACGTAACATTAAAATGAAGTCTCAAATTGAAAGAACATGCGACCCAAGAAAGTTTCACAGCACAAATATATATGTTTCATTACTGGTTTGAGTGTTAATATATGGTATTTTTGTTATTGTATTTTTGCTTATTAGTGGATGTATTCTTCTAATTTATTGTTTTGTATTTTCCTTTCTGTTAAAATGGTATATTTCTTAGGCCTCATTTCAGGGGATTTTCGAGTTTCAGGGGATTCACGAGGAATCATTATTAGACAGTTTAGTCTGCATTCCTTCACAGAAAAAAATCATTTTTTTTTTAAATCCCTGTCTGAGGGTGACCCTTGAAAAAGTTTTCAGGCCGGATTCTTTTCTTTTATTTGTTTTAATTTGATTTTCCTATTAACTCGGTTTTTATTACTTTTGTCTCAATTCATCTGTGTTTTAGAAGTAGCTGCATTTGCGCTCTCTAAATACTATGGTGTTTTTCCTGTTCCTTTTTTGGTTTAGTTTGAATAAGAAATAATTTTTAGTTGCGATTCCGAAACTATTTCGTTTCGTTTTCGTTTTCAAAATATTTCTTACTTTAGATTGGTTATATATCACCCGCACAATGAGAAGATATTTGTTATTTTCTATCATATATCTTCTCCATCCACACTTATCTCTTGTTTGCGCATTGCTTTATTTTCTGTCAGGTTACTATCATGTGATTTGATGAAGATTCCATGCCTTCGTCACACTTCCGCAGGTTGTGAAATGACATCCATTCATTCAAGATCTTGTCTGAATCTACCAAAAATTGAGTAGCGAACTACTTGCGGATTACGATTTATATTTTGCGAATCTCTACTTTAGATGACTATAATAATAATAAACATATTAATTTGTAGAGTATACAGTGAGCTGGTTAATATTTTCATAGCTTGAATTTGATATTCAGCTTTATTGGAGCGAAACCCGTGTTTTGTTATTCCATGTATATGAACTTACAGTAATATCAAATTACTTGAGTTCGAATATAATAATTAATAAAGGTAAATGTTTCAAAAATGCATTAAAAATATAAAAAAAAATACTTTAATGAAAGTCGATTCTTTTCGCCAGCAGCCTTTAAAATAATCAGAGGAGCTAAATTCCATTTTGAATTTCAGGATGCGATTCAGGATTCGGAAATATGCTCGCCAAGCGCCTTGATTCGAAGGGGTTTCATGTATTCGCTTCATGTTTGAACACGGAAAGTGAAGGTGCATCGAAACTAAAGGCAAAATGTTCCAACCGCCTGCATATATTACCTCTGGACGTCACAAAGAACGAAAGTGTGGAGAAAGCTGTTGAATACGTGAAAGCAAACCTTGGTTCATCTGGTAAGAAGTATTTAAAATATTAATATCTGCATTTTTCAGATTTAATTCGTTTTGTTTCCTTAGAACCTCTCACAAGGGCAGTGTGCACCCCTACTAAGTGTTTAGATTCTGCTCTCAGAAAGATCAGCTTATTACTATCATTAATTATAAAAGTACTTTCTCGTAATGTTATAATCTTTAAAAAATCAACCACGAGATTTTGATTCATTTCTAAGTTTCAGACTACCCCGAGTTCAAAAACCACATTCCGATTTCAAGTCAGGCTCTTTCTGATGACTGATATCGGAGCTCATATCGGGCTTGAGCTGATATCAGATAACTGTTGAATTGATGTCGTTAGGCCCAGAGACATTTATCCATACCACATGAACATATTTCACCCTGACAGATTATAATTTGCTCCAAGGTCACATGAAGAGAAATTGTTAAATGGATTCGTGTTCAAATTCCGGACTTTTGTGATAGCAGATTACTAGGGTTTTGTTTATCTATAGTAGTATAATCGTTCAACGCTGTCTGTAACGCTGGATGGATAAAAAATATTTCCGCCCTATCTTGAGGATGAGAAATCCTTTTGTTTTGGCATCTGAAAACTGAGACAGTGTTTTTTTATGTTTCAATCACTGACTTATTCATCGTAAAACTAAGCAATACCTATTGTGATACTATGAAAGGAAATCGCGTCCATTTCTACTCAAGGAGAGTTTAGATGCTGTTATGGAGGTTTGTTACGCTGTTTTGTGATAATCAAACATTGAAGGCTTGAACAGCATATGATGCTGTAAATAGAGATACAAAGCAAATGCCAAATATCCTATGATAAGAACTGAAACAGAAAATTATGAAATCTTTTGAGCTATAAAGAGAGCACATGTTGTAATTTGCTTAGCGAATCGATCTAATTACAAATTTAATAAATGTATTTATAGTTTACAAAAACGAAACACGTCTCAATATAATACTTTTTAAGTTTTAACGCAATAGATATTTATAATTGTCAAAAAACATTATACCCATCTTGTAATTTGAATAAAATATTTTGACCCCCCCCATTTCTCGAAAACTTTCAGGGATCAAGTGTTTTTAGGAACTGATATAAATTATCTCGTTTCAAATATGTTTATTAATATTAATGGAATTTCAGCAAAAATATAAATTTGCATGGTTTGTACCATATTTTAGCAAAACTTATTTGAATGTCACTGTTAAACTAGGAAACGATTATCATTTGATGAATTTCGGTTTCGCTATCAAAAACTGTAACCCGAGTGAGTAAATGTGAAGCGGTGAGCTGAGACTAATATGAAAAATCTATATCCTAAAATTATTTTCTTTAACTGTAAATAAAACATAAAATTCAATTTAAATTAAAATAAATGCGAAGAAAATTTGAAATGTAATGTTTAATATTTAAAATGATATCATTAAAGATATGTAACTTTAAAAAGTTTCTTAAAAAACAGGTGAGATATCAAAAACTCTTGTTTCCATATGCTTTGCAAGTAGGAGTTACTTTTGATACCACGAAACATCTTTCTAATATACTTTTCTTTTTTTTCTTGAGCGAAACACTTTGCAAAGGATACAATAAAGACTCAAAAAAGAGTACTACAAAAGAAAATTAAGATTCATAAAATAAAAATAATTACTTTAAAGAAAATAAATTGAATATTAAAACAAAGCAATGAAAATAAATATTGCTAGCAGATTTTGATCGTAATTTATGTTAATGGAAAAAATGTCCCAATAGCAATCATATTGATGAAAAGATGATTATTAACATTAATGAAGCACTTTTATGTGACTTGCTTCATGCTGGAGGATAAAAATATAAGGATAAAAATTTGTAATCACCCCTTCACTCATTTCCTGTTGTGTTATAAGATTGAAATTTTGTTCATTTGTATATTTTTTATGACTACATAATATTTTAGTATTTTCAGACATAAAGATCAGTTAATCATCCAATAAATTCTGTATGTATTCTTTTAAAAAATATTTTTATTGAAATTTTTTATTTCTAATTTTTTTCTGACGTCATATGGTCATTAATAAATCAAAATTACTCTAAGCTTTAATTTGAAAGAATTATTTCAATTTGTAGGAAGGAAAAATATTTTATATATTCGATAAATCTTGTGATTTTATCAAAAAGAATGGTCAGTTTTAAGAATTTTTTCTCTGAGAATGGTTTGACAAGAAATTATATTTCTTTCATTTTCAGCTTGTAATTTTTTGTCAACTCTACAGATATATATAAAATTTAAATACTTACTAATTCTATATTTATTTTGAGTATAAATACTGGGAAATGTAATTGTCCTTTGTATTTCCTTTATTCATCCCAATAGAAAAGATTAAAGCATGATATATTTTTTTCAAATAATGATATAGAACAGCTTTTTTAAGGAACGATTAAAATAATCTTATCATATCGTTATCCTTTAAATAAAAGATTTAATAAAATATTCTGAAATGTCTGGACCGTAGATAAAACTAGCTTGAAAGCAGTTCGTGTTTGATTTTTCATATATTTTAATTTCTTAAAATAATAGAAACAAATTTTATCTTTTATAAAACTTTTAGTTAAAGTATATTTTTATTTTAGCATTCGAAATAAATTTTAATAAATGCAATTTTATTAGTATAGTAAAAAGTAAGTATTTAAAATTTATTTTTCTATTTTTTAAATCATTAATTTACAACGCATTAAATGTCAGAAATATCATAGAAATGCCATCTGGTAATGAATTTGAAACTCTTTTATTTTCAAATTCATTGCCAGATGGCGTCACGCATGCGGAATTAAATTTAAACAAACCACTCTATTATTTGATGTTTATATTAAATTTGCATTATGTAAGTGAAAGCACGCCCTGTAAATTTGAGAACATTTTGATTATCAGTAAGAGAATAAGAAAAATTATATAATTACATATTTACAATGAAACAAGTAAAGGTAAATAGAATTTGTAATAATCATAAGAATTAGCATAAATAGCATAAGAATAGCTCTTCATGCATCTTAGTTTTAGATGTCTTTTAATACTTAGACCTTCTTTAAAACTATCTAGCATTCAATTACATGATAAAGATGACATTTTATAATAATTTTTCTTTACCATGAGCACCTTTTCATTTATTCTAATATCTTTCTCGTAGCTTTAAATTCTGCTATGTTCTATATCTGCTGCTCGGATATGTTTCTGTTCCTTTTATAAAGTTATTCTTCCTGTGTTGTTTGAATCGATTCGTAAACTCGTACATGAGGCCTGTATGCTATAACAGCACTCATACAAAAGGCCCGCATGTTATAATCATCAACCGTCATGTTTTTAAATATACAAGGGTCATTTTTTTTCAAGTTCTGTTTGGCCATAAAAGAAAGAAAAAAAATCAGTTTATTATCAGAAGTTATAAATAGGGATTGCAATACCGGTATACCGGGATACCAAATACCGGTATTTTGAGCCATTTGTACAATTTCGTAATATCGGTATTCACAAGTTTAAATACCGGTTTTTCGGTATTAACTAGAAATTTTTAAAATGGTCTCCACTATATGTTCAAGGATCGCTAACATAGTAAAATAGTATGCGTTTTTGTTTTTATGTCTCCATAACGGGCGAAATTAATTAGCTAATTAACGGCTTAGTTAATTGCTTAAATCTAAATGAGCGAAACATGGATTATCTCTGAAAGAAAATATTGTATCCTTAACGACTGATGGAGCAACAATTATGAAAAAAGTTGGAAAGTTGATTGGTGCAAATCAGCAGTTGTGTTATGCACATGGAATTCAATTAGGCGTAATAGATGTATTATACCAAAAAAATAAAGAACAAAAGAATCCAAATACTGTGGATATAAAAACTTCGGATTCCAACTTTGAAAAGAGTAAGAGTGAGAGTGATATTGACAATGAAGATAATAACAATGTAATTGTTGAAGAAGATATTGCTAATGAGGATGAAATATTAACCCATCAAGAATGGCTTCCTATAATTTATAAAGTTCGAAAAATTGTTAAGATATTTAAACGTTCCCCTATAAAAAAGGATATTTTACTAAAATATATACTAACTGAAAATAAAACAGAATATATGTTAATATTAGATTAACACGTTAGATAAACACGTTGGAATAGTTTACTCCTAATGATGGAACGATTTTTGAAACTGAGTCCAAACCAATCCAAAAAGCAATAATCGACTTAAACCTGTAAATTAATTTTTCAGATAGTGAATTCTTCGACTTAATATCCAGAACTATATCAGCTCTACTTCCAATAAAACTGACTATTGAGGCATTGTGGCGGAGAGATTCTAATTTATTAACAGCTAATGCAACAATAAATTTCATGTTGCAGTCACTGAAAGAACAGCACACATCACTATCTGAAGAATTATATATTACATTGAAAAATCGCACAGAAGAAAGGCATACCGAAATATAAAATGTCTTACGGTATTTACATAATTATAATGATTTTAAAAATGAAAATGAAAAAGAAGAAAAGAAAATAAACAATTCAAATCTGATTAAGTTTATAGTAAATTTTCTTAAAATTTTTTACCCACAACCCTATCCACATTCAGAAGAATTCGGTTCAATTATCGAAGATTATGATGTCACTACTGTCGATAGTGAAAAGGAATTGTCTCTTGAACAAAAATTAGAATTAGCGATAAATAAAAAAAATTTCAACGAACCAAAATACAATACAGAAATCAGCTATATCCAAAACCATCCGACGAGAAATCGATTTATTTGAAGATCAGGGATTTAGAGGCAAATACTTGGATAAGGTATATTGCGCATTGCTAACAGTACCACCAACTAGCGTAGACACCGAAAGAGCGTTTTCGACAGCTGGTAATTTTTACACAAAATTACTTTTCAGGCTTAATGACAGTACAATTGATGCATTATGTTTTTTTAAGATCACATTTCAAAAAGTTGTAATAGTACCCCAGACTGAATAATGATACACTTTTTTTTATTTAAATAAATAAGATGTTTCTTTACTTTTTTGTGATTATATACTGTTATAATTTATAAGTTACAAATTACTTTTTGTGATATTTACACTCTCTAACAAAACTGGCAAATAAAACAAAGAAACGCCTGTATTTTCTTTCTTTTTCTAAAATTTCTAATACCGGTATTAAAACCGGTATCCCGGTATTAAGATTTAAAAAATACCGAATACCGGTATTGAACTTTTGGTCCGGTATTGCAATCCCTAGTTATAAACATGGTTAGTTTTCGACAGTGAAGATTCAAGATTAGCAGTGAAGATTCAAGCATTGGACATACCGATGAGCCAGGTCTTCATTCTTGGCCGCGGTGGCCTGGTGGTAAGGTCTCGGCTTCGGAACCGGAGGGTTTCAGTTTCGTGACCCGATTCCACCGAAGAACCGTCGTGTAAGGGGGTCAGTTGCACGTTAAATCCGTCCTGACCAGACGTCCTCCCGCTGGTGTGGTGTGGTGTGGAGAGGGGGGTGCCAGCTCAGGTGTCGTCCTCGTCATCTGACCGCGGTTCAAAATGACGAGGTCCGTCCCAAAATAACCCTAATGTTGCTTTAAACGGGACGTTAATATAACCAAACCAAACCAAGGTCTTCATTCTTTACTTCAAAGAATGTTGCCTCCAAAGCTGTGAAATAAACTTAATACTCCTTCCAAGCTCCTCTTTAGTTTGAAAGTTCTTTAAGTTTTTTTAAAGGAAAGAATATGGAGCAGGAATGTCTACTGTCGAAATCGCAATTTTGACATGCAAGTTATTCAATTTATTGACTGGGTTTTCCAGCATTTTTCATTTCTTTTGAACCCCTTGATCAACACATTAAACAAGAACTTCTATTGTGATATATTCGTACCCCTTCATTGAGAACGAGACTTAGAGCCGAGTGATTTTTATACCTTCCCTGCATTGAAGAATTGATTAGAAGGCCAAAGCTGTCATGCGTATGAGGAATTTCAAAGGAATATTAAGATTCACTTTCATAACACTGGCAGCAATATTCTTTAAAGAGGGGGGGGGTTAAAGTTAATACCTGGTCAATTGATTCCCGAATAAACGAATCTTCATTTTTTCTCTACTACTACTATATTTTTTGTGGTCCATTCGGAGCTTGAATAAAATGGCTCTCGTATTTTATAAAAATATTATTTTAATTGCTGGATCCCTAATTAAATATATTATTAAATACGTTTTCTTTGCTCACTTTATCATTGCTGTGATTAAAATTCCATTTCAAAATAAAATTAAAATAAATTAATCAAGTTTAAAACATTATGATGCTATAATGTTTCAGTTTAACCATTTAACTGCTTTATTTTCTTTACTACCTAATAAGATGACACTTTTTATTTTAGAAATATGTTCTTGTTTTAATTCAAATGGAAATCTATTGAATATTTGACTCGCTTATGTATTCGAAGTTATTTTAATATTGAATTACAATCGTTACGAATGGTTTATTTTTTGCTTACAACTTTCAAAATTCGATAACTAGATGCACGTATGGCATTCGGGCAAAACAGTTAAGCGGTTAAAAATTAAAATTTCTTTTAAATTTTTATAACACTTCTATGAAAAAAAAAATTCCCAGATGAAGGAGCTAACACACATTTTTTCATTTTCTTTTCGTTTTCATTGAAACAGAATTATGGGCCATTGTCAACAATGCCGGAATTTTCAAAGGACTTTCTGTGGAGATGTGTACGCTGGACGACTTTAAAGATGTGTACGATGTCAACCTGATGGGGGTGGTAAGAGTCACCAAAGCATTTCTCCCTCTACTCAAGAAATCAAAGGGAAGGATCGTGAACGTTACGAGCCATGGGGGTGAGTAACGGAGTCGAATCATTATAATATTTCTAGTTCTTTTGTTTTGAACTTTTATTATCATTTTAGGCATCAAAATAAATCTTAACACTTATTCCGATTTACTTAATAGCGTTTATATCAATTGTCTTTATTTTTTACTTTGCTTGAGTATGTTAATCTCAATTAATTGTTTTTAGAATTAAAAATACATTTATTAATTTCATTTAATACATGTGCATACATACGTGTGCGTGTATGTGCGTGTGTCAATGTATTGGTTAGTATTATTAGAGACAGGCTCAAAGAACGCAATCTAAAATAAGTTTAAAAAAAATTCTTGATAAGTTTCATAGTTTATGATTTTAATACACGTAACAATTAAATAGAAGCTTGAAAATGGTTTACTAGACAATCGCTTTTATTTAAAAAGTCCATGTGGAATTTAACAAACGCATATGCTAATTCCAGATTCATCCACTCTTATTTATGTAAAAACAAGCTCAGAGATTAATCGACTGTAATTTACCATCATCGATCACATGAATCAACACTTCACAACTTACATTGAACGCAGTAAGCAACTACATTTGTTAATTAGTCTTAAATTATAATGGATAAAACTGTAACCTGTTATCATAAAATAAATTGTAGAGGCTTTTATCATAAACTGTGATCATATTGAGTATCTTTCCGAAAATTCTCACATTATTATCATTTGTTGTTGTTGTTTCTAATGGCACTTGCCATGGACAAGCCCGCTGTCGAAGACAGCCGATTTAAACCTCAAGGGGAACGCCTCTTGTTTCAATAGTAGCGCCATCTAGGGCCAAGAGTACGACTTAGCTACACACACGTCACAACCCTTTTTCTAAGATATATTTTTCTAAGTCACAACCCCCGCCATTTCTAAGATATAACAGTTATCGATAAAATTTAAATACAAAAGTGATTCGTCTTAATGAGGAGCGAATTTGGCTAATTGCATTTATTTTTCTGTCGTCAATATTAAGAAAATTATAGCGAAAATTTCAATCCCGCATCATTTCCACCCCCTTTGGCTTTATGGGCCATTTATGAACTCGTCTGAGACTTTTACATTTCATACAACATATTAAAGGCCAGTTAAAATCCAATCAAAATTACTCTAGTCAGCATGTTCACAAGATAACGTGGGCAAAGGGCAAAGCGTTATACGCTTATATATAACTGAAAACTGCATGATGTACTATAAACTGGTTTTTTCAAACAAGCCCAAAATTAATTTACAAGTGGGAAAATTTTTTGATAATTTATTTGATTATAAATTACATATTACATGCAAGAAAATTTCAAAATGAACATATAAAAATATTCTTTTGCGCATTTGTAATAAAAGTAAGGATGCAATATTAATATAGTTTTTGTAGCATGATTGTATAGCATGCGGTGAGTCATTCGCTATTTTCTTTTTAAATTCCATTTTTAATCCTTTTTCATTCATATTATGCAATTTGATGGACTTTTTAAAAAAAAATACAAGTCACATAAAGAAAATCGTATAAAAAATGAGTGTATAAAAAGGATTTCCCTGTATTTCGAATACGTGAAATGTATTTTCTTGAAAGAGCGGTTTAAAAATATCAAAATAAAGTTTTTCTTAATGAAATACTTATTACGTATTTTTGAGAACTTCATAAATTGAACACTGTTTTGATTTTCCTCTAATTCACCATGAATTATAAGTAAACATTCACTGCTTTTGTTGGGACATATGTACCCAGTATGCTGGTCCATGCATAGTTTTATAGCGTTATTTTTTTTTCCAGGTAAAGTTGCTCTCCCGTTTTTCGCAGCTTACTTATCTAGTAAATTTGCCGCAATTGGTCTAACTGACTGTTTGAGGCATGAAGTCGGTATGGAAGGAATTTCTGTGGTGTCCATTGAACCAGAAATATTTTAGTAAGTGGAAGCACAATTTTCTTCACAAGTTTTCACTATTTTAATTAAAGAAACGACTATATCAATCAAAATCAAACACTGAAATTAAAAAGCATTGAAATAATATCTGTGTGCTCAGGTTGCTTAAAACTGACGCATTATGTAAATGCGGGAGATGGTGACTTATTTTAAAAGTAATTCACTAACTACACGATGTCTAAGATTAAACAGTATATTAATTACAAATATTTACATCTTTAAGTTACATGTATAGGCTAAGTGCTTCATCGCACTGCCAAAATAGAATGGTTCACAGCCGCTCAACACCGAACAAACCTCGAAGTATTAAAAGTTAAAGAGTTATTAAATGCACCTTATCTCCTGACTCCACACATGCAATCTAATTCGCAAATGAGTAACCACTGCTGAAGTTGAGTTATAAGAGGTTTAGTTTAGTTATATTAATGTCTCGCTTTAGAGAAACGACTATTTTGGGACAGATCTCGTAATTTTGGACCACTGTCACATGACGAGAGTTATAAGAGGATCTTCTGAGGCACGGATCCCACATTTATAATCTTTCAAAAAGTGCTGAGGCTAAGTTCTCAATGCACTGCAACAATTTAGGTATTGAAAAAGGTACAAGGCATTGTTTATAGTTTATTTATGGCTCTCAAAAATGAAAATTGCTCTAAAATAATTAACCTATAATTATAGCATTTACCTCACGATATGATGACAAGAGAAATTCCTTTTGAATAATAAATTCTTTAATTCATATATGCATTATATACTTTCAAACTTCATATTTAGTTTAGTCATATTAACGTTTCATTTTGATGCGATACGAGGGTTATTTTACTAAGAACCTCATCATTTTGAATCGCTGTCAGATAATGAGAACGACACCTGAGGTGAGATCCTCCTTGACTAAATTCCACGTCCTTTCCAAATTACCACCAGGAAAGCGAGATTCTTAAAATGTGAATAATTAATCGGAATGATGTTATAAAGTTCATAACAAGCATCCGTTTTATCTTTAGACTACGATCAAAGAAAATTCAAAATATCATGAAGTGAGATTTTATCTGAGTAAAAGGAAGTTTAGAAAAAGCACAGAAATCAAAACGAATCAAGACTAATTGAGTTGTGAAAAATTCGTATTATTCTAGAAATTCGATGAAACACTTTGGATATGCCAAATGCTGTAAAGTCTTTCTAGTATTTTTGGGTGCTTTATGTAAAAAAACGGAAACTGCTAGTGGCTATCGAAGCGGAGTCATGGGCTAGCAAGTTGTGGTAATGATCTTGAGCTAGAATAATTCATAGCTATTATTAGTATACGTATTAAAAATGGCCACCTGTATGAAGGTGACACTGGACTGTATTCGGCACTCTTGCAAATTATCCTCTTTGGACTATGAATTTTTTTGCATGTATTAAAGTACATGTGCAAAACGAATTGCATCCATCTAGCTCAAAATGTATTTGAATTACTGTGTTTGCAGACAGACAGACAAAGCGATAGATAGACTGAATTCCAGGCTAGCATAGGGAGATAGTTTAAATCTCGAGTTCAAATTTTTTGACAAGTGCAATATTTTCTGTTTCGTCCTTTTTAATTTCATATACGAGGAATTAAAAAGGACAAAGGATTATGAGCTGTTGAAAAAGATTAAATTTATTGGCGTTAAAAAGTCAGGTATTCCCAAAATAATGACATTCTTTTACGCATTTCATGCGTATCTGAATTATTTCAATAATCTTGCAGGAATATTAAAAATTGTTTTCTATTTAAACTTAATAAAAGAATATTGAGTTGATAAGTTTATATTTGTTTTTAAAGATATGAACAAAAAAACTTTGTCAATGATATTAAAATAAACAATTCTCATATTAGTCCAGTTGGATTGTATTTTGACGTGGAAAAAATACATTATTAGCATCGTTATTGCTTTCAGATTATTATTTTTTAGTTGTTTTATTACCATTCTTTTTGTCTCTGAATGTTTTTCAGATATTGTAGTTGAGATAAAATGTTAAACTCAAATTTAATTTTCATCATTTTTCTCAAAATAACAACTATATAGAAATCAAACAAATCATAAAATTGTAGTACAAATCTTTTAGAACAGGAATTTTTTCAACCAGCCAGTTCAGCTACATAAAAAAAAATGTGCTTAAAACCTATTTTTTGATGGTCACTTTTTTTCGAGAAAGATTACTATTTAAAAAAATATATATGCAAATATCGAGCAGCAATTTTTATATTCTCCTGTCTAAAAATATTCAAACGAAATTGCAAAAATTTCATTCAAATTAAAAAAAAAAAATCTTTAGTATAATTTTTTTAAACTTTATCTTTTTTTTTCCAATTTACATCTGAATTAACTACGCCATCTTAACGATAATCGTTACTTTAATACTTATAACTCTCATTCAAATTTTTTTCTCATATTCATAAAATAATATTTATTTAAAAGAGGAAAGTCGATATTCTAACTTTCCCTCTCTCTTTTCTCCTTTATTCGTTTCTATATCTGGGTGTAAATATCGCAGCGTGTTTTAGATGACAAGACAACTTAAAACAATGAAGTAACTCTTAAGTAACTTTTCTACATTTTAATAATTCTATTAACAATTATATTATACCATTTCTTAATTTCGGAAAATTATATATATATATATATATGTATCGTTTATTTTTACACACTTTTATTTGACATATTTTGTTTTACATTTTTATTTTCTCCGCTCATAATTGTAATCGATTTCTTTTTCATTCATATCTTAGTGAAGGAGCAATATCCAGAAACTAAGCCTAGTTAACTAATTGAAAAAAAAAACATTATTAGAAAAAAATTTTTATTGCATAATGAGGTACAGTGCTTAAGCTATTTTTTAAGATAGTTGCCGCCATTTTTGAAGCAATATCATCGAGCTTTTGTATGCCTTCTTCTTAGAAAGTAGCCACTTGTTGTGATGAAGAAATGAGTGGTAAATTTGTGAAAAACGCACTGACAGCGTCATAATAGCAAATGTACGATTCTCCTTAACCTAATTTTCAACTTCACCATGGCCGTGGTGGCCTGGTGGTAAGGTCTCGGCTGTGGAATCGAAGGGCTTCAGGTTCGAGACCTGATTCCACCAAAGAACCCTCGTGTAATCGGATCTGACGCACGTTATATACGTCGGAACCAACTGCTGGTGTGATGTGAAAGTTTGTAGAGGGGTGCCAGCTCGTGTGTGGTCCCCGTCGTCTAACCGCAGTTGAAAATTACGAGGTCCCTAGTGTTGCTTTAAAACGGGGCGTTAATATAACTAAATTAAATTAAACTCACCTTCTGTAAGCAAATCATCAGCAGTCAGAATCCACCGCCCATTCATTCTTCATCAAGAGCATTTGCACTCCTTTCGTAAAAGAAGAAAGTAACTACGGAGTATAAAATTATTTTTAACACTCAAAAATTTTTAAATGCCGACCTCAGCAATTTAAAAATGTCTTCCATTATTTGTCAGCGAGTTTGCGAAGTAAACACAAATATGTGAACAAATGCTTTAACAATTGAAAAGACAATTCAGTTTCTGGATACCCCTCTCGATAGAATTTTTAAATTATGTACAGTTGTGCATATTTCATGGCACTATACTTTTATAAAACTTTTCGAATCTAATTATCAAGTAAGCGATTAAGTTTAGCATTTTAGCTTTCCATAACCGTGCTGCAATATGATATGTGTGAATTTGAAAAAAAAAACTATATATATATAATATATTCTTTTGCAATTATATTAATTGAGGTGTCGAATGCAGAAAATAAATGAAATAAAAATATATTATATTTCTCGTGCGCTAATAAATGTATGCTTTAACCCTTTGCACTAGGGAAAATAATTCAATTCCTAATTATTCACCTAATACAATAACTTGCTTATGGCTTCGGGGAAAAAAATCTATACAATAGTTTTATGTTGAACTAAAAGTCCCACGGAGAGCACCTCGTAATTGAGGACGGGAAGCTTCCGGCATTGTGGTTGGTTTTCGCCACTCTTGCAGGTACACGAAAAGGAGGGAGACTGGTTCCTCCTATCGATGACGGGACGTACCTCCTTAGGGAAGATTTATACCGGAACCGGTGATGGCCCTTGGGACTCAATCGCAGTTACCGCCAGTGTTGCTGTTGCGGTGGTCCAATCATTCAAGTTTTTCCGTGTTACTTCTGGTTGGTCGGAGTAATCAGTTTGTGATGACCTTGAGCTAAAGTTAGTTTTATTTCTCCAGAAAATAAACCTAGATCTTTTTACCATTTGTTTTAGCAATAAAAATAAACAAATAAAATGTTAAAATGATGCGCTGTATTGAATGGTGCCTGAGAGGAACCATCAGAGTACAAAGTGTTAAAAACTGCATTTATTAAATTTTTCCTATTAATGGAATTGAAAATTTATTCACACATAATAATTTTTATTATAATTCTTTATGATAATGCTTTATATTTTACATTTTGCAGCACCCCAATCATATATGAAAGCACTAAAGATCAGCTGAATTCGATGGGAAGCCAAGGCAGTTCAATCGAAGATGACCACGGCGAAGACTTCAAAAAATCATTGAAAGATCTTGGAAACGTCTTTATGTCTTTTGCAAGTCGTGACACAAGCATTGTTATTGATGACTTAGAAGCAGCAATCAGTTTGGTACACCCAGATCATACCTATAAGCCAAGAAGGAATGCACTCTGCCGCTTCTTATGTTTCTGTCACGAAAAGATGCCAAAAAGTTTTAAAATCTTATTTTTTAAAATAGTTTTATTTATTTTCTTCTCAGACTCTAAAATACTTAAAAATATAGTCATGAAAATAATATCTATAATATTAAAATAATCTTTTCAGAGGATAAACTACTAATATATTAGAAACAAAAACAGACATCTTTTTTTCGTAACATTTTTAACAGAGCGAGAATAAGACATGTAGGGACTCTTAGAAATGCAAACCTCGAGGCCCCCTTTTCTCCCTCCAGCTGCTAAAAGCAAGAATTTTTTTAGTTGATTTTAATTTCAATTTCTATCTATGCAGTTTGAAGAAGGAAGAGTTTATATACTGATACATATTTATTTAATTTCAGGGAATTTCTAAAGTAAAAAAACAGTTGTAAAAAGTATTTAATTAAGATTATTTTGCGAATAATGCTACAAACTTTAAAGAAATATTAAAAAGATTGTATTTTAATTTTATTTCAACAAGTTCGAGTGTATGGCCTTTGTAAATTGAGTGGAAACATTATATTAAATTGCTACAAAAACGCCATAAAAAATCTAGAGACCTCAGGATCCAAGAACATAGGCAGCTGCATACTTAG
Source organism: Argiope bruennichi (assembly GCF_947563725.1). Lineage (NCBI taxonomy): Eukaryota > Metazoa > Arthropoda > Arachnida > Araneae > Araneidae > Argiope > Argiope bruennichi. The sequence goes on from NC_079154.1 coordinate 9,594,698, forward strand.
CCTATTTTTTAAGTCGACAATAGATTTAAAATGAAAATAACTAATATGGGGTTTTCCTTTTTTTCTATTTTTTTTCTCGAAATCTAAAATGTTTCAAAAATTTTGTGATGCAAATCTATATACTAAGTACTAATAAAATTTAATCAGAAAATATCAATTATCTTATGAAAATAAAATCTAATTACCTGATGTCATTTTTTTCCTATTTACAAATTAAAAGCACCTGTCATGGTTACTCAAAGTCTGTTGCATTTTTCTTTCTGCAACGTCTCAAATGCGATACTCACAAAACTAAGCAGTTATTTAATAATTACATATGCAGTTATACATAGCAATTGCTTTTTCATTAAACAAGGACAACTGAAAAGTGGAAGGCAACTCAAAGAAAATTGTCCAACTATTAAAGGGAGATGCGAACTCAGTTTTCGTAAGTAACAAGAACATAACGGTGGGAGAGAACAAAAGTGTATTCAGTTGGACAAGATTGGCACATATAGACTGTTCGGTAGGAAGGATCATTCAAGATTGCCAGAACACATTGGCAGCAATGAGATATGGTTAGAATCCTGCAGTTCTAGTAAGTTCTTCTACGAGTTCTTGCTCCATAGCAACTTAGGCTCAAAAGGAGTTGTGGAAGGCATTGAACAGTCAGCCAGGTGTCTTCCTAGTGTGTAATCGAACTGACTTGTGATTTACTTTTCTGATTTACAAGTTTAATCAGAAGGAATCGAGTGCTTCATTCATTTATCTCTTCACACTGAATTTGAAATATCCTCTCATCTGTGTGAGCAGTGTCATTTGCAATGATCCTTTGCCATACTCTGTGATATGCATTTGTTAAAATAGGAATTCAAAAACTTGATTTCATTATACAGTGGCAGTGAATGTCTCAACTATTTTCAAATTGTATACCAACCAATTGCTATAAATAAATATCAGTAAAAAACTGCAAACATTTAAAAACTTTATTGAATACGCTGTCATAGAATGAACAATAATATAGCACTTTTTCTTATTTATTTGAATAAACAGCAAATGATACTTGTCAAAAAGTCAGCCAACTTTAATGGTGCATAAATTTTAAAAGCAATAGAGTTTTTAAAATGAATGCATTCTCATAGTGTGTTTCCAATAATATTTTATAGTATGTCTAATTACAAATGATGTGGATAATAATAATGATGTGGATTACAAATGATGTGGAAACATTTTGGATAATCTAAACTAACATTCATTTTGGGACATAGAAAATAATATTCAATAAATAATTTTCCAAGAAATTTCTTGCTTTCCTTTACTGATTAATAGTAAAGCAGAAAAAAATATGCGATTAATCGTTAAATATAACTAAATTTTCACCAGAATTCCTAATAAAAATCATACAAGCTAATTTCAAACAAAAGTTATACGAAATTTATAGCAAGAGTATGCTTAATATGAGGATTCATTTGTGCTCATAGTTTCCCCACATATAAATATATATATATTGAACAATTTCTCATCTGCAAAACTTAATCTTATCTTAAAATTTCCACCAATATTTAGACCAATAGGAATGAAGATAAACACAGGAAGCTTTGACTTGTGTATTATTAACTTAATAAGTTATATTCGACACTGCTCTAGAGGAAAATTTTTAAAAAATCTTATTAACAAAAAAGTAACGATTTAATGAATAGTCATCGAAATTCACCAAAACTATTCTGATCTTCTGTTATTTACTACCCGAAGTACCTGCAAGTACAACCGTTCGAATGAGCGTTTTAAGAGATTAAATTTGAATTAAGAGTATCAAAAGAATATAATTTAAAGACTCTTTGGCTCGGATGCTTAATAGCTACTTTTTAAAAATGATTTACCGATTGGAATCTTCAGCAAAAAAAGACTATCCAAATTAAAGATATCAAAATTAATATAGTACGTCAAAAGTATTCAAAGATTGAGGAAGAATTTGTTAATGGTACTCATTAAAAATTATTTTTTGGCAAAAGATTTTGTCAGCTGATATTAATTTGTGATTAAGATCATGCTTGTATTATAGATTTGCCTTATGAGTTGAATATTTCAAACAATTCATATAGAATAAGGTTAATATCATTTTCTTTTATTGGAGTGTCCATAAAGGGTGTCACCTCGTTCAAATTTGTTTAGTTAAACTGGAGTAAAAAGCAAACGAGTAAATTTTTTTTTAAATGTTAAATTGAAAATTCTGTTTTTTTTTTCAGATATATAATAAATGCAAAATCTAAGAAGAGTTAAAATTAGCATTCGCAACAGAATTGCAAACTCACATACAAAGTTTGATAACATATAAAATTGATCAAAGGTACAATACTCTACCTAATTATAAGTCGGGATTTAACTATATATCTTCCAGTTTCGTCGCTTTCGTTGTGTGGATACCAAATTTTCTTCGTTATACTGTTTTTCCAAGATTTTGGATGCATTTTATTTCTATGTTATCGCCAATATATTCTAATGATCATATTTATATTCTTTCAAACAAGTACTGAAGCAGCATCGAGTCGTGTGCTGAGTAGCCAGACGCATAATCGAGTCAATAAAAAGTCGACAGTTAAGTGCCGCTAAAGTGAGAAAACAGTGGGGAGTAGCAGATGTTTGAGGGACGCGAATAGTTGCGTGGAGTCTCTCTACCTGCTGAGTTCTGTCTGACTTGTTTGTGCTGCTGTAGCTGTTTACCACCAATTTGCTATTAGTGGGTTGTTTTTTATTTTAAGTATTGTCCCAGTGTACGTCTCGGATGCATTTTTATTGTACTTGTGTTCGTGTTAAATACGTATCGTTCTTTATTATTGAGCCTGATCACTGTTTCACCATACAGCCTCTATAGCAAACCCGTTCTATTGCCGTTGATATCTCAGACTTTTGTGGAATTTTTTCGTAACAATACGTTTGTTTAATTAGACTACACATTTTTATTTTGCTTGAATTATTCAGTCTTGAAAAGAATGAATTTTCGAGTCGACTTTTCTTTCCCATTGGGCTAGGCTGAAAATTTGTACATTCGTGTCTTCTTCCTAATAGTATACTATTTTATTATTTTTAGAGATTGATTATCAGTTAATAATTTTGATTCTATGTACTATTGATTCTCTGCCAGCTGATAGCTGCTTTGATTCAAAACTGATATCAAGATATCATAACATTTTTAATAATTAATTATAATATAAAGATTAACTTTTAAGAACAGTAATAAAAGTGAAATTTTTAAGACAGTTTCTTTTATTGAAATTCGTTTTTGACAGTTGCAAATGGGAAAAAAATTGACACATGGCACAAAAATAAGATAAATAATAACATACAATTAATTGTATTCTAATATAAACATTGCATATTAAAAGGATTCCATATTGTAAATGTGTTCACATCAATATACATCATCTACGTGCTTTCACATCAGTATTTTTGCAAATTGGTGTATACATTTCCCAAAATATATAATTTCAGTACCTAACAAATGTGAAAATCATTTTATATACGAAGGCCGAACATATGGAAATTTCACAAAAGTTTAATCTCAGTATAAGTAAAAATGATTATGACTATGTATGTATACATGCAAGATTCATATCTTCTTCTAAATAACTAGACCGAATATCGATAAAACTTCGCACAATTATTATTTAAGGCAAAAAAAAAATGCTGCCAGCTTTTTACAATATAAAAGTTAATTAAATAGTCAAATGAAATATAACAAAAATATTTCACTATTTCTTCAATAATTTTAGATATCAAGAAATACGAAAATATTTAACACCATCTTAAAATTCAAACTTTTACCTCTGCAACAATACCGACTTTATTACTATGTCATTTATCCTTCAATTGTTATTAATTTTTTCATCATTTTAACACTGATGATTTTGAAATATGAAAATTTATAAATACTTTCATAGGTAACAGGTTAAGATTTTGGATTACTCTATCATTATTTTTGTTAGTTTCTCTTTTAATTTTATACATATATGCTGGCAATGATTTCATTGGTTTTAAATTAACAATTTCGCGATGCTTAAAAGAAAAACTAAGTCCAAACCTCCAGTTTATCGAAGACTAAGAAATAAATTCTTTCTCGTGCAAATGAATTTCCTTTTTATTGCTGAAGAACAAGAAATCATTCAAAAAACATCTATTATTCACCTCAACAAGAAAAAGAAAAAAAAATTAAAAGCAAACTATTAATAATTTGTATCAGGAATAACTATCAATTTATTTTATTCGTTTTTTAATGAAAAATGAATCGTCTCTCAAAAATGTTCTTTAAACCCTTTCTTAAACTTCAATATATTTCTACTATTAATAAAGATAAATGTGTTGCGTGTTGTTACTCTATAGACCAAACACCGTTTGACCTACAGCAACCAAATTTAGTATATATATATACATATACAGAGTATTCTACAAGGTATACAGCATCTAATATTTAAAAATTTGGATAGAACACGTTAAGACCAATATTTTGATGTATAACATGTGGGGTCCCCGAATATAGCACTATAGTCTAATTTCACGAAGAACGTAGTTACGAATCCGACAGTTTGTATTCCAAATGACGATGCCTACGACGATTTCACAACATGGAAGCTTCCCTAGGTGACCATGGAAATTTGTGGCAACCAATGAGAGGAAAAGCGCGTGTGTAATTAAATTTGCATCTCTTATGCGGCTCTATTCCTTTTTAAAATTCAAATCAATCACCATTGACCGATTTGGATGGTTTAAGGAGGTTCGATTTTGCAGGCACGATGATTAATAAGGTTGAATGTGGCAAAATTGATTTTAATCTGATTTGGTTCAGTGACGAGGTGCACTTCCACCTCCAAGGATATGTTAACAAACAGATCTGGAGGCTCTGGACCAATGAAAATCTTTATCATGCCATAGTTCGGTCACCGCACCCACTTAGACTCACAGTTGGATGTGCGTTATCTGCCGCAGGATCGTTGGGTCAGTTTTTTATTTATTTTATAGAAAGTGTCACCGGTGAAGCTTTTTTTGATATGTTTAAGGACGGTGCCATCCCATTCTTGCATAGACAAAATAGATAAGAGATTCTTGGTTTATATAAGATGGTACTCGACCTCATCGCACTCAGCAAAACTTTGATCTGTTAGTGGAACCTTTTCACGATAGACAAATCGGGTTGGATTCCGTTATGAGAACAGAAAATGCTATAAAATGGCTACTTTACTCGCCGGATCTTAACCCGTGCGACTTTTTTATGGGGACGTCAGAAAGGCACAGTGCATCTCACACAGTCCTCAACATGGGTCGATTTTAGAGGAGCATTTGAAACCGAGATCAAGAAAATTGGAACAGATGTTTTGCAGAAAGCAAATGCGAATTTCTATTCCATACTTCATCATGTCATTTGTTCGAGCGGCCGACATTTCGAAAATCTGTTGTATTGAAAGTTCTCAGTAAACTTTGATTTTCACTTGGTTTCTTCCTCATTTCTTGAAGTTTTCATAACACAAGCTTCACACTTTCATTCGACCATGACGTTATATTCGGGGACCCCACATGTTATGTATCAAAATACTCGTCATGACGTGTTCTATCCGAATACACACACACACACACACACACACACACACACACACACACACACATATATATACACACACAATGGATGAGGCAAATATGCACCTCTGAGTTATTTTTTTAATTTTTAATTAAAATGTTAATTAATTTAAAATACACCTGAATTTTTCCTTTTTTTCTGAAATAATTTCCAAAATTATTATAACACAAAAATAAATTTCACACCATTTCAAAATTTTAAAAATTTTCGTTTCTTGATACTAATTTTTTAAAAAAATATTTCTTTGTATAATATCCATTAATACATTATATTGTTGGCCTGACATTTAAAAAAATTTCATTGTTCCCTGCAATATTTAATCATATTATTTTCTTCATTTGTTCGAAATTAAGCAAGAAGAGTTCCGTTTAATATCTGTGTCGTTTACGAGATAAAAATGCAGTTAGAATATTGCGAACTTTCGAAAATGGATAAGCCAGTTATTTACTTTTTTAATCGCGCTGTGATATGATGGGGCTGATCACTCATACAAACATTCGTGTACGCAATAAACAGAATGTAAGGAAAACAATTAAATCGACACTATTTTAATGTCTAAAAATTTGGCTGAGTCATGGAGATGAAGTTATATCTAAACGCTTTATCTGAAACTAAATATATCCAATATTCCCAACGAGCCAACTAGTCGCCAAAGGCAACTAAATGAAATAAAGAATTGCAGTATTAATATCTCTATTAATAATAAGAATGAAAGTGTATTTCTTTATATATAACCTAAGGTTCTATTCTAAAATTAAACGAACCAAAAATTAAACGTTCTAACCAAAAATAAAACGAAAATCGTTTTCTTCCTTGATAACTTCCGAATAATATGACAGAAGGGAAATAATTTTTACAACATATTAAAATTTTTTTAAATGTCGCTTTTATAATGCCAAACCTTTTACCATATAATTTTATTTACTATTTTGAATTAATTTTAATAAGATATTTTCTATCTATTGACAACAATATACTTTACTGCTGAAGCGAAACTCAAATCGTTCGCATTGTAGCTTCTTATTTTTCACTCTTTTCTTCCCACTTTGAGATCAAGTTATAATTGTATAACTTTTTTTTACATGAAGAATAGGTTTCAATATAAGGCATGTTTTTGTAAATTTCTTGAAATTTTGTTGTATTTAAAAATTATGATTTAAATTCAAATTCAAATGATAGTGAAAAAATTTTAAAGTGCATCCATTATTAAATAATGTTTTTGTAACTCTGATTGATTCTATAAAGATGAAATAAGTGCTGCTCTCCGATCTGTTTGCTTCTATAAAGATGAAATATGGGTTGCTGGTCCCTCTGATTGATTACATAAAGATAAAATAAGGATTGCTCCCCCTTCTCCAGAGCTCGACGAAGATGGTCACGTTAATGGAACGTCAGTCAGGCCCTTTGCATTTACCATTAAACTGAAAACTGCAGTTTAAAACCGCCTACCTCACCGGGGCTATGCGCCCCGATACGGCTCTAATGCTCTCTGTTGGCGCCAATAAGTCAGCAGAACGCTCCGCCAACTAATTTTGTAGCGCCACCAATTGGTGAAATGATATAACTTTTTAGTGTGTGTGTGAATACCACAGAGAGTGTGTGTTGTGAATGTTGAGAATAAAGCAATGGAGATACAGTCCAAGAGTTTGTGTTTCATTTCTATGTGATTGAGTTTTCTACAAACTGAGCTATCGATAGCCAAATATGATCCAGTCCGCCGGAGACGACTATGCATCTATTGTATAGTGATTCATTTGAAATGTGTGATTTATTAGTGAAGATATCGCCGATGATGACGAAATTGGTGCGAAAATACCAAGAATTAGAATTCTGTTGTGGATTACTGGTCTCGAGTGACAGCAGTCCTAGCAAAGAGGTATGGGAAATATTATCCTTTGAGTTATTAACTAATTAATTTCCCATGATGAAGTTAATTTTGTTTTTGATGAGTTTTAATTAATTTCCCAAGATGAAGTTAGTTTTGTTTTTGATGTTATAATTAATTTTCCTAATTAATTTCCCGAAACGAAGTTAATTTTGTTTTAATGAGTATAGTATAAAATTGTGATAATATTATTCTCTTGAATTATTTTGAATTATATATTTAAAATGGCGGGTTTAGCAAAATTAAAGAAAGATGAATTAAAACTCGTTGCCGAAGAGATAGGTTTGGTTGTTGCGGAAGGCTTGAAGAAGAGTGAAATAAAACGTTTCATTGAGGAGAGTGATGTGTTCAAAAATGACAACGAAGTTGTTAAAGATGCTGTAGATCAAATAATAGGGAATAGAAACCAAAAATCCGATCAGGATAGTGAAATAGAACTAGAACGTCTTAGATTAGAAAGAACTAAAGTAGAATTACAATTAGCGCAATTAAGGGCTAATGAATATAGTGCTCAGACTTCCGTTAATGTAGAGTGTAAAAGCGAACCAGAAGAGTCACTGGATAGCTTATTAAAGTCTGTGAGAATATTGTGTATTAAACCACCGAGCAAAGCTCAGAATTGGAGTTTCTTTTTTACTTCGTTAGAGAGAGCACTTAGTACTAAAAAGGTTCCTGAGAAGTTTAAAGCAGAAATTTTATTAAATTTATTAGGAGAAAGAGCTTCTAATATCCTAACTTATATTGCTGAGAAAGATTTAAATAATTATGAAGAAATTAAATCAATTGTACTAACAGAATTGGAGCCAACAGCGCAAGCGGTTTTAGAGAATTTTAGAAATGCTACTAGAGATAACGAAACTCATGTGCAATTCGCGTCACGCTTAATGACGAGTTTTGAATATTATTTAAAATTAAAGGGTGTGTTACAGATTTCGAGACCTTAAAACAATTGATATTTTCGAATAAATTATTCCAAATGCTGGACAAAGAAACAGCAACTCATATTAATAATAGACAAAATCAAAAGTGGTTTACACCTCTCGAGTTGAGAAAAGAATGTGATCTTTATTTTGATTCCAAAGGCAAAACCATTAATGAGACGAGAAGAGGGGAAAATTATAGCAATAAATTTAAACCAGCATCAAAAGTATTTTTCAATGAAATGAAAAATAAAAATTGCGATTTATGTCTAAAGAGCGAGAATCATCCTTTGTATGCTTGTCCTCAATTTAAGAGACTTTCGGTTCTTGAACGCGTAGAGGCAGTGAAAAATAAAAACGCCTGCTTCAGATGTTTATCGCCTAATTGCAGTGTTAAAAAGTGTTCATTCTCACAATAAATTAATACACTTTTCGAAAGAAACAAAAAATGTTTCTTCTTCGAATGCAAAAACCGCTGAAGTCATAAATAATTCGCAATCGGAGGGGAAAATTTCGATCAAGGTTCGGTTTCCCCCAGTGAGTGGAGTCCTTTCGTTGCAACAAATCTAATCGTAAATCAAAATGTAGAGATGTTCGCAATGGCAGGAAGTAAGGTGCCTTTTGGATAACGGCTCACAGTGCTGCCTCATGAGTCAGAATTGTATGCAGAGGCTACAACTCCAAAGTGAAAAATTCTATTCTAAAATGTATTTCCTGCATTAATAATGCCTCGTTGGTAGTTAATCGCAGAGTTACAGCAACTGTGGCTAATAAAAATAAAAGTTTCAAAAGAAATATTTCGATGTTAGTGGTATCAAAAATAACAGATTTAATACCGAATAAGATGACAGATATGCGTGTACATATTCCAGAATCAATTGATCTTGCGGATCCTAATTTTAATATTCCGGGCAAAATCGATATTTTAATTGGCGCTGAATACTTTTATGAAATAATAAAGCCGGGAAAATTAAATGCTAAAAATGAGAATTTGACGTTACAGGACTTTGTATTTGGGTATATTGTAGGAGGTAGCGTTTCGAGTTGAATTAAATTAAATTCTAACTATTGCGGTTTAATATGTGGAACAGAAGAATTATATTCAAACTTAAGAAAATTTTGGGAGATTGAGGAAATAAGTAAGGAATTACCTAAAAGTAAAGAGAATGCTGTTTGTGAGGAGCATTATGCACGAACACATAAAAGAGATGAGACAGGAAAATATACTGTGACGATGCCATTTAAAGAGCACTGGTCGTGTCTAGGGAATACAAGGGATATTGCTCTGAAACGACTCGAATCGCTGTGGACTCGCCTGTCTAGAGACCAAAAATATCTGAAACTGTATTCTGACTTTCTGAAAGAGTATGAGGAGTTAGGCCATATGAGCGACATACCAGATGAAAGTGTTGAACCTGAAGTGACATATTATGTGCCCCATCATGGCATCTATAGGCCTCAAAAAACGACAACTGCGTACCGTGTTTAATGCGTCCACCTTGACTACTAGTGGAAAATCACTGAACTCAATTCAGTATAACGGCGGAGTGTTTCAAGACGATCTATTTACATTGCTAATTAGATTCAGACAGCATATATTTGCATTTACTGCAGATATTCGTCAGATGTATCGTATGATTAATATAGATGACAGTCAAAGAAATCTCCAAAGAATTTTATGGAAAGAGGGAGCTAATGAGCCCGTTAAAACGTATCAGCTGAATACGGTTATCTACGGAACGGTTAGTGCTCTATATCTAGTCATGAGAACACTTAAACAAATTTCCATTGACGAAGGAAAAAACTTTCCAAGTGCTGCATTAGTCTTGTGTCATGACTTTTATATGGACGACGTTTTAAGTGGAGCGAGTACATTGGAAGAGACAAAAACTTTGCAACATCAACTTGTTGGCATTCTTAAAACTGCCCAGATGTCATTACAGAAGTGGTGTGGAAATACTTCTGAGCTTATTCCTGCTACGGAGAAAGAGTATGAGTTCTCATCTACGGATGAAATTAAGACTTTAGAGATTGCCTGGAAGGCTAAAACTGACTGCTTCATCTTTAAAGTAGATTTACAGTATAATGCCCATCCTACCAAAAGGTCGATCTTATCCATTGTCGCCAGACCTTTTGATCCACTTCGGTTATTTGGGCCAGTGATTACGAAGACAAAAATATTCATGCAGCAATACTGGTAGCTCAAGATTGATTGAGGTGAAATGCTTCCCGCGAAAGAAGCTAGTGAATGGCAAGAGTTTGTAACATCTATAACAAACTTAAATGACATGAACATATAAAGATGTATTGTTATTCCAAATGCGGAAGTGAATGAGCTTCATGGATTCTGTGACTCGTCTGAAAAGGCACATGGTGCTGCAGTCAACGCCAGAACAGTCAATTCAGTAGGTGAAGTGAAAGTGAAGCTAATCGCGAGTAAATCTCGTGTGTCGCCAATCAAGCAGGTAATTATACCTCATTTGGAGTTATGCAGTGCCGTTCTACTCACCAAAATGATGCAGAAGGTAATAAATGCATTAAAAATGGATATTACGTCATTATTATATTCGGATTCAACAATCGTGCTTTCATGCATGAGAAATGAGTCACGAGACAAAAACATTTGTTGCAAACAGAGTGGCTATTATTCAAGAATCCACAGAACTGAATCAGTGGCATCATGTTCCTTCCGAACAAAATCCCGCTGACGTCATTTCAAGGGGACTTGATCCAACTAGAATGCAACAAAGTGACTTATGGTGGTTTGGTTCAACCTTTCTCCAAGAACTGTTTTGTGAACTTTCCTGGTGATTGCAACGACATCCACGATCCATTGGACAGTTCTGAGCAGAACATGGACGCTTCTTCTGAGAAACTTTATTTAGCAGAACTCAAAAATTCGTCTAATTGATGTTTTGTTTCAGCTGTGGACTCATCATTTTTAGATGACATACTTAGTGTGTCAAATAAGTTTTATAAAATAATTAAAATCTTAGCCTTTATTTTCAGATTTATTAATAATTTGAAAAGCTCGAGCAAAATGTTAGGTCCTTTAACCACCAAGGAACTGCAGTTGGCCAAGTTAACTTTAGTCAATTTTGTTCAGGTAATTGCCTTTAATTGTGAAATGAAAGCTCTCGAAAAAGGTGAAAATGTTCATAAGAGTCAAGTAAGTTGCTTGAAACCATTTCTAGACCCAAACGGTGTCTTACGTGTTGGAGGAAGATTAAGTAATTCTGATTTGTCATATGATAAAAAGTTTCCCATATTACTTCCAAAGAATCACAAATTCACTTTGTTAGTTATGCAATATATTCATCTTAAATATTTACATGTTGGCGGACAAACATTTTTGTATTTGGTAAGACGGGAGTATTGGCCATTATTTGGCAGAAATACAGCCAGAAAAATTATTCACGAGTGTGTCATTTGTGCTAAAAATAAACCTAGAACTGTAACCCAAATTATGGGAAATCTCCCAACCAATAGAGTTAAACCTAGTTATTCTTTTACTCATGTTGGGATAGACTTTTGTGGACCTTTTTATATTAAATACAAGGGTCAGAGGAAAGTCAATTATCAAAAATGTTATGTGGCTGTTTTCATTTGCTTTTCTACTAAAGCAATCCACTTGGAAATAGTCACTGACTTAACTTCAGAGGCAATGATTGCCACTTTAAAGCGCTTTTTTAGCAGAAGAGGTGTTAGTTCCTCTATCTGTTCTGATAATGCAACAAATTTTAATGGGGCCAATTCAGATTTGAAACGTTTGCAAAATATGATTGGTAGACTCCCAGAGCCACTAGCTAATTACTTAATAACTGAACAAGTGACATGGAAATTTATTCCACCAAGGTCACCTAACTTCGATGGCTTATGGGAGGTGGGTGTTAAATCTTTCAAACACCATTTAAAGAGAGTTGTTGGTAATGCGCGTTTAACAATGGAACAGTTTTTGACTATTGTTATTCAAATTGAAGGTATTCTAAACAGTCGCCCACTGACACCTTTGTCATCAGATCCAAACAATTTTGAAATTTTGACCCCAGGCCATTTTTTAATCGGCCGTACCTGATAGCATATCTGATCCTGATTATTCAGAGAAAAAAGATAACCTTTTATCTCAATGGCAAAGATTGAGCAAAATGGTCCAAACAATTTGGAAAAAATGGCAATTAGATTACGTAAATAATTTGCAAGCCAGACACAAAAGGCAGTTTGAGAATCAAAACATTTCAAAGGATTCTATGGTTCTTTTAAAAGATGATAATCTTCCCCCTTGCCAGTGGACAATGGGAAGAATACAAGATTTAATTTATAGATCAGACGGCAAAGTCAGAGTAGTACTTATAAAAACTCCACAAGGAGTCGCTAAAAGAGCAATTTCAAAGATTTGTTTATTACAATGTGAATAAAATCAATGTATATATAGTGTAATTATTGTATTTAAAATGATATTTAATGTATATTTAAGTTGTTCATAGTACATATTAAAATATCTCATATATTTTCTTTTCAGAAAAGTTTCGTATTCAATGTTCAATTTTATTTTAAAAGTGTAACATTCTTTTGTATTTCGTACTAAGTAATTGTTAAATTTTTGCATTGTCTATTTAAGTAATGTGTTAAATTTTTATTTCTGTAATGTTAAGATTTTGAAATGATATTTCAAGGGGGCGGAATGTTGGCGCCAATAAGTCAGCAGAACGCTCCGCCTACTAATTTTGTAGCGCCACCAAGTGGTGAAATGATATAACTTTTTAGTGTGTGTTGTGAGTGTTGAGAATAAAGCAATGGAGATACAGTCCAAGAGTTTGTGTTTCATTTCTATGTGATTGAGCTTTCTAAAAATTGAGCTATCGTGGGCCAAAACAATAAGGAATATTTAAATTCTTTACATTAGTGATATAAATGGAAGAAAAGAGTTCCAAATTTGCCTATAGGTGATCTTGTATTAGTTAAGGAGGACTAATGGAGATACAGTCCAAGAGTTTGTGTTTCATTTCTATGTGATTGAGCTTTCTAAAAATTGAGCTATCGTGGGCCAAAACAATAAGGAATATTTAAATTCTTTACATTAGTGATATAAATGGAAGAAAAGAGTTCCAAATTTGCCTATAGGTGATCTTGTATTAGTTAAGGAGGACTAATGGAGATACAGTCCAAGAGTTTGTGTTTCATTTCTATGTGATTGAGCTTTCTAAAAATTGAGCTATCGTGGGCCAAAACAATAAGGAATATTTAAATTCTTTACATTAGTGATATAAATGGAAGAAAAGAGTTCCAAATTTGCCTATAGGTGATCTTGTATTAGTTAAGGAGGACTAATGGAGATACAGTCCAAGAGTTTGTGTTTCATTTCTATGTGATTGAGCTTTCTAAAAATTGAGCTATCGTGGGCCAAAACAATAAGGAATATTTAAATTCTTTACATTAGTGATATAAATGGAAGAAAAGAGTTCCAAATTTGCCTATAGGTGATCTTGTATTAGTTAATGAGGACTAATGGAGATACAGTCCAAGAGTTTGTGTTTCATTTCTATGTGATTGAGCTTTCTAAAAATTGAGCTATCGTGGGCCAAAACAATAAGGAATATTTAAATTCTTTACATTAGTGATATAAATGGAAGAAAAGAGTTCCAAATTTGCCTATAGGTGATCTTGTATTAGTTAAGGAGGACTAATGGAGATACAGTCCAAGAGTTTGTGTTTCATTTCTATGTGATTGAGCTTTCTAAAAATTGAGCTATCGTGGGCCAAAACAATAAGGAATATTTAAATTCTTTACATTAGTGATATAAATGGAAGAAAAGAGTTCCAAATTTGCCTATAGGTGATCTTGTATTAGTTAAGGAGGACTAATGGAGATACAGTCCAAGAGTTTGTGTTTCATTTCTATGTGATTGAGCTTTCTAAAAATTGAGCTATCGTGGGCCAAAACAATAAGGAATATTTAAATTCTTTACATTAGTGATATAAATGGAAGAAAAGAGTTCCAAATTTGCCTATAGGTGATCTTGTATTAGTTAAGGAGGACTAATGGAGATACAGTCCAAGAGTTTGTGTTTCATTTCTATGTGATTGAGCTTTCTAAAAATTGAGCTATCGTGGGCCAAAACAATAAGGAATATTTAAATTCTTTACATTAGTGATATAAATGGAAGAAAAGAGTTCCAAATTTGCCTATAGGTGATCTTGTATTAGTTAAGGAGGACTAATGGAGATACAGTCCAAGAGTTTGTGTTTCATTTCTATGTGATTGAGCTTTCTAAAAATTGAGCTATCGTGGGCCAAAACAATAAGGAATATTTAAATTCTTTACATTAGTGATATAAATGGAAGAAAAGAGTTCCAAATTTGCCTATAGGTGATCTTGTATTAGTTAAGGAGGACTAATGGAGATACAGTCCAAGAGTTTGTGTGTCATTTATATGTGATTGAGCTTTCTAAAAATTGAGCTATCGTGGGCCAAAACAATAAGGAATATTTAAATTCTTTACATTAGTGATATAAATGGAAGAAAAGAGTTCCAAATTTGCCTATAGGTGATCTTGTATTAGTTAATGAGGACTAATGGAGATACAGTCCAAGAGTTTGTGTTTCATTTATATGTGATTGAGCTTTCTAAAAATTGAGCTATCGTGGGCCAAAACAATAAGGAATATTTAAATTCTTTACATTAGTGATATAAATGGAAGAAAAGAGTTCCAAATTTGCCTATAGGTGATCTTGTATTAGTTAAGGAGGACTAATGGAGATACAGTCCAAGAGTTTGTGTTTCATTTATATGTGATTGAGCTTTCTAAAAATTGAGCTATCGTGGGCCAAAACAATAAGGAATATTTAAATTCTTTACATTAGTGATATAAATGGAAGAAAAGAGTTCCAAATTTGCCTATAGGTGATCTTGTATTAGTTAAGGAGGACTAATGGAGATACAGTCCAAGAGTTTGTGTTTCATTTATATGTGATTGAGCTTTCTAAAAATTGAGCTATCGTGGGCCAAAACAATAAGGAATATTTAAATTATTTACATTAGTGATATAAATGGAAGAAAAGAGTTCCAAATTTGCCTATAGGTGATCTTGTATTAGTTAAGGAGGACTAATTGAGATACAGTCCAAGAGTTTGTGTTTCATTTCTATGTGATTGAGCTTTCTAAAAATTGAGCTATCGTGGGCCAAAACAATAAGGAATATTTAAATTCTTTACATTAGTGATATAAATGGAAGAAAAGAGTTCCAAATTTGCCTATAGGTGATCTTGTATTAGTTAAGGAGGACTAATGGAGATACAGTCCAAGAGTTTGTGTTTCATTTCTATGTGATTGAGCTTTCTAAAAATTGAGCTATCGTGGGCCAAAACAATAAGGAATATTTAAATTCTTTACATTAGTGATATAAATGGAAGAAAAGAGTTCCAAATTTGCCTATAGGTGATCTTGTATTAGTTAAGGAGGACTAATGGAGATACAGTCCAAGAGTTTGTGTTTCATTTCTATGTGATTGAGCTTTCTAAAAATTGAGCTATCGTGGGCCAAAACAATAAGGAATATTTAAATTCTTTACATTAGTGATATAAATGGAAGAAAAGAGTTCCAAATTTGCCTATAGGTGATCTTGTATTAGTTAAGGAGGACTAATGGAGATACAGTCCAAGAGTTTGTGTTTCATTTCTATGTGATTGAGTTTTCTAAAAACTGTGCTATCGAGGGCCAAATCACTCTCTCTTCTGATATAATTGATTTTACAGAAATAAGGGAAATGCAAAACACAATGAACAAAACCGTTTAAGACTTTTGAAATAATATATTATATATCTATCAATATTTGAAGTTTAAAAATACTTTGATGAGGAATCTATTGAAATTTTTAGTAATTATTCATCCCCCAAATCAACCGATAAGTAACGGCGGCTATAATAAATATTAATAGCTTGTGTTGAAAGATATTGATCAAGATATAATTGCATGACATTTTTTTTCGTGAAGAGTAGATTTCAGTATAAGGCATGCTTTTAGTAAATATCTTAATATTTTGTTGTATGCTAAATTTATATGTTGAAAAATTATAATATAAATTCAAATTCAAGTAATGGTGTCAAAAAATTTAAAGAGCATCGATTTTTGAACACTGTTGTTTTACCTCTAATTGATTGTATAAAGAATAAATAATGTTTGCTCACCCCTTTGATTGATTCTATAAAACGGAAATAAGGTTTCCTAACCTCTGATAGATTGCATAAAGATGAAATAAGGGTTACTTTCCCCTCTGATATAGTTTATTTTGCAGAAATAAAGGAAATGTAATGAACAAAGCCGTTTAAGGCTTTTGAAGCCACTTATTCAATGAATCAACTGATCTCCAAAGATGGCTGATAATAAAAAATAATATCTTGTGGTGAAGCACAATTGCCATCCGATTAAAGAAAAACATTTAATTTAATCGATATTCTAACTTTAGTTTGGTTTGAGATAAGAAAACGTTTCAGAGTATAAAAAGATTTTGTATATTAACGTGTTTTAAGTGAAAACAGTTTTTAATTTAAAAATATTATGTATGAAAGGATTTTAAACCAAGCAACGCCTTCTATATCAACTAGTGGTTATTGAAAATATTTTAGAATAATATCAAACATTAAGATCAAATTTTGTATCTTTACAATATTGATTGTTAGGTAAGAAAGTGGACGCTTTATTTGAAGTAAAAGTGTACATCGCATAGTAGCATATTTTCTAAATCTAATTTCATATATCAGTCATAATCTAGAGTTGCCATATGTCAGGTACACATAAGACAATTAGTATGTTTCACCAATCAGTTGCTATTTGCTCCTTTTTCATTTTAAATCTGAGATTAATGGCCTCAGTTTAGAGGTAACACTGATGTTCTATTCGAAAATTCTATAAGTCACTGCGACCTGGTGGCAAGATCTCGGCTTCCGACTCAGGGCGTGTTAGGTTCGAGATCCGATTCCGCCTAAGAACTGTCGTGTAAGTGGGTCTGGAGCACGTTAAATCCTTCGGGGCCAAACGTTCTCTCACTGGTGGGGTGTGGAAGTTTGGAGTGGAGGATGCTAGCTCAAGTGTAGTCTTCGTCATCTGACCACAGTTCAAAATTGCGAGGTTCGCTACAAAATAGCACCTAGTGTTACTTTAAAACGGGATGTTAATATAACTAAACTAAACTAATAATCAAGCAATCCGTATATCTAGAGATGGCAGCAGAAATTTAAAACAGGAGGGTAAAGCTCAGTTCTTCTAATAATTAATTTTCTATTTAAATCAAAGTACTTAAGGATTAATTAAATAAAACGTTTGATTTCTTAAAAGTGAAGAAGCTTTCACAAAACGTAATTCTACGAAAAGAAGGAATGTGTAAAACACTGTTAATTCAAAATATGAAAAAAAATCCTATATATATTTCTTATAAACTCTTCCCAATTCAAAAAGGAAGAAAAAAAATCAATATTATTTGACAGCAGTACCTTAAAGAATATTAGAGCTTCCATCATCTCAAGCTGTGGAATTTATGATGAAATAATTTCCCACTGATTCTTCTTTTTCTTCACTCCCACTTATTCGATTTCCCTTTCTATACTAAAGCACGCAAATCTCCAAAGTGAGACTGAAAATAAAAATCTGAGTACTCGTGGCATTAGCAGTCTTGTCCAGGATCCACAATTTAATTTAGAATAATGCGAGGAGCATAGCAAATTTATTTTAGAATATGAGAGAATGTTTCGGAGAAAACATTCCCATTGGTTTTTATCAGAGTAAAATGAACTCATACTTACACCACTCAGTTCATATTTTATCTATCTCTTAAATACCCCGTATCTAGCGTTCCACTATTATGGCTAACCTAGCAATAACAATCAATCTTAAGCCAATAGCTTCCTCTAACTTTTCCACATCTTGTTGATCAAATAATAATTAATATCATCTGGTTTTGTAAAATCAATACTTAATATCTTATAGTTCAAGGAAACTTTATATTTTTTAGGTTTAAAACTTCCCTGACTGACGTAAAGGAAATAAATTCAACGAAACATGGAATTATTAGCTACACCCAAGGTCTAACCATTTAAGCCTATATCATTATAGAAAATCAAGTAGAATGATAAAAAAGAAAATGTTGAATTGTGTCTTCAAAATTACGAAATTTCCTTAATTCCTAAGTCAATAAAAAAAATACATGCTGCAACTCAGTCAGGTTTTTTTTTCTCCCGGTCAATAGAATTGACTTGCTCAGTTTCAAAAATGTCTCAGGTTCCTCTTGTACAATACGCCTGGAGGCTTATTTATTTCCCAGCAGCGGCTTTATTTTTTTCATCAGCTGCTCTAATATCAATAATTGTTGATTTAATTAAAAAGCTAATTTTGAAAAATAAAGTCCTACCTCACGGTAGAGCTGTCTTCGTTACAGGTAAGTTGATTAGAATTCTTTGAAGAACACGGTTATTGATTATAAATATAATCAATAACTGATTATAAAAGTGACAGTTTAATATAAAACATAAAATCAATAGTTGATTATAAAAGTGGCCAGAGAAAATTACCACTAACGATTTTTATGAATATTATAATTTAAATGTGTTTATTTTATGATAAAAAACATTATTGAAAAGAAAGTAGTTTTGATGCGTTTAAAGTAATCATAATTTTAGGTAGCGCTTTAGCCTTGAAGTCTATAAAAGTTATTTATAATTAGTTTAATTCTGCTGTAATAATTTTCCAGTTATTTAAAAAAAATCTCATAATTTACAACTCTTGATCTATTCTATAATTCAGTTGAGTTCTGCAGCAATAATTTTCCAACTCTTTGGAAAAAATATTTCATAATTTCCAACTCCCGATCAGTTCTATAATGTAGTTTAGTTCTGCTGCAATAATTTTCCAATTATTTGGAAAAAACCTCATAATTTATAACTCACGATCAGTTCTATAATTTAGTTTAAATTCTATTACAATAATTCTTCCCATTATTTGGAAAAAAAATCTCATAATTTCAAACACCCGATCAATTCTATAATTTAGTTCAGTTCTTCTGCAATAATTTTCCAATTATTTGGAAAAAAAATCTCATAATTTCTAACTTCCGATCAATTCTATAATTTAGTTTAGTTCTACTTGCAATAATTTCTCAATTATTTGGAAAAAAATTTTCATAATTTCCAACTCACGATCAGTGACCTAATTTAGTTTAGTTCCTCTGCAATAATTTTCCAATTGTTTGGAATATTATTAACTAATGATATATATTGAATTAGAATAGAGACTTTAATAATCGCATTTTTGAAGAACTCGCAGATATTTATTTCAATATGTTTCGAAATTATATGAATATTATTAACTAATGATATAAGCATTATTTTTAATTTCTTAAAATTTTTTATTAATTTTAAAAAGTTAAATGTATTTTGTCGCAAAACTTTAATTGTGTTTTAATCAAATTTAAGTAATTTTTCATTGTTATTACAAATATATTTTCTTAATTTTTTTCTTAGTTAAGAAATGTTGGCATATTTTCTTTTTCCTCATGAATTAGTAGCTTTTTTAAAGAGAGTAAGATGTTTCAGTGTTTGTGCCAATACGGTAAGATATAACTTCAAAAGTAAACTAGGCTGATGAATCTTTATAGTCTTCGCTATTATAAACTCTGTAGCTCATTCTCTATGTAATTGGACTAAAAAATATATCGGTTTTTAAGTCAGTAATATATGTCTGTTTGTTTTTTATTCTATTAAACTACATTAATGTGCGGAACGTCCTTATTTAAATCGTAATCAATCTATTACAAAATAATAAATAATAAAATAATAATTCCAAATACCCCCAATATATTATGAAAATTCTACAAATTTTCAATATTGCACAAACTGCTGGCGATTCCACTGAATGGATTTAATTATTATCTTCATGTACATTTATAATCGTTTTTCGATTCAATAATCAAGTTAAAGGTTTTCAATAACTAAAAGAAAACTGTCGCCTGGGATTAAAAGCTATAAAGAAACGAAATAATGAAAGATTTTCTAGCATAGTCTATACCCGATTTATCTATATTTAAAATTTAAAGATGTCCTGATATTGGAGCAATTTAGGGAGAGCACACATCAAAGACTTTAATGAAACTCTTAGCACTCAATAACCATTGTTAACCAGCTATTTTCTAAAAATGACTATTGTATGAAACATTATTCCTTTACTTTAAGCATTAATTCCTTTCAAAGACAGCAAGACAACACCAACATTGATTGATCATTCAAACTAAGTGAGAATCTACTTACTTATTCGGCGATTTCTCATACCACAATCAATTAGGTAGTAATTTCAGACGAAGATATTTTACGGTAATTACCCAAAGAGTGTATTGAAACTGAAATATTATACATGAAAAGCTACTCCAGTGCGATTCATTCCAAGAGCGTCAGCACTCCTGCAGAGTCCCATTGGCCATTGATCGCTAAGGAAAAATCCCTACAGTTGGAGGTATGTATCGTCATTGGCAGAGGGATATCTGTACCCAAACTATTTTTGTACTAATTAGGGTGGAGAGAACCAACCACTATACTGGAAGAATCTCATCTCGATATATGAAATGCCCCCTGGGGGGAAGATAATATGCTTGATTAGGAAAGCGAAGCTCTTTCACAAAAATTACAGAAAATATGAAGTGTACAGTAAAAACTCAGTCAAGATAGTCCCAAATAACCGCAGCTTAAGAAAATAAGAAGACAAGCGGACAGAAAATTACCAATTCGAAAACTGTAAAAGCTAGAGAGTGTCCTCTACGAATACTAATCGAAAGAGATATTCCCTCGTGTGAACCTCTTCACAGATATATATATCCCTTCGACAGGACCTGGTGACACGTGGAATTCTCCAGAAGAATTCTCAGATCTCAGTTCCTAATGGAGCCATCATTCTTGATTTTCCAGAGCCTTAATATTTGTCATTAAGGTCACGAATCAATGATCTTGCATCTATGAAGTATTTCTGAAAACTATCATTAAAATTACAAGATTTAGTAAATCAAAGAAACTGTATTACAGATGTGTATTACTGTGTAACGTATCTTTTTGGTCGTTTTAGGTTGCGACTCTGGATTCGGAAACGCACTTGCCAAACGTCTAGATTCGAAGGGATTTCACGTATTCGCAACATGTTTATTCCCCACCGGTCCTGGGGCTACAGAACTGAAAGCAAGTTGCTCTAATCGTCTGCATGTGTTGTACATGGACGTTACAAAAGACGAGAGCGTGGAAAAAGCTTTGGAATACGTGAAAGCATATCTTGGGTCCTCCGGTAAGAGGCGTTTGAAACTTGCAGTAAAACTATAGTAAAATAGAATTTGTTATTATTAAATTCTTACAGCATAATTTATTCGTTAAAAATTTGCATGAAATGACCATTTATTTTTTGATAATGTTGTTAATAAAATAATGTTATTTTATAATTCATATTCAGTATCATATTATTGACTTAGATAGAACTGAAGTTCATAGTAAAATGTCAAAAAAAAGGCATACACTTTTAAATATTCAGAATAAAAAAAAAACAATTATACATAATCGTCTTCAATCATATGGTAACTTTGAAAGCATCTTGGTGGGTACAAAGAAATTTTGCTCTATTCATCCTACCAGGGAGTGAAATTTTTAATTTTATTTTTGTAGCTGTTTAGAAGCCTGTATTATGTTTTATTTTCTTATTTTTGCGGATTACAGTCTTATGAGCTCTAACCATTTGGAACTTTAGAGTCCGTTTCATCCTTATTGCCTTCTCATATACTAAATATTGAAATCTCGAAAGAAATTTGACTTCATGATCTCAACGAATCTGCAATTGCAAGCTTCCTTGAATCTGAAAAATACTTTTTTGGAATAACACGAAATTGCCTTGAATGAGCACGTAAACGCAAAAGCATTTTAACTTAGGTGGATGGAATTTGGTGTATAGTATTTGCTTCAAATTTATAGGTTTTTATCAAATTTTGAACGAAATAGACTCAAAGGACATATGTGCGTCTGTTCAAATGTAAGATGCACATGTTTAACAGGTATTTACCTATCAACATCGAAACTAAATCCGTTCATGGTTTATCGTCTGTCGGCTGTAGCTTCACAAGCATTTCAACGAGATAATTTAAAAATGCATTGAATTAAATAAATGAAATTTGATACTTGATCTTACGACTACAATTGTATTTCTGAGTCAAATTTTGGTTTATATCAATCGAGAAAAGGCATGAGACAATCTTTTTTTCTTGTATTTGAACATTAAACGCATGTAAGACAAAAATAAAATAATCACACATCGCTCACTAATAGATGGTTTTGTCACATTCGCTAATGGCATGTTCTAAACGCTTAAGTTTTGGACACCAGTGTATTAAGAAAACAATATAGTGCAAGAATGTTTAAACATTCATTCTAAAATCGCAATTTTGGCATGCTAGTTGTGTTTAATTTGTAGACTGCGTTTCCAGCAACTTTCATTTCTTTTAAAGAACTTGATCAACTCGTTGAAGAAGAACTTCTTTTGTGATATATTCGTCCCCTTTCATTAAGAGCGCGAGTTAGAGCCCGAATGATTTTCATATCTTCCCTGTATTGAAGAATCGACTAGAAAGTCAAAGCTATCATTCGAATGAGGATTTTCAAACGAATGTTACGATTCAATTCACAACACTATTCTTTATAAAGGGGGGATCAGCCCTTTGCACTCGGAAAAGTAATTCGAAGCATGATTCACTTAATACAATGGCTTGTTTATTTCTTTAATATATATATATATATATATATATATATATATATATATATATATATATATATATATATATATATATATATATATATATATATATATATATATATATATATATATATATATATATATATATATATATATATAAAATATTGTTTTAATTGTTTTAAATTGAATTTCCCAGAAAAATTAATCTCCGTCTTTTTAGCATTCCGTTGGTATTTTTTGCAATAAAAAATTAAACAAATATATATATATATATATATACACTGGTGGACAAAATTAAGAGATGGAAGACATTTTCCGAAATATCTCAAAAAATAATGAATGTAAATAAAAAAAATTTGGTATGGATATAGCTTATACCATGATAATAAAGTATGCAAAACAAAAATGAAAGTGCCATTCACTGGCAGGACCTATTGCCAATAAATCCAATGTAGTCTGAACTTAAGGATAAAAGATGACAATAAAAGTGAGGCTTGTACAGTGTGTGTTGCCTCTAGTATGGTGTATGGTCACCCCTGACAGACAGACAGCATGCACAACGAGTATGCATGCTGTTAATAAGGGAGTTAAGGAGGGGTTGTGGAAGACCCTCCCATTCTTCCACCAGAGCAATTTTTAACTCTAAAATGGTTCTGAGGGGAGGTTGGCGCATCGCAATAGTTCTCCCTAGAGCATCCCAAGCATGTTCAATAGGATTCAGGTAAGAGGATTTGGCTGACCAATCCATTCGTTGAATGTCCTCGCTTTCCAGATACTCATCAACCATGAGAGCCTTATGTGGTCGCGCATTGTCGTCCATAAAAATGAACTCAGGGCCAACAGCGCCCCTGAAAAGGCTCACATAGGGCTCTAGAACCTCCTGCCTGTACCTCTGGGCATTCACAGAACCATTGTCAAACACATGGAGCGGTGTGCGGGTATCTTGCATGATCCCTGCCCAAACCATGAGTCATCCACCAGCATAATGGTCCCTTTCGATAATGTTGCTGGGATGGTATCGGGTTCCAGGTTCCCTCCATATCAATAACCGTCCAGAATCAGGTTGTAGACTGAATCTGGACTCATCGGTGAAGAGAACATTAGCCCATTGAAGCTGTGTCCAATTCTGATGTTATCTGCACCATTCTGCACGCGCTCTTTTGTGGGCAGGAGTGAGTGGAATGCAAATAGCGGGCTTCCTGGCATACAGCCCTCTTTCATGGAGTCTTCTGGAAACTGTCCTACTCGAAATTGATGTTCCTGTAGCAGCCGCGAGGTCCCTAGACAATTGAGTGGCTGTAGCCGTCCTCTGGCGCTTAGCTGAAACGAACAAATACCGGTCTTCATTGCCCTTTGTAGCCCTCGGCCGACCTTGTTCTGGTCGTCTACATACTGTCCCACTAGTTTTAAATTGACTCCACAAATTGGAAATGACGCTTGGTGTTATATCCAATTTTCTAGCAATTTTATACCTCCTGCTGGCTTAGCAACGCCCACAAGAATACGTAAACTTATTTCAGGGCCAATAGCGCTACAGTGACCATATATGGCAATCAACTGTCCAGGTTTTGTGCGGTATTTTTAGAGAAATGTGCGAAAATGCTTTCCATCTCTTAATTTTGTCCACCAGTGTATATATATATATATATATATATATATATATATATATATATATAATTGTTATAATTTTAATTTTAAAATAAATATATATATGTAATTGTTATAATTTTAATTTTGCCGAAGAATTAATCTTCGTCTTTTTACTATTCCATCGGTATTTTTAACAATCAAAATTAAACAAATAAAAAGTCAAAATGATTCACCGTCTTAAACGGTGAGTGAGAGGCTCTCTTCTCTTAATACCTGGTCATTTAATTCCCGAATACCCGAATCTTCATTTGTTTTCTTACTACTATTGCCTTTTTTTTATAGTCCATTCGGAGCTCGAAAAGAATGGCTCTCGTATTTCATAAAAATACTGTTTTAGTTATTGTATTCATAATTAAATATATAATTAAATACATTTTCTTTGCTCCATTTATCATTGCTATGATAAAAATTTCATTTTTAAATCTAAAATTAAAATAAAGAATCTAATTATTGTCATGCTACAATTTTTCGGATTTAAACTTAGAATTATTGTTAAATTTTTTATAACACTTCTATGAAAAAAAAAGGATATACTAGATGAAGGAGCTAACACACAGTTTATCATTTACTTTTCGTTTTCATTGATACAGAATTATGGGCCATTGTCAACAATGCCGGAATTTTCAAAGGATTTTCTATGGAGATGTCTACGCTGGACGATTTTAAAGATGTGTTCGATGTCAACCTGATGGGGGTGGTGAGAGTCACCAAAGCATTTCTCCCCCTTCTCAAGAAATCAAAGGGAAGGATTGTGAACGTTACGAGCCTTGGCGGTGAGTAGCAGAGTCGATTCATGTGGTGAGTAATTGAATCTAATCACTAAATGCGCAAAAATATACAGTACTGAAATGAAAAGGTGAACAAAAATACATTATTGTCATCTGCGAGTTTATTTTTCCCCAAAAGAAATTAACATACATACACCCACACTATTAGAGTGTTGATTTACCACGGTATGCTGCTTCTGTAAAGGCGGGAAATAATGCTCAACTATAAATACTTTTTCCCTCGCCGAAAGACCCATTTCCAACAACAGCTGTACAACACAACTTCCTTTTCTCTACTGCGACGTGTACCGAACAACGATTTATTTAATATCGTTTATATCAATTGTCTTTATTTTTTACTTTGCTTGAGTAAGTGAACCTCAATTAATTGTTTTTAAAATTAAAAATACATTTATTAATTTCATTTAATACATATACATACGTACGTTTGTGAGTGCGTGCGTGTGTCAATGTATTGATGAGTATTATTAGAAACAGGCTCAAAGAACACAATCTAAAATAGATTTAAAAAAATGTATTTGCTAAGTTTCATAATTTATTATTTTATTACACGTAACAATTAAATGAAGGCTTGAAAATGTTTTATTGAACAATGGCTTTTCTCTTTCATAATTTAACGGCGGAAGGCTGGAAAACAACATATTTTTCTACGTAAAAAAGCTGTGTAGAATATAACAAAAGCATATGCTAATTCCAAATTCGCCCGTTCACATTTATGTAAAAATAAGCTCAGAAGTCAATCCAGGTGATCACATGAATCAATTCTTTACAACTTACATTGAACGTAATAAGCAGCTACATTAGTAAATTAGTTATAAATTATAATAGAATAAACTGTAACGATAAACATTAAGTAAATTGTAAAGACCGTAATCATAGGTCTACGCAAAATGTTCTCGCATACTCTGTAATAAAGCCATTACCCCAGAGAACGCTTTGCATGTGCAATTGTTATTAAATATTAACCTTTGGCTCGAATCTAGCATTTTTACAGAATTTTTCCTGTGGTCCTTAGCTGGTGATATGGCGATGAATCCCTTGCAAGCGGTTAAAAGTAACTTTAAATGTGCGTTTTAGAACGTTCTTCCCAAACGAATTGAAACAAAAATTTGAAACAGACAAAATTCCATACCAAATTTGATATATTTCAGATATGGCGTTTATATGTTTCTGGAAGTACAGACCGACAGACGGTCAACTCTTTGTGGAATTTGGTGCAAAATTTGATAGGTGTCTACACTATTGATAGGTGTCTATGTTAACTCACATTCTAACAACCAGATAGATAAACTTCCTCTGAATAGACTTTTTTTCATATTTTATAGAAATTTACGAATTTAATGTACAGACCGCATACCAAATTTCATATGTATACTTCAACGTGCTTTTGATTTATCTTTGTCACAGACAAATAGACAGACATTTTCTAAAAATGTGTTTTTTTGGACTTACGGAGTTCTTAAACGCGGAGATTCGTCAAATCCTGAAGTTTGATTTTTCACCCCTATTACAAAACTTTCTTTTTGTATCGTTCGTATACGAGAAAGTAAAAAGAAGTGAAAGTGTGCTAAAGTGTGCTTTTTGCTCTCTACAAATCGGGCGCACTCTATAGGCAAACAATAAAATCTAATCCTAGCAAGATTTAAAAGCAAAGTTTGTCTTCTAGATTTAACTGTTAGTCGTATGTATGAATAATAAATCGTGTTGGTATAACCCCCAAAGAACTTCTTTAAAAATTACAATCAAACCTGCTTTCATACAGGGGATAAGAACCTGAAAAATGGAAGTGCATAAAAATATTTTGCAAGTTTATAAGTATTTCTATAAAACATTTTCACATTCTACATTTTTACAACCCTTTTATAAAAAATTTATGACATAAATAGAAATCTCATATCAAATGTCCCACATAAATAATAACAGAAAATTTCATGATTTACTATAAATTAGTTTTTCAAAAAAGCCAAAAAATGATCTTACACGTAGGAAACTTTTTTGATGATTTATTTGATTATAAATTAAACAGTACATGCACGAAAATTTTAAAATGAACGTATAAAAATTGTTCTTTGCGCATTTGTAATAAAAGTAGGGATGCAATGTCAATACATCTTTTGTAACGTGATGGTATAATATACGGTGTGCCATTTTTTATTTTCTTTTTAAGTTCCATTTTGAATTACTTTTCATTCATATTATGCATTTTGATGGACTTTTCATTTTCTCCTATACGTAGTAGGGAAAAAAGTGTTATAATAATAAAATTTGATCTCGTGATTTTGACGACTTTCCATATATTAGACCCTCCTGATTTCGAAAAACCCATTTTTAAGAAAATGTTCGTCTATCTGTGACAAAGATAACTCAAAAACGCTTTGAGACAGACGTATGGAATTTGCTATTCGGATTTTACATCAAATTTGTAAATTACTATTAAATTCTGTGTAAAATCTGTTCAGAGGAAGTCTATCTGTCCATCTATTCTTAAATAACTTAACATAATAATTAGAAAATGAAGAGAGCTGGATAGATAAAGTTTGATACACAGATTTAACGTCTATTGTGTTGACTACAGTCAAATTTTGACCAAATCCAATCACCAGTTGACTGTCGATCTGTATTTTCAGAAACGAGTAAACGAGACAACTGAAAAACGCTATGACTGAAATATACCAAATTTGGTATGGGATTTTGAGACTTCAAGTTCAGATTTGTGTCAAATTCTTGCTTCATTCTATTGAGAAAAACTTGTCTAAAATACAAATTCTGGTTTTGGATACTATTAGCTACATGCCAAGGATAACACGATATATTCAATAAAAATGCTAAAATCACGCCAAAAGTTCGCATTTCGTAGCTATTACACGCCAGTGTAATGTAAGACGTTCTCTTGCATGGCAAGTTTATTAGAGAAGGTTTGGGGAAATTACTGTCGTTGGAATTTGGGAATTGTAAATAAATCGTATAAAAATGTATAATCATAGAAAATCATATAAAGAATTAGAGAATAAAAATGGCTTGACTGTATTTCGAATGCATGAAGTGTATCGCATTTGAAAGATCAGTTTAGAAATATTAAAACCAATTGTTTCTTAATGAAGTACGTGTTATGTATTTTTCGAGAATTTTATGAATAGAACACTATTTTGATTTCCCTCAAATTCACCATGAATTTTAAGTAAACATTTACTGTTTTTGTTGTCGCATATGTACCAGGCATGGTTTTACAGTGCTTTTTCCTTTTTCAGGAAAAATTCCTTTCCCTTTTTTAGCAGCCTACTCATCTAGTAAATATGCTGCGGTTGGTCTCACGGACTGTTTGAGGCATGAAGTCGGTATGCAAGGGATTACTGTGGTGTCCATTGAACCAGAATTTTTTTAGTAAGTGGAAGCACCAATTTCTTCACAAGTTTTCACCATTTTAATTAAAAAAACGACTATATGAATCAAAGTCAAACATTGAAATTAAAAAACATTGAAATAATATCTGTTTATTCAGGTTGCTTAAAATTGACGCATTATGTAAATGGGGGAGATGGTGACTTATTTTAAAAGTAATTCACTAACTACACGATGTCTAAGATTAAATAGTATATTAATTAAAATATTTACATCTTTAAGTTACATGTGTAGGCTAAGCAGCTCATCCGTTGTGCTCTCGCTCAACACATAACAAACCCCGAAGGAATTAAAAGTTAGAGTTCTTAAATGCACGTTATTTCCTGACATTATACACGCTTTACGAGGGTCGCGGTGGCCTGGTGGTAAGATCTTGGTAACTGAACCGGAGTGTTTCAGGTTATAGTCCCGATTCCACTGAAGAATCGTCGTGTAAATGGGTCTGGTGCACGTTAATTCCATCGTGGCTAAACGTCCTCCCGCTGGTGTAGTGTGTAAGTTTAGACAGGGATATGCAAGCTAAGGTGTCGTCCTCATCATCTGACCACGGTTCAAAATGACGAGGTCCACCTCAAAACATCCCTCGTATTTATTTAAAACGGGACGTTAATATAGCTAAACTAAACTAAGCCACACACGCTATCTAGTGAGCACTTCAGTAACCACTGCTGAAATTGAGTTGAGGGATGATCTTCTGAAACACGCATACCGCATTTATAACCTTTTAAAAAATACCAAGGCTAAGTTCTCAATGCACTGCGACAATTTAGCTATTGCAAACACTACAAGTCGTTGTTTATAGTTTTTTCAGGCTCTCACAAGTGAAAGTCATTTAAAATAATTAACCTATAAATATAGTATTCCCCTCACGATATAAAGACATAACATAACATAACATAACATAACGCCATCCTGTGCCCCGGTGCTTATAACACTAAGTTATCTAACCAGTTGGATGAGCACAAGATGGAAGGAGAAAAAAAAAAGAAAGAAAGAAAATTGTTGATAGAAAGAAAGTAACGACAGACCATCCAGGGTTCTCCAGAGAGAATCCCATCGGTGTCAAATCCTTCACGACTGTATTTAATTTTTTGTTTAAGTAATAACTAGATGGAGGGGACAAGAATACTTAAACAAATGGTGAATTTGAGTTAAACTTACAGGGAAATGAGATTACTAACTAAAAAAAAACTGATAAACTACATTGAGAATATCTGTATGACGTGTATAAGCGTATAAATAATCACTGAAGAGTCAGAAATCTGTAGCGTCCGTCTGAGTCTTGTGGTTTTGATTTCCTTCGTGAGAACTGCACTTTTGAGGGACTTTTGAAGTTGTAATTTCGTCTGATTTTGACAAGTGGCATTTTGGTCTCAGTTATTGTGTAGACTTGAAGAGGTCTTGGTATTTATGAATATGGTTTACTATGGAGTGGTTCTTGCCGCATGATAGGGTATTCGATGCTACTCTCCTGTACCATTCTTCCTCGAGACTTGTTTCTGGCTTTCTCATATGCCATGACAGAGTCAGTAGGTAATAGGTGGCATAGTGAATTGGGGATCCTATCTCCTCACAGCTACAGTAAAGAGAGTTGATCAGATGGAATCTGTGTAGGTATGTCGGGAATGGGCCGTGTCCAGTGAAGAAAAGGACATCCGCTCTGTTCCAGTTGGCCGTATAGAGAGAAACTTTCGGTATTATGTTGAACATGGAGCGGCCTGTTTCGCCTTCTTCCCATTGGTTTGCCATCTTGTCATCATATCGGTTTGGAGGATGTTCTTGAGATGGCATCTTGGAAGCTTCATTACATTCCGATCTTGATTAGCATTAGCCGCTGTTTTGGATAGTTTATCCGCTACTTCATTCCCTTCATAGCCTACATGTGCCTTGATCCATGAGATTTTAATGTGAGGATTTACAAGAAGAAGGTTGAATGTATCTCTTGCTAATTGGCTATTGGATTTTGGAGAACTTGAGGCTTCTATACTTGCTTTATTATCGACGTAAATAGTGATTGGATCTGATGTAGGAAGAGAGATTGAGTATTTGACTGCTCTATTGAGTGCTAGTAATTCAGCTTGGAAGATCGTGTTTTCTTTCAATAGGCTGGTTGACCACTGGTGTATAGTTTGCATCCTACACGACATAAAATGCAGCCCCTACTCCAGCTGAGAATTTTGATCCATCGGCATAGATCCCGAGTACTAAATTCTGAGACCCACCGTCTTCCAACGAAATTTCATGTGCTTGGAGATGGATATTTGAAAGTATATGACGTCGATCCCGTATCTCTGTGTTCATACTCGTATGGGCTGATATGTGGCATATAATGTACGATTCCACGAATTCTGTACAGTTCAGTCATTCTTGCCATCATCTGAAGCAGCAGATGAAATGGTAGCAAGCCAAGGATAACCTGAAGTGCTGCAGTAGGCGTGGTCTTGTATGCTCTCGTAATTGCTAACATCTAGCCTCTTTGAATGGAAGAGAGCTTTCTTGCTAATCTAACCGTTGGGTGGAGGCACCAAACAACTGCTCCGGGTGCAAGCATCCTTTCAATGACCGTCCTGTACAAAATTTTTGTGTCGAAGTGTTATTCCCCAAGATTTGCCAGCTATTTTGAGAAAATTGAATTGTTGTTGTTGCGCTTTCAATGCTAAATACTTGAGGTGGATATTCCAATTCAATTTATCATCAATATGGACACCTAGGTATTTAATGGCGTGTGTCTGCTTTATTCTTTCCCTTTGCCAATAGATTCTGGGCCCTGTTATCCATTTACTAAACAGAATAAAGTTGGATTTCCCCGTGGACACTTCTAGATTGTTTATATCAGCCCAGGATATGAATTGTGCTATTGATTCTTGGGTATTTTCTGGGGAAATCCATATCTTAGATTTTCTTTTGTTTTGGCTTTAATGACCAGAACAAAATCATCGGCGAATGCTTGGATAGTTGTATGGGCAGGCAAGATTTTACTAAGCGGATCGTTCGCCACCAAGTTCCACAGAGCTGGACCACTGCACGATCCTTGGGAGCAACCTTGCTTCTGTTCTCTTATGACCCAGCCTTCTTGCGTGTTGAGGATTATTTTTCTGACATGTAGCAAGTTTTCAAAGATGTTTCTTAAGTTTTGGGGACATTGGAGTTTATCTAGATATTAAACTATTGAATGGTGTTGGATATTATCAAATGTCCCTTTGATGTCCACTGGAAGGACCAGAATATTGTCTTTTTCCTTTTTTCCATCATAAATTTTTTCTGCAAGCTTTTTAAGAGCAGCATCTATAGATTTTCCTCCACGGAATCCAAACTGGTTATTGTTGATGAGTTTATTTGATTCTAGAAAATAAATAAGACGCTGTGTGAGTAATTTTTCTAGAAATTTTCCAATAGTAGGCAAGAGGGTTATTGGTCTGTACGACGTGGCTAGTTTAGGGTCTTTTCCAGTTTTTTGAAATAGGATGATATGGCTTATTTTAAATGGATCCGGGAATTTTTCTAGTGAAAGACATTTATTAAAATATTCTTTGAAGAGGGTCGGGAAATTTTTTTTATTGTTTTTAGAATTCGATTATCAATACCGTCATATCCTGGTGCTTTTCCGTGAGGTAGATTATCAATGACCTGTGCTATTTCTTTTTCAGTGAAAAGGCAATCATTAGGAGTGGTAGTGATTTCATGTGTTAAAGATGGAGTTGAATTTGGGAATGGAAAAATTTGTTCTAATATATTCTGAGCTATTTTCTGGTGTCCTCCTTCTGGATTGATATTGTGCAAGACTGTTAGTTGAGATGGATGAATTGTTTTCCTAAAGGCAGCTTTGAAATGTTTCCTATATGGATTTGCAGCTTCAGTGCAAAGATCTTTCCAACCAACGCTTTTGGCTGTCTTGACTTTCTTCATATATTTTTTGGCATCTGTCATTCACTGCAAATATTTTTCTGATCTTTCGTCCGAACTTGATCACTGGTATTAGGCCCTTCGCCTCAATGCCTTAATTCTTTTCTTTTCTATTTCTAATTTATCTGTCCACCAAGTTGGGTTTTCAGTCAATGGCTGTTTCTTTATTTTAAATGCTTTGTTGCAGGCTTGAATTATTGTTACCTTAAGACGGGAGGTAAATTCATTCAGTTCTTGTTGTTTATTGCAGTTCCTGATTATGTTAATTAGTTCTTCGACATGAAACTGAAACTGTTTCCGGAATTTGTTATGGTTTCCATGGAGGGTTTTAAATCTATTGAAGAGGTGGCTAGTAATTATTGTTCTTATTGTTGTCTGAATAAATTGGTGATCACTAAACGAGGGTTCTTCGAGAACTTCTCAAGAGGCTACCTTTGTGATCATTTCCTGTGAACAGAATGTCAAATCGGTCCAACCCACATCTGTATTTCTTGTGAAGGGAGGTGGAGCATCTGACGAATTGTTGATATAAAGGTTATTAGCCAGTAGGAAATACATTATTGAAACACCCCTGGTGTTGGTGAGATGATAACCCCAAAGAGGATTGTGACCATTCAGGTCTGCTCCTACAAGGAAGTTTTCATTTAGCAGCATTCTTATAATATCTTGGATCTCTTGTAAAGTTTCATTGATATCCGCTATTGGAGACCCTCGGGGGAGGGCACCTCGAAATGAGGATGAAATGCTTCCGGCATGGTGGTTGGATCTCGCCACCCTGGAGGGTACACTAATAGGTGGGGGATCTGGCTCCTTCCATCGATGACGGGACGTACTTCCTTCGGGGAGGGTTGTACCGTGGCCGGTGACGGCCCTTAGGACTCAACCACAGTTCCCGCCAATTGCTGTAGCGGCGGTCCGGTCATTCAGTTTTTGGTTTAAATCCGTGTGCCTTAGGGCGGGTC
This sequence comes from Argiope bruennichi, assembly GCF_947563725.1. Taxonomy (NCBI): domain Eukaryota; kingdom Metazoa; phylum Arthropoda; class Arachnida; order Araneae; family Araneidae; genus Argiope; species Argiope bruennichi. The sequence goes on from NC_079154.1 coordinate 9,628,568, forward strand.
GGAGAGTTAGAAGGTTGACTATCCGCTATTGGAGATGAATAAGCCGAATTGAGTGTTATAGATTTGTTGTCAGTGTAGAGTTTGACTGCTATAGTATTTTCCAATTTAGCTACTGTAATTACTTGATGGATGGTTTGGAGAATAAAAATTGCAGCTTTATTTGATGTGGATGTGAAGATATTCCAAGACATCTGCAAACCTTGTATTTTGTTGTTGTACACATATGGCTCTTGTACCAAGAGAATGTCCGTTTTCAATTTTACCACTGCAGGGTGGAGGTGAGTGGTTGCTGCTTTAGTTCTGTCGAGGTTAATTTGGAGAATATTTAAGTTTTTTGTTGCTGTAGAAAGACGAATTCAGAGTGATATAAGCTGACATTAATATTCCATGGTACGTTTAAATGCTGCTAGCGCTTTTTGGTAGCAGGCACATTGTGTGTCTATGGCCATATGGTAGATGTGCAGGTTAGTTCTATTGAGTCTGTTCGACTCTGAGCAGTTTATACAGAAGTACTCATTAGACATGCACTTCTGGTTTTTTTGTTCGATATTCTAATAGCCAACACATCCAGACGGCTGTTGTCTGCTTGTAGTAGAGAGGTTGTTAAGTATTTCTGGACTTTGTTCCCCTTTTTGCGTTTTTGCTCACTATTGACTACTTCTCTGAGTTTAAGAAGTAGTTCCTTGGTCAACATACGTTCATATGTTTGTGGTAGAACAGACTGGGACCCAACCGATGACTGTGACGAAATCGAGTTGTTTCTTTGTCTCATAGAGAGGGGGAAGTTTCCACTCTCTTCTTTGTTGGAGCAGGTTTGAACTGAGTCTATAATAATTTCTGGCATTTCAACAATGTATAGAACGTATAACGAGATATGAAAATATAATAAACAATGATTTTTGCAGGCTGTAGGAGATGGTAGTCGATCCACCACCCTCTATGCCGTGCAAGATTAGAAAGTTTATCTAAATTAAATAATAATAATAATAAATAAATAAATAAAATCACACACACACATTGAAAACCTAGTGTTCTTGACAGGGTTGGCTAAAACTCTCTTACAAACTCTACATTTTGTTGCTGGATCATAGTTAAAAGATTTCTTTACGATATAAAGATAGGAATAATTCATTTTGAATAATAATTTTTTTAATTCATACATGCATTATATACTTTCAAACTTCATATTTAGTTTAGTCATATGAACTGTTCACTTTGAAGCGATACGAGGACCATTTTACTTAGAACCTCATCATTTTGAATTGCAATCAGATGATGATGAGGACATCTGAATTGGGAACCTCCTCAATTAACTTCCACATCCTTCCCAAATTACCATCAGGCCAGCAGAATCCTTAAGATATAAATAATCGGAATGATTTTATAAAGTTTCTGCCAAACATCCGTTTTATCTTTAGACTATGACCAAAGAAAATTCAAGATCTTGTGGAACCTCAAGTTTCCGAAAAAATAAAGGAAAGAATGAAAAATTCGAATTATTCTAGAAGTTCGTTAAAATAGTTTAGATATACCAAATGAAGTAGAGTACTGTTTATGGGTGCTTTATGTAAGAGTACAGAAACAGCTGGTGGTTATTCGAAGTGGAGTCTGGGGTAAGAAAGTTGTAGTAATCTTGAGCTCTAATGATTCACGGTTACTTTTACAACACCTATTAGAAATGGCCAAATAGATTAAGGGGATGGTGGATTCAATTCGGCATTCTTGTGAATTATTCACTTAGGTACGTGACTTCTTCTTTTTTTTTTTTTTTTTTTTTTTTTTGGATATGTATAAAAACATTAATAAGTCGAATATCTGTTAAAAAGATCTTTGAAAAAAAATGTACTATTTTTAAAAAGTTAAAAGATCTATAATTTCTAAAAATTTCAAAATATTTCAGGCGACTTAACTTTTTATTTTTCTGTTATTTTTTTTCCTTATTATCTTATATAAAATTATTTGGAACAAAACATTGTATGATTTAGAAATTCCAATTAAATGTTAATTCTTTAGAAATATTTTTATGTACATGCACTGAATTTTCGAAAATATTTTATGTTTTTCTGCACTGAAATTGACTTTCAGCTATCGAAAAAAAATTCGAATATAAAGCGCACACCTGTTTTTTTAATGTTTAACCGAAATCTTTATTATCCATTTAATTTAATTTTCACAAAAACTAAGACACCTGGAACATTTCGAGAATATTCAAATCTAATTTGACAATAATTTTGAGAAAAACCATTAAAATGTGTGTTTTTTTCTCTAGGCTCCTTAAATATTAATTTATTGAACAATACATTTCATAGTGACGTTTTAGTTAAATATAAGCGTATAGGTGATGAAACAATTGATAGAAATTTTCATATTGGCTTATTTCAAAGTCTTAATGTCTATTTAAAAGAATCCGGGTTGCTTTTACCTGTTGTCTAATTCCTCCAAAGTAAAGTCATTTCACTAATTTTGTATGTGTTAACCTGTTGAAACATCATTGATGTATTGTTTGGAAATGTGTGTCATAAGAATATCTCTACAGATGATATTACACGCAAATGCTGCTACTGAGAATTAAATGGTATATTGCTGCAACGTATTACAGCACTCTATCGTCATGCCGACATACGTGATGTTTATTGGCCGCTGGTGCGATATCATCGGATTGGATTGGATTGTTTGGATTTTCTGGCACAAGAACTGAGGTATTGGACATGCTGCGCCAAACTAGAAGTAAAATAATATCATTGTAAAACAGCCGAAATAGGGCAATGTAAAAGGATGCTTAAAAATGCAAACAAGATTTAATTTAGTGTATAAAATTTTATGGATTTTAAAAGTACACGAAGTTGAAATGTTTTGTTTCATCAAATAAGAAAGATGTCGGAATGTTGGGCTTTTGCATAAAAGTGCTAAAATTAGACATTGAAATTTGGGTATTTCGACAATATTTGTTGGACAGACGCTTAACAGTCACATTCCCAACATAGAGGTGGTTCTTCATCTATCAACAACTGAAATTGGGTGAATGTGATATGCCCAATGCGCTCCTTTTCTCTTCACTATTGAATAGGGATGACGAATATTTTCAGAGCGGTTATTACGTAACCAATATCAAAAAATCACAAATACAAGTGATCAATACTTTTCAAAGAGGGGTGTGATTCAAATCCTTGATACGATCTTACTGATGATATTTCTATTACAGGTTTTGGATCACGATAGAAAGTAATAATCGATACGATATCACTGAAATTTGCCGGAGTGGTGACTTTACTGGAAAGTAAGAATCGATACGATCTGTCCAATAGAAGCTCTCGAAAGAAATCTGTGATTGGATTGAAAAGTGAACTGACCGGTTATTGGAATTATCGTATCGTATCATTGAATTGCATATCACTGAAATTTATCGGAGCGGTGATTTCACCGGAAAGTGCGAGGCTTCACTGGAAAGTGCAAAGTCACCGGTGCACTTTACGATAGTGACCGATATTCGTATTTGATGATGTGCTATTCCATACAGATCATTTTTAATTGCTCGTGACATGATTGACTTTGATTACATGTACTCTGTTTACTGCTGGCGCCATCTATTGGTAGAATATAGAACTAAAGTAAACATTTTAAAGAAATGACATATATTTTTAACTCATCTTTTCCAGAAAATGGTTCACTCTAATAAATAAATTAAATAAATAGTTTTGAGAAAAAAAAATTAAATTTAAGAAGTAAGCTGAAACAGATAAATTAATTCAATCACACGTTACTTAAATTAGTAAATTAAGTATTAATTACAATTAATACATTTTATATTTAATATTAAGTAATAATTTTTAATTAATAATATGATTGAAATAACAGATATTTGGAACGCATATTTAAAAATAGCAATAGCAATATTATTTGTTATTCAAAAAATCGTGGATTATGCATCTCTACTATTGAAGGTCAACGCTGCACAAGAGGTCTGAAAGTATATTATTAGGTTCAAGGTCCCACTGTGTCTGCTATTTGAAATCAAGAAGCATTTTAGTGTACTTCTTTGTCACTCATAGGGTTAGTTGTTTCGGTGAGTTTTACGGCGCAAGAACTAATATCATCACATCGTCTAACAGTTTAGTTCCTTGCGTCAACAGGAGATTCGATATTAATTAATATGCTAAATTCAATTTTCATACCAATTCAAATGTTTCTATTAAGTTAAGAATAAATTTGGATTTTTTTAAAATTCCTAATTGTTATTTTTTTGCTCATTTTTAAATCAAAGTTTTTCAAAAAAAATTTAACAAATTAGATTAATGAGGTTTTACTATATTTACACCTCGTTTCAAGTCGCCAGAAAAAAGTATTTATAGCCTTTTTAGACAGTTTATTGAAATACTCATATATTCCTTTCCTCTTTAAAAACATAGCTATCCATCATTCATATGGGGAAACAATAGGACAAATAAGTAATATTACCACAGGATAATATGAGTGTAAAGATGATTAATGCCCTGAGATGGTGATATCAGAACAGTTCTTCTAGTACAGCATCTGCATAGCTCTTAAGGAAAAGATGAAACAAGAATATATAAAATAAAAGTAGAAAAATGCCAAGAAAGAATTAGTAACTGAAAATAAACTCATCAATGTCTGCCAACAAAACTTTTTTTAACCCACCAAGAGGCGTATCGGCTCTCACAAACTCGGTGAAGTTTTATAAAATAAGTTGGAAAAATATATTTAGATGAAGTATATATTTGTGCAATAGAAAAATTTGTACAAAAACATAATAAATGAAACACTAATGAATATTTTAGAGGATTATCCCTTTAAAAAAAATATCACATTTAAAAGTAGTTTAAGCATGAAGTGTTTAAAAGATCATTTGGGAATTATTGTTTTTTGAGAATTGAAAAACACGAGACATAATTCAAATTATTATTTGCTAATTTCAAAATAAGGTTATATTGCTAAATTCGAAAAATGATTAGTTCACAAACTTCTCGTAAACAATCTAATTTTGAAAAACGAGAGAGCGCATCGGGCTTCAGAAGTTTGACTACATTTTTTTCTGACATAAGAAAAGGGGAAATTCACAAAATATTGTGAATAGCTTCCAAACGGCCTTGAATTTACCCTGCAATGAAACTGAAATTTTTCCACTGAAAAACAGATTTTTTTTTGGGGGGGGGACATATTTTTAAAGCAATCGAACCTCGAATGTTCGATGTGTTCCCAGGCTAAAAACATGCTAAATCCTGCCAATGCGAAACGAACAAGGATTGAAGTGGGATAATGGAGAAGAGAAACTTCCGTGATATGGAGTGACAAAAGTTAAAAATTTTCAAATACAAGATTTTTCTTAAAATGCCAAAATAACAATTATATAAAATAACATTAACAAATATGTACAAAATTGGAAGCAAAATTACAAAATTGGGCATTTGGAGATGAGTGAAGCCCCAATTTTGCCCCAACTATACTAATTAAAAAGAAATTCGATCGCTAAAATAAAATTTTAATCATGATAAATAAGCGTGGCCCGTGCAATCAGAAAAAACTTAATTATTGCCAAAATAAATGGATAGCATTAAATTTGATTTTTTAAAATATCTTATCATAAAAATTCGTTATGAATAATTTAATCAAAAAATGTATAAAAAGTCACAGGTTAAAAAACATTACATCTGAATATATTATCAATATAAAGGCAGCAGGTGGAGTCTCCCCAAAACTTACTCGCATATTCTCTAATAAAGGTTAATTTGTGTTTTCGAAACTTATTTTCCTAGCCGATTGAAACCAAAATGTGACGCAGAATTGCAACTGCAATCGCAAAATTCCATACCAAACATGATATATTTAAGTCATTGCGTTTTTGAGTCATCACATTTATATGCTTCTGCAAGTACAGGCCGACAGATATTCAATCCCTTGTTAAATATGGCACAAAATTTGATAAGTGTCTACACTATAGATGTTAAATCCGTGTGCCGAATTTTATCTATCTAGCTTGATTCGTTTTGTAGCTATCTTGTTAACTTATATTCGAACAGTCAGAATGACATATTTGGTTTGAACTGATTTTGCTCAATATTTGTTAGAAAACACACAAACACACACATGAATATAATGATCTTTCCAAAGTAAAAGCGAATGTTTATATATATATATATACTAGCCGCCTTTGGCGACCAGCCGGTTCGCCAATCTTAATGTTCGTTAAAATTTTAATAATTAAATATTTTATGCAATTCCTACTTTAATAGCTTCTTCATCAAAATATTTTAAAACTTCAAATTTTCATAGTCATATAATTCTCTCATAATAATATAAAGTCCTTCAGCCATAACAAAATATGTATCTCTCTAATTTTCTGTTAGTTCCCGTAGAATTTATACTATAAATTAAAGTGGAAAGGATTAATCTGCAATTAATATAATAATATTTTTTACTGAAACAAAGTATTTTTTTGTAATATGATTACTGAAAACAGTCACTGAGCGTTTAAACTTTATGGGCACTAAAGAATATCTTTCCTAATTTATGTAATATTTCAAGAATTTGTCAACAAAATATTCTCATATTCATTATGACCAGAACGATTAATTAACAATGTTTAGTTTTAAATGCATCAAACACTAAGAAAATAAAACGAATCGTTTAAAATAATCGGTTGAAAACAGGTTAAAAATCTAAAAAAACGATGTACTTAAAACTATAAGCGTATACAAAAAATATATAACTAACATAAATACAATTTAATTACAAAAACATGCAACTAACCTAAAAATAATTTAAATCATCCGTTGATAATGGTTGTCATGTCAACAATCAGAACACAATGCGCATGCTTGAATTTTCAACGCCAGTTACGTTAACGCAAATGCGTGAGTTTTTCTACGCCAGTTGGGGTAACGCTATGCAGATTATACATTTTTAATTTCCTTTATTCTGTGTTATTTTAATTCAAAAGTACTTAAGAATGAATCTGAAAGATCGATTCATTAACAATGTTTAATTTTAAATGCATCAAACATTAAGAAAATAAATAGGATCGTTTCAAATAATCAGCCGAAAAATCTTAAGTATAGTCTCATGACTGTTGGGAAAAAAACTGAAGCCGTACTCATTTGGCGGTAGGAAAAATGAAAAGATTTTTTTGGCGGGAAAGTTAGTTTTTAATTAATAATTAAAATTCTAATTAAAAATTCAAAAAAAGGGCTATCCTATCTTTTAAGTTAGATCAAACTGCACATGGTGTGCAAATTTGATTAAAATCGGTTAAGTAGTTTAGGAGTCCATCGCGGACAAACAACGTGACACGTAATTTATATATATTAAGATATATATATATATATATATATATATATATATATATATATATATATATATATATATATATATATATATATTATCTATCTATCTATATATATATATATATATATATATATATATATAGATAGATAGATAGATAGATAGATTGTTATCTTTTTTAATAATTCTTGATGCCAATATAAATGAAATATTTGGTAAGGATATAATAAAAAAAACCCATGAAGAACATTTTTTTTTTCTTTACGTATGTTAAATTTAAAATTTTCTGGCGATTAAAAAATAAGTAGAAGCAATCCGCATTTTTCTTGCGTGCTTCAAAATAAATGTATCAATCCCTTTTCTTCATGAAACTGTGGACTTTGTACAAGGGTTTGAAAAGAACAAGTACTCACATTTTTACTTTCTGTGTTTTGTATTTCATAGTATAATGAAGAAAACAGAATATACATTTTGGACGTCATTTTTTCGATTATTGAAACTCAAATTCAACAAGAACACAAAAACTTTTTAGTAGAAAGATCACATCTCACATTTGTTTTTCCCTTTAAATCGTTCCGTTTTTGAATCAACTCATTTATATGCGTGCTAAAATACAGACTAACAAACAATCAATCTATCAGCGGAATGGGCTCAAAATTTAATACGGATCAACATTTTAGATACCAAATTTTTCTATAAAATTTTATACATCTTGCTATTTACATTTTTTAAATTATCGTGATCACTTCTATTTGAATAAACGTCCAGTCATATAGACTGCCTGTGAGTGGATTTTGTTCATGTTTCATAGAAATCTACGAATTTGATAGTAAGTCTATATACGAATATCATCCATCAGCTCAAAGCGTATTTGAGTTGGCTTGTTTAAAGACAAAGGGACCGATAGACGGAATTCCAGACTGGTACAGGGAAATAGTTAAAATCTCGAGTTCAAATTTTTCTGACGAAAACAATACTTTCACTTTGTATATTTCATATGGCAGAAACTAAGAATGGAAATGGATTATGCGTTGTTAAAATATATACATTAAATTTATTGGTAGTAAAAGTTAAGTTATCTCCGACATAAAAAAAAATTCTTTTACTCTTTTCAACCGTGTCAGAATTATTCCAATAACTTGCAAAAATATTAAAAGTATTTCCTATTTAGGTTTTTTTAAAGAATATTCAGCTGATATCTTGATAGTTGTTTTTAAATCTATCAAAGAAGCAGCTACGATCAAAAAACTTTGTCAATCGTATTAAAATAAACAATTCTCATATTAGTCCAGTCGAATTGCATTTTGACGAGGACAAAGTACACAATTAGCATTGTTACTACTTTCAGAGATTTTTTTTCGAGTTGTATTGCCATTCTTCTTGTCCCTGAATGTTGTTCAGATATTGTAGTAGAGACAAAAATGTTAAATTCAAATTTAATTTTTATCATTTTTCTCAAAATAACGACAAAAATACAAATTATAAAATTGTAATAGAAATCTTTTAGAATAGGAATTTTTTTTTCCTGGGCGAGTTCAGCTAAATAAAAAAGTGCTTAAAGCCATTTTTTGATGATCACTTGTTTTCGAGAAATATTACTATTTCAAAAAATTATGCAAAAACCGAACAGAAATCTTTTTTGGATATGTTCTCCTCTATAACAATACTTCAATAAAATTGCAAAAATTTCATTCAAATTTTTAAAAAATAATTAAAATACTTTTTAAACTTTATCTTTTTTTTCAATTTAAATTTGATCTATCTATGCTATCATCTTTATTTTAATACTTTTAACTTTCTTATTTAAATTTTCCCTCTCATATTAATGATAGCATTTATTCAAAGGAGAAAAATCGATATTCTAACTTTACCTCCCTCTTTTGTTTTAGATGCCTAGACGGCAATTTACAATAATAAAATAACTCTTAAAATAATTTTTCCACTTTATGAAGTGCAGTGCTTAGGCTTTTTTTTAGCATAGTTGCCATCATTCTTAAAGCATTATCATTTCATCATTGCAGGGGGCGAGCTTTCCTATGTCTTCGTCTTATGTAGAAGTTAGGACTAAAGGTAATAGTATATATATATATATATATATATATATATATATATATATATATATATATATATATATATATATATGTACAGGGTGTTGCCGAAATCGACCGACAAATTCAGAAGGGTGATAGTAGGCATCAAGAGGATAAAGAATCACCATACAACATGGCTTCCCAAATGACGTTTAGGGGGTGAAAATCGCAAAAATATAAGGAGTCGGCAAACTTTTGGAAACTGTAAATAATTTATAAAAAATAACAAAAGGTGTTTCAACTATGAATTTTTTTTAAAGTGAAGCACTTTCTTAAAGTCTATTTTTCTTGAAAGTAAGATGCCGATTTGATGAACCAGGGGGTCGTAAATTATTTAAAATGAAAAAGTAGTTTTGAACCCTTATCTGCAAAAATATTAAAACTTTAAGAAAAATCAAAGCTTGAAATTATAAGGAATTTTATACTCTTTAATTTGATATAAGTATGTAGTGTGAGAACTGAGGAGGGTTTAAGATATTCAAGAAAAACTAAAATGTTTGCCAGGTAACATCGCTGCAAAATCGGTACCGATGTTTACAGAGGGTGTTGCCAAATTCGAAAGGTAAATTTAGAGAAGTGATAGTAGGCATTAAGGAGATGAAAAAATTGCATAAAACATAGTGTCGCAGAAGACTTTTATTCTGTGTGTCGCAAAAACAGACATAGAAGAGACAATTAGCCTGGCGAAGAGAATGGCCCTAAGAATGCAAAGATTTGGAACAAGGTAGTCGAGAAGAAGAAGCTTTCTCGTATCTAAATTTTGAGAAATATAAAAGCAGCGAATAATGCAGAATTGATGGTTCGAGGAATATAAAAGCAGTTTGTATTCATTAAAGAGCAGTGCAGAATTGATAGCCGATAAGTTTCATTCGCAGACAACATGTCAGATTTCACGAATGAAAAATATACCGATATGCATTTAATTTACCACCAAGCAGATGGTAATGGACGGCTAGCACAAAAAATATACCAATAGCGATATCCAAGTAGGCGTTGTTAACACCACAGCACCTTTGCAAATATTAATAGACGGTTGCGGGAGACAGGATCCTTTAAAATGACGAGGCCAAATGCAGGGCCCGAACGCCTCAGTGGCGCAAAGTACCTTGTTTTCTTGCAGCACGTCCTTCTGGATTTACTGCAGGAAATACCGGCCATTGCACGCCAGAACATGTGGTTCATGCATGATGGTGCACCAGCGCATTTTTTGAATTCTGTGCGTAACTACCTAGTTGATACATATCCTGGGACGTAGATTGGACGTGGGGGACCTGTTGATTGGCCTCCAAGTTCCCCGGTCCCCAATCCCTTGGATTTCTTCTTCTGGGGCCATATGAAATCTCTTGTTTAACAGATACCTTTGGATACATTGAAAGATCTCGTAGCATGGATCGTCGTCGCTGCTGGAGAAATCTCAAGCACATGTGGTATGTTTGACGTCCTTTAAACGTCGGTGTCGGTTGTGTAATGACCTTCGCGGCCGCAACATTGAGCAATTTTTATAAACGTTTCTCATCATCTCCTCTCTAATGTTAAAATGACTGTGCTGTAAATGTATGATGTATTTGTTTTCCAGGAAATAAATTTTCACCATCGTTTGCGACTTTATATTTCTTTGAAAATTCTTACCGCCTTGAAGCCTCCTACTATTACTCCTCAGAATTTTTCGATAAAATTTTGCAATACCTTCTGTAAACATTGGTCCCGATGTTGCAGCGATGTTTCTGAGCAAACATTTTAGTTTTTCTTGAATATCTTAAAACCTCTTCAGTTTTCACACTACCGACTTATATCAAATAAAAGAGTATATAATTCTTTATCTTTTCAAGCTTTTATTTTTCTTAAAGTTTTAATATTTTTGCAGATAAGGGTTCTAAACTACTTTTTCGTTTTCAATAATTTTCGATCCCCTGATTCAACAAATCAGCATGTTACTTACATGAAAAACTGCCTTTAAGAATGTGCTTTCACTTAAAAAAATTCTTAGTTGAAACACCATTTGTTATTTTTTTATAAATTTTTTACAGTTTCCAACAGTTCTCCGACTCCCTATATTTTTGCAATTTTAACCCCCTAAACGACGTTTGGGACCCCATGTTGTATGGTGATTCTTTATCCTCTTGATGCCTACTATCACCCGTCTGAATTTGTCGGTCGAACTCGGCAACACCCTGTATATATATATATATATATATATATATATATATATATATATATATATATATATATATATATATATATATATATATATATATATATATATATATATATATATTGTATGGTATCAAAATGAACAAGAAAAAGAATCTAGAAAATTTAGATTGGATGACAACGGAATTGTCTTTATGACAGAAGTCGTGGCAGTCAGAAATATTCTGGAGTTTGTCGCTCAACACAATATAAAAGAGGCAAAAATAATTTCTCATTCGAGATCGGTTTTAATGGCCCTTGATTCTGTTGGCGAAACAAAATAATAATAATAATAATGTATATAAAAGAAAAAGCTGCTGAACTTATTGTTGGAATAATCTGGATTAGAGCTCATCAGGGGTATATTGGAAATGAAAAAGCAGATACGGTAACCAAGGAAGATTTAAACTTAGAATCCCAAGAAATATCTTCCCATGAGTCCAAGTTCCAACTCAGATATGAGACTAAAAAACTAATAATTGCGGATTGGCAGGAGAGAAGGAATAATTTCATCAGGGGAACAACCTATAGACATTTTAAAAGCGTTTCTGTTAACCGAATTGAGGGTAATTTTTATATTAACCAAGTATGCACTGGAAATGGTGTATTTTCTATACCTCAAAGCTACTTCTTTGACTGAAGTTCGACTTGTCAGTGTGGCACCGAAGAAGGATCCGTAAATCACGTGATCAAAGCCTGTGCACTATGGAGAGATCACGGACTCAGATAGCCAAGAAATTGGATATCCCTGGATGTCAAGGAACTTATGAATTCCAGTCATTAAATCTTCTATTAGGAACATTTAGTTAAATCTATTGTATTTAGTTCTCTTCTAATGTTAAAAGTTAATGTGCGGTTCTCTTTAATGCTATCTTCAACTTCTGCAACCAAAACATCCTCAATCAAAGACCACCGCCCATTTCGTTCTTCACCGTGAACATTTTCACGCCTTTCGCGTCCACCTCTTTATTAACAAGTCACTCATAGTGTTTTGTATATTAATTTTGCAAACAGATGTGCGAAATTAATGTACAAATTTGTAATTTGGGTACTTTTTCGTTCTGAGGGCCATAAAAAAATTGCCAAACTGTAGGCGATTTTTTTTACGATCTTTTTGTTGATGATTTGGCGAAAATAATTTAACTGTTGCCAATGGGCCTTCGGAATATAATCGTACTTACATTTAAAAAAATCGTCAAGCTGTAGACGTTTTTTTTTTGTTGTTGTTTTTTTTTCGATTTAGTGAAAATAATTTAACTGTCGGCAACGGCCCTCGGAAACGGATAAGCACCGTAATTTGTTCAATATTTTTAGTAATAAGAAAGAGGATAACGGAAAGTAATTAGCATACGGCGGATACAATTATTTTAATTTTTAACACTCAAGAAATTTTTAACTCCGACTTCAGCGATTTAAAAGTGATTTCCATTATTTGTAAGTGAATTTGCGAAGTAAATACAAAAGCGTGAATAAATGCGCCAACAATTGAAAAAAAATTCAGTTTCTGAATAGCCTTCTTACTAGAATTCTGAAATTATGTGCACTTGCGTATGATTGATGATAATGCACGATTATAACACTTTTCAAACTTCATTAACAGGTAAGCGATTAATTTTAGCAACTTAGCATTCCACAACCGTATGGCAATATGATATGTCAGAATTTGAAAACAAAATTATTCTTTTGCAATCATATTAATTAAAGGGTAGGATGCACAAAATAAATGAAATAAAAATATATTGTATTTTTCGTTCGCTAATAAAAAGTGTGTTTTAAGCCTTTGCATTAGGGAAAATAATGCGATGCATAATTATTCACCTAATACTAGGACTTGTTTATGGCTCCGAAAAAGACGGAGCCATAAACAATATTTACGGAGTCCATATTGTTTATTTACGGCAGTCCATTCATTCAAGTATTTCCGTGTGCCTTCCGAAGTCGGAATAGTAGGTTTGTGATGGTGTTGAACTAAATCCAGTTTTATTCCCCCCCCAAATTGACTATATCTTCTTACCATTTGTTTTAGCAACCAAAATAAATAAATAAAACATCAAAAATGGTATACGTTCTTGAATGGTGCCTGAGAGGAGCCATCTGAATGCAAAGGGTTAAAAACTGCACTTATTAAATGTTTCATTTTAATGAAATTGAAAATTTATTCGCTTATAATAATTTTTATTATAATTCTTTATGATACAGCTTTATATTTTTGCATTTTTCAGCACCCCAATGCTATATGTAAGTGCTCTAGGGCAGCTGAATTCGATGGGAAGCCAAGGCAGTTCATTTGAAGATGACCACGACGACTTCAAAAAATCATTCAAAGATCTTTCCAACGTCGCCACTTCTTTTGCATGTCTTGACACAAGCATTGTTGTTGATGACTTGGAAGCAGCAGTCAGTTTAGTACACCCAGATCATACCTATAAGCCAAGAAGGCATGCACTCCTTCGCTTCTCATGTTTCTGTTACGAAAAGATGCCAATAAGTTTTCAAATCTTATCAATTAAAAGCATCCTTTTTATTTTCTTCTCAGAATCTAAAACACTTAAAAATATAGTGATGAAAATATTATCTATAAAACGAAAATAATCTGTTCAGAGGATAAACTATTATTATGTTAGAAACAAAAACAAACAATTTTTTTTTTCGTAATATTTTTAACAGAGCAAGAATAAGACATTTAGGGACTCAGAAATGCAAATCTCCAGTCCCCCTTTTCTCCTTTCAGCTTCTAAACCCAGGCATTTTTCAGTTGATTTTAATTCCAGTGTCAATATAAGCAGTCTTAAGTAACAAATGTTTATATACTGATATAAGAAAATATTTATGTTCAGGGAATTTTAAAATTTGATTTTAAGTTTCGCTAATAAAGAACTCAAATGAAATTTTAAACACGTTAATAAAAATAATAAAAAAAACATTTTTTACATGATCTGTAATTTATTTAAGCATATAACAGGACTTTTTGCAATTATAAAGCGTGTTATCTTTAAAGAATTATAAAATTTCGGAAAAGAAAATTTGTAAGAAGTATGTAATTAAGATTAGTATTCGAATTATGTTACAAACTTTTAATGAAAAATTAAAGCGATTATATTTTAATTTTATTTCAACATGTTCTAGTGTATGGCCCTAGTATATTAAGTGAAAACACTAAATTAAATTATTTGAAAAACATTACAAAAAATCTAGACACATCGGGAACCAAGAACATAGGGAGCTGCCTACTTTGCCTATTTATTAAGTTGACACTACTTTTTAAATGGAAATTATTAATATGCAACTTTCATTTTCTCTATTTTTTTTTCTCAAAATCTAAAATATTTAAAAACTTTGTGATACAACTCTATATACTAAGTAGTAATAAAATTTAATAAAAAAACATCAATTATTTCAAGAAAAGAATATTTAATGGCGCAATGCAATTGTTTTTCCTACTAATGAATTAAAAGCATCTGTCATGGTGACTTATAATCAGCTGCATTTTATTTTTGAAACATCTCCAATACAATGCTTACAAAAAGTAGCGGTTATTTAAAAATACATATGCAGTTATATTATAACAATTGCTTTTTTTTATTATACAAGAGCAACTGAAAAGCAAAAAAAAAAAAAAAAAAAAAACTGAAAGAAAATTGTGCAACTATTCAAGGGTGATACGAACTCAATTATCGGGATTGAATGGCAATTGACCATAGTGGCGGTAGCAAACAGAAGTATTTCCAACTGGACAACATTGGTAAATATCGATTGTTCAGTAGGAAGGATCATTAAAGATTGCCAAAACATATTGACAACAATGACATATGGATAGGATTAGACTGTCCTGCAGTTCTTGTACGATCTTATACCAGTTCTTGCACCATAGCAACTTACGGCACAAAAAGAGTTGTGGAAGGCATTGAACAGTTTCCAGGTGTCTTCCTAGTGTGTAATCGAACTGACTTGTGATTTACTTTTCTGATTTACAAGTTTAATCTGAAGGAATCGAGTGCTTCATTCATTTATCTCTTCACATTGAATCTGAATATCCTCTCATTTGTGTGAGCGGAGGACTTTACAATGATTCTTTGCCATATTCTGTGATATGTACTTGTTAATATAGGAATTCAAAAACTTGATTTCATTACATAGTGGCAGTGAATGCTTCAACAATTTTCAAATTGTATACTAACCAATTGTTATAAATAAATATTAGTAAAAAAATTTAAAAACTTTATTGACAACGCTTCCAAGGAGTGAACCATAATGTAGCTGCTTTTCTTATTTATTTCTATAAACAGCAAATGATACTTGTCAAAAAGTCAGCCAGCTTTAATGGTGCATAAATTTTAAAAGCAATAGCTTTCTTAAAATGAATGCATTCTCATAGTGTGTTTTTAATAACATTTTATAGTATGTCTAATTACAAATGATGTGGAAAAAACATTTCGGATAATCTAAATTAACATTCATTTTGGGACATAGAAAATAATTTTCCAAGAAATTTCTTGCTTTCCGTTATCGATTGATAACATGGGAGTGGTCAATCCAAAACTTTCTTGCATATTGTCTGCTAAATTTGCCTTGGCAAAGAACGGCACTGGCATACAATATTTACATAATATTACCTTTGGACGTGAATTTAGCATTTTTATTGAATCTATCGTATCATCCTTGGCGAGTCTTTTGGTGATTCATCCCTGGGATGCGTTGATAGTATTCAAAAATTGAATGGGTGTTTCAGACATGTTTTTCACAAATTGAAATAAAGATGTGACACAAAACTGCACTTGAAGTCCATACCAAATTTGATATATTTAAGTCACTGCGTTTTAGAACTATGGCGTTTACTTATTTCTAAAAGTACAGACCGACAGACAGTCAACCCGAAGTTGGATTTAGCTCAAAATTTGACAAGTGTCTACTTTATAGATGATGAATCTGTATACCGAATCTTGTCTCTCAAGCTTCTACGTTTTATAGTTGTCGTGTTAACTTATATTCGAACAGCCGGACAGATGGACTTTCTATGAACAGAATGTGCTCAAAATTTGATAGAAACCTGTAATTTTGGTGTAAAGATCGTTTACCGAATTTCGACTGTCTAGCTCAAATTGTTTTTGAATTATCTTTATCACAGACAAACAGGCGGACATTTTCTAAAAATGTTTTTTCGAACTGAGGGAGGTCTAAAAAGTGAAAAGTTCTCAAGTTCGTTTTTTTTTCGGGGGGGGGGATGATTACTACATTTTTTATCTATACAATGTATATTAGAAAGTAATAAAGCAGAACAAAAATGAACAATTTATAGTTAAATATTATGAAATCTTCACTTGAGATCCTAATAAACTTCATACAGGCTAATTTTAAATGATTTTTTTTCAAAATGTTACGACAAAAGTATATGAGGATTCATTTGTGCTCATGGTTTCTCCAAACAAACAAAAAAATGTGCGCAGCAACTAATTCAAATTATTGACAAAGGAAGCTCCTCCTTTTTATAAGGACCAATTTAGATCGAAGTAATTTACATCTACAAAATTCAACTTTATCTTAAAATGTCCACCAATATTTAGACTAATAGGAATGAAGATAAACATGGCGAGCTTTCACATGTGTATTATTAACTTAATAAGTTAATAATACACATGTGCACATGTACATATAATGCACATGTACACATAATGTACATATAATGCACATGTACACATAATGTACATATAATGCACATGTACCTATAAGTTAATAATACACATGTACACATACACCTCGGCGCTGCTCGAGGTGAAATTTTTTTTAATCTTATTAACAAAAAAAATCAACTATATAACGAATGGTCACCGAAATTCACCCAAAACATTCTTATGTTCCGTTATTTACTAGCCGCAAGAACCTTTCGTAGTAGAGTTTTAAGAGATGAAATTTTAACTCAAAAGATGAAAATTATCAAGAGAAGATACTGAAAAAATTTACTGATTGGAATCTTTAGCATAAAAGGCCAGTCAGAGCAAAGAAAATAAAATTAATATAATATGTCAAAACAATTTAAAGATCGGAAAAAAAATTTACTAATAATACTAATTATTATTATTATTATTATTATTGGCAAAAGAGTTTGAAAGCTGATATTAATTTGTGATTAAGATGAAGCTGGTGCCACAGATTTCTCTTATGAGTTGAAAACTTGAAATAATTCACAGAGAATATGGTCAATATCCTTTTTTTTGATGCGTGATAAGGGTTGTCATCTCATCCAGATTTATTTAGTAAAACAGGAGTGAATAAATAACCAAGTAAAAATTTTAAGAAATTTAATGCTAACATTTAAAAAATTCTATTTTTTTTTTTTTTTTAGATTTATAATAAATGCAAAACTAAACAGAGATAAGATTAGCATTCACAACAAAATTGCAAATTCACATACGGAGTCAAAATATTAATATTGAAAATGAATGAAAGGTACAACACTCTACCCTATTATAAGCAGGGACATGATTATATAGCTTCCGGTTTAGCCGATTTCATTGTGTGGATGCCAAATATTCTTCATAATATTATTTTCTAAGATTCTGGATGCATCCTATTTTTCTATGTTATCTCCAGGAATATATTCTAATTGACATATTTATATTCTTGCAATCAATTACTGAAGCAGCTCGAGTCGTGTGCTGAGTATCTAGTCGCATAATCGAATCAGCAGTGAGTAATCAATTAAGTGCAACTAATGTGTGGAGACAGTGGGGAGTAGCAGATGTTTGAGGGATGCGAATAGTTGCGTGGAGTTTCTCCGCCTGCTGAGTTCTGTCTGTGCTGCTGTAGCTGTTTACCACTAATTACCTACCAGCGTTTCTGCTGTTTATTTTAAGTGTTGTCCTAGTGTACGTCTCGGATACATTTTTGTTGTACTTATGTTCGTGTTGAATTTTAGAGCCTGTTGACTGTTTCACCATATACCCACTATAGCGACCTGTCGATATCTCAGACTTTTGTGGAATTTTTCCATAATAATACTTTTGTTTAATTAGACTACACATTTTTATTTTGCTTGAATTAATGAAAAGAATGAATGTCTTGAAAAGAATGAATTTTTCAATCGACTTTTCTTCTCCACTAGGCTAAGCTGAAAATTTTTACATTCGTGTGTTCTCCATAATAGCACAACATTTTATTATTTTTAGAGCTTAATTATCAGTTAATTGATTAATTAAGTTTAATTTTGATTCCATAGTTCTTGTGCCAGCTGATAGCTATTTTGATTCAAAGCTGATATTAAGATATCATAATGTTTATAAAAATTAATACAATCTAATGATTATAAATAAGAAGAATTATATTAACAGAGGTATTTTACTTTTTAGAATTAAAAAATTAAAAGCAAAGTTTAAGACAGTTTCTTATTTTCGGAAGAAATGTGTAGTGAAAAGCATTGTGGCAGTCAAAAAAC
This sequence comes from Argiope bruennichi, assembly GCF_947563725.1. Lineage (NCBI taxonomy): Eukaryota > Metazoa > Arthropoda > Arachnida > Araneae > Araneidae > Argiope > Argiope bruennichi. The sequence continues at coordinate 9,647,573 of NC_079154.1, forward strand.
TCTTGGCTTTGAGAAAACTTTGACAATTGGAAATGGAAAGAAAATTGGCAAATGACAGAAAAATAAGATAATTAATAATAACAGATAATTAATTGTATTTTGATATAAATATGGCATATAAAAAGCATTCCAAATTGTAAATGTGTTCACATCAATATGCATCAACTACATTCTTTCATATCAGTATCTTTGCAAATTTCTGTATTCACTTCGCTAAATATATAATTTTAATAATCTAACAAAAGTGTAAAACATTTTATGGTGGGGGAGGGGAGGGGGGGACTGAAGATAAGAAAATTTCCCATCTGTTTAGTATCAATATAAATAAAAAAATAATTATGACTATGCATCGTATGCTTCGTATCTTTTAAATAATTAAGCCGAATTAAACAGCAGCTCTTCTTTCAGTATCGAATTGTAAGGCCACGAGTACGTCTTAGCTACTCATGCGTCACAGCATGAGTAGCTAAGTAATGCACTCAGAATTTCAGAATAATGCAGAATGCATTCAGACATTTCATTCACTCATCCACCGATCGCAATTTAGATCTGAAACAGAGAACGATCACCTCTGACCCAGTATCCCCAAGTGGTATTGTCTCGACTTGGAGGACTTTGTGGCCACGACAGATTTATACATGCACCAGCCATCATGTACACGGAGGGTCCTCTGCCTGGGGGTTTGAAAAAACCCAAAGGATGCAAATCCAACACCCTACCAACCAGGATATCCTGGCCGACGAAAGTTATTTAAACAGTCAATTAAAAATTAACCAAAAAATTTCGTTATTTCTTTAATAGTTTTGAAGGTCAAAAAATATAAAAGCATTTTACATCATCTTAAAATTGAAATTTTTACCTTTGCGACAGTGCCGACTTTATTTTATGTAATTTATCCTTCTAATGTTAATAATTTTATCAACACTTTAACACAGATGATTTTGAAGTAAGGAAATTTATAGATACTTCTTTCATAGGTAACACTAAGATTTTGGATTACACTGTCATTATTATTTTAGGTTCTCTTTTATTTTAATGATATACAATAATAATATTTTTGATTTTAAAAATTTTAAACAATTTAAAAATTTATTTATTTATTAAAAAATTTAAATTGACAATTTAGCAATTTAAAAGAAAATAAAATTCAAATTTATAGAATTCTAAGAAGTAAATCTTTCGGGTGTAAATTCATTTTCTTTTTATTGTTGAAAAAAAGAAGAATTCATACGAAAAATATCTTTTGTTCACAATAACAAAATTTTAAGAAAACACTTAAAAAGCAGTCTATTAATAATTTGTATCAGAAATAACCATCAATTGAATTTATTTCTTTTTTTTAATGAAACATTTATGGCCACAAAAATGTTCTTTACAACCTTTCTTAAGTTTCAGCTTATTTCTACTGTTCATAAATATAAATGTGTGTATGTTCATGTCTGTTGTCACGCTCCAGGCCAGAACGTTTCACCTACAGCTACCAAATTTATTTTAGTTTAAATAGAATGCAGGTTGAACAAGCAGTGAAGAGACTTGGTATCTTTAATTTCGTTTTATTCTATTCCGAGTGGCAGGCATGATTTTAACAAGAAGGCGCAACGTGGCAGAAAGCAGAAGTAAAGAAGAGCAAAAAGGGGACGAACAGATGATCAATAGTCTTATATAACATTGGATTTCTGGCCAAACGCCAATTCAAGACACGTGGGAGACCTTTGACACCTTTTCAAGGGTACCGAAGTATCACTTTCATTTGAAATGTAGTTCTGATGGCGCATCATTTTTAGACAGATTAATTAAACCGAAAGTGGAGTTGGATCACGAAATATATATATATATATATATATATATATATATATATATATATATATATATATATATATATATATATATATAGCATGGATATGAAAATGGACTAGGAAATCTGTAAGACTTTTGAAATAATACGAGCGAGTTATATATCTATCAATATTTGAAGTTTCGAAGTTCAAAAATACTTTGATGAGGAATCTATTGAAATTTTTAGTAACCATTCATCCGCGAAACAACCTATCACTGAAGGCGGCTTGTAATAAATATTAATATCTTGTGTTGAAAAGCAACTGCCAGTGTATTAAAGAAAAACATCCAATTGAACTGATATTCTAATTATCGTTACGAAATATTTCAGGGCATAAAAGGATTTTATATATTAAAGGATTTTAAATTAAAGCAGTTTTAATTTTAAAATATCATATATGAAAGGATTTTAATCCAAGCAAAGATGGGTATATAAACTTTTGGTAATTTAAAATATTTCAGAATAATATCAAACATTAAAAATAAATTTTGTTTCTCTATATTATTGATTGTTTAGCAAGAAAGTGGACGGTTTATTTGAAGTAAAAGTGTACATCGCATAGCAGTATATTTTCTAAATCAAATTTCATAAATAAGTCATAATCTAGGGTTTCCATATAAGACTAATATATGGAAACCCTAATACAGCATATTTCAGAACAGCATATTCAGAACAGTATATTTCACTAATCAGCTGCTATTTGCTCCTTTTTCACTTTAAAATCTGACATTAATTGCTTCAGTTTAGAGGTAACACTGATATTCTATTTGACCCTTCTTTAAGCCGCGGTGGTCTAGTGGAAAGGCCTCGGCTTCAGAATCGGAGGGTTTCATGTTCGAGATCCGCTTTCACCGAAAAACCGTCGTGTAAACGGGTCTGGTACACGTTAAATACGTCGGGATCAAACGTCCTCTTACTGGCGTGCTGGGGTAGTTTGGAGAGGAGGATGCTAGCTCAGGTGTCGTCCTCGTCATCTGACTGAGTTCAAAATTCGCTCCCAAATAGCCATAGTGTTGCTTTTAAACGGGATGTTAATATAACAAAACTAAAACAGCCAATTTATATATCCAGAGATGGCAGCAGAAATTTTCAAATGAAGGGAAAAGCTCAATTGCTCTAATTTAGCTTCAAAGCAACGCAAAATTATTAATGAAAAATTTCAATTCAAATTAAGTATTAATTTAATAAAATTTTTAGATTGATTAACTAATTTTCATGAAAGTGACAAGGCTTCCACAAAACACAATTCTACGAAACGAATAAATGCGCAAGACACTGTCGATACAAAATATGAAAAAAAAATCGTATGTTTATTCTTATAAACATCTCCCAATTCAAAAAACAAAGAAAAATTCAATATTGTTTGACAGAGGTACCCTGAAGAATATTGGAGTTTTCATCGTCTCAAACTGAGGAATTTATGATGAAATCATTTCCTATGGATTCTTCTTTTTCCTTACCCCCACATATTCTGTTTCCTTTATTATACTAAAGCATGCAACTCTCCAATGTGAGACTGAAAATAAAAATCTGAACACTCGTTGCATTCACAGCCTTCTCTAGGATACACAATTTTATTTACAACGAGGAGCATAGCACGTTTATTTTAGAATATGCGAAAATGTTTCGGAGAAAACATTCCCATTGATTTTTATCAGAGTAAAATAAACTCAGACTAACCCCACTCAGTTCATATTTTATCTAGCTCTTAAACACCCCGTATCTAGCGTTCCACTATTATAGTTAACATAGCAATAACAATCAAACAAATAGCTTCCTTTATGTTTTCCACATCTTGCTGACTAAGTAATGGTTCATATCGTCTCCTTTTGTCACTCACGATCTTACAGTTCAGGAAAACTTTATCTTTTTGGGTTAAACACTTCCCTGAATGACGTAATTCTTTTTAAAGTTAAAAAAATAATGGAACTAATTTCAATGAAACGCGAAAATGCTATTGACAGTCAAGGTCGTACCATTTATCATTATCATATCAGCCACATATCAGCATATATCATTACAAAGTTGAATGACAAAAAAAAAAAATGCTTAATTGTGTGTGTCTGGAAAATAACACAATTTCCTTAATACTTAAAACAATAAAAAATACATACTCAGTGAGTTTTTGTCTCCCGGTCAATAGATTTGAGTAGCTCAGTTTCAAAAATGTCCCAGGTTCCTCTTGTTATAGAAGAATACGCCAGGAGGCTTATTTATTTCTCAGTAGTGGCTTTCTTTTTTTCAGCAGCTATTCTAATATCAATAATTGTTGATTTAATTAAAAAGCTATTTTTGAAAAATAAAGTCCTACCCCACGGTAGAGCTGTCTTCGTTACAGGTAAGTTGATTATAATTTTTTGAAGGATTCTGTGATTGATTATAAAAGTGGCCAGTGAAAATCTACCACTAACTATTTTTATGAAAATTATAATTTAAATGTGTTTATTTTATGATACATAATATGGAAGAAAAAAAAGTAATTTTGATCGGTTTCTAATAGAATCATGATTTTTGATAGTGCTTCAGCCTTAAAGTCTACAAAAATGACAAAATCTAAGCCAATCTATTAAAGCTGTATTTAGTTTAATTCTGCTGTAATAATTTCCCGACTCTTTAGAAAAAATCTCATAATTTCCAACTCCCGTTCAATTCTATGATTTAGTTTAATTCAGCAGCAATAATTTTCCAATTATTTGGAAAAACAATTTCATAATTTGCAACTCCCGTTCAGTTAGTTTTATAACTTGGTTTAGTTCTGCTGCAATAATTTTCCAATTATTTGGAAAAAAAATCTCATTATTTCCAACTTTTGATCAGTTCTATAATTTAGTTTAGTTCTGATGCAATAATTTCACGATTATATGGAAAAAAAATCCCATCGTTTCCAACAAAAGATCAGTTTTATATTTAGTTTAGTTATTTTTTTAGTTTAGCTCTGCTACGATAATTTTCCAAATATTTGGCAAAAAATCTCATAATTTTCAATTCTAATACAAAATAATTCTCAATTTCATAATGATCAACAATCGACCCGATCAGTTGATGTGGAAGAACCTTTCTCAAAACTACTTCATTACATTCTTGTGAAGACAATTTATCCCCAATATATTGATTTTACACCAGAGAATTCAGGACGCCTAGGACGTCAGGAAAGACTTTAATAACCGCATTTCTAAAGAATTCGCAGCTATTTGTTTAAATACATTTCGAAATCTTTCTAATAGTATTAACTAATGATATAAGCATTGTCATCACAATTCTTTTAAAATTTAAATAATTAAAAAATTAGATGTATTTTGTAGAATAACTTTAATTGTTTTTTAATCACATTTGAGTAATTTTCATTGTTATTAAAAATACGTTTTCTTAATTTTCTTCTAAGTTAAGAAGGATTGGCATATTTTTTTTTCCTAATGAATTAGACAGAAGATACTTTACGGTAATTATCCGAAGAGTGTGTGGAAACTGAAATATAATCTAGAGACACATAAAAAACTACTCTAGTGTGATTCATTCTAAGCGACAGCATTGCTGCAGAGTCCCATTGGCCATGAATGGCTACGGTAAAATCCCTACAGTAAGAGGTACGTCCCATAATTTGCAGGGATACCTGAACTAAAACTATTTTTGTACTAATTAGGGCGGCGAGAACCAACCACTATTCCGATAGATTCTCATCTCGATATATGAAATGCCCCCAGGGGGAACAATAAGCTTGATTAGGAAAACAAAGCTTTATTTCACAAAAATTACACATAATATGAAGTCTGCAATAAAAACTCATTCAAGATAGTCCCAAATAACCGCAGTTTAAGAAAATAACAAGAAAAGCAAACAACAAATTACCAATTCGAAAACTTAAAAGCTAGAGAGTGTCCTCTACGTATACTGATCGAAAGAGATATTCCCTCGTGTGAACTTCTTCTCAGATATTTATATCCCTTCGACAGGAACTGGTGACACGAGGAATTCTCCAGAAGAATCTTCAGATCTCAGTTCCTAATAGAGCCATCATTCTTGATTTTCCTGAACCTTAATAGTTGTCATTAAGGTCACGAATCAATGATCTTGCATCCATGAAGTATTTCTGGAAACTAGCATTAAAATTACAAGATTTAGTAAATCAAAGAAACTGTATTACAGATGTGTATTACTGCGTAACTTATCTTTTTGGTCTTTTTAGGTTGCGATACAGGATTCGGAAATGCACTTGCCAAACGTCTAGATTCGAAGGGATTTCACGTATTCGCAACATGTTTATTCCCCACCGGTCCTGGGGCTACAGAACTGAAAGCAAGTTGCTCTAATCGTCTGCATGTGTTGTACATGGATGTTACAAAAGACGAGAGCGTGGAAAAAGCTTTGGAATACGTGAAAGCAAGTATTGGGACATCCGGTAAGAGGCGTTTAAAACTTACAGTAAAACTATAGTAAAATAGAATTTGTTATTATTAACTTCTTACAGCATAATTTATTCGCTAAAAATGTACACGAAATAAATATTTAATTTTAATTTAATAAAAACATTTTTCGATTATAATCATGTTTATTATGTTTCAATATTATATTAGATTTAGATAGAATTGTAGTTCGTAGTAAAATTTCAATAAAGGCGCAAATTTTAAAAAATTCAGAATGAAAGACAAAAAGTGTACATAATAGCCTTCAATGTTGTGACACTCTTTCAAGCATCCTGGTGAATATAAAGAAATTCTGCACTATTTACCTTGCCAGGGAGTCCAATTTTTAATTTTGGGGACCTATGCTAAGTAGCTCTTTTGAGACCTATACTAGATTTTGTTTTCTTATTATTGTGGATTACAGTCTTATAAGCTCTACACATTTACAACTATACAGCCCGTATCATCTCTATTGCTTTCCACTAAGCATCCAATGAGGAAGTACTGAAATCGTCAAAAAAAAATTTGACCTCTAGATTTTAACGAATCTGCAATAGAAGACTTCCTTGAATCTGAAAAACGTTTTGGAACTGAATAAAACTAAAATTTTCTTGAATGAACACGTTAACTCAAAAACATTTTGACCTATGTGAATGAAATTTGGTATATAATATTTGCCCCAAATTTATAGATTTTTATCAAATTTTGAAATAAATGCATCCGGAGGGCATCTGTGTGTCTGTCCGAATATAAGATGCACATGTTTAACATGTATAGATACCTATAAACTTTAAAACTAATTCCGTTAAGAGTTGATCGTCTGTCGGCATGTTCGCTTCACAAGCATGTCAACGCGATCATTTAAAAATGCATCGAACGTAAATAAATGAAATTTTATACGTGATCTTACAACTACAATTCTATTTCTGAGTCAAATTCTGTCGGTTGAATCGGTCGAGAAAAATGCATGAGAATATTATTCAGTTTTTATGTATTTGCACATTAACCGCACTCATATGATACAACAGAAATGAAATAATGAAAATATCAATCGGTAATAGATTTTTTTTTCTTTTTTTGCAGTTATCATTTGCCAATGCACAAGTACCGGTTTTTACTATGATATAAAGCATACAACTTTTATAGGAGTGACTCCAGACTAAAAGAAAATTGTTTAAACTTTTATTGGATTGTGAACTAAGTATTCGATGTATCGTATAATACATTAGCCAAAAGCATTGCTTTGATAACAATATTTACTTTTTTACAAAATGTTTGTAGAAAATTATGTAATACAATAATTATGATTCTCGATTCCCCTCATTTGGCTCATTGCCAAATCACTGAAGAAGATCCGTGCAACTCATGTTGCATAGTTTAATTCGGATTTTTGAAATATTGCTACAATTTCTCTTTCTAACTTAAATTTTAACATATGTGTTGTAAAAATTAAGTATGCTATTGCCGAAGTCTGTATAAATTTATATCTAATGACACTTTACGCTTCGAATAAATTTTATAATAGTTGAGAAAAAGATTGGCAACAGAAATAATTCAAGGAATGGAGATCTAATGATGATATTAATATAGTTCAATTCTGAAAAATATCTAAAGAATTGATCATTTAATTTAAATGAAATCGGTAAATAAAATGCTTACGAGTGGCCCTTTTTCTGAATTTTTCATCTCATTATCTTTTCCCTTCATTATTTTTTACAAATATTCAAAATGTTTATACATTAAAAGAAAAGAGAGTGATACAACATGAAATTTAAAGTTATTACAGCAACTATAATTGTTTCACAGTAGCAAAGTTCTGTTGGATATTCTGGGAAAAACTTTATAATATACTTTTCAGACAACATTTCGATTTTATTGAGTTAAGTAAAAACAGTTTTAATTTGCTTGCAAACTTTCATGCATATTACATCATAAGAGGTTTGACTTAAGAATAAATTTGTTTAAAATAATTTTATTATTGTATTAATAAAAGTAGAAATTTTTATTTTAATGATTTCACTAGCTTGCAAAAAAAAGAAATTTTTTTTGTTTGTAAAATTTTAATTGATTTATATCAGCAATGATGATGTCATTCCAAAATGCAAACTAAATTTTATGTAACACGTAAGGATTTTTTACAAATGACGATGAAAAAATTAACAAAATGCAGTATAATGCATACAGTTGCGACTGCAGTCACTGTTAACTAAATACAATAATGCTGTTCATTTACAATATTACGATAACTTTTGTGTTTTTCTTGAAATCAAGAAGCTTCTTTTTCGAGTTTTTCGTTTATGGTCCACATCACTGTCTCTTTTTAAAGACCAACAGTAATCGGCCATCATGTTAACATCCCACTGTCCTTGATATCTGCGTTCCATCACCTTTATATCCTGGTGGAATCTTTCACCTTGCTCGTCACTCATTTTTCATAAATTGTCTGGGAAGTATTCCAAATATGAGTGAAGGAAGTGAATTTTAATGCTCATATTGCACCCCAAAAGATGATAAGTACGTAATAACTCAGTTACAAGTTCTTTGTAATTTTCTTTTCTCTCATTTTCCAAAAAACCTTCTACGACATCTTTAAATGCAACCCAAGCCTGCTTCTCTCTATTTGTCATACATTGTTCAAAATTGGAATCTTTAACTAATTTCTTTATTTGTGTTCCATCAAATACACCTTCATTAATTTTAACGCTAGACAATTTTGGGAATTTCGATATAAGATACTCAGAACATTTTCCACCTTTATCCAAAGCTTTCACAAACTGCTTTATGAGTCCCAATTTTATGTGAAGTGGGGGCACTAAAATATTTTGTAGATCTATTAAATATTCATTTAAAATATTCTTCTTACCAGGAATCCATTCTTGTCTCTTCGGCCATATCATTTTTATCCAATGACTTTCTCTGTCCCTGCTATCCCATTCACAAATAAAGCACGGAAATTTAGTAAATCCACTTTGTTGCGCGAGAAGCAGACCTATAACCTTTAAGTCACCACATATTGCCCACTTGTGTTCAGTGTATTTGATTTTAGTGAGAAACATCTCCATACTTTCATATGTTTCTTTCATGAAAACAGAATGTGCAACTGGAACTGATGCAAGTTTAGATTCGTTATGCAATAAAACTGCTTTTAGACTCCTCTTTGAGGAATCTATAAATAGTCGTCAATCATTCGGATTATAAGGAATATTATCTTCTAATTCATGTAACAAACCAGGTATGTCAGCACAATAAACCAAGAAGTTATCAGATTTGAAAAATGATAAAAATTGCTTTTCTCGATTCCTGTACCAACTAAACGGCGTATGTGTCGTTAATAATTTTTTCTCTTTTAACCGAGAGCCTAATAATTCTGCCTTTTCTTTAGTTAAACCTAAATCACGAATTAAGTCATTTAATTCAGCTTTATTAAATTTTTCAGGTACTTCATTTTTTACGGTGAAATCCAACTGCCATCAATGTTTTGAATTTTAAAATAAAAGTTTTTTTAAATACAATTATAAGTATTTATTCAATATAAATGTATTATTTAATTTCAATGAAGTAAGAGGTTTTCAGAATTTATTTAAACAAATAAACATACAAACTTTATTAATTTATCCTATCCAAATCGCAAAAAATCTGTGTATTTTTACTTATTTAACAAATTTACTTTTCAAAAAAACTGTACGTGGTACGTAAAAACTGATATTATTTTTGAAATAAGCATGCGAAAATACATAAAAAATAGCTATTACTTTCAAAACAAGAAATTGTTGCAGGCTGGTGTTTTCAAACTTTTATTCTTCGATTTAAAATATATTTTTGTGACTACTGTGATTTTTTTGGATCCTAACTATTTTTACAAATGTCTAAATATCTGAATATATTAAAAAAGCATATTGTTACAAATTTGTAATGTTCCTCCCCAATTCAGCAATTCTTCTAATAAAGAAGACTGCTAGTTTTACAGAAATACTAATGGATCTTGAGTGGATGATAGATCAATGATCCCCGGCCTTGGAGACCACTTAGCGACTTGGGAACGAGGGTGGCGACAAAGCAGAAACTCAAGGAATGAATTTAATAAATCTTAGCCCGTTAGAACGTGAATCTTGGAGGTCTTTTCAGAAATGCTCTGTGTCAGAAATTATAAAACGCAGAAGGATGGAATTGAATCCATTTGAGTATCCATGCAGCATTGAAACATGTATCGAATAGCCAGTCAGCGTTGAGTCAAGACAGTGTGTTGGTAGTTAGGCGGCAGTCGAATCCATTTGAGTATTCATGCAGCATTGAACCGTGTATCGAATAGCCAGTCAGCGTTGAGTCAAGACATTGTGTTGGTAGTTAGGCGGCAGTCGAATCCATTTGAGTATTCATGCAGCATTGAACCGTGTATCGAATAGCCAGTCAGCGTTGAGTCAAGACATTGTGTTGGTAGTTAGGCGGCAGTCGAATCCATTTGAGTATTCATGCAGCATTGAACCGTGTCTCGAATAGCCAGTCAGCGTTGAGTCAAGACATTGTGTTGGTAGTTAGGCGGCAGTCGAATCCATTTGAGTATTCATGCAGCATTGAACCGTGTATCGAATAGCGAGTCAGCGTTGAGTCAAGACATTGTGTTGGTAGTTAGGCGGCAGTCGAATCCATTTGAGTATTCATGCAGCATTGAACCGTGTATCGAATAGCCAGTCAGCGTTGAGTCAAGACATTGTGTTGGTAGTTAGGCGGCAGTCGAGTTCGGTTCAAGCGAGTAGACAGTGGAGAACAGCAGATGTTTGAGGTAAGCGAATGATCGTAAAAAGTCCGTTTTCCTGCGGAGTTCTCTTTGAGCGCTTTATACTGCTTCGGTTGTTTCATACCGATTTGTTGCTTTTATGTTGTTATTTAACGTAAGTGCTTTTTTGTCCAATCTTCGAAAATGTTTTGTTGCCTGCGTGATAATCTCCTTGTGTTGAATAAACTTCAATATTTATTATTGATACTGTTGGACTGCTTCACCCACTACACAGAGCACGTTGATTGCCATTGATGTGACAGATTTTTTTAATAGAATTTTCCTTAAAAGTATGGTCACAGAGAACGATATTGTGGAAATCTAGCACGTGAGAAACCAAATGGAAACTAGATCACAGATATCTATTCATACAGATATTACAAATAACAAGTTAAGTTAAATAAATTTCTTGCATAATATTTAAGAAATGGGTACGCTTGTAACAGGCGACCAAAAACCACCAAGAAAAAAAATCTCCAATTTGGCGATTTTAATCGTTAAACTATGTACTGAATCGTCAAACTAGCATGATATTCGCTCTTTGGGTATATTTTTATAATTTGGCGAAATTTTTTATTTACGCTTTTTGGTCGCCGTTAAAACCAAATTGTACAAAAAAAAAATATAAGATAAAATATTTCTTTTTCTTTTTCTTTAAATCGCAATAGTTTTGTGGGCCATTGTCAATAATGCCGGAATCCTGAAAGCGTTTTCAGTGGAGTTGTCATCAATAGAAGATTTCAAAGACTGTCTGGATGTCAATCTCCTGGGTTACATGAGAGTGATCAAAGCATTTCTTCCTCTATTGAAACAGACGAAGGGTAGGATAGTGAACGTTACAAGTGGAGCTGGTAAGTAATTGAAGACATGTGTGTTATAGATGAGGTTATGTTTCTTTAATGACTGCAGGTAATCCCCCCCCCCTCCTATCATATGGACACCTGTTTAGATATGATAATCAGGCAACTTTAAAAAAGGTGCTATCATTCCATGACCGGATTCCATTACAGCGCATTGTACCTGACTGAATGAGCGAATTTAATCATTGTGGACTATGTTTCGGCAATAGCAATAGGTAGCCTTCTTTCAGATAGGTTAGACCTTCCTTCAGGCCTTTCCAATCAAGAAGATTAGGTAACTGCCTAGGGCCGCTTGGCTGATGGGGGAGCTGTGAAACCCTCATTATTAAACACCTCCTTTTATTTATGAAATGTAGATCATATCTACAAACCCATAAGATAACATCATTTATCCCATTTCATCTGTTATGAACTTTAAATAAGAAGGAAGTAGGGATTTGTAGCAATAAAGGCATTGCCTCTGTTGTTACTACGAGAATTGTGTGAAGGTGTTGCCAAATTATGTTAATGAAATTTGCATTTTTTATACTTAATCTTAAACTCTAAGGCAGTTGAAAATTTGAAAAGTGTCGTGATGAAAGCAACATCTTTGCTTTGATTTTACCCATCCAAAAAATGATTTTATTAAAAAATTTTATAATGCTACATTTTTCAGAAGATTGGATTAGAATTCTTAATTTTGCACCAGACAAGAACTTTTCAGAAGTTTATTTTTATGATTTGACTTTCACAAATTAATTTCTCAGTTCTAAAAAAAATCATACATAAATGGGAGTGTATTACTATTAAAATTTATGATTAATATTTAACATACTATTATGTTTAAATATATTTTATAAGATAGAATTAATAGCAGTTGAACTTGAATATTTAATATTTCCTTCGAAATGAGTATGTAGGTTTCTATCGGTTCTAAGGGTTCCGTGCAACTCTCAGAAGTTCGTTCTTTGAAATTTTAATGAAGAATATGGCATCATTTTTTTTTTCATTTTAATTAATTTTAAAAAATATTTTAAACTCCTTTTATAGCAACATACTTCGTTTTTGAAGCGACATTCAGATCATTGTCATTGTTGTTTCCTATATTCACCCTGATTTTTGTCTATAACGATTTTATATTGAGTTGATTTCAAAGTAAGATAGGTTTATAATAAAAAAAAATGTAACGGTGTTACACTTAAAGTTTAACTTCAGAACTAAGTAATAATATTTTTTTTATATACTTTTGGCCCTTTTTTTTGTCATAAAAGAGTAAACATTTAAACACAAAATTAGACTTGCACATAGTTTACATATTACTATGTTACATATCAGTTACATATTAAGACTAATTTTAGAAAAGTTTCATAGAAGGACATGTCTACCAAAATGAGAAGTTTAAAAATATTTTACTAGGGAACCATTACGATATAGTTACATAAAATATGTAACTGAAATTTTTAAAAATTATTTATTTCTGCTAACCTATTGATCACTAAACCTGACTAGTAATAATATAAATGATTATTCTAAAGAAGCATTTATATTATTAACTAATTTTCAAACTTGCTATAGTTTTAGCCAGTATTATATCTAGTAATTCATTCAATGTTATTACCTTAGAGATGACTTTTTCAAGAATTCTTATAAAAAAACATATTTTTAAATGTTTGAATGTAGTGAATTTTAATTCATTAAACTTTAGCAAAAAGATTTTTATCAAAATTTAGAATTTCAAAAATAGGAATTTAGGAGACTTGGTACCCACAAAAATTTTTTTTCACAATTTCGAACAATTTTTTCAAATTTTGTTATAGATGTCACTGTGTTGTCAGATGTTAACTGCGTAGATTTCTGCTACCTAAATTTCTAAAATATTTTTCAGATTCAAAAGTTACAGATTTAAATATTTTAAATTTTTTTTCAAAATATTAGGCCTTTCTTAAAAATGCTTCTTCTTGTACAAATTTTAATTTTTTTTAACAGACTTCGCAATGTATTTAAAGGAATTACGGAAAATATGAGATGGTAATGTGATTTTTTTTTCACTTTGAACAAATTTTGGAAAAAATTCGAATCAAAATTTTTGCAAAACCATCCCTAATTCTATTGAGCAAACATTTAAGAGTGAGCAGAAAAAACTTTATATAATTACAATAAAATGTGATTGACTTTTAACATCTTGTAGCAGACAGAATTTTGGAAAAAAATCAAACTGAGATTTAAAAATAAAAAAAATAAAAACTTTTAAGTTTTCAACACAATAAAATTGTAATATAAATAGCTCATATCAAGCTGGGTTTTTTTCCTCAGAGCAATGTGACATTTGTAAGTTCTAAAATATCATTTTTATTAATAAATATTAATATCATATTTATTAATGATCATTATCATATATAGGAATTAATCGATATTTTCGCGAAAAATCGATTTTTCAGTGTATTTTCCAAATAAAAGTAACCGTGAAGATTCAAAATCATTTCTATTCTAAATTTTTTAAGTTTAAAATACAGGGTTAGCAAGAAATAAGTTATCCACTTCAGATGGCTCTAAAATGCGTTCTATTGATCCAAATGAGATAAAATTTGAACTACAGGTTATTGAGATGATGCGCTTTACATTTATTACAAAAAAAAAATTAGTGCAAAAATTCACCGTTAGGTTGCGTTGTAATACGCATAAAACCATTTAATATGGTTTATAATTGTTAAATAAATAAAATTAAAATTGCTCAATATGTTCTCCTTGCTTAATAATATGCTTTAATCGGTGAACTATATTTTCTATAGATGACCGGAGCGAGTCTGTCCGAATATTAAAAACATGGCGCTGAATGTTGTCCTTCAGATCTGGTAGAGATGATGGCCTTTAACGGTAGATATTGTCCTGCAAATAAACCCACAACCAAAAGTCGCAAGAGGTGATGTCTGGTGAGCGAGAAAGACATGCTATTGGGAAATGACGGCTGATAACTCGTGCTTCTGTCAAATGCTGTATTAACAATCGCTTTACACGACGATCAATATGAGGTGGTGCACCATCCTGTATGGAAATGATGTCTTGAAGGTATCCACGCTGTAGAAAAGTTGGCATTACAAAATCCCTCAGCATATCATAGTACTGTTGTCCTGTGATGGAACTGCTTTGGATTCCATTTGAAGTTATCACTTCAAAGAAATACAGTCCAATGATAAAGGTAACTGTAAAACCACACCATACTATCACTTTTTCAGGATGCAAGGCTCGTTCTTGGATATCGTTAGGGTTTTCCTCTGCCCAAATTCGACAGTTATGAGTGTTAACTTGCCCATTGAGGTAAAAGTGGGCCGCCTCATCACTCCACAGAATGTTCCATGGCGAAGTTGTGTCAACTACCAGTCGAGCAAGGAACTGAAGTGCAAAAGTTTTAAAAACCTCTAAGTCCCCGGCCTGCAACAGGTGCACAGACTTCATTTTCTATGGATAAAAAAGCAAAATATGCCGTATAATTTTTCGTACAGTTGAATACGGCATATCCAGAACACGGAAAACAACTGGCAAACTCACACTATTATACGGCGTCTGACTGCTGGCTTCAACGAACGCAGTCGCAACATTTTCGACGCTGGAAGACAGGATTTTTTTTTTCATCATCTGACGTAGGGCACCTGCAGACATTGAACCTCTTCGTATCTGCTTCATTTGACGAAATTCCTTTAGAGCTGCAACAGAGTTTTGTTGGTTCTGGTAGAGCAATTTCACCAGTAGCGCTTTTTCTTGCAACGTAGGCATGACGAACGGAGAAGAAACTAATGCTCATGCAGAATCCGCCTTCTTTTTATCCAAAGAGAAATAGTGATACGCATACGCTGTAACGCAAATTATGTTTCACATTTTCAATACATGCAAATAGCCATTTATGTTCCAGCGCCATCTATTGCTGAATTTTTATATTATATTTTTTAATTAATAAATATAAAGCACATCGTCTGAATAATCTGTAGTTCAAATTTTATCTTATTTGGTTCAATAGAACGCATTTTAGAGCCCTCGGGTAACTTATTTCTTGCTTACCCTGTATTTGTACCAAAATTATACGAATAATTTACTTTATAAATAATAAGAAGTTACTTTTGTTACATTTTTGTGATTCTAGGGGAAATTGCTCTTCCATATTTCACACCTTACACAACAAGCAAATTCGCTTCAATTGGCTTTACTGACTGTTTGAGACTTGAACTTGTTGCTTCGGGAATTTCCGTAGTTTCCATTGAGCCAGAGTTGTTTGCGTAAGTACCAAACTTGAATATGTTGTGACTTTTTTTTTTTATTCCAGAAAATGATTTATAATAAATCTTCATATTAACATATTTAATACAATGGACCACAAATTCCTTCAGAAATTAAGTACTTTTTCTGTAACATGCTTTCTTAAAAACGTTTAAAATAAATTTTAAAAAAGTGATTTTTTTTAGATATTTTAAGAAAAAGTATTAAATTTCTTAAAAAGGTAACATTAATAATGTTGATTTTTTTAGAAATTAATTAATGAAAAATCCGTTTGTTAACATATAAAGCTTTTATTATGAAAATCGCCCAGTGGGTTTAAAGAGAATACAAACGAACGCGTTGAAATATGGAAAATGAGCCTTTATTCCACGCGAGTTGCAGAAAACACAAAGCACAGACAACAAAAACATGTATACAAAGTGTAGCCTTCATAAAATCATCAACACAAGCGGTCAGAAATTCATTATTAAATAACAGCAGAAACACTGAGCATCTTAAACGGAATAACTCATCCAAAGAACAATAAGAATAGCATGACATCGAAACTATATTACAAATTAGTAACTCTTCTTTTAATCGAAGTAAATTTTAGAAGTAGATCCGCGATGGCCAAGTGACAAGCCATATCACTAACTCTCCGACCCGCCCGAAGACACACTGATAAAATAACTGAATAGCCAGACCGCAGCTACAGCAACACTTGTGGGAACTGTGATTGAGTCCTAAGAGCCATCACCGGCCACGGTGCAACCCCTCCCTGAAAAAGTATGTCCCGTTATCGATGGGAGGAGCCAGACCGTCACCTTTTCGTGTACCCTCCAAGTGATGAGAACCAACCACCAGGCCAGAAGCTTCTCATTCTCAATTTGAGGTGCTCCCGAAGGGGGCTGGCCAATAGATAAGGCCTTAGCTCCTTGTCCGAAAGGCTCCACGTTCAAAATCTAATTTTACTTTAATAAAATACCTGGTGTGCATTAACTCTGACGTCGCAATCAAATATTCTTCCGATGGTGTAGTTTAGACAGGGGTTCTAATTCATGTGTCGTGCTCATCATCTGACTGGAGTTCAAAATTATTTTGTCTGTCCCAAAATAGCCCAAACGTTGATTTCAAATGGGAAGTTAAACTAAATTAAAAAAGTTTTCAACAAGATACTTTGAATTTATGAAAAAGAAAAATAATTTGCAGAGAGCTTTGGTCGCTTTTAAATAGGGATTTTTCTGCATGATGCTCATCTTTAACTATCAGAGTTTTCAGGTTAATAGTTTAACTAATTTTATAATCAAAGTACTTATCAACCAACATTTATTTTAGCTTTCTGTAACAACAAATATTCCCGAATCGCACTCTTTCCATCTCGATATTTGATTAAGACTGCCTTATATTTTGATATTTGAAGACAACCTGAGAAATTGCAAAAGACGTCATCTAATTAAATTTTTATTCCATCACCACACACTTGTGAAAAATAAATCTTTCCTATGACATACAAACAGAGTGAGTATCGCAATTCTCCTTTATGATTTTCATAATGGATTGCTTAATCACGTTCCAGCAAACAAAATATACTTTTTGAAACTGTTGTAATTTTGATGACTTATTTTAATCTTATTTTTAGTAATAATTTTTAAAGTGAAATTCAATTTATTCACATCACGTAAGGATTCTTTTATAAAGTGATTGCATATTTAGGAGGAAACAATTGAAAAGTTATAACTCATTATAGAAGCACTTTCTTTCCTTACATCAGAGATTCTTTTGACACTTTTCCTCGTGCGCTTTTCAAGGATAGACTTTTTGTGGCATCCAGCAGTAATCAGTTGCCATACTAATACTCCATTCTCCTCTATATCACCTCTCCATTTTGTCACATCTTGGTGTAATCTTTTACTTTGTTCCCCACTGATTGCACCTAAACTTTCAGAAAAATTGCCCAATAGGAATCGAAAAAATGAGCTTTAAACTCATAATGCAGACTAAAATCACAAATATTCTTATCATCTCATTTTACAATAGATTTGTAGTTTGGTTTCTTCTTATTCCCAAGAAAACTGGTAGTAACTATTTTTTTTTAAATTTTGGTGCTTTTCTTTCGTTTATTTCCATTTTAGACCTACAATTTCCCTTTTCTTGATGTCTGATTCTGCAAACATGCCTACTTACAATTTTGCTTCAGATAAATAAAAAAAACTACCCAAAAAGTTACTTGAAGCAGTCATCTTCCTTTGGTAAAGTCTTGACAAATAAATGTTTCATAAAATGTAATTTTATATGAAATGAGGGAAGTAACTTTTTCTTTATCAACTAAATTTTCTCTTCGAATATTTTTCACTCCAGGATGGGATGTCTTCTTTATTGGCCATTCTTTCGTAATGAAATATTATTTTCTCTCTCGACTGTCCCACTCGCAAAGAAGAGATGTTCTGCAATGTCATTTGGTCGGCAGATAATACCCTTTCTTCAGACTAGAAATCAATTTAAGTTTACCGCAATTTGTTCATTTGTGAACTGAATACGATAGTTTATTCCGGATAAAATAATGATTTTCATGACATTCTTGCAAATGAACTGAATACTCAACAGGTACATATATTATTCAATAGTACTGCTTTTTGATTAATTGTTAAAAAGCCTCCATTTGTCAGGTTTATATTTGACATTAAAATTTGCTCTGAGGCCTCGAATATTGCTGCACAATAAACAATTTCACCTTCAAAAACGAAAATAGGATGTATTCTTGCTATCTGTTCGGAAATAAAAAAAGTGGTGTACCAAGAGATGGCTAATTGTTTTCTTTCAATCTGGAACCTAAAACTTCGGTTGAATCCTTTTTCTATTATTTTTTCAGTAATAAACATAAAACAACTATTAAAAACACCATTTTCTTTGCAGATAATTCATCCATCTCAGACCTATGATATTGTAATTTGTACTGAACTTCAAAAACTTTGATCCAATTTAAATTATTTTATTGTTACTCCAATTCTTGCCCTTGTAGAAACCTTACCTATCTTTCATCAATTCTGAACTACATCTATTAATCTTGTCATAAGAAATGGTTTTTATCTTTGTTAAAATAACATAAGAATTGAAAATTCTATATGCAAATTTTTGTGAGATTATGAACCTTCTTATCCACCGTATGATAGACGTGGTATGATCAAACAGGGCCGCCTGCGCTGCTGAGATTCAACCAGTAATCAATGCCTAAATATTTTTTAGATATTTCCTCTTAATATTATTGAGATGAAACAATAAAGGAATTTTTTCCCGCCCTCCAATGGGTCATAAGAAAAAGAAAAGACTAGACAGCAAAATGATTTTATTACCAACAGTTATTTACAAACATGGTCACTTTTCGACCTAATCATCTTGAAGATTCAAGTATTTGCCATATCAGTGAGTCATGTTTTCGATTCCATCTTCGAAGAATATTGCAGCCAATTATATAAGATGAGGCTGAAAGTTCCTTCGACGTTTCTCATTAGTCTGGATGTTTCCCCCCCCCCCGGTTTTCTTTTAAAGGAAAGACTATGGAACAGGAATTCCGAAACAGTCAACCTTCAAAGTGGCAATTTCGGCGTTGCTGTTTGGTCACCTCTCAGCCTGGGATTTCAGCACCCTCGGTTTATTTCGAAACACTTCATCAAGTGGTTGAACAAGATCTGTGGCAACACACTTCCGTTCCCATTCCCTCTACATTAAAAGAGACCAAAGAAGAAAAAAAAATTTCATATCCTCCTTAAATAACAGAACGGAGTTCGAGGCTAAAACTGACAAAAAACTTCAAAAGAATGTTAATGCCCGTCTCGCCCATTGGCCTCTTCGAAAAGGGGATCAGAAACCTGTCCAACTGATATTACAAATATCTGAATCTTCAAGACGATTTGATCGAAAATAATCTTGTTATTACATAACTTTTAGTAATCCTTTCATTTCGTTCTCCACTCTTATCTTTTGTTATGACCTACCAGGTACCAAAACAAAGCAAGCTTTCCTATAATGATAAAAAAATTCTGACTTTTATAACAATACATTGTTGA
Organism: Argiope bruennichi; assembly: GCF_947563725.1. Taxonomy (NCBI): domain Eukaryota; kingdom Metazoa; phylum Arthropoda; class Arachnida; order Araneae; family Araneidae; genus Argiope; species Argiope bruennichi. The sequence continues at coordinate 9,667,735 of NC_079154.1, forward strand.
ACAAAATATATTTCAGCACTGGATTATTATCTGAAGAGAACCTTCGCAAGAATTTGGATGCCAAAATGAAAAGATTGGGGGCCACATTTAAGGAGCATTATGACGACGATTTTGCCGCATCATTTAGAGACTTAGAACGTGCGTTCCTTTCCTTCGCATGTCCGAAGATCAGCTATGTGATCGATGATTTGGAGTCAGCGGTCAGTCTGGTACATCCTCATCATACCTACAAACCCAGGAGACATTTGCTATCCCGTTTCTTCTGTTTTTACTACAAAGTGATGCCAAAGAGTTGCCAGATTATGTTGATGAAATTAGTAAATTTTATTTTTTTCTCAAAATTTGAAGCAATCGTGAATCTGAAGAATATCATGATGAAAGCAATACCTTTGCTTTGAACATTCATATACAATAAAATATTCATATATAATAACTTGTGTTTCTGTTTTTTATAAAATTGATTATAAAATGGAATTTTTTTATAAAAGTGGTTCCAAATTAGTGTATTTAGACTAAATATTATTTTTTTAAATAATTAACATTTTTTTCTTTTATTTATTAGTCTTTTTTTTCACATCAAGAAAAAACTAATACATAAATATATGTTTCCATGAGAAATAAAATGTTCGAAATATGCACAGTTGTAATGACTGGGGAAATCTGTCGAAGTATTTTTCCCATACAGAATGTACAATAAAGTCTTTAATGTCTGTGTAATTTATCTCTATTAATACAGTTATGTCTCGAACTATAGCTACCTAATTTGATGCATATATACCTTAGACAGTGAAAATGTGCCCCTCAGAGCAATTAATTTATTAATAAGCATATTAATTAAAATTTAGCTAAATTTAGTCTTTTTGTCGTGATAACTTCCTAAAATTTTATTGTACAAAAATAAATTTTATGCCGTTTTAAAATTTTAAAATTTGTCTTTTTAATGCTACCAATTTAATAATCCTGCAAACGTTTCCTGAATTTTGACGATTTTTGAAAAACATTCAATCTAATTTTCAACAATAGAATACATTATTGCCCTGAAATTCAAATCATTTTCATCGTTTCATCAAACTCTAATCGTGCTTATATAAATATATATATTCATTAAAAATTAAGCAAAAATTTTATATTTTTTTATATAATTTTATATGTTTATTATATTCTTTTCCTTCCGTTATAACTTTGGTAGTTATTACAAATGTAAAATATTTTTACGTAATAAAAATGATAAAAAAATTCTTTTTAATGACTAGTGTTTAATATTCATCCAAATTACCTCTGGATTTCGGCAATTTTAAAAATATATCATTATCTAATTTTTAACAAAAGATTACAATATTTCCCTGAGATTAAAACAATTCTCATTTTTTGCCAAATAATTAATAGCGTAATTTTCTGCCGTTGTTGAAAACTAATGAAGAAGGAATGCATTAATATCTGTGATGCTTACAAGACGAATAAAAAACAAGTTACAGTAGCTCATAATTTAAAATACAGATGAACTGGAGAGTCCTGTTTTTAGCCTCTATGATGCCACGGGACATGAATCAGTTGGGATAATTCATTTACCCAAGAAACAAAATAAGCGTCAGTCTATTAAGCTAACTCGACTTTAATTTCGGTCATAATTTGTGCTTAAAATGTTTTCCTGAGAGAACGTTGAATATAATGCTGGACATAAGAGATTTATTTGAAAGTAAACACATACAAAATTTCTAGCGAACCAACTGATCGCCAAAAGCGGCAAGTATAAATTGGAATAAAGTTTTAACTTTTATTGGCAGTAATAGTAATTGCCTATTCATAAGAATTATATCCCTACTGTAGTCCATTTCACTATCCTGTGAAAAATTCTCCATGTGTATCTTCAAAGAGTTTAGATAATCACATGTAGAAGTATGTTTATAGCTATCGAATTATCAATGGCTGGGAACATACGTAATAAGATCAAACATAAAATGGAATGCCAAACGATCAAGTGTGTGACCATTGCTAAGTGGTCAAGAGAAATCAAACAAGCAATTATTTCGTATGCACCAAAATGTTAAGTTTCTTCTTGTGTTATATTCAATATTTTTCTTATCATTGTTTTCAATAGCATCAGAAAAATAACAGTTTTAAAGACAGTTTCATTATCAATTTCGGTATCATAATTGTTATTCATTAAATCCGATCAAACAACAATTTCATTCAATTTAATTGCACACATACAATCCGTCATCACATGTGAACAATCCTTAAAGTCTATCCCAGAAGTGACTTCTTTCCATTTGACTCCTTCTGAAGAATCAAATAAAAATATGAATTTTTCCATCGCTCTTTCTTTCTGAAAGACTCTCTTTTTGAAATCATTTTCATGTTGTATTTTTAGAAATTTGGTTCCAAAATATAAAACATCAGAAATTGTGATAGTCTCACAAAATATAAAACATCCGAAACATTATCTTCCCGTTTTTCTTCCACATTTTCGTCCAATGATGCTATAATGTTTGTCATAAGCAACTTTCTGTCATTAACTTTTTTCAAAACGAATGATATCAAGATCTAGCAATTGAAACACATTCATCCAATTTGAGGGAGAAAACATGACGTTTGTTTAAATTGTAAATTGGAGGATATGCGGGATACTGAGCAATAAATAAAAGAATTTTTTCTCTTGTACCTTCACATATCTATTTAAAGACGTTAAAAAGTATGTAAATAGGGAAGAAATCAACCATAATTCTTTTGCTTCGTATTATGCCGATAAGGCCTTTACGTTTTTAAATCATTACTCTTTATTGTATTTGATATCATACAATCACTTCAACTTTTCAGTTCCATCAATATTAACCGCATGTAAAAGCGTATATATCATTTTGCTTTTTCCCTCCCTAGTATTTTTTTAATTCTATAGTAAAGCATGGTTATGGTTAGATTGTAAGTCATAAAACCATTCTGCGTTGTAAGTGGTGGATGGTGAATGCCCTTCAATCAGTCTGAGCAAATTGCATCTTTTCTTAAAAGAGTCTATCAACCATCGGATGCAGAAAAGTCGGCACGTTCAAAGGATTTTTTTCATTTATCTGAAGCCAACTAATGGCAATTTTCTTGACACAAACAATGTTGAACTTTTCTACTAGATCAGATTCAAGAACAAAAAAAGTGGCTTTCAATGGGTTTCTTATTTTTGGCAATTTTTTCTCCACATTCTACAAGACAAGGAAATTTCAAAGCATTCTGCTACAGCTTCCAACATTCTTGCTAATTCGCATAAAATAAGACTTTCGCTCAAAGAAACACGTTTTCGTTTCCGATAATCTGAAATGCTTCACAATGTTTCAAAAAATCAAATGGTCTACAAAACCGAGGGCCCAGAAGAGGCTACTGATAAAAAAAAAAGAATTTCCTGCCCTACCAACTTGAAACCCAAATGACGGTTCAATATTTATTTATCTGCAAGAAATTGCTCATCTATTCCGGACAAGATGGATACTATAATCATCTGAAAAGCAATTCGGTATTTTGTTTTCTAATCCAAACTGAAAAAAAAAATTCGGTTTTCGCAATAATTCGTTAATTGGGAGTTTCGTCTTTATTTCAATCGGAAAATAAAAAATTCGTTAAATCGCGAAATTTGGTAAATTGGAATGTCATTGTTAATAGTTTTCGAATACTTTTTTCGTCTGAAACTCTACTGTTAAAATATTATAATGTTAACTATACTTTACTTTTTAAGTGTAAAAGAGCAATTTCAGTATTACTAAGGATTTAAAGACAAGATTCATTTTGCAATATATAGTTTTAATAATTTTAAATGATGTAAATGATGAAAAAAGAGTGATTCATCTTAGAGTCCGAATACTTTTTGAGGTGTTTATATTCTAAATATCAGCTTCCAAGGTCGATGCATATGATGGAAAATCGCATTCTAAAATAAATAAAACACACCCTAGGTTGTGTGTGTGTGTGTGTGTGTGTGTGTGTGTGTGTGTGTGTGTGTGTGTGTGTGTGTGTGTGTGTGTGTGTGTGTGTGTGTGTGTGTGTGTGTGTGTGTGTGTGTGTGTGTGTGTGTGTGTGTGTGTGTGTGTGTGTGTGTGAATAACCCGGTTGAGATAGTCAACCTAATGATGAATCTGAATCAAAATTTATTAAAAATCTGAAATTTATTTATTACAGGCCTGAAGTTCAAGTGTTACATTTTTACTTTCTCGTATGCGAAGTACAGAAGAAGTATTGCAATTGTCAGAAAATTCAAACACGAAATTTTGATTAATTTTCACATTTCGGGTATCCTGACTCTGGAAAATACATTTTTGGCATTATGTCTCTCCGTCTGTCTGTGAAAACAATAACTCAAAAATGTTCTCAACAAGAATTAAATTTAGCTCACTGACTTACGACCAAATGTGTAAATTTCTATCAATGTGTAAATGAAGTCCATTTACAATACTTCTATCTATTTGGCAGTGATGTTCAATTAGAAGTGAACTCCATCATTCCAAAAAGCAAAGAGTTAGATTGATAGAATATGATGCATGGATTTAGCATCTAAAATATAAATTCTTAGCAAATTTTGAACCAGAACTGTCAAAGGGATAACAGCCTCCGGTCTGTACTTTCGTATCCATATAACAGCAATAATGCAAGAACTGAATGACTTTAATCAATGAAATTTGGTATCTAGTCTTGTGACTATCACCGTAATTACATGTCAAATTTTGGTTTCATTTGGTCGGCAAGAAAAACAATGAAAACACAGAGAATTCGCATGAAGAATTCAGTAAAATTGTTAAATTGACGAAAAAAATCTATGTTTCGTAACGATAGTTCCCTAATGCCCTGCAATAAAATTACGGACTTATTTAAGGTCAATAATTATATACAGTTGGAGAGTATGGGAGAAAATATCGGGTAGACCTTTGCCGCTGGTTTTAAATCTGCAGATCCACTATCCAATTTAAATCCAATGATATGACTCACTTCGGTTTTACTTTTTCGTAAACAAAATGCACAAGGAAAATTTAATGTATTCGTCAAGCCATTATATCTTGATGAGTCATCACGTTTTAGACCTCCCTAAATCCGAAGAAACACGTTATTGAAATTATGTCTGCTTGTCGATCTGGGAACACAATAGCTCAAAACCCATTTGAGCTAAACGAATAAAATTTAATACATGGACAAAAATTGTAAATTTCTAATAAATTTTGAAATAAATCCATTCAGAAGAAATCTTTCTGTCCAGCTGTCTGAGCACCAATGAATATAACAAAAAAAAATGTAAAAGAATAGATAAATAAAATTTTGTAAGCATTATCATCTAAAATATAGATTAGTACCAAATTTGGTACAAAATCTGTGAGGGAGTTGCGTGTTTATGAATCATCACTTTCGCATATATGTAGACGCAATAATTCAAAACCGTTACAAATAGGAAAATAAAATTTGGCACTCAGGTTTAGAATCTAGGATATAGGCACTTATGAAATGTGAGCCAAATCTGGCAAAGGGTTGCCCGATTGTCGGTCAGGACTTAATGTAAATGAAATTTAGTATGTGATTTTGCGACTATAATTGTAGTTAATGACAAATTTTTATTTAAATCAGCAGGTTAGAAACACGTCCAAAATACATATTGGATTTTTGAGTACTTTTCTATTACCTCCATTCCTGGGACTAATTGGAAAGATCTGTATCTTGTAACTATAGTGCATTCCCGAGTATCCGATTCGTGACTCACCAGCTTCCGTACTATCCGGCCTAGTTTTCTTTTATCATAATTAAATAAGGAAGACAAGGTGTCTATTAAGTCATCTATTAAGGAATTTTTCAAAACCTAAAAACTGTATGCTTTAACTTTTATCTTAGGGTTACTTTTTCATATCTGTATAATTATTTATCAGTGAAAATTAAATCAGTTTGGGCCAATTTTTTTAGAATTAGGCCTATGATTTACGTTAATGTTTTGTTTGTTTTTTTTTTATATATATGTTTCCTGTATTTAAGTTGGTATTACAGAATTTATATTAAAATGTGAACAGTTTATATCCTTTAACTTATTTTTTCTCAAATAAATTCTTGAAACGTTAAGTGCAATATGTAAACATAAATAAACTACTAGTACAGTGCCTTCTATTTTAAATCGACACGTGACCGGCAACTGCATCTATGATTCGCCGGGTCGGGCGGCATTCACATTGAGATAAACGGAGTGCTTAGTACTCAATTAGAAGTGAGAAAATATATATTATAAGAATAATTTTTGGTATAAGAACTTAGATTCCTGGTATTGGTGAACAAAAAAAAATGAATTCATAGTTCTCTCGACCAATCCGGTCTGTTCTTCCGCCACATTAGTCCAGATACTTGGGAGTGTACTATACTTTTGCCAATGCATTTCATGCAGTGATACACGAATACAGATTTTCTTTACTGTATCACGAAGCACGCAATCCTAATGTGTGTCATTCTAAATTCTGAGCATTCGTGATATTCAGCAAAGAATTCCCAAGTTCTACATCATTATGTGAGAGGAGGAAAATAACATTTTTATAAAGCAGTATGCCAGAAAATTTCCCGAGAGATAATTCCAGCTTATTTTATCAAAGAAAAATAAACCATTATCTTACCACTTCGTTCAAATTTTATCATGCATTTCAAGGACTCGTATCAAATTCTTAACTATTATGACAACCCTAGCAATAACTATCGCATAATCAAATTGATGCAAACAGGCTTAATTTAGCTTATCTATGTCTTTAGAGCCAAATAATAGCTCGTGTCGTTGATTTCGAAAAGATTAATATTCATTTAATTTAGGAAAATTATTTATATTTGGTAAAAACTTCCCTGATTAACGTCCCTTGTTTATTATACTTAAAAAACTAAAAGAATTTTTTTTTAACAAAACGAGAAAAATACGAGAAAATGAAAGAAAATGCGAATTGTGTCTTGAAAACTAAATTGCAAAAACAAATAAAATTTTCTTACTTGCCTTACTCAAAAAGCGGATACTTCAACTCAGTGAGATTTTTCTCCTAATCTATAGATTTACATTCTCATTTCAAAAATATCTCAGTTTCTTGTTGCTGTAAAAAAATAAGTAAGGCGGATTATTTATTTCCCAATAGTGATTCAGCTTTTTTAATATCAATAATGGCTTATTTAATCAAAAAACTATTTTTGAACAATAAAATCATATCTGGCAGTAAAGCTGTATCAACCAATCAGGGGCACATCTTCTTCAAGTGTAACGGGCTTCACGACACCAAGGTCCCCTAATATCTGCTCTTCTTGCCAGTTTTTCCACTATTTGAATTTTCGCTTTCTATTTTCTTCCCTCGAGGGTAGGAGAGGGAACAAAATAGAAAGCGAAAGCTGTTATACCGATCTGTTTGTTTGCTGGCTTCTCATGGATAGCAATATACCACCACATGTTTGCCCTGTGTGGCGACCCTTTAGACTGTTGGTGTATTTAGGTCCCTGATGTATCAATTGCGCGGTATCCTAGCCACGTGGCTGGTATGCTCAAGGGGATCAAACAAAAGTGGTCACTTTCCAGGGTTTGGCGTTCTCGGAAGTGGTCCTGAGCGTATAGGTCTGTGGTGGTAACATTATAAGCCAGATAACAACTTCCGGAGAAGAGAGTACTCTTTTGTCTAGTGGCTATGTTACTCGGCAATGAACCCTAACGTTGCGAGTTCGAACCTCAACTCGCACATTGGTGACCCTGGTTCTGAACAACCACATCCTTCGTTCTGCTGTCGTGGCTCCATCTACCGGCAGCAACCACTCACACACACTCGCCGTCGCCCGCCATAACACTTGGCGCGATAACAACGTTCGTCGCTCGCCATAACGCTTGGCGCGATAATCACGTTCGTCGCTCGCCATAACTGGCGCGATAAACTCTACCGACTCACTGGTGGGGGACTATTGTGGTGGTAACATTATAAGCCAGATAACAACTTCCGGAGAAGAGAGTACTCTTTTGTCTAGTGGCTATGTTACTCGGCTACGAACCCTAACGTTGCGAGTTCGAACCTCAACCCGCACAGGTCTTGGCTAACACCAACGTGGGTACCGAAGCTGGGAATGCCAGGTGTGGGCGATGCCGTCGGAATCCGAATTTTTGTTCTAATTGCATGGGCTCTTTTTCTAAATGTCAATGTCTCGATTCTTCTCGTTTTTTCATTGTTAAATCTATTTCTGATACACTGAAAACTATGTTTAATATCTTGATACACAAAACAATTGTTAGCATGGTCGGTGAACCAAAACATATCAAGAAACGTTTCTCTGGTGACCTCTTAGTTGAAATTTTATTTTCTGAGCAGGTTAATAAAATTATGCAATTAAAAAACATTGGAAATCAGGAAGTAACAGTCTCACCACGTAATTCTCTCTACGTTTCTCGTGGCATGATCTCTTAAAAGTTGCTAAAATGAATCAGAATCTTCTCAGAAGCTTTGAAATCTCAAAATGTCAGCGCAGTGGAAAGAATTAAAATTAAACGGGATGTGAAGCTCCTTTCAACAATGCACCTTAAATTAACATTTAATCAGTTTTTCCTTTCTGAATTTATTAAATTAATACAATTTTCCAGTTCGACCACTTATTCCAAACCCGTTACGTTCCTACAAATATCAAAAATTTGGCAAAAGCAAAGCAAAAACATACAGAATGTAATTCAAATTACAAAATGAACTTGAAAAAACATACTTACACTTCAAAAATAATATAATCACCCAATAGGAGAGTATAACGATTACTTAGGAAAAAATTTAAGAAATTTAACGCTAAAAATATTAAAGCACCTATAGAAAGTATCGAGTTCTTTAGCATGTTTATAAAAAACCAGCTATCTTTTTGACCATCCAGTTTCTCGGGAATAATGCTTGATTTTTTTTTTTTTCAAATTTTATTATTTTAAAAAATTAGATGCATTTTGCAGCAAAAATGTTTATTGTTTTCTAATCAAATTCAAATACTTTTTATTGTTACGACAATTTTTTTTCATTTTTTTTAATATCGATGTTACGAAAATGAGTCATACTTTTTTCACAGTAAGACAGTTCTTTCTTAAAGCATGATCTTCATCTTTATTGCTTTCTTATATATTAAGTATACATGTATAAGCAGTTTTAACGGTAAATAGCATATGATAACGTTCTACGATATTAACACAATTACTAAAAAGATGTAAAATGTTGCCAGATTCAATATATTGCAACAGGGGTTTTCAAATGTTTAAACATTGCAACTTGCTTCGTCTTCAATGTATTGAATTTTTCAGAGACAAATGGTACACGTTCTCTGCTGCAGAGGTTTTATGGCCAAAAAAGACGCTTCTGTGGGAAAAAAAAACCTGTATTATACATTTAACTTGTCAAAAAATATTTTTGAAATGTCACTTGAGGAAGATTTGAAGTTAGCATCACATTTTTGCAAAGTATGGGAAAATATATATGCATTAAAGATCTTGTCACGATACCCAAAAAATTTGTCTCACGACACATAGCTTGGAAACTTCTGCACAAGAAATTTTAAACTATATTAATTATTATCATATTAAATAGTAATTTTCGCCACTTGGCAGTAGTAGCCAGTTGTTGTAAGATATTACATGAAACAATGAGACAAGTTAGATTCTTCGTTATATCGCTTGAGGGTTAAAGGAGATAAGTAAGTTTATTACCAAATGTAGCCACAAATTTTTGTAATGAAATCCTTCGAAATTGTTTAAAAACGGGATTTTTGTGCATTTTGTTTTTTAATATTTCATCATTTAGTAATACTTAATTTTTAACGCACTCCGTCATTTAATATGCATTGGTAATGAAATTAATTCTCAAAACTAATCAGAGTATAGTCACTGCAGCTGATTTCATACATATTTATATGACTTTTGTAATGAAATCCTTCGAAATTGTTTAAAAACGGGATTTTTGTGCATTTTGTTTTTTAATATTTCATCATTTAGTAATACTTAATTTTTAACGCACTCCATCATTTAATATGCATTGGTAATGAAATTAATTCTCAAAACTAATCAGAGTATAGTCACTGCAGCTGATTTCATACATATTTATATGACTTTTGTAATGAAATCCTTCGAAATTGTTTAAAAACGGGATTTTTGTGCATTTTGTTTTTTAATATTTCATCATTTAGTAATACTTAATTTTTAATGCACTCCATCATTTAATATGCATTGGTAATGAAATTTATTCTCAAAACTAATCAGAGTATAGTCACTGCAGCTGATTTCATACATATTTATATGACTTTTGTAATGAAATCCTTCGAAATTGTTTAAAAACGGGATTTTTGTGCATTTTGTTTTTTAATATTTCATCATTTAGTAATACTTAGTTTTTAACGCACTCCATCATTTAATATGCATTGGTAATGAAATTAATTCTCAAAACTAATCAGAGTATAGTCACTGCAGCAGATTTCATACATATTTATATGACTTTTGTAATGAAATCCTTCGAAATTGTTTAAAAACGGGATTTTTGTGCATTTTGTTTTTTAATATTTCATCATTTAGTAATACTTAATTTTTAACGCATTCCATCATTTAATATGCATTGGTAATGAAATTAATTCTCAAAACTAATCAGAGTATAGTCACTGCAGCAGATTTCATACATATTTATATGACTTTTGTAATGAAATCCTTCGAAATTGTTTAAAAACGGGATTTTTGTGCATTTTGTTTTTTAATATTTCATCATTTAGTAATACTTAATTTTTAACGCACTCCATCATTTAATATGCATTGGTAATGAAATTAATTCTCAAAACTAATCAGAGTATAGTCACTGCAGAAGATTTCATACATATTTATATAACTTCTTAGAGATGCTCGAATTAGAGTCAATGTATCCAACAACAGAGTGAGGAAATGAGCCAGACAAATGCGTCATTTGTAGTCAGAATATACTTAGCTATTATCTATTATGAGTAGTATCTGTTTATTAATATAACGACTATTGTCTACTATTGTTAAATATTGTCATTAATTTAAATGCCAAAAAATTTGCATTTTTTTTTTCTCCTCTTATCTCAAAGATTTGCTTTGATATAACTGAAGACCAGAAAAGACTCACCCTTAAAGCAAAGCTGTATTATCTGTTTTTTATTTATTTTTATTATTATTATTATTATTTATAAATATGACGGAAAGAGTAAAAGAAAAATATCTATTATTTTTTGTATACTTGAGAATTCTAATTAACATATAATTCAAATGTTTACTAATTTGGTTACCAGATATTTATCAAAAAAAAAAAATTTGTGGATTTTATTTTTTAAATCGTTGGATTTTGATCAAGTTCATTTACGTTTAAAACATTGCATTAACTTTCCTTAAGCAATACTTATTGTCTTCTTATTTATATATTAGTCTATAGTTTAATTAACCTCTTAACTGTCGTGCCCATGCACTAGATATACATCAACATCGCTTCTAAAACATATAAGCTAATACTAAGCCATTCTAATACGCTGAAATTAAATACAAAAAATAAACAAATTCCACGAACACCTCAAATATTCCATGGATTTCTGTTAAATCCATGATCTTGAATGTAGGGGAGCATATTCTCAAAACATAAAACGATATATATTTGATAGTTTAGAAAAAGTTAATAGTAGAGATGACTGAAAATTAATAAAGTTCCTTAAAAAAAATTTATTCTTTTTTTTTCTAATCTCTTTAATTAAAAATTATCCGTGGTTCAATTACACCCTTTAAATAAAAAGAGAATACATTCATGAGAAGCAAATAAAAGCTTGCTACTTTTTGTCAAACGTATATTCTGCATTTAAAAACCATCTACAGGATGTAACGGCTGTAAAAAGTTATGTAAAAAAAAAAAGAATATTTCGAGATTGGGAGGCATGTTGATACCTAAGGTAAAAGTGCTTCTTTTAAAATTTATGTTATACTTATTTGGGAAATCAACATAATTAAATTGCAAATCACCACAATTTGGTGATTTTTCTTATTCGTCCGTTGGTTAAAGAATGTGTTGTTAATAGTTGTGACAATGGGATGCCTTCATTTCGGAACCCTAATACCAATAAACCTTGTTGCTAAAATTCCAATTTATTTATTTTGAAAATTAATTTGAAAAAGAACGTCAAGGACTGTCTCATACAAACGGAGATACTGGTCTTCAAAGGGGGAATCGGAAACTTAGCCCATACGTATGACAAATATCTGAATCTTCAAAACGATTACATGGAAAAGTATCATGTTTCTGTATAACTTTTAGTAATCATTTCAATAGGTTCTCTAATCTTATCGTTATCTACATTAAGGTGTCAAAAATCATGGGATACAAATATATCAAGATAGCAGTAGTATCACGTACAAAATATATAAATGGGAAGCGCATTGTCAGAGCTTTCATTTATTTTCAAATGATTCATGTGAAATGGTTTCTAATGTGATTATGGCCATACGATGGTAATTAACAGACTTAGAATGCGGAATAGTAATTAGAGCTTGACGCGTGGAAATCGTCAAGAAATTAATATTCCGAAATCCATGGTGTCAAGAGTGTGTCTAAAATACTTAATTTTAAGTATAGCCTTCCACTATGGACAACGAAGTGACTGGCTGCTTGTACTTAATGCACCGAGACCAGCGACGTGTGCGTAGAATTGTCAGTATTAATGGACAAACAACACTAAGTTAAATAACAAGAATCAATGTGGAATATACGATGAGCGTGTTCATTAGGACAGTGCGGCGAAATTTGTCTATAATGGACAATGGTGGCAGAAGACCGATTCAACTTCTTTATTAACAACACGAAATCGTCTGAAGTGCTTCTCCTGGTTTCGTGACTTTAACGGTTAGTTAGACCCTAGATGACTAAAAAATTCTGCCTTGGACAGACAATTTCAATTAGTAAAAACTGATGGTAGGGTTCGAGTGTGACACAGACTCCACAAAGGTATAGACTCAAGTTGCCAACAGGCACTGTGCAAGCTGGTGGTGGCCCCATAGTGATGTGGGCTGTTTCTACGATTCCGGTGAATGATTTGATCCCCTAGATATCTCAACATAAATTCCATCGAACATTTTTGGTACATAATCGAGAGGTCAGTTTCTTCAAAAAATCCTGCTCAGGCAACATTTCTATAGACATGGACGTCTATTGAAGCAGCATAGCTCAATATTTCTGTGGAGGTCTGCCTACAACTTGTTACCATGCCACGTCGAGTTTCTGCACTAGTTTCTTCAGACAAAAAGAGGTCAGAAACATTGTTAAGAAGTATGACATGACTTTTGACACCTCAGCATACGGTATACCAGGAATTGAAAAAAGAACAGGTTTTCCTAAAATGATTTTTAAATTCTGATTTCGTTAACATTGCGTTATTAAACAAAATATATTTTTTCATGTCAAGAAAAAACTAATATATAAATTTATGAAAAATAAAAAGGAAATAAAAATCTATGAAAAAGCTGTGGGTGTGTTCTGACCTTATACGGCCTAGCCCGTCTGATCTTCAGCCACCGAATATGGCGCATATATTCCACGGAAACTGAGAATTTGCAAATCAGAGCGACTGACTAATTAATAAAAATATTAATTAATTTAAATTAAGCTGAATTTTGGCTATTTTTATGGTACACAGGATATTTTTCTATGGTATAGTAGGCCTCAAGAGGATAAAACCATACTACATAGGGTCCCAAATAAAGTTTAGTAAATGAAAATCGCAAAAATATAAGGAGTCCGAGAATTGTTGAAAACATTAAAAAAAAAATTAATAAAAAAAATAACAAATGATGTTGCAACTATGAATTTTTTTAAGTGAAAGCACATTTTTTAAAAATTTTTTCATGTAGGTAGCTTGCCTATTTCATGATCCAGGGGGTCGTAAATTATTGAAAACAAAAAAGTAGTTTATAACCCTTATCTGCAAAAACATTAAAACTTGAAGAAAAATAAAAGCTTGAAAATGTAAGGAGATGAAAAAATATCAGAAATCATAGGGTCGCAGGTGACGTTTATTCGGTGAAAATTGCAAAAACAGGCGTCGAGAAATCAATGAGTCTTGTGAATTAACTTGGTTCATTACTTGTGCATACATATTTCACGTGATTTTCCTACCCACCCACCACCCAAATTTTTTTATATATTTTCTCTAACTTCCATTATTTAGTATCGTATTACTTAATTAAAGAATACGCGTATAATTTATATTTATTTTCCTTTACACTAGCACACATCGGGCTTCCTAATTCCAGACAACTTTTTTTTCTTAAGAAAACACAAAGAAAATTACATTTATGTCACAAAAAACATTAGTTGCATGAAAGCTCCATATATAAAATGCAAAAAAATAATTTTCACACAAAAACTTAATGTACGACATTCAAAATTATTTGAGGTTTAAAGTTTTTGAAAAAAGTTTTTAAGGATAATTTGACTTTTAAAACAGTAAAAAAACCTCAGTGCTTAAAATGAAATTATTATTTCTTTATAGGAAAAATTTTTTCTCTAAAAATCTAAAATTAAATAATTTTTAAATTCTAAATAAAGCTTAGTTACGGTTTTCTTCTAAGCAATCCATAACTGAAAAGCGAGGTAGGAGAATCTGTCTTCAGAGGTAAGAAGATAAAGTAAATCGCGGAAAGGATTCTGGTCATCTTTCAAATGACCTTGAACGCAATTACTGTGAAGTTGGATTCTTCTTACAGAACAAAATCAAATTTTTGTTTCCCTATGCTTGTACGTTTTTGTTAAAATAAAATATTACAATTTGAATAAATATAATTTTTTTATCTTCCAATCTTACTAAAATTATAAATGGGGACGAACTTTACAAAACGTTGAAACTTTCCTCTCAAGTTCAACAATTTTTAAAATAAAAAAACGAAAACAATTACGTAATACTTGTATGTTAAAAAACATTATAATAACTTAATATTTTACCGAATATAGCTGGTTACGGGTCAATAAGTAAGCGAAAGTGAAAATGCAGGCAATTATAAACAATTGGAATGAAAGACTTAATGATTTTAGATGTTTCAGCATTATGGGCTTACAAATACTTTACAATGACTGCATCCTAATTGTTACGTAAGTAATTGCATCAACGGAATAATATTCAAAGCTTTAACGCCTTATCGTCCATTTAAAAGCATTAGAAAAAGGCATGAGATTAAAACTCAGTAACAGCACAGGAAATCGGATTATTACTGCATCACTAAACCGTGAAAATGTTTTTATGTGAGCTTCTGATTAACATCTAGTGTCTCCAGAGAGATTTAAGTTGCCTGAGTATGACGGAAGAGGGAAAAAACAAATCACAGAATGATTGTTGTAATTCAAATTAGAAATCGAAGAATACCTTTTTTTTCAAGGAAATTGAAGTTAAAAGTCGAAAAAGTAAATGAGCGTAATACCATTGTTTTACAAAATATTTTCAGAAGAAATAAATTTTATATTTATAAAAATATCTCAGTTGGAATAAATTTAAAAGGTATAAAACTTAAAAGAAAGTAATTTAAAAGCAAAGTAATTTTGAACAGAACATTTTTAGCTGCAATTTATTTATCTTACAGATGATTAAAATTCAAAAAATTTAGAAAATAATCAAAATAAAATTTATATTTATCTAAAAAGATGTTCAAATAAAAGAATGTAAAATAAGATGCGAAAGATTTAAGATTCCTCAAAAATTTTGTAGGTGAAAAATGCGCATTTAATGAAGCAAGAATCCAAATATACATAGAGAGTCAAAAGAAAGGAAACACCCATGATTGATTTAGAAAATATGTTATTTCAAATATATTATTGACTTATAATATAAAGTAGATAAATATAATTATTAACTTTTTAAGTAGAATCGAACATCTTCTAAACATTCAATTGAAATAAAATACATAAATAAATCAACTTGAAACCAAGACCATCCAAATTTATGCGTCAAAAATTTTTTTCAAATCATTTTTTTAGATGATCTTGATATAAGTTAAAGTCTTATATTCTGCTTGAATTTATGAAAATGTCTAGAAAAATAAAGGAACAGAGAAAAAAACAACACTAGAAACGAAAAAAATTGATAATAAATTTGCAGGAAAATGGTAAATCCTTACATGAAATAGGAAAAATTGTTGAAAGAAGCCACTGCACAGTGACGAAAATTTTTGACAAATATTCCAAATACAGATAGATTAAAGAATGACGAAGACGATTTACTGCTACAGAAGTAAGAATAGTAGTACGAGGTCAAAGTTAATCCAGGTATAAGAACTGTTAAAATATCTTAAAGCCTCTCGCAAAGATCACGAAAACAGTAAGTACAAGCACTATAAGGAGAACTCTTCATGAACAGGAGTTCCATGGCAGGATTCCACGTAAGAAACCATTCATCACGAAATTGAACCAGAAAAGGCGTCTACTGTATGTCAAAAAAATACCTTACTAAGGATTTAGATCTTTGGAATAATATTTGATATAATTATGAAAAATAACTGAATTGTTTGACATATAGAACAGTATGGAGATCAAATAATGAAGAATCCAGTAGTAAGTATTCAGTTAAGACAATTAAACGTGGGGTAGATCTGTTATAATCAGGAGGACTATAACGGCTACAAGAGTCGGTAATTTAGTATTTATCGAATTTACAATGAACAAATTCATCTACAACACAAATATTTTAAAAGATAATGTTGCTCCTAGTGTTGCGAATTCGGGATTGTCACGAAGCTGGATCTTCCAACATGATTATGAGCCGAAGCACACATCAAAGTTGTGAAAGAATGGTTACTCTATCGTGTTTGTCAAAAAAATAGTTTAACTTTAACTTAATAAAAAAATAGATGGACTTTGGACCATCCTCCTCAGTCACCAAATCTAAACCTAATTTAAAATTTATGGGCATAGCTTGAGAGAAATGCACGCCAAAGAATCATTTCTAATAAGGAACAGTTGAAACAAATTGCCATAGAAGAATAGCAAAACTCCCTCCCGAATTAAAAAAACAACTGGTCTCATCTATGCCTAGACGATTAAAGTGATAAAATTTAAAGGACTGCAGACAAAATATTAATATTTAAGTTTACATTGTTTTTATCAGTATTATTGTTCTCTGTTAGCTTTTTTTTCAACTAACAAACTGTTACCTCCTACTTGAATAAGTTAATAATTGTATATATCTATTTTATTTTTACAAGTCAATAATGTATTTAAAATAAAACATTTTCTATATCGATCATGGATGTTTACTTTCTGTTGACTTTCACTGTATATAAATTACTAATTGATATTACCGAGCGTTTCTAAGGATTAAAATCCTTTCATGTATAACATTTATAACTAAGAAACTGCAAAAAATAAAAATATTATAATATTCAAATCCTTTTTTAAGACATGTGTATTGAAATAAAAAAAAAATTAAAAATAGTGTTAGAATAGCTGGAAGTTTTGACCTTTCCCAGCAAAGGAGTACCCATAAATTAATTCTCTTATTTCAAAATCATCTACGCTGAATTTTCTAAAAAATTTATAACAATTAAAGGAAAAATTGCACGAAAATAAAATTAGTATAATTGAAAATGTAAATTTTTTTAATTTTGAAAATGCAAATGTGTTTCGGAATAATTTTCTAGAAGTTTCTGGTGATAAAAGGCAAATTACTGGATAATTTCTCTTAGCCTGAAGCTTCCGCTGTCATCGAACATCTGGTTCGTTTGCTCTCTCTCAAACGCTTTACTTTTCTTATCTCCTTTTGAGCGATTCATTTATGCTTGCTTTTTGGGCATTGCTAAATCACGATTCCAAAGCAAATAAAATTCTTGTGAAAAGATTTTTAAAAAAATAGAAATATCAAAGTATAATGGTGTAGTAATTCCAAGTTAGCTTAAATATTAATGCATTTAAATTTTTAAATTAATAACAATTGAAAGAGAAACGAAATTAATAGCCAATATTTGATACGAAACTACAATCGTAGACAGCCAAGATCTCATACCGATTTTCATTTCTTTAAATCATTGTGTTTTTCAGTTATTGCGTTTAAATAAATGCAAAATAATAAATCAATAAACAATAAATTCTTTGAATTTTAGTTCAGTTTTTGTTATATTAAAGTCCAGTTTAAAAGCAACAATAGAGCTATTTTGAGACAGATCTCGTAATTTTGAGCCGCTCTCAGATGGCGAGGATGACATTCCACCTTCAAATTTCCACGCAATTCAGAACATCTGGTCCTAACAGATCAGCCTGAGGCTTGGACGACACCTGAGCTGGCACCTACGTCTCCAAGTTCCGTACCACAGCGGAAGGACGTTTAGCCCCTGTGGATTTGGCGTACGCTAAGTTCGCTTACACGGCAGTTCTTCGGTGGAATCGGGTGTCGAACCTGAAGCCAAGACCTTAGCATCATTGTGTTTTTCAGTTATTGCGTTTACATAAATGCAAAATAATAAATCAATAAACAATAAATTCTTTGAATTTTAGTTCAGTTTTTGTTATATTAAAGTCCAGTTTAAAAGCAACAATAGAGCTATTTTGAGACAGATCTTGTCATTTTGAGCCGCTCTCAGATGGCGAGGATGACATTCCACCTTCAAATTTCCACGCAATTCAGAACATCTGGTCCTAACAGATCAGCCTGAGGCTTGGACGACACCTGAGCTGGCACCTACGTCTCCAAGTTCCGTACCACAGCGGAAGGACGTTTAGCCCCTGTGGATTTGGCGTACGCTAAGTTCGCTTACACGGCAGTTCTTCGGTGGAATCGGGTGTCGAACCTGAAGCCAAGACCTTAGCATCATTGTGTTTTTCAGTTATTGCGTTTACATAAATGCAAAATAATAAATCAATAAACAATAAATTCTTTGAATTTTAGTTCAGTTTTTGTTATATTAAAGTCCAGTTTAAAAGCAACAATAGAGCTATTTTGAGACAGATCTTGTCATTTTGAGCCGCTCTCAGATGGCGAGGATGACATTCCACCTTCAAATTTCCACGCAATTCAGAACATCTGGTCCTAACAGATCAGCCTGAGGCTTGGACGACACCTGAGCTGGCACCTACGTCTCCAAGTTCCGTACCACAGCGGAAGGACGTTTAGCCCCTGTGGATTTGGCGTACGCTAAGTTCGCTTACACGGCAGTTCTTCGGTGGAATCGGGTGTCGAACCTGAAGCCAAGACCTTAGCATCATTGTGTTTTTCAGTTATTGCGTTTACATAAATGCAAAATAATAAATCAATAAACAATAAATTCTTTGAATTTTAGTTCAGTTTTTGTTATATTAAAGTCCAGTTTAAAAGCAACAATAGAGCTATTTTGAGACAGATCTCGTAATTTTGAGCCACTCTCAGATGACGAGGATGACATTCCCCCTTCAAATTTCCACGCAATTCAGAAGAACATGTGGCTCTAACAGATCAGCCTGAGACTTTGACGACACCTGAGCTGGCACCTCTGTCTCCAAGTTCCGCACACAGCAGGAGGGCGTTTAGCCCCTGTGGATTTGGCGTACGGTAGGTCCGCTTACACGGCAGTTCTTCGATGGAATCGGATGTCGAACCTGAAGCCAAGACCTTAGCACCAGGCCATTGCAGCCAATATATTATTTGGAAAGATTCGATTAAAAATTTAATAAAAACCAGCACTTCAGAGACTAAAAAATGTGAACCAAATTTACCTAAGTTGTTATTTAGTTTTATTTAGTGATATTTTATTTAGTGTTATTTAATTTACCTAAGTTGTTTGTTTTTGAGTTAGTGCGTTTCCATGCATATGAAAACTCACAACTACAAAAGATCAATTCTTTCAACAAAATTTGGTTCAAAATTTGATAAGAATTTATATTTTAGATCTAAACCTATGTGCCAAATTTTATTATTTTGCTTTTTACGTTTTGTAGTTATCTAGTTCATTTGTATTCGAACACCCGGACAGAACGATTTTCAGTGAACGAATTTCATTCAGAATTTGATGAAATTCTGCAAACGAATTTAGTGAAAAATCAATAATAAAATTTCATCCGTCAAACTCAAAGTATTTTTTAGTTATCTTCTTCATACGGACAGATAGGCAGACATAAGTTCAAAAATGCGTTTTTCGGATTCAGGCAAATATGAAATATAGAATTCCTCAAAAAAGTGAAAGAAACATATTTGGTAAAACAATGAAAAAGGTTTGATTTTCAGATTTTTTTTTAAATCACCAAAATTACTAAAAAATTACCAAATTATATGAAAGTGGTATCCTCAAAAAGATAATTTTTTTAATTCTGGAACGGTGTAAAGTTTATTTTTGTGATATAATATTTTTGGGAATTATTTCAAATTTTCATAAAGATTTTTTTTATTTATTAAAATGCTAATAAAAATTTCAAACAACCTCACCGAAATGCACATTCTGAATCCCAACGTATATACGAGATGTGCCAAATTTGAAGCTAAAAGACAACTGTTCTGTGAAGCACCAACACATACACACACAAAGAGAGA
Source organism: Argiope bruennichi (assembly GCF_947563725.1). Lineage (NCBI taxonomy): Eukaryota > Metazoa > Arthropoda > Arachnida > Araneae > Araneidae > Argiope > Argiope bruennichi. Next base: position 9,688,222 of record NC_079154.1, read on the forward strand.
GAGACAGAGAGAGAGAGAGAGAGATTTCTTTATTATCTCTAAAAATATCAGAGGATTATTCAATAAAAATTTCACTGGTTCAAATTTTTTTAGAAAAAAAAACAGAGTATTTCAGTAAGAAAGCAAAACATCAAGTAAGAACAATAATATAAAATTGTTTAAAAATCCGCTAATTTTTTGAAAAATTCATTTTTGTAATTCATCATTCATCTCTAAAATTTGCTAGATGCAATTCCCAAAGCAAAAAGAAAGAAACCAATATGAAAAAACAAACGAAATTTTTATATCTTGATTGTTAAAAATGGAAGGAAAAAACCAAGCTGAAATGTTAGTAACAACAATAAAAACAATTTTGATTTCATTCACAATGATATAAATATCTTGTGAAATTTACTTATAAATGAATTTAATTAAATCTCAATTTAAGAATTTGTACTCCAATCAAAGTGATTTCATTTAATAGGTATTTAGGGGGCTTTAAAGCAGTGTAAAAGTCATTTAGATATAGGAATATTTTCGGAAGTTGTCACGAGAAAACGTTAAAATGCAGCTTAATATTTAATTAGTTAAAATTGTAATGATTATTTTAAAAATTCACTCTAACATCTTTTACGCTTTAAATTATATTTTTTCTAACTTTGGTACCTCTAGACCAAACGATCCGGTCTGTAAAGCGTCAACTCGCACACAAAGGCACACACACATAATCTCTCCTTATGAGTGGTAGAGAATAGAGATATGCAGAGAACTTTCCCCTCGAATTTTAATCTTCCAGTCCATAAGGATTCATCAAGCAGGCTTACTATACATAATTTTTGTTGAAAATTATATTTGTACATTCGGTGAAAGAAAATAGATTGTAATAAAAATTGATTTTCTTTTTATAGCAGTTGTTTTAAATAAATGTTTATAAATAGTGGAAGGGGTCTCCACAAATCTTTCTCGCATACTTTCTAGAAAAGGTGTTAGCCCATAGAACGCCTTGCATGGCGTTGGCATACAGTAACTGCGAAATGACCATTTTTACTGAATCTATCGTGTGATCCTTGGCGAAATTTTTAGTGATTCATCCCTCACATGAATTCACTTCATCTAAAAATTGAATGTGTGTTTTAGCCCCATCTTTCTCAACCGACTGAAATAAAAAATGGATTCAAAACTACACTTGTAGTCAAATAATCCCATACCAAGTTTCGTATATTTAAGTCATTGTGTTTTTGAGTTATCGCGTTTGTATCTTTCTGATAGTACAGACCGATGGATGGCCAACGCCTTTCTGGATTTGGCTCAACATTGGACAGGTGTCTACACTATAAGTGTTACAACTATGTTATCCATCCAACTTTCTTCCTTTTGTAATCATCGTATTAATTCATATTCGACAGACAAACTTCCTCTGAACGGATTTCACTCAAAATTTGATAAAAGCCTAAAGAATTCATATGAAGACCGTTTCTCACATTTTATCCATATAGCTCAGTCTCATGGTTTCTGAGTTATCTTTGTCATAGGCAGACGGGGACTATCCAAAAATGTGTTTTTCGAACTCAGAGTTAACTAGAACGTAAAGATTCTCAAAAATCAAGAATTCATTTTTTTAAGCTTACAATATTTATTCTATACTTCTGTACGAGAAAGTAAAAACAAAATGATTACGCGGTGATTCTTCGAAATATTATGTAATGAATACATTTGTATTTTCTCATGTGGTGAATAGCATATAAGCCAGTTAACAACTACGCTACACGAGCATATGCTTTTGTATCTTGGTCATGTTACTGGACTGCGAACCACAAGGTACTAGGTTCTATCCTCGCGCATCGCACATTGGTGACCCGGACGTGATACCTTCAACCTTCGTACAGCTGTTGTGGCGCCATCTACCCGCAGCCAAAGTCATCAGACTCACTTGACGCAGCAACCCACACACGCTCGCCATAACGCTTGGAGCTACTCAAATGGGTACAGGCGGATTAGAATCAACAGCTAATATTACATCACCACTCAACAGCCATATCGTTCGTCTCATTCCGACTCACTGGAGGGAGAGTCTGTGGTGAATAGCATAAAAGCCGGTTAACAACTACGCTACACGAGCATATGCTGTTGTATCCTGGTCATGTTACTGGACTGCGAACCACAAGGTACTAGGTTCTATCCTTGCGCATCACAATTCATTACACTCATATATGAAATATAGAGAAAGTACTGCAATCGTCAAAGATTTCGAGTTCGAAATTAGGTCAAATCTTCACGTTTCAGACCTTTTGGAGTTCGAAAAACACATTTATGTAAAATGTCTGTCTGTGGAAAAATAACTCAAAAACACATTGAGCTATGCGGTTGAAATTTGGTATATGGTTTTTAAGCAAATACCGCTCAGAGGAAATCTGTCTGCTCGGGTGTTCGAATATAAGTTACCACGTAACTACAAAAAGTAGAGAGATAGATGGATAAAATTCGGTACACATATTTAACATCTATAGTGTAAGCACTTATCATAGTTTCAATCTCATCCAACAAGGGGTGGACCATCTGTCGGCCTTTACTTTCAGAGGCATGTAAAAGCGATAACTCAAAAACGCAATGACTTAAACTTGTCAATTTTGATATGTGACTTAGTGACTGCTATTATAGTTCTATGTCAAATTTGGATTTCAATTGATTGGGTAAAAATGTATGATCTAATGAATAAATTCATGTTTAATAGAAAGTATGCAAGAAAGTTTAGAGGAGACCAATCCTAATGGTTTTACTCCTACAATTACATGCTCAAATTACTGAGAGAAAAATATATTTATCGTCTCTGTTCCCCATTGGAGCAGAAAGGCATTGATAAGCTGAAAAGAAGTAAAAATATTACACATTTATCTTTTTCTGAATCTGAAAGAGACCAATGAACCACTTTGATGAATGTATCTGGATAATTCTTTTAATCCTTTTCAAAAAAAAGTTATTTTCGTTGCATACAATTATTGGAAGTAAGTCATCCCTGAAATAAAATGCAAATCGCCCATAACCTTTAAAAATATAACAAAATAGAGAAAATAATATTGCAACCCATTATCTTTACGTAGGATACAAGAGAATACAAAATTTTATTAAATACTAGCTGGTGCCCAGCGCGTTGCTGCTGCAGAAGAAATAATTTTGGAAATATCGTTTGAAATTTAAAATCGCTATCTTGTTTGATTTGAAATGATAGAAAAAATTTTATTTATTTCCTTGCCGACAATGAATACATCCATTGAAATTGAATGATGTATAAAGGAGAAGTACAAATAATATTTATTCTATTTTTTTTACTTTATTATACTTTAAGCTACAAAATATTTTTTTTATTTCTCCGTCATCAGGAAAACCAAACACATTTCTTGGCTGTCCGATTAGTGAGCATCCAATGTACAACTGGCCATGTAAAAAACATGGATTTTTCCAGGTTAAAAGCTATAAGTTGGCAAAGTTTTATCACCATCGTATGAACGATACGGCAGCGCATAAAATACGAACAAAGAAAATTTCATTTTTGTATAATAGATATAAAAATTGTAATATGCCTATAACCTTTGCGCAAGTGCTAACAATAAGTTGGCAAAGTTTTATCACAATCGGATAAAAGGTGCGGCAGCGCATAAAATACAAAAATTCATTTTTATATATCAGGTTACCTCATACAACCAGTATTGCTCAAGATAAAAATAATTTTTGGGACTAGTACCTTTAATTAAGAATTTACCTTTATATAAAATCTTCTTATTACAAAAATAAGGAAATATTAAAGTGCATGAATAAATTTAAAGAGAAAATAAAATAATTATATTACATTCAATAATTTTTTAATATTTTTAAAATATGTATATGTTGTGTATATATAAAATAAAGAATCTTTCAAAATTGAATTTTATTTGAATTTTTTTAGTTTAAACGGTTGAAGACAAAACAATAATACAGAACTTTTTTTTAAAAAAATTGAAACTCTCTTCAGGAAAAAAAAATGAAATATTTAAAAATACTACGAAATTTCACAAATAATTTATGAAATATAATCAGAAAGAATATCCTAAGAAATCAATATGCAAAATGCTTTTTACCAAAAAAAGTAAAAATAAAAGAAAATGGAAGTAAAATTCTCAGATTGAAATTTATGCAAGTTCTTTATTGGAAAAACTGTAGGAATAAATTTATGTTAAAAAATTTTTATTATTATTTACTCTCTTGTTATTACTATTTAATTGATTGCTGCGAAATTTAATCCAGAATCTCTTCATCCTTCGTAGTATTTGTGGTGACATTTTGAATAATTAATCTATTCAATCGCTTATGTATAAGCGATTGAATGGTAAAGAAAAATATAATATGGTAAAACAAATATTCATGGTAGGATAAATGATAAAAAATGGTATTCATGGAAAAATACATATGGTAAAAAAAATATTCATGGAAGGATCGACCGTATAAGTGAGAGCATTGGTAGATAATTTTATTTTTGTTCGGCATCCAAAATGGATTCACCATTTTTATAGCGTACAAGCTATTTTTGTGGTTTATTTTCAATTATATACATGCTTCAAAATATTTATCGGCAAATTTTGAAGAAAACTTTTTCAGTAGTTTGGGATTCCATAGCGAATAAACAATTTATTTGTTTTACTTTAGTGATATTATTAGCCGCTTTTGATAATCTGTCTATTAGTCCAGAATGCTGCCATTCCCTGGCTATTAAATTATTTATAGAAATGCGTTTATTTGAAACTTCACCGTCATCTGTAAATAAGATTGGAAAATATTAATTTAATTAAAATTGAAATCTAAAGTTGCTATTGAAATACAGCATTTTAATATTATGTGAGCTGAATGTCGAAGCCATGCCAAGCTCAACAGCAAAAAGAGTAGCATGTAAGTAAAATTACAAAACATCTCAATGTTGGCATATTCAAGAGACAACTACGTGCCAATTGCCAATTTCTAAACCTCCTGGTTGCACTCTATAAATGTAAAATTTAATAGTTATTTGTATAAATATTGTTGAGGAAAATAACATTCTATATCTGAGCGGTGAGAAGTCCAAAAGGGTTGACGATATATACTTTATTCAACACGGAAGCACAAAAACAAAATACAGAAGAAGCGTACAAAAAAAAGTACTTGTAGCAAACAACAACAAACAACCAGCAAATATCTATTAAATAACCCCAACTGCACAAATCCGAACTAATCCTTCTCTCGATTCGACTACTCCCATCTATGTTCCTTTTATATTTCACAGCCCATGACAGAGCATAAAATGTTCTAGAAAAAACTGTGAAACTCGAGTTTTAATGAATGTGTCGTCAAAATTTCCGAATGTTCATTATCCTTCATTTTTGTCACGAAAGATTATAAAATAAATAGAATAGGTTTTTATTAAAATAACAATAGGTTTTTATTAAAATAATACGAGATTTTTTTTAAAAAAACACTTTGTTAAAGAAATCCTGAACAATACGCTATATATCAGAACATCAAACTGTGTTATTAATGCTTACTATCAATATTCCTGTAGCGTCACGATCACACTCCATAAGAAGTAATTTTCTCTGTTCAGGAGTGGCTACAGATGTAAGAGAAAAAAGAAGCTGAAACGTTTTTTGTTGTTGTTGTTGTTGTTTTTGTTTTCTTTTGTTTTTGAAAATATGGCGAAAGAGAAAAACGTTTAATGTTTGTGCTGTGCTGTTTTGATTTAAATATATGTTGTTGATGTTTTCTTCAGTTTTGTCATCTATGAACAAAACTGCCTACATTCATTTTCACAGTCAATTCTAATAGCAACAACAATTCCCTTCAAATGAGCTGGTCACTGAACTATTATAATAATAAAAGAATAACAGAGGTGTGTGTGTGTGTGTGTGTGTGTGTGTGTGTGTGTGTGTGTGTGTGTGTGTGTGTGTGTGTGTGTGTGTGTGTGTGTGTGTGTGTGTGTGTGTGTGTGTGTGTGTGTGTGTGTGTGTGTGTGTGTGTGTGTGTGTGTGTGTTGGTGACATGACCTAGAGTTACAAAATCTGGTAGATAAATACTTTGGAGAGTGAGAATGCAGACGTCTGAGCAATTTTTTTAAAAATATTCACTATAATTTCGATTCATCAAAATCTGAGCAAGATTTTCACATTTCTCCACGATAACTTTCAAAAATAATATTCCATAAAAAATTTAATAATAATATATCATTTTAAAATTTAAAAAAGTTGTCTTTTTAATGATATCGATTTAATTAGCAAATCTATTTAACTTTCCTGAATTTTGGTAATTTAAAGAAATATTTTTACTAACACGATTTTCTTTGCACGATGCATTCAAACAATGTCCTCAGTTCATTGTTGCAATGAAAGTCAAAACATTTTCGTTATTTGATCTAAATAATTTAATCCGTGAATTTTTCTGCATTCAAAACTAAGAAAAAAGAATTCTGTTTTTTATCTACTCAGTTTACATGAGAAATAAGAAAGTTAAATGTGAATATTAAGTAAGTCAGTGGCTGCTGTGATGACTATATTACAAATGCTCATGTTCAAACTAAACAAAACGTGGGTAAAGCTAATAAAATTATACGGTTTTGATGTCGTTCACAATGTGGTGCTCAGCAAAATACTTCAATGGAGAAATCATAAACATTAAATTATGAATAAGAGATTTAACTAAAATTAAACATACCCTATATTCCCGGCAATCTAGCTGATTAACAAAGAAAATATTAAGGAGTAAGAAAGGGAAATTATGGTACCATGAAAGACAACGTGCATCTAGCAGAATACAGGGGCATTTACGCTAATGCCATTATAATATCATAGGAAATAAAAGGCTTCCTTAAGTTCATACGCGCATTAAACAGAGCAGGTGTAAGGCTATTAAATAGCCCGGTTTTAATGATTATAGCAATCTTATGCTTAAAAATACTTTGATGGAAGGATCAAAACATTAAGTTATGCGTAAGAGATTCAACTAAAATTAAATTCAACCAAATTTCGAAAATGTTCATCAAAGATGTGAGTAATAATTTTTTCTTACCAAAGTGACATTCTTGAAGTCTTTAAAAATATCAAAAATTAAGAGATTTTGCTAAGGTATCTCAATAACCAAATATTTTTTCCGTGAATTTTTTAACGTCTAACGCAGTTTAGTGAAATTTGAAATATCTTTTTACATATCTACAATTTCCTAAAAAAGGGAAAAAAACGAATTAAAATCCCTGCTGTCAACCTTCTAGTTTAATTGTTTGTTAGTTTTTTTCAGATTTTTTAAAGTTCTTATTGAAACATTTACCCCTAATTTAAAACAATAAAACTTGAAATAACTTTCTTTTCTTTTCTTTTTCTTTTTTTTTTTGACATTGTACGACTCATTATTTCTTCAATGACCTTGAATATTTCCGTTTCAGATTCGCAGACGTTCCTTCTTCGTTGGACAGTCGTTGGCCTCGCATAAAAGAAGCCGTTCCAATCCTGATTTGGCAAGGAATTAAATAAGAATTAATGTTTCATGAATCATATAGAAAATAAAGCCACCAGACGATTTAAATTACTTACAGTAAATTTTCCTATCTCTTTCTCTCTCTTTTTCACATTTTTTTTTTAATTTGTTAATATTTTCACTCATTTATTTCGATTTTTTTATCATCTTGAGTTCGACGAAGAAGCCAATCTGCAATGCTTTGTATTTTTGACTACGTTTCCATACCTTTAATCGCCGTCATAATTGTGCAGATTCTGCTAGTATACAAAATGTAATTATTAATTGAGATTAAGAAAGTAAAGGAAATAAATTATAAAGTAAAGTTTAAAAGATTCACAATAAGATATTTTCCGGCATTTGTTTCTTATAAATAAGAGGAACACAATTTGATTGAACGGAATTATATTGTTACATCATAATAATGTCATTATTTAAGCAAAACTGTTTAAAGCAATTGTTACATAAAGCTTTCAATAAAGAAACTGTTTTAATGAAGAATTATTAAAATCATTTCATTCACCAAAACAATCTAACTCCATACTTAAAACTTTGCATAAAAATTCTAAATTTTTTTAAAAAAATATTACTTGAAAGTTGGATTTTTGTAAAATCAAAACGTTTTTAGTCTGTTATTAAATAAAACCATTTTAAATGCAAAAATTTCCGGATTATGTATGCGCCGTACTACTAAAAAGCCCATTCACAAAACTAGAAAGCGATTGTGGAAAGAGAATTATCAACATCAGAAAAAAGGCAGGATAAAGACATGTCTAGCAAGCATAGAACAAGGCACGAAAAAATCTGAACTGAAATCAATAAAGAACCCGAACAAATTCATACAAAATGATGGAGCTCGATTTAAAATTCATCCAATCAAAGGCGATGGCAACTGTTTGTTTCGAGCCATGTCCTATTTTGTGATAGGAAGACAAGCTGACCATGCTTTTATCAGGATGAAAGTGGTAAATTATGTCTGCGAGCATTGGGACTTATTCGAGGATTTTGAATCGCCAAGCGATGTGGTTGATTATAGAAATCGAATAAGCTCTCCAGGCACTTATGGTGGTGACACTGAGATCGCAGCTTTTTCGAAAATCTTTGGATGCAAAGTCAATGTCTTTTTCAAAAATTTTCCGCAACGAAGTCCATTGATTTTTGGCGATTCTTCTACAAACTGCTACGTGATTTACAGCGGTGAACCTGATTATGGGCACTATGATGTTCTTCTACCAACCTCAAAAAAAGTCTGCAATTTACAACTTTACAAAGAATCGATTCGTGAGCTAAGACGGAAAACAGCCGAGTTGTTTGATAATGATCTCGCTGATTTTAAGGGTTCTAAATCAAATCAATAGAATTCTACTGCGGAGCGAAATGATCCTTCATCAAGATATGAATAGGAGAATATAGCGAATTTTGATATCACTGAGTCCAGAATTCAATACAAAAGATTCTCTTAGTTACTTGTCGGTCATTAATCATTAATCCAACTATTTGTTTAGATAATAATATTAAGTTAATAGCTAACTCAGAATCAATCTTTTTAACTAAGTATTATCTTCCATTGTATCTGTGCTTTGTGTTAAGAAAAGTTATTGTCTATTAAATTCATAAATTTTACTCCGAAATTTTAAATTATTTAAACCGGTTCGTTCAAAATTCATTTTGTTATGACATAACATGTCTATTTAATAAGTATAATACCTTTTATTTTTAAAAAACTTGTTCTGATAAGGAATTAAAACAAGTTATAGACAAAAAAATAAGATTATTCGCTGATTTTTAACGCTTTTAATGGGATAATCTTATTATTTATATAATAAATTATCTTATATAACAAATTATTTCGTTTAAAAGGGATTTATTATTACATTAATCATTGTTACGTATGTTAAATTACAATCTCGTATCATGAAACTTTCTTACACGACAAAGTTAGTTTAGTTTAGTTATATAAACGTTCCTTTTTAATCAACACTAGGGCTATTTTGGGACAGTCCTCGTCATTTTGAACTGACGAGGACGGCACCTAAACTGGCATCCCTCTCCAAGCTTCCACACCACACCAGCGGGAGGACGTTTGACCCCGACGGATTTAATTTGCATCAGACCCGCTTACACAACGATTCTTTGGTGGAATCGAGTCTAGAACCTGAATAGAAACTCGATTAGAATTTGTAACTTAAAATTGAGTTCAAGGGCATCTGTTTTCCTATTTTTAAAATGAAAAATTTTTTTGCCATTCGCGAAAATTATAAAGACAAAGGAATTGGTACTTTTTTATCAGAATAAGAATAATTTTAATTAATAAAGGAAATATTGTTACTTTCAAAGAGAGTTAAATGATTTTTTTTTTATTTTACATTACATTTCATATTTGAACCACTATCAGCTTTCAAGAAAATTGCTTCTTTGCTGAAAAATTTTTTAACTCCATGAATTTTTTATGTGAAATAAACTCAAAATCGAAGTTTTTGAACTTTGTCTAATTCAAATGCAAACTAGTTATACGTAATCGCTGTACAAAAACTTCTATCCTTATAATATGCACGAAAAAAAATCAAATCTAGTAATTGAATTTAGAAATACCAAATAATTTAGACCTGAGGCATAAAACGTCGCCAAGATTTACGCCAACTACAAACCTAACACAACAACTTTTTGGGACCTTTTTGGGGTGCTAATATAAATTATTTGGCGACTTTTCTGGGCGCTAGTATAAATTATTTAGCGACATTTCACTTGCTCCCAGCTAACCGAATAAATTAATAAAATTGCTGAAAGTACCTTCTCATGAAATGTATCTCCTTCAAAATACTCTCTTCCTCTACTCGAACATCTCACCCAGCCTGTCTTCCAATCCCAGAAAGACTCTTATGAATCCTTTTTGGGCCACACATATATCTCTCAAGCGAATTTTCTTCTTTTCTTTATATTGTTTCAAACCATCCACTTTCAAGATGGATTTTAACTTTGAAAATTAAAAAAAAAAGTCCACAGAACCAAATTTACAGAAATAAAACTTGTTTCAAGAATTTTGTTTCTTACTTGAAGCTTTCAGCAATTTCTGACTGACTATAACAAGATTCTTCATTTATTAATCAGTTAAAACTCAAGGTGATATATCTTCAGCAATGATAATCTGAAGATGTATCACGTTTTCCTTCTATGTGATATATCTACAGAATTGAGCTTGGCTAAAACAATCCTCACTATATATTCTTATTGCGACATCTAAAATATTTCAGTACAAATGTTATCGAATTTACCAAAAATTCACACTATTTGTTGCCTTCTTTTCGAAATCTTGAAAGAAAAATCCCCAAACTAATTATATACTTACATACTTTGTCGAACAACTGGTTCTGCGTTTTGTTTATTATCAATTAAATGTCTTACACATAATTTTTCTTTTCTTTTTTCATATTCTCTCAAAAAGCCTTTTAAATATCGAATTATTATACAAAGCCTTAAGTCTCTTAAAATTCTCCAGGTAATCTATTTATAGCTGTCTTTCGCCTAACTGTAACTCCTCTCTGTTATTTCTCGTGTAAACTATGGAGATGATAAACTGTATCTTGCTTTATTTTTCAATAATTTAGGATTATTTGATGAAACAATGAAAATAGTTTAAATTTTATAACAACAGTAATATCTATTGCTTAAGATGATTTAAAAGTTTTAAAAATTACCAAAATTCAGCAGCATTTTGTACGACAATTAAATTATTAAAATAGTCGAAAACATTCAAAAGAAATTTTTAAAATTTTAATATGGTATACAAATTAGTTTTGTGCAATAATTAATTTGGAATTTATTGAGAAAAATATCAAAATCTAATTTAATATTTAATGTAAAAATTTGAAATTAAAATCTCAAAAACTCGTACCAAAATTGCTTATTGCCATCCTCCAATGTATATTTATACCAAATTTGGCAGCTTTAATTCAAACCGTCGGATCTGCAGATCATACACACACATACTCATAAATTTATTGAGAAAAATGTCAAAAATTATCTTCACATTTATATAAAAATTTTGATTAAAATGGCTCCAAAATGTACCTATACCAAATTTGGTAGCTTTAAGTTAAACAACCAAACCTGCAGAGCACCAACACACAGACGCACATAAGCATGCACACACAAATTCTCCTACATCATTTGTAAAGGAACCAGTTAACCGATTATAAAACATGAACAAAATGTCGTTCCGTTTTCAAAGACACTTAAATCTAACGATACATAACGTCACGAAACTGGAATTGGTAGGCTGATACATTAATGCTCTAATTTAAAAGTTCAGTTTCTTCTTAGATAAACTAAGTGTAATGATGCCCAGATCTGGAATTAAAGAAAAAAGAAGTTTCAAGAATTTTTCTTATTTCTATTCAGAATTCTTAAACTATTTTTTCATTATTCTGAAAAGTATACAATTTTGGGGAGGAAAAAGTTTATATAATCCATAGAATTCTATCCGATATTAAAATGCAAAATTATAATGCGAGAACACAGGGCATAAAAACTGAGCATTAATACATATTCAGGTGAAAGAGCCATCTAAGGACAGAGTAATTTTTCTCACAGATTGGCATACATTTCGCACGGAACTGTGTTACTGAAACGATTGTTTGCTTACTTTGTTTGTTCTTTTTGAGCAAGGGTACGGATTACCGCTTCACTAACAGCCCTGAAGGCATCGACTTCCGTAAGATTTTGTTCTAAGGGTGCAAAAATTTCTTTTGCCAGAACGATTCCTCAGTTAATGGAGCAAAATGTATTTAATCTTTTTTATTTTTATTCTAATCTTTCAAAACTATTTTGTATATTTTAAACTAACCGAATTTTTTGCCTGAAGCAAGAGTTTTGAGAAAATCGTTTGCTGGTCGCCTTCGTATTAAAACGGACTTTTAATATCTAAAACATGAATTTATTTAAATAAATCCGTATCAAATATATTTAAAATCTTAAAATGTAAATATGGCTTTGAGAAATTTCACCAAAAAGAGCTTTTAAGGAGATCAATACTAAATCCTATTGTATGAAATTATCTGAACAATTCTTCGTTTTTGTAAATCTAAGAAACGGCTTTAAATTTGTAAAAAAAGGAGGATATTTCAAAGTATATATCAATTTTTTTTCTTATTGAGTCAATGCACATTGAAAATTGTTTCATGCTTCATTTAAAGTTCGAACATTTCAGCTTATGGTCTTTTACAATAATATTACTTGTCTATGATATCAAAATTTTTGAAATCATGAGGCAGACATTCTCAGTTCTAATTTCCAACATTACTCTTGACTAGACGCCTTTAATGACAAATCGGGGATATTGGTTATGCTTAATATTTATAGAGTAGTTAAATTGTTTAGGTATAACTTCATGTCCATGATTTCGCAAATTGTTAAGCATTAAAAATGTGTTGTTTTAAAAGTTCATTCTGTGTATGAACCTTTCTAACGGAGATCAGTTTCATAACATCATATGACTATTAAAAACGTAAATGTCTAACATATCTATCTTCAAATTTCGAGGTACTGTAACTTCACACTTTCATTCATGTTATGAACTACACAAATACTGAATATAATCCTCCTTGCTTTAGTTTTCCACAATGGTAAAATGCCACACAATTAAAAACTCCCTGAAACAATGAAAAGGTTTAATTTCAGGGCAATCATGTCATCTACATTCGCAAAATGTGATTTTAAAAAATGTCTTTAAAAAAGTAAACAAATTCATGAAAAATTTGCACGAATATTAAATTAATATCACTGAAAATATATTTTTTTAATTTTAAAGGAGATGAAACATAATTTTACAGTTGTAATATTTTCAGAAGATTTGGCGGCAAAACGACAAAATTTCGCTTGTCTTTTATAAATAAAAAAATTAAAGAAAATTTCAAAAAATTGCTTTTAGTTGCACATGTTCACTCTTCAAAACATTTATGCGTCAAATTTGATAATTCGGGGTCAATTAATCTATCCTGCAGAACGTCAACATGCAGACATATGCAACATACACATTCATCTTTATTTGTAGTAGAGATTGGTCATTTGGTTAGATGTTCCATATTAATACTAAGTAAATATATATATATATATATATATATATATATATATATATATATATATATGTATGTATATACGCCAAAAGCTTTAATCATATGTGCAAATTAAGTTTTGAGCAATTGGTGACCACCATTTTTTCCTATACCTTTATTTTAATTTTTTTTACATAGAGAAAATAAAAAGACTCGGAATTTTTTTAAAAGAATAAAATAATGTTGATATTGTTAAAAAAAAAGCATTGCAAACAGGCAAACTTCAGCGAACAGTTAATTCGACAGGATAAGTGGATCCTAAAAATTTTACTTTAATATTTTGTGTATTAACTGCTTCCCCAGTAAAATATTTTTAAACTTTACATTTGATAGACATATAACTTGTACTACTTAAGAAACTTCACATGGTTTTGTTAACTTTGCATACATTTCACCAGTTTTCTGTCTATATTTTTAAACATCGAATTATATCTCAGAAAGGGCAACAGAATTTAAAAACAGCCGTAGTTCAAGAAAATGTTAACTATTCCTTGTTCTGAAACTGAGCCTTGATTGTAAGTAAAACAGAACTTCAAAAATCTTATTGAAAGTGTACCTTATATTTAAACTTACTCAAAATGAAGAAATAAATCGAATTTTCATATTTAATCATCAGCAATCGATAAAAAAAAACGGAATTATATATTAGTTTCAATATCAAAAACTATTTGAATTTCAATTCAACAAAGAAACTTACTGCTGTAAAATAAGTTTAAAATATTTTTTAAAATATTGAATATAAATGGAAAATGGAATTATATATATATATATTAATTTTAAGTTAATATAAAAAAATTTCTGTGCTATAATAGTGTCTTTATATTGAGATAATATTATCTCAATATAAAGTTTCTAACTAATTAAAATTTTAATTAAAATCCCAAAAAGTATTGCTCCGAAATGCATATTCCCTCTCTCTAAGGTATGACAAATTTGGCAGCCGTAAATCGAATTGTCTAGCATGTAGAGCGCCAATATACGCACACATTCATCTTTATTATTAATAGTGAAATTAACACTGAAACTTACATAGCATGGATTTCATAATTTAAAATAACAACGAAATCAAGAGGTCTGTTTCTTTCATGACCTTGAAATTTTCAAATGATTGTTTCAATTTGAATACGCTTAAAACATATATAGATTTCAAAAACACTCTCTAATCTATTAGTAAAATAAATAATTTTAAGGTCACTGGTTGATTAATTATTGAAATTTTTATCATAGTTCAAGAAGAGAAGCTGTTGTGCATGAATCTGGATATGGTGCGTCCAATATGAAGTATATCGCGGGCAATACGAGCAATCTATTTGCTGGTATTACGTTTTAAATTCATAAAATGAAAACGCGTATGTTTTTTAATGTTCGCTTATTAAATTCACTTTGAATATTCCAAAAGGATTGAAATATTCAAAGTGAATTAGTGTGAATTAAGTTTTGCTGCAAATTTAATAATTTTACAGCAGATCATTTTGAAATATAACATATAATATATATATACATATATACATAATAAAATATAACTTCTAATTTCATTTCCACATTTCATGGAATATACCCATTATTGTATGACATTAATATCAAGCAATAAGTTTAATATTTCATAATAGAATAAATAAAAATAATAAATTAATATCTTATTATGCTGTATCTAATTATGCTGTATCTAATAAAAGAGGGAACATGCATTTCATCGTACCTAAGATGAAAATTAATAAAAAAATTATCTTTATTCATGTAAGGAAGAAAATAATAATAAAACTGATTTTAAGACTGAATCGTTTTTATAGTGAATTCAATCATAGATTCAATCGTTTATATTTACATACATATTACAGGAAACAAAATACTCTCTCAAGTCTTGGATACACCCTAGAAACTTTTTCTTCCTTCACAGTTTTGACTTAAAATCTTTGATCCATCTCAATATAAATATTTTTCGAATATTATACTAATTTTCAAAATAAAAAAAATATAAATATATTGCTGAAATAATGATAACAACTCAAAATAAACTAAATAGAAAACATTAAAATTTGAGAATTAATTACCTATGTACGTCTTCTTAATTTTAGCTTTGTTTAAAAAAGTTAATTTAAAAAATAAAAAATTGTCCTATTAATTTATTATATAAAAAATCACTTTATATGAATTAAATTTACATTAAAAATTAGAATATCGATTATATAGAGATTATATTCTTATATGATAAGCTTACAAAAAATATGTAAAAAATACTTTTAATCTTAAAATCTCGAATTTGGCGATGACATCTTCAGAAATTTTATCTTTTTGATGTTGCCAAATAGTTTTAAGTGATTTAAGACAGATTTATTTTATCTATACTTATATAAAGCTCTATGTGTGTGTGTTTTGGCGCTCTACAGGCCAGACCGTTTGACCTACAGCTACCAGATTTGGCACATATATACCATAGAGGTCGAGAATGTGCACCTCGGAGCTATTTTTTGAATTTTTAATTAAAATTTTAATTCATTAAAAATTAAACGAAATTTTGACGTTTTTCGGCTATAATTTCCGAAATTTCTCAAATTTTTTTTAGGCAAAAATCTGTATATGTTTATTTAAAATGCTTCTGAAAATTTTGAATTTAGAAGTTTTTTGTTGATTGATCTTTATTTTTACTTTCAATTAAACCATTTGTTATGTGTAAAAATAAAAACATGTTTGCACTTCTGGTGTTATCTATATTGAAAATCGGATTTTTCAAGGTGTACTCTCAATTGTTTGAGCCACTATACATTATTAATTCAGTAAATTAGCTTTATTTGAGGCAAATATGGAGTAATATATATTCTTTCAATTCCGGGCCAAAATGGCTAATTTGTAAATCTTTAATAATAAAAATACCTGTCTTAAAATGGTCTAAATGAAGTAAATAATTATATTTTATGTAACTTGAGTCAATAAATGCTCTATAATAGTGCTAAAATAAACAATTTTTTATTTTTTAAATTTAATCTAAATCCTCTGCCCTGAGAATCATATTTAACAAAATACACTTAATATTTTAAATAAAAAGAGTTGGAATGCAATCAACTAAATCAATCACTAAAGCTGTCCAACTTATGAACATTTAATTATAACTATTCAATAAAAACAGGCATTTTCAGACTACTTCATCGATGTCTCAAAGATGATACCCCAATCAGAGCTAAGGGTGTCTCAAGAGTGATTGGTTTAAGATTACGAAAATGTTCTAAACTTTTCAATTTAAAACTTCACAAATCGATCAGATTTGATAGCAGATGAGAGTAAAATTCATTTATTTATGAAGTGTCAAGAATATTTCGCAGAATATAATTCCTTAGAACCAAGGCGCTGTACAAAATTTAGATTTCATAATTTTTTGAAATATATTTATAGGCCGAAGCAAATAAAACATTATAATTCACGTCATTTAAATCCTTTAGAAAGTAAAACTAAAAATTAAATTGCATGATGAATCTGAGAAATTTTTGCTGATTAATTTCTGAAATATTATATAAATTATGAAAATTTATTCTGTGATGCACATATGACTTAAATACTGAACAACTCTGTTTTCATTACTCATTTTTTTTAAAAATGCTTAGATTCAGTTAAAACTGTTTCTTATATTATTTGAAGTTTAATCATTTCCACTTGAAATCAAAGTTGAAATTTTACGGGAGTTGACAGAAAATTAGTTATATACATAGTATATTATAGTTTAAAGCTTTTATGATAGTATGAGTGAATTATATGACTATCAAAATTTGAAGCTGAAAAATATTTTGATGATGAAACTATTAAAGTTACATAAAATATTTAATTGAAAATTTTAACAAGCATTAAGTTTGGCGAACAGGCTGGTCGTCAAAGGCGGCTAATATGGAATATCATTCATTTAAAAAGAATGATTTTTTATATTAATGGGGAAAACATAATTACCGAATATTTCTTTTAATGTATAAGGTTGTCAAAAGAACTCTAAAAAATTCATTTAAAAACCTGAATTTAGAGGGGAAGTTTTAGAAATTTTATGATTTTAAAATATTTATACGTAGTGTTTGAGAGATTTTACTGTATGAAATAAAGTTGAAGAGGGCAAATTCAGAATAAAAGTTTTTCTTTTATTTTGAAGAAATGACTTTTTTTTCTATAAATGGTGAAACCATGAAATTTGCAATAACAGAATATTCTTTCCATTTATAGAAGAGCATCCTAAGCTTTTCATCATATACCAGTGGAACATTTTACAAGATTTAAGAAAGAATAAAATGCTAAAATAAGTCTCTTTAACTTCGGAGCATCAATTGCTTTTAAAATTGTCGCCTTTTACACGAGAAGAAAATAACAACGAAAAAATAAGACTTCTCGGAAATGCAATTACGTGGAACAAATCTTTTAAGAAGCTTTTCTGAGCTTGAAACGTTTATGAATCAAATATGTAACGCATCAATTACAACAAAAAAACAATAATTTTTGATGAACACAGCAAAAAAAAAAAAAAAAAAAAAAAAAAAAAATGGAAAATAAATTGTACATCTTTATGATGGCAGGCGAAAATGATTGCATACTTAATTATGTCTGATTCGAGTGTAAAAAATGTGTTCCTAACATGTCATTTCAGAAAGGAAAAGGTTTTTCAGAAACAAATTAGTACCAAACGAAATATTTCTTTTCGAATCAAAGAAGCGCAACAGATGATACTTATTGAAAATCTTATCTAACCATGACTAGTCTCGTAGTCGAAAAAGAACAAAAAAGAGCTCATCGTTGTTACGCTTGGAGCTCAATAAACGCCTCAGGGCATCACTACGGAAGCGCTAGTATTACGAAGTAACTCCGCCCAGACGACATACTGCACTTGGACCATTTTCTGCTGCCAACTTCAGTCAACGAAATTCGGTTTCGGTACGTACAGCGATTCGCCAAACGATATTTTAATATTCCAGTTTTACTGGTGAGCTATTGTTTTGATTTCTGCTTCATCCAGATGGCTAAATGGATTGTCTGCGCAAAATAAGGTATGATAAATATTTTGATTTATAATTATTTTTATCTGTTATGTTTTCAAAATAATAATTTAATTTTTAAATACAAACAAGTCTTTTTTAATATTCTTTCAAGTTAGTTACTGAAGTATTATTCATTTTTTCGAAAAAAGGAATTTTTATATATTTTTAAAAATAAATTCCACCATTCAAATGAAACAATAATAAAGACGAAAAATTATTATAGAAGAGTTTTAACTTAAAATAAATTTTCATTATTTTAACTACTTAATTTTTATTTCTACAGTCATAGTAGTTAAATAAGTAAGATAAATTTATTCAATCATGTTATAGATTCTTTTTGTATATGGAATGATGCATTTTATTAAAATAATAACATGTAAAATTCATATTCAAAATATTTTTAAAAATTCCCATTTATGAAGTTTCACCACAATCACCTCTTTGCTTCATTTTTATATATGAAATGATTTATTCTTCTATAGAAATGGTGAAGTGGAATGAAAACATCCTTCTAATACTTATGTTTAGTTGCATCCATTCAAATGGCAAATCTTTGGTGAAAAATATTCAAATATTTACTTTAATTGTGTTAGTGTACGACATTTTGAAAAAAAAATATTATTAATCTTTTCCCCTTTATTGACATCACCATAAGCATGCTAACATGAATTTGCTCACTTATTATTTAATTAATCTCAATATTTTTTTTCTTTTAAAAATATTGTTTTGTTTATCTTCCAAACATTTGGTTATTTATTTTCTAAACTTTTTCGATTTTTAAAGTGAAAAGCTATCAAAATTTTCGACATCTCGTAGAAACGGTAAAAAAAAAAGCATCGCAAAAAATGTAAAAGTTCTGTATATGATTCTGTTCTGTATTAATTTAGCATTTATTTACAATATTAATTTAAGAAAAAGTTGTAAATGATATACTTACTAAATATTTCAATAGATTTATTTTTGCTAAAAAAACATGATATAAATATAAGACAAATAAAAGTATTTCAAGTTTCCACATAAAAATTTTTACATTACCTTTGCTAGTTTCATCCATTTTATATTAAAACTCAAGACAGCGTTTAATCAAAAATGTCATTACATTGCAAAATATCCACGTTATTTCTCATTTATGTGTCTTATACTGACAATTCTTACCACTTTCAGTATACATGACTTCAATAGAAATATAGGTAGAAAAACATATATTGACAGTGCTTCCAAACTTCAATGTATTAAGGTTTTAAATTTTGATATTAGTTTTAATTGTCCATTTCGGATATATAAATATAGAAAGAATATTGAAGTTTTAAATCATTGCCATTATTTCGTGTTATTTAATTGTAATTTCGTAGTTTAAAGGTAAATTTATTTTTGTTAAAAGATAAAGTACTGAAATATATATTTTCTTATTTTGGCCTCAATAATTATTGCATTGTTTTTACCTTTAAGTCCCTTTCTAAGAAAAATCATCTTTAAGCTGAATAAAGCTACTTAAAATATTTTATCCTTTCGTTAAATATTGGAATTTTTATGTGGTCTATTTTTTTGATAATTTTTAGAAGTGAGGCTTTTCAATATTTAGTCAATTTTGTTTCATTTTAGAACCAATGAGCTGGTCAGTTATGAGTCGAAACGCTTAAGAATAATTTCAGAAAAATAAAATAATAAATATTATTGAATAAAATAACTTCTTGAGCTTAAAATATTTTATGAGACTCAAAAGTAATAAATTTCGTCTTAAAAAGTTTATACTTAATTTTTTTAATTCAGTTTAAAATTTAAATTTTCAATTTAAAAAATATGCAGGTTATTTAGGTTTAACTGAAATTTTAAAGTATAAATTCAAATACTAGAAAGAATGTGTATTTCAATGGATTCATTTAACTAGCACATATGTACAAAGCACATATTGGTGGATTTGTATACCATGTATGAATCAAATTCCACGAATTTTCAAAAAAATAAACGCATCGAATATTCGAATGTTCAATTTTGCATTTCATTTCAATATTCACTTCTGGAGAAATATTACAAAATTTTTTAACACAAAAAATGGAGGTGGTTTTTTTCTTTTAATTAAAGATTACAATTTGTTATTAATTATAAATTTTCAGATGGCTTTACAACATAATGGACAATTGGACAGGACAAATCGTAGATCTTTTTCTTTAACAATAGTTACTTGATCTGTAAAAAATATGAAAATTTTGATCGCCTAACAAAGCAAAAACAAAAATTTAATGCTTTTTTAGAAGCCTCTATGATTTACTGAAAAAGTGCAATTGCCTGGGCATCATTTACCCTTACTATTTTGCTGATTCATATATAAAATAATCTTCCAGGACATTATGTTATTATAGGGAAAAAATAATATTTAAAAACCTTGTTTATTACTGCTATTGAATTTGCTGATATTAATCCTACCATTTTATCGAAAGTTCAAAATAATTTCCAACTATCATTGAAAAAATATGATAAAAAGTGTATCATCTAGAGCTTAAATTCGTATCAGGATCTTTTCAATTGATGACCAGAAGACCGAAAAACAAATTAAAAAAGGATAAGTTAAAAGTTGCATTATCTTTGCATCATAGATATAAAAAAGTGTAGAAAACATTTTAGAAAAACTTCTATTGCTGTATTGCTTGCCAATTTCATTGGAACTAAAGAGCAACAAAGCATTATAGTTTTTATTAAATCTCGAGTCTTTTCCTCATCAAATAATCATTACAAGAAAATGTGATCACCGTATAAAAAAATATGGAATGTATTTTAAGTTTCTTACTGAGATTTTGGTGAAAAGGGAGTTAAGTAACATCTGATGACAAATGTATACTTTTTTTTATTGTTGTTTGTTGCATTTTTACATCATTTTACAAATTTTTACATCAAAACTCTTTCCAAATTTCTAATTTTTTAGTACATTCTACTTAATAGTTCAGATTTAGAATTTTTTAAAAATCCTTGAAAATTACATCATCCCATTTAAACATGGGATGGTCATTTTTCTTCACTAATTTGAATGCTAAAGAATGCCTTAATTTATTTCTTGTCATATGAATATCTTTACTTTCGTTCTCTTAAATCGACAGAAAATCATTTAGCTTCAACAATACGTACTATCGGGTACTTTCCATTCATTTGGAATATATTTTTTTTCTCTGCTGCGCTATTTAATATCGATGGCTTCTTTATACCCACCATTTCTTAATATAAAATATGTTATAACTCAGTAAACTTGAGATTTCAATCCCAATTCATGAAGAAATACGATTCTAAATTTTAATAAAACACTAATTAATGGAGGCAATTGTATTTATTGACTTATATATAATAATTTCAATTGTGCAAGATAGATATAAAATGAGACTGAATAAATAATATCAAAACAATAAAATTTAAAAGAATTAAAATATTTCAACAATTAAGAACTTCCAGGTTTAAAAAAATGATACTTTGGATTTGCATTCTGTTAGAACTCAGAATGCAAATCCAATCTTTATAGCTTTTACATTTTTTTTTTGCCCGGATAAATGGCATCGATTTATTCATATGAAATATACGCCAAATGCGTCTTTCCAATTTAATTTTGTATTATTTTGAAAGTCAATCAAGAAGATAAGAGTGAGGCAGCACACTGTTAAATGTTAAAGTCATGAATAGTACGCTTAACATATAGCTATGCGATAAGTCATAATCAACCAACTTCATTGTGTGAATAGTCCAATCAATTCTTAAAAGACTGTATAAATAACTATTCATTCAGGATTGAATTACAAAGATTTATTAGAAGACTCTTAATTTTAATATAATAACAGATACCATAATTTTAATTATTGTTTTGCGTTTCTAAAAGGAAAGAATTACGATTATGAGCATTTAATATTAAACATAATCATGATTTTTTTTATCATTTTTTCGTGATATCTCTTATCCAAATAAAAATAAAAACGCCTTATGCAGAACACATCTTTGAAATTCATTTTTAAAATTTTCAAAAAAAAATTCTTACACGCACTTCAATATTTTTCAAAAAAATTTTCTTATATTACTCATACATTAACCGATAAAATGCCTATATGAGAAAAAGCTATAGCAGAAATTATTTATAATGCAAATGTCGATCAAATAAAACTTTTGACTGCCGTAATGATTTAAAATTCATTTCATTTGCTTAATTTGTCACTGAACTTGCAAAACTGCATTCATAAATTACTATGGTTCAGATTTTAAAACAATGGAAGTTGAAATTAAACTGTCAGCAAGATTATCAGTTTGACATTTGAGTCTATATCCCATAACAGCCAAACTATATGTGATCACACATCTTCAAAACGATTCCATAGCATTAAATAAGTTTTCCACAGAGAATGCGTGTATTTTATCACTTTTATATGTTACAACAATGTATGAAACAGTGACATTCTAAAGAATGTCTAGGCTTTTCAAATAAAATACGAAGTATGAAAATTTTTCGAATATGTTTATATACTCTTTCTGAACATCCTATGTAATACCTAGGTATTCTATAGTC
This sequence comes from Argiope bruennichi, assembly GCF_947563725.1. Classification (NCBI taxonomy): domain Eukaryota; kingdom Metazoa; phylum Arthropoda; class Arachnida; order Araneae; family Araneidae; genus Argiope; species Argiope bruennichi. Next base: position 9,711,351 of record NC_079154.1, read on the forward strand.
AAATTTCGGTATAAAATGAAAATTATAAGGCAAATTATGAATTTTAAATAAAATTAGATAATATATAAAATTTATTTATCTACCCAAAATATGAAAAGAAGATAATGAAAAGGGTTTCATTTGAAAGATGGTATTTACAGAATTAAAAACATTATTTTGGAAAAAATAATAAAACAGCGAATTAAATGTCTTTTATTCAAAATACATAAAAGAAAATGAAAGTTCCTTATTAAAGAAAACTAAATATGGAGTTTCACACTGTATCAAGAAAGAAAATAATTTTATTTTGAATAATTATTCAATAATAATATAATAACATCCAATAATAATGCATAATCAATTCAATCTGTCGCCGACGAAACAAATTTTTCATTATAATTCATATTTCATCTTTTGACATTATACAGAATGATTAGGAAATGTGTGAAATATTAATCATTTCACACTTTGCCAAAAAAAAATGCTTAGACATTTTATAAAATGTCGGACTTTAAACTTTGACTTTAATATATATCTAATAAAACGCAATACCATTCAGAAATTGTTTTCTTATATAGTGAATATTTCTTTCACTCAGTAATAAAATACATAAACGATTGACTAAGTGAATCAACGTTTGCCTCAGGAAGGACTGACCCTTCCACAACAATATTCTCACACCCACCAACAATTGTTCTAATTAGGTACTCTCTTTAAGAGGCAGACGGTCGACGATATTTAAGCTACTGCAACTAGATAAGAGCAAGTAAATTCACTGGCTGTTGGCCATTACATCCTATTAATGCAAACCAAAACCTATTTGCGATCTTATGCGTGAACTTAATATCTGATTAGTGAGGGGATTTATTTCAAGCTTGCAAGTCGGAACCGGCGAAGTATCAGACCGGAAAGAAGCATCGCAGATAAATCGGATTGCGCGTCTCAATGTGCATCCTTAGATAAACAAAAGCCTGCAAGATTGTTTTTTTTTTTTTAATAAAACATATGTAATATTCGCATTATATGTTTTACATTGTCGCGTTAAATCTGCTAAACATCTATGTATCACAAATATATTTATCGGAGCAATATCGAAAAGAACGAAAATGCAGCATTTAAAATCGTACAAACCATTTGCTAGTTTTTGCTTATATATTTTCAAATGTTGACCAATTAGAAATTTCATCAAAAAATATTATAATGCTAAAACAAAAACGAAAAATTTTTTCTGTGGATTGTCAAATTATACAAACTATAGAATTATTATGTAATATAAAATCTATCGAATATAATAATGATTTACCATTTTATATGTATTTGCTTCTATATCTTTCATAAAACAAGTTTAAACTCTAGATATCTTCAGATAAGAATATAGTAGAATTCACATTATCCGAAAAAATTAAGCCTGGTTCCATCCGGATAATTGTGTAGTATCCTTCATAATACAAAATTGATGTTCAGATTCATGTAGTATAACTACATAGCACAGAATCTAAATACATTCAGATGAAAATGCTGCAGATATTTGAATCGAATGAGATCTCACCCAATCCAGATATTTGATAATAGACAAAAAAGAAAGGAAATTTGCTCATTAATTGTATTAATTTAATGATTTCAAAAGCAATATTGTTAACTGTTTGTATATTTAAGTACTGTATTAAAGCACTACTGCTTGAATATATTAGATTAAGTCAGTTGTTTCGCTTTGTTCGTTTTTATTAAGGTGACCAGTTAGTTCGCCAGAAATACCAGTTAGATTTGATTTCAGATGAATCATTTACATATAATGTCATGTTCACATTTCCACCGAATTGTCTGACATTAAAATCCTATTATCTTTCTGTCTTATTTAAATTCTGTTCATAGAGTACACAAACCTTTCTAATGGGGGCCAGTTTCATTACACTATAGCGCTATCAAAAATGTAAATGTTCGGTTCATCAGTTATTTTAAATTTCTTATTATTATAACCTCTCTCTTTTTTTTATTTGTCTTGCAAATTACATATAAATTAAACAGAATTCTTCTTTTCTAGTTTTCAACAATAGAAAAAAATCATGCGGCTAAATGTTTGATGTAACAATGAAAACCGTTTTAATTCCAATTATACAATGTAATCTATTATCTGAAGTTATGCAAAAAAATATATATTTATTTTAAATTGCCAAAATTCAGGAAAAAAATTTTGCACTACTATTAAATTGATATCATTTTGATTTTGAAATAATACAAAATTCATTACTGCACAAAGATGTTTTCGGAAGTTATCACCGAAAGACGTCAATTAATCAATTTGATTTTTAATCAATTAATAATCTAATTACTAGCATTTCGAAGAACTCGCTCGCACATATTGCCAACCTCTAAGATATATATGTGCCATACTCGGCGGCTGTAAGTAAAACGGTCTAACCTATAGAGCGCCAACATACACACCTATTCAACTTTATTATTAGAAAAGATGATTTTTACTTGGGCCTGATCAAAGACACTCAAAGCGAACCAGTTAAATGGAGGTGGGATAAATGCAGTTCGATTATAATTTTTTATTCATTTTTGGGACTTGTATTAGTTTTTTTATATGATCAGATACATTTGCAATCAATTCAGACTAACATGTATTTCCAAAATTATCTTTATACTGTATATGAAAATTTCTGAATTAGAGAATATTCAATTTTTAGCCTTAAACAAAAAGGAAAAGGTGTCATTGGCAATCAGATAGCAATATTCTACAAATATTCAATGGAAATGGAATCAATGGAGCTGGAGACATTCAAAGGTCAAATATGACAGTGTATATGGCAGTGTAATCGAGTGTTGTTTCATAACATCACATCTTTTTTCTTCTTCTGTAAGATGCATAGAAGAATCCAAATTTAAAATGAATAAGCGCATTCAGAGCAATTCTAATTATTGCAATACTAAATTTCATTCAACTTCTGGGTTTTGATAAGTTGCATAATGCACAATTATAAAATTTCCTATTCCGAATAGTTCATATACACAAATTACATCTATAATGTGTAATTTTGGAACAATAATTTTTTAAATGTCTGGTATTTCAAAAAAGAATATTTTTGAACTTTGGCAAAAGAGCTTTGATTTAATTCATTTTTTCACAGCTTTTATTCAAAAATTAGAACCACAACCTTAATTTAATTGCTTATTTTTTGTAATGGAATGAAAAGGAATTTTAACAAAAAATAGGAGTGAATATTAGCTTTATATTATCATAAATTTATTATAGTAGTTTTTCTTTATTTTATTTACTATGATTTAACGCTTAGTTACAACTGATTAATTAATAATAAATTACTTAATTAATCAGTTGCAAAACTTACTGTCTAAATCAAATCATTATTCAATCTTAAGATGAATTGATTCATAAACAAATTTTTTCATACTACTTTGTAGTAATAAGACGGAAAGTATACTCCAGAATTTAAATTTCTATTATGCATCCAAAAAAATCTATTTATTGAATTACTATTTTTATTACTTATTATATTACATGCTAAAGTATTAAAAAGGGAATAGGTGTTTAAAATGGTGAAGAAAAATCGCCATTTCATTCTCCGGAAAATGGAAAAATTTCAAAATATTAAATATTTTTATACACAAATTTATAAAACTATATATTCATATAGAGTGTATCATAAGCAACAGTTCCTTTCCTTAAAAATATTCCTAAAGAATATAATAATTTTAATACATTTTAATGGATTTGTCAGTGTAATAAAATACATAACAAGAAACTCTTTATTTATGAGGGAAATATTAGATTGTTTTTAATATCTTTGTTTTAAGTCGGTAATATGCAAAAATTGTGAAAATCAGCGAAAAAGTTTCCAATTCAATATTAAATTGAACAATCACTAAAGGGTTGTTAAATTATCTTCATATTAACTTGTTAAATTATCTTCATTTTCTTTTTCATTACCATAAATTACATTACTTATTTTTTGAAGATTTATTACTTATTTAAAAAATACTTATTAATAAAATATTACTGATTTTTAAAATCAGTTTCGTCTCCAATTATATACTTTATAATACTTACTATATGGGTTTAATATTTCTAATAGAATATTAATTACTTAACAAAGTAAAAGAGGATTTTAAATAAACATCTTTCCGCCGTTATCGTTTGCAAATAGTCGTCAATCAGTTACAACAAACGATTTAAATCATTCCGATTACAATAAAGTACTTTTTATGAAAAGTTTCCTTTAAATAATTGGCGCCAATCAAGTCATTAGAATTCCCCAAACATCAAGTAGCTCATCATTTCCTATTGAGTTGTATTCTTATTATGAACAGTTATCATTTTATGAAAAATTTAGCGTCTAAAAATAAAAACAATCAATCAAGATAACTCTCGGTAATTAACTTTCTTTGACCTTACATGATATTTCCTCTTACTTCATCTACAGCTTTCGATCCTTGCTTATCAGAAGAACAGGGATCATTGAAGCATTTAATAAATGAACTATACCATTCATAAAAAAGAAATCATCAACGAACGCTTCTTTTTCATTATTCCCATTTGCCGTTCCACTTTTTTGCTGATTATTTTGGGAATCGGAATGTATAACCTTTCAGAACTAATGTATTACCTAACAAGGCGCAGTGCAAAATGTAGGTCTCAGTTTTCGCTAGAAGGCAGCAGAGTATCCGGGCTTTTGCTAGCATCAATATTTGTTCAAACATATCCATATTTTACTTTCTAACCGAATTGTTACTTGAACAAGAACTAAATGCCGTCCGTTACGCTCTACGTTTCACATTAAGCTAATTATCTAAATATGACTTTTTGATTAGACGGCTATTGTTCTTCGTGCTTTGTTGACATAAACCGTTTGGCCATATTTGTATTTAATAGCGAGGTGCATGCCTTTGAAATAATAATTTAATTTGAAGTAAAGGCTCATTATTTGTTTTGGATTTCCAGATGATGAATTATTTTTACAGTGAATTTAAAACAATATAAAATAATGTATTATCTATCCGACATATTCTTAAAACAAATGAAGTACAAATTTCACAGACATCTCAGATAGACAAAAATTTCAAACATTATTTAATATAAATTGTTTAAGCAGGGTATATTACTTTATGTAATAGACGAATAACTTTCTATCGGAAATTCGAAACACATAAAATTTTTACTGTATTATCAGGCAATGTTTTTTTTTTTTTTTCCTTTTTTTGGGGGGGGTAGAAATTTTAAAACAAATTAATTTAATATGTGAAATTTTGACGAAATATTTCCAAATTAAATATTTGTTGAAGGTTTCTCATCAGAAATCAGATAATAAATACTTGTCTTACATTAATTTAATTAATTTGTTTGCGATAAGAATAATTTAGGAAAAAAATATAATAAAATCCTTTACTACCCTTATTTATCTGCCTTTAATCACAGAATTGTTTATGTAAATTCAAAATTGAATCTTTTTATTGATACTAACTTTATTTCCATACAGTTTTTCTCCAATAAACTTTTTAATATTTCTTTATTCCTTTAAAAGAATTTTAAATATTGATGTTCGTTATTTTCACTATTAAATTTATACACTCGTACATTGCAATGATTTTGCATACATTTTTTTTTGTATCCACGTCATTGCAATTATTAGTTAAAAACAGATTTTAAAAATAAAATAACGTTTAACGAATCCTCTTCCAAAATATTATCATGTTATTATGCTTCTAACTAGATCTTCGAATCTCCTTTACATTCTTTTTCTTTTTGCCAGGCAATAAACATGCAACTCAACACGCCATTTTCCTTGCCATCCTTCCTCAAGGGATGAACATCGTCATTGCTGGAACCTTCATCTAACGGCCAAGATGACTATGATCTCAACTGCACCATCCCACCTGGACCGAATCCTGCTAATGGTTGGAAGTCCAGGGCGGTACCACGTCTTGGTGGCCTTCCTCCTTTGCTGCATGCAATTTCCAGTCTCATTCAGCGACCATCTGCTCGCTTTCTACACCGTCACCCCCAAACACCGATGCAGAGCGGATGCCAACTTGACCCTTGGTGACTATGACTTAAGGCCCATAGTCACTGAAAATGGCAAACGTTTTTATTCGGCATGTAGCTTGTTTGCCGATCCACTGGATCATTCGAAAGGAACTAAGCCTTGTGACAATGGGTGGGAATTCATGATAAACAAAGGGGAGTCCAGCGTTGTCACAGAGGTAAGAAAATCATTACATTTCCAGTTCAAAAATACTTTACATCAAATTACATACACATATTTAACATAGAAAAATAAAATATCACATAGTTTTAAGTTGGCTAACGAACTATCACAGAGAGGTGATGTCTTACATATTCACTTATTAACTGAAAGGCATGATGGGAACTATATAAATACTCCGTCTCAAAGTGCCATCTAGGGGCAGGTGTGGAGAATAGATACTAGATATATATACAGTGGTTACAATTTTAAAGAATTTTTTTTTGTAAACTGTTGATTTCTTGTCAAGCGTGTTCTAAGTTTCTACAAAAAGTGGAATTTTTTTGTTTGTTTGTTTGAATACTTCGTACAGCCATTAAATCCTTGAGTGTATTAAAAGTTCAATGTCTACAAAAAAAGTTATGGATTCCTATTCATGGTACAAGGTAGGGTGTATTTAGATAAAGAAACTGAAAAATACTAATTAATTTTATTTTATAATCTTTAGTTTTAACTTCAAATCAACCAAAATGAATTCGAATTGCAAAAGAATTAGAAATAAAAACGCTCGATTTAGTCAATTTTCACTCATTTATTAAACAATTTTCTTGGTTCTGTTCAGTATAAAAAGACATAAGATTTCAATTATGTTAATCGATGTATGCTGAAATTAAAGAGTACTCTTTCCACCAAATATAAAACAGTGATTTATATTTAGTAGAAACGGTCTTCTTTCTTCTTCGATTATTTTTATTTCCCTAATGAGAAATATTTAATGCCCTATCTTTATATTATATACAACTAAAAATAATTTAGTGACCTTCAAAATCGACTTACAGCTCATTTTATTGTTCTTTTGCTACAGGAAAACTAATTGTAAATAAAAAAAAAAAAAATTCTATACCATAATACTATAATTTGGAAATAGAATCTTCTTGTTTGAGAAATAATTTAAGGAAAATCAAGTATGATGTGTTAGCTAAAAAATATAATTTATAAATGTAGGTTATTTAAATTGTCATAAAGAGAAATCATGTATATGTTTTGCACAAAAAGGTCAATTTGAATATCAAAATGAGTACACTTCTCGTTTACAGTAAAAATAGGCTAATATTTCTTCAATTGTGAAAGTTAAAATTCTTAGAAAACGATTTTAAGAGACAGATAAAACTATATTGCGGAGAACGAATAGATGTATTTTCATCATTCAAATGAAGGACTATCAGCAAATCTAAAAACCGAAATACACCTTCCAATATTATTGATGCTCTCTCGTTACAATCTAATACATTTTAGAGTCAATGCGTTTTAAAAATTGCTATGAAATTATTCCTTCTTAATTGTGCAATTAAACGTGATAAAAGTGATGATAAGAAACTAATATTTTATGACTTTGACAAATATTTATTTTATAATACTTTAATATTTTATTAAAATTTGTTGCATAATATTATAATATTTTTAGAGTATAAAAACTGTTATGTTTACTCAGAGTAACTAAAACCTTAAACATGCAAAGAGATTTGCTCAAGATCAAGGTTTAAAACCCAGCCATTTTAAATTTCAACGTGTTTTGGAAACGTCATGTGTTTTCCAAGTAATTAGTTTACTATTGATGTACTCTTTTCCTCTGGTTTATAACTTATTTATAGTTCATATAGTGTTTGTTTTTGTTGATATTATTCTATTTTTGTATTTTCCACTCATCTGAAAGCAAGCATGTTTTATTCATATTATTTTTTTCTATATTTTTAAAATAATCAGCAAAACAAAAAAATTAGTCCTATTCACTATTCCGAGTTCACCAATTTTTACGTTTTCGTGTGCGAAATAATCGAAAAGGAATTAATGTAAACGTCAAAAAATTAAAACTCGAGATTTTGAGAAATCCTCAGTTTCAATCCATCCTTTTCAGATCTTCATCAATTAGAAAAAAACACTTTTGGCATTTTTTCCACTTTCAGCTAAACGAATAAAAGTTGGTAAATGATCGTCACAAAAAATTTTAGGTTTCAGTCAACTTTTAAACGAAATCCATTCGTAGGAAATCTGTCAGTCTTGCTGTCCGAACGTAAGTTAATAACTATAAAAGCAAGGAACTTTGATATACAGATTTAAAATCTGAAGTATAGATCCGTACCAAATCTGACAAGGAGTTGATTGTCTGTCAGTCTGTATTTTCACAATTATGAAAAGCAATGGCTTAAATATTTGAAATTAGATATGTGATTTTGTTATTGCAAGAATACTTCTCTGTCAAATTTTGCTTTCAGTTATCGGAGAAAAAGCGTCCAAAATACACGTTCGATGTTCGGATGTTTGTATATCAACTGCATCTCAGTGATTAATCCCCAAAGATCATACGCCAATAAGCTCTTTCGTAATTCTTGTTCACTGACGCCATACAAGTGCATTTCTAAGGGAAAATAGGCATTTTCGGAAAGACCACTTCGACTGGTTATTTTATATAGAAACTCATTTTTCCTAGGCTATCAATGATCTCATGTCATCTATCAGCACTATCAAAGTTTCTGATATTTAAAAAAAATCTCAGAAAACAATACTTCACTGCATAATTTGTATGGAAATAAAACCCTTGACAGAACCCGCAGTTTTTCAACAACTGGGGCGATATCATCAATTAATTTAGCTACTTTGCAAACATAGTTAATGAATTAGAATGCCCCGGTTTATTATACAAGCTAAATTTAAGAAACCTAACAGGAATCCTATCTTTCTGCATTTGCTTTCTTCATAAATTTAGTAAATAATTTGATTATCCAAGGCTGTAGTTTTATCTGCATAGGTCACGAATGTCGTCTTAACTGCTGCTTATTTAATACAATTGATTCATACTTTTACCTTAGAAGTCAATAGCCCAACTCAATTGAATCAGATAACTTTTGCATTACTGTATTCAGTTACTCAATTTATCAATGCCAAAGGCACCTCTTCTCTTTTGTTCCGAACTGCATGCTTTGTAAAAGATAAGACATCACAGCTCAGTGTAAAATGACGTGCAATTAGATTATTGAGGGTTTCCTTTATTACTTTGCAGAAATGAAAGAATTTATTCCATTTAGTTTTGGCGTCCACTCTACATTTTGCAACGGGAGAAAGAATGTGATTTCAATTCATAGCCTGAATACAATTAGATGTGCGATCACATTCATAGTTTCATTTGTCATGATATTGAGATGCCACTCAAGTTGACTTAATAGAGTATATTTTTACTTTCTCATATGCGGGATATACATAGTGAAAAATAATGTAATTGTGAAAAATTTTGAACTCGAAATGTTGATTTAACTTCACGTTTCAGAACTTCCGAGTCCGAAATAGCAGTTTTTGAAATTATGTTTGTCTCTCCATCTGTCGCTGTATTTGTCCATCTGTGAACACGGCAACTCAAAAAGGCTTTAAGCAGACATGATGCGTGTCTTTAAACCAAATGTGTAGATTTCAGTCAAAAGTTGAACAGAATCTAATGTCAGGAAATGAGTCTGTCTGTCTTTGAGAAAATGAACATCGTAACTACAAAATGCAAAGAGTTCATGATTTTGGCCTCTAAAATATAGATCCGTATCAAATTTTGAATAAATTCTTTCAAAAAAATTGACCTCTATCAATCTGTATTTTTATATGTATAAAAGCGATAACTGAATTAGATAAATGAAATTTAGCTTATGATCTCGTTAAGAAGATTGCAGTTCTATGTCAAATCAATCTATAATAAAAAAAAAAGCAACCGAAATCCATACTCTTTTTTCTTCACTCTACTACGAAGCACAAAATGCTCATGCTTGGAATTCCGAAAATAAAATTCTGAGCACGTCTGGCCTTCATGGCCTTGCTCAGAATCCACAATTTTTATTTGGGAAGAGACGAATAACATCTTTATTTGGGAATATTCTAGAATGTTCAGTTCCTGTGAAGCTATCCTCAATGTTTTATCTACTTTAATATCTTAAGTGTGAACTCATTCTTATATGCATTACTTTATATATTTTGCAGTGGGAATTGGTTTGTGAACGCGAATCCCTCGTTGCCCTTCTGCCTTACCTCAAAGCTGTGTCTGCCATGGTAGGGGCGCTAGTCACAGGCATCCTAGCAGATAAGTATGGCCGAAAATACGTGCTCATCCTATCTCTGCTATTCCACACCAGCTTCGGTGTCTTCTTGCACTTCCTGCCACTCTATGGAATATTTGCCACAGTGTTCACCTTCCAGGGATTCCTGATAGCTGTAAGAGACAACTTGTTTGAATATATTTTTTCTTTAAGTTTTTACTGACTCCTTTATAAGTTGCCATGTTGTTGATTCATTTTTTTTTCTTCTCTTTTTTGTGTATGTTGAGTGTAATTTGTAATCTCAAAATATCTTTCATTTAATTTATATCTAATTATATTTCTTATTTGTTTAAGGTAACCGACTACGTTCGAAGGAATATTTTTGAACAATTGGATTTTTTAAAAACTATTTATGGATTTTTTAAAAACTATTTATGGATTTTTTAAAAACTATTTATGGTTCTTAGATGTATTGTCAATTATAAACACTATAAATACAAAAAAAGTTATTTGGAAATATAATATATTTTGAGAAATAGGAAAATTTGTAGTAAATGTTAATGAAATTTAACCAAAACGGTTAACACACTACACAAAATTGTAATACAGCAATCTTATTTTTCTTTGTACACAAGTTATAGAATATAATGATGAATGAAATGAACCAAAATCTAAGAAACATTTTGAGATGCAAAGAAATTATGGATAAAAATGTACGTATATATACATTTTTTCCATAAATTTACAACTTAATTTTTCTAAAAACACCTATAAATGAAAAAGTATTTCACCAACAATAAAACTTTTGGTTCATTTCATTGCCCACAGTATTTAAAATACACGCTGAAATTTTTATGTAAATACTTCTGTTAGTTTTTGAGATATCATGTTAACGGTTTATAATTTTTATGAAAATTTGAGAAAATTGAAGTTAAAAAAAAAGTTTTAGCTAAAAAAAATTGTTAAAAATTATCCTGGATGATAGATCAGACCTTCCTTTTCCTAGAAAATACTATTTTGGAAAGAGGAAAGCCTGAACCACAAGAAATAATAATAAAGAAAGAATTCGCCAATGTGGTCGATAACCAGTGTTTTCAACGTAGTCGGATACCTTAAATCTAAGAAGTGTATATATGGTACTGTGAAAATCCAACGTCTCACAGATGAGGATATTCTATGATGAATATCAATAATCATCGACGATCTCATTTATTGTCTTTTAATGCGTCTGAAATATTTGAAAATATCATTATTTCTAATTATCCGAGTAAATCCCGATATTCAGTGTGCACCACTAGTGAATACAAACAATTTTTGTTACTTACAGACAAAAATGGAGCTTTTTATATCAAACTCTATTATTAATTTGTATTATGGCGCATATTAAAACATTAGAAAGCTTAGTAATAGCATGCGTATATAAACTGTTTAACTTAAAACGAACATTGCATTCAAAGTAAGAAAAAAACAATACCAATTATAATTTTACATGAAAAATATTTGATTAACCATATGCGCTCTTTATTTTTGTAATTTATAATGTTACTATAAAGCTTTCTCTACATCTTCTTAGATTCTTGTTTCACCTCTCACCCAAGTATTTTTGTGCTTGTCGACATAAACTGGCAGCGGTTCGAATATATAAGAGCAAAATCAAATATTCGGTCTTTTATCCATCTATTTGGTACGCGTTGTCCTTCACAAGAGAACACGGACAATCTTTAATTTCGGTCTTTCGCAATAACATGTACATTTGCTTAAGGAAAAATAAAAAAATTCATTGAGAATATTCTTACACGATTTGAGCGCTAAGGAATTTAAGGCATAAACATTCTAAAATGTTAGATTCAGTTTGATGTCCGCTTTCATTGTTTCATAAAATATTTAATCGCATAATTTAATTGTTGAAAGTTAAAGAAGAAGAATTATGTTTAATATCTGTGTAGTTTGCAAAACATTAAAAAGTGAAGTTACAATATCACGAAATGTTGAAGACCGAGGAACCGAACGTTTCAGGTTTTGATGGCAACATGATATTATGAAACTAATCTCCATTAGAAAGGTTCATGCAAGCAATAAACAAAACTTAGTAAGACAGTTAAAATAACTCGGATTTAATGTGAACAGTTTTGTGCAATCGTGAACATGAAGTTGTAAAAAAAAATATTTATCAGAAATCAAATATAACAATTATTCCTGGCAAACCAGCTAGTCGTCAAGTCAAACATAATCTAATTAAGATGAAGAAAAGGCAGATTTATTTCGAAAAATTAAACGTATGATTATAAACAGATTAAAAGTGGCATATTCTATTATCGAAGTAAGAAAACCATGGATGGACTTAAATATTAAGTAAGCTACTTTTACCAATAATATTTATATTTTCACTCTTTCTTTTGCTATCCTAAAAATTATTGTACATTTTTGAAATAAAAATTATTATATACTATAAGATTTAATGTTCAGCCTTGTTAATATTCTACTTATAAGATAATTTGAGTTTGTAATGCCACTTTCTTTTAACAATAATAGTGTGCGGACTTTAAGAACCATTGGTTTTATATATTCCGTTTATTTCTGATACATTAACTTATGGTTTTGAGTATTGAAGAAAGTTTAAATATCAATATGTACCAATCATTTTGAACCAAAACCTTTCTCTCTATTCTATTCTATATTTCTCTCTATATATATCATAAGTCTTCCCCATTCTCAAATTGTACATATGCAGAATTAAAATACCATAAAAGCATAACTGAAACATGGATTATTATTTAACTTAGCATGGAAGCAACCTTGAGTATTTTTCGTGATCAAAATGGCGTGGATTATGATTTTGAATAAGCGGTTTTCCAACAAAGGTTGTTACCGTGAATCCAAGTTTGATTGGAGCGCAACGGTGAAGGTCAAGCTTTTGAAAAGAAGCGAAAAACGGTTAGCCTTTGATAATCCAACAGTTGTTAGTATTAACTGGGGAAAAGACACGAGAAGAAAAATGTGCTTAAATTTTGGTTTCCGATGGATCAAAGCTCATCGCTTTAAAAAATATATTCATCAGAACATGCTTTTATGTGATAAAATAATCAGAAGAAAAACAGCTTTAATAATCCAAAAAATGATAAAAATATGACTTTTTCAGATTTAAATTTGAATTAAAATACATAATATCTGGTATAGTCAGCTATCAAAGGTTGCTAAATTAAAGGAGGGGGCGTATGAAATTTGATTTAAAAAATGCTATCAACATAGTTGTCTTATAAATTTATAAGGAATATAATCTTTTTAATTATAGAATATTAAGACTTCAATATGTATACATACTGAGTATTTAAAATCGTTAATTAAAGTATCAATAATTACTTTTTATAATATATTGCAAAATATCATTTATTCATCAACTGGTTATGTCTCTAGACATAACCTATAAAATAATAAATTTTAATATCATTTCTGCTTGAAATGTATATCTTCTTCAAAATATTGCTTTAAAATTACAAGCTTATATATTTAATTGAGGAAATCATTAATGAAATATTATGGAAAAATTTTCAAGAATTTTATTATTTTACATACATTTTTCACGATATTTATCAAAAATAAATAAATGAAAACACATATCTCCTCACAAAGCTGTTGATTTAAAAATACCAATCGCTTTTAAATATTAAAACCCGTTTTTTTTTAATTGTCTTATATATGTTCGATCCATTGTGTACATGAGTCATTCTAATGGAGACCAGACCCATGACATCATAGCCCTTCAAAAAAGTAAATATTTGACATAATATTAGATCTTAGACAATAACCTTTTCCTTCAGCATTGTATATGGGGAAAAAACCATGCGATTAAATATTTGATGAAAAAAATAAAAACATTTGAATTTCAGTACAACAATGAAATCGATTGTTGGGAATTAGGCAAAAAATTATTCTTAAAATGAATGGCAAGGAGACCTTTTTCACAACCATTAAATAGGTATTATTGAAAATAATTTTTTTGAATTTTAAAACGGTATTTACATTTTTTGTAATAATGTTTTCGGAAGTTATCATGGAAAAGAGCTAAAATTCAGTTTAATTTTCAATTAATTGAAACTCTAATTAAAAACCTGAAAAAAGACGCAGCAAGGTACACATTCCCACACTCTAAAATACATCTACGTCAAATTTCGTAGCTGTAGATCAAATGGTCAGGCTTGGAGAACTTCAAACAAACACACACACACATTCATCCTTATTATTAGCATAGATTAACTAAAATAAATCCTTAACATGTTGATTACATTCGAAACGGATCGAAATGTGAAATTAAATTAGCCAGTTATTTAAATGCTAAAGTTTCAAAGTTAACATTTTAACATTCGAATGCTGCCGCCTGAAAAGACCGAATGACGGCAAATTGCTGATCAAAGCAATTTCTTTATGCAAAATTAGATACAAAGCATGAAGAATTAGCTTTTAATATATCCTGAAAAAAACTGTGCTCGAATCTTCATTTAATAGGGCGATAAAAAAATTTAAAAGAAAGACATTTCGTATATTCATAAAAACATTATTACTTTCTTAATTAAATAATATGATAAGCAATGCTGAAAATATATGAAACTAGAAAGGCGTTTAGTTGAATGAGTGTTTTTAAAACATTTGTAAGAGGTTACTAGAGCGAAATAATTTCTTTTTAGCGTGGATAACAACAACAGAAACAGTGTTGGCTTGGTTAGTTGGTTCTTTCAATAATACTGATTTGAAAGCAATTTTTATCTCATGAGAGCAATGTTAGTGAAAGCATTGATTTCATAAATGCTTCTTCCCAATTTATATTTTTAAAATTATTAAATATTGAAGCATAAAATTATGAATGAATTTTATTTAAATTCAGACTTTTTTTAGCGTTTCATTTATTGTTAAGTTGGCCACTTTTTATTGCACAGTTTTTAATAAATATCGACTGGTTTATGATTATATTTTTTATAAATTTTACTTTAGTTATTTCAATTCCGAAAACTGAATAAGTTAATTCAGACTTAAATTCCTTTCTTTTACTATATTACTATAAATGTTTTATTTTACTATAAAAACAATGTCTGATATGTTATTGTAACTACTAATTAAATTTTTTTAAATGTATCTTTTGAAATTTTAGACATCGTCGATGGATTTGAACGCGGTATTATATTATAAATATCATTATATACATTTATATAGGATGTAAATTGCATTATGAGATATGCATGAAACAAATAACGGTTGAAAATGCTTTATAAAGTTGATCATAAAATTATAAAAATTAGCAAAATGAAAAGTAAATGCTGACTAAAAAAGAATTTTCAAAATTTTAATTCAATTTTAAATTATAAATTAATCGAAATTTTCATGTTTTTCCTCAATAACTTAGAAGCATATAATCAAAGAAAATCATCCATATACACTTTAAAACTCGAAAACTAAAGCTTATCAGCGTTACCAATTCTTTTCCCGTCTGATTGAATAAATTTATCTGTATTTTATATCAACACTTTTCATTATGTTATTAACTGCAAATCATACACTATCATTTGCTATAATATTAAATATAACTTTTACGTGCACGTTATCGATGTGTGTACTATATAATTAAGAGAAAATTTTAAAATAAAATAAAAACAGACGTTTTATGTCTAAAACATATCTTTCGAACTTCATAATCGAATCTTCTTTATTTTTATTTAGTTATTTTTTTATTCATTTATTGACTAGTCGACCGTTGGCGACCAAATGGAGCCGGAAATGTTGGTTATATTTAATTTCAGTGAAAACAATTAGATAAAACATCATTTCTATGATTCCCATTAAATTATCAGTATTCAGAAATTCAAGCCGTGTTATTTTAATAGTTTTCCATGTGTTCTATTCAATGCAATGTGAGCTTTTCTAATGACGACCAGTCCCATGACATCATAGCGCTATTATGTCCCGTTTCTTTCTAAATTTTTTTAGCGAAATCGTAACTTCACTTTATTATTCATCCTAAAAACTACATAGATATTAAATAGAATTCTTCTAGAATGGAAAGCCACACTATCAAATATTTGATGAAACAAAGAAAATGACTTCGGTTTCATTTAAACAATGAAAATATTGTTGCGAAATATACTTAAAAATATGTTCTAAGGTTATTACAATTAAACTGACATCACTGAAAAGATTTTTTTTTCTCTTTTCAATTCCTACTATTAGCTCACACTCTCTCTATATATATCTTGTTTACATTTTCAGTCGTTAATAAAACACTTTTTGTTCATCCACTCAAGTTCAAATACATTTTTTTAACTTGCAGTGGATGACACATGATGTTAATACAGTTTTTTTTCAAATAATTAACTATAATTAATTAATTAACTATATTTGTCCAGTAATTTCTATTTGGTCGCCAAAGTCACCAAATCAGCCACAATTTCGCAAAATGGTTGCCAAGTTTGTCGCCAAATCCACCACCATGTCGCTAAATATTCGCCAAGTTTGTCGCCAAGCTTTATTTTGCCACTTAATATAGTAATTCTGTCATATGTATATACATATTTACATTAATTGTAATTATTTAATAAAAAGTAACAAAAAAATTTATTAACCTAAGTAGGAATTGACTTTAAAAAAAAATTTATATATATTACTTGTTTACTTTAAACAGTGCAAAAATGTCTTTTGTGCGGAAATATTTTCGTAAATTATTGCAAATATATATATATATATATAGCATTTATTTAAAAATAGGCTGTCAGTTAGTGTGGAATATTTTTTGTCTGTGGGATTCTTTGTGAATGCAATGTATATTTCAAACATTAATTACGAGTTAATTAATCAATTCAATTATTTATATATATATATATATATATATATATATATATATATATATATATATATATATATATATATATATATATATATTCATTTTCCGTTTGAATCTTTTTTTTATTTTTGCATTTTTATTGAATCATAGTTTCGATTAAAATGCAATGCAGAAGATTTCGCATTCCGTGCAGCATTTTTTAATATTTAATGCAATTTTTTTAAATAAACTCATGATGAATTTACTGATAAATAAAGAATTTTGATAATAAGTGATCATTAAAAAAGTCTCAAACTCTGTTTCAGGGAGTACAGACCACATCCTACTTGCTTCTCATTGAAAATCTACCGACTAAATGGCACGAAAAAGCTGCTTTAACAATAGCTCTTTTCCAATGCTCCGGCCAGTTGATACTGGCTGTACTGGCGTGGCTTATCCGGCACTGGAGATACATACAGTTGGTCATATCCGCTCCTGGAGTGGTAGTCATTGGATATTTTTGGTAAGATTTCAAGAATATGTTTGAAACGGTGACTGAGCCGGAAAAATTAGATAAAATTAATTATTTATGTTTGCTTTTGTAATCAATATTTAAAGGCTCAGTATTCTTTTAGTTTGTATACATTTTATTCGGGATTATTAGATAAAATTTGTTTTAAAGATACTTTAAAAAATAATGTTACTTAATCCTTCAAAAATTGAGCAGTTTAGTTATTTATTCGTTTTTTCTGTTTGAAACCGGGTTATTTTAATCATATTTTTTTTCCATCGCAATTGAATAAGGCAAAATATTTTAGTAGAAAATTGCCGTTTATATGTAGTCCTAATCAGTCAAATTCCATGGAATAATTATTTTACTATATAGATTTCTTCCTCGCCCAGATCAAAAGTGATGACTAAGTATTATTGTAATAATTGGAGAATTTCACTCCAAAATATAATAAAAATACTAAAACTAAAATATGTTTCATATTATTTGTTCATCACAGGATGTAAAAATATCTAGATAAACATCGAACAGGTACAAAATGAAATTCTTTACCATAATGTGAAAAGGAAAGTTTAAAATTGTAAAAATATTTAATTACATTTGTCATGTACGCGACTTATTTTTCACTTTTTACATCACAGTTTTAAAAAAGAAAAAAAATTAATTGAAATGTAAACGATTATTTTTTAAAAAAATGTAAATATAAATATAAATAAAGTCTGGTAAATTTAAAATTCAATTTAATATTTTTTTAACGAATGTGACAATAGTTTGCTATTAAAAAATTTAAAGCTTATTTTTTTTTCAGTAAATAAATATTATTTTTATAAATAATTTCGCTTTTTCAAACATTTGAAGGCATTTTTGATTATTTCAATGAATTAAACGGAGTCCATGAATTTGTTTTTGTTACGATTTTGTTAGTAAAGGAGATAAGTTCAATTCACTATGCGAGCATTGAATTTAGCTCTGAGCTGCAAATATATGCTGTAAAATACTTTAGCCGCATTCTTTGTTTATATAGCTCTATGCTGTAAAATATTTTCTTTCATAAATCTGCTGTGCATAACATGAAATTTTATTCGTTGATATTCTGTTCTCAAAATAGCTTCCAAAGAGCCTTAAAGAGCGGAAATTAATGTATAAAAAGCCTTTTCTTATTTAGTTAATAATAACAATAAAAAAATGAATAAAATATCGATAATTTCTGAATTTTTATTAATAAAAACATTTTAAACTAAAAAAATGACATAAATGTTTTGCAAATGGAAATGGCACAAGAGATAACTTCTCTACTTCTTCTACTTATGTTTTATACATTTATTTTTTAAATCTTAATAATTTTGTGTTCAGGACAAAATCTTAATAATTTTGTGTTTGTCGACAGGAAATAGGATTGCGAGTGAAACATTTACGATCCTATGGTTTAATCCCTTAAAAGTTTTGCTTTTTTCATAATCTAATTAGCGGGCACTTTTCATTTCGGAACGCATTGCTTTACTTATTCAGATTTCAGATCCATAAAATACTTGTGGCATTATCGAATAAGTTTTAACTTATAGGATTGAGAATGAATAATTCGTACGACGTAATAGCACGGTTATTAAAGACTTTAAAAAAATTTAATATTTCGATTATGGCTCAGGATTTAAAAATGATGGCTTTTCTAACACAATTGTTTTCAATTTCCTCATTCCTTTTTAATCCTAAAAATTCTAACAAAAGACATAGAAGTAATGTTTGTCATAGTGATAATCTGATAGAATGTAGAAATTTATAAGTTTTTAAAATGAGTTAATAGCTTTTTTTAATAACTCCTATACGGAGAACCAAATTAGTTTATATTTTAGTATAGAGAATTAAAACAACCAAATATGATTGGTTTAGAAATAAAAATTCAAGTGTTACTCTTCGCATCAGAAAATTATCACTTACATAACATAGATAGAATATATGGATAAACTTTTAAAAATATCGTATAAATATGCATTAAAAACATTTCACATGATGTGGAATTATGAACACAACTGACATTTCTTAACATCATATTGTGTTATTATAACAATGCAGTACTTTTAATTCCTTGATATTCGCGCCCGTGAATCATACAGTTATTGAATTATTTTTTGTCAAATAATTTTTCTTCATAAGCAAAATTAAATGTCATATAGTTATTATACCCGTGAGTCATATAGTTATCGAGTCATTTCCTGTCAAATAATTCTTCTTCATAAACGAAATTAAATCGTTCAAAGAACTATAAATCAATATAAAAATTACACATAAAATTACAACAATAACATAAAATTACAACAACAAATATTCTATGGATTCTTAATTCAATCAGTTAGACGTCACATTGAAATAGAAAGCTAGGTAAATTTTTTATAGGAAAATTGAGAGAAAATCTAAACCAAAAAAAGAGAGGTTTGCTAGCAATATTTTTTTTAATAAATTGTAGCTTCATGCCATATGAAAGTTAGCGTTTCAAACATAATAGCAAATAATAATTTCATTTATAAATAATATTATATATATTTTTTTTTTCACAGGCTTCTCCCTCGTTCTTTGGCATGGTTGGTTGTGGAAAATCGCCAGCATTCCGTCCAACGCCAATTGGCAAGGTTCTCTAACGAGACCAAGCTGGCGGTGTCGCCTAGCCTGCGACTCCAGCTGCTGAAAGCCTGTCGCGTGGCCCTCTCCATGCCCCATGGTTACGCAGCCAGGCACAGATTCGAGACAATCATCTGCTCCGCCCGACTCCGCGCCCTTGCCTTCACACAATATTACATATGGTATGCTTCGGGGATTTTTTGTCAAATGCATATAGACCTTGTCCATAAAAGGCCAGCGGGGCGTTCAGTGTCAAGGTGAAAGCTTGTCCATCAATGCTGGTTTTGAGGGTGACCGTGACAGGTGGAAATGTGGTCAGGGTGCTAATGATGAAGGCACTTTAAAATAAATAAAAGGCTCATTGAAACAGCGCTGAACTGGTTTCTCAGAAAGTTCTTTGCTCGGAGTTATAGTATTCATAATTTTTTTTTTCGTAATAAAAGTCGTTTCTTTAAGAAAAAAAAGTAATTGCGGCTTACTATCGATAAGTAATAAAAATTTATATAAATACTGATAGAACCCATGAATCATTGTTCACGGTATAATGAATTTTTAGTGAAGTCAAAACCATAATAAAACAAAAAATAAAGCTATGGAAACAAAGCATTAAAAATAATGATAATTTTATATGTTTATTTTTCTTCACAATATTAATATCGTCTGGTGAATAACAAACATTAAAAATCCAAACAAATATTCAAAAATGGAAACCCTCTAAAAAAAGGAGAGAGAAATTATGAAATTAGAAAGTTTCTTGCAAACGACGCTATTTGAATTTGAATTTTATGAGAGAGATGACGGAATTAGAAAGTTTCTTGCAGACGATTCTATTTGAATTTGAATTTTATAAAAATGATTTTCATGGTTCTTTTGCCGAATCAACAAAGAGATCAGCGAAGAATATACTTGAAATTATCACGAAAATAATTAATTAAACATCAGTGGAAAAGAGCATTTTAACCTGTTTTAAGTGAGAGAGAAAAATTAAAATGTTAAAAATAGGAATTTTAGTTTCAATTTTAAAAATTCCTCGCGAAAAACAATTTATAAAAATGTATAAATTATGTGAGAAGTTCAAATCAAATTTTTTTAGAGCTGCTATTATTTTTTTCACTTCGATCCTGTACAGATATATTTTTTTCTTGACAATCATTTGAAACGATATTATAGACAAACAAGCACGAAAACTCATCCAAACAACGCAACATTTTTAATAAGTAACTTTCTACAGTACATTTTTAAAATGCAATTCTGTGAATATAAATTTTGATTAAAACCTTGTACGAAATTCCACAGCCAGAAATGCGATATATTTGTTTGTAAACCGGAGACATACAGATATTGTCTGCTTACACTTCCTTTTATAAGTATAAGTGCTACTTTTTTAACTTGACAGTGGTGAATTCCATCTCTTAAAGAAATATAAATGCTTTGTATCGGTAAAACTATTTCCATAAGAACCTGTTTTTTTTCTTTCGGCCACAGTAGCCAAAGGGCAGAATCTCGGCTTAGAGATTGCAGAATTGCGAATTCAATGCTACATTCTCCCAAATATCCGTCATGAATGTAGCATGGACGTAAACACTTAAAATTCATCGAGGACTGACATCTTTCTGCTACTATGGCGTAAAAGTTTGGAGAAGAGAGTGAGGATTCAAGTTATTGTTATCTTGGTGGCTCAAAGTTGTGAGAATTGTTCCTCATTTAGCTTCAAACACGACAATGACCTAAACAAAATAACTTTTAAAAAATTATTTATCTCTCCATGGTGGGAATCTGATTTGAATTCTGAATGAGAACTCTTGCAGCAAATAGAAAGGTATTTTGTATTTGAGAAATGAAATTCTGAGATGAGAAGATTAATCTCCAAAGAAAAATATTCATTTTATTTTCTATTTGATTTGATTGATGCTGATCTATTTAACAGTGACTAGTGCATACATATCATTGATGACAACAGCACATATAAAAGAACTTAAGCCATAAAAAATAAAAATATATAATGTAAAGTGAAAGGAAATACTTATTTATCAGTAAAATATCGAAGCAACTAAAATAAATAAATTATTTTCGAAATAATTTTTTTTATTAAATTCATGAACATTTTAAATTAAAAGAGGGAAGTCGAGAATTTAAGATCATTATACAATTCTAAGGAAACCTTTAGTATTTTTAAATAGAACACAATTTTAATAATCTAGCAAATGTATTATTGAGTTCTCCTTAAGAAACTAATTACGCATTGTAAAGACAAAAATATTCAGAGTCATAGTTAAAACGAAAGAAGAATGAAAATTATTTATCCCAAATAATTTGACATTTCTTCTGGGTAATTTCCCTTATCACAGTTTTAATTTAATTAAATTAAGTTCCCATTTGGAAGCAAAATGAAGGCTATTCAGGGTTGAACTTTATAATTTTGAGCCCCGATAGGATGGTAGGGATGGTGTCTGGATTGGCGTTTGTTTTTCAAAGCTTCAACAATACATTGGCGAAATGGCGTCTGAACCCCAATGCCAAATTCAGCATACACTGAACTCTCGTATACAGGGCTAGGATGGAAGGTTATTTTGAGCAGGAGCTTTCTGGCTAGAAACTAGATTTTGCCCGCTAAATCACATTTTTTTTTTTTCTAAAATATGCAAAGTAATCACTATAATAGCTGATCCTGTCGGAAGAATACTCTAGATGGGGAAAAAATTATGTTTTTACGTTGCTTGAGTCAATAAAAGTACCATTGAAAAAATTACGGCGTTTGAATTTTTACACGGACTATTAAACTCTGTTTACTAAAATCAATTATAAACTATAGCCATTAAGATTCATTGAATTTTCATAAGCCCTCATTCTAAAAATCAGTTTAATAATTATTGATTCACGATTATCATTCTGATTATAATAATAACTTATTATTTTCATTATGTATATTGTCTTCATAGGGATTCAATGTAAATTGAAGTATCTTTTTACAGGTTCGTGGTTTCTTTGGTATCCAAATGTACAATCGAAGATTTACCAGTTTTTAAAGACAACATTTTCTCGCGTTTATTCGTTCACGGGATTTTAGAGATGGCTTTTGTGATCTTAATATTCCTGGCTTCAGGCAGGTAAGAATTTACGTTCAATAACATTACGAGAGAAAAGAAGCATTAACATTTTCTTTAATTCTCAATAAAATAATTTAATCATATTAAAAGAATCTATTTTAGGGAGAGCGTATTAAGAGAAGTGACTTGAGAAGTAATTAAGTATAAATTTGGTTGCTCTATAACTAAGGTTTTGTTTTGTAAAGCATTTTAAGCGTTTTTAATCATTCATGCCGCAGTTAAGAGATAATATATTAAATAATAAGCATTATCATTTTTTTAATTATGTTCATTTGAAATTTAAGTACAGAAAGTTTTTGTTCGATTCTTTTCGATTATATTCTTTGTCATTAAAAGTTTATTTTATAAGTAAAAAGGAGATAATTTTTCATTCCAAACATTGGTATAAGGACAAAAACAATTATCGATACGAGTCAATTTATCAATAGTCTATGTCTCTACTTAAAGTCAAAAGAATAAGGAAAAAAGGTAATAAAAACATCTTTTAAAAAACAAAATTTTTAGAGTAATAAAAAGCAGACTTTTTGTTTTAATTTTTTTATACCTTTAATTTATTCATTATTATTAAGGAGTCTCTTGTTCTAAAATTAACGAAGTGATTCTATTTGTGTCAAATCAAAATTACATTAAATGACTGATTCATTGACAAATGAATTCTGAAAATAATATAATAATGTATTGTTATCGAAGTTCTCTAAATTGTAGCACATTGGAAAATGAAAAAGAGAGAGAGAGAGAGAGACGATTTAACCTTTACAACATGAAATAAATCTAGTTCAATAAAAGTGAAAATAAATCATAATGGAATTGTACAAAATTTGCCCTGATATACATAAAATGTTTTTTCAATAAGAAAATAATATTGAATTTTGCAGTAAGTAAATAAATAACTTGAATAATAATAAATTGAGTAAATAACTAACTTCAATAAGTTTCCAATTTAAAACTTTTTAATGTCCTGCCAATTTTATTTTACAGCATTGGTCTGAAACTAACCCAAGGCTCTTCCCTTTCTATCTGTGGAGTATGTTGTATGTTCGCCGCCATCATCAATCATGAGGTTCTGCAAATGAGATCTGAAAGTACGTTCACGATTTCTTTTTATTTCTTTTGATATTGTTACGAGTTTGCATATTGTCTTCCTGCCAGTTAACTCCAGGAAGGAAAAAGGTTTAGATATTTTAATAGCCTCTGAATGGATGCCTGGTCAATGGAACTCGGTCTGATGGCACACTTGGAAGTCATTTGGCAACTTCACAATGAATTTGACAGATTTGGTGACAATAATGTAGTTCCGGAAACTACCGTCCAGCTGTTCGAATATAACACGATAATTATAAAACGAAGAGAGCTAGATAAATAAAACTATTAGACACTTATTAAATTTTGAGCCAAATCCAACTACTAGTTGACTGTCTGTCAGTCTGAACTTTCAAAAAAATGTAAACGCGATAGTTTAAAAAGGCAATGCCTTAAATATATCAAATTTGGTATGGAATTTTATGACTACAAATATAGTTTTGTGTCAAATTTTTGTTTCAATCGGTTGGAAAAAACATATCTAAAACACTGATTCCATTTTCGGATATTATTAATTGCATGCCAGGGATAAATCGCCAAATAGTTCTACAAGAATGAAAAAGATTCTGTAAAAATGTTAAATGCATGCTAAAAGTTAATATTGCATAACTATCGCACCCAAACAACATACAAGGCATTCTCTGTTGTAACACCTTTTAATCCTTTAAAGGGCCATTTTTTTTCTAGTCATATTATGTTAAAATATTTTTAGGCTTGAAATTAGAATAAGGAAAGGGATTCATTTAATTTATCAGATAAATTTAATTTGATTAATTAATTAATTTGGTTAATTAATAATTAAGTAACAAATCAAGACATATCATTTTGTCCGAGATAAAGAACTGAAGCATCTAAGTTTCTGACTTACTAAAAAAATTTATCAGAACTTATGCCAACCTACATAATTTCATACAAAGATTGATAAATTTGGTGGGAAGCATACTCCCCACTGCCCTAGAAAGGGTTAAGAGAGTTTTTGAAAGACTACTCGGCTGAGTTTAAAATCGTAGGTTGGTGTTGCTTTAAAATCAAATTTTCATTGAAAGATGAAAGGCGTTCATCTCGTATTAATTAGATATTGAATACACAATAGTGGAATGCGTCAATACAGCATTAAAAATAAATTATTTTTATTAGAAATGAGACACTCTAAGGGTGAAATTTATATAATAGTGTTACAAAAATGGGCTACGAACCCTTTATAGCCATTAAATCTATACCTGAAATTGTTCGCGAAATTTTATATAACGGGCTTTGAAGATACAGTATCATGAAAAGTATTTAGGATATTCACATTGGAGTTTCGTACCAATTGCACACAGAATCGGTTGGCATAGCTTAGTTGGCATATACTATTTTATAGAAAAGGCATGTGAATACGACCCACACCAGATGTAACAAATGTGGATTGATTTGTTGATTAGTTTATCCCTTCTTAATTAGCACTTTACCTTGCCTAAGTTATAAAAGGCAAATAGAAGGACAAGAGGACTGCAGATCTCGACAGAGTTTAGGTTGAGAGCGTTATGGATAAGAATCGTTGTGATAAGGACCTGCTTTTAGAATAAGTTAGTTTTTTCCCCGATTCTAATCTGTATTTTTTTGCAGCTGTTTCAGAGCGAGGTCTTCACCACTTCGCGCCACTATTTGGTCTATTAGGAAAATGTATTGCAAGTGCATCTTATTATACGTTATGGATACATGCCATCAAAACCTTTCCCACGGGTATACGGTAAGGATTTGCTTCTTTATTAAACTTACTTTTTTGAGACTTTTTTGGGGGACACTATTTTAAATTGTGAGTCAATTCTTATTAAAAAAAATTGAACCATCTGTAAACTGTTGCACGAGATACTATTAAGAATTCAATAAACAATTTTTGAAAGATTCCGTGTTAAATTTTGTTTGCTGTGTTTTGCCAAAACAGATATTTTTTAAAATTTAAATTTTGCAGACAGTAGTATAACTTATTATTTATATAACTACGTCCATTTAGAATCTATCGATGCAAAGAAGACAGTTTCATTGGATATCAGCTGGTTTTATCACATTTATGCAAGAGTTCCTCAATTTTCAAAGGCATAATACGGGCCGCGGTGGCCCGGTGGTAAGGTCTCGGAATCGGAGGGTTTCAGGTTCGTGACCCGATTCCACCGAAGAACCGTCGTGTAAGGGGGTCTGTTGCACGTTAAATCCGTCATGCCAAACGTCCTCCCGTTGGTGGGGTGTGGTGTGGTGTGGAGAGGGGGGTGCCAGCTCAGGTGTCGTCCTCGTCATCTGACCGTGGTTCAAAATTACGAGGTCCGTCCCAAAATAGCCCTAGTGTTGCTTCAAACGGGACGTTAATATAACCAAACCAAAGGCATAATATAGCTAGAATTAGTCCTTTCAGATCGAATGTATTTAATATTTATACCTACATAAACCTAGAAAATAAAATTTTAAAATGGAAAATACAAAGGGAAAATTCAAAAAATTCTGAATAGAATGAATAAATCCATCTGCTTCTTTTGGTCAGTTTTATCAATTAAGCAGGTAGACTAATAGTAAAAACTCGCAAGTTCCAGGTTCGAGACCCGATTCCAGCGAATACCTATCGTGTAAATAGATCAGGTTCAAGTTAAATCCATAGGGACTAAATGTCCTCCCGCTGGTGCAGAGCGAAAGGACGCCTGCGGCGAGATACTACCTCAGGTGTCGTCTTCGTCATTTGACAACTGTTCAAATTTACGACGTCCGTCCCAAAACTGCCCTAATATTGTTTTAAAACGGAATGTAAATATTACTAAACTAATAGCATTTATTTTTGATATATAACTCTACAGAGCCTTCACAATCAGAACTGACTATTGCGAATATTGGATATAAAAAATTTATTAACAGATTTTACTTTTAGAAAATTATTTTGTATTCTTATAGAGAGCTCTTTTGATAAGAAAATCGTGTTTCCTAGAAATAATTCCACTTATAAACTGATTGGATTATCTGCTCGTTTTCATACTTATTATTTTTATCCTACAGATTTTATATTGAAATTTTTATCCGATTTCAGACTGTTGTGGTCTGGTGGTAAGGTACCAGTTTCGAAGTCGAGGGACACCAGGTTCGAAACCCGATCCTTTAACATTAAAGGATTCGTCGTGTGTGCAACCTTAGTATACGCTAAAATCGAAGTTGTAGACCAAACGCACCATCAGTAGGAGAGGAGAGAGCGTTAACTTGGTGTTGTCTTTATCTCCTAACCGGCCATTCAAAATTACGAGATGCATCCTAAAATAGTCTAAGTAATCTTGCTTCCAAATGTTACGTTAATCTAAATGGTGAGATTCCATTATAGCTGTATAAACTGAAAATTCCAGTTTTACCATTTTTTTTACGAGTTATAAACGCAATTAGGCTTGTGACATAAAAATTTGGAATTTATTCCTGCAATCCGATTGACTATTGATTTCTCACAGCAGTTTCATATTTCGATTTATTAGCCATCAAATATACTTGATATACCTTATAATAACTGGAAATTTTTATTTAATTCATTGTAGTGGTTTGGGAGTAGGATCTTGCCTTCTTTGGAGCAGAGTAGCTTATTTTTTCATCCCGAACATAGAAGAATTGGTAAGTACGTTTTTGTTAATAACAGATTTCGATGAGATCTACGTGTGTTTTCTTTTGTTATTAAAAAAAATAAATTTTATTTTTAAGTTTAAATTTTGAAAAATCTTTTTTTCATAATCAACCTTTTTTTATCGTGGAAAATATACATAATTATTGTATTGGAGTCAGAGAAAAAAAATGTTAATTCTAAAGAAATGAAAGCCTGATAACAGACGATGATTTTTCCCGTCCATCCTTTTAAATGTTAAGCTAACGTATTTGTTTTCGTTGGTTCACATTTTGCTTAATCTTTTACTTTTGTGACTTCAAATAAAAATATCTAATCGTTTGTTCGATTTCTAATTTAACACACACATCCCTCTTTTTTGTCCTATTCATTAAATTTGCTGATCAATGAGTGGTAACTTAGATTTGCTGGAATTTTTATAAGTGCTTCACGAGTTTTGGATAAGAGGGGGAGGGAAAATACTTTTTCTTTTCTGATACACCAAAAAAAATAAACCAAGAATAAATCAATTATTAATATTTTCATCTTTGTATTCAGCATGATTTTCCAACTGAATAAATGTTAAACATATATTTTCAGGACACGCATTCTCAGTTCATCGTTTTAGCCTTAGGCGGCGTCCTTTGCTTAGTCGGTGGTATGTTGTCCTATTGGGTGTACCCAGACATCACAGCCCGTCCCCTCGCCACCATTGCAGAAGAGGTCGAAATCGGGCGTACCAAGATCATCAACGACAGCGATCTCGACTTCGAGGACACAACCATGCCTCCTGGGTTCCTGCCCGACAAAGATACCAATCACGATCCAGAATCCGGATCGCACACGAGCGGTAGTCTAAACGCCACGATGAGTAGAAATCTCTTGAAGCGACTGACGGACATGTTCCAGTGCAAGACTCATAAAATTCTGCAGACACCCTCTCATTCCATTAATAAAATGGGATGCACTAAACCACCGATCCGCACGGTGGTTGGTGGGGATGTGTTCGAACCGGTGACGGGGTTCGTCTTCAAGTGGGACCACCACGAGCCGACAGTGAAGATATCAGAATTTGAAAAGGAAATGTCTACTTTCTGGAAACCGTGCAACGAGACATTTGAGAAAAAAATATACGACAAACATTTGAACAGTTTAAATATACTGTATAACATAGAAAATAATGAAGCTGAAGATTTCACGAATGATTCAGTGGAATTGGAAGGCAATGCAGAGGAACCCCAAGATTCGACTCTGTGAACTTGATTCTAGATCAAAAACTCTACATACAAAGTTATTCCATAAATATTCACAAAATACCAGAAAAACATTTCATAGTATCACGAAAGAGCAGTGAATAAATATCGAAAAAAATTGATGTTTATGTTTTCGAGTAACATCGCGGAGCTGGTACTCTGCAAGAACTGGAAAGTTGGGCTGCAAATTTATAAACTTTTGATAGGAAATGTGAAATATGTCATCGTCACTCTGTAGTTATAATGATCTTTCACTTACAAAGTGAAACAAAAGAACTTGATTTGGGTCATTTTTTTTTTTTTGTATAGAAATAATTTATTCATGTAGAACCAAGTAGTTCGTAAGAAAGTTGCGTATTTCTTACAGACAATCAACAGTCAAGTGGTTCATTTTTGTCAATTGGGAAACATTCTTTCTGTGCGTAGTTATTTCTAAAGGTATCTGACCGATTAGGGGAAAGAAAAGGCAAAAAAAAATCCAATAAATCGTAAACGACTTCGTCTTTCACAGTTCTAGTTTTTTTTACCAATACAACATGTTTTTGGACTTCATCCGGCAATGAAAAATAAAGATATGAAAATGCCATAAAAATTATGCGTTACTATCTTTATAATATATTTAACCTGAATAACAAAATATGTGCTGGTGAAATATCCGTAACTCATTTCTTTGTGTTTATTACCTTCGCTTTTACTTATTATTTTACTAATCGCCTTTAGCGACCAGCTGGTTTGCCGAGAATATTGGTTATCTTTCATTCCAGTTGAATCGTTTGGATATAGTTTCAAATTCATGCTACTGTGAAGTTGGCAGGCGTTAAAGATGTGTTACTTTAATTCTTTTACATATGCTTATCTCATAATGTACTTGAAACTTTTTAATGGAGGCCAATCCTATGACATCATGACACAGTTAAAAGGTAAACGCTTGATTCCCCTACTTAATAAATTCTGCGGTATTTTAATTTCACTTTTTTTGTATGCCTCGTAAATTATACAACTATCAAACAAAATCTGTCTTCTTTGACTTTCAATAATGGGGAAAAAAATCACATAATGAGATAGCTGATGAAATAATGAAAACAGTTTGAACTTGAAGGGAACAATGTAATATATTGTTGAAAATTGAGAAAAAAATATTTTAAAAAAATTTTGAAAATTTAATTAAATTTTACAGCGATTATTAAATTCATATAATTAAAAACACATTTTAAAAAAATTCTGAAATGATGCAAAATTTATTTTTGTGCGATAACATTTTCAGAAGTTATTGCGGGAAAACGCAAAATTCAACTTAATTTTCAATTAATTAAAATTCTGATTAGAATTACAAAAATATCTCATCGAAGTACGCAAAACTACCTTCTACGTTATATATGTAACAAATTTGATAGTTGTAGATCAGACGGACTTTCCTGTAGATCGCTAACACGCACATTCCTGATTGATAGTAAAAATTATTATTCCATCTCAATATCTAATCGCAATGAAATATCTATCATATATGATCTACTAGCCGCCTCTGGCGACTAACTAGTTTGCTAGGGTTAATGGTAGCTAAAATTTTTAATTTAACATTGTAAGTAATGACTTCTTCGGCAAAATATATTTAAGTTTAAAATTTTGATAGGTATATAATTGCTTATAGACATCCATCTCATAAAATTGGTACATACGGAATGACAGCTTGTAAATGGCTGACACTTATATCAAAAAACAGCAATGGTTAAGCTATATGTATCCAAATTGGCGGGAGAATCACATACGTAAAAGTAAGTTTTTAAAATGTGTTAGTCTTTAGCCGATTCAGCAATTTTACAAAGCTTCTGTTGAATTAATTAGATAGAAAAAGTGGAATGTGATCAGGAAATAAGAGAATATTTTAGAACTAAGTTAATATGGACTAAATTGAGCTAAAAATTAAGAAATTAAGTTTAAATTAGATTTTAAAATATCATTACATATATATATGTAATGATATTTTAACTATAATTTCAATTTAATTAATTTCCAAGATTTTATCTTAATTTAGGCCATAGTAAGTTCTTACTCTTATTTCGTGATCCAGTTCCACTTTCTCTACTTAATTAATTCAACAGAAGCTTTATAAAATTGCTGACTTGACTAAACGCCGATACTTTCACACGCTTGGCGTGAAGGCGTAGAAAATGTCCAATAAGCACATTCTTTCTTAAAAGATCCCTGTGTTTCCCTTACATGTGATTGACATGCGTCAGAAATCCCTATCAGAATCTTATTAATACATTAGCACTATGAAGAAATATTTTCCCTATCAAGATCTAAGGTTATATAAGGCGAGGGATAATTTATTTCGGCCTTCTTCCCCACTTCTGCTTTATTCCTCGCTGTGGTGGACGCGCAATGTCCGCGTCTTTGTTTGTAAATAATTATGCTTTCCCGATGGATTAAAAAGAATTTAAAAAGATAAAAAGTCTCTTCACTGTCTTCAAAACTGCATCCTGCTTCACAACAAATAATGTTACATATATATATATATATATATATATATATATATATATATATATATATATATATATATATATATGTGTGTGTGTGTGTGTGTGTGTAATATTATTTGTTGTGAAGCATGATGCAGTTTGAAGACAATGAAGGTACTTTTAATTTCGTGACGTCGTTTTATTTCATTTTGAAGAAGCAAGCATATGTACAAGCGACGAGCACACAGAACGACACAGAAACGGAATGAGGGAAAAAGCTCTTGGACATTTTATCTCTGGTCTTATATAACCTATGATTTTGATAGGGAAAATATTTCTTTACAGTGCTAATGTATTATGAGATTTCGATAGGGATTTTCATTACACGGGTGGACAAGGTAGGGGAAACACAGGGAGATTTTAAAAAAGAATTTGCTTGATCAGCGGTATGTTATCTCTTCACGCGTAGTGTGGGAAAGTTAGATTTTAGCTGATTCAACAAAGCTTCTCTTGAATTAATTAAGTAGAGAAAGTGGAATTGGATCACGAAATATGCGAATGAACTTACTGTGGGCTAAATTAAGATAAAATCTTGGAAATTAATTAAGTTGAAATTAAAGTTTAAAATATCATTACATATATATATATATAGATAGATAGATAGAGAGAGAGAGAGAGAGAGAGAGAGTTTAAATATATTTTGCTGACAAAGCAATTAAGTTAGTACCAAGTTACATAAAATAATAAAATATTGAAATATAAATTTTAGCGACCATTCATCCCGGTGAATTATGAAGCCCGCCAAAGGCGGCTAGTAAATAAATGAACTAAAGAAGTTTCATTAAGTTAATAATTTTTTTTAAAAAAAATAAGCTGAAATGAATTATTAACATGTTGATTGAGTTAAAAATGCGCTGAAATATGTAACTAAATTGACGAATTTACTACAAGTTTGTCTCTCAAATCTAGAGAGAAAAAAATATCCTGTGTTTTCCCTGTATTTATATGCAGTACAAGAGGAAACGCGCGATCACTCGTATGTTAGCTATAATAGAATAACAATACCCCTCCAGTTCTATCGACAAAAAAAAAAAAGCAACAAATGGAAGCAATAATTCATCATTGCCTGAAACAATAGTATATTAAATGAATGCTTATATTTACATAAGAAATAGAAACAATCTCTTTACTATTGCTTAGATTTAGCGAGACAATTTAACATATTAAGGGAAGAAAAACTATTGATCACTTCCTCATACTGTCAAATTCAAGGCTTGCAGAATTAAGCATTTGGGTGAAAACAGAAATAACATTCTTATTATTACACAAATCATTTACTGTTCGTTTCAGTATTATGAGACGACCTCTTTTCGACGGTTCTATCTCACTAAGGAGTGACATACAGAAAGATGTGCGCCATTTCCGGAATTTACTTTATTGTTAAATGTAAACATATTCTTTCCTCTTTTCCTTTGTTAAATTAAACCCATCCTTACACATGCGCAAAAGCGCGGAGGGTTTTAGAATCCATTACCAAACAATAATGATTACCAACAAAAAAAAGCATTAAAAGGTTTGAGGGAATGAGGCTTTTTTTTCTTCCTTTCTTTTTTTATTCCAACGATTTAATTTGAAAAGTTGTTTTGCGTTTATTCGACTCTTCTTATCATAGAGCTGATATATAAACTTATCTCTCTTTACTTTTTTTTAATTAAAACTTTATACCTCACAAGCACTATCTTATAACTTTAAACGAGCAATGTTTTTATATAAAAAAGTTTATTTATTTATTTCATATACCTTGGAAACGATTCTAACGATTTGGATCAAATTTTATACTTAGATAAGGTTTTGTTTTTTAAGTTGATCTATATAGGTATCTTTCCTGAAAAAACGCGATTTTACACACACACACATACACACACAATATTATATATACATAGCTAATTATTAGAGCCTCTTTCTATATGCTCCCATGTTGACAATGTCATATAGCGTCATTTCGTAAATTTCCACAGCCGCATTACCATGTAACAATACAAGTTTAGCGATATGCGAGGATAGAACCTGGGACCTTGTGGTTCGCAGTCCAGTAACTAAACCATTATACCAAAACAACTGTTAGGGTAGAAGAGCTGTTAACTGGCTTATATGCTATTCATCACAGTACTCTCCCTCCAGTGAGTCGAAGGTGAGACGAACGATATGACTATTGATGTATTTAGTTATTAGCTGTTGTCTAATGGGCCTGTACCCAATTAAGTAGCGAGTGTGTGTGTGTGTGTGAGTGGCTGCTGCGTCAAGTGAGTCTGACGACTTTGGTTGCGGGCAGATGGCGCCACAACAGCTGTTACGAAGGTTGAAGGCTCATTATCCTAGGTCACCAATTTAGCGATATGCGAATGCGCGCGGATAGAACCTGGGACCTTGTGGTTTGCAGTCCAGTAACAAAACCAGGATACAAAAGTGTAGGCTCGTGTAGCGTAGTTGTTAACTGGATTATATGCTATTCACCTCACAAGGATCATTTTTGCGACTTCTCAAAAGTCAGAAAATTCTTTAGATCATATTAGAATAGCAATCCCCTAAACGAATTTCTTTAGTAAGTGAAGAAAGCTGTTCCTTCCTGGTTCACTTTTCAGGGTTTTTTCTAAAAAATTCCTAACTGGATCTTTGCATGTTCCGAACATACAGTGAAAATTTGTGGTTTGCAATGAAGTTAAAATAAATCAACCAATTGTTTTTCACAGAATATTGCACTGTTTTTCAATAAATCTGGATTTAAAAAAGATGCAGCTTTTAAAATAACAAAATCTTTAGATATGCATTCAAATATATTTTTTGTACATCCCCCCTCCCCTTCACAAATATAATAAACTGTTAAAAAGTCCCCCCTCCCCCGATTCAGTAGTTCTAATTTTAAATAGCTGTAGTCACTATTCAGCCTCTCCTCAACTTTGGAAATTGGGCTGATCTATACAGAAGTAAAGGGATGGTCTTCCATGGTTGAACAGTCGCGAATGGTGTTTAGTTTTTAGCGTAATGGCGATGATTTTTCATTCTTGTGTAATATTTAATGCATTAGCTGCCACTATCTGCATGTGAGGTTTCCGTAATTTTACGTACACCACTCGGCGTCAAAAATATATTTGATATGTCTGACAGTTTGGATTCATTCTATATATAATAATCAATATTGTGTGTAGCAGAAAGTGTGTATTCTGTGCTTCGTTTCTTTACATTTAGCGAACAAATTTGAAAATCGTCTGTAAGCTGAACGGAAAAGAATTTTTATATATGAAGCCTTATAGTTTTAGTTATGGGTTTCATAGAAATACCATGCATAACTATGTAAGTCAGAAGTCTGTCTTACTCAGATTTGACGATCTATTACTTACTCAGTCTTTTTTTTTTAACTGAAATGATTTTATTGATCATTTTATAACGGCACCCTTTTTAAAAAATATCAAATATTTTCAAAACAAAACATAACTTGAGAATAATTTTACTTGTTACACAACTTTTTGTGCTTATGTATAACTTATCCGGCCAATTTTTTTTTAAAAAAAATCAATTCATGGGTTAACGAGATTTGCATTATTTAGATGGGAAAAAAAAAAAAAAAAAACTAAGAAAATTAAAATTCTTTGTAGTTTTCGGGTTTTTAAGGAAAATTTCAAAATTCCTTACATTTTCAATATTTTATAGAGGATCCCCCCCCCCCCGACTTTTCCGTTGCCGTGGCAACTCTGTACAAGAGGTCCTATTCACTGCTTAGGGCCGCAAAAATGTCTCATTTTCAACTGATCAGCTAAATACATTAGTGGCTGGAGATATCATTAAAATACACCATCTAAAAATCTAGATCCAATAAAGGAAAGACAACATCAGTTTTGAAATCAGCGATCTTACGAAATCCTAAAGCAGATCAAACTTCCTTGGCAACTGGGAAAAATAATGTTGAGCAGCAACTCAAAATCCCATCGATTGAATGATAAATGAGCAGTGGCAGCGTTGTTGCTGTTCTCTTATCGCAGAAGTGGTTATTGTTTTGAATCACGTGCATTTCACCCATCGGATTTTCAAATATTTAATCAATCGTTTTCGATCGATAAACTGACTAATCATTCCAATTTGAATAAATTTCGTGCACTATTCGAAACTGCGTAACAAATTTTATGGTTATTTTAGAACGTAGAAAGAATATTTTGATAAACTTTTTTTTTTTTTGATAAACATCAAATAAGTATAGAATTGTGCATTTTTTACAAACACACACACAAAAGAGAAATAATTAGAATGCCACGCGATTTCAAACGATTTTAAATGCAAGAAAAAGAAAATATTTTTGCTGATTTTTTTTTTTAATGTTTTTAAAGATAAATACTCATGTTCGTAAGTTTCTTAACTTGCTTTCTGTCTTAAATGATAGAAGTTGATATAATCGATATGCATTTGAGTTATGTATCTTAATTGTTTTACTTCAACTTTTTTACAAGTGCAGTAAGACAATATGAAAGCTCCATAAAGCAGTCATCAATTCTTATTTGATTGAATATTTACATATATCGGCTGCAGATTATTTTAGATTAATGTAGAATTTATACAATAGTTTAGATTTAATTAATACAAGTCAATATTGCTTTAACTTTCTTAAGGTTCATAGTTACTTTTGAAACCACCATATTGAGATTTTTTTTTTCAATCTTACACAAGTTTTTGTCTATTAAGCCTCTATTTATAAAAATACATTTTCTGACATTTAATAAAGATAATATAATAAGAGTCCCTATGTTTTTTTAAAGAAATAGGTTAGTATTCTAATACACTTAAATAATAAAAAAAAAAAATTCAATCAAATTACTACACAAGCAAAATTTAACTTTTATCTATCTTTTGCAAAAAAGTAAATTTATCACACATTGATGCCTATTAAATATTCAAGTGATTAGGTAGATAATCCACAGCTAGCTCAGAGGCAAAATGTCTAACTTCCTTGATGCAAAAAGTATAATAATTGAGGGAGTTTAATTTTGTTTTGGGAGAAAATCTTAAAATGAAATTTAGATCTTAATCTTAAAATAAAATTCACAAACTAGATTAGGGGTGTCACTTTTTTAAAACATCTAATAAACAATCAAAAATAAATGCACCAACATAAAAACGTTTACCCCTGAAAGGCATGTACACAAAGTAGTGTTTAGCTAACATTTTAAATTTATATTATTCAATTATGATAGCAAATTAAATTTTTACACTATAATTATTAATTACATAATAGTATTAAGATTTATTAATGATTGCAATTTTTTTTTTTTTTTTTTTTTTTTTTGTCCATCATAAACAATTTTAATACATAAGACTTTAATCGTTAATATCAAGTATTTGGATTCAAGTTGCTATATTCGCTAAGACATTAATTATTTTAATAGAAACATATTCATACCTTAATTTTAAACAAAATTGCAGAAGTTATTATTTTGGAACTCTTGAGATTTCTGTCATGAATATCTAAAAATTAATGGCAAGATTATTTAAAGTTTTTTTTTTCTTTAATTGAGACATTATTTAACAAAATATCCAGCATATGGCCACTACTGTAAGTATCCATTTAAAAGCCATTAAATTCCACTTTTCATCTTTTTTATCCATTAAAATAATGAATTATCATTGCATATATTTTAGAGTAAAGTCAGTTTTTAAAAACTTAATTGCATTTTCTTATGAGGATTGTAATTATATTAAACCACCCAAACCTTCCCTATAAGGAATACAAGGATTTTTTTCCCTGCATTTCATATCTATGAGCTCCAGAAATACCATATAATTTCCTACAAAAAAAAAAAAAAAAAAAAAGTTTTTAAATATTCCATAATGCGAAAGACAAACCCATAGTAACTGTTTTCCCAGAATAAATCTACATACTTTCATTTATCAATAACTATCATAATTCTATCCTAGGTAGATAGTAAAGTCATGGCAACCTGAATGGCCTTTTTAAAGATGAAAAAAAAAAAATTATTATATTGTAAAATTAATAGTACCCAACATACCTAAACAACTTAGAAATTCACTTTTTCATAAATCATTTTTTAAAAAATTTCTTCAATAGTTTTTTTTTTTTTTTTTTTTTTTTTTTGAGAAAACTAATCGTGTTTAAGCTTTTGATATATATTAATATTAATAAGAGAATATAATAAAGGAATGATCTGACCAATAAAGAGAAATATAAAAATTGCTAAAATTAACAATATAGTTCCTAATCAGAATAAAATCTTTACAAGAAAACAAAGAGCACAGGATTTTATATATATATATA
The DNA here is from genome assembly GCF_947563725.1 of Argiope bruennichi. Taxonomy (NCBI): domain Eukaryota; kingdom Metazoa; phylum Arthropoda; class Arachnida; order Araneae; family Araneidae; genus Argiope; species Argiope bruennichi. The sequence continues at coordinate 9,749,348 of NC_079154.1, forward strand.
TTATTCTTTTAATTCTGAATTTCCTAATACCTTATGAAGAAAATTTTACTTTTGAAATTTATCAATACAAAACAGTATCATTAATTTGCTACCTATTAATCAGGGTATTGTTAGAATTTTAAAAAAAGATACTAAATTTATATCACAATGTATACAATTGCAAGTAACAGAGGAAGTTTAATAAAGGACAGAGATCTGAAGTGTTTTTCAAAATTTATTTTACTAAGTTTAAAATTATTACACTCATTAAAAAAAAACTGTAATAAATAGCATGGAGAGAATTGGGTTTTGTCAAAATAAACATAATTCATCTTTAAAAATCATTAACTTTGGGCAAGATGCAGAAGAGGAAAAATACAGAATACATTATGACCTATATAAACAAAAAAAAAAGTGACAAGCTACAAAAATGTATCATTTGAATTAATAAGTAAAAGTACATTTAAAAATTATCCTTAAAATCATGATGAAACCATAGAAGAATTCTTCCAATTAATAAAGAATTTCAAAACTTGTTATGAAATAAATTTTATCCTGTAAAAAAATTGTGCGCAGGAGTTTTATTTAAGTTTAAAAACCGTTTCATAAAGAGAAATTAATAAAAGAATTCAGTAGCATAGTGCGCATTAGGTATTATATAATATTAATCACACTATTACTACAAACTGAAATAAACAATGCTGAAGGAATCTTCATAAAAAATTAAAATTACTATGGGCAGAAAAAATATATTTGATATGAATATTATTGCTTTAAATTAAGGCCTGTAAAACAATTTGTAATAGTATAATTATACATTCTGAATAACAAACCTTACTTTGAAATGACTTCATACTGAATCAACATCTTGAAAGTATTCAATAAGCAGGCATTTCAAAGTTTAACCTGCCATATTCATGATAACGACATTAAGAAAGATGAAATCAAATACTCACACAGATAATCAATACTCCAAAGGCTAGCTTTAACTTATAATAATCTAAGTATCTAAACTAATATTAAGAAGTAAAAAATTCCATAGATTAATAGTTGAAGTGATGAAAATAATACTTAAATTTTTAATGCCACAGAGCATTAAAAACTACTATCAAACAATTGAATCAGAAGGTTCAGAATCATTTTAATAGCTCTCTAAAAGAAAGGAAAGAATGAAAGTAATTTCAAACAGATGAAACAATTTACATAAAGTTAATTTTTTTAATACAAATTAAGATTGCATGATTAAGGATCACAACAATTTAATCTTTTGTCAATTTAAAAAAAAAAAAATTTAGTTCTTAAAGATTTCAAGAGTTAAGTGAAATCTTTCAACTTAAAGATATTTTTAAAAAGTAATTAATTGACACTGTATCAGCAATTAAGTATATTAAATATTTGTTCATAGATAAAAGTACAAAATTTGATATGACAAGCTGTGGAAACTAATTAATATCTCTAAATGATGAATTTCAAATCTTCACTATTGTGAAAAAAAGTAACTTTTTGCATAAAATCACAAATCATGCAACCATGGATAATTTTTGAAAAAAAAAAAAAAATGCCATATCAATCCACAGAATAGTAATTTGAGAATAAATCACGCAAAATATTAAAAATTAATAAAACAAAATTCAATTTTTTTTTTAATTTAAATGAATATCTTTAAATCAATAATTAAATCTGAAAACCTCCCATGTGATTTCATAGTCAAAAAGTGTTTAAAAACTTAGTGCAAAATAAAAGTAAAATGTCTGAAATGAAACAATTCAGATATATTACAATTCTTTCAAAAATAAAATTTAAGATTTCAAGGCTTTCTTTCTTCCCCAAGTACTAGGCATTAGAGTGATGCATAGGAAAAGCTACTGGAAAGTGGACAAGAGTAACCACACAAGACACTTAATTGCATAGTGTTCAAGAGTTTAAAATGTTTCATCCCACAATACATGGTTTATTTATTTATTATAAGTCTTAAGTCAACGTTCACAAAACAAAACTAAAAAATTACTTGAGTGCAAAAACATGGTGATGAATGAGAAGAAAAGCCAATTAAACAAAAGTAAGAAACTAAAAGATACAAAAAATGAAGGTACATAAACAATGAAGCACATATAAGGAGAGAAAAAAACAAGACAAAAGAATAGAAGTTACAATAAGAATTGTTTTTGTACATATTGTATGTATAGCATTGGTATGTACAGTACCAAAATGTACAAGTACAGATTTTTCTTTTTTTAACATAATGGCTGTAGCTCCATAAAGTGGACTGATTTCAAGAAAAAAAGTTCTTTTTACAGCCTGACCTGCAGACAACATTGACTTAAGATCAGGGTTTTAGGAAGAATATTTTTTGTTGCAGATATCACTGAAAATTTTAACAATGCTATTTCTTGTTGTTTTTCTTGTTCACCTGACCTCTTGGTGGAGTAATGGGACGATTTGCATTCATTGGACCATATGGAAACTTCTTCTTGTCAGCAGGCTTCAGAATCTATTGAAATAAAATTTCAAAAATCATTTCAAACAATCTATTTTTCTTATATAATATATAAATTTGTTATATTTTATAAAATATTTTATTAAACTAGTTGCATTTACTATGCAAATATATTGTTCAGGTCAATGTGACCCGAATTTTAAATATTAATTCTAGAAGTTTTATTTTCAGAAGAAAAAAAAATGTTTAGAGATAAATATGAATTTCTTGACAATAAAAAAAATTTAATATTATTGAAAAATAATATGATAATTATATAAATGTGTAGTTTATGCATCTAAATTTAAAAAAAAAAAAAATCTTTCCTTTTTTTTATATATTTTCTACTTGGGCAAAAAATTTGCTACATGGTGCTACCATATTTTTTATTACAGTTCTTACATAATACATTTTATTACATTCTTTGATGGACAAAGTTTGAATTGCACATGATTATTACTTAATTGCAAATTATGAAAATTGATTATAAATCCTTTCATCTTTTATTCAATAATCTTTTGACTATATTGCTGACTCTTCATCTGTGGGGTGGACTCCGCCTTAATTGATTTTTTTATTTATCCAATTCTTCTAAAAACATTTCTTTTGGACAAATTGTTATGCAATTACTGATGTCTAGCAAATAGCATTTTGTTTTCCTTTTACAAATGTATTATTTAAAAGATGATCAAGAGTATTCACATTTTATTTAATGGTTATTGCAGTCTTACACTTTTTGTATGATCTGTTACTAATTGAATCATGATAATGCTTTCTTATTATAAAAATGATGCATTTGTATTTTTTAGGGATGCAGTTCAATAGAACAACATCCTCTGTAAAGTTTAAACTACAGCTGAGGGAATTAAGCATCCCTCTCCTTACAATAACAAATATAGTAATATTTTGTTTTTTAAGTTGGCAAAATTTGTACGAATTGAAATTTTACATGTACTATAAAGCCCTCTAAGCTTATATGTTAGATCACTTGCAGCTTGAATTCCTTGTTTTTTAAATCTGGCTAAGACGCAGATTTTTCCATACTGTAAATCAGTCTTTAGTTTTACTATCATATAATGACAATGTTTTAAACACATATTTGAATGGTTTATATGACATATACTATCCAGTGGTTCAAAAAAAAAAAAAAAAGAACTATTTCTTTGTCTATTGTAACATTTTCCAATAACTAAGATCATTTGCAGTGTATTTCTCATTATTTTTCCCTAATTTCTCGAACAGAAGGAAATTTGACTGCAAAACTACTTTCTCAACAAATATGTTTATTATCACTGTAAATATACTGCAGATTTATTTATTGCTTTTAGCTGAATCAATAATATCCTGTCCAAATCATAGTTAAGAGAAAGCAGCATCAGGTCATATTGACTTGAATAATATATATTATGATAAAAAAATATATAAAATATATAAATAAATTTTTTTAGATAAATAATGTAACTTTATCAACAATGTCAAAATATTCTATAAAATAACATTAATTTTATTTTCAAGAGCAGTTCAAGAACATTTCATGTGAAATAAATTTGAACAAAACAACAGGGTTATTAAAAAACTCTGTTTTCTTACAAACTAAGGAATTTTTAAGTAGCCATTATAATCAATGTTCAATTTTTCATTTTTTTAAAATTGTTTTTTTTTTTTTTTTTTTGTATATATTGTTAAGACGTTAGGCTAAAACTTTGTTACAAGCAATAATATTGGATGCATTGGATTGGATATAATGCTTTATAAAAAAAATTCCTTAGCAAATAATTAGATATGACCTCAATTTCAAATATATATATATATATATATATATATATATATATATAAATTTCATGAATACCAAATCCATTTTTCATACAATTAAATAAATGTTTATCACAAATTAATGTTTTCCTTGACACAAATATCATAGCACTAAAAAAACTTCTAAAAAATAAAGTGATATAATATTTTTCTAAATGAAATGCGACTAAGCTAAAAATTTATATAAAAATAAGTTCATAATTAACACTTAAATAAATACTAAATTTAAGAAAATGTATTAAAAAAGTTATGGAAAAATTTCTAAGAATGTTTCGTATTGTTACAAGCAATTAACTTTAAAAACATAATACTCTGAAATACTCCTATTAATACTACATAATACTCCTATCATTCTTAACAATGAAATCCAAACACGGCAAGTTTAAATTTTAAATCAAACAATTATCAAAGTATCATGGAAAATTTATGTATATATTTTGAATAGAAATGTTTTAAGGTTTTAAAAATAAATTTTGAGTAAAAGACACCACAGCAGTAATGGTAATACAAAACTGAATTTTTTATATTATTTATATAATTTCACACTCCTAAAAAAAATAAAAGGCAAATAATAATAATAATAATTTCTAAATAAAATATAGTGATGGAAAAGAACAAATTAGCCAGCAAGCAAAGTCCTTTGTAAAATATATAATATACTCAAATGCAAACTCACCTGAAATGAACACATTAAAGTATCATCCACGCTCATCATGGCTCCAGCATTATCAAATTCACCACAATAGTTTGGGGCTGAAAACAGGGTGACCAGCTGTCTCTTTGCAAAGAATTCATAGCCATCTTCCACAACCTACAAAATATATTATGAATTATGGCATTTAATTATTGTCATCCAAAATAAATAAATGGATTTCACTTATTCATTAATTCATTTATTTTGGATGAAAAAAAGATGAATGCATTTATTTTGGATGAAAATAAACATTTTCATTGCTTCTAGGTTTTGGTTTTATTACCATTCATAAATGAGGCATAGTGTGAACCATTTTTTTAATCATACATCAAATTTGATGGGACAAGAAGGGTATGCATGCATTATTCTGCATGGTTTTACGAAATGAATAATCTGTATGAGTTATAAAAGTGCATAGTATGTTGTTATGAATTGCAGATAATTACTTTACAAGAACCACTCCAAATAATTTTATAATTGATTCAATACCAACCTAATTATCTTAACACATTGCATAAAGGTCACGAGATTTCTCATTTTTAGCAGGTAAAATGTAGTGGCCAGGTCACGAGATATCTCGTTTACATGTTTTTTTTGACTGAATCGATGCATAACCAACCAGAGGCAAATATTTTTGTTACATTACCAGGGTAAAGAAGCCTTACACAGTCTTACGACAAATGATTAGCTAAATAACTGAATGTCAACATTCCAAGCATGTGGATACAGTTAGTATAGCCAATACGTTGGTAGATCTATGCCAATCATTTACTGTACCTTATAAAGTGTTTTATTATTGTACATTGTTATTTCAAAGTTCGTGTTTAAACTTGTAAGGAAACAGCTTTTTAAATGTAAAAAATTTTATATAATAGATGTATAAAATATATAGCAATATTTAAGAATATTTTATGTAAATATAATATCAAATGCAAATTAAAAATGTGCATATATGCATCATTCACTAAACAGCATATTAAAAAGAAATATTATCACCAACCAATTTATTTGTTTGTCAACTTTGATTTAAGATGGCAACAGATTATAAATAACATAATACCAAAAAAAATGCTTCAAATTTCATGCAGTTTCAATAATAAAACAAATAAATGAAAAAATTAAATGAAATTCTTTCATAGGGAAAAATAATTCTAGTGACTTTGTGTTGCACTTTCTTTTTCAATACTTCTTTCACCTCATTCGACATACAGAATCAAACTGATAATTGACTAGCATTTCATCTAAGGTACAAGAGAAGGTAGAAGGCACTGGCTGAAAAATTTAATTCAGAATATAATTTGACATATTAACATCATATCTTTTAGAATGCCCACTCATTAAGATATTAAAACACAATAACCTGCAATTCTGAGATACTATTTTTTGAACTTTCGGAATACCTTATATATTAATAAAAATTCGTTAGTGATCCAATATACAGTAGTAGAGTGCTAACATACTCATCCTTCACCCATGTTATCAAGTTTCAGCCAGCATATTTTTTTTTTCTTTCTTCAATTATTTTAAAATAGTTTTAAATTAAATTAAATTAATAATTAACAAATACTTTATATTAAAAGATTAATTGTTCTTATCTATGAAAAAAATGGTTCATTCATATGATAGATGAATTCTTTTGGAAAATTCATTTCAAAATAGTTGAAAATTTAAAAGGTAATAAATAATTCTAATCCTTATTATCGTTTAAAAACATTAAAACTCTTTAAATATTGAATTAAAATAGAAAATTTTGCTGTAAATTTACAGAGTTGGTTGGAATTATGCATAGAATAAAGAGATCCTGTTATTTATTGAACAAGTAGATAATAACATATAAAAAGCAGAAGGTCCAAAATTTGAAGTTTCTTAGTAGATTCTCCAAAAGAAATGGTGCCTTAAGTAATACATGCAATTGCTATTTATTAATTTGCTTCCAATTCTTTTATAATAATACAATTAAAAATACTAGCTAATAATACTAAATAATTTATTCTAGCATACAATTAAAAATTAAAAGAAGCAGTAAAGAATTTCTAAAATTTATTAATAATAAAATCTACACTTTGTTTCCTACTATGAGAACAATAATAGATACTACTTATTCCTTTATAATTGTATTTAAAATTATTTTGTTTAAATTTCAACTATAATTCAAATATTACACATATAAATAGTTATTTTATAAATAAAAATTATCAATTTTTTTATAAAAACATTTAAATTGCTAAATTTACTTCAAATATTAATTATTTAAAAAAAATATGCAGGATCAAATTTGAATCACCTGGCTGACAGGTACACATGTTTCCACCCATGTTGTTTCATTACTGAAAACTATGACAATTTACTAGTACACAAGCAAAGCCAAAAGTTTGAAAGTTATTTTCTCAAAATTGGCTATCTATTAAGGTTTAATATTTTAATTAGTGGTAATCATCATAGGATATTCATTAACATACTAGCTCCCATCCCTAACTAAATTTTCCAACATTAGCTCTCCCTGCAATAGAAAAAGCTTAAAGTTTATAATTTTTATATTTAATTTGTTTACAATATTTGTATATTAGCTAAATAAATACAACTGGCAAACTTTTGGCATAACTACATGTCAATGGCAATTCAATAGATTGATATGACATTGCTGATGTTAGTTCTAATGATGAATCATTGGCAAGTAATTTATATAACTACTAATAAAAACTAAAGTAGAACAATTTCCTTTTCAAATATATTATAACTATTACTTTTACAGACAACTTATCTGTGCTTTTTTAGAAACTTCGCTTGCATTTTGATTATAACTTCATAAAGTATTTCTTCATTATATGATAATCTACAACAAATATGTCCCAAATTTCAAAATATTCTATTTCTGATCATGACACAATAATATCTTATGTGATTTCAACTTGTTTTTAAAGCATATTATTCAATATATATCATTAAAATCAAATTTTATATACTTTATATATAACCACGAAAACCATCATACCAACTTTTAAAAACAACCATACCAGAAATTCGTTATGCACAACTAATTTGGACATCTCAAAATTTACAACACATTTTCATTCATTCATAATTAATCTTAAACATGGAGATAAATTTCAATTCAGTTTATCTTTTAATTCCAATCAAGATTGTGATTCAATCTTTGGATTAATTCAATGATAATCAAAAATCAAAAGCAATCACTTAAAAATATCATAATTTCTACTAATATGCTTCATATTTTCAAGTACTCACAACTCAAAATAATTAATTTTTAACAAATAATAATGCATTCAAACTGATAATGAAAAAAAATTTACAAAAAATTCAATTGACTTTTAATAGTTTTTATTTTAAGAAAAGGTTGAATTTTAGCTTAAGTATCAAACAAAAAGTGAATTTTATTTTTCTCCAAACATGCTGTAATTTACATATTTTATGCACATAAAGAAATGAATTACCTGATGGGCTCTGCATATGAGATCAAGATCATGCTTATGAAGGAATTTGCCCACAATATCTGCCCCAAATGTGTAAGAGACACCTCTGTCATTTTCACCCCAGCCCATGACATCCTTGTCAGGATCAGACCACAAAAGGTCACACAACAACCCTTGATCTGGAACATCCGTTGGGCGCATGATACGACGAATCTGTTCCATTGACTGCAGATCAGGACTCAAGCCTACATATATATATATAAAAATTATTACGAACATATTTTGTTGTTTGATAAATGCTGATAAATTTAAAATTTATAAAAATTTACCTGATTAGCAAAATAATTCTGAACCAATAGATTAACTTGCTACATACTTACAATTACTTACACCAATGTTATTTCCTCTCCTTTTTTTATTTCTCAGCAGTAGTATTTCCTAGATTTTACAGGGATGAACAACTGAAAGAATAGAGCAGAATTTGGTTCATCTAGGCCCTATTAATCCAATGCACCCTCTAGTAAATCATTATTGGCTATTGTCCGAGTTTCGCATAGCACAATAACACTATCTCATTCCATGTCAAAAAGAACCATAATATTTGAACTTAATGCACAAATATCAATACATTTATGTTCTTCTAAGTGATATCATTAAAGCTGAAAGACATCTGTACTTCTTAATGCTTCTCAAATGAATAAAACATACATTATCTCACAGTATGACAATTTTTGACGACTTTTTCATATACTCCTCAGATATCACAGTTAACCTGCCTCTTAATATTCTAATTCACCCATCAAATACTTTTTTACGTTTAATAATGATCCACACTGAATATTAATCAATTTTTATCCCAATTTGAAATAATTTAACTAGCAGAGAATATTCCCATGAAATTTTAATAGAATTCATTATCATCTATCAAAAACAAATAAAAAAAATTAATGAGAAAGTTGATTCTCAAAAGAATGCAATAAATACCTCCATGACAGCAGAATATTTTCTCATCAACTATTGCAGCCACCGGTAAGCAATTGAAACAATCTGTGAATGTTTTCCACAATTTTATGTTATACCTTCTTTTACCTAAAATAAAAAATATTCAATTGAAATCATCAAAACATTAAGAAAATTAAGACTGATGGTGTAAGAAAGTAATTAAAAAATTATTTAAATCATAACTGCTATTGAAAATTGTTATATAATCATTCAGGAAATTCCAAAGATATACTTACATTCATCATAGAAACCATAAATACGATTGATGCTTGCACATTCATGATTTCCACGAAGGAGAAAAAAGTTTTCAGGATATTTTATTTTATATGCTAATAGCAGGCATATAGTTTCTAAGGACTGCTTGCCTCTGTCAACATAATCACCCAAAAACAAATAGTTACTTTCAGGAGGGAAACCACCATACTCAAAGAGACGCAGTAAATCATAATATTGCCCATGAATATCACCTGGAAAGCAGTAAAAAAGATATTTAGGTGACAAAGCATCTAGCATTTTAAAAAAATTAAAGGGTTTATTCATAAAAAATTTATACAGTGGATCCATGGAGATTTTTGGAAAAATTCAAAGAATTTCATTCAGCAAGTTTTTCAATATTTTGTTACTATAAACAATTATACACATTAACTTTGAGATTAAAGCAGATTTAAAAGATTTATTCACAAAAATTATCAATAATGATATTTTAAAATTCTTATAATTTTTGTTGAAATTTCTTCCTTATAACTCAATTTTATTTCAGCTTTGCTTCCTACATCTTTTATTATTAACTTACACTTTTCTTTAACATTTTTATGATTTTTAATTAGGACACTCACACTTACGATTCCTGTTTCAAACCTATATTCATCTTTAAAAAATTTTAAGCTAAACTGAATATAATATAAAAATCTTGCTTCATAATAAGATAGGGATTCATTGAATCATACACTATTCTTGCTCAAAGATAAATATTTTCTGCCTTTCATAAATGATTTTTGGCCCTGCAAAAAATTTCAAATCCAATAAGAATTGATATAACATTCTCCACCAGCACTTATTTCAGTTATATCCTGTCTGAAGAAAGAAGTCTATTGTTTGTTTTTACCGCAAAAGCTAAATATAACTTTTTAATGCCAGATTTTTTTTATTGTTATTTAAAAATTTTATTTAGTATAAAAAAATAAATCAATATACTATCTTCAAATGAGGAAAGTAATTTTGAAACAGTTCATTACAAGAAAATATACATTTTGGATAAAAACAAGTAATATTGAATAATGTGCATTTCAAAATTTCTCCATGTTTAAAATGAGAAATTAAATTTTAAGGAAAAAAATTTCCCATGAGTAATTTTTTTTTTTTTTTTTAGAAAATAAATTCTTATAATTTCATAATCTTCAACAAATTTTCTAAGCGAGACTTTTACATGGCATCAACACATAAAAAAAATTTCTTTAATATGTTTTAATAAATTATTTGTTACTGCTATTTATGAAGTTTTGGAATACTTTTTGCGCAATTTCTTTTATGTGTCTACTGTCTAACCACACAAAAATAAATTTGAGTGTGTGTGTGTGTGTGTGTATATATACAAACATATGTATATGTACAGATGCAAACACACACACACACATATATATATATGTATATATATACACACACACACACACACACATAATTTCATTACAGCCTTTTACCTAATTTTTATTTTTTGATCACAAGAAGCATAATAAAATACATAATAATCACTGAACTCAGAAAATACAACGAAAGAAATGCAACAAATAAATAATAGAAGGCTTCAAATGACAATAAGGAAAGCAAGTGGAGATTAACATTAACTGGAGATCCTCCTTATCATCCGATATTACACCGCCATTATTCGCTTTTCGTTTTCATATATGTAGTCATTTTATTAATATAATGAAAAAAATTTGCTTCAATGAAAGGTATGTAAATGCCAATAGAAAAAGGTACAGAATAGGAAAGAACTCAAAATTTAAGCGTGAACTAATTTTTTCAGAATAACAGATAAATGAATCTCAAATATTTTACAAATAAATTTTACAGAGATCAGTAGCATAGAATGCATATAACACAACACATTTTTAAAAAACATAAAGAATAATAAAGAAAATAAAAGTGCAAGATTAATTAATAAATGAACTATTTTCATTTTGTACATTCAGTTATAAAATTAAAATCAAAGGTAATTAGTAAATTATAAATACATACCACAAATTTTTAAAGGAGCTTCTAGTTCCAATAGAATAGGTTGGCTCAAAAATATTTCTCTTGATTTTAAGCAGAGAGCACGAATTTCTGCTTCACTTAGCTGTACATTTTTACCGGGTCGGGATCCTCGGACTAAATTAGAAAGGGGAAAATACTTTCAACATTAGGCTTTCAATTACTTAATCATTAATAACAATCTTAATCATTAATAACATATTTATTAAAATAGTTAAAAATAATTTATTTCTTTAATCCTTTCTATTGCAACTTTAAGAAAACTTTTTAAATTATTTACAGATATTAACACAAACCTCAGTTCAATAAATATTTTCTTTATATGGAATTATTAACTTTCAATTTATTTCATTTAATCTGAACAAACTCAAAAATTTTACTATACAAAACTTGATAATTAAATAATTAGTTCCATAAATTAAATGTATTTAAAATAATTTTATTCCAATTTGTCATTAATATTATGAAAATCAGAAATATATTCATTCAAGGTTTAAAATAAATGAGAAAAAATTTTCTAAACAGAAAAAAAAAATTTTTAAGTTAATACAAACCAATAATACAAGTTAATATACAATATAAAAATAAAATTACCCTAAAATTAAATCTAATTTATTAATTAAAGTATTAATAAAAATTAACATATTAATTGAAATACATTAATTGAGACTCTGTCTTCTCTTTCTTTAAAAGAATAATTTGCAATAAAGTTTCAGCAAAGATGGAAGTAATAATACATCCAAAAATTGGAATTAATGGAGAAAAAAAAAAAGGAAAATCATTGGTTTCAAAATTACATTTTATTCCAGAAATTTAGAAAGGATAAAGAAATTTAAAAACAAGATGTAATTAAAAGACAATTATGGAATATGCAATTGCCATATATGTTATGCTCTCCTTTCTAGTAAATTTTCATCATAACAGACTAATGTAACAAGGTGCTATGATTTTGTCACTATCCACTTTATATATCCGACATATATGTCTTTAACACAATCATCTTTCATCAAAAAGTCAAAATGAAAAAGAAAAAAAAAACAGTATTGCAAATATTTGTTCAGAAATTAATTACAATTCAATCATTAACGTAATGAAACCACACAAATTGATATTTATTTTAGATGCCTTAAAGCAAAAAAATATCCTGATATATCAAGAAACAGTTTTAAATTTGCGATAACATACCATAGATAACTGGTATCGAAATGAAATTAACACGTTTAATGTTAACAAAGTGAAAATTAAAGAAAAAAAGCTTTAATTCGAATTCATTTAATTTCTTTCTATTGGTATCAGTTAAAAGTGTTTACCACAACACAAAAATTTACGATCACACAAATTAAAAATAGATATTATTCAAATTATGAAGTAAAACATAATATTAGGCTAACTGATGATTGCATGCGCAATAAGAAATACAAGATATTTTTTGTTAAACACACCATTTTACACCAAAATACAAAATTAACATACAAATAAGCAAAAAGTATACAGAGTCAATTTAATTTAATTCAAAATAAACAAAAACATCGTTGGAGCCATAAAAATACTTCGCATACCTTCTAATAACCGAGCGATGATGCTGTCAATATTTAGCTTTTCTGTGTCAGCCATTTGTTACCAATTCAAAAAAATAAGTTTCAAATGTATGTGAACGTTTGTTTATCGTAATTTGTTAAATATTTTTGAGATTAGTTAAGTAAGGTAAATGCATGAAACCTTAATTGACCTCCTTAAAATTTTCCAATTCCCTGACCCTGAAAGCAAGTTGCCAGGGCGGCGCAACAAAATTATGTCGAAATTGTTGCCAGATGCTATAACTTAATGCTAGTGCTTAATTTCAAATAGCAAAGATTCTTTGAACCCATGATGTTATGATAATTTGCACAGAGCAGAATGAAAAGTTCTCATCAGAACATGTTAGATACCCAATAATAGTTTAGTTTAGAGTATAAATCTAATATTACAAGTGAAACAGAGCTAATTATGTCTCATAATAGCCGAGTGAGTGCTATAATGTTAAGAAGATGCTGGTTTTGAATTTATATTTCCAAATCTTTCTCTCAACATCGGAAAGGTCAATGGTATTTCAGGGTAATTTCAAAACATTTAAAATAAGATCTCAAAATTCATAAAAGGTTACCAAATGAAACTGATTTCCTTTTAATCAACTTTATTTTAGTGCCAGATATATTAAAGGAAGAAAATCGGCTGCACAATAGTAGTGTGGTGGTAACATCATAAGCCAGATAACAACTTCCGGAGAGGAGTGTACATTTTTCTCTAGTGGCTTTGTTACTGGGCTATGAACCCTAACGTTGCGAGTTCGAACCTCAACTTGCACATTGGTGACCCGGACATGATGCTTGTCGCCAACTGGCGAAACAAACAGTTACAACTTGCACAGTAGCACACTATATTACTCATTAGGGAAAGATTTGAATATTCAGTATTGAATAATATCGTTTCGCAATATTAGGGTTGTTCAAAATGTGACTTTTATTGTATTCTTCACTACTGAGCTTCATTAATGTACCTTCTAGTTCCCAATTTTGTAAAATGTGCTTGAATGAACTTTATCTTCCATTACCTTCCCAATCATTTCCGGTACGGTTCTTAACAAAAGTTATCTTTATTAAGCTTTATTAGCTCACAATGATATAAATAATCCTAAAACTTAATTATTAGTTAGAATATGGAAATATATATATTACTTCATAAGAAAATGCATTGTTTTAATTTCGTGTAATTTCTTTATTTATCCTTTACCAGATATTTATCACTTTTTGCTAATCGTGTCATCGTTCTTGCTACCCAACTTATAACTAGAACGAACCCAGTTCGGTCAGTTCGAACCCAAAACTAGAACACTTCAGATCCTGATCCATTCGCAGATTATGATAAAAGAATGTCTTCTCAATACAGAAATAAACTTTCATGCCTAATCCTTCAGTAATTCTCTCAAATTATTTAATAATTCTCATCGATTGAATTCATAAATTCACTGAAATCTAAACATTTTTATCAATAAAGTATTATCTGCTTTTTACATATAATTTAATTTTGTCATGAATCAATTATTCAGACGAAGATAAATGGTTTTCAGAAGAAAAAAAAATATTTCGAGTTATATTTTTCCACTAACACTCATTAACAAATTCGTAAGAATTTTTTCTTATATGATGCTTAAAAGTTAACATCATATTTTTTGCATTTCGGCTCGTTCATGAGTCAGAAGTTTATATACTTTCTGTAATTCACTAAAATAAATTGATCATCGGATGACAAAATGAATTAATTTAAGAAAAATAATCGTTTTTAAGAAATGGGAACTGCATCATTATTTTTAATAATAATAAAGAAACATTTTTTGTGAATTATTCAAACCTATAAAATTTTACGTTTAAAATAATAAATATAGATATTCTTCCAACTCCAATCACTGAATTTATTTCGACAATTTTTGATTCATATGGATGATTATGTGGTGGTAACATTATAAGCCAGATAACAACTTCCGGAGAAGAGAGTACTCTTTTGTCTAGTGGTTATGTTACTCGGCTACGAACCCTAACGTTGCGAGTTCGAACCTCAACCCGCACAATTACTTCCTCTAAATATATCATGACTAATGCTGTCCATCACCCTCCCTTCTCGACAGAAGTTCATAAACACTAATTGACTATATGTTCTTTATGAAGGAAAAAAATGACAAATAGAGTTTCATAGCCATAACCCGTAAACTAATTTTGAAAATTTTTATTTCATATGAAAGTTTATGATTTTTATATACATCATTAGTTTACGGGTTAGTTACCATATTCTCCTAAAAGGAAAATATGCCAAAAAACATTATTACGATATCTTTGCAATATTGTCCAGCATTCGGATATCGAACATCATCATGAAAATATTATAAATTATCTTGTGTTAATAGGGTCGCTTTCCACCCTCACCGTGCTGAAATTTCTAAAGATATTGCAAAACAAAGTTTTAGAGGAGACCTAAACTTTACAAATGGATCAATTTCGCCAATTTGCAGACATTACCAACTAATCAGAATGCCTGGTTTATTGTTCAATCTTAATTTAAATTAGTACTTTTTATTTTGATGAGAAATAATTCATCAAAATAGCAGACATGTTCCGATTAGTATTATTAATAATTTTGGCAAACATTTGGTCGCTGAAATCTTCGAGAACATCTTACAATTTATGGTAATATAAAACAATGATTTTAAGTCACTACTGCCACCAATGTTCGCATCTTAAAGGTGTTTTCATTTGATTCAGGGGTGAGAAAATTGGTTCTCTCAGGGTCGAGAAAAATGCAATCGGTAATGATGACAAAATAAATACAATAAAAATTATTTAAAACTTTCATTCATATTATTGTGCCACAACAGCAAACCGATCCATCGGTTCGCTATAAGTATAATGGATCACAATCATTACATTATCGTCATCCTCTTCCGAATCAATCTTTTTGCTGAAGAAATCAATTCAGATTTTCTGTTTCTTTTAATAATCAGCTGGAGTGATCTCGTTGAAACTTTCTTGCATATTTTAATGAATGAGGTTTTAATCGCATCTCTACTCTTGCATAAAATTGTGGGCTTTGGCTTAGAAGGTGAACGCGATGATATTTTCAGAGTCCCGCTCATGAGAATTGTATATTTCGTAAAACAACAAAGAAAACTGGTACTTATGCATAATTAAACGCATAATAATGAGGAATAATAGTTACGAAAGAGTGAGCCTATTTGAGGATTAATCACTGAAATACATTAATGCATATGTACCAGAAAACTAAATATGCTTTTTTGACACTTTCTTTCCGTCTATTGAAATTAAAATTAGATATGAAACTGCAATTATAATCACAAAGTCATATCAAATTTCATTAATCCAAGTTGTTACGCTTTGAATTATTCATTCATTGCGGGTTTGCTTTTAAACTTGATACAGATCTACTGTAGATACTAAATCTATGCATTATATTTTATCTATGTAACCCTTTTTGTTATGCTAACTTATCTATGGACAACCGGAAAGGAAGATTTCATCTGAAGTAATTTCATTCAAAATTTTATAGAAATCTATATTTTCGTACTAATGCCGTATATCAAATTTTGTCTGCATATATTAAAGCGTTGTAGGGTTATTGCGCTCACAGACAGACAGACATAGACAAGAAAATGTTTTCCTATAATTCTGGAGGTTTAAAACGTAACGATTTGTCAAAATCTCAAGTTCTAATTTTTTTGACGAATGCAATTCTTTCACTTTATATATATACTCCGAATTCGAGAAAACAATAAAAGAGAATCTGCGTTTATTTACATGCGTGCAAGTGTCGATGCTTTACAGGATAAACGACCAGGTCTAGAGATACCAAATTTGGCATAGATATACTTTGAGTCGTTGGAATGTGCATTTCGGAAGGATTGTTTTGAAAATTCAATTAGAATTTTTGTGAATTAAAATTCAAGCGCGATACAGATTACTTTTCCACCGGCCCAAGAGTTTCATTCTAATGTGTGTAATGTTTTTAGTGTGAAGCGTTTAGTTCATCGACTTTTTTGGGGTGTTATTTTATCACCAAATATTTGAAATTTATTTTATAATATAATTTAGAATATATATATATATATATATATATATATATATATATATATATATATATATATATATATATATATATATATATATATATATATATATATATATTTATATTAGATTTCCAAACCATTTAAATCACTGAAATAAAAACTGGCATCTTTATTTTTCATCTAATTTTCAATAAACTTTAGAATATTGATTCAATTTTTTTGGCAAAATTATATAATATATATTAGAATGTAATTTTTTACATAGTAACATATGACATACATAGTGTATATATCAAAGCAATTAGGATATTTTTTACATACTATAGATGTCAATGGAATTCAGTAATAGACGAAATAATGTTTTAAAGCTTCATTTAATACTAAAATAAAAACATCAGTTAAATAAAAAAAAATGTGGAAATAGCACATTTTGAAAAAAATTTGGAAATAATGCGTTCTTTTAACACTCAGCTAAATTTTTTAAAATTATCTTCAATATTATATATTTTTTAAAATATAAACTGTTTTGCCCATTGAATTTTTGAACATAAAATATTATTTTGAATTTTCCATCGTAATGCAAAGATATTTTTTAGACCTTCAATTAAATTTTTAAAGAAGTTTTCACATTTTGTTTCCATAAACTTATGCATTCTTGTTTTTACTTAAATAATTGAAAAGGAAAAAAAAAGTAGATAAATATACATTCCAAAAATATCTTTATTTTGCAACTTATTTTTACTATTCTTTTAAATTTTTGTCAAACCAAGATACTACATTATATATTACACCTATCAAAGCAATTCGATAAATGAGATAACATACTTTTAAAACATTATTTAGTACTGACATACAAAAAATTGTTTAGTAAAATCCGGAAAAAAATTACTCAGTGAAATATATGTCGCAAATACAATCCTTTAGTTTTCATCCTGAATATTTTACTTCAGCTCATCATAAATATTACTTTTTTAGTTTAAACCGCCATGCTAAATTTTTGAAGGTGAATTTCTGATTTTAAAATGTTTTTTTTAAGTTTTTTATGGTATTGTTAAGACAAGATCGAATTATAATGAAGTAAAATGAATTTTTGAACGGAAGTTCATATTATGTTTTCACAAACTTATGCATGAGTGAATCACGCGTAAATTTTAGTAAATCATTTTTTGATCATTGAAATAAAATTTGGAACAAATATCTAAGCAAAAAAAAAAAAAAATCCTTATTTTTCATCTTATTTTTTTATTAATCTTTTAAAATGTTATTAAAACAGTCGTTTGTCATTCGTAGATAATATGCCATATATTACTGCTGAATTTTTTTGTACATCAAAATAATTTAGAAAATAGACGAGAGGATTTTAAAACTTCATTTTACAATGAAATAACAAAAATAAATGCAATCTGGAAAAATGTTTCAAACCATCAGCTAAAACATCCTTATTTGGCCTACCATTATCTTCGCTTTCAGCAGTAGCAAGTAAATTGTTTTAATTTATTCATCAGTAAATTCAAGTTTATTTCTACTCATAATGAAGAAATAATAAGTATTTAAATACAAAAAATTACTCTGATCATATAAAAACCGATTCGCAGTATGTAAAATAAAGAGTAGAAATTCACAATTGAAGAGAAATTTCCAGAATGACCTTCGTACAAGGAACTCAGCATTTATATAATTTATATCATTCTCTGAAGAAGGGAAACAAGGAAACTCCCTATCTTTTTGGGGTCTTTTAATGCTATTTGAAAACTGCAATTTGTACTCGGCATCAAAAATTCCGACGGTCCTTGATGACAGAATAAGACGTTAAGCCGTGTTCCAACCACCCATGATTCTTCAGGCGGGGCATGCGTTACCGCCTTGACCGTCTTTTGCCGCTCTCTGGGGCTCTTTGATGCCTATCTAGTTTACTGACAATTTGTCTGTTGCAACGATTTGGTTATAGCGAGGACCGAACTCGCAATGTTTGGGTTCGTAGCCGAGTAACAAGACCACAAGTCAAAAACAATTAGTCGTGTCCCTTAGCTGTTATCTGGCTTATAAAAGCTTCACCACAATACTCCGCCTCCCGTGAGACGAACTATGTTTTTTCCGTTGTGATATTTTCTGTTGCGCCTTACCCATTTTTAATGGCCTATTATTTATCAGCTTTTTGATTTTATTTATTTCGGGTAGAAGGTGCCACAGCGCATGCATGAAGGTTGCTTAATTTTCGTCATAGGACCACAAATGTATCGAAGATAGGGAGGACCGAACTCGTAGCTATTGGATTTGTAGACCAGTAAAATGACCATTAGACAAAAGTGATCTCCCCTGTCCAGAAACTGTTATCTGGCTTATAAAGCTTCACCACACGGTAAACTAGGCAGGCATCCCTAGATAAGCATAAACTAGACTTTAGAAATATAAAACGACTTCCCTCCACAGTAACAAGAGTCTCTACCCATTTTGTTAGAAAATTGCGATGTGAATAGGCTGCATTGTCAGTGCAATAGTTTGTACTTATATCATTACAATAGTCTTAATATTGAAAAGAGCTTCTGTTGCTTATCCGAAAAATAAACAATTTGTCGGTTCCTTATATATCATTCATCTGAGAACTTCAGTGTAAAATTTGTTTTATAAATAGAAATAAAATCTTTCCAATTTTGAGATAACAATACATGGAAATAGAAATTAAAACCCTTTCAAAAAACAAAATTTGTGCAAACAAACTATTTACTGAATCCCTCCTCAACCCTAGCGCTTTAAAGAGCTGGGATATTTTTTGTGAAAAAACCGTGATTGTCAGAGATAACACGGATCTTCTGTAGTGCTTAACACAGTAGCCGCTTTTAATACCCATCTCCCCTAAAACAGAAGCAGGCGCCCGAAATCGACCTACTTGGAGGTTAAAGGAAAATTCCCAAAGCTCCCCAAACCGCCCCGTGGGACATTTTTATAGAAATTGGATTTTTTCTTAAATCAGGAAAAAGAATCAAAATCGAGATACATACAAACATATTCGGGTTTTTGATCACTTCACGTAAACGCATAAAACTTAATAATAAAATATTACACCGTATTGTTTACTTAGGATTCTACTTTTAGAGTAATATCATCACAACGTTATTAAAAATAGTTTCAAACTTTTCATTGTTGTTCAATATGGGGTTTTGAAAATTGTTTCCAAATATTGCGCAACATTTTATAAAAATCGGGTTTTAAAGAAAATGCGGTCCAATGAATTTTTTTGGACTGAAAATATCAAATAAAAGGAATTATTAAGTGTATTGCAGATGATTGGTGAAATGGCTGGAATAGAACCTGGGGCCTAGCGGTTCGTAGCCGAGTAACAAGACCACAAGGCGAAGGGAATTACTTGTGTCCCGTAGCTGTTAGCTGGCTTATAAGCTGTATCACAGTATAATTAACTTTGAGCCAGAATTTTACGTCAACGGTGCTATAAAAAGAGACTCACTTGACTCAGCAACTGCAACCACTCACCCACACACACTTGCCATAATGCTTGGAGCTACTCAAATGGGTACAGGCGCATTAGACTCAACAGCTAAATACATCACCACTCAACAGCCGTATCGTTCGTCTCACCTTCGACTCACTGGAAGGAGAGTCTGTGGTGAAACTTTATAAACCAGTTAACAGCTACGCTACACGAGCAATTGCTTTTGTATTGTGGTCATGTTATTCGGCTGCAAACCACAAGGTCCCAGGTTCTATCCTTGCTGATACCAATACTATTAGAACGCTTTAATTAACAATCCATTTCTCTTGTAGCTGGATATCATAATTTTGAAAAAGGATCTGTTGTCATGAAAAATACCCGAATCAACGCACTTTTTCCAAATTTTTGCTCCATATCAACTTAAAAGCGCTTAATTAATATTGGTGATTCCTCATATTTCAGTCCCATTCAGCAAAGCTATATCTTAAAAACCCGTAGTACACCGATATCAGAATCGAGATTCTACTGAAAAGGGACGCCGTCAGTATATCATTTATGATGAGAATATCCGAGGAATTTTGTCATGACCGACAGTCTTCACTTTTCTACGATTCCCTCCCACCATGATTATATTATTGTACGAGAGTATACAGCAATATTTTTTTCTATGAACAACTCAACTCATTCATCTGTCTCTGCCTCTGTTTCTTTTTTCGAATAATAAAAATAATGATTTTTTCTTTGCTGTTGTCGAGGTTACGTTTTGCACGCCGTGAATTCAACATGTTCAAAAAACAAATACCAGTTTGAAAGTTTTTATTTGAACTACTCTTGCTTTTAACTACAAAACCCGAAGCAGCCAATCACAGATTACTTAGTTTTCGTTCCAGTTCATTATTTTTCGAACATAAACCTCAAAATGAAATTGTTGAAACCTAACTGGATATCTCACGACGGTAATATATAATTTGCTTTATTACATTGTGTATTGCGTTGTGACTTGTATAGCAATATATCCACAAATTATACATTTCTGATGCGTTGATAAGTGTCTTTCTTGTGAATGTTATCATTCTTACAATTTTTAAATCTATTTGTTTGTATGTACTAAATCTTGTCATTTGTACCGGCTTTTCGTTGCCAATGCAAATAAACCGTTTATGTTTACGTTTTGTGTTTACTATCTTCGATCAGTTTCTAAGGTAAATTTAAATATTATTATTCATTAATTACGATCTCAGATTCTTTAATAGCTTATTGAAAGTTTATTTGACATTTAGAACAATCACTTATTACATATAATTTATTCAGTTTGACAATCTTTAAGATATTATGTATCCAAAATAATTTTTTAAAAAGGTCGAGTAAAAGAGTTTTATGGGTCCAGAATTTGTAGTTTCATATTGGAAATAATTGTTTTTTTTTTGTGCTAAATTTGTCGGCAAGGTAATCAAATTCAATGGAATTTACTAATACTTCATTTCATGTTTATAATTCTATTGTAAGATGATTGATAAATGTTACAATATTTCTTAAAGAATTATTTTCTTTTGATGACTCAAATACTTTTCATATATTGTCTTTATAATTATCATTAACAATTAAATTTTTAAATCGTGCGTTAATATTTGGAAGGGTCTTTCTGTCTTCTTATAAGTTATGACTAGTAAATTCTGTTGAATAATTATGAATTTAAGTTGTATATTAAAATTCGTGAAGAGACTACTCCCTTATACAATTTATAGGCAGCAGTTGAGTTTGGCTGTCGTGGAGGTCATCTGTTATCTGCAGCCCTATATAAATTACATTGTAAGAAATTCAACGTGCGAGTCAGTATTTTAATAATGAATAAGGATGGGATTTTTTTTTTGATGGGAATATTAAAAATTGGGAAAAAAATTCTCCTAGTGAGATTGTGATTGCTTTAAAAATAATATTGCTTGCAATATGAATTATCCTATTAATATATCATTAAAATCTAAACTACAATAAGTTAAAAAGTTAAGAAATTAAATTAAAGCATAAAATGTTGTTGCATAATTTTTCCCCTAGCTAGTATACATGTGGTATCAAAAATAATAATAATAATAAAAAAATGAAACAATTGTTGATAAAAAGATGTTATTAATAAAAAAGACATTAAAATTGGAATGTTTGTTGCAAATTAAGCTATTAGAATTTAAATTGGGGAAAATAAGATTTTTGGTATTTTTATTCTTGTTAAGCTCCTCGCTAAGTCAAGATTGATAAGATGTATAATATGTTAAGTGAAGAAGTAATATCCTCCTTGCCCATTATTGTATATCTGAAAGAAGTAAGAAAATCATTAACTTGTCTGGAATATAATTAGTAATAATAATAATAATAATAATAAAAGGTTATTTCAAATGTGCCTGCTTAAAATTTGAGAGAAATGTTTCTGTAATTCCCTAACAATTTTGTAAAACCTTATTAGAATGCTGAAAATAGAAATTTGAATTTTATATCTTAATATTTTCTGTTTATAATCTAAAAAATTTCTTTAAATGATAGAAAGTTTTACACATTCAAAACAAATTCGATTTCAGTGATAATTGTTTGTTCTGTCTAATGATGCATTTATTTATTTTCTATGATCATTAGAAATGATATTATAGGTGAATAGGTGTAAAAAATCAATAAAAATTGTTCAACATTTTAAATGATCTTATAATAAATTTTTAAATTTGGGGTTTTGAATGAATAGAGTCATTATTATTGCCCTTGTTTTAAATTTCATGACTGCGAGTATGGAAGATCTGTCTGGTCACAATACATATAAGTGCATAGTAATAATTCCTTGTTATAGGCAAAGATGAATTTTAATTTTATTTAGTATGTTTAAAACGGGTTTTGTTGGCAACTTTTGTCAGCTTTCTGTTAAGGATTTTTTTAAAAAAATCATCCTTGTTGCAATTGGCAATTTTAAGGAAACCTAGTATCCCATTGTTAATTGTATATATAATTTGAAAGGAGACGGAAGTTCGACGATGCAGAAGACAGATTTTTAAATTTGCTTTAATCCATTCCGGGAAGGCATAATTTATTTATAGGAAGACATAGACAAGGCATGTCTTCTCCTAGCAACATATTAGGCAAGAAGAGAGGTAGAAAGAGAGAAATTATCCCTGTCATATATCATGTCACCTCTGACACGTGTCAATTCTGATTGGAATTTCTCACATGTGTCAACCTTGACAAGGGAAACAGAGCAATCCTTTAGAAGAATCTCTTTACATCAGCGATTCTCTATACCTTCACGTGGCATGTGGGAACCTCTGACGCAATCATTTTTACAAAGATTCAGTTGAATTAATTAGAATTGAAATTAGAGTTTAAAATATCGTTATAAATATATATATATATATATATATATATATATATATATATATATAGATCAACACAGAAAAATAAATGAAATATTAAGAAAAAATTTGAAAAATGTAATGCTAATAAAAATTAAAGTATGTTTGTTTGTTGCAAATTATAATAGAAATGCATTCATGCAAGATATTGTTGTAAGTATACTTTGGATCTTAAATCTTCAGATGTACTTTTTCTTCAGATTTAAATTATTTAAAAATTGAGCCAAATTTGGGCAATACTGTCACTTTTATTACATATAACTTCCAAAGGTTGATCACATTAAAATGCCTTTTATACCATTGCAAATTGTATATCATATATAATATCAGTTTAAGTATAATACTTAATCTTATTTTTACAAATTTGGAATTATTTAACATGCAATCAAGGAAATATACTATGTTCTTCCTTTAAAAAAGTATAAATAAGCATGCTATAGAATAATGGAGGCTTGACGAGGAAAAATTTTGCTTTTCACTATCGCAATTTTCATTTCAGTTTTTCCACAATTCAGATTTTCAGTTTTGATTGAATGATTTTAAGTAAAACATTGATTTAAAAATCTCATTTACATATATTTTAACTATACTTTGTGCATAAGACTTTTTTTTATGTATTTGAAAAGGTTGAAAATAATTTTTCAACTGATATTAAACAATGCTATCTGGCATTAAAAAATATTATCAGTTTTTAAAAAAAATCATTCTTACTCTTAGTTATTCTTACTTTAATCCGAATAACAAATACAGTGATGAAGTGGATTGTAATTTCTAACTTTCCTGACAAATGACTGTTTTTGTTCTGGAAACCAATAAAATGTTAATAACTGCTAGCAGAAGCCAACATCGTTTAAAGTTGGGACAAGTCATTATTGTGCTTTTTTCTGTAGAAGGAAGACTGTTTTTAATGTAATCAAATTGCAAGTTAGAAATTTTGTTAAATTTTTTAATATATAGTTGGCATTTTTGTAAATATTTAGTCAAGAAGCAATGGCATCAAATAAGGGAATAGATTGGACACCTAGAAAGAGAACTAATATTATTATATTACATGAATGTGGTCTTTCCTATGCTGAAATTGCAAAACAGGTGAGTGATTCAGTGTTTAAAATCTGAAAGTTTTGTTTACAATATCAGGAGACAAATTCAATAAAAAGCAAAGCAAGAAATGGCTGAAAAAGGTGCATTTCATCTGTTCATGACAGAAGAATAAAAAGACTATGTCTCCATGATTGAAAAATGTCATCAACGGCCACCAGAAGTGAATTGAATGATGCTGGCATTTCTATCATTTCAAGAACAATCAAGAGAAGATTATTAGATATTGGATTAAGAGGTGGAATTCAACGAAAAAAATCTTTATCTTAATTTACAGCAACGTATAAAAAGATTATAATGGGCAAGGGAACACATTAATTGGACAAATGATCAGTGGTCACAAATTATTCGGAGCTATGAAACAAAGATATTGTTATTCGGTAGTGATGGTGAAAATATGTAAGACATAGAATAGGCGAAGAGCTACATCCTGACTGCAGCCAGGCAATTATGAAGAACTCGGTCAGTGTTATGATTTGGTCCTGCATGTCAGCAGATAGTATTGGTCTCCTTCATGTTATCAATTGGACATTAAATGCTTACATCTTCCATCAGTGATCTCTTTCCCAACAACAGTCATTTATTTTTCAACAGGATTCAACTCCTTGCCACACAGCAAAAATATCGAATAAGTGGCTTAGTACGAAGAGCATTGAATTGTTATCATGGCCAGGAAACAGTCCTGGCCTTAATCCTATTGAGAACTTATGGTGCCATTTCAAAAGTCTTGTACAAATGAAGCATTCATCAAATAAAAGAGAATTAATTGAGACTATATTTCCTGGCATCATGCAATAATGAAAGAAGAGTTTAAAACTCTAATCAGCTCAATGAAACAGTAGTGTGAAGCTGTAATAAAAAATAAAAGCTACCCTACACATACTGATAACTCACAGCAGTCATCAGCATCTAATGTATCGATAATTGTTGCCAATACACTTTTTTTATATTGCAAATATTTGAATTCTGCTTTTTGTATTGAAATCAGCATTAAATTCTCTTTAAAACATGTAAGAATTTGCATGTAGGAAAAGTTGCATTTTCTATAAACATAACAATTTTCGAAAGTGTCGACAATTTTGGCCATTACTGTGTATGTATATATATATATATATATATATATATATATATATATATATAAACTTTCATAGATCAGAATGCAAATAATTAAAATATCAGTATGCAGAAATTTACTCTTTTTATACATGCTTTTGTATTTTTAAATTAATTAATTATTATTTGTTTTTAGGTCATCCTATATTCTCAGTTGATATCCACCCTGATGGCTCTCGCTTTGCTACTGGTGGGCAAGGTATGCATAGGTTTAATTTTTATTATTTGGAAATAAATCTTTAGTCTTAGTAGACTTATGAAACAATATTAATTTTATTTTTCATTAAGATTAAGAAATTGTATAAATAATATATGTCATTAATCTAATTATGACATTATTTTTTATATGTCATTAATCTAATTGCTTATGGTTTTTATTTTTTACTGCAGATTGAAATTATCTAGTATTGAATATTTTAAAAGTGTGATAAGAAATGTCCTATCAAATTAAAATGTTACTAACAATTTTTTAAAATTAATTTTGCTATAAACTGAAATCCTTTAAATATACATTAATTTAGAAATAATTTGAGTAATAATAGTTTTTAATATTTCACCTATAAGTTTTACCTTAATTTATTAATTAAATATCGTTGAAGCTTTAACATTTCAGCTAATATTTCTTTTTATTTTTTGTGAAAGCAATATTCAGTTTTAAACCTAAATTTTTAGTCTGTTTTATAAATAACATGCATGTATTTTTAGTTGATAATGTTATTGGTCCTTTATATATGTGTGTTAATAAATTAAAATTTTATTATTTGCAAGTAGAAAATACAATGTTTTGGAAGAGACATTCAACTACAGGAATGCTGTTTCTAATTTCATTTTTAAAATGATTGAATTATGCAGATTGAAAATTGAAATATATAATTTAATTTTATTTTTTATTATTTTTAAAAATTTTCTTATCTATTTTGTATATATATTTTTTTCATTTAGGGGCTGACACAGGACGCATTGTGATATGGAATATGTCGCCTATAGTTGATGAATCTGATGAAAAGGATGAAAATGTCCCAAAATTATTGTGCCAGATGGATAACCACTTAGGTATTAGTTCACTTCAATTTTTGATTTCATTTTATTAACAATCAACAAAAAGGATTTGTATCTTTTATTTACAATTATTAATCTGTATTATTGAATATTTCTACTGTTACAAAGAAATTAATCATTATTAATTTTCATTAGCTTGCGTAAATTGTGTAAGATGGTCTGGTAGTGGTAAATATCTGGCTTCTTGTGGCGATGACAAGGTTCTGATGATATGGCAGATCGGAAGGCAAGTATATTTGTTATATGTGCTGATAAGAAGAATTATTGCATAAATCAGTTCTTTAATGAATTGCAAACAAGAGTCTTTTTTTAAATCTGTGATTGTCTCAAATAATCAATGGATACATGTAATGTTTTTTGTTCGTTTTATTTGAAAATTGGATTTTAGTAGAAAATTTTTAATTTTGAAATCTTATCAAGCTTGAAATTTAAGTTTATGAAGCTTATAAATTCCTTAATTATTTCCCCCCCCCCATTATTTTTAGCTAATATATTTTATAATAAGAAATATTAGGTAACCGAAGTGTTAGCAAGATTCAATGCTTATTATAGCAGGAATAGTAACTTTAAAATCTAGAAACATTGTAGAAAAGTTTAAATTAGGTATTTTGTTTTCATTAAAAGATTTATTATAAGCTATTTGTGCTGCATTTGAATATATACCATCTTTAATAGTTTTATTTACTAAAGTAATTTTAATAATTATGGTTCTTTCTGGATATTAAAATTTATTAATTTCTTTTTAAGTTAATAATCTTAGCAGCTAATTTTTATGACTGCAGGTTTGTCACATAAAA